>NC_137084.1:42969829-44323401 GCF_951640355.1 Cnephaeus nilssonii | reverse complement strand
AAAATGGCAAAGGTTAAAGACAAAGAGAAGTATTATAAACAGCAAGAGAAAGACAGTTAATTAACTACAAGTAAGCTCCCATAAGTCTATCAGCTGATTTCTCAAAATATTAACACTAGAGGCCAGAGGGAATGGCACGAAGTATTCAAAGTAATGAAAAGCAAGAACCTACCGTACATCCAAGACTACTCTATTCAGCAAGGCTATCATTTAAAATTGAAGGTGAAGTAAAGAGCTCCCCAGACCAAAATAAAGGTCAAAGGAGTTCATTACCACCAAACCAGTATTACAAAAAATGTTAAAGGGACTTCTTTAAGAAAAAAAGGAAACATAAATATGAATCAAGAGCAATAGCTACATACTTATAAATAATCACTTTAAATATAAATAGATTAAATGCTACAATCAAAAGACATAGGGTAATTGAGTGGATGAAAAAAAAAAGAGACTTCAGATCAAAAGACACACACAGACTGAAAGTAAGGGGAGAGAAAAAGATATGTCATGGTAATGGAAACAAAAAAAGAACTGGAGTAGCAATACTTATATCAGACAAAATAGACGTTAAAACAAAAGCTATAGTAAGAGACAAAGAAGGACATTACATAAAGATAAAGGGAGCAATCCAACAAGAGTACATAACTCTTGTAAACATTTATGCACCCAACATAAGAGCACCTAATATATAAACAAAGCAAATACTGGGCATAAAGGGAGAGGCTGATAGCAATACAGTAATACTAGGACTTAATACTCCATTGACATCAATGGATAGATCTTCCAGACAGAAAATCAACAAGAAAACAGCAGCCTAAAATGACACAGTAGACCAGATGGACTTAATTTATACTTTCAGAGCATTTCATACCAAAGCAGCAGAGTATACATTCTTTTCAAGTGCACACAGAGCATTTTCCAGTATAGACCACATGTCAGGACACAAAACAAGTCACAATAAATTTAAGAAGATTGAAATCATATCAAGTATCTTCTCCATGACTATGATGGTATGAAACTAGAAAGCAAGTATAAGAAAAAAACACCTGAAAAACACAAACACGTAAAGGCTAACTAACATGCTACCAACCAATTAATGGGTTAATAATGAGATCAAGGAAGAAATCAAAGGATACTCTGAGGCAAATAAAAATGAAAACACAACAACCCTAAATCTATGAGACACAGTGAAAGCAGTCCTAAGAGGGAAATTCATAGCATTACAGTCCTACTTCAAGAAACATGAAAAATCTTGCCTCGCCGGTTTGGCTCAGTGAATAGAGCGTCAGCCTGTGAACTAAAGGGTCCTGGTTCAATTCAGGTCAAGGGCACATACCACAGTTTCAGGCTCAATCCCAGGCCCTGGTCGGGATGTGGGAGGCAACCAATCGATGTTTCTCTCTCTGTCTCTCCCCATCCCTTCCACTCTCTCTAAAATTCAATGGAAAAATATCCTCGGGTGAGGATTAACAAAAAAAGAAACATGAAAAACCTCAAATAAACAATCTTACCTTACACGTAGAGGAACCAAGAAAAGAACAAAGTCCAAAGTGAGTAGAAGGAAGGAAATAAGATCAGAGTGGAAATAAACAAAATAGAGTCTAAAAAAAAAACACAAAAAACAATAAAAAAGATCAATAAAACCAAGAGCTGCTTCTTTGTAAAGATAAGCAAGACGGATAAACCTTTAACCAGACTCATCAAGAAAAAAAGAAAGAGGACCCAAATAAAATCAGAAATGAAAGGAGAAATAACAACTGACACCACAAAAATACAAAGGAATATGAGAAATTATGAATAACTATATGCCAACAAATTGGAAAATAAGGAAATGAATAAATTCCTAGAAAAATACAATCTTCCAAAAGTGAATCAAGAGGAAACAGAAAATCTGAACAGATTAATTATAACTAATGAAATCAAAGCAGTATTCAAAAAATTCTCAGCAAACAAAAGTCCTGGACCAGTTGGCTTCACAGGTGAATTTTACCAAACATTTCAAGACTAACTAACACCTATTCTTCTCAAACTATCCAAAAAATTCAAGAGGAGGGAAAACTCCCAATCTAATTTTACAAGGCCAGCATTACCCTAATTCCAAAATCAGATTAAGACACTACAAAGAAAAAAAATTATAGGCCAATATCCCTGGTGAACATAGATGCAAAAAAATCCTCTATAAAATATTATCAAGCTGAATTAAGTAAAACATTAAAAAGATCATACACCATGGTACAGTGAGATTTAGTCCTAGGATGCAAGGTTGGTACAATATCCACAAATTAATGTGATGCACCACATAAACTAACTGAAGAATAAAAAAATATAATATCAATAATGCAGAAAAGGCTTTTGTCAAAATCCAGCATCCATTTATGATAAAAACTCTCAGCAAAGTGGAAATAGAGGAAACATAATTCAACACAATAAAGGTCATATATATGATAAACCCACAACTAACATTGTACTCAGTGGGGAAAAACTAAAAGTGTTTCCCTTAAGATTAGGAACAAGATGGGGATATCCACTTTCACCACTCTTATTCAGCATAGCACTGGAAGTCCTAGCCATAGCAATCAGGCAAGAAGAAAAAATAAAAGGCATCCAAATTGGAAAGGAAGAAATAAAACTGTCATTATTTGCAGACAACATGATAGTTTATATAGAGAATCCTAAAGATTCCACCAAAAAACTAGAACTGATAAATGAATTCATTAAAGCAGCAGGACACAAAATAAATATTTAGAAATTGGTAGCATTTTTATATACCAACTAGAGGCCTGGTGCACAAAATTCATGCATGGGTAGGGTCCGTAGGCCTGGCCGACAATCAGGGCCAATCGGGGCCTTATTTCTGGCTGCCAGCCAGGGCCTTCCTTCGTTCTGCGCCACCCCCTGGTGGTCAGCACATATCATAGCGAGTAATTGAATTCCTGGTCTCCCGCACTCCCAAGGGGACAATTTGCATATTAGGCTTTTATATAGAGACTAGAGGCCCAGTGCATGATTAAATCATGCACATGTAGGGTCCCCTACACGCTTTCACTTTCAATCGCGGGGGAGCCGGGTGCCGGTCCGCTGGTGCCGGAGCAGACAGGCACCCAGCTCCCCCGCTTTTGATGGTCTGCAGCGGGATGTGAGCTCGCTGCCCCAGAGGCCCCTTCTGTGCTGCAGCACAGCCATGGCACAGACGCTGAGCTCGCGCAGACGCTGGCGATGTGAGCTCAGTGTCCCGCTGGCCCAATCGGCTACCCCGGCCATCCTGAGTCCCGCCCCCTGCGCCTCCCACTGGCCCAATCGTGGGCGTAGTGGAGTGATGGTAATTTACATATTACCATTTTATTAGGTAGGATAATGAACTATCACAGCAATTTCAACCAGTGTGCTGCAAGGATTTTTAAAACATGCAATACCTGACTAGTCAGGGGCAATGACCGCTTTTCCCTTAGATTGTCAAATAAAAAAATGACAACAGCCAACACAACAATAGCCCTCCAGTTTGAATGAATCAAAATTAGATTTATTTTTTTGTTCAGATAGGCAAAAAATGTATTTTTTGGGGTGCCGCATAAATTTAGTAATTAGTTTATGTGTGCCATGAGATGATAAAGATTGAAAATCCCTGAACTATCAGAAAGGGAAATTAGAAAACAATCCCACTTCCTATTGCATCAAAATAAAATAAAATACCGAGGAATAAATTTAATCAAGGTGGTAAAAGACCGGTAATTCAGAAAATTTTAAGACACTAAAGAAAAAAACTGAAGAAGATACAAACAAATGGAAACATATACTGTGCTTATGGATAGGAAGAATTAACATCATTAAAATGCCCATAATACCAAAAGCAATCTGTAGATTCCATGCAATCCCTATCAAAATACAAATGGCATTTTTACAGAACTAGACCTAATAATCCAAAAATTTATATGAAACCACCAAAGACCCCGAATAGCCAGAGCAATCTTGAGAAAGAACAAGTCAGCGGTATTACACTCCTAATATCAAACTATACTACAAGACTATAATAAAATTGCATGGTTCTCGCATAAAAACAGACACACAGATCATTGGACAGAATAGAGGCCAGAAATAAACCCACATCTATATGGCCAATTCATATAGCAAGAACATTCAATAGGGTAAAGACAGTCTAGTCAAGAAATGCTGCTGGGAAAAATAGACAGATATATGCAATGAATGAAACTAGACCATTTTCTTATACCATATATAAGAATAAATTCAAAATGGATTAAGGACTTAAATGTAAAACTTGAAACCTAAAACTCCTAGAAGAAAACATAGGCAGTAAAATCTCTGACATTTCTCTTAGCAATATTTTTTTCTAATATATCTCCTAAGGCAATGGAAACAAAAGAAAAAATAAATAAATGGAACTACACCAAACTAAAAAGTTTTTTCACAGTGAAAAAACCATCAATAAATGAAAGACAACCTGCTGAATGGGAGAAGTTATTCACCAATGATACATCCAATGAGGGGTTAATATCCAAAATTTATAAAAAACTAATACAACACCCCCCCCCCCCAAAAAAACAATTCAATTTAAAAAATGGGTAGAGGACCTGAATAGACACTCCTCCCAAAAGGACATACAGATGGCCAAAAGAAATAGGAAAAGATGATCAACATCATTAATCATCAGAGAGATGCAAATTAAAACCATGATGAGATATCACCTCACACCTGTCAGAAACTGTATCATCAACAAATCAACAAATAAGTGTCAGAGAGGATGTATAGAAAAGGGGACTCTTTTGCACTGTTGGTGGAAATGCAGATTAGTGCAGTCACTATGAAAAACAGTATGGAGGTTCTTCAAAAAATTAAAACTAGAACTGTCTTATGACCCAGCAATTCCACTCTGGGTATATATCCAAAGAAATCCAAAATACTAATATGAAAGAATATATGCACCCCTATGTTCATTGCAGTATTATTTACAACTAGTGGCCCGGTGCACGAATTTGTGCACATTGAAAGGAAATTAATTAGAAGAAATATTTTAATATTGCTATTCATCCTTTCTCTATAATAGAAGTGTCAACCAAATTCATGATCGACAATGACAGATCGAAACACACGCATGCGACTGGCGCCAGCGAGAGTTTTATATGTATTGCGCATGCGCGAATCAACTTAGCCTTATATAGATACAGAACAAACTTGTTTAATTAGACCTGCTTTCTGATGTAGCTAAACTTTTTGCAGCCCAGTGAAGCACCCCAACTTCTCTTTCAGGTAATTGTCAATAACACAGCAGTAAACATCAACATGAAGCAGATTATTACTGTAGATCATGCAGGGAGAACAAAGGGTAAAATATTTAACTGCAGCAGTGTTTGACTATATTCTGCGCAGTAAGAAAACCTGAACTTATTTTCAAGGTCCACCATTTACTTCTTTTCAGTAGGGTCAAGTTTCTAAGCTTTCTAAATCTCCATTTTCCGGCTAATGAAAAGAAAATAGGATTCCACCGAGTCTCCTATCTACCCACTCCAGGACTTCTGTGAGGATCAAATGAGATGAGGCATGGGAAAATGCTTCACAGACATTTGGTTACAGTGTAAAATGTTTCCACCTGGCTATAAAGCAAGTCACGTTCCTGGGCTGAAGAAACTGCAAGGAGGCTAGTCGTCACTAGGGAAAGGAAGCCGGGCATTGCTATGTGACATCATTACCTGGACGGACACTTAGCATATTAGCCTTTTATATACATAGATAGCCAAGATATGTGCTCATCAACAGATGAGTGGATAAAAAAAGTGGTGGCACATATATACAATGAAATATTATTTGGCCATAAAAAAGAATGAAATTCTACCATTTGCAACAGCATGGGTGGACCTGGAAGGTATTATGCTAAGTGAAACAAGTAAGACAGAGAAAGACAAGTACTATATGATTTCACTTATGTGTGGAATCTAAAGGGCAAAATAAATGAACAACCAAAATAGAAACAGACTCACAGATACAGAAAACAAACAGATGGGGGGACAGTGCCAGGGTGGTGGTGGCACTGGTGGCACAGGGTGGTTTGTGGGGCTCAGTGAAAAAGGTGAAGGGATTCATAATTACAAATTGGTAGTTACAAAAATGTCCTGGAGATATAAGTATAGCACAGGGAACATAGCATTATTGTAATAACTATGTACAATTCCAAGTGGGTACTTGAAATATCGGGGGACCACTTTGTAAAGTATATTGTAATCTAACCACTATGCTGCACATCTAAAACTAATACAGAATAATACTGAATGTAAACTGCAATTGAAAAATAAAATTTAAAAATAAATAAAAAGCAAAGGTCTTTGATGATATATATGTTAATAGTCCTTATTTTCTTTTCCTTTGTATCTGTTATTTTGGCAAATTACAAGAAAATGGTAGTTCTGGTAAAAAGGCTAAAGTAAAGTAGATTTTAAACAGAAATAGGTGCTATATGTGTCTGAATGCTAGGATTACTAGAGTAGTTGTGACCCATACTAAATTACTTTTTACCTCTTTGAGCATCATAATACGAACTCACCCCTGCTGTGGACTAAATGTTTATGTTTCCCCAAAATTCCTATGTTGAAGCCCCAATCCTTAATGGGATTTTGGGAAGTAACTGAATCAAGAGAATGGGGCCTAATGAATGAGATTACTGCCTTTCCCAGAGACATGAGAAAGAGGATTTCTCTCCCTGCCATGTGAGGACAGAGCAAAAAAGGTGTTCTTCTGCAAACCAGGAAGAGCTCTCTCATTAGGAACTGAGTCAGCCAGTATCCTCATTTTGGACTTCTCAGCCACAAAACTGTGAGGAATAAATTTCCGTTGTGTAAGCCACCCAGTCTACGGTATTTTTGTTATAACAGCCTGAACTGACAGACAATCCTACTAGCCAAAAATTAATAGCAATACCCACCTTCATCTTCACTGCTATCAGACTCAGGAAGTTTAAGTCTTCTCCTCTTTTTCTTCATGTTTACAGTTTCTTTTGTCTCTTCATCAGAGAACTCCACTCGCTTCCCCCTGTGGCCATCCAGAAAAAATTTAAGCATGTTTCACAGAATAAAATTGTAAGTATTCATATGCTACTATGGCTCTTGCTTCATAACTCATGGTCTTAATTCCAGAGGACAGAAAAGTCAATAAGAATTCTTTTTAAGGCTAACTGACCACAACTAGGTTACTTCATGGGATGACCAGAATAAAAATGTTCTCTAGCTCTCTAAAGACCACTGGAAACTACTACCAGATTATTGAGCATCTTCCTAAACTCTTACTGCCCCTATTGGCCTTTCAATAATTCAACAAGCATTCAATAAGCAGCTACTACCTACATATATGAGGCACTTTGCTAAACAATGAGGATATAAAGATCAAGAAAATATTGTTCTCAAAGGAGCTTTAACTGGAAAGACTGATATAAACACTACTATAATACAATGTGATCATTTTACCAGACAAATGTTACGGGACATGAGTCTTACTTGAAAACTTTAAAAGTATAAGTTCATCAGATAGAAAAGGGGTACATATTTTATAGAGAAAAAAAAACCAATATGAGCAAAAGCATAAGAGCTCAAGGTGATTCTAATAACATAATAAAAAACCTATACTCCATCCCATCCTGACATTACTTAGCTCCTCTGGATACTCCGTCACATTACTCATTCATTCAAGGGCCCACTGTGTGTTAGAGACATAATTTTTATCTACAACTATTTTATTTCTTATGTAACTTTAAGTATCAACTTATTTTTCTATCTTAAGATACGAAAAGACAAATTAAACCCAAAATAAATAGAAGGAAATAATAAATATAAGAGCAGAAATCAATGAAGTGAAGAAAATTAACACAGCTAAAAGTCATTATTTTGGGGGGAAAGATTAATAAAATTAAAAAGCCTTTTACAAGACTGATAAAAAAGACAAAAACTATAAAGAATGAAGGAATCTGTAGTGATAACTATAGGTACTCAAAGAATAAGGATATATGATGAACAACTTTAACCCAATAAGCTCAACAACTTAGATGAAATAAATTCCTTTAGAAACACAACCAAACTGATTCAAAAAGAACAAAAAAATTTGAAGAGCTCTATTTAAAGAAATAAAATTCATTTCTTAAAAGAAAACTCCAGGCCCAGATTCACTTGTGAATTTTATAACTTTGAAGAGAGAAATACATATCATATACAAATAGAAAACAGAGGAATATTAACTCCTCCCAACTAATTTTAAGAAGTCAGCATAACACTAATACTAAAATACGATTAATGTTACTAGAAAAGATCCATAGACCTTGTAAATGTAGGGGCAAAAAATCCTTATAGTATTAAGTAGAATCCAGCAATATGTAAAAAGACTAATAGACCATGACCAAGTTGGGGTTTATCCCAAGAATGCAAGGTTGGTTTAACATTTGAAAACCAATAATGTAATACATTACATTAACAGAAACACTGTATGATCATTTCAATAAATGCAGAAAAACCATCTGTCAAAAGTCAACACCCATTCATAATAAAACCTCCCAGCAAACTAGGAACAGAATTTCTTCCATCTAATAAAGGGCACCTATTAAAAATATACAGTTAACGTTCTATTTAGTGCTGAAATACTGAATACAATCCTGTCAATAATCATCAAGAACAAATGTACCCATGCCGAGACATTTTAATCCTAGGAGGTGAGGCCAACTGGACAGAGCCTTGACCCTCTGAAACTTTAGCATTTTGTTGATGTTTTCTATTAGAGTATCCCCAACCTTGCCACAAAAGTCAAGTATTTCTGGGCCTATCAGTGCTGACAGTGTCCTTTAGAATTTCTTTCAACAGACTAATTCCTACCAACTATGAGGTAGTGTCTCAAATTCCTGGATCCATTTTTAACAGCTTGTGTGCTTTTATTTTCTTTTCTAATTACATTTTACCACTTGAAAAATAAACTCATTGATATAAAAAGAAAACAAAGAACTTTTTCTCTTAAATTTGACTGGAAAGGGTAACCTTTCATTTGCAATTTGAAGTGAAAAACAGACGCACCATCAGGCACACTTATGCCATGTCCATAAATTCAAAATAAAGGAGAAAAAAACAATTGATTTAGGTCAATGGAGTCCAAAAAATAGACTTTGGGCTTTAAATGATCTAAAATGCAGATTCTAAGTCTACTTCACTAGATAAGATATTGAACTTCTCCCCTCACTTTGGTTATGTAGCTGTATCCTGACGGCATTAAGTAGGATTTAGTGCTCAACTGAAAACTGCCTGCTGTCAATAAGCCCAGACAGACCTTCTCAACCCCAGAAGAAACACACTTTCCCCATAAGTGACAACATTTTCCTACCTTTTTTTCTCCTTCTGCTGCATCTTAACAGGCTCTGCTTTTTTGCTGGATTTCTTCAGACCTGCAGGGGCTGCCAGCTTTGGTTCAGTGACAGACAGTAGAGGTTGTTCCACTACTTTTTCTTCTTTCACTTCTTGTTCTGAATCCAAGTTGACTTTAAGTTTATCTACAAATAAAGTATAGCAGACAATGTACAATCCCATTGTGCAGTATCAATCCATCATTCCTTTGGCAGCCTACTAAGTGCCAGGTAACATGTTAGGAGCAGGGGCTAAGGGGGAAAAATACAGTCCCTGTCCTAACAGTGCCCATGGTCTAGTCAGAGAACATTTCTCCTTTCCAACTACCACTATTAGCTATTACTCTTTTCTTTCCTGCCTCCAGCTAATCCCTCTTAATATCACAGCCCTCAGGGCAAGTGATAGTAAAAGCAAGGCTTAGGAAAGAAATGAGATATCATTATTCTCATTAGCTAGATGAGGAAACTAGCTCAGAGGAATTAAAGAGTCAGAGGACTTAAAATGTTTCCCAAGAATACACAGCTTACAAATAGAGACAAGAGAAATTTGTACTAAGATCTTATTTTCTACTAGAGGCCCAGTGCACGAAATTCGTGCATGGGGAGGGGGAGTCCCCTCAGCCCAGCCTGCACCCTCTCCAATCCGGGACCCCTTAGGGGATGTCCAACTGCCAGTTTAGGCCCGACCGGGCCTAAATTGGCAGGACATCCTACTCACAATCCTGGACCACTGGCTCCTAATCGCTCACCTGCTTGCCTGCCTGGTCACCCCTAACTACCACCCCCCCCCCCGATCGCCCCTCATTGCCTCTGCATGCCGGCCTGATCTCCCCTAACTCCCCCCCCCCCCCGCTGGCCTGGTCGCCCCCATCTGCCCCCCTCTGCTGGCCTGGTTGCCCCATGCAGCCTGCTGTTCAGTCCTTTGGTCGTCCCTCACTAAGTCACCTGCTGGCAGCTATTTTGTGAGGGCCAATTTGCATATTACCTCTTTATTATATAGAATTAGTCTATCCTTTTAAGCCCGCATACTTTTATATCCTACTACCTTGATATAATTGAAAGACTACTTTGGAATCAGAAAAGTTTGGTTCAAATCCTACTTCATTCTGGGCAAGTTAACTTAACTAAAAGTCAGTCTTCTCTGTAAAAACTGGGGTAATATTTAGAAGATTATCATAAGGAATAAAAGGGATCAACATGTGAGGTTAAGTGATTTACTTTAAGGTAACACTAATGGGAAAGGAAGAGCCAGAATTTGAACCTAAATCAGTTTAACTCAGTCTTTATCCCTTGTCCTACACCAAGCTGAAAAACACAAAAACAACGATGGTGTAGTGCAAAAGACTAAGAAATTTAAGCAGGATGGGCCTTGCCATCAGAAATTATAAAAGAAATATACAGAAATTATATGCTATATTCAGTAATAGTTTGTTTTTCTAAAAAAGAAAATTCACACAATACTCTTAGAAAGTTATAAACAACCTCTTGAATAAGTAGTTTTGGTTATAAGTGATAAAATAGTTTAAACCATCTAAAGTTCAGGAAAAAATTATTGCTATCTTAGTTTTTGGCTGTTACACATAGCTTAGTATTATAGTTTATAAATAAAGTATATTATTTGAAAAAATAGATGATGGATAAAAGTGTAACATGCAATCTGCTTATGCTTTATTTTTTTAAAACTTAAATGGGGTGCCAAAACCGGTTTGGCTCAGTGGATAGAGTAGGCCTGAGGACTGAAGGGTCCCAGGTTCCATTCCGGTCAAGGGAAGGTACCTTGGTTGCGGGCACATCCCCAGTAGGGGGTGAGCAGGAGGCAGCTGATCGATGTTTCTAACTCTCTATCTCTCTCCCTTCCTCTCTGTAAAAAATCAATAAAATATATTAAAAAAAAAAAAACTTAAATGGGGAATCTATATGGTTGAATCCAGCTGTAAGTTGAATCCACCATGGTGCCATTCTCTCTTGCATTTTTACTACTGCTGTTATAAAGTATCAGTACTTCTCAAACTTTCCCATCTAACTATATAGAAGAGTAAACATGTATCTCCAAGCAAACATGACCCAAAAAAAGTTCGCTGAAGCTGCACGTGCATCTTTAAAGTTTATGCAAATTCTGCATTCTATTATATAATTGACATTATTTTGTTAGTATCTATTTCAAAATTACATCATTAGAAGGAAAAACCTCCAAATATTTCCTACCTACCCCATGGGTTAAAGAAAAAGAGGCTATTATATTAATTTCAGAAAACTGATCTAAACTAAATACCGTTGATCAAAACAGATTTAGCATCCAGTTTTATTCTGTTTTGATTTCCTCATTTTGGGAACTCCAATTTATCCCAATATATAAAGAGCCAGGGTCCATAACGTCCAAAACGACCAAATGAATGACTGAACACCAGGCTGCACACGCAGCAGGCTCGGGTGGGCGGGGACTGGTGAGTGGGTTGAACTGCTAACCTCTTGGTCCCTCCTGGGTCGCAGACAGAGGCCGCGGCGGCCCAGCACTGATTGCCACCACTGCAGGCACCGCGGCGACCCAGCACTGACTGCCACCACCAAGGTGAATGCAATGCAATTGGTTGGGGGGCCCCACCATCACCCCACAATCGCCCCACAGAGGGAGGCCCAGGCCACTGGCCAGGGGGCTCCACAATCACCCCAAAGAGGGAGGCCCAGGCTACCCGGCCGGCAGCGGTGGGCAGGGCATCCCTCTGCGGGGCGATCAATTGTGGGGCTCCCAGACTGCGAGAGGGCGCAGGCCAGGCTAAAGGACCCCCCTCCCCCTGAGTACACGAATTTAATGCACTGAGCCTCTAGTACATATATAAAACTATAATTGGCCAATTAGCTGGTAAAGAGGCAGTTTATTGTAACAATTTCAGGCAACTGTTAAGAAGAATTTAATCACATTTTCTCATTACCTGAATGGTCAAGTTATTGTATCATCTTGACTAATTAAAAGCATCTCATTTTTAAAATTAATTAATTAATTAATTAATTTTTTTTATTAAGGTATTATATGTGTACATATCTTACCACTGTCCCCTCCACCCCACACCCATACATGCCCTCACCCCCCAGAGTTTTGCGTCCATTGGTTATGCTTATATGCATGCATGTAAGTCCTTCGGTTGATCTCTTATCTCCCCCACCTCTTAAAAGCATCTCATTTTTATACTCAAGAGAATATAAAACCACTTTTCAAGCAAAGAAAAGTAACACAATGACTTTGTCATCAAAGCTGCAATTGTTTTAACATAAAAGGCATTAATTTTTTGGCTACTGAGATATAATTCACACATCATAAAATTTACCCTTTTAAAGTGTACAATTCAATGTTTTTTATTTGTGCAACCATCACCAGTATCCAATTTTAGAACCTTTTCATCACTCCCAGACCTTGACAAGCATTAATCTTCTTTCTGTCTCTATAGATTTGCCTATTCTGGACATCCTCTCTAATAAAATGGTAATATGCAAATTAACCATCACTCCGCTACATAAGCCACGCCCACCAGCCAAGCCACGCCCACCAGCCAATCAGGGCAAGTATGCAAATTAACCCCAATCCAAGATGGCTACAGCCACAGAGAGCAAGGTTTCCCAGGTAACAGAGGAAGCCAAGCTTTCCATAGCCGTTGCAGGCCTAAGCCTCCACTCAAGCTACAAAGTTTCAATTATAGAAGGTAAACAAATTCAAACAAATGGCGGCAGAATGGAGCTTGAGAGAGCAGGTCAGGGTTGCCGGTGGCAACAGGGGAAGCAAAGCTTTCCGCACACCCTGGCCGGGCTCACCCGCTTAAGGCTACAAAGTTTCAATTGTAGAAGGTGAATTAACTGCCACAGAAATGGCTGCCGGAGCCCCAGGCTTGGCTCCGCTCCAGGCTACAAAGTTTCAATTGTAGAAGGAAAATAAATTCCAGATACCAGGGCCTCCCCATGGGTTGCCAGGGGGCGTGGCCGGCCTGCAAACCACCACAGGCCCCTCGCTCAGGCCGCCCCACACCCCAAGGGAACCCCCACCCTTATCTGTGACACCCTTCAGGGCAAACCAGCTGGCCCCCACCTGTGCACCAGGCCTCTATCCTATCTAATAAAAGAGTAATATACAGATTGATCATCACTGCAACACACAATATAGCTGCCCCCATGTGATCAAAGATCCTGCCCCCATGTGGACACAAGATGGCCACCACAAGATGGCCAGCAGGAGAGGGCAGTTGGGAGGCACCCAGCCTGCAAGGGAGGACAGTTGTGAGGGACCAGGCCTGCCAGGGAGGGCAGTTGAGAGGGACCAGGCTTGCAAGGGAGGGCAGTTGGAGGTGATCAACCCTGCAGGAGAGGGCAGTTAGGGGTGACCAGGCTGGCAGAGGAGGGAAGTTGGGGGCAAACAGGCTGGCAGGGGAGCAGTTAAGCATCAACCAGGCTGGCAGCAGAGTGGTTAGGGGGTGATCAGGCTGGCAGGCAGAAGCGGTTAGGGGCAATCAGGAAGGCAGGCAGGCAAGCAGTTGGGAGCCAGCAGTCCTGGATTGTGAGAGGGATGTCCGACTGCCCGTTTAGGCCCGATCCTGGTGGGATCGGGCCTAAACGGGCAGTCGGACATCCCTCCAGGAGTCCCAGATTGGAGAGGGTACAGGCTGGGCTGAGGGACAACCCCCCGCCGTGCACGAATTTCGTGCACCGGGCTTCTAGTTTTGTATAAATGGAATCAAACAATACGAGGCCTTTTATTTTTGGCTCCTTTCATTTCTCATATTTCAAGGTTCATCCATGTTGTAGCATGTATCAGTACTTCATTCTTTTTTGACTGAATAATATTCCACTGTGTGGCTATTCCACTGTAGTATATCCATTCATCAAATTATGGACCTTTGGGTTGTTTCCACTTTTTAGCTATTATGAATAATGCTGCTATGAACATTTGTGTACAAGTTTTGTGTGGACATACAGTTTTAATTCTTGAGTAGGTACCTGGCAGTGGAACTGCAGGATACCTTTAGATTTAAATTTTTTTTAGTATTGCCATACTCTTTTTTAAAATGAGCACATCATTTTGCAGTCCCCACAGCAATGTATGAGAGTTCAATTTCTCCACATCTTTGCCAATGCCTGTCCAGCATTAAGTTGTAAATGTTCAAGTTCCCACAGTCACCTCTCTTCATCTAACTTTCAAGCTTCATTTTCATTGCAATGACCTTGTCATGTGTTAAATATAATAAAAATATTCATAATTTAACTCTAAACATTCAGCCTTGAAAAAATGTTAATCAACTTTGTAAGCCATTCTTTTTATTAGGTAAACTAGAGGCCCAGTGCACAAAATTCATGCACTCGGGGTGGGGAGGTGTCCCTCAGCCCAGCCTGTGCCCTCTCGCAGTCCAGGAGCCCTCAGGGGATGTCCGACTGCTGAGGAGGCGGGAGAGGCTCCCACCACTGCCACTACGCTTGCTAGCCATGAGCCCAGCTCAGGGCTTCTGGCTGAGCGGCGTTCCCCCTGTGGGAGTGCACTGACCACCAGAGGGAAGTTCCTGTGTTAAGCTTCTGCCCCTTGGTGGTCAGTGTGCGTCATAGCTATTGGTCAATCCGCCATTCAGTTGATTTGCATATTAGCATATTTATTATATAGCATATTGCATATTTGCATTTATTATATAGGATATTGAATTATTTTATTTTATTTAGGTTTTACTCCTCTTTCTATTACATTCCATCATAACACCCTTTACTCTCTGCCTAACAATTACAATCATTAACTATTTTATTGTTTTTATATTTATTTGTGTCTCTGCCATGAGAATGAATATAAGGGCCACGAGGGCAGGAATCTTGTTTGCATATGTTTTAATCCATTGTAGTACTAATGCATAATGGTGCCAAGCACATAGTAGATGTCAGTAAATACTTGCTAAATAACACACATGAATAAATAAATGTATACTTCTGTATAGTTTGATTTCCCCCCCTTTCCAGGCCTTTCCGAAGCAGCAGCGACATCTGCTATTTGGTATTTTTCTGATTTTTATTTTATTTTTTTACAATTAGCAAATATTCACATCTTACGTATTTTAAAACTAATTTAAAAATTCACCCAGCCAGCGTGGCTCAGTGGATGAGCGTCAACCTATGAACCAGGAGGTCAGGGTTCGATTCCTGGTCAGTGCATAGGCCTGGGTTTCGGGCTCAATGCCCAGAGGAGGGCGTGCAGGAGGCAGCCAATCAATGGTTCTCTCTCATCATTGATGTTTCTATCTCTCTTTCCCTCTCCCTTCTTCTCTAAAATAAATAAAAATAGGTATTTTAAAAATTCACTGGTTATTAAGGTTAAGACGCATAAAAAGCAAGCAACATGTGAACCTCATTGAGGTTGCCAAGAAACCACACAATCTAATTGGGTACAGCGGGCAGAGCAGTACCAGCCACACCAACTAGTGACATTAGCATGATGTGTCTTCATAGAAGTAGGGAGCCCTCCTTGTTCACTGTACTTGCAAGAATACAATTGTGCTTCCCAATATCCTGAAAGTATCAAATTTTCCATATGCTTTCAGAACACAAAAATGTTCTTGGATAGCTTTTATGACAAATAAAAAACTATCACCCCAACCCCTCTCCCAACCACCAATTTGACCATCACGGAAAAGCAGAATTCTGACTAATTTTGCTTGCATAGGCCCCTAATAAAATGCTTCTCCACAAAATCTTTATAAAACTGATGCTCCAAAAAAGTGTGCTATAATTATCCTGCGACTCCTACATTCTTCCTGATATTCTGCCACATACCCTCAGGGGATGTTTACTTGATATAAGAAGTATGAAAGTATGTGACTATTGGTTCCTTTCATATGAAAGAAATCATATTTTTTTAAAAAGTTTTAATAAAGGAGATATTTTTAAATGGCCAGTTTAGATCCCTATCTGAGTACTTCTAATTCACACTGAAGTCTAATCTGCAAAAATAACTAAAGAAAGGCTAAAGCTTTGTTTTGGCAGCCCCTTGGGAGATAGGGATAGTAATGGTCACACCAGGCAAACTGTACCCAGCATCCAAGATATTAACCTCAACACTGTACTACTTAACCAGGAAGCCTCCCTTTTGTTTTAATTCCCATTTTCAAGAGCTCTATAAAACAAATATTTTTTCTTTTCAAGGCAGGAGGTAGAAATAGGAATAGTAAACTACACTCCAAAGCAGCTGTCACCAACTGGTGGTCCGTGAGGTCCAAAAGGTTGGCGACCACTGCTCCAAAGGATCTAAACTGAACCAAACTCACCCATAAAATCCACTATTCCAGTTGGGTTAACTTCATCAATATATTGAACACTGATGTTAAGATTCAGGAATGCTACATGGTAGTGTCCTAGATGGGTAAAACAGGCTTTCACCTCAGATAGGTGATAAGTTATTATAATAATACTAGAGGCACGGTGCACGAAATTCGTGCACGGAGGTGGGGGGGTCCCTTCAGCCCAGCCTGCACCCTCTCCAATCCGGGACTCCATGGGGGATGTCCGACTGCCAGTTTAGGCCCGATCCTGGGACCACTGGCTCCTAACTGCTCACCTGCCTGCCTGCCTGATTGTCCCTAACTGCCCCCCCTGCTGGCCTGGTCGCCCCCAACTCCCCCCCCCCGCCTGCCGCCGGCCTGGTCGCCCCTAACTGTCCCCCCTGCCGGCCTGGTCACCCCCAACTCCCCTCCCCCCTGCAGGCCTGGTCACCCCATGCAGCCTGCTACTCAGTCATTTGGTTGCCCCTTACTGTCCCCCCTGCCGGCCTGGTCACCCCCAACTTCCCCCGCCCCCTGCAGGCCTGGTCACCCCACGCAGCCTGCTACTCGGTCGTTTGGTTGCCCCTCACTAACCCCCCTACCGGCCTGGTCGCCCCACACAGCCTGCTGCTTGGTCGTTTGATCGCCCCTCACTAACCCCCCTGCCAATCTAGTCACCCCACGCAGCCTGTTCAGTCGTCCGTTAGGCTGCAATGGTCGCTTAGGCTTTTTTATATACATATATAGAGAGAGACTAGTAGCCCTGCGCACAAATCTGTGCGCCAGTAGCTCACTGCCGCCCTCCAGTAGCTCTCTGCCTGCTGCCCCACCCTTCTGTAGTTTCCCCCCTGCTCCCCCTCCCTCTGGTCCCCCCTTATAGCTTGCTGCCCCGCCCCCTCCTGTAGCTCTCCGCTGCCCACTTGTAGCCAGTAGCTCGCTACTGCCCTCCTGTAGCTCTCCGCCCACTGCCCCGCCCTCCTGTAGCTCCCTCCGCCCCCCTGGCCTCCCCCTCATAGCTTATTACCCTGCCCCCTCCTGTAGCTCTCTGCCGCCTGCTTGTAGCTCACTCTCTGCCCCTTGGGAGATAGGGATAGTAATGGTCACACCAGGCAAACTGTACCCAGCATCCAAGATATGAACCTCAACACTGTACTACTTAACCAGGAAGCCTCCCTTTTGTTTTAATTCCCATTTTCAAGAGCTCTATAAAACAAATATTTTTTCTTTTCAAGGCAGGAGGTAGAAATAGGAATAGTAAACTACACTCCAAAGCCTACCCTCCTGCTGATCCGTGATCTGGTCATTACACAGTCGGTCGTTACGCTTCATGGCATAACAACCATTTGCATATTACATCTTTATTATATAGGATTCATATATTAGTATTCAAAAAGAAGGTAAGAACATGCTTACTCATAGCAGCTTTTCCAAAAAAATTGCTCATCACAGTCCCTTTCCCTGGTGCCTTGTTGCCTGTTGAAGATGCCTAGAAGTATAGAAAGAGAAAACACAATTTTTTTCTTAGTGTTTAGGCTGCTCTTCAAAATATGTCTCAAATAAACTTTCTTCAACAGCAGAGCACACTGTCATGATGGCTCAGTCTTTATATAATCATGCCAAACCTGTATGCATTAGATATAAGAATAAATACAGACCCACCAGTATTAGTATTAATCTCCAAAGCTTAGGTTCTCACAGTTCTTATAAAATTACTAGATGCCCAGTACATGAAAATTCATGCACTGGAGAGGGAGTCCCTCAGCCCGGCCTGCCCCTTACGGTCTGGGAGCCCTCAGGGGCAGGAGGTGACCCGGTGATCAGCGGAAGGCGACGCCCCCATCACACCTCTGCTGCTGCCACTGCCGGCAGCGCAAGCCTCAGCCAGCCCTGGTTACCTGAGCCTCGGGTGGCCCTGGGCAGCTGTGCACCTGCCATCCAAGGCTTGCCTGTGCCTCGGGCCGGCCCTAGGCGGCTGGGCAGCCGACATCTGAGGCTTGCCTGCGCCTCGGCGGCTGAGGGGACTGGGGGACTCCGGAGGCAGGCGCGCAGAGCGGCCAGGCCTGCCTGGGGGCGGGCCCAGCCTTGCTGCACACCTGCCACCCCGGTGGGGCTGAGAGGACTGAGCGGCACCATCTTGTGGCTGTGGGCGCCGCCATCTTTGAGGGCGGGACAGTCAATTAGCATATTCCCTCCTTATTGGTTGTGGGCGCCGCCATCTTTGCGACAGTGTTAGGGTCAATTAGCATATTCCCTCTTTATTAGATAGGATTATCCATAAATGTGTCTAAAATTTTCTTGAGTGAATTTAAAAACTACTTAGACAAAATTAAAATAGATCAGAGGCAGTATGGTACATGATGGGAAAAAACCTGCAAAACATTACATTTGTAATCATCAGAAGTGGATTTGATGCTGGTTCCACCACTTAGTAGCTCAAGGCTTAGTGAGAAGCATTGTGAAAAGAAAAAGACTGTTTCATATGAAAATATCAAGAATTAAAGGATTCAAGCTGAAGTATAAAAAGTAGAACTAAATATCAGACCTTTATATAATCAAACTACTACCACTGGAACTACCATATTTTCCGGCGTATAAGACGACTTTTTAACCCAGGAAAATCTTCTCAAAAGTCGGGAGTCGTCTTATATGCCGGGTGTCATCTTATAGGGCGGGTATATCCCAAACTCTATATTTTAACTGGAAAAGTTGGGGGTCGTCTTATACGCCCAGTCGTCTTATATGCCAGAAAATACGGTACTTGTGCTTTTCTAGTTACCCATCTGAGCTGAAAGGCATACCTTTACAGAAGACTTACATTTGTTACCTCCTTAGCTTCCGTTTTGGTTTCTTTGTTGGTATCTTGGTTTTTAGAAGCAGCTTTAGAGGCAAACATTCCCATAATTCCTTTAGGTTGGTGGGAAATCTGTTTGGAAGTAGGTGGGCCATGACCGTTGGCAGTCAACTCACTAGTGGCTTGTGTCTCACTTGATACCTGAAGATTTGACTGCTCAATCTTTTCAGAAGATGAGGTTTCAGAAGCTCTAGGAACTGCAGCTGCACACTGTATGGCACTAAACCTGAGACAGAAATGTTACATTAATGTCAATATCAAACCTTACTTTCAAACTCTTGCTTCTTCAGTGTAATACTTTTTAAGCTTAACACTATTAAAGGAGAAAACTTCAGAACTAGAATGAATTTTAGAAATTATTTTGTGCAGAACACTCATTCAGTTAAATATTAAGAGAGAAGCCAGTGACTTGTCTTAGATTATATATCTAGCTAGTAACAAGACTAGCTAGGGTTGGAGTCAAAAGTAGAATAGGGGAGGATTTGAGATCTTGCTCCTCAGCATGTTGTCAATTTGGTTCAAATTAATTCTTATAAAAATCCAAACAAAACAAAAAACCCTAGGATATGGAATCTAGCATTAAATAAGCATCCTAATTCTAAATAGTAAGAATACACCAAACAATAATAAAAGATTAGTAGTTTCACCATACTTGGGAAACCAAATGATAATAATCCTCGTGTTTTTAATATTTACTGCATGCAAAAAATATTGACTGATTCAAAATTAAGAGCTCTAAATATTAACAAATTTCCTGGCAATTCTCCTGGCCAGAGTGGATCATGATTAAAACATGTAAGAAGCCCTAGCTGATTTGGCTCAATGGATGGAGTGTCGGCCTGTGAACTGAAGGGTCCCGAGTTCGATTCCAGTCAAGGGCACATGCCTGGGTTGCGGGCTCGATCCCCAGTAGTGGGCATGCAGGAGGCAGCCAGTCAATGGTTCTCTCTCATCACTGATGTTTCTATCTCCCTCTCCCTTCTTCTCTGAAATCAATAAAAATATATTTTTTTTAAAAAAACAAACATGTAAGAAGGCCCTAGTCAGTTTGGCTCAGTGGATAGAGCATCAGCCTGCGGACTGAAGGGTCCCAGGTTTGATTCCGGTCAAGGGCACGTGCCGGGGTTGCAGGCTTGATCCCCAGTAGGGGGTGTGCAGAAGGCAGCCAATCAACGATTCTCTCATCATTGATGTTTCTATCTCTCTCTGTCTCCCTTCCTCTCTGAAACCAATAAAAATATATTAAGGGGAAAAAAAACATGGAAGAAGCACCTGCCCACATCATTCAGTTGGTTGGAGCATCATCCAGATTCGCTAAGGTGCGGGTTTGATCTCTGGTCGGGGCACATATAAGAAGCAACCACAACCAATGAATGCACCAATAGATGGAACAACAAATCTCCCCTGCCTCTCTCTCTCTAAAATCAATAAACAAAAAAATTTTTTAATAAAAATAAAACATGGAAGAAGCTGGGAACACAGCCATTGCCTCTTATAACCTGTGGTCCTTAACAATTGGTTGTTAATAATTTCTAATAATACCAACTAACAGCATCAGAAAAGTATGTCCAAAGCCAAGTGAAGAAATTTGGAACTGTTTGAATGGATATTAAAGGGAATATTCATTGTAGATATGCCTGTTTCACACAAATCCATAATGTAATATTCCACATTGTGAATGGATAACTGATCTAGCCTTCTCAAATGGCTACACTTAAAAAGCAAAGTTCCCCAACTTTTCCTAACAAAGAACATTTTATTTCCCAGTCTTTTGCTTATTGCGGGTATGTAAGAGCGCCTTGAAGTTAGGGAAATGTACTATTCATCATTTGTATTTCAGGTACTCAGTATAAGACCTGGCATATAAAAGTGTCAGGAAATATATACTGGAAGAATGATTATTTAAGCCACTGAAAGTGAGGCTTCTGGCTTCTCTCCCGTCTTCACCTCAACTTGGGGTGGGAGAAGATGGAGGTTAAACTATGTGGTGAAAGCAATTATCTTAGAGATCAACCAGGCACAAATTCAAGATTAACTGCTAGAATAACTGGCCTAAGGGAAAAAAACAAAACCCTGATAAATCATTTAATTTCAAAAGTAACTTCAGATTGAACAGCCCCAAAGCTAGAATTTACAGTTCCAAAAATCTTCCACTGATTTATTGTGGTCCACATTAGTAAACCCTACATTAACACAAATATTTTGTGCATCAGAATTATGAACAGACGGAAATCATTTCCTTTCACCCACAACTCTACGTCTCTGGCCTTGCAGTGCTTCCATGTACAAGGAAAAGAGCAATGTTTTATTTCACCATCAACATCTAAAGTTGGCCCCAAGACAACTCTTTCTCCATTTGGTCTACATTCCACACCTTAGGGTCAGGACCAGGAATTGGCAAAGAGGAAGAGACCAAACTAAGCTGGGAACTTGTCCGAAGAGAGAAGAATCTGCTCAATCCTAAAATTTCAACTTTCTTCCTGTCACAGCACTTCTTAAAAACACATGAAACAATGAGTCAGATCTCAGTTGGCCCATAATTCTCAGGACCAAATACTAAACTTCTTTATTGGAGATAAATTCTTCACATTTTTAACAAAGCTACTTTAAGTGTTTAAGTCAAGTTTCATTAAAGTGCTTGCTATTACCACATTTCTACTTGCCATCTTTATTTTAGAGGTCCCTGTGCAATTTTTTTGAACCTTTGAGTCACCTTTATTCTTGTTTGCTTACTTGCTAGATACAACAGAAGAAATAATTTTTAGAGCTTGACATACCATTACTGGATTTTAATAGACTATTTTTGAAATCTAATATAATTTACATAAATGTATCAGGTATTGTTTCCTATAATCTTTCCCTAGAAGACACAGACTTATAAATTATTGCTCTTCAGTTATATATTTAACACATATTTGTATGCCTATTACACCGAAGGTTCTAAACTAAAGGAAAAGAACTAATGTTTAACATTAGTTCATTCAACAATTATTTATTGAATGCTTATCATCTGCCAGGCACCATTATGGGTAGAGGGTGGTTAACAAAATAAACACATTCCTGATTTTCATAGAACTTACAGAAATTGTGTTTGGCAATTCTATATCTATTTGTCCTCTATCAGTTATCTCATCTCCCTAGTATTTTCAACCATTTCCTCTTTTATGGCTCTTTCCTAACAATACAAGTTCAAGGCACTCTCAACTTTAAAACTGTATATGTCTTTCCTTAGTCTCAATTCCTCCTTAGCTACCTCCCTCTTTTCCCCGCATTTTATACTAGTAGTCATATTTTCTAGAGAGTTATCTATATTAACTCAGCTGACCAGAATCTGGTCACTCCACTGAAAATGCTCTTTCCAAGAACATCACTAAATACAGTGGACATTTTTCAGTTCCTAATTTACTTAGCTTCTCAGCAAGGTTTGATATTATCAACCAGTCCCTCCTTCTTGAAACTCTTTCTTTAGCCTTTAGAATTCCACATATTCGTGTAATTTTCCTCTTATCTCTAGCTGCGCCCTCTCAGGCCCCCTTTTTTCTGACAATCCTTTAAAAATGGCTATCACTTAAAAAGTGCTTACTATGTGCCAAGCACAGTACTAAGCATTGTACATACATTAATTCATTTCATGCTCTACAGTCCTGTCAGGTTGTTTAGCTTTATTTTGCTGATGAGGAAACTGAAGCACAGAGAGGTTAATTTGCCCAAGATAACACAGCTAGTAATTATGACCTAGAGTTTTACTTTCTGTCCTTCTTTCATTCTATACATTCTCTCTGTGTGACTATGTCTACCCAATTAATTACCTATTTTCTCTGATTCCAAAATCTCTATCTTCATCCCAGATGACCAGAGCATTAAGCAGGCACTGGGCCATATTCACTCTATAGAGTGGAGCATGTTGTAGGTACACGTCAGATCTAAGTTATCTTTCTTAGCATCTATCAAAGTAGTAGGCATTCAACATGTATCTGGGGAACTGACCTGAACCCTCAATATAATCCCACAAAGTAGGCATTACTATATCTAATTTAAAGATGAAGAAACCAAATCTCAAAGTGTTTAAGTAATTTGTCCAAAGCCATGAAGGAGTATTAAGCAGCAAAGCCACAACCGAAGCTCAGGACCACCAATTCTCAAAACGCACATGCATCATAGTCCATCACTTCCCTGTGCTATGAAGGATATCAAAGATGAACAAGATTAATACTGGCTATGGAGGATCAACTGCTCTTGGATGGAAGGTAGGGGGATATCAAATTAGGAATAGTTTTTTGAAGGAAAACATTTGAACTGGTTCTTAAAAGATGGGCAGAATTTAGACCAGCAGAGACTAGGGTAAGGGAGTAATGAGGGGGCACAACAAACATTTCTGGTGACAGTGACAGGATAAATACATGAGAAATAGATTTATGGGGAGTCCACTGGGGTTTTCAATATGGGTTGTGGCTGCTATTTTTCACCTTATGATGTACTAATAAAACCAGGCATGTGTCTTACTGCAAGATAAATGGGGTTTTACTAGACTTGGCATTCACTCTTAAGAGGCAGCCACTGTGTAAACATCTTACAAAATCAATTCGTAAAGAAGTCCACAAGGAACATTAAGGAGCTCACTTGCTGCAGTTCTGCAAGTTGCTTTTAAGGATGTCATAGTCGGTATTGAACAGAGGCCCACTGTCCTTTAGCATGGCTTTCTGGATGCTGTACACATGGACGCTGGCAGTCACAGCTAGCTTGGACTTCACTGCTACAAGTCAACAGGAAAAGCAGACTGTTAACACACAACCTTCATAGCATGTGGGGACTTTAACAAGAAACCCTTCTGCATTAAAACCATTTACAATCTGTGGTGGTCCAAAAAGCTCTAAAAGGCCAAAGAGCCACATACTAGTATACAGTATAACATCACCTCTTCTGTCTCCAACAGGGACATTATGACAAGGTAGGTGGTGGTGAGTCAGTTCTAAGCACAGCACCTGTGAGGGTATCACTCATCCAGTGGACACTCAGTAAATACTAATGAATGATTGATGATGACCATGATTTTTTTTTTAGTCAGGAAAGATTCCTTCACTCTAGCATATAACGAGAAAGCAACTCTATAACAAATACTACTAACCAGGTGAGTATGCAAAGGAAAAACACAGAAGAACAACATAGGAACAAACTTTAGGTTCCATAAAGGAAGGGACTATGCCCAACTTGTTCCAAGTCTCTAGTAACTAGCCCAGAGCTTGACACAGAGTATACACTCACTATGTATTAACTGAATGAATCTTGCTTTGCCGACCAATGTGGGAACTCAGAAAGAAAAAAGTAGACAACTCCACCACCCTGAATACATCATATTAATTTGCAATAAAACGACTCCACCAGCAGGAGTCTTATTTTGTAAAGTATAATTGTGTAGCCCTGGCCGGTTTGGCTCAGTGGTTGGAGGGTCAACCCGTGGACACAAGGGTTGAGGGTTCAATTCCATATCAAGGGCATGTACCTCTGCTGTGGGTTCCCTCCCCACCCCCGATCTGGGCGCATGTGGGAGGCAACCAATCAATGTGTCTCTCTCACATTGATGTTTCTTTCTCTCTTTTTCTCTCTCTTTCCCTCCCTCCCTCCTCCCTCCTCCCTCCCTTCTCCCCTCCCTCCTTTTCTCTCTCCCTCCTCCTCCATCCTCCCTTTCACTCTAAAAAATCAACTGAAAAAATATTCTTGAGTGCAGATTTTTTTTAAATAATAATTTTTTTTAAAGTACAATAATGCAGGTTTTGTCTTGAGGCATAAGTCCAAGATCATGTGGAGCCCACTGAATTGAGTTTTTAAAAAATAGAACAATAGCATAGTTTTGAAACAGGTAGACAAATTTAATTTAGAAATTATATTAAGTCTTTCTGATTTTAGAAAAGATTCTTTTTTCTATCTAAAAAAACTGTTACAGAACACAACACATTTAGAGACTACTGTCTTTTTACAGTTGATGAGGTGCTCCATATGGTATTCATGATAGTTTTTTGTATGTTTGTCACGAGTTTTGAAACCCTGTGATTAAAGTGCTTTATAAATGTTAGCAGCTATTGACCTTAAAAATGGGAAGTTAGGCAGATGTAGTATATTTTAATGTTTCAGAAACTACTTATAAAAAGCATATACAGATCTTCAGTTAAATAGCTAACTATATTGTATGCAAATGTTAGGGGCAGATTTTTTCTTTTTAGTGTACCTACATTGATGCCATAAGAGTAAAAACTTGCTAAATTGCTAAAACACTTACCTTCCAATTTATCTTCTCTCACTACTGCAACCTTGTGGCACTGTAAGGAAATAACACTTCATTAATGTTAAGTGCAATTTGCGATTTTAAAGTTTCCTAGCCAATAATTCAATTGCACTTGGATGTAAAATTGGGAACATTAAGTACCCCTGAAAATATATGTTACAGTTTAATAGTTATACTCATTTTTAACTTGCTTATATTAAAACTTCTCAATGAGGTTAAGAAAAGTGACAGAATATAAATATCAATACAATTTTTTAAAAACTGACAGCATCTCAAATCAGTGCAAAGAGGACTTTTTAATAGATAATGTAATGAGAATTAGTTTAATCACATGGAACCCAATAAAAATTGGATGTCTCTCACACCAAACACACAAACAAACAATAAATTCTTAATGGATCTGAGATCTAAATGTAAAGAATGAAACCGGCCCTAGTCAGTTTGGCTCAGTGGATAGAGCGTCGGCTTGCAGACCGAAGGATCCCGGGTTCGATTCCGGTCAAGGGCATGTACCTCGGTTGCAGGCTCCTCCCCGGCCCAGACCCTGGTCGGGGCACGTTCCAGAGGCAACTAATCGATATGTTTCTCTCACATCAATATTTCTCTGTCTTTCCCTCTCTCTTCCACTCTCTCTAACAAAATCAATGGAAAAAATATCGTTGGCTGAGGATTAAAAACAACAAAACAAACCAATGAATGAATGAAACCATATAAGCACTAGAAGAAAATATGAGTGAATTCTTCAATAAACTAATACAATCTGAAAATGGAGAAGTTTCCTAACTATAATTCAAAATTCAAAAATAATGAAAATAATCCATAAAAATTGACAACCAACTTTTAGATGACAAAAAATAAAAACTTTAACCAAAGTACAAAGACAAATTATAAAGTAGAAAAAAATGTGTGCAAGTTACATCACAAAGGGTTAATATATAGCTTCTAAAATAGAGAAAACAAAGACTAGCAATCCTTTAAAAAATGAGCAAGATATATGAACAGACAGTTCACAGAAAAAGAAATGCAAATAACCCCGAAACATATGACAAGTGCTGTGTGGAAACAGGCATTCACGTAACATTGCTGCTGGGAATGGAGAGGTATTTGGCAATACCCAACAAAGTACATAAACATCCTACTTCTAGGAATGTAACCTTTAAACACACTGGCAAAAAATACAGAGAACACATACACACTGAGCTATTCACTGCAGCACTATTAGTAATAGCCAAAGATTATAAATAACTCAAATAACCATCAATAAGGGACAGCTGAATAAACTAAGGCCATGGTCGGCAAACTGCGGCTCGCGAGCCACATGCGGCTCTTTGGCCCCTTGAGTGTGGCTCTTTCACAAAATACCACGGACTGGGCGAGTCTATTTTGAAGAAGTGGTGTTAGAAGAAGTTTAAGTTTAAAAAATTTGGCTCTCAAAAGAAATTTCAATCGTTGTACTGTTGATATTTGGCACTGTTGACTAATGAGTTTGCCGACCCCTGAACTAAGGAATATCTATTAACTAGAGGCCCAGTGCACAAAATTTGTGCACAGGTAGGGTCCCTACCGGCTGCTGGCAGGGGGGGGGTCTCCCTTCCCCTGGCTGCCTGCAGCCCCCGCTGCTGACCCCTCCCCCTGGTCAAACTCGCGGTCAAGGGGACAATTTGCATATTAGGCTTTTATTATATAGGATGTAGGATCATGTGGCTGTAAAAAGAATGCAGAATATTTCTGTAACTACTATGGAGTGACGCTCAGGATCTACTATTAAGTAAAACAAGCAAAGTGCAAAATAGGATGTAATGTATGAATATTATTTTAAAAAGGGGGGTAATATAACTAGTTGGTGGTTTAACTACAGAGAGGAATTATTTCAAGTGATTCTAAAACATACTAATTGTTCATCTCTAGTAGGATACAGACAAAACAACTACAAAGAAGTGAAACCATTTTCAGTAATTGTATTGTTACAATTACTACAGACAAAAACAACTACATTGTATTGTTACAATTACTACAGACAAAACAACTACAAAGAAGTGAAACCATTTTCAGTAATTGTATTGTTACTAAAAATATTGGTTTTGCTTTTCTAAATCATATATATTTGGCTAAAGAAGACACAAAGGACTTGCAACCAGGTAAGTAACGGGAAATGGCAGTTTGCTCCTAACCGCCTGAGCCTGTCTCCAGCTTTCAGATGCTAAAACAACACACACCAGAGTAGAGCTCCAATTCAGTTGGTTCCTATTAAAAGGAGGACGCAGGAGTAAGTTCAGTATTCACAAACCCAGAGCCTGGCTGAGGGTAAGCCCCCTTGCTTTTTTGCAGTTGCAGAAAAAGGAAAAATATGGCTCGTTAGTGAGAACAAGTTCTTCTTTATAGAAAAATTCCAGCCAATAGCATGCAGAAAGAATGACAGAAGTAGAGCACCACCATTTTGTGAACTAATGATCTAGGCAATAATAAAAAACCAATCTCAGCAAAAATCATTAGATGAAAAAAGCTAGTAGGGAATTTCATAAAGGATGGATCAGGGTGACAACCTCTAACAACACAAAAAGAACCAACCAAATGTCCCATTGAAATCTGCAAATAGTTCTTTAGGAGACTCTCTGGGATGAGATTAGAGGGAGGCTTTTACTTTCTATGTATGGTTAAACATTTTTTACAATAATCACGGTCACTGGAAAAATAAATAGTATTGTTAAAAATCCATACAAAGTCTCTAATGTATCTTTTTCTTTCTAGAAACACTTAAAACTTAAAGAAGAAATTAAAAAGAACAAAACCTGAAATTATGCTTAATATTCTGCCTTCCCGTAGGAGGGCTCTCTTTAGGAAAAAAAAAAAGGGGGTAACATCATCCACACTTGGTCAGTCATTCTAAGGGTTCCATAGAGCTGTGCTGCGGGGCGGTGAGGAGGGTGAGTACAGGGCTTCAAAATCCTCACAATCACTTCAACGACGGCATCCTACTCTCAGTATATTTTTTATATTAGGATTCTAAAGATTTCATTTGAAAGCATTCTGCTGCTTAAAAAAAAAATATTGGCAGAACTTAAATGCCATCTTAAATTTAAAAATAAAAGGCCTTTATAAGCAAGCCACAGCATAGAAGTTTTTTAACTGATATCGGTTACACATCATTTTGAAAAATGGCCTCAAAAAATGCACTGAGGAACACAATCTACTAGTAAATGCACTTTGAGGGGTTTTTCCAGGCATCTCCTGAATCCCAAAGACCATGCAAAGTTCCCAACTTAAGAACCTCTGCTTAAGTGGCTTAGAATAAAAATCTACAACTTGATCTTAAAACATAAATTCTTAACCTTATATCCTGCTCCAGAAGATATGTGAACACTTACAATTTTATGAATGTCAGCATATGAATTTTTCTTTCAGATTCTCAAAAAAAAATAAAAATCAGTGACCAAAAAAAGAATAAAACCCACTGCTTTAAAGAAACACAATGATTCCCAGGTAAAGAATTAACTATGACTAGACTGAAGGCACCGACTCAAAAAGACAGACGGGAGCTAGTTAACCCTGGAAAGAAAGGGAAAGGAGACAGCCAAATGCAAACTCTGGCAATATTTATTCAAGAGCCATACAAAGAGAGGACTCTGGTGCCAGTTTCATTTCTGAGAGTAAATGAATCAGGTCTGCTTAATTTTGTGTTAAGGCATATAATGACATCTGATTCTTACACTTGCAAATATATTGATTATCACCTGGCTTACCAAATAGCTTACCAACAAGGAAAGAAATTGCTGGTCAGAGAATACAAGGATTTGATTCCCCCAATAATTTTGTTTCTCCTTGTAAATTACTAAATTGCCATTCTAGTTTCAAATCTCACGTGCATGGGACTCTGTTGCTATAAGACAAATCCAGTCAGTATTTTGATAAATCAAGCTTCTGAACGTACAAGTCTGAAGGAAAGTCAAAGTGAAGAGGAACACATATATTGGTGGATCTCTGAGGAGCCCTGGTCCTTGGACTATGTTCTGTAGGGCTGGTGGTAGTGGGAAAAGCAAAAAGAACCTTCAGATAGGAGATTAGGGGAAGTGAGAACAGAAAAAATGTGCCTTACGTTTAGAGGAAGCCAGAGAGGAGGAATTATCAAAGTTCCCAAGGATCAGTCTGGTGCAGAAGGAACAAGTTATTGCAGCAGAGCTTCCAAGTCCTAGGAGCAGAATGATCCCTTTGCCCCTAAGAGGGGCATGAAGTAGCTAAGAGAAAGTCAGTAGACCTGAGAAAGTTTGTGGTCAGGATGATGAAAATGCAGCAGTGACCTGAGTTGCGGGGTGACCAGACCGGAAGACATTAATGAGAATAAAGATGTTCCCAACCCACACCTCGGCATTTTTAGCCCCCTGTCAACACCCCATCCTTCAGCCACTTAGACATAAGCTTACTGAAATAAATGCTCAAATTAATATCAATTTCATTTTTAAAATAATAAAATTATACTTTCTGAACACCTGAGTGTATGACTTGACATTTGAACAGGACTGAAACTACTAACCATCATTTTCCCTAATACAGTGGTTGGTAAACCGCGGCTCGTGAGCCACATGCGGCTCTTTGGCCCCTTGAGTGTGGCTCTTCCACAAAATACCACGATTGAAACTTCGTGGCCCATGCGCAGAAGTCGGTTTTTGGCCTGGACGAGTCTATTTTGAAGAAGTGGCGTTAGAACACTCAAGGGGCCAAAAAGCCGTATGTGGCTCGCGAGCCGCAGTTTGCCGACCACTGCCCTAATACATCTTCAAGAGGAAAAAAGAGAAGTAACAGAAGCAGTCTCCTAATGTCTTGCTGCCTAGAAAAATTGCTAATAATGTTATAGCCTCTGCATCACAGCCAAGATATTACCAAAACTTCTCAGAATTTTAAGTTTAGTCTAAAATTCAAAATAATCACCTACAGGTAGCTTTTTAAAACTTCCATAATACTAAATCTTGTGTTCCCCTTTCCCACACTCCGTGTTATTTAACAGTTGATAGCTCAAACATATTTAAGCTCGTTATAAGATTCTGAGAACTTACCAAATGTCCATTCTGAACAAGACTGCCAGACACTAAATAGGTGACATGCAGTTGGGCTCCTGAATTTTCCTTTCGCTTTCTTTCAACATAATCATACAGCATCCTGTTCCAAACAAAAGGCACAATAAAGCCATTAGTAAGAGTTTTTTTTACCTCATCAACTTTTAATTTGTGACTTGAAAGTTAGGTATATTAAATCTGACAGTTCATCAAATTTTCTACAGAATTTTTGCTCAGTCTATGGACAGAGAGTTAGACTGGGGTCACTTACTGAGTTGGCACAGTGACCCAGTTCATAACTGAAATAAAAGAAATCTAGTAGTAGGCCCAGAGAGAGTGAACCTGCAATAAACCAGTAACATATAATGAATAGAACACTCAACCAAGAATAAGTTCAGTCACTATGTGATTCTGGATAAGTTAATTTTTCTAGGCCTCTTAATATCCTGAGGTATAAACAGGAGGGTACTAGACAGATTAGTGATTCTTTCACCATGGGATTCATTGGCCATCTATAACCCTCCACCCCTCAAATTGGGAGGTAAAATGTGCCTTTATGCGGGGAGACAGGTCAGGGTTCTCAAAAGTTTCTCAAGAGGGTTCCAAAACATTAAGAACCACTAAGTAGATGATCACGTATGTCCAGCTTTGAAATTCCAGTTTTATAATCACTCAGATTCAATGCTGTTTCAGAACTGCAGAATGAATAGCTTACTCCCACTGCCCAGAGTATCCATTAAACTGAGACTGTCAAACACTTGATGTAGAAATAATGTTGCTTTCAGTAACATCCCTAAATTCATTTTATCCTTATGATCCAGCAAGTATCAGAGGTTGGCTCCCCTCAGTAACTCACAGATTAACAAAAACAACAAAAGAGATATATCATTTCTATCTTTTATTTCAAGAAATATATACAGAGTCTCTAGAATACGTCATACTTTGCCAAGAACAGCTAGAAACTCAAACTCAAAAATTCCAAGGGAAACTCAACCCTACCCTGTTGACCACTCTCTTCAAGCATCTGCTCTCTTAGCTTCCATGATCCTTTGCCCCAATGAGTCCCCTGCTACCCACCCCTCTAACTGCCCTGCTCCATTTCCCGCACAGACTTGATTACCTCCTCCTTTTCCATTATAGTTAGGGCTCTGTCTTTAGCTATCTTTTCATTCTGTATATTAGTGACCAATCATCTGGGTTTGCCTGGATTTGTGAGGTTTCCTGAGACATGGACTTCTGGTGCTAAAATCAACAGTCCTGGGCCAACCAAGATGGTTGGTCTATTTCATTCATCCCCATGGCTTCACTAATTCCTGACAACAACATCTGCCTAAGCCACCCAAGCCAGAAATCTGGGAGTCATTATCCTTCACTTCTCCCTTTCCAGTGAGTTGCCAAATCTAGTCAGTTCTCCTTCCCAAGTAATTCTTGATTCCATGCCCTTTAAATCTCTTGACTGGACTCTTTCAATTCTGCACCCCCACCCCTTCATTATCCACAAGGCTGCCACAGGAAAATGCAAATCAAGTCATTAGGTCAACAAAACTTTACTGAGTGGCCAGTTCATGTTCTATGCCTTAGGGAGAGAGCAATAACAAAGCAAAGTTCCTAACCTTTTAGACCTTACACTGCAGAAAAGAGAGACAAACCAATAAGTAAATTTATGTTGAATGGTAGTTAATCTATAGAGGGAAAAGTAAGAATAGAGAGTGCCTGAGAAGAACTTCTGCTATCTACACTAATAAAAGAGCAACATGCTAATTGACCATACCTTGGAGACACCCACCAGCCAATCAGGAGTATGCAAATTAACCCAACAAAGATGGCGGGTTAATTTGCATACACAGGCACTGAGCAGCCGGGGGCGGGACGCTTATGACGCAGGCGTTCCGCACCACCCCAGCTGTTCCTGGCCTCTGGGAAGCACGGGAAGGCAGAAAGATGGCTCCAGGTGAAGCGAAAAGGCGGCTCCGGCCAGAGCGAAGGCGGTGCCAGCAGCTAGGGAAAGGAAGGCCCATTCTTGCACGAATCTTCATGCATGGGGCTTCTAGTTTTATATAAGGTGATTAGGAAAGGCCTCATGAGCAGAGCCCTGCAGGAAGTGAGGAAGCCACCACTGTGGATATCTTGGGGAATAATGTTCCAGACAGAGAGAACAGCATATGCAAAGGTTCTGAGGCAAGAATGTAGGCAAGGTCGGAAGAACAGAAAGGAGGCAAGTGTGCTGAAACAGAATAAGGAAGAATAGTGGTGGCAGAGACAGCCAAGTGCCAGGGCTTTGTGGCCCTATGTAGAAATGGAAGCAAGGAAGTAATCAGAAGGTTTAGAGCAGAAATACTATGACCTCACTTTTAAGAAGGGTCCACTCTGACTGCTGTGTGTAAAATACACTGGTGATGGGTAAGGAAGGAAGCAGGGAGACTAGTCAGGAGGCTACTCAGTAACCCTGGCTAGAGATGATGGTGGCTCAGATGAGGGTGGTCCCAATGGAAGTAGTAAATTAGTGGAAAAATTCTGGGAGAACATAAAGGGAAAAACAACAGTATTTCCTGATGGGTATAAGAGAAAAGGTAGTTATGAATGATTAAACTAACCAGCTCAAAGAATAAAGTTGTCATTCACTGAGATGGAGAAAGCAGAAGTAAGTGTTGGAAGCAGAAATCAGGAGTTAGCTTTTGGGGCTTGTTAAGTCTCAGATGCCAGTTAGTCATTACGTGACGTTGAAAAAGTAGTTGGTATTCTTGCCTTTAGTATTATACTTTCGTCAAAATTTTTCAGTAGCTCTCCATCCCCTAAGGATCAACTCCAACTCCCCAGTAAGACACTTCTTGTTCTGGACCCCGATCTCTCACCATTCTCTCACACTCACACTATTTTCAGCCTTACTGAGGCAGGATAGTAAGGAACTAGGAAGATTCCTTGGCAAGTGGAGTGGGTAAACTGAGGCAGATAGCTGAACAAACTGGCCAAGCAATTTACAGCCAGATACAGAAGGTCACCTTCCTAAGGATAACATTTAGGCCTCAGGTGTATTTCAGCTCCAAGCCTAGAAAAGCAGCAAAACCAGGTGGATGACACCAGGACCAATTGTAATGACTAACAACCGCCTGCCCTGGCACTGACCAATCAGTAAGAACGTGACCCTGATAAAGCACACCTGGAAAACTAGTGAACATTCTACTAAAACCCTCCCCTGAGACCTCTCCTAAGCTTCCCGCCTACAAGAGAGAGAAAAAAACCCTCAAGACAAAGGACCCAGCTCATGCTCTCCCTTTGGGGAGCACCCCCTCGCCTTCCCCTTTCTCCTCCTCTTCCCCAAGAGGCACGCATCTCCTAAACTCTAAGGGTCCCCAAAGGACTTGCAACCAGGTAAGTAATGGGAAATGGCAGTTTGCTCCGGGCTAACCCCCTGAGCCTGTCTCCAAAGCCCCTTTTCTCTGACTTCCCAGTGAGCTAGAGCAGCCCAGCCTGGGCTCTCCTGTTGCTTTTTCTATGCTAAGCTCTTCCTTATTTCACTGTTCTCAGCTCTAACAAATGTACCCTCATAGTCCCCTGGACTCATGTTGTGAAATTTTTACTGCACAAAGTCAAGAACCCACACACTATGGGCTGGCCCTAGGCAGGCAGACATGTTCAGGGCCAGGTCCCCTGTCCCGTAACATCATGAAACATTCTGCAGTTCCCCCTGCTCCTTTGTATTCCCTTTCTTCTGCCTGGAATGCTCTGCCCAGACCTCATCTACCTAATTCCTTATCCAGACAGCAGCTCAATTATCACCACCTATGTGAAGCCTTCCCTAAAACCCAGGCCAGCAGGACACCCCTGCCATCTAAGCTCTAACAGAGTCTATCCCATATCTGTTATTAGAGCACTTACCACTCTGTCTTCTAATTGTTTATATATCTGCCATCCCTAGTAGGCTATAAGCTCCTTAAGGACAAAATTGTACCATATTTAGCATTTTTACCAATCGCTCTATCTTGTTCTCTTTACTGTTTCCTTCCATGCAGCAAGTGCATTAGGGAAAATAAGGTAACACAAATTCATGAATATTTTGGTTTACTTATGCTAGTTAGGACCATGCTAATAGAAGAAATGATAGACAGGTACCATGCCCAAGATGCTCTCAAGCTTGCTGACTAAATCTTTTGTCTACAACTCTATCATCAGATACCCTCTAAGTATTTCTCTCTCCAAATCAACTCCAGTTCTTTTATATTAACAGGGAGGTCAAAACTGCACAAACTCTTTTTGAAAAATGTCATTCTGCATACCTTCTCTAAAACATGTTTATCTAATTTGATTACACAAAACATTTTACCAAAATATGCAAAATATTCTTAAATGAGTGAAAATATATATGAATTCTTATAAGATGCCCTTCCTACAGATATGATTAACTGTATCGTCTCATTTTAATTTATTAATTTCCCCTCCTGGTAAGTTCCACCCATAATTTTTCCCAGGACAAATGCAGTGTATAGGGATACTGCCTTCCCTAACCCAATTTAATTCCTTCACAGTATTTTTACAACTTGAAATTATCTTGTATAAATCAATGATGGACCTTGTCTATTAGGTTTGCTGTTTTATGACAGAGCCTAAAATAATACTAAATATATAGTAAGAACTGAAAAAAATACTTCTTTAATAAATCCAAGCAAATCAATACCAATCAGGCCCAATCACTGCCCTCAGTGCCAGCAATGATACTTTACATGCTTCCACTATAAAAAAAGCCAATAGGAGAAAGACAAATACCGTATGATTTCATTCATATGTGGAATCTAATGAACCAAATAAAATAACAAGCAAAATAGAAATAGACTCACAGATACAGAGAATAGACTGGCAGCTCAGAGAGGAAGGGAGTTGAGAATTAGGTGAAAAAAGTGAAGGGATTAAGCAAAAAACAAAAGATAAAAACCACACAAAAAATTAAAGACACAGACAACAGTATGATGATTACCATGGGGAAGTAGGAGAGGTAGTAGAGGATAAAGGGGGGATAAATGGTAACAGGAGACGTGACTTTGGGTGGTGAACACACAATACAATGTACACCTGAAACCTGTATCATTTTATTAATCAATGTAATTCCAATACATTCAATAAAAATTTAAAAAATAAAATGAGGATACTTCAAATGTTAAAAATAAATAACAACTTATACTATAGGTAAAATAAGAAAAGGTGACAGGACACACCAAGTCTCAATTTTCTCAACTGTTAAGAGAGACTGATAACACGCATTACATTGGATTGTTAGTGAGATTATGTGAGATAAATGTTTGTGAAAATATCTACCATAATTCTTAGTATTCAACAAATATTTTTTAGTACCTATTATGTGCCAAGCACTTAAGGTACAATGTGACATACTGTTTTTTTCCGAAAATGTCTACAACAATGTCGCCCATCCCACATGCTCTTCTATGTCCACCCAGAAAGAGGTGGACTCCAGCCCCTCCTCTTGAATCTGAGAGGGCTAGTGATTCATTTTAACCAAAAGAATAAAGTAGACATGAAACTGCTTGACTTTTGAGACAGTCAGCGTCTGCCTTGTGCTGGAACACTAGCTTTTACAGTCCCAAACTGCTGTGTAAGAAGTCCGACTACCCAGAGACACCATGCTCTGATGGAAGCCCGGGCCATATAAACAGACCACATGCGATGTCTGGTCAACAGCCTCAGCCAAAGACCAGCATCAACTGTAGGCACAAAGAAGCCTACAGATGACAGAGCTCCAGACACTAAGGATTCTCAGCTGAGGCACCAGACATCATGCAGCAGAGATAAGTTATTCTCACTGTACACCATCTAACTTGAAAACGACAGAGTAGCCTTATTGTGAGGACTGAGGCATTTTTAACATGTTAACAAGCACTTGATACACAAAAACCTTAAATATAACGATAATTATTGGTGTAAGAACTAAAACTACAAAACTCTTCGAATAAAACAGAAGTAAATCTTCTGGACCTTGTGTTAGGTAAAGCCTTCTTAGACACTATAAGAAAACACAAGCAACAGAAAGAAAATAATATATTGGACTTCTTCAACAATAAAAACTTTTGTGTTTCAAAAAACACCATCAACAAGACAACCCATAGAATGGAAGAAATTTTTTGCAAATCATGTATCTGATCAGGGTCTAGTGTCCAGAATATATAAAAAACTCTTACAACTCAACAATAAAAAAAACACACAAATAACCCAATGAAAAAATGGGCAAAGGATCAGAATAAATATTTCTCCAAAGATATACAAATGGCTAAGAACATGAAAAGATGATCAACACCATTAGTCATTAGGGAATTGCAAATCAAAACCATGATACCGCTTCACACCTATTAGAATGGCTAAAATTAAAAAAGACAGATCATCAAGAGTTGAAAAGAATATGGAGAAATTGGAACCCTCAAACATTGCTGGTGGGATTATTAAATAGCATAACCACTTTGGAAACAATCAGTCAGTTCTTCAAAATGTTAAATATAGATTTGTCATCTGATCCAGGAATTCCAATCCTAGGTAAATACCTAGGACCGTGGTCGGCAAGCTGCGGCTCGCGAGCCACATGCGGCTCTTTGGCCCCTTGAGTGCGGCTCTTCCACAAAATCCATGGCCTGGGCGAGTCTATTTTGAAGTGGTGTTAGAAGAAATTTAAGTTTAAAAAATTTGGCTCTCAAAAGAAATTTCAATCGTTGTACTGTTGATATTTGGCTCTGTTGACTAATGAGTTTTCCGACCACTGACCTAGGAGAACTGAGAGTATGTCTCCACAAAAACTTGTACTCAAATGTTTATGGTAACATTATTTGTAACACCCAAATGTGGAAACAGCCTAAATGCACATCATCTGATGAATGGATAAACAAAATATGGTTCATCCATATGTTCTAGGTTGAATTGTGTTCCCCAAAAAAGTTATGTTGACCTCCTAACCACCAGTACCTTAAAATGTGATCTTACTTGAAAATGGGATCTTTGCACATATAATCAGTTAAGATGAGGTCATACTAGAGGAGGGTGGTATCCTTATAAACTGACCATGTGAAGAAACAAACAGAGGAACAACAAATGCCATGTGACAATAAAGGCAGAGCTGGGGTCATGCAGCCAAGAATGCTAAAGATTGCCAGCAAGCCACCAAAAGCTAGAAAGAGGCAAGGAAGGATCCTTCCCTACAGGTTTCAGAGGGAGTGTGGCCCTGCTGACATCTTAATTTTGGAATTCTAGCCTCCAGAACTGTGGGACAACATCATTCTGTGATTTTAAACCACCAAGTTGGTAGTGCTTTTGTTATAGCAGCCCTAAGAAACTAGTAACACCATATAATGGAATAATTCAGCCATAAAAAAGAATGAAGTACAGCAGGTCTTCAATCAACTAAGGTCATTTAATTATTATATTGATGACATACTGTAGGAACTTAACTCTTGTTTATTATATCATTTAGCCTATGGGGAAACTGGTTTCGTTAGAAGCCATTTCAGATGATGTTGTGTGTTTTTTTAATGTATTTTTATTGATTTCAGAGAGAAAGGGAGAAGGAGAGATAGAAACATCAATGATGAGAGAGAATATTGATCAGCTGCCTCTTGCACGCCCCCTACTGGGATCGAGCCCGCAACCCAGGCATGTGCCCCAACCAGAATCAAACCCAGGACCCTTCAGTCCATGGGCCGACGCTCTATCCACTGAGCCAAATTGGCCAGGGCCGTTTCAGATAATGTTAAGTGAGGATTTACGGTCCTGATATGCTACAACACAGTCAGACCTTGAAAACATTATGCTAAGTGAAAGAAACCAAGCACACAAGTTTACATATTACATGATTTCACTTATATGAAATGCAAATAAGCAAATCTACAGACAGAAATATATATATATTAGTAGTTGCCTAGGACTGGGGGAAGAGGAGGCAGGCAAAATTGCAGGGAAATGGTGAGTGACTGCTAAATGAATACAGGATTCCTTTTGGAGCCGATGAAAATGTTCTAAAATTAATTGTACAACTCTTTGGATACACTAAAAACCACTAAATTATACATTTTTAGTGGATGAATTGTATGGCATGTGAATTCTATCTCAATAAAGTTTGTGTGTGTTTTTAAAAAGTACAAAATAAATACATATGACAGAGAGTTAGGGAGGGGTGGGGATACCTGAAATACAGCATTAGGGGAGAGCTGTTCCAAGAAGTAATATGTGAAATGTGAGCTGAAACCTGAAGGATGATGGCAACTGGGAGCAGAGCATTCCAGACCGAGGGCATGGTGTACATGTCCTAGGGCAGTGGTCGGCAAACTCATTAGTCAACAGAGCGGCAAACCGCGGCTCGCGAGCCGCATGTGGGTGAGAATGGGCTTGGCATATTTGAGGAGCAGAAAGGCAATATGGCTAAAGTATGAGATGTAGAGAGTGGTGTGGGATGAAGTGGGTCATAGACAACATTTGCAAATCAAAAAATTTTGAAGTTAATTCAAAAGCTTGCTTTTTTCCTTTTCAGCAAGGAAAGATAAAACAGCAAAATTCAAGAAGGGCACTGCTCTGTGCCACTCTAAACATCTCTGTTCTAGTTTCCCGTAAAAGGTTCTCCCCCGTCTTATACTGTTATACAGCTTGTGTCAAACACCTGTTGACCTCATTCTGGAGGTACTTCAATAACACCCAGAGATGGGCCTAAGGAGCGTGTGTGAAAGTATAATGAAGATGTAAGATAACAGAAATATAAATCTGAGATGTAAACAGAATTAGCTAGCCCATTTAATAAATCTAAAATAATGAAGTGACATTAACCAGAGAGCAAGACTACAAATAAATTCAGTAAATTTATTACTACACATTTGTATACAAATATACCTATCTCCTAAATAATAGACAAAAGTAGTAAAAACAGTATTCTTTCCCATTTTCCAGGGAAAAAATAGTTCTGACATAGAGGCTATCTATGAGGCTATAAACAAAGCAAAACAACAAACAGAAAACTCCAACGTGATTAAAATTAGTAGTTAACTGGACTTACTGTTTAGCCTGGTTAACATGAACTCCTAGTGTATAGCTCAGCCATTTGTATGTCACCTGCAAAAAGAAGGAATTTTTTAAACATTTAAGTAACTCCAGAGTGCTACAGGCTCCTAAAGATTCCTAGTCTTAGATGATTATGCCTTATCAATTATAACTAATGCCACCCCAGTTTTGCCAAGAACCATCCATCTGGGCAGGCAGGACCGAGATATTTAACTTACAAATACTACCAAGTTTGTTTCACAGACCAATTAACGCAAAGGATATTAAAAAAAAAAAAAAGGCTGAATATACATCAAGGAAAAAGCTCTCGTTTCCCTCACACTCCTTGTTTTATGAAGGCCCTTTCCATATTCTGTCCTTTCTGAGGACCACCACCGAAAACTATACTAACACTCACCCAGAAGCTAGATTACTTTGAAGTGCTTGACTCAGAAAAGCTTCTAAGGACAGCTGCAGCCTGACAAACAAACATTAACGGGCACAGGTGGCGCCGGGGTCAGGGAATGAATGAGGCGGACGACTGCTGTATCAGAGGTTAGATGGGGAACTCCTGGCCTCAGGACTAGCTCTTCCTTCCACCCTTCCTTGGACTCTCCTGGTTACTCTTCTCTCCAAAGTCTTCCAGTTCTAAATGCCGAGTGTCCACTAATTAAAAGTGTTACCCAGGTTAGGCAAAGGCAGGGGGAGGTATGAGAAAAACATTAGCAAGAGACAGACCTCGATTGGGAAACGGCCCATCCTTTACCAACCACAAATAAAGGAGTTATTGGGCCCCTCTGTCTGCTTCAACTGCCTTGTCTACCGACCTCTGGGTGGGTCACTGCACATAAGTGCAATGATGTGATGACCTGCAGTGCATTCACCTACACGGTCTCACTCGATCTTTACTCCTTCCTTCCCTGTGAGACAGGTCAGGCCGGTATCCACACCAATTTTCCAGTAAGAGGAAACCGACCGTCCGAAGGTGAAACAACTTACCACGTAAACCCGGTTACAACCTCCTCAACGGTAAATGTGGGGCTTTAAACGCCCGCCACCTCCTCAGCCAGGTGCAGAGACGCCTTGGAACTATTAACCACCAGTGCCCCTCCCTCCGCGGCCCCGAGGCGGTGCCCGGTGCCCAGCACGACCACCCGCGGGGCGAGGACTGGCGGGCGGGCCACAGTACCTCTCCCGCGAGCTCCCGCTCTCCTCGGGGCACCTGGCTGGGGGACCTGTCTCCCCGGACCCGCCCCCACGAGACCGCACGCAGAGGGGTCCGGGACCCCCGCCGCCCTCGCTGGGCCCAGGACCCCAGGCGCGCGCCCGCGTCCCCCAGTCCTCGCTCCTCACGATCTTGTTCTGGTCCGTGACGAACTCGTCTATATTCTCCAGATAAAGCTGGTCCGCCATGGTCGGAGCTCCCCACGCCGCCACAACCGCAGCTCCCGCCGGCGGGAAACGTCTTTCCTCCCACCCCGATCCCGGGTCGTTTCCCCAGGCAACCGAGGCGACGCGCTACGGTGGCCGACCGAGGGCCAAACTAGTCTCGGAGGCGGTGCAGGAGAAGTGGGCGGGGCCCGGGGGAGCGGACGGAAGGGAGGAGCTAAGAAAACGGGCGTGGTCCGGAGGGTTGGTGTGTGGAGCCCTGATTTCCAATCTCACCTCGGCCCCTTCGTGACTGACCCAGGGCAAAACACCTGACCTCAAGGAGCCACAGTCTCTCTACCTATAAATTGGCAAAATAATCCTTGACCTTTCATAGCTTTATTAAACAAATATTTGTCAAGTTACCTATTCTATTCCAGGCACTTCTTAGGCAATGGGGACAGAGCAGTGAACAATAAAGAAATAAACAAGTCATTTTAGTAGAGTGATGCCAGCTGGGATAAAGCACTGCTTGTTATAATCCCTAAGAATTTTGAAATTAGGGAAGGTTTTCCAGAGGGGGTGGGAGGGGCAGTGGTTCCTAGAGGCAGGAGCATTTGTTGGGAAGAGAAAAGAGATCATTATTGATTGACATGTTGGCAGAAGAGACCAATGAGGAGAGATGAGACTTGGGAGACGCCTACAAGGCTGTGTGAAGGGACACAGGAACTTTACGCTAAGGAAAAGTTTTCAGGTTGGGGAATTTCAACTAAAATTTCTCTTAATGTCAGCCAAAAATGCATTAACAATTGACTTCAAAATAAGCCACTGTAGTTCCATAGGGCCGCATAGTGGATAATCAAGCAGGCTCTAGAATTAGTCCCTGGAATTGAATCTGATTTTTATATTTGTTGTGACCTTAAGTAAGCTATTTAACCACTGCAAGCCTATTTCCCTGTCAATATGATGGAAATAATAATAGTACCCACTTCAGAAGTTCGTTGCATTCAAGACACAGCAAAAGCCTAAGAGCCAGGCACTGTTTTGGGTACTGGGGTGCTGGGCATACAACTGTGATCTATAATACAGGGAGCCTGGACACATGTAGCTTACATTCTTGTGAAGATACTTAAGTAAGGTATGTTAGTGGCTTAAAATAGGAAAATGGTGGTAAAAACAGAGAATCTAGTGATTTGGGTTTTCTTTTTAGAGCCACCAAAACCTGCTGATGAATTAGTTGAGTGGAATGTAGGAATGACAGGAATTAAGGAAAATGCCTAAATTTGGAACCTAAATTTTTAGGTAAACAATGATGCCTTTGACTGCTGAAATGAGGAAGACTGAGAAAGAGCAGATGAGAAAATAATTCTATTTGGCCAGAGTTATCCTATATAATAAAGAGGTAATATGCAAATTGACCACCACACCCTCACAAGATGGCTGCCTATGACCAGTCCGGCAGGGGGTTTAGTGAGGGATGACCAAACGACTGAACAGCAGCTACGTCGGGTGACCAGGCCAGCGGGGGCGGGGGCAGTTAGGGGCGACCAGGCTGGCAGAGGGGAGCAGTTGGGGGCAACCAGGCTGGCAGTGGGGGCAGTTGGAGGCGACCAGATCGGCAGGGGGGCTGTTAGGGGAAACCAGGCCAGCAGGGGGGGCCAGTTAGGAGTGACCAGGCCAGCAGAAGTGGGCAGTTGGGGGCGACCAGGCTGGCGGGGGGGGGCAGTTGGGGGCAATTAGGCTGGCAGTAGGGGGCAGTGAGGGGCAACTAGGCCGGCAGGGGGGCAGTTGGGGGCGACCAGGCTGGCGGGGGGGGGGGGACAGTTAGGAGTGACCAGGCAAGCAGGGAGAGGGCAGTTGGGGGCGACCTGGCTGGCAGCAGGGGTCAGTTAGGGGTGACCAGGCAGGCAGGCAGGTGAGCAATTAGGAGCCAGTGATCCAGGATTGTGAGAGAGATGTCCAACTGCCGGTTTTGGCCCGATCCCCGGAATTGGGCCAAAGCCGGCAGTCAGACATTCACCGAGGGGTCCCGGATTGGAGAGGGTGCAGACTGGGCTGAGGAGGAAACACCCCTTCCCCCCATGCACAAACTTTGTGCACCGGGCCTCTAGTAAACAAGATACTATACATAAAACCTTCACATCATGACTGCACACAATAAAAATCGATAACAGTTGGCTATACATTGCTATAGCCATGCACACTGCACCAGGTGCTTTGAGAGTGAAATTTCATTTAATCCTCATAGCAACTCTGCAAATGGATTGTGTTTGTCCATATTTCATAAACTAGGTTGCCAAGGCTTAAGAGAGGAGACGTGGATTTTTTAGGTCACAGGCTAATGTGGTGATGCTGGGACTGAAACTCACTTCCTGTCATTGCTCCACAGAAGTAGAATATACTAGTAAGTCAAGTTAACTGACCAGAGTCTCGATACTATCCCCCACATCAGCAGAAGCAGACAATACAGTATAGAGTACCTGGCCCAACTTGGTCCTAAATCGCCACTATTAAAAAATTGCATGATTTCTAGAGGCCAGATTAGTGGTTACCCTTGGGAGGGTAGAAACTGAAAGGCTTCTGAGAAAAGGGTAACATTCTGGTTCTCGAGCTGGGTGCTGGGCTCATGGTATGTTGAGTTTGTGAAAATGATTTTAATTGTACACTCTGACACCTATAGTTTTCTGTATGTATGTTCACACCAATAAGAAGTTTAAGTAGTTAAATAATCTTAACTATTGTGCCAAGCCTTCTTAAACCAAGAAAATAAAAAATTGGTACAAGTGTTAGAAAGAATGTGTTTAGACCGGCCAGTGTGGCCCAATGGTTCAGCGTCAACCCATGAACCAGGAGGTCACAGTTCGATTCCCGGTCAGGGCACATGCCCCGGTTGTGGGCTCGATCTCCAGTAGGAGCCATGCAGGAGGCAGCCGATTAATGATTCTCTCTCATCACTGATGTTTCTATCTCTCTCTCCTTCATCCTTCCTCTCTCTGAAATCAATAAAAACATATTTTTTTAAAAAAGAAATAGAAGGCTGACATCCCAGAAGTAACTGACATCGGAGAGTCTAATAATTCTCACAGGGCATGGGATGGAAAATATGGATGGAACTCAATATTGGGGAAAGAGTGAGGTCAACCTGTATGCAGGCAGGATCTCCAGACTTCGAGTCGGGGAAGAGAGCCAGGCCTCTGATCAGGAAAGGAGGCGTGCAGGAGCAGCTCAGGAGCTCCACGGGCCTCTGGGGATAATATTCCAGGCAGGGGAGCAGGTCAGAATAAGGAATTCTAGATTAAGAATTATGACTTGGGAGCCACATAACTGTCCAAGGGCCATTACCGAGTTTCAGGGTCCCCAGACTTGTTCAGTGGTGTGTAGCACTATATCATTCATACATGAGTTCATCAAACATTACTCAAGGCCTCTTGTCTACCAGACCCTACATGACGGACTATTGGGAACACAGCATGGTTTTCAGGCCTGGGAATTTTGTCTGTGCGGAGTAAACAGCAACACAGTGTGAGGGAAGCGCAGAGTACATGGGAACCCAACGGAGGCAACCGGCCTGAGGATCAGAGGAAATGTGGGGGGAACTGGACTCAGGTTCTCCAGGATTAGGTTCCATGTGTTCCCTTCTTTCACTTTATGCAAAATACATAACAAAGTACACAACACACATGTCACTATTTCCTCTTTTTTTTTTTTTAAAGCTGTTGTATGAGAACATGCGTACCTTGTACAGACACTTGTAGACACAAGGTACACTATCTTGTAGAATGTACAGCCAGCAAGGCCAGGACTTGTCAACCTTCCTGACAGCTGGGGAGGCAGGAGTCCAAGGAAAGTTGAGATAAGCCTCCAGGCACTGTTCTAAACACCTTATCAAGTCTATAAAATCAGTATAAAACAGTTACCGAAACAAAGTGGGTGGGCCAGGAGAGCACGCAGGCACTGCTTCCCGTTTCATACCCACCACCACCCCACTGCCACCCACGCTCACACTCACACCCCACCACCACCCCACTGCCACCCACGCTCACACTCACACCCCAGCCTGTCTATTCCTCAGCTCAATCACCAGAGGTGCACACAGCTACCTTCGCTGCCTTGGACATTCAGAAAAAGAGCAGTGACCTCCCCGCATCTTGCAGTTGCTTTGTATATTGTTCTCCTTTCTCCATTCCCTTGGGGGCTGGAAGGGTGTTTTGGAGGGGTGAGGGGAAAAGTGAAGATCATTGGAAATTGGTCACGGGAAGTTTTATCTTAAGCAAGCACACAACTTCTGAATTATTAAAATGGAGGGCTGGGGTTTGGGGTGCTGGCATTCAGGGCTGGAAAGCAGCATACGGTCCTTAACTCAGAGACCGTTGCTCTCTGGCTGCCAGCACGGCTGGTCGGGAAGACTCCTGAGAAAACGGCACGTGGCCTCGGGTTTAGTATCCTGCAAGGAAGGGGCAGAGGCCCTTCCAGACACAGTCTTGATGGAGCGGGCTGCTCTTTTTGCCTCATTGTCTCTCTCCTGGCATCACTGCATCTCGAGGACTATTCTGTTTTCTTCTGTCTTAATCATAGTTCCAACTTCTTCATAATTTTAGTTTAAAAACAGTCACAGGCTGCCATGGCTCATCTCTACCGCTACCTCTGTCTTTTGCCCTGTCACTGCAGATTGTCTCAATAATTCCTCATTTTGAAATTCCTAAATGGTTGAACCTGATTTGCTCAGCTTATCTCGGGTTTTTGGTTTTTTAAATCTCAGACTATCAATACCTATTTCAGCATACTGACAGCCAGTGGGCAGGTTCCTCATAGATAGGTGCTCCTTCATTCATTCTTTAATTGTTCATGGAGTTCCTTCTACTAACTCACTATATATGTGAGACACAGGAAATTATAATATACATACACTGAGTGGCCAGATTATTATGATCTCTGAACGCATAATAATCTGGCCTCTCCCCATCTCTCTCTCTCTCTCTCTCTCTCTCTCTCTCTCTCTCTCTCTCTCTATATATATATATATATATATATATATATATATATTAGAGGCCCAGTGCATGAATTCATGCATGGGTGGGGCCCAGACAGCCTGGCCAGGGGGAGGGGACATGGGCGGTTGGCCGGCCTGCCTGCTGGTTGAACTCCTGGTCGAGGGGACAATTTGCATATTAGCCTTTTATTATATAGGATATACACTGAGTGGCCAGATTATTATGCGTTCAGAGATCATAATAATATGGCCACTCAGTGCGTGGTGCTGATTAGAAACAGGCAAGTTCACAGTTACACGATCATGTTATAACAGGATGCACCCGCTAGAGATGTCCAGTAGGTTGTGGGACGTGTCTGTGCTCAGAGGCAGAGTTTGATTGGGTGTCCACAACATACAGACGGTAACCGAGGCCATTGGAGGAGAAGACCAGATCACTCAGAGACAGGGTTGAAGGCAGAACTCCAGGGAACATCCCAGGTTAAGGGACAAGCACAAAAGGAAAGGCCTAAACAGGGAACTGAGAGGAAGCAGCAGCACTGGGAGGGGCTGGTGTGGAAACAAAAGGAGAAGCGAGTTTCAAGGAGGGCGTCCTATACGGACAGTGGAAAATGCTTCCCTAAAATGGTGTTGGGTAGGGATTGGGAGAAATGCATTAATGTGGCAATTGGGAGGCCTCTGGTGACACCGGCCTGAGGAGTGAGAGGTATAAAAACCAGACTGCAGTGAGTGAAGGAGTACGGAAGAGTGAGAAGAGGAACTGAAAATAGAGGGGAGAGCCCCACGCTGGCAAATGAATTATGTGGAAATGGAGAAGTGGGTGGGAGAGAGGGTGGTCATGAACTTCACAAGATGTCTGCCTACGCAATAGGGGTGGGAGGTGAGGATGGGCGTTGGTTTTAGAAAACAGTCTGACAGCCATTCTGGGGTCTTTCCCATCGAGAATGTCCTCCATCGGGGATGCCTCAGAAGCTGCGGGCCAGCATCTGCAGGAGGAGGGCACGTAGCAGATCCTCAGTTCCCAGGGAATGGAAGTTCTTCAAAGACTTTTCATCCCTGGATTCCCAGCTCCCATTGTGGCCATAGCTGGCATGGATGGGCAGGCCCTTGGCAAATATTTGTTCACTGAATAACTGAATGGCTGAATAAACTGAATGAATGGATGGATGAAATTGAATTAAATGTTGTTCTGCTCTATAATCCCTTTTGTTGATCTACAGCATAGTGTTTGTGGAAGGTGTTGTCTACCTTTCATTCCACCACTGAACTTGTTACATAGTCTGTTATCAGCGTGAGCATTAATGATAAGCTAAACCGGGGAAATACAGCTTCCTTCAAAGGCCCAGTGATTAATGGGAGACAAGGGGGACCTTTTATAGATAAAAGTTCGGACCAAGCCCAGGTCCTAAACAGACTTGAGAGGCAAAGAGCACTGTTGCTGGAGACTCCAAAGGGAGGCTTCAGACATCCCTACATGCACAACCTTAATACTCAGCAGTTTAGCTGTAAACACTCCGTGCATTTGGGGTTGACTAATTTGAATTATCTTAACTGAATATTTTCTCCCAAGACTTTAGAGTAAAAGATAAAATCAGATGGTAGACTTCCCCTAAACCAGTTCTTTTCACTTCCCCTTTCTCAGTCCCACAAAGAGATGCCTTCACCACACCCTGATCACTCTCTACTTGCCCTATTTCAGATGCTCATTAGCAGTCTTAAAAAAAAAAAAAAAAAAACTACAAAAAAACAAAACATTTTTCTTCTTATAAAGGAAATTCATGCTCACCCTTATCTTCTCTGTTCCAATCCGCTGCCGCCACCCCACACCCATTCATCTTTAACACCAGTTCCAGGATGGAGTTTCTAAAAGATATGATGATGTTACCTTCCACTCAAACCACAGCCCAGCAGCTGCACTGAATAATGACCTCTTACCCTGGTGCCAGCCAATCAGTCACTAGAAACCACAACCCCGAATGTACACACCTGGAAAACTGCTGAATATTCTTTTAAGGTATTTCCCTGGGACCTCTCCTAAAATGTCTGCCCTTAAAACCCTTAGGATGGAGGGCCCAGTGCTCTCTCCCTCCAGGGAGCACACCCATGCCTTTCCCTTCCCTCCCCATTTTCCTTTCCCTTCTCCCCGTCCCTCTCCTTCTCCCTCTCCCTCCCTCTCCCCCTCCTCCCCAGGCGAGTTACCATTAGCTTCCTCACTCCCAACCTCCAAGGGCCCTTCCTTTACCTCTAGGACTTGCTCACTAAGCCCATTTCTTCTAGGATTTACCTTTTCTACCTCTGTGATTTACCCAGTAAATGGTCTCTGAAAGAAAGAAAGAAAGAAAGAAAGAAAGAAAGAAAGAAAGAAAGAAAGAAAGAAAGAAAGAAAGAAAGAAAGAAAGGTGTCTTTTCTGACGCCAAGGACAGTTTAGGACTTTTTCTCTTCGCTCCCATAACCTTAATGCTCCTCTCTACCAAATGAGATTGTAATGTCAGTTTGACTGTTTCTTTTACTAGGTGAAGAGTTCTTAAGGGAAGGGATGGTGTGTTAGTTATGAATAGTTGGTGTTCAGTAAATGTTTTGAGTGAATAAATGAATGAATGGCTCAGTCATTTAATAAGTCTGAACTGAGTGCTTACCATGTGTTTGGTATAATGCTACCCACTACGAGGGCCACAAAAGAAATAAAAGATATGTATGAAGTACTCAAGGAATTGTTAGTTAAGTTGGAGAAACAAGATCTACTCAGGAAAACTGATTAGAGAACAAAATAACAAAGGACTAAGCTGCTGAAGAACACTGGACACGCGGATCTCTGTTCTGATTCTGGCTGTACGTCCTTCTGACTTTAGTTTCCACATCTGTAAAACGGAGGTAATAATAGACATGTGAAGTCCTAGTGGAAAATAGTGCTGATAATTAAACAACGCCTCTCATCTGGACAGAAGTTTGTAAAGCTGATTTTACATCCTTTTCTCCTTTGAGCAACTCTGTGAGATAAATAGACAGGGATTGTAGTTTAGCAGCCATGGCAGCTTGTAAAAATGACTAGAAATCATCCCCTTCCTTCTGTCTATGCCTTTTGAAAGTGTCCTTCCAAACTGACTCTGGTTTGGCTTGGACTTGAAGAAACATGCCTGAGTGTGGGGGCTTGCCTTCTCTTGTTGCACTTGGAATCCTGAGACCACTGTGTGAATAAGCCTTAGCGAGGCTGCTGGAGGACAAGAGGCCACATGGAGGAGAACCACGGTGCCCAGACAGCAGTCAGCCGGTGACTGCCCATCCCTAAATACGGGAGGAAGGCCAGGCTCGGTCACCCAGCCACCACCTGACTTAATGGCTGACCATAGACCCATGATGGACCCCAGAGTAGGTCAGCTGAGCTGGCCAAGATTAGAGAACCTATCCTATCTAATAAAAGAGTAATATGCAGATTGACCATCACTCCAACACACAAGATGGCTGCCCCCATCTGGTCAAAGATGGCTGCCCCATGTGGACACAAGAAGGCCACCACAAGATGGCCAGCAAGGGAGGGCAGTTGGGAAGGACCAGGCCTACAAGGGAGGGCAGTTGTGGGAGATCAGGCCAGCAGGAGAGGGCAGTTGGGAGGGACCAGGCCTGCAAGGGAGGGCAGTTGGGGGCGATCAAGCCCGCAAGGGAGGGTAGTTAGGGGTGACCAGGCCGGCAGAGGAGGGAAGTTAGGGGCAAACAGGCTGGCAGGGGAGCAGTTAGGCATCAATCAGGCTGGCAGCGGAGTGGTTAGGGGGTGATCAGGCTGGCAGGCAGAAGCGGTTAGGGGCAATCAGGAAGGCAGGCAGGTGAGCAGTTGGGAGCCAGCAGTCCTGGATTGTGAGAGGGATGTCCGACTGCCCGTTTAGGCCCGGTGGGATCGGGCCTAAACGGGCAGTCGGACATCCCTCGAGGGGTCCTAGATGGGAGAGGGTACAGGCTGGGCTTAGGGACAACCCCCCTCCATGCACGAATTTCATGCACCGGGCCTCTAGTAGAATTATAAGCTAAATAAAATGATCATTGTTTTAAGAGACTATGTTTAAGGGTGAATTATTTCATAGCAAAAGCTTACTGATACAAAGAGCCAGAGTAATAAAGCTCTGTAGCTGAGCAGACTGGGGTTTAAATCCAGCTCTGTCTCTTACTAGCTGTGTGGCTTTGGGAAAGCTATCCCATCTTTCTGAACTTCAGTGTCCTCATCTAAATAATGGGGGTAATGGATAGATGTTAGAAATTAGCTCATATGCTGTTTGGCTCAGCAGAACTGCTTCATACAGGGAGCCATTGTTCCGATGAATAAAGTAAACTCCCCTACCCCCACCACCATCACCACTACTACACATGTCAAGAAAAGACTGAACTTGGGACTCTCACTGGGACTTCTTGACCCCTACTCAGTCTAAGATTCCTAATAGAATAGTAGGGGAGACTGGCTATGGGTGGGGAAGGGCATTCAATGCCCGCCTGGTGACAGATTGCCTCATGTCTGGTCTCAGTATGAAGCCAAAATAGGCTGGAGTTAATAAATGATCAAATTGAAGTTTTATCAAGATTAATCTGGTAGCACAAAGTACAACTCATTGGCAGGCATTGGAAGTTCCACTCCTTTAATCTCTGGATCCCGGGTCTCCCCAAGTCTGTTGTCTTTCTCTACTGTTTCTCACAATTTAGCTCACAATTCTGTAGGTTGTCTAATCTTGGCCAGTTCAGCTGACCTACTCCGGGTCCCTCATGAGTCTATGGCCAGCTATCAAGTTGAGTAGTGGCTGGATGACCCAGCATGGCCTCACTCCCGTATTCAGTGATGGACAGTCTCTGGCTGACTCTTTTCTCTGCATTTTCTTACCTTAGCCCTTGCCACACTCCTGGAGCTCTGTGACAGCCTCCAACCTCCTTTGGTGTCTCCCACGCCAATCCTTTCTCTTCTCCCCACACCCTTTTCCAGACACATTTTGGGCTTTGTGCCAGCACATTTCTGATGCTCACCAGAGGACAGATTTGCTCATGGGCTCTACCCAGCAGCTGGCTAGATGGCTTCTGGGTATTGGGATGAAAGATTTCCATGTGTCAGACACCTCATCCATAAAATGAGGGGCCCACAAGGCCTTCCAGATCTGGCCCTTTCAGACACAGGGTGGCGCCTGAACCCTAAGAAATGATTGGCAGATATATACCGTCAATGAGCAGCAGGGGGCAGAGTCGCCTCTCCTTTGGTCATCTCCCATTAGCTGCTGGTGCTCCTTCTCACAGGAAGAAGAGCCATGAACATAGGACCTCAACAACCAATAGAGAACACTTTGTGGACCCAACATTAATTGAATTGATTGTCTGGATTTAAAGAATAGGGGGTTTCACATTAAAATCATGTTTCAGGCTTTATTTACTAATCCAACATCTAGCTGTTATCTTTTGCTAAGACATGTGCTATACTGCGGACTTTAGTGCTTATCACTCCCTGTGGTCTCCCCAATACTTAGGCCACGAGTCTTTTGCCACTGGTCAACATGTAGTCATACTGTTATTTTCCTTAATCCTTTTTCTTATGGGTGAAATATTTCTTGACCTTGTCTTCAAAACAAAAGGGGGAGGCTAGATTGAGAGGACCACAAGTTTTTTAAAAAGGGAGGGAATAAGAACCCATCTTTTGACTGTTGAAAGAACACAACCTAATAAGCCATTATGAAAATTAAGCACAGTAAGAACTAAGAAGACTAGGGAAAAGATGTGAGATGAAAAAGCAACAACATGAAAGAAAGGATTAAAATCTCAACAGAAAGTATTCTTTTGAACACAAATGTTTCTGTTATAAACTATAATTAAATGGAATAAATTACAAGTGAATAGAATAGAATAGGTGAAACGGTAACACCCTACGTAGGTGTTACTGTCTCACGCTACATCCTCTGCTTATCCATATACCCAGAGGACATGGAGCTTGACAAACATTAGTTCAGTTGATAAAAGGAAGTATAGTGTAGGGGAAAGAATATTAAGTTGTGATGGAGAGTCATAGATTCTAGTCCTCGCTGTACCACTGACTGGCTGTGTGACCTTGGGCAAGTCACTTATCCTCTCTGGATCTCATTCTGTACACCAAAGTAGGGAGAAAGCAAAACTCAAGATTTTGAAGGTTAACTGGGAAGTTTCTCACATTAGCCAATTATAGCCCTTTTGTTCTGGGGTGAAGAACTTGGCCCCAAGGGAAAGGTGAAAAGACCTCAAGGTTATAAAGAACAGAAATCAATTTCGGCTGATTTGAATAAGAAATAAATTTGTTATCTTCTGTATCTCATGAAGTCACCAGAAAGCCCATTTTAAAATGGGCAGAAAATGAAAGCATCTATCCACACACTTATATACAAGTGTTATAACAGTATTATTCATAATAGGAAAAATGTGGAAGACACCCAAATGTCCACCAACAGACAAATGGAGAAACAAAATTTGGTACACAATGGACTGTTATCTGGCCATAAAAAGGAATGAAGTACTGACACAAGCTACAATATAGAGGAACCTTGAAAACATTATACTAAATGTAATAATCCGGTTACTAATGATTACATACTATATGATTCTAGTCATATGTAAGTCCAGAACAGATAAATGTGTAGCCAGAAAGTAGATTAGTTGTTTCCCAGGACTAGGGAGGGGTGAGGAGGTGGGGAAATAATAAAGGTATAGGGTTTCTTTTTAAGACAATAAAAATGTTCTAAAATAGACTCTGGTGATGATGGCACATACTGATGAATATACTAAAAAGTGAATTGTATATTTCAAGTGGGTGAATTGTATGGTGTGTGAATTATAAATCTCAATGTGCAAAGCGGTTTTGAAAACTGGCAGAAACAAAGGGAGGCACGGCAGGTACAACCTCAGCCCAAACCATGCAACAGAACCAGTTCAATAATTACACCCCCGCCACCTCTACCCCGGCCCTGAACACCGGACCCAGAGGCCACCACTCACTTTGCTGGCATTGCTGCCAAGAAACCGAGGTGTTACTGCCACTGCCCTACCACTGCCAAAGTAAGCTCGCTCCATTGTCCCTGCTTCTTTGCAACACAAGTGTCATATTCTAAGTTCTGGGAGAATGTACCTGATGGATAGAGCCTAGATCATATGTGCATACCCGAGCTGCAAGGGAGGGCTGGGAAAGCAAATATCTGGCCCTTGCATTTCTATAATGGAAGACAAGATCTGCCTCCCTCCAAGACTCACATGGTAGAGAATTCTCCAATTATAAGAAAGTGGTTTAGATATTGGGAAAGTGAGCAAATCAACCAAGCAACAACAACAACAAAAACCCTGGTCTTTATGCATATATACTATAACTCCAGTTAAAATGCAAATATTTCAGACTAACCTGTCTTTCAAACGCCCACCCAGTCATGTATGCCTGAAATCACTGTCAGCACTCTAAGTACCTAAAAACTCTCTGCCAGCCCTGTGCTAAGCCCCATGGAGTCAGAAACAGAACACTCAAGGAGCTCACAGTGAGCAGGAGAAAAAAGCAAAAAAAGTGTTTTGGATCCCAGGCTAAAAGTGTAAGGAGTAAAAAGAGGCACAAGCAAAGGACTGGTCAATTCTCCTTGGGGAGAAGGATAAGAGTCTTTACAGAGAAGATGACTGAGGAGAATCTTACAAGGAGGGTTGGTGCTTTGCTAGGCAGAAGGGGGAAAATAGGGGCGTGGACCAGCCACGTGCAGTGGGGGGAACTATGGGCAACACTGTGGTGGAAGCTCGGGTGTGAGCTGGGGCACAGCAAGAACGGGGCTGGAGAGGTCACCGGGGCCAGACCATGAAGGGCTGCATAGCTCAGACCAGTCTGGCCTTCCCTCTTTTAACAGAAAGCTAGGGAAGGATATGTTGTTTTTGAAACATGGTGTTGATGCTGTGTAGGGGATGAACGGAAGGAGAGACTGGGCAAAGGTCAGTTAGTGGGCTACTGCCATGGTCCAGACATTAGGTGGCAGAAGAGAGCCAGGGTGCTAGCAGAGGCGATGGAGGGCGCTCCTGGGGCTGTTGTAAAGATTAAATGAGAGAATAGGTATGAAAAGGCTTTAAACTATAGAATGAGCTCTACCGCTGCTTGTAATTTATCTTAACAGTGCCCAAATGGAAGTACGGCAAAAGGAGGGTGCTCTTTAAATGTTTGAAGTAAGAAAAAAAAAACAATTATTTTTGGAGCAATTATGGTGTCAACCATCATGATAAATGCTTTACCAACATTATTTTCCTAATAGTCTAAAGTGACCAACTTTTCCGGTTTGCCTAGGACTCTCCTACTAAATTTAGCACTGAAAGTCCCATATCCTGGGAATCCCCTGAGACCTGAACATTGGTTTGAGTATCATACCCATTTTACAGATGAGGAAACTGAGACTTAGAGAGATTATACAACATGTTCAAAATCATATTTAGTAAGGTATACAGTCAAAATTTGAACTCAGGTCTGTCTAGGAGGAAACGTGTGGGGAGAACAGGATCTTTCAAATGAAGCCTGGAGAGTATCAAAAGCCTGCTCTTTTTAGCCACGTGATTCCAATCCCGAGCCCAGTTTGGTCTTAGAGGCTGGCTGGCATTGGAAGATTGCCCAGAGAAGCCCAAAGCTGGGCCCAGCCCCAGGTCACCTGCCCTTCCAGCGCTGTCCCTGGCAGATCTTAGTACTTTGTTTTGTTTCTTCACAGAAACTCTCCTGTTTCTATAAGGTCATTAAACTCTCATGCCTCATCCTGTTTATATTTTGCCTTTGTGTTTTGTTTTGCTTATCAAGGAAAGAACAATTCAGCCTCCCTAATTGAAATTGCTTGTCTCACCCTAGCTGGTTTGGCTCAGTGGATGGAGCCTTGGCCTGCGGACCGAATGGTCCCAGGTTCAATTCCAGTCAAGGGCACAGCTTGGGTTGCTGGCTCAATCCCCAGTAGGGGGTGTGCAGGAGGCAGCCAATCAAGGATTCTCTTTCATCATTGATGTTTCTATCTCTCCCTCTCTCTTCCTCTCTGAAATCAATAAAAATATATATTTTAAATTGCTTGACTCCTTAAAGCAGGTGTTTTGGGGTCCTGAACAATAACATTACTATAAATATTTATACAGAGGTGCGGGGGGAGGGGAGGGAATCTGTGCCCCACCAGCGTCAGAAACAAAAGTATTTCTCAGACACTGATGGGTATGTTTTGTTTTGTGTTTTTTTAAATATATATTTTATTGATTTTTAATAGAGAGGAAGAGAGAGGGATAGAGAGTTAGAAACATCAATCAGCTGCCTCCTGCACACCTCCTACTGGGGATGTGCCCACAACCAAGGTACATGCCCTTGACCAAAATCGAACCTGGGACCTTTCAGTTCGCAGGCTGATGCTCTATCCACTGAGCCAAACCGGTTAGGCCTGTGATGGATATGTTTTGCTTGGGTTGCAAAGGCAAGGTGGCAGGAGAGATAGAAAGCCTCTTAACCTTGGGATCGAGCTTCCTTTCTGCTCAGATAAACCTGCAGTTGCCTCATCTTACCGCCTGTCAGTTCATCCTTATGTTGTACTGTTGAATTGAGAGAGTCAGGAGGCTGATGTTTGACCCCTAGCTCTGCAACTAATGAGGGCGTGACCTACACAAGTCTCTTTCCTCTCTGAGCCTCAGTTTTCTCATTCGCCAAACGAAGGAATCGGATGATCAGATTAGGTGCTTCCCTAGGGGTGCTTGTGGGGTGGCACTCTTATCTAGCACCCTGTCATGACACACGCAATTGAACTGCTTCTGAGGGCAGCCTCTGGGCTAAGTGGAGTGTGTGAGCAGATGTGACTATCTGGAAGTGTGTGTGTGTGAGAATGTGAGTGTAAGTGTGTGTGACTGTGAATGTGCATGTAGGTGGTTCTCAAAAAACACATACACTCAGGGCATGGCTTAGAATCCCAGCCCGGGTGAAAGCCCTTCACCCCAGCCTTGCCTGACGCCCCTGAATTGCTTTTCCAGACTTAGCTCTCCCATCAGGTGGGAAGTGGGAGCATTTCACTTGGTGAGACAGCATTGTGGACCGGAATGAGCACTACAACTAGGGTTAGACTTGGGCTTGAATCCTGGCCCCACTCTGTACTTGGTATGGGACCTTCAGCAAGTTATTTACCTAAACCTAGTTCTCATCAATGGTAACAAAGACCTACTAGTCCCTAGCGCAGTACAGTTAGAGGCTGGAATGACACAAGTATGTCAAGTACCTGGCTTAGATCCTAACGCCTGGGACACTCTAAATCAGGACCAGCTATGTAAATTCACAGGCCCCAGTGTAAAATAAAAATGTGGGCTTTCTGTTCAGAAATTATCAAGAATTTCAAGATGGCTACAGCAGAGCATTAAGCCAAGCATGAGACCCTTCTCAGTACAGGGCCCTGGGCATATAACCAGGTCATATCCTCTTGATGTTAATTTTCTTCCAGGTGGGTTAGCTAAGCTGTTGGATTAAGGTGCCCAAACGACCCAGGAAGCAAAAATTGAAGCCTGAACATCTCTCCCATCACCACCCACTCCTTGATATCACCCTGGCCATGGGAAGGCATAGATGAAGGTCAGAGCAGGTAAGTCACTTGCTTCCTTAACCTCTGAGAATATTTTCCCCACTCTGTGAATCCAGCCTCCCTCCCTCCCAGACACAGAGGCTTAGCTTAGGACAAGACATCATGCATCCTTTCCCAGAGAGTCAGTCTTCATTTCTTTTACCCCTTTTACGTCACCCAAGGCCTTCTGGCTTCCCTGGAAAGGAACTGAGGGCCTGGGGCCCAACGACAAGGAAGGAGTTGCTGAGGGAGGTCACTGTCCACTGGGCAGAAGGAATCCTCCAGACCAGAGTATTGCTGAACCCTTGGAAGCTGGGAAGTCCGCCAGTGTTTCATCTTTTGTTTTTTCCTCCTGGGGCTTCCTGTCCCAGAGGTGGATGGAGAGAGGTCATGGGGGACTTCCTGACCTCAACAAATAAACCTTTCCGTTGTCGTTGGTGAGGCAGTACTTTCAGCCTGACAGACCAGGTTAATGGGCAGTAAGAGAGAAAGACAGCAATATTGTCTGCAGAGGTGGCTCATCCCTAGTTCCACCAAAGGTCCCAGCAAGAGGAGGCTATGCACACTACTGGGGTCAAAAAGATGGTCATGTGGGAGGCCAGAAATGACTATTGTAGGGGTGAGTGAGGTGAATGGTAACTGTGTTGGGAGAAAACATCAGAGAATGTGAAGTTGGAAGGTACCTCAGAGTTCTTCTAGTTTGTTCTCTGCAGATTCCCAGTGCTCAGAACAGTTCCCGACACTTAATAGAGGCTCAGTAAACGAGTGAATCTAGTCCAGCACTTTCATTTAACTGAGCCAGGGAAGAAAGGCCCAGAATGGAAAAGAAAGTGTCCCAAGGACACTCTGAGTTAGTATCAGAGCCCAGACTAGAGCTGAATTCCACACCAATGTTCTTTGTACTGGGGGACAATCAGTGCAAAGGAGATTAGGGGACTCCTAGAAAACCACTCAGAGAGCTTGACATGTCACTTCCCCTTGAAGTTTGGGGAATCATAGACACAGAGTTTGACACGTGTTGGAGAAACTTCAGGATGAGAGACTGATAAAATTTTGTAGGACAAAGAGAGAGATGATTGTGCTGAGAACCAACTGTTCTCCCACTGGCCAGAGGGCAAATACGAATGTGGCCTAGGGACTGATGTGGACCTACAAGAAGGGAGGTGACCTGGGATTTTAAGTCTGGACATGGCATTACTCAATTCTCTGTCAGGGTCTTTCTAGGCTGGTCTGGGGCTCAGGGTCTTCTTTCAAGCTCACTGGTTATTGGCAGAATTCAGTTCCTTGTGGTTGTGGGTCGGAGGTCCCTATTTTCCAACTGGCTATCAGCTGAAGACCCCTCTTGGCTCCCATAGACCACTCACAATACTTTGCCATGTGGCCCCTTGTTATAGACTGAATATTTGTGTCCCACCCTCTCCAAATTTATATGTTGAAGCCCTAACCCCCAATGTGAATCGTATTTGGAAATGGGTCCTTTGGAAGTTAAAATTAAGGTTAAGTGAGGTCATTAAGGTGGGGACCCTGATCCAACAGGAGTAGTCTATATATATAAAAGCCTAAGCAACCATTCAACTGTTCAACCAGTAGCTATGACGTGCACTAACCACCAGGGGGCAGACGCTCAAAGCACAGGCATGGAAACATGGAACAGACTGATGAATCTCAGAGGGAAGGATGGAGAGGGGAGGGAGGGAAGAGATTAACCAAAGATCTTATATGCATGCTAGAGGCCCAGTGCACAGATTCCTGCACCAGTGGGGTCCCTTGGCCTGGCCTTCGGGGACCAGGCCTCTAGCATCCTTATAAGAAGAGACATCTTAGCATGCTCTGTGGGCCATGTGAGCATACAGAGAGAAAGTAGTCATCAAAAAGCCACAAAGAGAGCTCTCACCCAAAATTGACCATGCCGACACCCTGATCTCAGACTTCCAGCCTCCAAATCAATAAGAAAATAAATTTCTGTGTGTGAGCCCCTCAGTCTGTGGTATTTTTCTATGACAGCCTGAGCTGACTAAGTCCCTCCCCATTCAGTTCCTAACACAAATGTTTGCATTCTTCCAGACCAGACTGTATATGTCTCTGACTTTACCTTCTTTTTAACACTTAACAGGAATTGGAGAAATTTTATTAACTGAACAATAAAACAAACAAAATAAGCAGACCAAAAACTTAGGGAATTTGCCTAAGAACTTCATCTAGTGGCAAGGAAAGTCCTATTTAGTAACTTGAATTTTAGAAACTGGTAGGAAAAATAAGGTATCTACCTGCAACAGTATGAGCCCAGGTCATTCAACAAACTAGTTATACTTACATTGTAACAGAGGAGGTACAAATACAATAACGTAAGTCCACAGCATAATGACAGAAACATAATAGCTTAGGAATTAGCCCTAGGAGAGAAATTCCAAGACTGGAAGTTGGGAGATGGGATTGTAGTCCTGATTCTTCACTGACCACTTCAGTTGCAGTGTGGAATGTATACAAGACAAACTACCCACAGACAAAAATGGACAAATGACAATAATATAAACAGGCAATTCATAGAAGAGGAAATGCAAATGAACAATAAACATATGAAAAAAAATGCTCAAACAATTATTTGTCAGGAAAATGCAAATATTTAAAAAAAGGATAGTTTGTCAACAATATGTCTGGCAATAAAATAAATGTTTGACAATATCCAGCCCTTGTTAACAAGTAAGGAAATGGATATCATTACACATTGCTGGTGGAGGTATATCATTATACTTAAAGTGTCCAGTTTTAACAAAAAAATTATGAGACCTGCAAAGAAACAGGAAAGTGTTGTTCATACACTGTTTTGTTTTTAAAGCAGCCAACAGAAATTGCCTCTGAGAAGGTCTACATGTCAGATATAACAAGACTTCAAAGAAGCTCTTATGTTTCATGGACTCAATGTTCAGCATTCAAAATTCAAAGAATTTAAAAGAAACCTGCTTAAAGAAGCAAAGGAAGAGCGATGACAATCTCATCACATTGAAAATGTTAACAAAGAGACAGAAATTATAAAAAATAACCAAATGGAAATTCCTGGGTTGAAAAGTACAATAAATGAGATGAAAAATTCATGAGAGTGGCTCAACAGCAGATTTGAACGGACAGAAGAATGACTGATTTAAAGGGATTATGCAATTTGAAGGACAGAGAGAAAGAAGAATAAGGAAAAAGTGAACAGATCTTTAGAGAAATGTGGGACACTATTACGTACACCAATATTTATGGAGTACCAGAAGGAGAGAAAAGAGCAAAAAATATATATATATTTGAAGAAATAATGACTGAAAATATCACATTTTAGATAAAAAACATTCATCTGCACATCCAAGTAGCCCAAGTGAATCCTAAGAAGGACAAATAGAAAGAGATCCACACTCAGGTTTATCATAGAAAAAAGAAAATGCTGAAAGACAAAAAGATCCTGGGAAGATTACCAGTTGACTCCTCATAAGATTTAATGGAAGCCAGAAGTCAGTGGGATGGCATATTCAAAGGGCTAAAAGTAAAAAACTGTCTACCAAGAACTTATATCCAGAAAAACTATCTTTTATAAATGAAGGTGAAATAGAAACATTCCCAGAGAAATAAAAGCTGAGAGAAATTTTAGCTAGCAGAGCCACCGTACAAGAAATTCTCAAGTAAGTTCTTTAGCTTGAAAGCAACTCTCACCCAGATGGCAATTCAAATCCACATTAAAAAAAAGACCAAAACAAAAAACAAAAACAAAGAGCACTAGTAAAGGTAATTGTTACCTCTTATAACTGATTTTAAAAGCAATTGTATTAAGCAATACTCTATTTCTTAGCTAAGACATGAAAGCTAAAACAACAAAAGAAAAAAATAAACTGTCCATCATCAAAATTAAAAATGCCTGTGCTTCAAAGGACATCATCAAGGAAGTGAAAACCCAACACACAGAATGGAGGCATCAAATAGTTCCTTCCACTCCTATGATTTTATTATGTGAGTACTATTCTTACTTATTATTAGTTCTGCTTTTTCTTTATATATTTACTAGAGGCCCGGTGCACGAAATTCATGCACGGGGGCGAGGAGGGGGTCCCCTCAGCCCGGCCTGCACCCTCTCGCAATCCAGGACCTCTCGGGGATGTCTGACTGCCCAATTGGGCCTAAACCAGCAGTCGGACATCCCTCTCATAATCTGGGACTGCTGGCTCTTAACCGCTCACCTGCCTGCCTGCCTGCCTGCCTGATCACTCTTAACCACTCACCTGCCTGCCTGATCAGCCCTAACCACTCGCCTGCCTGCCTGCCTAATCGCCCCTAACCGCCTCTGCCTCAGCCCCGGCACCCAGGACCCAGGCTTCCCTCCTCCAGCTGACCGCAGGCACCCTGGACCCAGGTGGCGCCGCCTCTCCCCTCTCTGCTTGGCTTTGTCAGGAAGGACGTCTGGAATGACATCCGGAAGATGTCTGGGCTATCCGGTCTAATTAGTATATTACCCTTTTATTAGTATAGATGAGCAGTTTCTGACTCTCCTCAAGGGCAGGAAATGGGTCTCAGTCATTTTAGCATGGTTCAGTGAGGATTTTGATAAATAATTGTTGATAATGAAGATAGTCTGTGAACACACCACTGCAGGGAATGAAAACTTCTAATAGGGAGATGGTTATACATGGACTTACTAGAGGACTTGGGAAACTTTGCCAATTCCTATTGTAATTTCCTGTGGGAGTCAGACAGGAGTTACCCTGGAGCCAGCTATGACTCCATCGATGTTAATACATTATTATTATTTTTAAAACAATCTCACAGGCTAAGGAATCTTTCTTTCCTGATAACAATCTGCCCACTTTAGTTCCTAATAAAATGCTCTGCAAAGTCTAGACAAGGAAAGGGGCATTGGCCGTGGACTCCTGGGAGTAACTGAAAGCAGGTGCAATGATTTTTGGTGGTGTCATATCTAAACAACTCAGCACAAGCGTGGCACCATATAGACAGGTTTGTGAAAATAATGAATGCATGGCAGTTGGAGGGAAAATAATTCAAGGCCTGAAACAGAATATGTAAGAGAAACCTTTAAAATAGAAAGTCTTCAGCCTCCATGAGAGAACATCAAGAAAAGATAGAATAGTCGTCTTCAGGTCCAGAGGTACTGGTTAAAGTTTAACTGATCTCTAAGAAAAAAAAAAAAACTACTCGTTAGTAGTTTAGCTGATTTCAATGGTATACATACTCCTTCAACAGTCAATTTCAAACTACTAGCACGCACACAGTCAGCTCTGAGAATCAGTTCACTACCGTCTGCATCATAAAGTATTTCAACACCGGAGCACGTGTGTGGCCATATTATTTTTATTTTCTTAGTTTATACCTCCCTTGGCTTTCTCAATACTTTGCATTTTAAAGTATGATCTTATTAGCCTCCAGCCTTTTCCCAATGCTTAACTTTCCATGTCTTTAAAGACTCAGTTCAAGAATCACCTTCTTTGGCCCAGCCAGTGGTTACAGTTTGATTCCCAGTCAGGGCACATGCCCGGACTGTGGGATGACCCTCAGTGGGGGGCGTGCAGGCGGCAACTGATTGATGATTCTCTCTCTCCCTCTCCCTTCCTCTCTCTGAAATCAATAAAAACATTTTTTTAAAGAATTACCTCCTTTGAAAGAAGTCATGTTTTGACTCTCACAACTGGATTAGGTGTCTCCTTTTACACTCCCACAGTCCCCAGATGTTCCCTATGTCACAGCACTTATCACACCTATATTGTTTTATTTGGTTGCCTCTCTTTTCTGCCCATCATGTAGTCCTGGTGGGAGCTGCCCATTACAGTACACCTTTCCCTTAGTCCTGCCATAGGAGTGAAAGAAGCCATACAAAAATCATACATACTACATGAATCCGTCTATGTACAATTCTTGAAAATGCAAACTAATCTATAGAAAGCTGGTTAGTGTTTGCTTGGGAATTGTGCCGCGCCAGCACGGCCAAGGGTGAACCTGAGTGGGGGCGGTGAAGGATTGAGAAAAGACAGACAAGAGAATGAAAGCTGGGTCTCAGTGGGACGCTGTCCTCTCTGATGGAGAGCCTCTCTGATGGAGAGCTAGCGACAGTGCCACGGACTACAAGCCGTGTCTTTATTTTATAGCAGATGCCACGAGGCAAAGTAAGGGCGTGGTCAAGATGTTTACAACATTCTCGTGGGTTTCGATCCTACTCAATTACATGCACCTGAATTCTATCAAGCCCACATCACTCAGACACATGGGGTCACGTGTTCGGACCATAGGTTCAAGCTTACAACTACAGCCTCTGGCTATAATTGTGCTGGGAGGGCTCTGCCCTCCAAGCTGGGACTTGCACGTGGCAATGAGAGGACTGATTAATGAATCCAGGGCCGGAACCTGTAGCCGCTCTCCACGGGGAACGATTGAAGGGGTCAGAGGAAGGGATTCCCAAGGGGCATAAGGAAACTTTTGGGGGTAACAGCAATGTTCATTATCATGATTGCAATGATGGTTTCACAGGTGTATTCACAGTTTATTGTAGGTCAATTATACCTCACACCCAGGCCGGCAGAGGAGGGCAGTTGGAGGTGATCAACCCTGCAGGAGAGGGCAGTTAGCGGTGACCAGGCCGGCAGAGGAGGGCAGTTGAAGGTGATCAACCCTGCAGGAGAGGGCATTTAGGGGTGACCAGGCTGGCAGAGGAGGGAAGTTGGGGGCAAACAGGCTGGCAGGGGAGCAGTTAAGCATCAACCAGGCTGGCAGCGGAGTGGTTAGGGGGTGATCAGGCTGGCAGGCAGAAGCGGTTAGGGGCAATCAGGAAGGCAGGCAGGCAAGCAGTTGGGAGCAGCAGTCCTGGATTGTGAGAGGGATGTCTGACTGCCCACCGGGATCGGGCCTAAACGGGCAGTCGGACATCCCTCCAGGAGTTCCAGATTGGAGAGGGTATAGGCTGGGCTGAGGGACAACCCCCGCCGTGCACGAATTTCGTGCACCGGGCTTCTAGTACCTCAATAAAGCGTTAAAGAATAAAAAGTAAAATGAACAATTCTGAGCCCTCCCCAATATCTCTAAGGGTTGAGAAGGTGTTTTACCTACTTCTAGCCAATCCAGGTTGCACTGAATTGTTGCAGCAGCTCTGCTGTGTCCCGTTTCTGACCATTGCCTCGGTCCCTGCTGTACTCTGTTTCTGGCCCACTCTGCTCCTCACTGGACACCACACCCAGCTCCCCACTGCCCGCCCCCCACCTCTATCCTCCTTTTTCCCAAAGTGGCACTAACACAAGGCTATTACTGAAGAGGTGCAGGTGAGGGAGGGTGATTACATCACAGACAAGAAAGAAATGGAATGCCAAATATTACTTTCCTAAAGATTTATTAGCCACCTCCTGTCAGAAAGATTTCCCCGATGGCTACATCTTTCTCCCTCTTTAAAATTTATATAACTCTCCCCTCTCTGTTCTTAAGCTTCTTACCTTCTAGTTGCTCAAGTTCTCATGAAGGATACCTAGACTCTCATTATTCTCTTACACAGTACAATGTGTACCTTTCTTTGTTTTGCCCTCCCCCTCCAAATCATACCCATTCAAGGGGTAAGAAAGAAAGGTTCACCTTTCACATCCAAAAAGGCCGATCCCAGTGGTCAGCAAACTCATTAGTCAACAGAGCCAAATATCAACAGCACAACAATTGAAATTGCTTTTGAGAGCCAAATTTTTTAAACTTAAACTTCTTCTAACGCCAATTCTTCAAAATAGACTCGCCCAGGCCATGGTATTTTGTGGAAGAGCCACACTCAAGGGGCCAAAGAGCCTCATGTGGCTCGCGAGCCGCAGTTTGCCGACCACGGGGCTAGACAAATAAAATCTTGTCTCTAATGATGAATATAGCAGTCACTAGAAGGCAAACATGACTATGGTAAGTTTTGTCTTCAATGTCCATATTTTCCCCCTTCTTGCTTTAATTCATGAAGATACACTACAATAAATGTAATCTCAGGAAATGGCCTGCTCCGAGAAACTTAATCCAGCCACAGGTCTCATGTCAATATTCCAGCTACAAGTGTAGAAGCACAGAATGTTAAAGATAGGTAGGATTTCACCAAGCACCATTCCACACATCTCCACCCCATTTTACAGAGTGTGAGGCCCAGATAGTTCAAATGACTTGTCCAAATAGGACTCTGTCATAGTAGGACAGGGGCTGGAGCCTGACTCCATTCAATTCCATTCAATAGGACAAACACTTCAGTGAGCCCCTGGGAACCCGGCCAAGGAAAAGGAGTGGTGGGGTTTTCTAGGAAGGGGCTGTGGATGGAGGTGACTTCACTGGGTGTGAGCTGAGAGCCAGAGAACATTTGATTGTTCCCAGACCCCAGATAATCTGTCCCCATCCCCCACCCCCAGCGGGTGTGTCCTGGTTAAACTGACCATGTACGATACAAAGCTAGATTAAATTCCTGCAATCCATGAGGCCAAGCAAAAGTGGCCAAACACTTAGGAGGAGAGTTTAATTCTGGTAAGAATTGTTAAAAGGCAGGCAGGATTTCCATAGGTGGAGCTGTCAGGGTGTGAGTATTTGGGGTAATGGTCACAAGCAAAGGCCATTTGCATGGTTGAGAGTTAGGTTTGAATCCCAGCTTAGTCATTTGAGTAAATTCCATTCACCTCTCTGAGCTTCTTTCTTTCTTTTCTTCCTTCCTTCCTTCCTTCCTTCCTTCCTTCCTTCCTTCCTTCCTTCCTTCCTTTCCTTCCTTTCTTTCTTCCTTTCTTTCTTTTTCTTTCTTTCTTTCTTTCTTTCTTTCTTTCTTTCTTTCTTTCTTTCTTTCTTCCCTTCTTTTTTCCTTTCAACAAGCATTTCCCCCAGCTTTACTGAGATATAATCCTACCTAATAATAGACAAATATGCAAATTGGCCATACCTTCGCTATGCTCTTGATTGGCCAGGAGGCGCGGGGGGGCGGGACTCGGGGTGGCCGGGGTGGCCGATTGGGCAGGCGGGACGCTGAGCTCGCGTCGCCAGCGGCGGCTCGAGCTCAGCGTCTGCGCCATGGCTGTGCTGCGGCACAGAAGGGGCCTCTGGGGCAGCGAGCTCACGTCCCACCGCGGACCATCAAAAGCGGGGGAGCTGGGTGCCTGTCCGCTCAGGCACCAGGCCTTTCAGAAGCCTTCGCCACGCTGGAGGCTTCTGAAAGGCCTGGTGCACCAGCGGACAGGCACCCAGCTCCCACGCGATCGAAAGCAAAAGTGTGGGAGCTGGGTGCCTGTCCATTCAGGCACCAGGCCTTTCAGAAGCCTTCGCCGCGCCGGAGGCTTCTGAAAGGCCTGGTGCACCAGCGGACAGGCACCCAGCTCCCCCGTGATCGAAAGCAAAAGCGTGTAGGGGACCCTACACATGCATGATTCAATCATGCACTGGGCCTCTAGTTGATATATAACATTGTAAGTTTAAGGTGCACACATGATTTGATACATGTATGGATTACAAAATGATTACCACAATAAGTTTAGTTAACATCTCCATCATTACCTTTTATTTCTAACTAGTAGCCCTGTGCACGAATCCGTGCGCCAGTAGCTCGCCAATAGCTCGCTACTGCCCTCCAGTAGCCCTCTGCCCACTGCCCTGCCCTCCTATAGCTCTCCACCACCCACTTGTAGCTTGCTGCCCCACCCTCCTGCTGATCCGTGATCCAGTCATTATGTAGTCGGTCCTTACGCTTCACAGCATAACGACCTTTTGCATATTACATCTTTATTATGTAGGATTGTGGTGAGAACATTTAAGATTACTCTCTTAGAAACTTTCAAGTATATAATGCAGTGTTGTTAAGTATAGTCACTATGCTATGTCAATTATACCTCAACAAAGCGTTAAAGAATAACGCATACTCATAGTTAAAGAATAACTTACTCATCTTATAACTGGAAGTTTGTACCCTTTGACCAACATTTTCCCATTTCCTCACCCCCCTAGCCCCTAGAACCACAATCTTTCTCTGTTTCTATGAATTCAGCCTTTTTAGATTCCACATATAAATGATTCTTGAGCTATAAAATTGAGGTAAACTTCTTCATGCAGACTTGTTGGGAAGACTGAGATAAAACAGGAAATGTGTTTAGCATTAATGGTGGCTATTAGAACTATTATTATTGTATTCCAGGCCCTTGTCCAATTAATTCTCACAATAGGACTGAGATGTAAAGTTTTATTAGCATGAATGTATTTTAGATTTGAGACCTTGAGCTTGGAGAAACTAAGGTCTTTACCCAAATTACTTAGGAAATACTACTACGTTGTCAACCTCTTTGGCATGGCTACAGCAGAAGGTACACATTGGGGACAGCAGAAAATGGTCAAGTAAATGTTATATGTACCTCATAGAACCCTGTGCACCTTTTTCTGAACTAAATAATAATAGGTTATGGTTCATCTTTTTGGAGGTCATTTTGATCTCAGGTGGTCAGACTCCCCTTAGACTCAAAAAAGAAATTCTTTTTTTTTGTTGTTTCTTTTCTTTCTTTCTTTCTTTTTTTTTTTTAGTTTTTAATTTTATGGCAAATAACTTGCAGGACTGGAAATAATTAAACTGTCACACATTTCAACGTTAATAAACACAATGCAGAAGGATCAGTTACAACATAGTAATTTACTAAGATTATAAAGAGTATATCATTTTTAAGAGCTCATTTTTTATTTTTTATGGGATCATCCTGCATTTTATTTTAATTATTTTTTCTTTATTGGTTAAGGTATTACATATGTGCCCTTATCATCCCATTGCCCCCCCCCACCCTCAAAGAATAAATTCTTTTTAAAAAAATATATTTTATTGATTTTTTACAGAGAGGAAGGGAGAAGGAGAGAGGGATAGAGAGTTAGAAACATTGATGAGAGAGAAACATCGATCAGCTGCCTCCTGCACACCCCCTACTGGGGATGTGCCCGCAACCAAGGTACATGCCCTTGACCGGAACTGAACCTGGGACCCTTCAGTCCACAGGCCGACGCTCTATCCACTGAGCCAAACCAGTTAGGGCAAAGAAGAAATTCTTAATGAGAATGCTTCAAAGTAGCTAACAGAATGTTTCTCAAACTCAAGTAATAGATGGGCCCCCATTTAAAATTCCCACAGACACACACCGAAGTTGATTTGAATTATTTTAATTTTAATACCATTTACATACTTATAAGCGCAAAACTCAGCATATATATTCCTGTGCTTACAGCTCTTCTACAACTCTAAGCCAAGACAAACAGAAAATAAGCAAAACCACTAACCCTATAAATTCCAATAAAACTTCCATTTAATGTGACAAGCGGTCACATTTGAAACCTGACCAGGGCACCGTTCCTTTGAGTCTGGCGTGCCCATAGCACTGTGTACAGCAGGCAGTCCCACCATGCTTCTATGGTCACACTCCTGGGAAACCATGTTGACAGAGCATCAAGGCTCCACCTGACTTCCACGTGGCACAGGAACATCATCTCCTTGGATGGAACGACTGGGTCGCACATTTGTGCATATGCTGCTCTTCCATTTTCCCCTTTATCTGCCTGGTGGCTTTCTGCTTGTCCTTTGAGTGAATTCTTCCTCTGGAAGCCTTTACTAGCCTCCACAAGCTAAGCATGTCTCATCTATGCTGCACCCCTACTATGCCCTTTACACTCAGTCCCCAGCCCTATAACCCCTGAGAGTAAAATCATTCATTTACTCTCTTGTCTCACTCCAGATTATCCCCTCTATCCCTTAGGCTACAAGCTCGGGGAAGGTAGGAACTGAGTCTGATCCATTTCTGGTCCTCACTTCCCAACACAAGGCCAGGCACCAGGTATTTGCTCAAAGAATACTGAATGGATGAATGGATGGATGAATGAATGAATGAATGAATGAATGGAGTTAGGTGGCCTCTCTTCTAGGTCTGGGATATTCAGTTCCACCATCCAGATCAGCATTTTCTTTCCTCTCTCCAACTCCCACTGTCGTTCTCTACAAGGGCTTGAAAAAAGCACAGCCTAGACTCATAAAATATTAGAGATAGAAGAGCCCTATGTGATGACTACAATGAACATGCAGAGAGGAGAATTGACTTGCCCCAGGGTACCCAGCTAGGATGTGAAAACACCAGACCGGAGGCCATGTGCTCTGTCTGATTCCCATTTCAGGGTTTCTTCCAAGACATTATTTATTTATCATTTCTTCATTTTTGGCTAGGGCTGCCTTGGGAGAAAGCAGGTTCCCTGTGACCTCCCCTCCCCATGGCAGTGTTTTGGGAACAAATCGGATTCTCACGGTTCTCCCAATGGTGGCAGAGTGCCCACGTCAGGCAAGGTATTCTTCATAATGAAAAAGAAACAGAGATAGCATCAGACCTCATTTGTAAGTTCCCCATAGCAGCCAGAACCTAAAACCTCTTTGTCTCCCTTCTCAGCTTATTATGCTGCCCTTGTCCTTAGTAAAGTGGACCAAGAAAGTGGACTTGAGGGCTTTAAAAAAAAAAATCGGTACTTATTTATTTACGTATGTATTTACTTCCAGAAGCATTTATTTTGCAACATAAGCCAATATGGACATCCTGCAACTCGCACCCACCTTTCCTCACTTCTTTCCCATGGCCAAAAACACTACTGTCACCCCTGACCCCGGACATCCTTCTTCCTTCCAGACAGGGCGGCAGCCCACCTCCTCATGCCTGGCCTTCCCAGCTGGCTGGCCTGGCTTTGACCCCACAACCACCAGATCGTCGTTCAACATGTAATCACTTCCCCTTTCGACACCCATTCCTGTTCTCCCTCATCCTGCCTCTTGGCCAAGGCCCTGGACCCCAGGTAAAGAGAAATCTAGAAGGAAGAAAAAAGGGAACTCAGACATGTGGCTCATCCACTGTGTACCTGGGACCAGGCTTTTTTGTGTGTGTGTCGGGAGGGGGCGGGGGGAGGGAGAAGGGACTGGTTTGTTTTGTGTGTTTTTTTTTACTCAGAATATTTATTTTTATTGTGGTAACATATATATAACAAATTTTACCTTTTTACCAATTTTTAAGTTCAGTGGCATTAAGGACAGGTAAATTGTTGCACAAACATCACCACTATCCATCTCAAAAACCTTATCATACCAAACTGAACCTCTGTACCCGCTAATAACTTCCATTCCCCCTCCTCCCAGACCCTAGTATCCACTGAACGCTTTTGTATACATCACTCAGCTCAGTCCACGCGGAGATTCAATTCTGTCTGACCAGGCTCCTTTACTCTTTCCATTTGTGTGCTCTTTCTCAGGCTGTGAGGCAGTGAGAAGTGATGTGGAAGGAGTGGCCTTTGCCTTTAAGAGCCTGTTCTTTCAAGAAGACCAAGTTTAGTTTGTCTCAATGCGTGACTCCACAAGCACAGAGGCTATGGAGTGAGGATGGGTGATGCGGTAAACACAGTCAGGACTCTGTATTACCATCCATTCCTTCAATATTTCCTGGAAAATTGTTCCATATAAGGGCATCTGCTGGGCCAGAGAGCTACCAGACACGATCCTGATGGGAGGAGCTGTCAGCCCAGTTGGGGGCTGGTTGGTAAAGGCCTAACAGCCAACCAAGGGAGTTCGGACTTTATTCTGCAGGCAATGGGGAGCCAACAGTCTCCATCTCCATCTCTAGCCCAGACCTGTCCTCTCAACTTCTATCCATATATGTAATAGTATGTTGTCATTTCCACTTGGATGTCTTATAGTCATCTCGAACTTTGTACTTCCCAAAATGAACCCTGACTGACATGCTTTCTTGCCCAATCCCATCAGCAATGATATTCAAAATATTTAGGGCGAAAACACAAACAGGCCTCCAGGGTTTGGGATCAGCATCCCAAGGCTCATCACTGTGTCAGGTATTAACCCTTTAGTTGCTGGAGAGTTGGAGGATCTGAGGATTCCAGGGGAAAGTCCAGGCAGCTGGGGAGTGGAGGGTGGGGGGGGTGGCGGGAGGGGGCAAGGGACTTAGAGCAGCAGTGGTTTTCCCAACAGATGCAGCCAGTAATGCAGTCCTGAAATGCACCAGCTGCACATCAGCCCTGCCTCCACCAAGCCTAACCATTCTGTGCTTTCCCCACCGCAGTCATGGCACCGTCATCTGCCCAGGTGCTCTTGCCGGAAACCGAGTTATTATCCCTGAAGTCCAGGGTAAAATACAATGGGGCTCACATACCATAAGCCTAAATATTTATGTTCTACATCAAATTAAATCAGTTATTTCTTAAAAGATAAAGTTGTCTTAAATTTACATCCAATAAAATGCACACATTTTAAGTGCATAGTTTGAGGACCTTTGACAAATGTATACACTTGTGTAATCACCACACCAATCAATCATAAGTATGGAGTATTTACATTACCCCCCAAAAGTTCTCTTATGTCTATTTGCAGTCTATTTCCCCTGTCCCTTGCCCCAGGCAACCACCCATCTAATTTCTAATATGATAGGTTAGTTTCGCCTGTTCCAGGATTTCATATAAATAGAATTATGCAGTATGCACTTCTTTGTGTCTGGCTTCTTTTGCTCAAAAGCTATGGATTTTTAATGATTGAAAGTAGGCAAAATATCAATGATTACTGAACTTAATGGCATTCTTTTGATGGACAGTAATATACAGGTTGGGGGCAAAAGTAGTTTTACAGTTTGAGTATAAAAACAGAGTTTATCCTTGTATTATTATTTATTAATTATTGCATTATTTTTATACAAACAACTGTAAGCTTACTTTTGCCCCACTCTGTATGAGTAAAAAGTAAGGCAAAATTAATAAATAATTACTTAATAAAAAAATTGTTCTTACCTTCATTCTAGCAAAGTCACTAATTATGTTGTTACAATCAAGATTTTCAAATAATTTTGATTGGCAGTAAGGTCCAAAATTATGTCCATTGTATGCCTGCACAGAGTTAGTGACTCTATTGTGTAGCTCATGTCATACTGTACTGCCATTGTCTGTGGTCATGAAGCATAGTAATCCCTTCTTTGGAAAACTGCTGTTTGAAACTGCTGTTTGAACTACTCTGTTATTCTTAGACAATCTCTTATTCTGTAGGTCAACTCTGTTATTTTTAGACTGTAAAATAACTTTGTTATTTGCTTGAATAGAAAAGATAAACTTAATTGTCTGACCTTGCAAGCTAGCCATCTAACTGATACGCTGATATTGATGCCAGGTGCCTGTATAGATATGATACTCAAGGCTACAGGTGTCTGTATAAATATGACATATACTCAAGGTTACAGGTGTTTGTTAGATATGATATGTACTCAAGGTTACAAATTGTCTGTAAAAATAACTTACACAAGGACCTAAAGAAGATATAAAAAGGGAATACTCCCTCCTGTTTGTTCAGAATTTGACAGAGGTAATCTGCTCTGAACCTGCATGCAATAAAGATGACTCCTAAATAATTGGCTCATTAAGGCATCTTGTCCAGCTCGCTGATTTGCAATACAACAGTCACATCTGCTCTACTTCTGTACCAATTCATTTTTTAATCACTGGCACACACTGTGGGGTGGGATAGTACAGTAACTATTCATTGGATGAATGGATAGATGGGTGAGTGGGTAGGTGAATGAATGGATATGGATAGATGGGTGGATAGATGGATGGTTGGCTGGCTGGCTAGTTGGCTGGATGAATCGGTAGGAAGGTGGATGGGTAAATGGATGAAGCAACACTCTAATCCTACATGTTATTTATTTAACGTGTTATTGAACAAATCATTCATTCAATCTGTAAATATTTACAAAGAACTTACTGTGTGCCAGGCACGAGGATAACTAGGGATCCAGGGATAAACCTATGCATTACCTATCCCAAAGGAGCTCCCATTGTCAAGTTCATAGTGATAGACACAGAACTTGAACCCTGATTCCCAGCCTCACAGCCTAGGGCTCCTTCCAATTCACTTGAGGACTTTACTCAGGCTAGAGCACTGAGTCCATCTTCAGAAACCAAGTCATATGAATCACTTTCTTCCCCTCATAGGCATTTATTTGTAGACTGTAGGTAACCTTGGACAAGGCCTTATGTAATCCAACCTCTGTTTTTCCCCCAGGGCCTGGAGCGATCTAAATGCTACATTTATTTTTAAACAACAGCACTGCCATTGATGATTCACAATGACTTTTGTAATCTGCTCTGAAACCTACCATTGTATATGTCTGTCCATGTAATTTTGTCTCCCTTCCCAATTTCTTGGCGAGCCTCATTCTGGTTGTTATTACCTGTCTTCTCTCATTCCTGCTTCCTCTTCCTCCACCCCATGTACTATCCCCCAGGTACATAAGGATTAGTTGATATTTATGTTTGAGTGTCTAAATTCCCAACTTTCATACTGAATCTGGCCACACACCCTTTGAGAGGCTACCTTCTTATCTAGGAGGGGGCACTAAGAGAGATTACATATCCCTGTGTTTCCTCTCTGTTAGTGGCCTTATGATCCTCAGAGGTCTTGTATCCACTCAGCACCACAGGTCTCACCTGGAACTGACAGGCTTTTCAAGGGCCTAAAAAAAATGTTTAAAAATATCCTCCTCCTTTTTTTTTTTTTTTTTTTACAGGATCAAAAACACAAAAAGAAAGCTACAGAAATCAATAAATATCTAACCAAATGTCTACCAATGTAAATTTATACCAATTTCATTAGTTATTCATTTTAACTGCAATAGTGACTACCACATATCCTTTCCTTCCTTTATTAATGGATCACCTGAGTTTTAATTAGGCACAAGACTACACTATGCAAAAAACACTTCCCAACCCCTCTTGAAGCTAGATGTGGTCGTATGCCTAAGTTTTGGACATGGGATGTGAGTACACGTGACACCTGCTACCCCTGGTTGTGCGGTGAATATGGACTCTTCTTCTTTGCCCTTGCTCACTGTGAAGGGCTATTGCATTGGACAACTCCAGGGAGCACACCTGAATTGTAATCTAGGTGAACAGTGCTCCCTGCCATTGTGCAATGTGATGTGGTGGCCCTGCCCCTAGCTGTGATGCAGACCTTAAGACAGAGCTAGAGTTGGTATCCATAAATATTTTATCACAATTAAAAATAATTTGTGAGTTTGAGTTTTCTCACTTTGTAAACATGATATGTACGGATTGTGATTGCCAAGAAATCAAATACTGCCATAATTTAAGTAGACATAACCAAATTATTTCAAAGTAAAATTTTAAAAAATCCTTTCCAGCCATGGCCAGGTGGCTTAGTTGGTTGGAGCATCATCCTGTATACCAAAAGGCTGCAGGTTCAATTCCTGGTCAGGGCCCATACCTAGGTTGTGGGTTTGATCCCTGGTTGGGGTGCATACAGGTGGCGACCAATCTCTCTCTCTCTCTCTCTCTCTCTCTCTCTCTCTCTCTCTCTCTCTCAAATCAATAAACATATCCTCAGGCAAGAATAAAAGAAAATCCTTTCCAATATTTTTAGCAGAGAAATAATAGTTGATATGGATATGGAAACATTCTAATATTGGATAGGACCTATAAAATATACATATCTAAAACCAAGAAATTCTTAGAAATGTCTTGATCATTCTTCATCCCCCAAGCTAGAAATTTAAGAATCATCTCTGATGTTTTCCTAGTAACTTATTCATCCAGTAAATAGCGAGCAATTACTTCCAGATAATATATAGAGTGGAGAAGAGTATCAAGATTGTGTCAGACATACCTAAATCTGAGTCCTCATTCTGCTAGCTACTGGTTGTGTGACTTTGAGCAGCCTCTGTAGATGTCTACTTACCTGTAAAACAGGGCAATAATAATACATATCTCTTATGTAATAAAGAATTTTACTGGATTTTGTCCCTGATTCCTGGGAGGGTGAATTTAAATCCTTAGAATTTCCCAAATAATAGGAGTGTCTTTGTTATCATGTGCTATTTACATAATAAACATGAATTTCTGCTAAGAGATGAGATGACTCAGGATAGGGACTGGTCACCAGAAAGACCAACCCCACAATTAGAGGGTTGGGGCTTTGAGCCAGCCTGACCTTCCGGGAGAGGAGGACTAGAGGCTGAGTTCAATAACATTGCTAATGATTCAATCAATCATGCCTATTTGATTAAAACTCTGATGAATAAGTTACTAGGAAAACATCAGAGTGGTTCTGAAATTTCTAGCTTGGGGGATGAAGGATGATCAAGATGTTTCTAAAACCCAATAAAAACTCTGGACACCAACATTCAGTAGAGCTTCCTGGTTGGAGGAGACATCTGATGTGCCAGAGGGTGATATACCCTGATTTCACAGGGAGAGGTCAAGGAAGCTCTGCATCCAGAACCCTCCCAGACCCCAACAGTGAGTCTCTTCATATAACTGGTCCTGATTTGTATTCTTTATAATAACACAGTAATTGTAAATATAATGATTTCCTGAGTTCTAGAAAATTATTGAACCCAAGGTATCATGGGAACCCAAGAATTTGTAGCCAGTTGACAGAAATTCAGGTGGCCAGGGGACCCCCCCAAAGTTCAGGTGGCATCTGAAGTGAGGACAGTCTTGTTGGGAACTAACGGATATGTACCAAACAACAGAGCTGCAAAATATGCGAAGCAAAAACTAATAAAACTTAAAGGAGAAATAGCGAAATCCACAATTATGGTTAGAGACCTCAACACCCTCCCTTCTATGAACAATTGGTAGAACAACTAGAGAGAAAGTCAGCAAGTATGTAGAACTCACCAACACCATCAACCGACATATTCTAATTAACATTTCTTGAACACTACACCAAACAACAGCAGACTACACATTCTTTTAAAGTATTCACAGCCCAGCCAGTGTGGCTCGGTGGCTGAGCACTGACCCATGAACCAAGTGGTCCCCTGTTTGATTCCCAGTCAGAGCACATGCCTTGGTTGGGGGCTCCATCCCCAACGGGGGCATGCAGGAGACAGCTGATCAATGTTTCTCTCTCATCCATGTTTCTAGCTCTCTATCACTCTCCCTTCGTCTCTCTAAAATCAATAAAAAAAAACATTAAAAAAAATAAAGTATTCACAGTACATATACCAAGATGAACCATATACTGAGCCATTAAAAACAAAAACAAATTTAAGAGAACTGAAATCAAACAGAGTGTATTTTCAAACTAGAAATCAGTTTGAAATAAAAAATACAACATATTTAAAAATAATCCAAGGGTCAAAGAGGAAATCTTGAGGGAAATAAAAAATACATTAATTAAATGTAAACTCAGAACATATCAAACTTTGTGGTATACAGATAAAGTCATACTGAGCAGGAAATTTTTATGGCACTAAATACATACAATAGCAAAGAGAAAATATCGCAAATCAATTATCTAAGCTGCCACCTAGAAAACATAGATAAAGAAAAACAAAATAAACTCAAAGCCAGCAGAAGGAAGGAAATAATAAAGATAGGAGCAGAAATTAAAAACATTAAAACAAGAGGAACAATGAAACAAAGAACTGATTCTTTGAAGAAAATTAATAATATTGACAAACCTCTAGCAAGACTGACAGAGAGAACCCTGATGGGTTTGGCTCAGTGGATAGCATGTTGGCCTGTGGACTGAAGGGTCCCGGGTTCGATTCCCGTCAAGGGCATGTACCTTGGTTGTGGGCACATCTCCAGTAGGGGGTGTGAAGGAGGCAGCTGATCGATGTTTCTCTCTCATTGATGTTTCTAACTCTCTATCCCTCTACCTTCCTCTCTGTAAAAAAATCAATAAAAAAATATATATTTTTTAAAAAGACAGAGAGAGATAAAAATAAGCAACATCAGGAATAACAAAAAGGACATTGCTACAGACAATGTAAACATCAAGAGGATAATAAGTGAATACTATAAACAGCTCTTTTTTTTAGTTTGGTGATGACTTGTTTAAAAATTTTTTAAATGTATTGTTATTGTTTTTTTAAATATATTTTATTAATTTTTACAGAGAGGAAGGGAGAGGGATAGAGAGTTAGAAACATCTATGAGAGAGAAACATCGATCAGCTGCCTCCTGCACACCCACTACTGGGGATGTGCCCGCAACCAAGGTTCATGCACTTGACTGGAATCGAACCTGGGACCCTTTAGTTTGCAGGCCGACACTCTATCCACTGAGCCAAACCAGTCAGGGCTCTTTATTGTTGATAGTATTATAGATATCGCCTCTGTTTTTGTTTTTTCCCCATTGATACCCTCCACCTTGCCCCCGCCCCTCCCAAACCTTCACCAGACACTTGTCTGTGTCCCTGGGCTATGCATATCTATATATATAAAAGGTTAAGTGACCGACCGTCCGGCCGACCGACTGGCTGGCTGGTACATATGATGTGCACTGGCAATTTAAAAATAAACATTGACTCACGCATGCGCAATACATATAAAGCTCTCACTGGTGCCAATCACATGTATACAGGGAGATATTAGAATAAGTTTAATCAATTTATCAGACATTGTTTTTATCAATGTTGTTTTTATATAATGTTTTTATTGTTTTTATATCATGTGTTTATTGTTGTTATATCATGTTGTTATTGTTTATTTATTAATCAATTTATATATTATTTCCATATACATTTTACTAATTTTCTTTCATCTCTGACACTTCTATTATAGAGAAAAGATGAACAGCGATATTAAAATATTTCTTCTAATTAATTTCCTTTCAATGTGCACGAATCCATGCACCGGGCCACTAGTATGCATATAAATTTCCCGGTAAATCTCTCCCTCCCATCTCCCCACCCCGCCTTTCCTCTGAAATTCATCAGTCTGTTCCATACTCTATACACATAAACTTGACAATTTAGACATAATGAACCAATTCCTTGAAAAGCACAAACTACTACAACTCATCCAATATGAAATGATTTGAATAGCCCTGTAATTGTTAAGAAAATTGAATATATAATTTTAAAACTCCCAAGAAAGAAATCTCCAGGCCCAGATGATCTCACAAAGAATTCTACCAAATGTTTTAAAGAATGAAAACAATCAACACAATCTCTTCCAGAAAATAGAAGACAAATACTTCCTAATTCAACTTATGAAGGTATTGTTACCCTATACCAGAACTAAAGAAGCACAAAAAAAGAAAACTATAAAACAATATCTCTCATAAACTTAGATCCTCAACAAAATTTAGCAAACCAAATACAACAGTGTATAAAAAGAATTATATACCATAACCAAGTGGGATTTATCCAATTCCATTATGCAAGGCTAGTCAACATTCAAAAATCAATTAATGTAATTTACCACATTAACAGGCTAAAGAAGAAAAATCACATGATCATATCAACGACTGCAAAAAAATATATATAACCCATGTTTTTGACAAGATTCAATACCCTTCATGATAAAAACTCTCAGGAAAACAGGAATAGAAGGAAACTTCCTCAACTTGATAAAGCTCATCTACAAAAACCTACAACTAACTTAACACTTAACAGTGGAAGACTGAAAGCTTTCCTCCTAAGATTGGAAAAAGACAAGGATGTCTCCTCTTACTACTGTTATTCCACGTAGTATTGGAAGTTCGATTCAGTGTAATAAGGCAAAACAAGGGAATTAAATGCATACCCATCAGAAAGGAAGAAAATAGAACTATCTCTCTCTGCAGATGACAAGATGGCCTGTGTAGAAAATTCTAAGGAATCAGCAAAAACACACCCAGGAAGAACTAGGAAGTGAATTTAGCAAGGTATATTATAGGATGCAAGATGAATATGCAAATATCAGTTCCATTTCTATATATTTGCAATGAACATTTGGAACAGAAATTAAAAATGTAACACCATTTAGAATCACTCAAAAAGAAATACTTACATATAAATGTAACAAAATATGTATAGATTTTATGCTGAAAGCTACAAAACACTAGTGAAAGAAGTCAATGAAGATCTCAATAAATGGTGAGATATACCATATTCATCAGTTGAAAGACCCAATGTGACAAATATGTCAATTCTCTACAAACTCATACAGAGGTTTAATGCAATTCCTATCAAAATCCCAAGATTTTTAGATATAGATAAGACTTGATCTAAAATTTATATGGAAAAGCAAATAACCAAAACAATTTTGGAAAAAAAGAATAAAGTGGGGGAAATAAAACTACCTGCTTTTAAGATTTATTATATAGTTACAGCAATCAGAATTTGTGATATTGGTGGAGGGAAAGACACAATGGAAGAGAATCCTGAAATTGGCCCACACAAATATGCTCAACTGGTTTTTGACAAAGGTGTAAAGGCAATTAAACAGAAAAAACACAGCCTTTTGAACAAATGGTACAGGAGCAAAGGGACATCCATGGGAGGGAAAAAAAAAAAAAGAGCAAAGTCTCAGAACTTAGGGAAAAACACAGGAGAAAGTCTTCAGGATCTAAGGTGAGGCAAAGACTTCTTAGACCAAAAGCATGATCCATAAAAGCAAAAGTGGATCAATTAGACTTGATAAAAATTACAAACTTTGGCTCTGCAGAAGACCCTGTTAAGAGGATAAAAATACAAGCCATTGTGTGGGAGAAACTATTTACAAACCACATATCTGACAAAGGGTTAGGATTAAGAATATAACTCTCAAAATTGGTTAAAAAACAAACAAACAAAAAAACACAGTCAGAAAACTGACATGAACAGACATTTCATTGAAGAGGATACACAGATGGAAAATAAGCACATGAAAAGATATTCAACAGATTACCCATTAGGGAAATACAAATTAAAATAACAATAAAATATCACTATACACCTATCAGAGTGTCTAAAATAAAATAAAAAAATGACAATGCCAAATGCTGGCAAGAATGCAGAGAAACTGGATCATATATATGGACATATATGTATATTGCTGGTGGGAATGTAAAATGGTACAGCTATTCTAGAGAGCAGTTTGGCAGTTTTTTGAAAAACTAAACATGCAGTTACTATATGACCCTATCATATACAATACAATAAATGCACTCCTGGGCATTTATTGCAGAAAAATAAAAATGCATGTTCATATAAAATACCTGTATGTGAATGTTCGCTTATTCAGAATATTTGAAAACTGGAAGTAACCTAATTATTCTTCAATGGATGCACGTTTAAACAAATTGTGGTAAATCCATACCATAGAACACTACTCAACAATAGTTAAAAAGAAATTAACTATTAATACATGTGACAACTGGATGAGTCTACAGAAAATTATGCTGAGTAAAGAAATTCCAATTCCAAAAGTATACATACTGCATAATTCAATTTATATAACAGAGGTTGGTGTTTGCCAGGAGTTAAGTAGGAGTGTAGATATAAAAGAGCAACAAGAGGGATGCTTGTGATGGTGCCAACGTTCTGTGTCTTGACTGTATCAACATCAATATCTGATTGTGGCATTGGCAAGACACTACCATTGGGGGAACCTGGGTAAAGGGTACACAAGATTTCCCTGTGTTATTTCTTACAATTGCAATGTGAGTCTACAATTTTCTCAAAATAAAAAATTTAATTTAAAAAAATTACCTGTATGTATGCCCTAGGTGGTTTGGCTCAGTGGATAGAGTGTCGGCCTGTGGACTGAAGGGTCCTGGGTTCGATTCCAGTTAAGGGCACATACCCAGGTTGCCGGCTCGATCTCCACTGGAGGGCGTGCAGGAGGCAGTCGATCAATAATTCTCTCTCATCATTGATGTTTCTATCTCTCTCTCTCCTTCCTTCCTCTCTGAAATCAATAAAAATATATTTTTATAAAAATGCAGTGACTCTTTAAAAAAAAAACAACTGGGTTCTATTAGGATTACAGGGGTGGGATGGCCTTTTGTATCCTCTTCACCTAGCAATGGGTCTCACACATCGTTGGTACCCAGTAAGTTATTGAATGAATTCAGACATGTCATTTAAAATAGCACTCCAATACAACATCATGCATACTGTGGTCCAGATCTACCCTCAGGACTTAGCCAGTCCTTCCCCCAGTTTCTGGGAGTAGATTGCTCATGGTTCATAACTCCTTTCTGGGAATTGTCCTCCACGGAAGGAAACAGCCATGCTCAATTACAGCGCCTCTCCAGATACAGCCTCTATCTATCACTGGTCAATACAAGAATATAAATTTCTGGCCCCTTCTTTAAGTTGGAACAGCTCTGAAAGGTCCTCCCAGGCTCAGAGCATTCTTTGGGGTTGGCTGAAGCCTATGCTGAGATTGTGTGTGTGTGTGTGTGTGTGTGTTTTTAAAATATGTCCTTATTGACTTTTAGAGGGAGAGGAAGGGAGAGGGAAAGAGAGATCGAAACACTTACGAGAGAGGAACATCATCAATGCACAACCCTTACTGGGGATCAAGCCTGACATTCGGGCATGTTCCCTGACCAAGAATCAAACCCTGACCTCTTGGTTCCTGGGTCGCTCCTCAATCACTGAGCAACACCCGCGGGGCCCCTGCTGAGATTGTTTAGCTTCTCCTTTGGCCTAATTCTGCTTCTACGCCCCTCTTCACAGACGTGATCTTGAAAGTATCTCCCCCACTCCCCACCCCACCCCACCCCTAAAAAAATACCTCCTGTACATTAACCTTCTTTTGAGACTCTTTCTCAGAAATGACACATTACCCTATTTTGTGTGGGGTTTTTTCATGCTTTAATGCTTGCTTATTGTCTGCTGTAAGAATGTAAGCTTCCCAAGACAGATCTTCTCTTTTCTCCTCGTACACTGTGCACCACTGTATCAAGCGCCTATTGCACACGCGGGCCCTAAATACTGGTTTCTGAAATGAATGAATGGAAGAGACACACCTTATTGGATCTTGGGATCACGGCCTCTCAAGAGCCTGTTACCAGCACTTTGGAGCTGCAGCTCGACTTGCTCCCTAGGCCCCGCCCCCCGGCACGCCCCCGAACCCAGGCAGGAGGCGGGGCCGCGCGGGCGCCGGCGGGCACCATGCTACCACCCGCGGTCAGGCTGGTGCGGCTGGGTCGCGTGCCGTATTCCGAGCTACTGGCGCTGCAGGAGCGCTGGCTGCGGCGGCTGCAGGCGGAGCCAGGCGCCGAGGACCCGTCGAGGACCGAGGCGGGCGCGCTCCTGCTCTGCGAGCCCGCGGGGCCCGTGTACACGGCCGGGCTGCGCGGCGGCCTGACGCCCGAGGAGGCGGCGCGGCTGCGAGCCTTGGGCGCCGAGGTGCACAGTACAGGCCGCGGCGGCCTGGCCACCTTCCACGGCCCGGGCCAGCTGCTCTGCCACCCGGTACTCGACCTGCGGTGCCTGCGCTTGCGCCTGCGCACCCACGTGGCGGCGCTGGAGGCGTGCGCCGTGCGCCTGTGCGGGCTCCAGGGCCTGCGGGGCGCCCGCGCGCGGCCGGCGCCCTACACCGGCGTCTGGCTGGGGGAGCGCAAGATCTGCGCGATCGGTGAGCGTCGCGGGGCCGGGCCTGGCGGGGCGAGGCGGGGCCCGTGGAGGTGTATCTGGCGCGGGCTTTGAATCAGAGCTACCCGCTTCGCTGAAGAGTTTTTTTAAGCCTCTTCACTGATGTATTCAGAGCCAGAAGGGCCCTTAGAAGTCATCTTGTACAACTTTCCAAATGGAGAGACACGAGAAGTGAATTGCCAGGTTACTTCACAGTGTCAGGACAGTAAGGGCACTTAAGTACTTACCACGCCTTTTTTTTAAGCAACAATCTCCGTGTTGACATTTTCTGGAATCGCCATAATAAGTGCAGCCTACCACTTCCCTCACTTTGTACCCCTCTCCGATCCGTGCACGCCCCCTTGGGTGCTCCAGACACAGTTGGAAAATCAGTGATCCAGTCCCGTTCCCTAAACACACTGAGTGGGATCCTGCAGCCTGGGGAGGGAGTGCATCGCCTCTAACAGCCTTTGGCTTGTCTTGCAGGAGTCCGCTGTGGAAGGCACATCACATCCCACGGCCTGGCTCTGAACTGTTCTACAGATCTCACGTGGTTTGAGCACATTGTGCCCTGCGGGCTGGTTGGGACAGGCGTCACTTCCCTGAGTAAGGAGCTCCAGAGGCACCTCACTGTGGATGAAGTAATACCGCCTTTCCTCGAGGCCTTTAAGGAGACCTACAAGTGCACCTTGATCTCAGAGGACAGTTCTAACTGAAAGGCATTCATGTGAGCAGCCAGGAGGTCCTACCTTGGAAAGCACCACGCCTGACTTGGAGACACTGAAACCCAGATTCTGGATTTGGTCCTGTCATTCACTCACCGTGAAACTATGGGCGAATCAGGAGCTCTTAGCCATTGTTCCCATATGTGACCTGGTTTATTTATATCTTCCCCACCTACCTCAGATATAGAAGTGAAAACTTGAAAAGTAACACATGCTTATTCAATACAATGTATTAGCCCAGCCTGCGTGGCTCAGTGGTTGAGGGTCGACCAATGAACCAGGAGGTGATGGTTCGATTCCTGGCCAGGGCATATGCCCAGGTTGCCTGCTGGATCCCCAGTGTGGGGCATGCAGGAGGCAGCTGATCAATGATTCTCATCATTGATGTTTCTGTCTCTCTCCCTCTTCATTCCTCTGAAATAAAAATATATTAAAAAAAATAAATACAGTGCATTAGCACTACTATTAATACCACTTTCTAAGCTTACAGTGTCATTTCTCAATTATTACTTCCTCAATACTGTATTTAATTGGGCAATTCTAGGCTTCCAGTTCCTTTGATTTTGTAGGAGTCATGTTTCTGGTTGACCCAGAGGAAGGTGATGTGATGTGGTGCTTTCTGCAATAAAGGGAAACCTCTAAAGAATAGGATCCTGTCTTCCTGGGTTAGACTCCCCAAGCCTGATAGCTACTTTCAGTTAGGTAACCTAAACTAGGCCAAAGCCTGGCGGAAGATAAGAACATTTCCCAAAGATAGAAGATTGCCTATATGAGATCTCTTAAGTATACAGAGCTGTGTATTAGTTATTGTTGCATAACAAATTACCCCAAAACATAAATCATTAAACATTTATTATCTCATATATAGTCTAGGGGTCAGGAATTTTGGGGAAACTTAGCTGGGTGGTTCTGGATCAAGGTCTCTCATGAGTTGTAGTCAAGATGTCATCTGGGGCCGCTGTCATCTGAAGGCTTGATGGGCTGAAGGATCAGCTTCCAAGATGGTTCACTCACATGCTTGGTTGGTGCTGGTTGTTGATAGGAAGCCTCGGTTATTCACCATGTGGGCCACTCCATAATGGCCACCGAAATATCCTCATGACCCAACAACTGGCTTCTCCCAGCAATTACATGGTAGCTATTAAGGTAATTCACCAAATATTTCAGGTACACGGCAGGATTGTGCTTTGTGGCCCCCTTGTGGCCAGGTAACTTATTCTGGTCAATGAGTTAGGAATGGAGGTAACATGTCACCTCTAAACTGGAACAGTGAATCACTGGTATCAGACCCCTTATAGTTTCTTTCTGAAACAGTGACCAGCAACATTCAAGATGGTGGCTACTTTCTGAGGGACTGCAATGAGCAGAGCTACCTGCTGCTGATGGATATGTAGTGGAATTAAGCCACCAAAATGTGGGGGTTGTTCATCACCACAGCATAACCTCGCCTATTCTGATTGACAATGTTTATATTAGTTAGGACTCTCGTATTTGCACGTGTAGAAACCCAACTCCAACTAACTTAAGACTCAAGAACAGAATTAGAGCATGTAGCCTTTTATGAATCCTGATAATCTTTTCTCTCCTAATCTCTGCCAGGCTTCTTGGTGTGTTTGCTATTTTTTCTTGCTTCCATTAGTTTTCTGTTTCCCAGGCCACATGGTGGAAGATGGGTGCTGCTGCTGTTATCCATGAGTGTTGGCGTAGAGACAAGCAATATCCCTAGGTTGCGGGCTTGAGCAATTGGGTGGACGCTACAAGTATTGCTGGGATGGAGAACACTGGATAAGGACCAAGTTTGGAGAGGAAGAGAGTTCAAGTTTAGATAAAGTTGAGATGCTTGTGGGAGTTACAAGTGGAGCGGATCAGTTGGGTGTGTGGATGTGGAGCGTGGGTGCGTGTGAGTGATGGGTTAGGTTTGGGAGCCCAAGGAGAGAGGAGGGCAGAGGACTGATAAATGTGACGCACAGTCTGAGGAGGAGCAGGCCAAGGAGACTGAGAAGCAGTAGGCAGAAAAATAACGTGGGGCCTAGAATGAAACAACATGACAATCTCAGTTACTCTCTGGCAGCATGGTGAGATAGTAGGATTATTTTATGGATGAGGAAACTGAGGCTCACGGAGGCTAAGTGACTTGTATGAGGTCATGCACTTAGGGGCAGCGTCGACCCCTGACTCCCAATCTGGGCCTCTCCACTCTCCCACAGCTGCCTCTGAAGGGTGAGCGGGGCAGGCATCCTGGAAGAGACAGGCCTCCAAGAACAGGTGGAGCGTGGGTTGGCAGGGCTGGGAGGATGCAGAGCAGAAGGCCGGAGTTTGGCTGACTCTTCTTCCTGCCTGGATAGAGCCCACCTCCGGTTTCCCACGGGAGCCCTTACTCCAGGAAGGAAGCTGAGCGTCTGAAGGAGGATATTTAATACTCTGGCTTTCCCGCCTCCAGAAAGCCTCTTGTTCGTGCATAGCCTTGTCTCCATAAATAAACAGATTGTCCAGGGTCAGGTGAACCAGTGCCGAGTGTGAGGGTGTCACCAACCGCAGTGACTGGTCCAGCATCTTGTTCCTCCGTGAGGCTCGCAGGAAACCAAACAGAGCCAGCTCTGGCAGTGTGACCAGGTGCACCTCGCTTCGTGGGAAAAGCCTCTCTCTGAAAACCCTAAGGAAATTAGATTTTTGTGACCTAAATCTGATTTTTCTTTTTACTAAATTATAACTTACCATATGTATTAACATATCCTATTATAACATCTATAAAGTTTTTTAAAAAACAGCATTTGCACTCCCAACTAACAATACATCCCTTTCATTTGTGTGTATATCTAGTTGTTGATCATGAACAGACATATTGTATGTATATTTCATTATCATGTGGGTAAAATTTTGAATACTCTTTAAAGCATACCTATTATAGATATTTTCCCATATAGTCTTTATATTTTTAATATGTTAATTTTTTAAATATATTTTATTGATTTTTTACAGAGAGGATGGGAGAGGGATAGAGAGCTAGAAACATCGATGAGAGAGAAACATCGACCAGCTGCCTCCTGCACACCCCCTACCGGGGATGTGCCCGCAACCAATGTACATGCCCTTGACCGGAATCGAACCTGGGACCTTTCAGTCCGCAGGCCGACGCTCTATCCACTGAGCCAAACTGGTTTCGGCTTAATATGTTAATTTTTTATTTATTTTAAAATTTAGATTGTGTTTTTAAATATAGGTAATGCATGTACATGAAATAAAATTAAGAAGATACAAAATGGTAGCATTGAAATGTAAGTCTTGTTCCTATCCCTTTCCCCTGTAAACCCACTTCCCTCTCCTGGAGGCCTAAATGATAGTAAATGTCTTTTTCATATACTTTAGAGATAGTTTATGCATATATAAGCATACAAGATTACATATATATATATAATCCACTTTTTAATCCTCACTGATTTCTAGAGAAAGTGGAAGGGAGGCAAGAGGGGAAGAGAGAGATGGAAGGAAGGGAAGAAGGGGAGAGAGAGAAACATCAACGTGAGAGAGATACATCCATTGGTTGCCTCCCACATGTGCCCCTACTGGGGCTGGGGAACCTTCAACCGAGGAATGTGCCCTTTACCAGGAATCAAACCCATGACCCTTCAGTCCATGGGTGGATGCTCTAACCAGCCAGGGCTATCTATTCTTTTTTATATAGTTGCATACTAATCAGAGAGCACTGACTGCACTTTGGAGATTGTTTCAGATCAGTATGTAAAGAGCATCCTCATTTTAAAAAATGACTATGGAGTATTACATTCATTGAATTTACCCTGACTTATTTAGCTAGTTCCCTATTGAGGACATTTAGGTTACTACTAATCTTTTCCTTTTACAAACAAGGCTGCAATGAGGATTCATATATAGATATATGTGTGTGTGTGTGTTCTATGATACGCGGTGAGTACAAAGATTGCATTTCTAGAAGTGATTTTCTGAGTTAAAGGGTATGTGCATTTTTATTTAGATAGTGTCATATTGCCTACCATAAAAGTTATACCAATTTATAAACCCATCAGCAATCTACAGGGAAGATGCCTGCATTTTAATATTCCCACATCTTAGTGTTGTTGTTGTTTTTTCATTTTAAAAGTTTTTTATTATAAATATGTTTTTAACTTTAATGAAACTTTATTTTATTTTGTATTAAATTTATTGGGGTGACATTGGTCAACATGAATATACAGAGTTCAGGTGTGGGTTTCTATGTTATAAGTCTGTATATTGCACCCTGTGCCCAGCACTCAAAGTCACATCTTCTCCTGTCACCACATATTAAGATCCCCTTCTTCCCCCACCCACTTCTGTCTGGCAATCACCACAGTGCTGTTTGTGTTCAAGAGTTTCAGTTTTATATCCCACTTATGAGTGAAATCATATAGTTCTTAGCTTTTTCTGACTTACTTCACTTAGCATAATGTTCTCAAGGTAAAATCTTTAACCGTATAACAATGAACCCCTGTGTATCAGTCATGTGGCTAAAACAATCATCAACTCATAGTCAATCTTCGTTTATCTAAACCGGTACCCACTTCCTACTTCCTCTCTGGATTATTGTGAAGCAAATCACAGATACCACATTATTTCATTGATAAGTATTTCAATATATATTCCCAAAAGATAAGGACTATTTATTTTCATTTATTTTAGCCAGTGGGAGTACTTATGGGAGACAACCAGTCAATACTTCTCTCTCTCATCAATATTTCTCTCTCTCTCTCTCTCTCTCTTTCTCTCTCTCTCTTCTTCCCTCCCTCCCTCCCTTACTCTCGCTCTTAAAAAATCAATGGGAAAAATATCCTTGGGTAAGAATTAATAAAAAAATAAAAATAAAAAAGCATAACCATAATCATAATATCATTATCACACAGAAAAAAAATGTTTATTTGATATCAACAAATATTCAGTTAATATTCATAGTCCTCCAATTTTTTTTACAGTTGGTTTATTTAAATCAGGATCCAAACAAGGTCTGCACACTGCATTTGGTTCATGTGTCTTAGAAATGCCTCCTAGTCTCTTTTCATCTGTGGGTTCCTCTCCATCTTTTTAAAGACCGTTTTCTCCTATATTTCCTGTGGATTGAAAGGTAGATTCTCATGTTGGTCTGACCCAGGTATGGTTTTCTTGGAGGTTGGAGGGGGTGGAGATGAAGAGGGGATTAGGACTAAAAGTTCTAACCGTCTAACCCAGTGGTCAGCAAACTCATTAGTCAACAGAGCCAAATATCAACAGTACAACGATTGAAATTTCATTTGAGAGCCAAAATTTTTAACTTAAACTTCTTCTAACACCACTTCTTCAAAATAGACTCACCCAGGCCGTGGTATTTTGTGGAAGAGCCACACTCAAGGGGCCAAAGAGCCGCATGTGGCTCGAGAGCCGCGGTTTGCCAACCACTGTTCTAACCACATGGTTGGCTCCCCTGGCAACCAAATCTCAGGTGGGTGCTTTCCAAAAGTCACCCCTTTAAGATAACAAAAGACACCTTTGTCACTTAGGAAAATCCAAAGGTATTAGGAGCTCTGTGCCAGGAACAGGTCAAGAACAAATATACACTGAGTGGCCAGATTATTGTGCGTTCAGAGATCATAATGATCTGGCCACTCAGTGTATATTTCTTATTATAAATCACACCATTTCAGTGCTATAAACCTACTTCCAGCTACCAGCATCTGTACCTTTTATCTGAGGACTTTCTGTGGGGGTAAGGGGTGGGAACTGTTCACCCATTTATCAGGCTGGCTGTGCTGGGGGACTAATGTCGCTGGGGAACAGCCTTGACCAATGACCGACTCTACTAGGGTCCTTGCCTCTCCTGGGTTCCAGAATAACCATTCGCCCCTTGCCCTCTCAGCCTAGCAGTAGTTTCCCTCCCCACTGATGCCAGCCTGGCATACCTGCACTTTTCCTTGTTGGTTTCCTAAACCCTCCTCCACACTTCCTTCAAATTACCCAGATTCAAGGTGCCACCTGCTTCCAGTCAGAACCATGACGGACACAAGGCCCTAATCTTCAGGCAGAGGCTGGATTGGGCTGTGCTATCCCCTGTGAAATGCAGGGGGCTTGCTGGGAGCTACTCTTATCCAGCTTAACTCAACTCCACCACACTCACCCCTCTCCAGCCCAACTCACGAGGGTGCACAGCGGGTCTAAGTGCTTTACGTACATTATTTAATCTTCACAGCAAATAACAAACCGACAAGGTTGAATTACTGACTATATTTTCAGAAGAGGAAATCAGCTCAGGTGAAGATTTGCCCAAGTTCATGTAGTGAGAGGCAGGTCCATGGCTTTGAACTCGAGTCTGGACTCAAAGCCTTGTGCATTAAACAGCACCCCACAAAGCTGTGCAATAAACAGACTCCCGCTCTGCTTTCCTCACAGGTCAGGTGAAAGGCTCAAATGAGACAGCAAGTGTGGAGGTGCTTTTGAGACCCTGAAGAGCCAACACCCCTGGGTGGCCTGAGGACTTTGGTGTGTCCTATCCCTCCCCAGGAGTCTTTGGCAGAGCTGGCGGGGGCCCCAGAGAGGATAAGCGGTTCCCCTAAGGTCCCACCCAATTTGCTGTAGGAGCCAGAATTACAATCCAGACGGTCTCAGACTCCCATAAACATATCAGTGAGAAAGCTGTAGCATCCCCCTTAGAGAAGAGTTTAAGAGAGAGAAGGGGTGGGGACCAGGATGGGGGCGGGGAGAGCTGATTTCCTGGCTATAGAATTTCAGATTTGGGGAATGCAAAGGGTCTCAGAGCCCACCTAGACTGCTTCTCTGAGAGCCACTCTGACTAAGAAGCCCATTCCTGCCAGAGACAGCCTGTGAGCGGAGATCTGGATCCTGTGACTCCCCCAGCCCCAAGCCCACTTGGTCCCAGGTCTTCTCTCCAGGACTGCACAGAACAAGCCTGCTCCCTCTAGCTCAAAGGTGTGAGTCCTGCTCACAGCACATTAGTCCCCTCTTCTCCCTTTTGCTTGGCAGGGAATCTCTGGGGTATCTTCCTCCCTCCTCACTGTCTGTTTTCCAAGGCCCACTTAGAGGATACTTGTTTCAGCCTGTACTCACACTATTTCTATAATAGCATCCAAATTTTCCTCAGGGAGTCATGCCCCCCCCCCACCCCGCCCGCCACTCATTTTAAGTTTGTGAGTTTGTTTGTTTTTAATGGGGGTGTAATTGATATATAACATTATATTAATTTCAGGTGTACAACATAAAGATTCGATATTTGTATATATTGCAAAGTGATTACCACAATAAGTCTAATTAACATTAGTCACCATACACACACAAAAAGTTTTTTTTCCTTGTGATGAGAACTTTTAAGATCTCTCTTAGCAACTTTCAAATCTGCAATACAGTATCATTAACTATAGTCATCTAGTCACTATGTTGTACATTATCTCCCCATGACTTTTTTTTTTTAACTGGAATTTTGGCCACCTTCACCCAGTTCTCTGACCCAAGTTTATGTGGTTTGAAAAGAGACAGTGTCCTGCCATCTTTTCCCCCTGACTTCTGTGATTGGTGCAGGGACGGGCACTGGGCCTATTTCAGGACAAGAGTCTGACCAGGACTTCTGTTGGGAGGGTTGTGGGGAAAGAAGCTCTTTCCATTGGATTTACTAACAGAAGAGGGTATACCTAGAACTCAGCCATCTTGTCATCACAAAGTGGAATCCTGCCTGAGAATGGAGCAACGGTCTGAAAAGCAAAGCCCAAAGATGCAAAACAAACAAACAAAAACAAAACAAAAAAACCAAACAGCTTCCTGAAGACACCCTCTGAGCTCTTGGATCCAGCCATGCCGGAAGCCAATACCTCTGGATTTTGTAATTCTTGAGCCAATAAATTCTTTTTTCTACTTAAGTCAGTTTGAGTTGGGTTTTCTTCTGTTGCAACTAAGATTCCTGACTGATAACACCCACCTCTTCTGCAAACCCTAGTCTTCTCTGACCCCGCTTTCTTCTGCATTCCCATAGCCCTTATTGTTCAAACCATAAGAATCGAAAGTCCATATTTACACAACCATGAACACACATGCCCTCATTAATAGTTATTCTTTACGGAGCACCAGCTATGTGCCAGTCACCAAGTGAAGCACTTTAATATAATATCTGACTGTAATCCACACAACCAGAAAATGTAGGTATTTTTATCCCCATTCAACAGATAAAGAAACTAAGACTCAGAGAGGTGAAGCTCTCACAGCCAGTAAGTGGCAGGGCTAGGACTCAAACCCAGCTCTGTGGGACCCAAGCGGCCGTGTTCTGGACCACTGTGCCACCTTGCCTCCCAGGACACAACATGTGTGATTGTGAAGTGAGGAGAAGAGGTCACCAAGATCTTGTCCCCTGACACCACACCGTCCCACCCGTGGTCCACCTCCTCCAGTGCTCTTCGCACTGTTCTGTGCTGCCTGCAGGGCAGGAGAAGGGTGAAGCGCAGAATGATAAGACAAAGCGTCCTGAGGGTCACAACTGACAGACCAACAGGAGACAAGATCACGGAAGCACAAACTCGGGCTCCTGGTGAGTAATGGAATAAAATAACTTGATGTGATCATTAAACTTCCTCTGTGATTCAGACTGTATTTCCCCTAGTTTCCCAAGCTTCTGAGACTCTTGACAGACACCATCCATGCTCACCCTACCTCCCAATCCTTCTCCCCCACCTATTAGACAGACATTGGGTTATTCTATGGTGAAAAGACACACCTGGTTCTCACAGTGCTTACAGTGTAATGGCAAAGGCAGACCCTAAATCCGTACACAGAGAAGTAGATGACTGGGTTGAGATCTATGAAGAAATCAGAACTGGATGGATGATGGTTCCATTTACTGAGAGAAGGCTAAGGGGAGCCAGGGAAGGAAGTCAAGAGTTTCAGCCCCAATACATTATCCCCGTGGTCGGCAAACTGCGGCTCGAGAGCCACATTACGGCTCTTTGGCCCCTTGAGCGTGGCTCTTCCACAAAATACCACGGCCTGGGCGAGTCTGTTTTGAAGAAGTGGCGTTAGAAGAAGTTTAAGTTTAAAAAATTTGGCTCTCAAAAGAAATTTCAATCGTTGTACTGTTGATATTTGGCTCTGTTGACTAAGGAGTTTGCCGACCACTGCATTATCCCAACAGAGATGGAGAGTATGTAACTAGATATGGGAGCCTAGTGCTCAGAGGAGAGGTCTGGTCTAGAGCCTAAAAAAGCATCCTGTTATCCTTTCAGGCTTTTTCAGATCTCTCTCTCCTTGGAAGCTTTCCCGAGTGATCTTTTCTTTCATGACACTCATTCATTCATTCATTCATAAGTTCTCAGTAAGACTTACTCTGTGTTGGATTAGTGTTGGCTTAATGCCCTCAAGAAGCTTATGTTCTAGGTATGGTGTCAACAAATAGAGTAGACAATTATACAACAGAATGGTAAGTGTGGTTGTCAAGGGAACAGCAAGGGGCTATCGGAGAATGGGCCTCTTATCAGCCAGGTCTAGGAAGCAGATGGCCATCTCCTGTCAACGTGTTTTGAGGAGGCTGTATTCAAAAAGGTGGGCAGGGAATAGGGCAACCAGAAGGGGCGGTGAAGTACCCTGGGGCTTGAAACATTTGGGCATTATTACCTCCCCAGTCCTGAAAGGGGGGAAAAAGAGGGTGGCTGCAGGAATCCAGAGTTGGGGAATAGCAGAGAGCACTGAGCTTGGACTGACAGACTAGACTTGTGAGCTTCAGCTGAGGGATGCAGCAAGAGCAACAGCAGCAAAAGATTTTTAAAGAATAAGTTAAATATACAAAATGAAGTTAGGTGTAATGAAATAACATGGCAGGGAAGGTGGCTAGGGAGGACAGAAAAGGGAGGGATTAGCATTTGTAAATAGGATGGTCAGGGAAGGCTGCACAGAGAAGGTGGCACTAAAGCAAAGACTTAAAGAAGTTATATCTCTAGGTGACTCTTCCACTGACCCCTTCAATGAGTCCCCACCTCTCCTCCTCCTCCTCGTCCTAAGGTCAGGCCCTGAATTAGAGAGTTCCCTGAAGGTTCTTCTCTCACTATGGTCTCCCCAGGACAAGAAGTGTTTCATCCTACCTTTTGTCATCTAATAACAACAGAAGCTGCCACTTTCCAATGACCCCTTGGCCAGCTGCCTTCCCTAACAGGGAGGGTTCCTGCCCCATCCTCACTCCAGAGAAGGGGAAGTAGAGGGTATCTTAAGTTTCTGAAGAACTGAAAAGGAGAACAAAGATTAGGCATATACTTTGTCTCCAAAAGGCACAGGAACCAAAAGGTAGAAGTCAATAGGAGGCAGTTTTTGTCACAATGTGAGAATATGCTAATAATCAGAATCTTAGCTGCCACAGAGGCAATGAGATTCTTGTCACGAGAGGTGTGCAAAAGAAACTGCACAATTTCATGTCAAAATGGAATATAGGGGATTCTTAAGGAAAGGATTTGACTAGATAACTCCGAGTTCTTCCAACTTAGGTTCTACCACTAAATAATTCTAGAACTCTTCAGATGTGTGAGTCTAAGACCATGATTCTAATACTAATATTTTATTAGAACAAGAGATAATCCCTATATTAAAAGAATTCGAAACCTAGTAGATGAGGTGGGGAAATAGTTACTTTTGATAACTAGAATAAATATTCCTATAGAGTAAACTGAAGGCCCTGAGCAGGATGTGGGAAGGAACCCTAACTGAGCCAGGGCTGTTTCCTCAAGGCTGTTCTCAAGAACCACTTTGCACCAGAATCATTTGGGCATCTTTAAAAAAAAAAAAAAAAAAAAAAAAGTTAATTTCTGGGCTACATTCCAAATCTCCTGAATCAGAGCCTCTGGAGTGGAACCCAAAAGTCTATTTTCCTAAAATAAGCTCCAAGGTGAGTTTCGGGCAGAATGAAATTTGAGACCAGGCTCAGGATGACTTCCCTGATCGGTGATTTCCAGACTAAAAGTTGTAGCTGGGTCAAAATACACACCCGCAGAGATAAAACGGAAGAAACATGTTTTGATGAAGATTCAACACTCCCTCCATGTGGTAGGTCTTTCTAAAATGATAGCACTTCCTAGATGTAGTCTGTGAGTCTGTGGTTGAGGGTATGCTCCTTAGATGTCCCGGAATAGGTCTTTGCAAGGGAGCAAGAGCTGGCCTGTTTGTTATTAATTATTCCAAGGCCATAGGCTGATAAAGAGGAATCTGATAAGGACTCCCACAGAGTCCCTGAGAGGCTGTTCCCAGCCACTGTCCACTCCCCTGCCCTAGCCCCCTGGCCATTTCCCAGCTGTCTCTAGCTGCTTCTCTTTTCTGGAGCCTGCAGAGTCACCAGACAGTAGTTCGAGTTAGCCTGGTGGCCAGAAAGTGAAGGGTGTTCTGAGTCAGGGACCAGTGAGGTGTGCGGCTGGACACCAGTTGTCTGGACTGAGAAGAGCCACTGAGTCTTGGAGGAAGGAGACATCAGTGGGGGTGAAGGAGAGAGAGTGGTGTCCTGGATTCTGAGTCAGTGCTGCTACAACTTCCTTGGTGAACCTGGGCCATTGTCTCCCCAGCTGGGCCTCTGCGTTAGAATCAGACTTCTCCAGTGACCACTCGGCTTTAACACTTTGGAGTCTAAGATCTCATCTGACCCTGACCATCACCCTGTGAAGGATGCATGCAGGGTTGTAGCTATTTTATGGCAAGGAAGCCAAGACCCCGCGAGAAACAGTGACTCGCCCACCACCACGCAGCCAGTGTTCAGCTTCGTTTTCTGGAGACTGGCCTCAGGCTGGGCAAGCTCAGCAAAGCGGGAGGCTTTCCGCCGCAGGTCCAGGAAGCAGGCGCTGCAGGGGACGGAAGGGTAGGCGCCCACAGTGGGGTGAGGCCATGCAGCTGGGCGGAGGCGCCCGGAGCCAGCGCGGGGAGAAGGGGGTGTGCTGGCGGGCGGGCGGGGCCGGAGGAGGGGACGCCCTAAGGAAGGAAAAAGGGAGCCAAGTGCGGGTCGGTAAGCAAAGCTGAGGGGGCTCGGGGCGGTGTTGGGCAGGGGCTGCACACGGAAGGGCCATCGGAACGAAGGGTGCAGGGCGGCGCACCCTCCAGCACAGGGCGCGGTGTCCCACCAGCCGACCCACGCCCCTCGGAGCCTTGGACCCTTCGGGAGAGACAGGTAAAGCGCACCCGCAGGGCTGGGAAGGCTGAGCTGGCGGGAGGTGTGTGTGTGTGTGGGGGGGGGGGGGGGGCGGTTAGAAATGAGGTATCTTCTCTCTTGAGACCATGGAGCCGAGGAGGGGGGTCGGCTCAGAAACGAGGCTGATCCGCCCCAGGACAGCGCAGCGGGGTTCCCGGGCAGGCGCTTGTGGGAGTGCGGAGCTGGGCTCCTGGCCCTCCCCCTGAGACTCCGTGGGGGGCCGTGGAGGGCAGCACGAAGGCTTCCCCATCCACAGATATGCAAGCGAACACCTGCGGGCCAGCAGCGAGTGCCCACGCGGAAATGGCACCCCGGGACCCAGAGTGCCTTCTTGCTTGGTCGGACCGGACCGCTTGCTCTGCGAGAGTTGATGTGCCTCATGGCTACTCCCCATATGCACCCCAGTCCTGGGAAATGCCTGGGGATCCCCCCAAAGCGTCTTCTGCTGCTAATAACATCGGTCTAGGCTGGGAGTCCGGAGCCAAGTTCTAGTTTATGGGTTTAAACCTGTGCCAGTCGCCCACCTGCTCTATGCCTTGTGCTTTCTTTTCCTGGGTCACCACCCATAAAGTGGACCTCTGGGCCCCGCTGCCCATGCACTGCATGTGACATGAGGGGACAGGGGTCTGGACCTAGGCCTCCCTTTTCTAAAAGGGAGATGATGAGTTCAGACCCTGTGTGATGGCCCACGGAGAGTATCTCCTTCTCACAACCTATTCCTCACCAATTTTATGTGGGGAAACTGAGGCCCAGGGGGAGAAGACTTGCCCAGGGTCACACCAGGGAACAGAAAGAACCCAAGGCCAGGGCTTTCTCCACTTCACCTACACAGGTGCCTTGTAAATGTGTGAGCTCCTCCTGGCACCCAGCTGCTCTGTCTCCAAATGGAAGAGACCTGATGCTGGCACCATGGAAACTGCTTTTGCATTTTCTTGACGCCTCGAGATAATAACCAACAGCCTTCTTCATCCTCACTCACTCCACACTTCTCAGAACACATTTCTATCCACACTGAATGGGTAGATGCTCAAAATACCTTCTAAGAGTTAGGCAACACAAGAAACCCCATCTTACTGATGGGGAAAATGAGGCCCAGAGTGGAGAAGCGACTTCACCAGGACACATGGCTAGACACATTGGCAAACAGGGGCAGGTCTTTTGATTCCCACTCTAGTGTGTTCTCCATCAATGACAGGACTGTGGAATGGTACCCCTAAATGGAAAGAGACTACAGGACTGATCAGAGAGGATGAAAAACAAGGAAGGCTTCTGAAGAACCAAGAGGAATAATATGAACCTCTGGGCTCATAGAGGACATAGGGATGGCTGTTCTTGGTAATACTGCGGTAGCTGGGTGGGTAAAGAAACAAGGTGACAGGACTGCCCAATAATTATCTCTTATATTTAAATAATACTTTGCAATTTCTAAAACACCTTCCCCACTAATGCCTCCCCGAGTTCCCATGGGAGGTAATCAGGGGTAATTATCCCCATCCCTTAGATGAGTTTCAGAGAACGTAAGTGCAGTGCTCAAGGTCACTTAGCCGAGCATGAAGCCAAGATTAGGACCATGAAAGGAACACTTGAAAGGCAAGATCACCGGCTGAGTGACTGGGAGTTGCGTGAGTGCAGTGGGTGGGTGTGTATGGCCACGCCCGGGGTAGGTACACAGGAAAGAGGGTTACAAAGCCACACCGGTGTTTTGGGGCCAAGAATGTTTGCCCTTTGGATTGAATGGGGTGCAGGTCAGGGAATGTCTGGGTTTCAAAGCCCTGACTCACTTCCCCACCGGACTGAGAACTCGGGGAGGCATTAGTGGGGAAGGTGATTTCTTTCCTTGAGCCTCCCCTTTTTCAGACCAAATGGAATCTGTTTTGGCCTGCCCTTGAAGTTGTTTCTTAAGTAATGTAAGCTGTTTGCATGAATGTGCATGGGTGTACTGGAGAGGGATGGTCTAATAAGAAAAGGCATTGATTAATTTATTCTTCAATGCCTGCTATGTGCTCAGGCCCAGGGAATAAAGAAATGTATGACAGCCCTGGCTCCTATAGCTTAGTTGGTTGGAGCATCCACCGAAAGGTAGTAGTTTGATTCTCTGTCAAGCGCATACCCGGGTTGTGGGTTTGATCCCTGGTTGGGATGCATGTAGGAAGCAGCTGGTCTATGTTGCTCTCTCACATCAATGTCTCTCTCTCTCTCCCTCCCTCCCTCCCTCCTTTCCTCTCTCTCTCTAAAGTCAACAAAAATTTAAAATTAAAAAAAGAAGAAGAAATGTATGACAGGTACCTGTCCTCATACCTCACCATGAATAGATAGATAGATTCTATATAGATACTTAGACATACGATTTCAGTACAGCATAATGCTCTAATAGGGTTTTATGCAAAACACTGTAGGAACGAACAAGAAGGAGTGAATAACTAGCTAGAGAGTAGGAAGGGGTGTCTCAGGAGAGAGTTTACAGAGATGACATTAGAGCTATGTCTTAAAGGATACTGGAGTTCACCATGCAGATAAAAAGAGGACGGGCATTCCTGCCTACGAAAACAGCATGAGCAAAGGAGAGAGGTGTGCAAGTGCAAGGCATGTTTTGAGAATGGCCCGTAGCTCAGTACCATGGGCTACAGGACACTGGGGAAAGCTGTGGTAAGATGGGACTAGAGGCAGGGTCACATCCAAAGGAGCTTAAATGGTAATTAGAGAAGATTAGACTGTTCTATAGGCAACAGAGAATTTATAGTGGAAAGATTTGTGGACTGGATACCTGTTTCTGGTCCCAGCTCTACCCCTCCTAGGTTATGAGACATTAAGCAAGTGATTTCCTCTCTGGGGAGCCCTCTTCACACTGGTTGAATGAGGGGTTTGCACCAATGACATGATTTTTTAAGATCCCTTCTAGTTCAGATTTTATTCCTGCATCTCCTTCCAACTATATGAAAAGATCCATTCCTGCAACTCTTCTCTCATCCATTGGCTCCCTAATCCATGGTGGTGACAAGATCTCCAGAAGGACCAGTGGCAAAATTGTGTATCCTAGGAGTTATCTCTGTATTCCCTACACTCTGCCTCTATCACATTTCCAGGCACTTAAGACACTCATTTTTAAGAGTAGCTGAGCCCAGCTGTGGTGGCTCAGTGGATTGAGCATTGTCCCATGGACCAAGAGGTCCTGGGTTCAATTCCCAGTCAGGGCACATGCCTGGGTTGTGGTCTCAATCCCCAGAAGGGGCATGCAGGAGGCAACCAATTCATGAGTCTCTCTCATCGTTGATGTTTCTATCTCTCTCCCCCTCTCCCTTCCTCTCTGAAATCAATAAAAATATTTTTTAAAAAGAGTAGCTGAAACAGAGCAATGGGTAAACCAAAAAAACCAATGGTGGTGGTTCACTTTTGCCCAGAAAAATCTGGGGGAAAAAAAGTCACTAAGATACCCATTTAATCCTTTAGATCACAGCTGTATGCCTCCACCTCCAAGTTAGAGGTCAGGTGAGTTCAAGTACAGAACATTTAGGGAGAAACTGTTAATGTGCACGAAATAGTAGCAATAGTCTGTGGAGGAAGAGAGTGTGTCTGGCTTGTTCAGGGGACCAGGAGTAGGTCTGAAGCAGAAAGGGCCATGGGGGAGGAGACTCTAAAGGAAGGTTAACTCCTCCAAAATTTACCACCTTTGCCCCCTTACTGGATCCTCAATTAAGATGGGCGGGAATCTGTAGTGCAGGAAAAAGCAATAGTCATGGAGTTAGAGGAGATGATGCCCAGAACACAAGGAGGCTGTGTTTGGTGTGATATGCAGCTCAGATGTCAAGGAATGCTGTCATTAGTAGTAAAAAGAGCACCGAACAGCATTCCATGGGTCACTTTACCTACTGAGCTTCAGTTTCCCCATCTACAAAATGCAGGGGTTGGCCTAGAATCTAGATGCTGAATAATCTTTTGGTTGTTGTTAATCTTCACCCAAGGATTTTTCCCCCTTTGATTATTTTATTTAATTTATTTATTTTATATTTTTATTGATTTCATAGATGAAGGGAGAGGAAGAGAGAGAGAGAAACATCAATGCTGAGAGAGAATCATTGATTGGCTGCCTCCTGCACACCCCCTACTGGGGATCAAGCCCACAACCCGGGCATATGCCCTTGACCAGAATCAATGCTCTATCCATTGAGCCAAACAGGCTAGGGTCCCCCTTTGATTTTTTTTCAGAGAGAATGGAAGGGAGGGAGGGAGAAAGGGGGGAAAAGAGAGAGAAATATTGATGTGAGAGAGACACATTGATTGGTTGCCCCCTGTATGTGCCCCAGGGATCAAAACTTGCAACCCAGGTACATACCCTTGATTGGAAATTGAACCCACGATCCTTGGATGTGTGGGCTGATGCTCTAACCACTTAGCAACACCAGCCAGGGCTAAATGATCTTTAAAATCTCTTTCAGCTTGGTCAGTTTCTTCCTAACTGGCCTATCTCCTATTTTAAGTTAAAGACTCTGCAAAGCAATAGCTGTCTCCCTTGTCATTATGAACTTCATAATCAGTGACTATCTTGGAGCCAAGGAGCTCATAAAGAGGAACAGAACTCCAAATGTTGCCAACTGCCAGATCCCCAACTTGGGGCCCAGAGGCAGGCCAAAAAGAACCAACCTGTCCCTTTATCAGCTCTCTGCCTCTCCTGACCCAAAGGACAGGATGTCCTTACACCCAGACCCTCTCTCCCACCCCAATCCAGCACATAAAAACCACTAACTGTGGTTTCTTTTCTTTCCCATCAGATTACAAGCATCCAGGTCTACACAGAGAAGTCCTCTCACTGAATCTCACTCAACGCCTACCCTATTCCCCTATCCCCACTTTCTGCATAGACTCTGTCCCCTCCTGTTAAGAGGAAAAAATCTTATCATGGAATAAGTCAAGCAATTTGGTTCTCAGTTTTTCTAGGCTGGAATAGCAAGTATAACTCGGTCCCAGGGCTCAGAATTTTAACTTGTGAGGAAAAAGTCTGCAGCCTTCTCTATCTTGTGATCTGAGAGGCTCTAGAAAGCCCCCAAAATGCTTTTCCCACCAGCCTATCTGATCTCCCAAAATCTTACAGTGTGGTTTTGTGATTTGTACCCTCTTGGGATATTAGAGCTGGCCGGAACCTATCATAAATCCCCTTCAATTTATAGATGCAGACAGAAGCTGGGGGCCCAGAAAAGGGAAGTCACGTGCCCAAAGTCACACACAAAATAGCTGAACCAAGACAGCTCCTTGGGTTTCCATTTCCTTCCCTGTCAAACGAGGGGGGTTAGACTGGATGGACTCTGAAGGCCCTGCCAACCTCTGTTCCACAAAAATAAAACCACCACCATGTCTGTGGAGTGTCTGGTGCCAGACACGAAGTAGTTTTTTTCCTTCATTTTCACAATGAGCTATGCTACAGGTAGTGCTGATGCTGTTAGCATGTCTATACCCAGTATATCCAAATAGGCTATTGTGAATATCCTTTGTTCCTATGTAAAATATCAACCCAACTGCCAACTGCCATTCTACCACTTGTATCTTCCCTTGGCTCTCCAGCCCTTTCAGCCTTTCAGAGGCTCCCGCTGAGACACCAGGACCCTTGAGAAAGGGAATGTTTTAGACTGGTCCCTGAGCAGTTCACATGTTAAACTGAGGTTCCTCATGAAGTCACCCAGTTGAAACATTGTGGGCCTGGAGTCGGGGAACAGCAATCAGATGTCCCTTGGCCACTGCACAGTTCCTGTAGCTGTAACCCTAGACTGGCCTGGCCCAGCTGCTGCAGGAAGAGGAGGAGAAGAGGAAGGGGGGTCAAAGCCCACAGCAAGGCTATTGCACAACCCTTGGGGCCCAGTCTTGGGTGAGCCACCCAGGTCCTAAAGGTTTTTCTTTCTCTGCTTCTTTCCTTTTCTGCCCCCTCTCCTGCTTTCTAGTTCTGGGCCTCCCAACTCCCGAAGTGAATACTGAGACCGCAAATGTGTCCAGAGACATCCTAAAGAGGCCGAGGGGCTGAGGAGCCTTAGGGCGCCCAGAAGGAGACTCCTGAAGCCAACTCGGAACCAGAGGAATTTGCCTGGTATTTGGTGAGTCTTCCAAAGGACCCTTGTCAGTGGGTTTTCTGCCTTAAATCTTGCCCTCAATTCAGTCCACATAGCAGCCAGAGTGTCCTCTCCAAGCACAGATCTGCTCCTTTTAAATACTGTTTCATGACTACTCCCCAACTACAGATAAAGCTCTAGCTCTACAGATTGGGGTTGCCCTCCCTCTGTCCTGTCGGTTGAAAACCCCCTGTAAGGATATCTAAGAAAGCTGGTAACATGGACTGCCCTGGGCCACTACAAATAGAGAGACTTCCCCTTCATTGTATGTCCTGTGAATCCATATTTACTTCTCAAAAATGAAAAATCAACTTTCGTTTAAATGGAAAAATCATGTTTACATCAAAATATATTTTTAAAATCTTCTTCACCATAATAAAAGTATATGCTCAAGCAAGCCTGGAAGGAGGCAAGGCAGGGATGACAATCTTTTTTTAAAAATTGTGGTTATAAAGAAAAACACATAACATAAAATTGACCATGTTACCTATCTTTTAAGAGTACAGCTCAGTAGTGTTAACTATATTCACATTGTTGTGCAATAGTTTTCTAGAACTTTTTCATCTTGCAAAACTGAAACTCTATACCCACCACATAACATCTCCTTATGTTAATCTTTTTGATAGATGAGGAAACGAAAGCCCAAATGGGGTGAGAAATTTATTTTTCTCAAAGTGGGCTCCTCGGGGCCCTTACACCGCCTGTCTGTTATCTACCTGTAAGACTGGCTGAAGTCCCTTCCTCCCTCAACCCTTGCATTAGCCATTTCCTCCCCAAATGCCTCTCACATCCACATCTGTCCCTGCCCCCACCTTGCCATTCCCTAAGTCCCAGCTCAGGACTGAGTGTCTTCCAGCTGAACTATTTCAAGACCCTTGTGTCACTGGGTTTTCTGTCTTAAATCTCGCCCTCAATTCAGTCCACATAGCAGCCAGAGTGTCCTCTCCAAGCACAGATCTGGTCCTTGTATCCCCTTTTTAAATACTGTTTCATGGCTCTCCCTCAACTACACATAAAGTTCTACATCTGCAGTCTGGCACTCAAGACCCTCCATGATCAGGTTCAACCAGTATCTCCATCCCACATCTTATCATAGCCCTCCATACATCTTACACTCTAACCTCCTAATGCTCCTTTCCATTCTTTTAAACATTTTATGTGCTTGCTTGTTGTCATGCCTTTGTTCATCTGTTCCCTTTTCTTGCCTTTTCTGCTTCCTGGAAACCCTTCAAGGTCCACTGGAATGCCTCCATCACTGTGAACACTTTCTGAGTCCTGATAAAAATCCATCTCTTCTTCCTTAAGCCCCAGTAGACCCTGGCTTGTCCCCTGTATTATAGAAGAGCTGGCAATGTGCCCACAGTACAGGGGCTGGGTCTGAGCCTGCCCAAGAGTGAGCCTTCATAAATGATGACTGGTTGAATCATTGGTTGAGCCATTAATTTCATTGTGCTGTTCCTGATTTCCATTGGCCTATATGAGGGGAAAAGGCACAGATTTGTTGCCTGACAAGTGGGGTAGTAGATGAGAACTTATGCCTCCTGGGTCTTAACTCAGCAAGCCCTTGTTCTTTTCCCCTTCTCCATCCAGATAAGTTAGCCCAAGTGCTATATAGCATGGGGCCCCAAAGGCGTTGTAGAAAATGTGGGCCAGTCCTGGACTGTATTATTTAGATTCTTTCCCCACCCCCCAACTTCTGCATTCTTAGAGTTGTTCATGAATTTTATCATAGTCATAACTAACCGTCATCTTCCGTCATCTGGGAAAGAGACCTTATGGTTAATAACCAAGTTTGTTGACGTTGGTTGGTTGACAGTTCTACCTAGATAAAGGAGGGCTTTAGAACCAGTCTTTAATGGTGGCCAATTTACTCAAGACTATTGAGGAATGGAGAACACCCAGCCAGTCTCAGGTTAGAGCACCAGGGAAAGAGAATTCCCAGCCAATCTCAGGATAGCCCTATAGATGTAGGGGAGAGACACAGCTCTGCTGACCAGGAGCATGTGGTCTGCTGATACCTTTATCAATAACAAGAGAACAGCCACACAAAGCCTTCTATGTAAGTGCTGGGCCAAGGGAAGGCTGTGGTGATAAAGCTTGTAGAGTATGGTTAAGGGGTGGGGAATACTCAGTGAAGGTTTCCAGAAGGAAGTGGGTGTAGAGCCTTGTTTAAAGGGAATGATATGGTTTTTTAGAGACTAGGACACAAGGCTAGGATGGTTTTCTATATTATAGACTAAGGGTCTCCAGAAGAAGGAAAAGGAACACCTTCCATCACCTATCATTTGCCAGGTATACAGTGACTCTGTCAGAAGGCAGGATAGTTGAGGTGCTGTGTCTTCTCTCTCTTGGGGGCAGGTAAAACCCCAAACCAGACTGAGTGCCCCTGTCACTCCCCATCTTCCATCCAGCCCAACCCTATTCTCTTCTCCAGTGCCTGCAGGGGTTATCAGCCTCTCCCTGCTTCCCCAGCCATTCCTTTCCAATAGAATTTCTTACAGAATCCTTCTCAGCAAAATCCTAAATAGGTAGGAATACTCAGAGTGCTTGGGACATAGGATGCTTGAGAGGTCAAATGACCCAGCTTCGGGTTCTAGGTAAGGCGAAATCTAAGCCATCTCCAAACATCTCAAAGGTACCTGTGGAGTATAAAAAAGAACTGTGCTGAAGGAGAGTCCTGGGGAATACTTCCAATAATGCCACACGGTCCTGCCAAGCGCTGGCATGAGAGTCGAGAAACTCTGAACTAGCCATCAAAAAGCAGGACTCTGTCTAAACTCTGCCTCTGAATATTCTCTGGGATCATGGTCAAGCCACTTATGCTCTCTGTTTCCCTGTATGTGTGTATGACGGAGTTAGATTAAATAACCCCTAAATTTCTTCTAGCCTAAAGTGAGTTACAGAATGAAAAATAAAAAAAATTTTTTAAAAAAGACAGATGAGTTGCAATGGCCAAGGAAGGCTTTATCCCACGGGTACTTACTGAGCATCTATGAGTGCTGTCATGAGGGCTTGTGTATAGCAGTGAGTAAAACATAGTCCCTGCCTCCATGGAGCTTGCAGTCTAGTGGCGAAACAGACAAGTAAACAAGTAGAATAAACTGTGATATTGGGATTTTAGCTGGGGTCTGAAGGAGTGAGGTCAGTCAAGCTGCAGGTAATGGAAACTATCCTTCCTCTTTCTGTTGCCACCAGAGTGTCCTCCAATTCTTCCCCACCTAAATCCCTGTTGCTATGGAGACCACCAATGGGACTGAGACCTGGTATCACAGTCTGCACGCTGTTCTGAAGGCTCTAAATGCCACTCTTCACAGCAACTTGCTCTGCCGGACAGGGCCAGACAACCTGACGGAGGAGCAGCGGGCTAACCTTCCTGGCCGCAATGACAACTCCTACATGTATATTCTCTTTGTCATGTTCCTATTTGCTGCCACTGTGGGCAGTCTCATCCTGGGATACACCCGCTCCCGCAAAGTGGACAAGCGCAGTGACCCCTACCACGTGTACATCAAGAACCGTGTGACTATGATCTGATGTTAGGAACTGGGGTGGCTGAAGATCAAGACAGCTGAGGATTGTCTTCTAGGGCCTCCAGAACTCAGCCATGGATCACATCAGGCCTCTGTTCCTTTCTGTAAGATCAACAAGAAACAGGGATGCTAAGGGATGCCATCATTGGGCTGGGATGCCATCATTGGGCTTTGTGGAACAGGACTTTTGGTGGAACAGGACTTTTTTCCATCAAAGATAGACTTGATAGACAGTGGGAACTATGAACAATCATATAGAAGTAGCAAAAGATAATAACCAATGACTGGTCCTGTGGCTGGAGTATTGGGGGCTGGGGGTTTTGGACTTGAGGAAGGAGAAAAGGAAGTTGCAGCAGAGGGAAATAAAACAAGAAGATGTACTAAGGACACATTTGTGTGTGTGTTATCTTCAGTGACCATGAGAAGCAGCAATTATTATCCCATATTACAGATAATTCAATGTTACTTATTTTTGTTCACATTTTATGTTTTCCAACCCATTTAACATTTGTGATTTTACCCCCCTGTGAGAAAAGCAGGGCAAGTGCCATGCTGTCCATTTGGGCCAGAGCAGTGCCATGAGTGGAAGTCAGAAACTCTGATCTCCTTGCCCAGTGCTTCTCAAAGCACTGTGCTGTGCAGGAGTGGATCACAGCCTAAAAGTCACACAATTCTGAGGGCCCTCCTTAAAAAGAATTCAAAAATATCCTACTTATGCAATTATTACAAAAGTATATTACCACTAGAGGCCTGGTGCATGAAATTCATGCACTCAGTGGCGGGGGGGGGGGGATCCCTCAGCCTGGCCTGCGTCCTCTCGCAGTCCAGGAGCCCTCAGGGGATGTCCAACTGACAGCTGACATCCTTAGCGCTGCCACGGAGGCAGAAGAGGCTCCTGCCACCACTGCTGCGCTCGCCAGCCATGAGCCCAGCTTCTGGCTGAGCAGCGCTCCCCCTGTGGGAGGGCACTGATCACCAGGGGGCAGCTCCTGTGTTGAGCCTCTGCCCCCTGGTGATCAGTGTGTGTCATAGCGACCAGTCGTTCTGCCGTTCGGTCGATTTGCATATTAGCCTTTTATTATGTAGGATGTTAATACATTCCTAGGACCCCTCCTAAGACCTAAGAAGGAGCCATGCATATACAGAGCTCTGAATGTTAAGCCTCATTAGCTCCATGGTTCATGTGCCTCTCCAGCCATGTCACAGTGGTGCCCTTCCCAGCCACAACTCCAGCATTGAGGTTTCACGACCTCTAAAGCAGCCTCTTCCATTTTGATTGAGTTATGTGAGAAATTTTCTGATACCAAGTTGAAATCTGCTTCTACAAGATTATCATCATACCTGGAAGGCTATCCTATTAAAAGCAGCAGGGTGTGCATCTGGTTCAGTGGAAAGAGAACCAGTCCTGATTCTACCCCTAATGTGATATGTGACACTGGCTGGACACTTCTCTCTCTGATCCTTTTCCTCTTCAGCACCGTGAAACGGTTAGACTTGGAGGTCTCTCAGAGCTTTACCAGTTCTGACATTCTAGGCTTCATGTACAGTAGGTTGAACCATATAAAACTGCTGTGTTTGTGAGCCAAAATCAGCCGAATATCAGCAGGTGAATACTTTACAAGCTACAAACCACACAGGCTAGAACCTTCCACTGTTAGGTTTGATTTCCATTTAAGAAATCTCCATGAGCCGAAACCGGTTTGGCTCAGTGGATAGAGCGTCGGTCTGCGGACTGGAGGGTCCTGGGTTCGATTCCAGTCGAGGGCATGTACATTGGTTGCGGCTACATCCCCAGTAGGGGGCGTGCAGGAGGCAGCTGGTTGATGTTTCTCTCTCATCGATGTTTCTAGCTCTCTATCCCTCTCCCTTCCTCTCTGTGAAAAACCAATAAAATATTTTTTTTTTTAAAAAAGAGATCTCCATGAAGGGGGGGGGGGGGGGTGTCTCCAAAAGACCCTATTGAAGCATATATTTTCATGTATAGCAAAAACCTGAAAGACTATTTTGATATCAGTTTTCTTTGAGGAGAAGGATTATGGGTGATGTTCCCTTTCTACTTTAAAATTTTATGTACTATTTGTTTTATTTGACCATAAATATGTTACTTGTATAATAAGGGGGAGAGGCCCCTTCTATTTTGAAAAAGTAAAAATAAATGCCTATGTGTTTCTCTTTTTTATTGTTGACACTATTACAGATGTCCCTATTTTGCCCCCTTTCTCCCTCTCCACCCTTCACCACACCCTTCACCACATTGTTGTCAGTATCCATGGGCTATGCATATATGCTTGTATGTTAATGCCTATGTGTTTCTGCATGGAGGATCACAGAACATGTTTGCTGCCATGAGCAATTATGTTCGCTCCCTGAAAATCTGTGCTAAACCTATATGTGCTCAAGCCTTTCCTTATCTCTTCTTGAGGGAGAAGGTAGAGACCTGCTGAAGAAGATGTGGCAGATGAGAAAACAACAGACTCAAAGTCTATAGCTGGATGGGACTTTAAAGACCACCCAGCCCCAAATCCCAATAAAGTATGGAAAAGCAGTCAAGTGTAAGAATGAATGGGCAGGTGATAGGTGCTTAAAGAGTTTTGAGAAATGAGATTGAGTAGATCTAGGAGTCAGAGAAAGGTAGAATTTGAACTAGGCTTTGAAAGATAGGGCAGAGTGAGTGAAGGGAACAAGACAAGGGAAGCTTGGAGACAGAAATGGGGCAAGACCACCCCTGAAGAGAGAAAGCAGGCCCAGTGTGGCTGCTCTGAATTTCAGGGAGGAGACTCCCCTTCACACAGTCTTTATACTCACAGGGCTTAATTAATAAAATAATACAAAGTCTTTTGCAAGTTGCAGAAACCCAATATATATTAGCATAATCACAAAAGGAGGATTTATTAAGAGGAGTAGGGGTAGTCATAAGTTCAGAGAGGCTGCAGACAGTAAGGCAACTCCAGGGATCTCCTGGCCTAAAACTACTTACTTGTCTGAATTCACAAAATAGGGGCTCAGTATATCTCACACTCCCAGGGTTAGACCAAATAAAATTCTAGGATTTTAAGGTGGTATAATGTACACACTCTAATAGTCTATGATATAGTTAGTCCCCTCAGCCCTCCCGCCCTCTATCCCACCCCAATTGTCTGGGAGTGCTATCCCACTCTTCCTCAGCCCACTGGCTCTTTTGTCTGCACTGGGTCTGCCCTCTGCTGGCCAGATCCAGCATATCACTTTGAGCCCTCAAAGCCAAATTTCAGTAACCACTCATTCAACAGATACTTACTGAATGCCTACTATGTGCCACGCGCTCATTTAGGCACACACGGGATACATAAGTAAAGAAAAAAGATCAAAGAAACCTCCACCCAATGGATAAGAGTATTTTCTACATGTTAGGCAGTGACCTAAACATTTTACACACATTAACTGGCTTAACTTTCAAAACCTTCATAACAACCCTATTTAGTAAATTCCTTACAATTACTTCAATAAAACCCACTTGTTCTTCATCTAGCCCCCTTCAGTACCTTCAACCCAGTATCCGCACGTTGGCACACCCAGCCCAGAGCGTGGACCTGAACAGTCCCCAGAAATGAATGGGAAAGTGATTTGGGGAAATGATGGCAGAGTATTGGCACAAGCAGACAAGTTGGAAGCAGAGATTGAGATAGGCATTTATTGAGGGAGCACTTTTCAGGGAGAACCTGCAAGGGAGGGAGTGAGGTAGAAAGGAAAGGGGGAAAGCCAAACAAGGTGTATCTCAGGTTATGACTAGCCCTGGCCTGATGGACAGGGAACTGTTATACGTGGCTGGGGCATAAACCACGTGGCAGGATTACACCCCCTTGAGTTAAGGGGGCCGGCCTTTGATGCCCCCATATCAGTCAGTCATTGGTTGAGGCCCACCCATGTAGGGAGCAAGGACAAGCGGATGGTTGTGAGGAGGTTCCATCAGCTGAGGGCGGTTTTCTGGAGAAGGGTGGAACCTGTGAGCTAGTGCAGGCTAGAGCAGTGGGAGAAAGCTAAGCAAGGAAGTTGTCTTGACTGGAGATTAACAACAGCCTGGTTCTTCAGGAAGGTTCTAAAGCTCACTTTCCATCACAGAATTGGCCCCACCTTTTGTGACTATCTTCTTCTACCCCATGTCAGTCATCATTGGCTGCTGGCTGCCAGAGGAAGCAATTAACCTCCTAGGGCAGTGGTCGGCAAACTCAATAGTCAACAGAGCCAAATATTAACAGTATAACGATTGAAATTTCTTTTGAGAGCCAAATTTTTCAAACTTAAACTATATAGATAGGTACATTGTTATTAACTTAATTAGGGTACTCCTAAGCTGGCCTTTGCTAAAAACTCAAGGTGCCAAAGAGCCGCATGTGGCTCGCGAGCCGCAGTTTGCCGACCACTGTCCTAGGGCCCTAGGAGGCTCACATTTGGCTGAGGCCAAGTCTTTGGAGAAGGGGCGTCTCTGAGCTGATGGCGACCAAAACTCACAGCAGCTGAGGAAATGGGTCTGCGTGGGGCTCTGTCAGCATGCACTACAGCTGTGCTTTGGGGAAAATGAACAGAAGCAGGAGTGTCACATCTTGAGAGTTCCTTCTAGTTTAAGAGACAAAAGGCACACACCAAAAAAAAAAAAAAAAAGAACAAAACAAGATAACACCTAATCAATAAAAACATATTTTTTAAAAACTGGTAGGATTTGATTAGGACGCTCTATTCAGTCATTCAGGGACTCAGAATAATGATTACTGTCCTCAACATGTAGCTTCCAAATTTACTATGGTGTAAGCATTTCTTTCTCTCTTTTTTTCTTCTCTTATATTTTTATTGATTTCAGAGAGGAAGGGAGAGGGAGAGAGAGATAGTAACATCAATGATGAGAGAGAATCATGGATCGGCCACCTCCTGCACTCCTCCCCACTGGGGATGGAGCCCACAACCTGGGCATGTGCCCTTGATCGGAATCAAACCCAGAACCCTTCAGTCTGCAGGCCGATGCTCTATCCACTGAGCCAAACCAGCCAGGGCTGTGTAAGCTTTTCTAATTAGTGAAGGGAGAGAAAGAACAGAAGTCCAGCGCCAGAGATTTACTCTTAAACAAGCAAGGCAAAAGCTGCATAAAGCCTCCTGCCCACATCCATTGATGAGGGAGGGCTTAGTAACATGGCTACAACTGGCTGCGAGGGGCGCTGGCAAATGAGGCTCCACTCTGGGCAGTCATGTTCCAGCCAAATCTCTATTACTCTGGAAGGAACGAATGGGTTTTCATGGACAGCTAGTAGTCTTCACCCCATCCTTCCCACCCTTCCCCCAAGATTGGTCATGATAAAAAAATGTACAGCCCTGCCAAGAAGGAAGAAGTGCTGCTGCTCTGATTTGACCTTCTGGTTTGTTTTGGTTGGTGTTTTTCTGTGTGTTTTTTTGGCGGGCGGGGGTGTGGGGGGGGATCTTGTGGATATAACTAAACCTGTTCTGGGAGTGTGGCTTTTACTCATTTTTTTTCTGGCACTGGTCTCTCCTCTCATTGGTAATGTCTAAGACACTGGTCTGGGCATGGGAGAAATAGACAAAGCAAGGCTTTCAGCCAACCTTGTATAGGAAAAGGACTCCTCTTTCAGGTGCCACTGAGTAACCAAGAACGTGATCTGCCTGCATGAAATCAGAGAACTCCTCTGTGGCCGTGGTTAAACTGACAGAGAATGGGCTCCTGGGAGCAGGAGAGTCAGAAGTTAGTGAGCAGGAAAGAAAAAGGGAAGAAAAACGAATATTTGATGAGCAATCAATCTCTGCCAGGCACTGTGCTGGGAATTTGCGTGTTACCTTATTTCATACTTTTGAAAACTCTTGAGGTAATTATTTTTTATCCCCATTTTATAGATGAAGAAACAGAAGCTCAGAAGTGAAACAGCTTAACATTCACTTAATACGTGAAGCTCTCTAGATTTTTAACACAAACTTGCCTGAATCCAAAGCCCGTGTTCTTCCCACTAGAGCTTTGAGAGTCACATTTGAGCCTTTCTCCCAGCAGACTTTGTGGCTGGCCTCTGTTCCCCTTCAGGGACCAAGTAGAGTAGTCAGAATCTCATCCTTGCCTGGCTCCTTCAACCCCCAGCCAACTGCCATAAAAATAAAATAAAATTAAGTTAAATTAAAAAAAGGTGGCATTGTCACAATACTTATGGGAATAGTAAACTAACTGGCACACCTCTTGTGGGAGGGTCCCTGAGTCCCTACAGCACCGACTCTCAACATTGGGAACAAAAGGAACAAAGAGGCCAGCCACATATGTGCTGGGAGATGGGGAAGGTTTCCTCTCTAGAAAGGATCTAATATGAATTATTGGTTCATCTTCCTCAACTGGGGAGAGATTATTTAAATTCATCTCATAAAAGCTCTATGGGGTAGTTGCAGGCTTACAGTTCTGTTCTTGATTTACTATTCATTCATTCATTCAACAGATATTTATTAAGTACCTAGATGGGCAATTGGTTTGGCTCTAAGAATATGAAAGAAAACAAGATAGGCTCAGTCCCTGCCTTCATGGGGCAAGGATTGCCTCACCAACTTCGGTTTATCTATTTCTAAAAATTTTCAACTTCTATAAAGCTTTATGTTGCTGTGCCCCCCGCCCCCTTGAGCCCCTCTCTAAGTGAAAGGGGCTTCCTTTACTCAACTTACTACCCTGTTTATAATTTCATGATAATTTATATCACATTGTACCCTTTTGGCAGATCTTTTCTCCTTCCTAGAAACAGTGTAAGGGTGCAGGCAGGGACCATGTCTAATGCATCTCTATGCCCCCATCCAGTAGGATAAGATTTGGCACAAAGTGGATGCTTAATTAATATCAGTAGAATGAATCAGTGTCATCGTAAGTATTGTGCAACATAATCTCTCATATGTGTATTGTGCTTCCAACCCTTCAAAGTATTTCTATCTCCATTATTTCATTTGATTTAGAGAGCTTGGTCCAGTGGATTCAATTAAAAGTGGATGTGAGCCTGGCTGGTGTGGCTCAATGGTTGAGCATTGACCTATGAACCAGGAGGTCGAAGTTCGATTCCCGGTTGGGGCACATGCCCGGGCTGCGGGCTCAATCCCCAGTGTGGGGCATGCAGGAGGCAGCTGATCAATAATTCTCTCTCTTTTAAAAAAAAAAAATATTTTATTGATTTTTTACAGAGAGGAAGGGAGAGGGATAGAAAGCTAGAAACATCGATGAGAGAGAAACTTCGACCAGCTGCCTCCTGCACACCCCCCACCGGGGATGTGCCCGCAACCAATGTACCTGTCCCTGACTGGAATCGAACCTGGGACCCCTCAGTCCGCAGGCCGACGCTCTATCCACTGAGCCAAACCGGCTTTGGCAATAATTCTCTCTTATCACGGATGTTTCTTTCTCTCTCTCCCTCTCTCTCCCTCTCTGAAATCAATAAAAATATATCCTATATAATAAAGAGGTAATATGCAAATTGACCCTCACGCCCTCATGTCACAAGATGGCTGCCCCCAGGTCATCACAAGATGGCCATCACAAGATGGCCACCCCCATGTCGTCACAAGATGGCCCACCCCCATGTTGTCACAAGATGGCCGCCCCCACATTGTCACAAGATGGCCGGCAGGGGAGGGCAGTTGGGGGTGACCAGGCCTGTAGGGGAGAGCAGTTGGGGGGCAATCGGGCCAGCAGGGGAGCAGTTAGGTGTCAATCATGCTGGCAGGGGAGCGGTTAGGCGTCAACCAGGCCTGCAGGGAAGTGGTTAGGGGGCTAACAGTCTGGCAGGCAGAAGTGGTTAGGGGAAATCAGGCAGGCAGGCAGGTGAGTTGTTAGGAGCCAGCAGTCCCGGATTGTGAGAGGGATGTCCAACTGCCAGCAGTCGGACATCCCCCCAGAGGTCCCAGATTGGAAAGGGTGCAGGCTGGGCTGAGGGACACCCTCCCCCCACCCAGTGCACGAATTTCATGCACCAAGCCTCTAGTTTTAAAATAATAATAAAATAAAAAAGCATTCTGGGAGCCCACGAAGTGATTGCAAACTCCCAGGAGTGAAGACAGAGGTGCTGTGCTCAGATACTTAGGGCCATTGCATCCATTACCCAGCTGCTGGGAACATGAGTGGCTGACAACTCACAGCTGCATCCCTCACTGCGCATTGCCCTGGGCCACAGGGAACTATTTTACCCAAGGTTATTCCCCCTCCAGAGGACAGCTCACAATGACAGACTGGTGCAGAACTACAAAGGTCTGTTTTCATGGCCTCAATTTGGGACAAGTCTGAGTGGCCATCTCAGCTCCTGAACTCCCCATAGGATCAGCTGAGGCTTCAGTTACAACCACATTGTGAGTTAGCTTCTCCCTCTGCCCATTTCTACTTCCCCACTTTCCTACTGGTGTATCTCCTAAGAGCACTCCACAAAAAACCCTGCATGCAATTCTCCATCTTAGTCTGTTTTCAAGGCAATCAATTTCTTCCTCAAGAACTGTGCCCTAGTACTAGGCCTGTTCCAAAGTTGGTGTCAGTAATAATAAAAAAAATGGAATGGTAGAATAAGGATGGAAGCAGTTAGGAGTTCTAGCAAAACGAAAAAGAAGACGAGGCAGAGCCTCGCCATGCAGAAAACAGCCAGTTATGGTCATTGAATAAGAAGTAGCCACTAGAGGGCCCAGCACTACAGATCCACAGCTCAGCTGCTGCTTCAGAGCAGAATTCTAATTTTGCCTTTGACCTGGCAGACACCAGAATAACTGTCTGCACCGAGGGGCGGGGCGGGGGAGGGGGGGAGGGAATATTGTTGGCCCAACACTTTCTTCTCTTTTACCTATGCCATGGACATCAGTGTCCTATCCTGTTCCAACACCCTGTCACCAAGCCCTCAGTGCCATTACACATCAATGTATTCTCAAAAATCAAGGCTTCCAAAGACTGCGGGTTTTCATCATCACCTGCTCTCTTTGTTCCCAATGGGTTCTGAAGATAAGAAATGTGAAATTCCAAACAGTTGGTTGTGATGATTCTCGCCCAAAATGGAGAAAATCAGCAATATAATCTGTCCAGTCCTATCACTTTCCCCACGCCCCTTCGCTTCCCTGGTTTGTAGTAAAGATAAGACATGCAGGCTTAGATGGGAACTATAGTGGCCAAGGGAGAAAGAGGTCATGGGAGTCTTCACAGAATATGAAAAAGCTTGAGAACATTGTATAACTGAGTGAATTAAATCAATTAAATTTTTTCTGCTATGCACTTGGTAAAAAGACGAAATTTGTTTTTCTCTGTACCCTTTTGGAAGGACAGTGTTTTGTGAGTTGGAAGTCTTTCTTTACCTCAGGAGGAAAACATTTAGAGGTCTCTCTTTCCAACACATACATTCTTGATGGGACAGAGCTGGATTGTTTGAGCGGATAAAGCTCTGAAGACTCAAGGGGAGAAGAGTTGAATTCTGAAAATCCAGGAGGATGGCAGGGTGGTGGGAACCTGCACTTGGCTCTCTCCCAGTATCTCTGGCAGTGACGACTACAAGGACACCTAGGGAATCAACGCCAAGCCGTGACTTTGGGAGCCATATAGGAATTGTTGGTGGCCAGATTTAGAATGGAAGGAGTAAATGCCTTAAGCAACTGGGCCAGATACATCGGACTGGAACATGCCGCCTTGGACAATGAGCCACAACTACAATGGGTTGAAGACAGTTCCTCAGATTTTCCAGTCTGGGTACACCCTGGGGTTTTTGCATCCTTACAAAAGCTCTGAAATTGGATCGCTCACCAATCTGGTAGGCGGGGGTAAAGTTAAATTAAATTTGATTTTATTTCAAAAAACAGTAAAGAAATCGAATGTTCTTGTACTTGTTTGTTTTTGAACAAATCAAATGGTTCTGATGAAGCTCTCATATCACAATAGTAAATCTAACCTGGTCACATTAATAAAATAACAGTAATAATGTTTTGAGGTATTATCACGTGTTAGGCAATGTATTATTTCACGTAATCCTCACAACACATCTATGAGGAAGTCAAGAGGGTTACCCAGGTCACATGGTTAGTAAATGTCGGAATCAGGTGTGTTGGACTCCATGTCCAACTTCTATAGCCATTCATTCACTGACATCTAGTTCATCACTCACTAACACATTTAGCCAAATATTCACTCAGGCGGTGAATGGGATTAATACATTTAATGAACAGTGAGATAGATCTAGTAGTAGTTTGAGGAACAAAAAACACTTGGAATCATAGAACGTTTGCACTGGCAGCAAGTCTAGTGGAGAAGAGCAAAAATGTTAGAGCCAAATAGACTAGATTGGAATAATGGCTCTGTTGTTTGCTACCTAAGGGACCTTGAGCAATTTATTTAACCTCTTTTATTATCAGCTTCTATATTGTGTATCACAAATAATAATACACATACATTCTCATTAGACTGATGTGAAAATTATAGCTAATATTAGAGATAGTATCTATCTATCATATATCTATTTATCTATCTATACAAAACCAGTTACATAATTGGGGGGGGGGTCCAGAACAAAATAAAAATGCAGGACTCCTTGTTTAAAAAATTATTAAAAATTTCAAGATGGTGACAGCAGAGGATTAAACCAAGTATAGAGTCCTTTTAAATATGGGGTCCTGATGGTATATCAGTACCTGGCACAGACGAAGTATGCAAAAAAGGTAGTCCCTTTTTCTCTGTAGGTCATTGATTTTAACTCTCTTTGCATATGAGAAAAATGAAGTCCAATGAAGAGAGAAAAACGCAAGTTGGTGGCAGAGCCAGGACCACAACCCATACTCCTCTATTCCCAGTTAGTAGTCTTTACCTCAACATTTCCCAAGTGTGTTCTATATGATAATAATAGATATTCTGTGTACAAAAGTTTCCACAAACAAGCAAATTTGCAAAACATTAGATTAAGATTAAATAGACATCTTTTGCAGAGCTCTTCAGAGACTTTCCTATGTGCAACATGACCTCCAAGACAAGGACAGAACATGGAATATCGGCAGAGTATTGATACGGAATCCTTTCTCAGGAGCACATTAAGTATCTCTCAGAACTCGCTCAGAAATGCTGCTCTGTACACTGCTTCAGGGCAGTGGAAGTTTCCATGGGTTTTGATCTGCGGGGTGTGGTTGTTCTTATTCTAAATTAGAAGCAAACATATTCCTTCCATTAGGCCTTTCTGTCGGAATCTCTGCCCCGGTTGACTTGCTAGCCTGAGGATAAAAAATAATAAAAACCAGACTACAGGAAAAACATACTTGTTTAGAGTCATCCAGTTGCATCCAAAGGCGAATGCAATCTACCCTCTCCCAGGAATAGAAATATAGAGAAAAACATGACTATGACCCCCAAATTCTTTCCAGTCTGAGTAACTTGCTTACTGCCACCACATTACAAAAGTAGCAGCTAAAGTCCCATACATACAAAGGCACACAAGAAGCCAGGAAACCATGATTTTCATTTTAGCTCCTCCATTTATTAGCCACTTGGCCTCAACTGGTTAATTCATCTGCTCATCCCTTTACCTTTACTGGAAACCCTCTTGCATCAAATTAACCTCTCCCTTATTTGAATTACAGACATTTATATTTCATCTGCAGCACTCCTCCCCCAGGACCTTGCGAATCTCTATGGAACATAGTTTAAGAACCAGTAGACTAGATGATTCCTTTCAGCTCTGATAGTCTGCGATTCAAATTTGTATCAAGTCTTGCAAGCTCTTGCCTCCACATTAATAAAGGACCCTAGCTCCTTGAGAAATGCTCCTCTGAACTTCTGGGAGTTCCGGAGAGTGATTCTCACACGCTGTGCTGTTGAGATGCCCGGTGACACTGACCCTTCTGGAGTGCCCAGTACACAATGCCCATGGTACGGGTTGTGCAAAGGGGAGGGTACTATACTTTCTCCCCCTATCATGCTTTATTTTGTCACATGGGCTTTCAATAGGGATTGTTTAAGTCCTTTGACTCAAGAGTTGTTAGTAAAGCAGCTCTTCTATATTTTTCTGATTCCTTCTCATCCCCACTCCCCTCCAAAAATTGCTAAACGTGAGCCAACGGTGGGGATAGGGGTAGGGCTGCATCAAGGCCAGGAAACAAATCTGCATGATAAACCTAATATTGAACTTAGACTCACTCCTCTTTGATTTTGAAGATTCTTTTACTGGACCTACATTGACTATCTTCTCACTTTCCTTAAGATGAGTTCCCTCCCAGGAGAGACCTAAAGCCCTCACACAAAAAATAGACATTTGGTGAGTTGGGCCTACTAGGTTGGAAGCGCCTGTTCGGGTCCTCCAGGAAGCAAATGCCAAGACAGAGTAAAAAGGGCAAGAGATTTATTGGAGGAAACACCTGTGAAGGATAAAGAGGAGAGGGAACAGGAGACGGTGGGAGAGCCTCAGCCTGCAATGCAATCCTGACACCTGTGAAAGAAGAGGGGGAAGGAAGGAGGATTGAGCAGGAGGAGGCTCAGACTTCAGTGCAGTCTCTGAAAAAGTCTCAGATGGGCTAATGGGGAGTAGCAGAGCAAAGATTGCCCATTAGAAGAGCCCCATGTTGGGCAGGAATGACCTGGCTCTGGCATGTCTACAGTGCTCAGTCATTGACAGGGAGAAGGACAGGAAGAGCATGTCTGTGATGTAAACACTGCAGTAGATTCCGAAGGTGCTTCTGCTAGAGGCAGTCAGCTAACTCCACTGCTCCCAGCAGGCTCTCCATGCGGGAGATATGAACAGCGCACGCCCCATGCCTGACACACTGGATATGCCCACACCTGTGTAAATTCAAAAAGTGGACATAATTTAAGCTCAAGTTGAGTGCATATTTATTACAAATGCTTATGGAGCCTGGAAAAGGTATTGTACTTGGCACTACAGCAGCTCCACCCTCTTCAGTGGAATGACTGAGTCTGAGAAGGTTTCAGATAATCGGGTGAGTTTTTATTACCACTATTGTCAACAATAGGCATGTTTTAATAGCCTCTGTTGTATATTAATACTGTGACAAGCTTAGTACAAAAGAGAACAATCCTTAGGGAGCTCAAGGTGAGTCTGTAATAAAATATTCTTCCGTAGTTGGAGAGCTCAGAGGAGACTATTGAAGATTTTCTTTATGCTAATCACTGGACATGAAGGAGGAAGGATCCTTTTAGAAGACTTGGCCTTGGAGGTAACCAGAGAGACCTTGAAACTGATCTGCTAGCCGACTGGGTGGCACAAGGACATGCTCCACCCCCAGGACCCTGCCAGCCAAACTTCAGGATTTGCTGAGAAGCAGGCCTAACACCTGTTGTGGCTCCTGGATCAGAGTCAAAATTTGAGAGGGAGAAAGGAGGGAAGAGGAAGAAACTGGGAAAGAAGGAGTTGTAGTCAGAGAGATAAGACAGCAGGATTTTCAGAACCATGCCAAAATTCGTCCCAACCTAATCACCTGGCAAAGGAGAGAGTGTCAGTGGTAGTAAGAACACTGGGCATGATACCTAAGCTTGGCCTCTAACTCCCTGGCTGACCTTTGTCACTCGTTGCCCCTCTGGACCTGTGCTCCTTGACTGTAGTCTGAAGAGCTAGAACAGACACACTTTAAAGTTCTTCCATTTGAACAGTCTAAGATTCTAGCAGCTCCCTTAAAATAATCTTTTAGAGCCTGCAGAGAGGCATGACAGAGAGTGAGTGTGGGATAAAAATATTTTCCAGTGAGCAAAGGAATAATATAACATAATGTCATATAACATACATAGTATAACATAACATAACATAACATAACATAACATAACATAACATAACACAACATAACACAACATAACACAGGCATTAGAGCAGGGGTGGGGAACATTCTCGAAATCATTAGCGCTGGCCCTACCAAGGGATTAGGCGTGAGTTAATTAAATGTTTGACCAAATATAGCAGGCTAATTTTTAAGTTGATAATTTTGCATGGCCCTCGAATATTATAAATACCCAAATGGCCCTTGGCAGAATAAAGGTTCCCCACCCCTGTACTAGAGTGTGGGAATATGGAACTCATTTCATGATCGAGACATCCAGGGCATCTAAATGTGACTCTGTTCTATCTTTATATAGAGGTGCAGATGATCCGGGAAGGAAAATAGTTCCACCTGTCAGCTGGCCCTAAAAGGTCTGAGATTCGTATATATTCCATCTACAACGAACTCTCAATGTTACCAAAGCAAAGAAGATGGAACTGTTCCTGTCCTTTTCTGAACCCTTTCTCAAGTTTTCTCTGGTAAAGACAAGCCTTTCCTATTCCCCTTTAAGTCTGCATTTGCTGTTAATTTTCACCTAGATAAAAATGCTGGGCGGAGAAAGCATATCATAGGATTTTTCCAGAGCTAATATTTTAGGATTCTAAGAACAACAGGGTCCCATGCTCCCTTCTCATTTATACCTCCTATTTGCGTTAATAAAATACCACATTTGAGTTAATAAAATATCACAGTTCAAACAAACAAACAAAAACCCCACAGTCCAAGGAATGGCATAATTAGCAGCCAATAGGAGAAGGTCCACAATCCCCAGGCATTTGATATTGTACCTTCTAGGCTAGCCCCTCCCAGAAAGGATCAGGTTTTCTCTTGGGGTTTCTTCCTTTTTGAATAAAGCACCACTAGGGGCTAAGGTCTGGAAACACAAGCCCTTATCTTAGTCTATGGTAGACAAACAGGTCTAGGGAGATTAAATGACGTGCAGGGAAAGAGTGCTCTGAGCTTCCTGGGAGACCAGACTGAAGTGAAGGGGAAAGGATGTGGCGTCCGTGAAGATACAAGAGGAGCCACAGGAGGGCTGTGCTGCTTAAATAATTAATGGCATATTGGGCAGCAGACCCAATTCTCAGACATGCCTGGGGCCTTCAGGTAGGGAATCTGCTAACTCACTATCACCCTTTGGATCTCAGCTTAAATATTATTTCTTCTGGGAAGCAGGGTGCCACACAGTTATGCCGGTTGCACACTGCACACACTTAGGGTATGCCAATCGCAACATAGATATTAAAATTTTACATATTCTCATGACAATTTTTCAGCAGTTGGCAGTTAAGTGTTTTGAGGGAAAAGCATATTTATTTATTTATTTATTTATTTATTTATTTATTTATTTATTTTTCTGATTCATAAAGTAGTGCTATATGAGCTGGCAATGGCCCTGCTGGGAAGCCTTTCCCAACTCAATCAGGTTTGGTCCTGTCCTACCTGCTTCAGAAGGACCCTGTCCTCTTCCGACCATCACATTTACCACAATTCATTTAATTGCCTACTTGCTTGTCTGTATTCACACTGGATTATCAGCGTTGTGAAGGCAGAGACTGTGTTTTGTTCAACTCTGGGCCTGAGAACGGTACTTGGCCCTAGCACAAGCTCAATGATATTTGTTGAACAAATAAGCAACATATCCTGAGGCTGTCCAATACCTTTCTGAGTTCCCTATAATCGAAGGAGGAGAGCAGAAGGGTGACAAGAGCAGAGAGAGGGACGGGCAACCAAATAAAAATCAGTCCACTTTCCTCTGCAAACCTTTAATAAATAATTAGAGAAGAGAGCCACAAATCTAGAAAGGTAAGTTCCCTTTCTAGATCTAATGACTACTGACTTCCCCTTTAGCATCAGATCCTAAAATCCTCTGTGCATTGGCCAGGTTGTAGCTCAGATAACAATGTTACTGATATGGAAAGCTATGGGCTAGTCTGACCACTTTCACTTTCTATTCTGTTGAGTTCATTTCTTGTATTCTTTCAAATAGACTAACACACAATGTTTACAGATGGAGAAACCAGTATCAGAGAGGGAATATATCTTATCCAATACCACATACTAAAAGTTAATGGCCAGACCAAGATCAGACTCCATGACATCCGACACTTGTTTTTCCCATTGTAACACCCTTCATTTTTCTGCATATTTATGACCTGAAAGATGAGCTATCTCTTAATCTCACCTTCTTCCCTTCTTTTGTCTCTCTGGGTCATCTATTGAGATGACTTATTTAGGTCACTTTTACTGTTTTACTGTTTAGTCACCTCTAGATCCCAGTTAACTACCTGTTGTCTTATCCTGGCTGTCAGGAACAAAATTCTGATACTGGAGACACACACCCCCTAATTACACAGTATTCTTTTCACTGCTCCTCAACTGAACTATCTTGACTCATGGCAAAATTTCAGGCATCATCTTGGCTAACTCCTACTTATCTCTTAGATATCCATTTAGATCACATTATTTCAGGAAATGAAATACATTTTATTTGGTCTGTCTCCCCAGTCTGTGTAAGGAATACTCCTATAAGCATCCACATTTCCCCAACAAACATTAATCACCCTGGACAGTAATTGCCTCTCACTTTGTCTCTATTCCCAACTCTACTGTAACTTCTATGAAAACAGAGACTACTCCTGTTTCCCCGTAGCATTATTTCCTCTAGGACCCAGCAAAGAGCCCAACACATGGCAAATGCTACATAAATACTTATTGAATGGATGACTAGAACTCTGACTCCATGATTCCTAATTAAATGCACAGTAGTGATCAAGTGACAAAAAGATGTAAGTACTTCATAGTTGAACATATTACATAGATATTAAGGACATATTATGTTAAAAACATTAATTAAGCCAGCTATCACTACAATAAAAATTTCCTCTGTTTCTGACATGGAGATGCAAAAATAAAGAAATAATTTAAAATTTAGCAGTCTACCCACAAGAGTTTCCAAGACTTAAATGTTAGATATGCCCTGCCATAGGCAAATATCATCACCAGACTCAAGCATTGCCTTTGTGACAGTACCCATACCTCAAGGGCAGGCTGGACTCCTTGCCTCTGGTTCTCTTACTCAGTCTAGTTGGTGTCCATATATTGACTGAGTGTTCACTGTGAATCTGTCTCTATTCTAAGTTTTTACATGCATTATCTCATTTCATTCTTGCAACAACCCTCGAGGAAATGTCTATTTTTATTGCCTTTTAATGATGGGAAAACCAAGACACAAAGGTTATATGACTTGCCGTAAATCACAATACTCAAGTGATGGAGCTAGGATTCAAACCCAGCTCTTACTCTTTATATATATATATATATATATATATATATATATATATATATATATATATATATATATAATTGATTTTTTACAGAAAGGAAGGAAGAGAGATAGAGTTAGAAACATCAATGAGAGAGAAACATTGATCAGCTGCCTCCTGCACACCTCCTACTGGGGATATGCCTGCAACCAAGGTACATGCCCTTGACCGGAATCGAACCTGGGACCTTTTAGTCCACAGGCTGACGCTCTATCTACTGAGCCAAACCAGTTAGGCTAACCAGCTCTTACTCTTAATCACTGTGCTATCAGACTCTGATTTCTGCTACTTCTTCTACAACAACCTTCTACCTTACTTAGATTGGCCTCCTCCTAATACCCAAACACATATTGGACTTTTTGAACTCCATGCATCTGGAATATAATTCTATTAAAAATTAAAAAGAGTCATAGATTATTTTGTAGAATACCAGCTTAGGAACAAAGAAGACCCAAATTCAAAGCTTGGCTGTTTCAGTTATCTATGGCTGTGCATGTAACAAACCACTCCATAACTTAACAGATCAATAGCAATTTATTATTTCTCATGATTATATGGGTCAGCTGGGAAGTTCCTATGATAGCTTCAAATGAACTCACTCATGGGGCTGCACTAAGCTGGAGGGTCTGAGGAGCTAGAAGATTCTCCATAACCTCATATGTCTGGCTTTGCTGGGGCACCTTCTATGTGGCCTCTCGTCCTCTATAAAGCTAGACCAGCTTCCTAGTATGGTGGACTTAGTGAGGGGAGCTGAAAAGAATTTGTGGCCATATTTAATCTAGCTCACTTCCTAGCTGGTTGACTAAGCAATTGACTTTTTCTCTCCTGAAATCAATTTCCTTATGTGGAATATTGAAAAAAGTAATCCCAATCATCTTGCATTCTTATAATTATTAAATGAGACAATATATGTCAAGTACCTAACACATTCCCTTCCATATAACTGTTTATCCAGAGTTAGTTTTCCTTGCTCCAAGTCATATAGTTACTTGACATTTCTAGGGCCTGGAATGATCCTTCCTCCCACTCCCCATAAAATCTCTACAGTCTGCTTAAATATCATTCTTCAATCAAAGTGCAGCTCTAGTCTCATCTTCTTTACAAAAATTCCACAATCACTAGCCTTCAATAATTGTCTATATTCAGAAATTCCAATTTTCTTTGTATATATTAACTGTTCTCAGCCTTTTCTCCATCCCCAAAGAAAAATTTACTAGATTAAGTTACCTGTGAAATAATTTATTGTTATGCACAATTTATAATTTTTGGCTAGTTGCATGTAATTCTACCCCTCTCTCCTCAACTTAAGAAAGCATTCTGAAATATGAATAAGAATGTCTTTGTTATTCTTATAATCTGCTCTAATTTATTTTATAAAGGTAAAACATTTGCAAAATTTGCTTCATTATTAGCAACAAATTACTTGTAATGCTTCCCTGGTCTTAATCACTCATATGGCACTAAGCACATGCATCTTTATTTTTAGATCTTTTAAAGAATATGTCCTGTCTTCCTAACTAGATGACAAATACTAATAAAAACCAGGGACCTTGATATATAGACACACATATATAAATATATGCATGTATATGTAATGTGTCTTGTAGTTCTATCATAGTGCACTAAGCATAATAAAAGGGTAATACATATTTCCCAAACACTTCCTGTTGAGGTTTATGTCCACAACAGTGGAAAAGAAAAGTGGATTTAGAAGCACAGGCTCCAAGCTTACATGCTGGCTCTGGGGTTCTGGACCATGCTTCTCTGGTACAATGGTAGAAAACACTGGATGATGAGGGTGAGGATCCCTATTCAGAACTCATTATCTTCGACTAGTGGGACTCAAAGGTGGGGGTGATCACTTTTTATCAAAACACACAGGCCTGATTCTTCCTTTCCCTTACTAACTGAGATACTCTAGTATGGGAGGGCAAGTGAGATGTATTTTGAAAACATTTTCCTGGTGAGAATCACTACAGCATTAGACTCTGAGATTATTCAGTGTACTTAGCTTGTACCATTGCAGAGAGAAAGCATCTTTCTCCATATTTCCATGATTACTCTGATTACTAGAGCTATTTTTATTAAACTGAACCCAGGAACTGTTTTCTCAAAGTAGAGTTCTCATCACCACGGGACTAGAGTGGAAAACAGATTTATAGGCAACCTAAGCTCTCTACAGTCTACTTAACAAAACCCACCTTGCCAAATTCCTAACCATATCATTCTTTTCTTTGATGCTTTCCTCCATTTTAACCATCAATTCATAAAAACTCTGACACTGATAAGAATTTGAACAATATCTGGAAAATAGCACAAGTGTTTGCTGCTTGACTAATTTCCAGCTGCACAGAGGACTGCCCTCTCCGTGATAATTCATACAATTACTTTGTTATGGTTATATTTCTACCTAGTACAGTAGGAGACACCAGAAGGTGCTTAGTAAGTACTTTTGGATTGACTAGAAAGACCTATACATCTTGGTTCTTTTCCAGGGCAGTAGAGAAAACCCTCTAATTTAATCCAACTCTGGCTCTTAGTAACTCAGAGAGAAGTCTCTCATGGAAAGAGATGGTAAACCTTAGGGAGGTTGTTAGCAATTTAGCATTTCCGAGTCAGTGTTCAATTTGCTCACTAAAGAGAGCAACATGATCTCCAGGGTATGGCAAGAACAAAGCTACTGCTGATAAAGAACCCTCACATTTGCTTAGCCCTTTATAGGTTACAAAGTGCTTTTATATCTCTCACCTCATTTGGGCTCCCAGCAAACTCACCAGGCAGGTATTATTCATCTTAATTTTACAGAAACAGAAGCTAAGGCTTAGATGGCTTGTGTGACATGCCCAAAGTCACACAACTAGGAAATGGCAGAGCTAGAACTCTAAGTGCAAGATATTCCTAATTGTATTAACCAGGGCTTTTTCAAGATAAGAAAAAAAAAAAAAACTTAAAATACTTTAAGCAGGAAATAAAGTTTAGGCTTATTAAAAGCTGGGAAGTATAGAAGATATTGTGATTATCTCCCCAGTATCTGTTACTTTTCTCTTGGTATCTCTCCTATTTGTTGTTCATTATCCACTCCGGCCTCCTTCCCCACTGTGGAGCCCACAAGCTTTTGGAGAAACTGACCCACCCTGCTTCAAAGAGAAGGGCTTATGCTCATATGTACACTAATCAGCATAATCCCACCTCCAGCCACAGTTATTGGTTCAAAAAATGGGTATGTGACATTAAATGGACCAATGAGAAGCAAGGAGAGGTGTGCTCAGAGTTTCAGGGAAAGAATCTCCTAAATTTTCTGGAAAAATATCTGAAGTCAACTGTCTCCACCCAGATGTGAGGAGCATGGATACAACTGCCATTTTACAACTATGAAGAAAACCAGCTTTAGGATGAAATTGACACTTTGGATGGCAAACAGGGTTTTTGATAACATTGCTAAACTACTAAATCAACTACATCTGAAGCACAACTTATCTCTGGATTTGGCAGTTAACTAAGCCACGAGTTACCTTAGTATACTTCATGGCAAATAACAGAAAACGTAACTCAACTAGACACTAACAGGTTTCCTGTTACTGGCCTGTTGGCCATGGAGTATACTAAGGTAACTGGAGGAATGGAAAGAAGAGCTGCAGACCCGAGGGCTTCCGTGGCACCAGGACTTCCCTCCCAATCTTGTACTCTCATTCTCATTCTCTTCAACGGCAGACACGCCTTTTCCACTTGGTGGCAAGTAAATGATCACCTGTCACCTTATTGTATCAGTGAGCATGCTGACAGGAAAGAGAGGCCTTTCAGATTGAATAATCCGAGGAGAGTTTAATAAAGAGATTATGTATAACGTTATGAGTGGAAATACCCCAAAGGATAATGGAGTGCCCCAGGGCTAGAAACAGCCTGGTAGGGAGATGTTGCCTCTCTGAAGTCTGAGGGGATGAGGGGAAGTAGCACTTCCCCTGGAACCAGAGACCCGAAGGGCTGTGTGGAGAGGGTTCCAGCATGAATTGTGTCAAGGGATAAATCGGGTTGCATTCCAACTTCATTCTCCTCCTTCCTTGAGTTACCTGCTGGGTTCTTCGTTGGCCAACTAGACTGGAAGCAGGAGAGAAGGAAGCCTGTGTTTGTACCGCATACAGATCACCCTCGGAGGCACAGAGTGGGCTGCAGAAGGGTAGAGGGTAGATTTAGAGCAATGTGTGGAAGACATCCAGAACACTAAATGGGCAACCTCTGCAGAATGAGAGCATTCATTTTCCAAGTCATCTGAATGTCAACACCAGTAAAAGGATCCTGGTCCTATTTGGTACAGTGGCTCACTTCTTGAACCAACTGTATAAACATATAAATAATTTCTTACTCATAACAAATACTTTATAAAGTTGATCTTGGAAGAGTATATCAGGGAGAGGCTTATTATAAAACATAAATATCACCATGAATTGGCAGAATATTCATATCTTACCAGATTTTCCACTGACCTTTTTAATTTATGAAGTTATATACAAGAATAGGGCTATCATAAAGCATCTCACATCAATGTAGTAGTGTTATGATGGGCAAGGACATTATTATTTTTACTAGAGGCCCGGTGCACGAAATTCATGCATGGGGGGGTCCCTCAGCCCAGCCTGCACCCTCTCCAATTGGGGACCCCTCTCACAATCCAGGACTGCTGGCTCCCAACTGCTCGCCTGCCTGCCTTCCTGATTGCCCCTAACCACTTCAGCCTGCCAGCCTGATCACCCCCTAACCACTCCCCTGCCAGCCTGATCGATGCCTAACTGCTCCCCTGCCAGCCTGTTTGCCCCTAACTGCCATCCCCTGAAGGCCTGGTCCCCCCCAACTGCTCTCCACTGCAGATCTGGGTCCCCCCCCCATCTGCCCTTCCCTGCATGCCCGGTCCCCCCCAACTTCCCTCCTCTGCCGGCCTGGTCCCTCCCAACTTCCCTCCCTTCTGGCCATTTTGTGGTGGCCATCTTGTGTCCACATGGGGGCAGGATCTTTGACCACATGGGGGCAGCAATCTTGTGTGTTGGAGTGATGGTCAATCTGCATATTACTCTTTTATTAGATAGGATAGACGCCTGGTGCACAGGTGGGGGCCAGCTGGTTTGCCCTGAAGGATGTCCCGGGTCAGGGTGGGGGTTCCCTTGGGGTGTGGGGCGGCCTGGGCGAGGGGCCTGTGGTGGTTTGCAGGCCGGCCACGCCCCCTGGCGACCCAAGCGGAGGCCCTGGTATGTGGGGTTTATTTATCTTCTACAATTGAAACTTTGTAGCCTGGAGCGGAGCCAAGCTTTCTGCTTGCTCCATGGCGGTGGCAGCCATTTCTGTTAGGGTTTATGTATCTTCTATAATTGAAACTTTGTAGCCTTAAGCGGAGGCCTGGGCAGACCAGAGTGTGCGGAAAGCTTGGCTTCCTCCATTGCCGGGGGCAACCCTAGTCTCCTGCTCTTTCCAGCTCCATCGCTGCCACCATTTCTGTTTGGATTTATGTATATTCTTTTTTTTTTTTTTTTAATATATTTTATTGATTTTTCACAGAGAGGAAGAGAGAGGGATAGAGAGTTAGAAACATCGATGATAGAGAAACATCGATCAGCTGCCTCTTGCACAACCCCTACTGGGGATGTGCCCGCAACCAAGGTACGTGCCCTTGACCAGAATCGAACCTGGGACCCTTGAGTCCGCAGGCTGACGCTCTATCCACTGAGCCAAACCGGTTTCGGCAAGGATTTATGTATATTCTATAATTGAAACTTTATAGCCTTGAGTGGAGGCCTAGGCCAGCAAGGGCAGGCAGAAAGCTTGGCTTCCTCCATTGCCTGGGAAACCCAAGCCTCCCTCCTGCTCTCTGTGGCTGTAGCCATCTTGGTTGGGTTTATTTGCATATTCACTCCTGATTGGCTTGTGGGTGTGGCTTGTGGGCATGGCTTGTGGGTGTGGCAGAGTGATGGTTAATTTGCATATTACTCTTTTATTAGATAGGATTATGATAAAATTGTTTTTATTACTGTTAAAACAAAGCATTATTATTATAAAATTATAGCTTAATGATTAGAAGCAGGACCTTGCTCATACAGCAAAAATGAAAAACCTAAATTTTCATGTTATGCTCTCACAATGGAATATTTTATTTTCATTATTTAATCCTCACCAAAGGATATGTTTTTATTGATTTTTAGAGAAAGAGGAAAGGAGAGAGAGAGAGAGAGATGAGAGAAACATCGATCAGCTGCCTCCCATATACACTCTGACTGGGTATTGAACCAGCAACCCAGGTATGTGCCCTGACTGGGAACAGAACTCACAACCTTTTTGGTGTACAAGATGACACTCCAACCAACTGAGCCACCTGGCCAGGGCTCACAATGGAATATTAATCAGGAATGAAAATTAAAAGTGACAAAAAAAATAGTAAATAGAAAATCCCAGCAGATAACATAGATTATTAAAATATTTTTATGAAAATAAAAAATAAGTAAAACAAACAATGCATATGATAAAACATCCACTTCCCCTTAAGTAAAGATAAAAACAAAATTCAATAGAGTGAGTGTTTTTGAGGGGAACAGGGATGGAGAACATAGGAAGATGTAAGTTATTTGTTCTTAGCTTAGGCGGAAGGTTCATGGGTGTTCCTTTTATTAGTACAGATAAATAAATGAAAAGAAATATTTTAATAACAGGGTTCTGCACTGCACCAATGATGACAGTGAATCATAAACTGAGGATTATATTTAACTCAATACTCTCTATTAGGAACAAGAACATTCTTCACCAAGAATTATATTCATAACAACTTTAGTGTAATGGGAAAAAAAACTGAAAATCACCCAAATGTCCAACCCAAATAACATCAACTGAAGTTGGTGAATGGTTAAACAAAAACTGGCACACCCATACAGTGGAATACTACTCAGCAATAAGAAGAAACAAACTAGTGGTAAGCACAATAACGTGGGTAGATACCAAGGACATTATGCTTAGTGAAAAAAACTAATTTCAAAAGGCTATTTGCTGCATGACTCCATTTAAAAACATTCTTGAAATAACACAACTATAGATGTGGAGAACAAATTAGTGGCTGCTAGGAGCATGACAGGATGGGATGAAAATATAAAAGGGTAACACTAGGGAGTTCCTTTGTGTTTATGGGACAGTTCTGTGCTTGAATATGGTAGTGGTTACACAAATATACAACATGGGATAAAAATGCTAGACCTATGCATATGTGCGTGTGCACGCATGCACGAGCGTGTGCAAACACACACACACACACACACACACACACACACACACACCACAAAACAGCGCATTATAAAGATACAGTATTCTAAGCATGTTGGTAAAGACACATGAATGGACAAAATAATCAATGAAATGGAAAAAACACCAGTTACGGATCCAAATACATATGAAAATTGAGTATCTAATATGATGGAATTTCAAATCACTGACAAAAGGATGGATTATCTAATTAAGATTGTCTATCCTAAATAGATCAAAGATATCTGTAAGCCAAAAAAGCAAAATAAGTGCAAGGAGAAAGCATGGGGTAATTTTTTTAAAATAATCAAGGAGAATCTCAGAAAACAAAAATGTTTACATAGAAGACTACATAAAACTTAAAAATAATGCACAGTAAACTATACAATAAATAAAGTCAAAAGATAAATGACAAGCTGGAGAAAATATTTACTAGACATATAACAGACAAAAACAATGATTACCTTAATATAAAAGAGCTCTTACAAATCAATAAGAGACAATCTACATAAAAATTGGAAAAGACACAAACAGAAGTTAATAACAATAACTAAAAAATGGCTGCAAAATATCTAATACATATTATGTACAATCTCACAGCTTTAAAAATATAAATTAAAATTTAAAACTTTTTAAAAGTTTGACAATAAATTGTATTGACCAAGGTTTAAAGAGAAAAAAAAAATGAACTAATTGACTTCTTAGGAGGTGAGAGACCCTAAACGTTACAGATAATTATCAGTTCATTCATACATTTACTTTACTCAAAAACTAACCCTACTTAGCATCTACATGTGTCAGAAATTATTGGTGCTGAATATACAGCAATGAATAAACTAAATAAAAGTCCCTGCCCTCACATTCATTTGGGTAAGGAAGAGGGAGGCATGCTGGAAGCAAGCTCTGGATGAAAAGAGAGGAATAAGATGAGAGACAATCCTATCCATCTACTTCAGGGTTCCTCTCTAACAAATCCTACCTCCTCCCTGACTACTTCCCACCCACCCCACATTGTAAAACGTATTTTTTAATATAAAAAAGTATACAATGTAATGTTATTTTTTTACATTTCCTGCAATGTGTACAATTGTGCCTTGGATATATCAGATGCTTGGTAAATGAATAAATACAATTTTGTCAAAGGCAGCATGTGGAGTATATAAGCAGTAGAGCTTTTATGAGAGAAAGCAGATGGCCTGCAGGGAGGGGGTAGGAGGACAAATGACCAAGTTGCTACTCAAAGATGCAAAATATACCTCATATTAATTGTGCAAAACATGTGAATCATCAAAAGTTTATCAGCCAATATGAAGTCATTTTTAATAGTTATAATGCAGATAATGAAATACAGTAAAGGCAGCCCAGCATGCACATCCATTTTTGTTTGACTATTTGAAAACAAAGTATTAGTAAGGCTATAAACACAATGAAAACATATTTAATTAATAACTAAATAAAAATACTATAGGGTCAAAGAATTACTTTTTAGGCTTTCTACCACCCTAACTTTAATTAACTAGAATTCTTCTAATGTAGAACCTATTCAGTCTTTTTGAAATAAAGTATTTCCCCAATGCTATTGTTTATAAATCTGGAACACAGCTTTAGCATGTAATAAAAGCCATCTCTTTTATGTGTACTTATAATTCTAGCAAGAGAGATTGCAGAACATTCAGAAATAAAAACTGAGAACAAGTAGAAAAGAGATATAATAAAAAGCCAGGATTATAATGCTCAAATAACATGGTGCTAAGAGCCCTAATAAATACACTTTTCATGTTATACATCGCCAAACTCTCTTTTCACCAACAAGAGGTCAGGGAAATAGAGGAAGTAACACAAAATGCAGACTTAGAATAAAGATGTGACATAATTCAAGTCAAAGATTCATTAGGAAATAGTTCCTGAGGGTCAAATGACTCATTAATGGTCATCAGTAAAAGTTTCCAATTCTTATTTTGGGGAACAAGTACATTGTTCTACCCATACTTGGAATCAGTACTGCAACAAGTAAAAAGTAATAAATAAAAATATAAAATGTATTTTTAAAAAACATTTGACAAAATTTTAAATAAAAAAATGAGGGGGTGATTTTGCATTGTGATGGATAGAAACCAGAATCAATTCTGAAATTGTCTCTGTGGCAGCTGGAGCCTAAGAGGTGGCTGTGCCCGGGGCAGAAGAGAACAGACTGAACTATTGCCAAGAAGGGCATCCTGTGTGAGGAAACAGTCTTTACCAACGTTTACCAAATTAGGCCAGGTCCAACTTGGGAACAACAGAGAATCCCAAACAAGATGAACCCAAAGAGGCCCACACCAAAACACATCATAATTAAAAAGGAAAAGTTAAAGACAAAAAGAAAATTGCAAAAGCAGCAAGAGAAAGACCGTTACCTACAAGGGAGCTCCCATAAGATTGTCAGCTGATTTCTCAACGGAAACCACACTACTCAGTCTCTCCCTATATGATTCTAACCTCTCACCCCCATAGCCATCCCTCTGCTGGAACCCAGGGTGAGCGCCTGCAGGTGAGAGTTTGCGTGCTGTCCTTTTAACTGGACGTTTGGGCTTTCAGCCTTCCATCTAACCCAGGTGGACAAAACCCCCACTGATTTTCACAGCCAGATATTATGTGGGTTCCTCTTCCCAGCACTGATGTTCCATGCTGGGGAGTCTGGTGGGGGCTGAGACCCCTTGCTCCTCAGGGGAGGGACCTCTTCAGCTGACATATCCCTCCAGATTCTCAATCACCAAATGTGGGTGCGGGGCCAGCCAATCTTGTATCTCTGCCCCTTCTACCAGTCTGGACAGGGCTTCTGTATATCCTTAGTTATAGAACTTCATTCTGCTAGTCTTCAAATGGTTATCGAGGTTGATTGTCCTATAATTTACTTGTACTTTTGAAAAGAAGGAAGTCATGGAAGGATGTTAGTGCAGCTTCCGCCTACTCCAGCATTTTGACCAGAACCCCCACATTAATTGATTTTTGAATGTTGAACCAGCCTTGAATACCTGGGATAAATCCCACTTGGTCATGGTGTGTAATATTTTTATACATTGTTGGATTGGATTTGCTAATATTTCTTGAACATTTTTACAAAATTTTTAGGTTCATGAGAGATATAGTTTTTGTTTCTTGTTATGTTTTTGTTTTTGGTAATAGGGAAATGCTGGGCTCATAGAATAAGTTAGGACATATTCCCTCTCCTTCTATCTTCTGGAAAAAATGGTAGAGAATTGGTATAATTTCTTCCTTAAATGTCTGAGAAAATTCGGTAAACCCATCTGGGCCTGGTGCTTTCTGTTTTGAAAGGTTTTAATTATTGATTCAATCTCTTTAATAGATATAGTGCTATTCAGATTGTCTATTTCTTCTTGTGTTAGTTTTGGCAAATTTTTGTCTCTCAAGGAATTGGTCCATTTAATCCAGGTTATCAAATGGCAGGCATAGAATTCTTCATAGTATTCATTATACTTTTTAAAATACGTTTTTATTGATTTAGAGAGAGAGAAAAGGAGAGGGATAGAGAGACAATCATTGATCAATTGCCTCCTGCATGCCCTGCACTGGGGGGTCAAGCTCACAATCCTTGGCATGTGCCCTGACCAGGAATAGAACCGTGACTTTCTAGTTTCATAGGTCGATACTCAACCACTGAGCCACGTCGGCCAGCTGGGCACTTTATTATATTTTTATTGTCCACAGAATCTGTAGTTATATCCCCTCATTTCTGATATTAGTAAATTTTCTCTTTTTTTTTTCTTAGCGTGGTCGTGGCTTATTAATTCAATTAATCTTTTATTAAAAACCCAGCTTTTGGAATTGTTGATTTTTTTCTATTGTTTCCTGTTTTCAATTACATTGATTCCTGCTCTAATTCTTATTATTTTGATTCTGATTACATTGGATTTAATTTGCTCTTCTTTTCTAGTTTCCTAAGATAGAAATTTAGATTACTGGTTTTAGATCTTTCTTCTTTTCTAATATGTGCAGTCAACGCTATAAATTTCTCTTTAAGGACTGCCTTCACTGCATACCACAAATTTTGATAAGTTGTATTTTCATTTGATTTTAGTTCGAAATATTTTAAAATTTCTCCTGAGCCCTAGCTGGTTTTGCTCAATGGATACAGTGTCAGCCTGCAACTGAAGGGTCCTGGGTTTGATTCCAGTCAAAGGCACATGCCTACATTTCGGGCTAGATCCCTAGTAAGGGGAGTGCAGGAGGCAGCCAATCAATGATTCTCTCTCTCTCCTTCTCCCTTTCTCTCTGAAATCAATAAAAATATATTTTTAAAAATTTCTCCTGAGATTTCTTCTTTGACCCATGTGTTATTTGGAAGTATGTTGTTTAATCTCCAAATATTTGGGGATTTTCCAATTATCTTTCTGTTACTGATTTCTGGTTTAATTCCACTGAAAGCAGACATTCTTTTATATGTGTAATGTTTGTTTTATAACCCAAAATGTAGTCTATCTTGGTGAATGTTCCATATGAGCTTGAGAAGAAAGTGTATTCTGCTATTATTATATGAAGTATTCTATAGATGTCAATTACATCCAGTTTATTGATGGTATTGCTGAGTTCAACTGTGTCAGAGGTGGGGAACCGTTTTTTCTGCCAAGGGCCATTTGGATATTTATAACATCATTCTCAGGCCATAGGAAAGTATCAACTTAAAAATTAGCCTGCTATATTTGGTCAAAAATTTAATTAACTCACCCTAACCTATTTGTTACTGTTTTCTATTTGTTGCCCTTGTTCTTGGTTTTTATTTTTGTCTTCCACTTTTTCCACCTTTTGTTATTTAATTAAACTTACTATATGATCCCCTTTCCTCTCCTTTATTAGCACCAGTTATACTTTTTTATTGTTTATAATGGTATATATTTACAACTATCTAAGTCCATTTAAAATAATCTTATTCTGCCCTGTCCAGTGTGGTTCAGAAGTACACACTGGTACAGTGTCAGACCTCACACTGTAGGGCTTCAAGTTCAATTCCCAGTCAAAGGCACATGAGAAATGCAACCAATCAATGTGTCTCTCACATTGATGTTTCTCTCTCTCTAACCATCCCTCCTCCCATCTCCCTAAAAATCAATGGAAAATATATCCTCAAGTGAGGATTAACAAAATAAAAAATAATAATAATTTTATTCTGCTTTGCAGGCAGTATAAATACCTTATAACAAAATAATCCTAATTCCTCCCTCCCTTTCATCGTATCATTGCTGTTGTTCATTTCACTTCTACATCCATATATGTGCATATGTAATCAAATACACTGTTAGTATTATTATTTTGAACAAACTGTTAGCTGTGAGTTCAATTAAGAAAGAAAATTAAAAGTTTTATTTTACTTTCACTTATTCCAATGCTCTTATTTTCTTTATGTAGATCTAAGTTTCTGACCTGTATCATTTTCCTTCTTTCTAAATAACTTCTTATAACATTACCTGCAAGGCAGGTCTACTGGCAACAATTCCTTTAATTTTTATTTGTCTGAGAAAGTATTTCATCTTCACTTTTAAAAAAAAAAAATCTGTTTTTATTGATTTTTTTTTAGGGAGAAAGAAAGGGACAGGGATAGCAAAATAAAAATATCGATGAGAGAGGAACATCATTGATCATGTGCCCTGACTGGGAATCAAACCAGCAACCTCTTGGTTTCTGGGTTGACACTCAACCACTGAGCCACACCAGCCGAGTTCATCTTCATGCTTGAAGGATCAGTATGCAAGGAACAGAATTCTAGGTTGGTACTTTTCCTCTCAAAACTTTAAATATTTTACTTCACTCTTCCTGCTTGCATGGTTTTTGAAAAGACATTTTAATTCTTAACTTTATATGTATACTAGTGGCCCAGTGCATGAATTCGTGCACATTGAAAGGAAATTAATTAGAAGAAATATTTTAATATTGCTATTCACCCTTTCTCTATAATAGAAGTGTCAACCAAAAAAAAAAAAGAAGTGTCAACCAAATTCACGATCGACAATGACAGATAGAAACACACGCGTGCAATTGGTGCCAGCGAGAGCTTTTCTCTATCTTATGTATTGTGCATGCGTGAATCAACAGCCTTTTATAGATATAGAATAAACTTGCTTAATTAGACCTGCTTTCTGATGTAGCTAAACTTTTTGCAGCCCAGTGAAGCACCCCAACTTCTCTTTCAGGTAACTGTCAGCAACACAGCAGTAAATATCAACACAAAGCAGATTATTATTGTAGATCACGCAGGGAGAACAAAGGGTAAAATATTTAACTGCAGTGTGTTTGACTATATCCTACGCAGTGAGAAAACCTGAAGTCATTTTCAAGGTCCACCATTTCTTACTTCTTTTCAGTTGGGTCAAGTTTCTAAACTTTCTAAATCTCCATTTTCTGGCTAATGATAAGAAAATAGAATTCCACCAAGTCTCCTATCTACCTACTCCAGGACTTCTGTGAGGATCAAATGAGATGAGGCATGGGAAAACGCTTCACAGACATTTGGTTGAAGTGTAAAATATTTGCACCTGGCTATAAAGCAAGTCGTGTTCCTGGGCTTAAGAAACTCCAAGGAGGCTAGTCACTAGGGAGAGAAAGACAGGTGTTGGTATGTGATGTCATTACCCAGCATCCACAGTGATCATTTCTGGGCTGGGCTGGGCTGTGGGCCACATTGCGCCATGGGGTCGGCAGCGTTGGCTGCGATTTGGTGGGCTGTCACCCCCGGGGTGGTGGCGGGGCCTGTGTCCCACTTGGGGGAAGCCGAGTGTTGCTTTGTGGGCGCCAGGTCTGTGGTGCCGTTTATTGTTAAATGGCCTGTCACTAGGGAGAGGAAGCCCAGTGTTGCTATGTGACGGTATTACCCAGTGCCCACAGCCACCGTTTCCTGGCTGGGCTGGGCTGTGGGACACAGTTTGCACCATGGGGTCTCGGCAGCATTGGCTGCGATTTGGTGGGCTGTCGCTTCGGGGGTGTGGCAGGGCCTGTGTCCCACTTTGGGGAAGCCGAGTGTTGCTTTGTAGGCACCAGGTCTGCAGTGCCATTTCTCTGTAAATGGCCAGTGCATGTCCCGGCAGCTCCTGCGTTGAGAATTGCTTAGTGTTATGTTGGGAACATGTTAAATCTCTAGGTCAATTTGAGGATGGTTCACATTTTAACTTGATAGTTGAGTGGTGGTCAGTGCACGTCATAGCGACTGGCCGGATGGTTGGACACTTAGCATATTAGCCTTTTATATATATAGATTGGTAGCTGTTTTTAAACTCTGGGTTCTTTCAGGATCTTTTCTTTATCTTATATTTTCAGCAATTTAAATATTATATAGGGTTCTCTTTTTTGGGGGGTGAGGGGTTTTTATCTTAGTTGGTGTTCTCCGAGCTACCTGGATCTGTGGATTTTTTTCCCTCTGTTGCTTTGAGTCCAGAATGTGTAATTTTTTCCCCAATTCTTGAAATTTCCATGATACATGAGGCTGAGGGCATCATAAAATCATAGCTTTCCCTATCACAGCCCAGAGCTGACTCCATGGGATTCAATTTCCCTTTGTCTATAATATACTACACTGTCTTACATATTATAATAAAAGGTATATCTTGAATTTCATTAGGAAATGAAACACTGTTAGGGATACAAAATGCACTACAGGTTACAAGTTTTTTCACTGAACAAATAGAACACTAAAAAAAAAAGAATTATAGAAAAATAAGGTCCCACACATTTTATAGTCTTCTAGCATCCACAAGCACAAAGACTTATTATAAAAGAAAGCAAAACAATATCTTATTTGAAAATGAGCTATCAGGTATACAGGAAATGAAAATGAACAAAAACAGGGAAATAGGTTTAGAACTAAAGTACTTAAGAACTGAAGTATAAAATACTTCATGATTTTTAAAGTTTAGAATGACACATATATATCAAGTGGCTCAATTCCCTTTGATGAAATGCCAAGTCATATGCTCTTTCCCTGTCTAACCCTTATTTACTCTTTAGTTTCATGTTATGCTATAAAATGAAACCATTCACATTTGCATAAAACCAAAATATTTAGAAATATGTTTGAGACTTATGCCCGGCTGATGTGGCTCAGTAGTTGAGCATCGACCTATGAATAAGGAGGTTATGGTTCAATTCCTGGTCAGGCACATGCGTGAGGTATGGGCTTGACCCCCAGTGAGAGTCATGCAGGAGGCGGCCAATCAATGATTTTCTCTCATCATTGATGTTTTTATCTCTCTCTCCCCACCCTTCCTCTCTGAAATTAATTTTAAAAAGGAATTATAAGATTTCTACACTGAAAATTACATAACATTGCTGAGAGAAATTAAAAAAACTCTTTAAAAATAGAGATATACCATTTTCACAGATTGGAAACTCAACTATCAAGTTAAAATGTCAACCATCCTCAAATTGACCTAGAGATTTAACATGTTCCCAATCATAATCTCAGCAGGCATTTTTTTTCTTTTGTAGAAATTAACAAGCTTAATTTAATATTTATAAGGAAATGCAAAGGACCTTAAAAAAAATCAAAGAATCTTGAAAAATAAGGACAAAGTTGGAGAACTTAGGCTTCCTAACTTCAAGACTTACTATGCATAGCTATTCCTTTCCCTAGGATACCTTCCATAGTCCTCCCAGTCTGGGTTGTCTCTCTTCTCTACTTTCACAGTATTCTGCACTACTGTCATCAAAGCGTTTATAACAGTGTATTTCAATAATGTGTTATTTGTCTGTGCTTCTAAATTAGGTTCCTGGACCCAATTCCTGTGTGTGTGTGTGTGTGTGTGTGTGTGTGTGTGTGTGTGTAGTGTGTGTAGTGTGTTGTTGGGGAGGCTTCTCCAAACATAACACTAAGCAATTCTCAGACAAGAGGAGGATGTCCAAGAATTCAATTCAATTCTACTTAATTCTGACACTATCTACCTAGAGACAATATCAAGTTCCACAGACTAAGGGTTCAGTCCTATAAGACTACCCACCCCCTTTCAGATGCCAGTCACAAGTTCATATTGGGTCCAGAATTGGAGGTTCCAACAACCCCCTCCAACTCAGAATGCCAACTGCAAGTTCAGGTTGTTACCTGTACTTCTGACCACATGGCTAAGTCAGGTAGCCTAAGAACAGAGGTTCCCACAACCTCCTTGAGTTCAATTAATTTGCTAGACAGAACAGCTCACAAAACTCAGAGAAACATATTACTTACTAGATCACCAGTTTGTTGTAAAAGGATATAAAAAAACTCAGGAACAGCCAGATGGAAAAGGTGCATAGGGCAACATATGTGGGAAAGGGCAAGGAGCTTCCATGCCCTCTACAGGGTCACCAGTGTCTCCTGAATCTCAATGTGTTCAACCAACCTGAAAGGTCTCTGAACCCAGTCCTTTAGGGTTTTTATAAACGGTTCATTACATAGGTATGATTGATTAACTCATTGGCCATTGATGATTGATTCAACCTCCAAACCCCTTTCCTCCTCAAAGGTCAGGGAATGGTACTGAAAGTTCCAACCCACTAACCTTATGATTGGTTCCCCTGGCAACCAGCCCCCATTGTTAGTTGCAGCCTAAAGTTACCTCATTAACATAAGAAGACACCACTGTGGTTCTCACCACTTAGGAAATACATTTTGGTCATCATTATCATTCAGAATGATGACCCGACAATGATGACCAAAATATATTTCCTATAAATCCCAATATTGCAGCTCCCCACCTTAGATTTCGTAAGGGCATGGACCAGGATCTATATTGTTTACCACTGTATCTATACCACCTAGAAGGGTGCCTATATACTCTAGAGATGCAAATATCTGCTGCATTAATTTATGTAAAGATATTTTAGCCCTAGCTGGTTTGGCTCAGTGGATAGAGCGTTGGCCTGCAGACTGAAGTGTCCCGGGCTCGATTCCAATCAAGGGCACATGCCCAGGTTGCAGGCTCAATCCCCAATAGGGGACATGCAGGAGGCAGCCAATCAATGATTCTCTCTCATCATCATTAATGTTTCTGTCTATCTCTCCCTCACCCTTACTCTCTGAAATCAATAAAAATATTTTTTTAAAAAGAGTTGATATTTTAAAAGAAAACTAATAAAAGTCCATCTTTTGTCTGAGAACTATTTGCACAGGTTGCCAGGACTAGTTTATTGGCCTTAACTTGAAAATACATCAATATTATGATGACAGAACTAAAAAGATTACTATCATGCAATTTATTCAAAAGAAATTAATTCAACCCTTTGGAAATCAAATGTCCTAAACATTTATACTGTATTCTCCCAAGAAGTTAGATGTAAGGAATACTGCAGATGTTTGGAATAATGCAGAAAAAAGCTTTATGCGTAAAGTTGCTCACTGTTATTTTTATGGAAAAAATGAACACAAGCTAAGAGTCCTATAAAATGAGATTTGTTTTAAAAAAAATAGCATGGTAGATCAACTTGATGTATTATTTTACAGAAACAAGATGATTATGAAAGAAGTAGATTTCCCAAATTGGCTGACTAGGTTATTTATGTTAACCTTCCTGGTATAACTAAATAACAAATGCAAAATTTTTTTTGACCTTTTTTTAAATTACAGAGGAAAGGTGACCAGTATGCAAAAAAATTACCAAGCCAAAAATGAAGGGAAAATGTCATCTCAGAGAGGTAACCATGGAAAATGAGGCTTTTGCCCTAAAATATTTGCCAATGCTGAAAATTTTGAACTTTAATTTAAAAACCCTTGTGGGCCAGAAAGACAGAAAACGAAGCCCAGGGCCTACGAAAGGTTGAGTCTAATGGGAGGATCTTCTCACAATATGTTGGGACCCTACAATATTTTAGTACCTCATGACCAGAGTGAGGATAAACAAGAAGATAAACATCTTACCTAGAATTATAGGCTAAATAGGTTCACAAGAGTACCAAAGACTTTCAAGTCTTAAAGTAGTTGAAGTAGGCACTTGGCAGAAACAAATGCAAGTCCTAGCTGAAGAAAGGTTTTTATCGCAAATAAATTTTATTGCAAATCTAAATTTATTCCCACAAATAACTTGTCAAATACAATGTCCAATGCACACACAAACACAAGGCTTACAACAAACCCAAACCCTATGAGCAAGAACTAGCAAAATGATAGACAATAGAAACAGATGCACACAGATTTCAGATGTTTAACAACTATGCTAACTATAAAGGAGGAAAAGACAAGATTAAAGATCTCTAGAGAATAGGAAACCATAAAAAGTGCTATAGAAAATTTGCAAAAGAATCTAAAAGAATTCTAGAAATAAAAAACAGAATAACTGAAATTAAACCCACGAAAGTGGAGCTTCGGAGTTTGTGAACACATCCAGGTACTAGGGAGGGTGACAAACCCTGAGTAGTCACACCCGTCCCCATACTTTGGCATATGCATTTCTACCATTTGGCTGTTCCTGAGTAGTAGGAGAAGGCCATGTGAAGACAGAGCCAGAGATTAGAGTTATGCAGCTACAAGTTAAGGAATGCTAGAGCCACTAGAAGCTAAAAATGGCAAGAAAGGAAATCTCCTCTTGAGCCATCGGCATGGCCCTACTGATACATCAACTTGGACTTGTGGCCTCCAAACTCTGAGATAATAAATTCTGTTGTTTTAAGCCAAAAACAAACAACAAACCTCAATGGTAAGATCCCTGTTTGAAGAGATGGCTCTCAGCCTTGGCTATACATTGGAAACACCTAGGAGAGCTTAAAACAAAAATACAAACAAGCAAAAAACACTGATTACCAGGCTCCAACACAGGTCAATTGAATTAGAATCTCAGGGGATGAAGCTCAGGAGTCAGTTCCTTAAAGTGCTGTGAATCCAGGGTTGGCAACCATTACTCTGAATCAGGGATGGGCAAACTATGGCAAACAAACACATAAACCCAAGCTCCAGTTTAGATTAGATTCTGCTGGAAAAAAAATTAGGAAACTGAAAGAAGAGAAATATAAAAATCAGAGTGGAAATTAAAAAATAAAGAATAGAAAAGCAATAGAGAAAATCAATGAAACAAGAAGTTCATTCTTTGTAAAGAACAACAAATTTTGAGTTTGATCCTCACCTAACAATATGTTTTTATTTATTTTGGTTAGAGAGGAAGTGGAGAGAGAGAGAGAAAGATTGATGTGAAAGAGAAACATTATCTGTTATCTCCCATACATGTACTGACCAGGATGGAACCCAGAACCTAGGTATGTGCCCTGACCAAGAATCAAACTTACAACCTTTTGGTGTATAGGAGGACACTCCAATCAGCTGAGCCACCAGCCAGAGTAAGAATAATAAAATTGACAAATCTTTAGCTAGACTGATTAAAAAAAAAAAAGACTCAAATTACTAGAATCAAAAATGAAAGAAAGGACATTATTACTGACCTTACAGAAATAAAAATATACTGTAAATAATTGTATGCTAGAAAATTAGATAACCTTGATGAAATGGACAAATTCTTACAAAGACACAAACTACTAAATTGACTTAAGAAGAAATAGAAAAATGAATAGACCTATAACAAGTAAAGAGATTCAGTTAATAATCAGAAAACTACCCACAAAGCTCAGACCCAGATGGTTTTGCCACTAAATTCTATTAAAAATTTAAGGAAGAATTAATGCCAATTCTTCACAAGCTCTTCCAAAAATTAGGAGAGGATGGAGCATTTCTCAACTCATTTCATGAGACCAGAATTATTCTGATACCAAAACCAGAAAAATACATCACAAGAGAACTACAGACCAGTATCTATTATAAATATGGACAGATTAATCTTCAGCAAAATACTAACAAGCCAAATGCAGCAACATATATAAACAATATATCATGACTAATAGGATGCAAGTTCGGTCTATCTTACAAAAATCAATAATACTTCATATTAAAATAATAAAAAAAACAAAAATTACACAAACATCTCAATAGATATAGAGAAGCATATGACAAAATCCAACACACTTTCATGATAAAAACACTCAATAGACTAAAAGCATAAGGGAACTTTATCAATATAATAAAGAATATCTACCAAAAAAAAATCCACAGTTAACATAAAACTTAATTGTGAAGACTGGATGCTTTCCCCATAAGGGCAGGAATAAGACAAGGATGTATTCTCTTGTTACTTCTATTCAACATTTTACTGAAAGTTCTATGCAGGGCACATAGGCAAGAAAAAGAAGTAAAAAGCATCCAGATTGTAGTAAGAAGTAAAACTATCTCTTCACAGATGACATGATCTTGTGATTAGAAAATCCTAAGAAATTAACTAAAAAAATATTAGAACTAATAAATGAGTTCAGCAAGTTTCAGGATACAATCAATATACAAAAACCAATTGTATGTCTATACACTCGCAATAAACTATTGAAAAATAAAATTAGAAAACAATTACATTTATAATAAAGAATAAAATATTTACAAATAAATTTAACAAAAAAAGTGCAAAACTTATACTCTGAAGAGCACAAAACATTGTTGAAAGATATTAAAGAAGATCTATAATTAGAAAAATATTCCATTGACAAGCTGTCTGTAAAATTTATATGTTATTGTAAGGGACCTAGAATAGTCAAAACAGTCTTGAAGAAGCAAAACAAAGTAATAGTCATATGTCCTGATTTAAAAATGTACTAAAAAGTAACAGTAATCTAGACATTGTGGTACTAGCACAAGGATAGGCACAGAGATCAATGAAATACAGCTGGGAGGCCAGAAATAAACCTATATGTCTATAGTCAACTAATTTTCAACAAGAATACCAAGACCATCCAATAGGGAAAGAATAATGTTTTCAACAAAATAGTGTGGCAACAACTGGATAGCCACATGCAGATAAATGTTAGCTCCTTCCTCACACCATATACAAAAATTAACTCAAAGGGGAGCAAAGATCTAGATCTAAGAGCTAGAATTATAAAACTCTTAGAAGAAAACAAAGGGTAAGTCTCCATGATCTTAGACTTGGCTAAGGATTCTTGGATATGACACCAAAAGTATGAACAACAAAAGAAAAAAATAAACTAGACTCCCTCAAAACTAAAAACTTTTGTGTTTCAAATAACACCATTAAGAATGTGAAAAGACAACACACAGAATGTGGGGAAATATTTGCAAATCATATATCTGATATGTATTAGGGGCTTATATCCAGAAATATGGCATGGCTCAGTGGTTGAGCTTTGACCTGTGAAACAGGATGTCACAGTTCGATTCCCAGTCAGGCCACATGCCCGGGTTGCAGGCTCAATCCCCAGTTGGGAGCATGCAGGAGGCAGTTGATCAATGATTTTCTCTCATCAGAGATGTTTCTATCTCTCTCTCCCTCTCCCTTCCTCTTTGAAGTCAATAAAAATATTTTATTAAAGAAAGAAATATAACTCAATAATATTTTTTTAATTTTAGAGAATGTGAATAAATAGTTCTCCAAGGACAATATACAACAAGCACATGAAAAGAAGCTCAACATAATTAGTTTTAAGGAAATACAAATCAAAACCACGAGATACCACTTTACATTAAAATGACTAGAATCAAAAAGTGAAATAGTAACAAGGGTGGAAAACCTGTGGAGCATTTGGAACCCTCAGACACTGCTGTGTATGTAAATGGTGCAGCCGCTTGGGAAACATAGTGTGGCAGTTCCTCAAATGATTAAGCATGATCCAGCAAATCTCTACTCTTAGATGTATACCTAAGAGAAATGAACACATATTCCTCACAAAAACTGTACATGAATGTTTAGAGCAGCATTATTCATAACAGCCAAAAGGTAGGAACAACCCAAATGTCCATCAGTGGACAAATAGATGAACAAAATGTAGTATACCCATACATTGAATATTATTAAACTAAAAAAATGACTGAAATACTGAGGCGTGCTATAATGTGGAAGAACCTTGGAAACATTATTGCTAACTGAAAGAAGCTAGTCTCAAAAGGTCACATATTATGATTCCATTTATATAAGATGTTCAGAACAGGGAAATCTATAGAGATAGAAAGTAAATTAGTGGTTGCTGAGGCCTTGAAGTGGGATATAGGGCAATAGGGGGGTGATAGTTAAAGGGCACAAGGTGTTTTGAGGTGATGAAAAGTTCTAACATTGACCGTGGTGATGTTTGTACATATCTGTGAATATGTATAATAAAAATAAAATGTATACATGAAATATGTGAATTGTTTGGTATGTGAATTACATTTCAATAAAACTGTTTAAAAAATATAATAAGGTAGGGCTACTTATTATATTTTTTAAACAGTTTTATTGAAATATAATTAGGGCTACTATTTCACTTCCAGTCACTCTCAGGAGCCAATCCTGCACTTCCACACACCTGAAGGGTGGTGCCTCTTTAGATTTTGCACCCCAGGTTCTGTGCCTTGCCTCACTCTAATCCCAGGTGGGCTCTGCATCCTTCCCCCCTTAAACAAAGATAAGCACTTTTTTTTTTCACGTGGGTTTTTTTATTTGTTGGCATACTATTTTTTTTTTATTGTTTAAAGTATTACTATGTCTCCTTTTCCCCCATCAACACCTCCCCGGCCACTCCCAACCCCAAAAAATAACCACTTTTTATTACTTATATCCTCTTGCCTCAGTAGACATTTTATGTAAGAATGCTGAAAGTAGAAAATTGCTTGCAAGATAGTACTTACTTCCTTTCCATTTTTTTAGTACTTACTACTTCCTTTCCTCTTTTTATTTCTTTTTAAATACTTAACCAGCACTTTTCTTCCTTCCTTCCTTCCTTTGCGCTCTCTCTCTCTCTCTCTCTCTCTCTCTCTCTCTCTCTCTCTCTCTCTCTTCCTTTCTTTCAGTCCTCACCCAAGGCAGGCTTAGAGACAGGAAGGGAGGAAGGGAGGGAGGGAGGGAGAGAGGGAGAGAGAGAGAGATTGAGAGATTGAACGTTCCCTGACTGGGTATGGAACCCGCAACTGATTATGTGCCCTGACCGGGAATGGAACCAGCAACTTTTCAGGGCACAGGGCAAGGCTCAACTGACTGAGCCACTCCAGCAACGCCCTCTTTTCATTTAATACAGTGTTCACTAGAGTGTATGACAAGCGCCCTTGTGAGCAACAAAAAGAAAAAAAATACTTCTCTTTTCAAAGCAATCACACAGCACAATGATAAATTTCCTCAAAACGTTTAGTCTTAAAATAGAAGGGTGATGCAAGAGAAATCCTGAGCTCTGCTCAGTGGCACCACTTCAAGAAACGGGCAAGAGTTTGAGGGGATGGACATGTGGTAAACCTAGAGAGAGGCTTTGGGGTTCACAGCCCCACCCAAGTTTCCTAGCCATGGCTTATTAATTGTATGCAGGGAGAAAGCGGTCAGACTTCCAGAGGCCACTGTAACTCTGAACAGTGCAGATGTTAGCAGCAATCTTGAGGACTTAGTGTTTCTTTCTGGTTCTCTAGTACCATATAAAGCTTGGGTGGAGAGGTGAGCCCTGATATTGATAAAAATTTAATTTCTTTCTTTTTAAAAAATATTTTTTATTGATTTCAGAGAGGAAAGGAGAGGGAGAGAGAGCTAGAAACATCAATGCTGAGAGAGAATCATTGATCGGCTGCCTCCTGCTCACCCCCTACTGGGAATAACCCAGGCATGTGCCCTTGACAGGAATGGAACCTGGGAACCTTCAGTCTGCAAGCCAATGCTCTATCCACTGAGCCAAACCAGCTAGGGCAAAAATTTAATTTCTTGCTACCCTGACAGAATGAGAGCTTTGAGGCTCTTAGTTTTCTTAAAAAACAATGAAGAAATGGCTATTTTTTAATACATGAGGTTTTTCTTTTAAATGTTTTTATTTGGAAATAATTTCAAATGAAGTTGTGAAAATTAAAATAATATAAACAATATCCATCTGTCCTTTACCCACATTCACCTATTGTTGGCATTTCCCATTTTTATTTGCTATTTATATAACTATGTATGCATGTGTATTTACATAATACATATTTATGTATATATGTGTATGTACATAGCATTTTTCTGAACCACTTGAGGATAAGATATATCATGATCCAAAAATAGTAGGTATATTAGAACCAAGAGAAATTCTCTTTCATAACCCATTAGGGTGCCAGATTTAGCAAATAAAAATACAGGACACCGTGGGCAAATTCCAACAGAAATTAAAGCTTCTGAACTTTCCCTGACTGGGAAAACTATTATACTCCCTCTTCTGGACACACTTAAACATTGTTCTTGGATTTGATGAATTCTGGGTCTCCTTGGATACCTTTCAATTCCTAAGCAATAAGCCAAAGACAATGGGCAAGGTTTCTGGTAACCAATTTGTTCTGTCATTATCTTGCTGATAAAAGTGAGAGTTGGCCCTGGCCAGTTTGGCTCAGTTGGTTAAGTGTCATCCTGTGCACTGAAGGGTCACCAGTTCAATTCCCAGTCAGGGCGCATACTGGGTTGCAGGTGTGTGCAGGTGCGTGTGGGAGGCAACCCATGTTTCTCTCTCTCTCTCTTTCCCACTCCCTCTCCATTTCTCTCTCTCTCTCAAGTCAATAAAAACATAGTTAAGAAAATGAAAAGTATCCCTAGCCCATTTGGCTCAGTGTATAGAGCATCGGCCTGCAGACTGAAGGGTCCCGGGTTTGATTCCAGTCAAGGGCTTGTACCTCGGTTGCAGGCTCCTCCCCAGAGAGGCCCTGGTCAAGGCGCATGCAGGAGGCAACCAATCGATGTGTTTCTCTCACATCAATATATCTCTCTGTCTTTCCCTCTCTCTTCCACTCTCCCTAAAAACCAATGGAAAAATATCATCGGGTGAGGATTTAAAAAATAAATTAATAAAATAAAATAAATATAAATATATACACATCCTATATAATAAAAGCATAATATGCAAATCGACCGAACAGCAGAATGACCAGTCACTACGATGCGCACTGACCACCAGGGGGCAGATGTTCAATGCAGGAGCTGCCCCCTAGTGGTCAGTACACTCCCACGGGGGGGCGCTGCTCAGCCAGAAGCCAGGCTCGTGGCTGGTGAGCACAGCAGCAGTGGCGGAAGCCTCTCCCATCTCTGCAGCAGTGCTCAGGATGTCTGACTACCAGCTTAAACCATCAGTCGGACATCCCCCAAGGGCTCCCTGACTGCAAGAGGGTGCAGGCTGGGCTGAGGGCCCCCCCAAGTGCACTAATTTTGTGCATCAGGCCTCTAGTGTGTGTGTGTGTGTGTGTGTGTGTGTGTGTGTATACACACATATATACATATATATGTATATATACATATATATATACATATATACATATATATACATATATACACATATATATATACATACACACACACACACACACACACACACACACACTAGAGGCCTGATGCACGAAAGTGGTGTTTCTCAAAACTGAATGAAACTGAGTAAGAATCATCTTATGAAACCCACTGCCTATCAAATTTCATACGCATAAATCATTATTGGATCTTGTAAAATGTAGATTCTGATTCAGCAGAATTGAGATGGAGCCTGAAATTTTGTATTTAATAAGCTCCCAGAGGACACCAATACACTGGTCGTATCACACTTTAAGTAGCAAAATTATGGTCCCCAATGTCACAATCAACAGATTTATCAAATATGTAGGTATCTAGGCTCTACACAGATGTGCTGATTCAATCTCTGGGGCAGTGTCCAGAAATATATATTAAAAAAAAATTTTTTTTATTGATTTCAGAGAGGAAAAGAGAAGGAGAGATAGAAACATCAATGATGAGAGAGAATCACTGATTGCTGCCTCCTGCACATCCCCCAGTGGGGATTGAGCCTGCAACCTGGGCATGTGCCCTTGACCAGAATCAAACCTGGGACCCTTCAGTCCGCAGGCCGGCACTCTATCCACTGAGCCAAACCAGCTAGGGCCAGAAATATATATTTTAAACAAACTCTTAGGGAGATTTGAGAACCAATGGTCTATGGCAGGGGTCCTCAAACTTTTTAAACAGGGGGCCAGTTCACTGTCCCTCAGACTGTTGGAGGGCCGGACTATAGTTAAAAAAAAAAAAAAAACTATGAACAAATTCCTATGCACACTGCACATATCTTATTTTGAAGTAAAAAAAACAAAACTGCAAAAACACCCGCATGTGGCCCACGGGCCGTAGTTTGAGGACGCCTGGTCTATGGCTTTAAAATATCCTCTACCATTTTCTCTACTTATTTTGTTCCTCAAAGCCTAGTGCTGGTCTCACCTGCTGCTTGTTGCTTTTATAGACCACCTCGGGCTCCAAACTCTTTAACAGTTGTCTGCAGTAAGTTGCTGTTTATCATGGGCTATCTTTCCTTGCATAGATCCTGACCCCCTAGACAGATTTTTTTTTAATGAGTAATTGTGTTATATACTTCCTTATTGCCTCAGCTCCTAGCATAATGCTTAGCATAAAGAGTAAATGTTCAATTAATGCTTGTCATGGACAATAATAGTGACGATGGTGAATGATGAGTCTTCATCCAGGACACATGGTTTTTTCTCCCCAGGCCTGATGTGATTAAAAGAACCTGCTGACTCCATTAAAGGAAACACCCAACTGCTTAGCAAAAGCTGTAACTCCAAATTACAGCATGTTGTTTTTCAGGAACTGGCACTACGATTCTTCTGTACCTTGGTAGTTTGGATTTTATTACGGCAATGGCACTTTAAAGGAAAGAAGGGAATACTTGGAATGTTTTCTATCTTTTATCTATGAATCTCAAAGCACTCTAAAGCCACTTATTAAGTTACTGTAGCCATGGTGTAAATGTTATTACACCCTCATTACCAAAAAAAAAAAAAAAGCTGAATAGGGAAAGCGTTGAAAGATATTTGGTCAAAACGATAGTGCCATTGTAAAAAGGCAGAAACAAGAAACTCAGGAGCCAATGAGTTGGCAGGTAAGCCCTTCTCAGCATCTCCCAGACCTCAAGCTGCGTGACGTGAAAGATGAACGTTCCTTCCATAGAAGAGAAGAGGCCAAAATAAGAACTTTAAAATGACCTCCATCATCTTCCTTCTTCCTCTATATTCCTATCCCCTTAGCCTTTGGTACCTCTCCCGTGACGCTTCTGCACGGCAGCTGTGGCTAGGTGCTGACCCACCTTCCCTCCTTCACAACTTCCTTGTCTGTTTTCGGTCATCTTGTTCTCCCTGCCTCCTGAGCCCCCGGTAGCAGCAGAGCGAGAAGAACCGCCCGCTGAGGAAGTCTGAAAGCAGGTTAGGACCCCCCCCTTCCATCGCGAATGTCGCTTCCGAGCAAGTCGGTTCCCTCTGAGAAGGGCAGTTTCCTCTCTGTGTGCAAAATGGGGAGGATCACGCCCACCTACCTCACGGGAGGGCTGGAGCGAAAAGAACGCACCTCCTACCCTGGAAAGGGCTCAGTGGGGACAGCTGTCCCCTTCCTACACCAGTCCTTACTTAATTAAGGCAAGCTCAGGGCACTCGCCCTCGGGTAGCAGGTTCAGGGAATGTCCCTAAGGGGAACAGCCTCGAGATAGGTTTTTTTCCTTTGAGGAAAGGCATGGTGCGGGTCTGCTGGGAGTCGTAGTCCTCCGCGACGGTCTCCGCGGACCTCGGGGAAAGAAAAGAACTACACGCCCCGTGAGGCCGTGCGGGGACAGCCCCGCGCCCCCTGCCGCCGGGCGCGCGCCCCGAAGCCGAAATTGGAGAGCGGCCTGCGCGCACGCCGCGCCGGGGACTTGCCGGGCGAGCGCGCTTAGGTGGCTGGCTCGCGATAGCCGGCGGGGAAAAGGAGACGCGTGGGAGTGTGTGGGGGCCGCAACAAAGACAACACCCGTGGCAAAAGGCCATTTAGAGCATAAAAAAGAGCCGTGCTTCACTTTCCCACCCCGTGGCGGATCCTGACGCGCTACAGCTGGGTCGTCGGGAGCACCCAGCCTGCTCGCGCTTCACGCCTCCCCCCTCCCGGCCCCCAGGCTTAAATCATAAGGGGCGGGGCCAGCGGCGGGGGCGGGGCCTAAGGTAGCCAGGGCGGCGGCGGCGGCGGCGGCGACCAAAACCCAGGCATCGCGGACTGTTGTTGTTCTCTCCCGGCGCGACCGCCTCTGTCCGTTCGCCCAGAGCGAGACCGGGAGCTGGGGTGGTGAAGAGCGGGCGGCCGCGACCTCCTCTCTCCGGCGTCTCTGAGCTGCGGCAGGAGCTGGTGCAGACATCCTGCCGCTGGTCTCCGATGCCCTTCGGTGAGGAGGGGGCGTTGGGACCCTGGTGAGCGCACCTCAGGCTCCCCCCAACTAGGCGTCTTCATCGCCCCCCCCCCCCCCCGATCCGCGCACCCCAGCCTGCCAGCCATGGCTGAAAACGCAGAGGGGGACCTGAACTCCAACCTGCTCCACGCCCCCTACCACACCGGGGACCCTCAGCTAGACACGGCCATCGGGCAGTGGCTCCGTTGGGATAAGGTGGGTACCTGGGCAGCCGGCATCCTCCCCTTCTCCCCGCACGCCCTCCCACACACGGTCCGCTGCTGCTGCTGCTTGTCCCCACCTGGTGCTCGGCAGGCTGCAGAGGGGATGGGTGGCTCAGGCCACCGCGGGGGAGCCGGCGGGGCCGGGCGTCGCCCCCCACCTCTGCCTGGGCTGGCCCCCTGGGACCGTCTGAGCTGGGCAGGGACGCCTGTGGTCGCTTCCTTTTACAGTGAGCGCAATCGCAACCTCCCTTTCTTCCTTCCACCCCCTCCCTTCAAGTGCATGCCGTCTCTCTCTCTCTCTCTCTCTCTCTCTCTCTCTCTCTCTCTCTCTCTTAATAATAATTAATAATAATAATAATTAATCATCGTCATCGTAAGTTGTATCCGTCATAGAGCTTTCCTTTCCCTTTCCTTTCTCTAAACCTGGAAGTGGTTTTTGTCACGCTTCTTGGACGTTTCTAACCGCTATCCGCGTTAGCTCTGGTCTGCTGTGTTTCTACCTTCCGTCGCTAGGTCGTCGCTGATCTTTTATCACTCCCTAGTATTCTCTAGTATCACCTTTTGCTCTTGGAGAAAGGTAAGAGTTCTCTTACCACCTTCTTTCCCATGTCAGGAATTATTTCCTGGAAGTATCCTGTTTTTTAAAAATAAAATCATGTTTTCCAGCTTTTATATGATGCTTTGATACAGAAATGTTTTTGTGTTGCCCATTCCTCCTCTGTTCTCCCCACCCCCTCCAAGTTTTGCGGTGATTTCATCTTGTGCATTCTTGTGGGATGGATCTGTGCGAGCAGAATTTAAATGCAGCTATCGCACTTGTAAAAAAAAAAAAGGTCCCTGGTGGCTCCCACAAAGGAAGGTGATCCAAGCCTTTGCTTTGTCGAACACATGCAGTGCATTTGTTGACATCAGAAGGAACATTTAAAATGGAATTAATAATACTGAATTAAATAATTAGTCTGGTAGTATGTGAAGTCATGTTGTACAAATAATTTCCTAAAAGATGAGCTTTGTGAAAAAGTTTTATTTTCACTTTGTTCAGTCATTCATGCATTCAGCAAAAAATATTTATTGAGCCCTGGCCAGGTGGCTCCATTGGTTGGAGCATCCTCCTGTACGCCAAAAGATTGCAGGTTCATGCCCAGTCAGGGCACATACCTAGGTTGTTGGTCAGATTCCCCATCTCTAGCATCTCTCTCTCCCCTCTCCCCTCTCCCCTCTCCCTCTTCTCTTTCCTTCCATCCCTTCTTCCCTCCCTCCCCGCTCTAAAATCAATGAAAATATATCCTCAGGTGAGGATTGAAAAAAACACACACCACCACCACAAGAGATTTTATTGAGCACTGGATAATGTTTCAGGGCTTGTCAGCCCAGGGAATACTACTGGTGAGGAAGATAGGAAAGGGTTCTTGCCCTCAAAAAGCCTCAGTTAACGGAGAAGGAAGACTAACAAATAAGCAATCACGTATTAGTTAGCATTACTTGATCATAGGCATCTTGGACATTCTCATTCTTCCTCTGGAGTCTGAACCAGTGCTTCTCAAACCTTGAAGTGCTTACAGATCACCAGATTCTGATTTAGGAAGCCTGGAGGAGGGCTTGAGGATTCAGCCTCAGAATGAGCTCCCAGGTGATACCAGTGCTGCTGGTCTGTGAACCACACTTTGAGCAGCAAGACTCAAGAGCAGCAATTTTTAACCGGTGTGCCGCAAGAATTTTTAAAACATGCAATACCTGACTAGTCAGGGGCACTGACCTCTTTTCCCTTAGATTGTCAAATTAAAAAATTACAGCAGCCATCATAGCAATAGCTGTCCAGTGTGACTGAATCAAAATTATACTTTTTTTTTTATCAGATCATATTTTTTTTGGTGTGCTGCAGAATTTCAGTAATTAGTTTATGTTTGCCATGGGATGTAAAAAGTTGAAAATCACTGCTCTAGAGTGTTCTGATTGAAATAAACTAGAGAACCAACTCCCTTATTGTAGGATTTGGAGATATATATATATATATATATATATATATATATATATATATATATATATATCTTTAGTGGCCTTGAATAAATAAAAGTATATATATATATAATTATACATATTTAGTCAGGTGTACCAAATCTGTGATATCCCATTAATTAACATAAAGATGTGCCTTTAAATCCATTTTGGCAGTATTTATAAAATGCCTACTATAATATAGTTCCTCACTGTGGAAGGATACAAAAGAAGTGAAGATTCAAAGATTGCTTTTCTGGATTTAGTCCATTAGGGAGGAGGGAACCTAATAGAAATAAAAGCACTAAGGCTTAGCATACAGTAAAATGATATATACTGCAAACTATATAAATGTCTTCAGCAGGGAAAATTAACTAAATTACAAAAGAATGATATCCTTATATGTTTAATACAGTTATTTGTTTTTGTTTACAGTCCTCTGCTTTCATTGGTAGTCAGTAAATGCATGTGGTTGCACTTATGTCTCCCTAACGTGAAAGGAAGATTTGTGAAATTCAAAGACACTTGTAGAATTCTAACACAATTTAATTTACTAGTAACTATTATGTATGTCAAAGCCTTTGGCCCTTCAAGAATAGTTTGTTTTTCATTGCCATAAATGAGATCTTTTGTTCTCTTTAGGTGCCAGTTTTGAGTATACTCTTCTTAATGAATCTCTCTCTCTTTTTTTTTTTTTAAGTATATTTTTATTGATTTCAGAGAGAAAGGAGAGGGAGAGAGAGAGATAGAAACATCAATGATGAGAGAATCACTGATCAGCTGCCTTCTGCACGTCTCCTACTGGGGATCAAGCCTGCAACCCAGGCATGTGCCCTTAACCGGAATGGAACCTGGGATCCTTTGGTCCACAGGCCAACGCTCTATCCACTGAGCCAAACCAGCTAGGCCCTTAATGAATCTCTTGATTAATTTTTTAAAAGATTAATTGTCTATGTTGTGCCTAGATATTATTGGAATATACAAAAAGATTATAACATACATATAAACATAAAAAGATAATGCTGAGTAGTTTTAGTGGCAATTAAATGGTTTATAGACAGCTCTTTTAGGAGTTAAAAAGTGGACTGGGATGGTCAAGGAAGACTTTCTAGAAGAACGTATCCTAAGCTACAGCAGAATGTGGAGAGCCAGCCTTCATTGAAAGTGGAAAAGAAAATCTTAGTTTATATCTAAAGTGCCGTCTATGTGCAAGGCACTGTCTGAAAACCTGTGGGAAATACAAAGATGAAATAGATATGGATCGTATCTTTAAAGGATGTAGAAGGGAGGATAAAACAAAAGCTCACAAATATAATACAGGGAGTAAGTAACAGGTGCCCTTAACAGAGGAACAGATTTAAATAATTTTGATAATCACGTAATACAAATAATAAAGATTAATTAATCCTCTTAATGAGAGAGAATACTTTTAATTGGTAAGTAAAGGTGTATATTGTAGACTGAGAGTATAGGTAAGCTAGGTTGTATCCCTGGGCACTGAAATGTAGAGTGCTAAAATACAAACTAATAGGTCAGATTTACAGCATTTATCTCATTACATGTTGACAACACACATCGTCTTTTAGCACAGAGAAACTGGGTTTCATTGAAAGAAGGAACCTACCAAATGCCACTGATCCTGATGGCTCTAAGTGAAGCACATAATTTATAAATTGATCAGAGGGCAATTTGCTACTTGCTTAAATCGGCAAAATTGCTAGTTTTAGCCTTGGTGGGGCGGTGTACTTTGAAAAGTCTTCATGAAAAACGTGTTGTTTCTGCTAACTTTCAGAATTAATTAAAATTTAGACTTGTTAACATGGAGAGGAAGACTATTCCAAGCAGAGACTGAAACTCTAATGTGTGTCTTCAGCAGGAAAAACTAGATTACAAATGAATGTTATCCTTCTATGTGTGTACTTAGAACATTTGTTTCTGCTGTAGCTTAGGGTACAAAGAGAAACTGTTGAGAAGGCATGTAGAGACCAGGTCATAGAAAGCCTTTACAGCACAGGTTTCAGCTCTGTAGGTTCACTTATATGCAGATTTTAAAAATAAATATAATACTGTAAATGTAGTTTCTCTTATGATTTTCTTAATAACATTTTCTTTTCTCTAGCTTACTTTATTGTAAGAATACAGTATGTAATACATGTAACATACAAAATATGTGTTAATTGACTGTTATCAGTAAGGCTCCTGGTCAACAGTAGGCCATTAGTAATTAAGTTTTGGGGGAGTCAAAAGTGGATTTTTGACTGCAGGGAGTTTAAAGGGGCTAGTGCCCCTAATACTCATCTGTTCTAGAGTCAACTGTGATTTGTCTTTAGTGGCCTTGAATAAATAAAAGTGTGTGTAAGTGTTAAAAAGAAAATAGCGCAATAGGGTATTTATTGGTCAGTCAGGTATCCCGTGTAGTTTCAGTGGGCGCATTCTATTGGTAAATCTACCGTAGTCCAGGATCTGCCCCTTGGTGTTTTGGGCCATGGCATTTTGAAAAATAGTGAGTAGAACACTCTGATCTCACTGTAGGTCTATGGTGAGAAAGAGTAGGATGAAAATTTAAAGAGAGATTAGTTTAGATAAGGTTATGAAATGCCCAGAAATAGAAATAAAAAGACTTTAATCGAAGCCAGTGACTTTCGGACATCTAGCAGTGATATTTTTTTCAAGCAAAATGTAGCCCAGATTTTTAAAAATGGTGAATGAATTCCCTTTTAAGTCATCTTGTGATGGAAAGTATACCATGGAGCACCTCTACTTCAAGGTGGTCTAGTCCAATTTCACTGTGTAGAGACCCAAAGTAATTGTGGAAATTAGCCAGTTGTGGTAGAGCCTGGACCAGAGCTTGGATCTGCCACTTAGTTCAATCTAGTTTTTACAATAACAGTTTATATTATATTGTTTTGTTCACATTTTTATAATGCTGTACTTAATTTGGTATTTAATCAATGAAAAGTACAGAATACATATGGCTTTATCAATCTTGGGAAATATTAGTACTTATCACTTGAATTTATTTGTGTAGTGTTTCAAACTTTGTAAAATAACCTAAAATTTTTTTTATATTCACAGCAAACTTGAGGGGTGGGCAGGCTAGGGAGTGGTTATCCCATTTTTTACAAGCAAAGAAACTTAGTTTCAGAAAAGGAAAATGGCTTGCTCAAGGACATATGGCTTTTAAGTAGTAGAGTTGGGACTAGAACCCAGGTCATTTGACCTTTACTCAAATTTTCTTATCCTGTACCAGACCTTATAATCTGAATACTTAGCAAATGTTAGTGACATCATCACCAAGTTTCAGGAACCTCATTAAAACCATTTTGTCCTTTTTAAAAGCTGGAATAGTATGTAATATTAAGCAGAATACATTATCATGAATTTTTTTTTTCAAGAGCTATATTTGCTGCTCAACAGTTGCTTTGGTCTCCTTGGCAACAACATTCTCCTTCTGGCCCAGAAATTTAGTACATACAAACGAGAGTTTGGATTTATTTCCCTTTTTAAAAATAAATTTATTTTTCTTTTTATTTCCATTTTTTTACATTTTCCTCAGTTTCTACCATTTTCTTTTTAATTTATTTGTATTTATTTCAAAGAAATACATGCTTATGATAAAAAAAATAGTACAGAAGGGATTATAATGGGAAGTAATGTTTCTAACTGTCTCTTCGCATCTGCAATTTGCCCTTTAGAAGCCATTTTCAGCTTTGTTTTTAGTTACTCTCATGGTTACCATCAAAAAACTAATGTGCTAGTACCACTATCCCTTGATTTATTTTAGATATCATCTGTCAAATACATGCTATGAAAAAAATGGGAGCTCACTCACACTATTCTTTACCCCTCCTAAATTTCATTATGCCATCAGTTTTCATTATTCTTCTGAAAGTTTACGTAATGTAATTAGTGCTAACAAAGTCTGCAGAACAATGAGCCCAGCTCACAAACACAGAGCTCCTAATTGGCCATTCTACGTAAGAACAGACCGGCAGAAAACATGCCTATATATACAAAAACAGAAAACCCATACCAGCTTTCCAGAAAAATCTGTGGATGTCAATGACTAACCGAGATCAAGTTATGTAAAGAAAAACCAACATCATTTGCTTGTTTGAATTGTTTTTTACCTACTTTATATGTCTGTTCTGTTTGTTTTTAAGAAATATCTCCCCCATCCCCCAAATAAAAGGTTGATTAGCAACTTAGTGCAGATTTTACTACAGGAGTGTATTTTCACGAAATTACTCTCTGCATTATTGCTAATTAGTACTGAGGCTGCTGCCCTCTGGTGTTGGGAGTTAATGGAGAAAATGATTAATGCTGGTGGAAAGAATGGACAGACAGTAGTGTATCCAATCCTGCTTGAGATCTTCCACAACAAATAATTTAGTGAGCACTGTATCTTTCAAAAAAAAAACCCTATGAATATTGTCATATTCAATGACCAAGAGAGTATGAAAATTATAGTGTAAATGAAAAATACCGTGCTTCTTACATACAAAGGCCTTTTCGTTTTTAGCTAACCAGAATCTTGTTAGAAAATCTCTTCGATAAATTCAGTATAAGTAGTGGTTTTATTTTGTGGTTTCTGCTTCAGAATGTTCTCATGTAATTTTCCCTCTGAAATATTTTTTTATTCATGCAAATAAAAATTAGAGAAAACATAAATGCCCACCAATAGGGCAAAGGATAAATAAACTGGAATGCTCTGCAGTAGTTGAAAAGATTAGCATAGATATTACATGTATTGAACGGATATTCAATTAAATAAGCAAGTTATAGAGCATCACGTACAATTTAGTACCATATAATAAAAGGGTAATATGCAAATTGATCAAATGGCAGAACGACCGGTAGCATGACGCACACTGACCACCAGGGGGCAGACGCTCAAAGGAGCTGCCCCCTGGTGGTCAGTGTGCTCCCATAGCCAACCTCCCACAGTCCCTCCCCGCAGCTGGCCCACCCGATCAGCTCGATTGGGACTGGGTGAGATGGGCCCCGATTGGCCCTGATCGCCTGCCAGGCTGAGGGACCCCACCCGTGCACGAATTCATGCAACAGGCCTCTAGTTAAAAATAAAATTTAAAATATAAACAGAACAATTAAGTGGTCAACTGTCTGACTGCTAGTTCTTAAGAGCAATAGGAATTCAGTCAGGAAGACCTTATGTAAAAAGTAGAATTTGAGCTTGATAAGTAGGATAGGAATAGACGATGGATAGGCAGAAAACTTAAGGTGAGAGAAATTTTAAAAATGGAAAATGAAACTGATCAGGGAAATGAGACTGAACAGGGGGCATGTAAGAACAATGAAGAGATTTAGGAAAACTAAAATATAGCACATGTTTTTGAACTGCTGAGGTGGTTAAGAATAGATGATAGAAAACTAGTGTTTTTTGAGTGATCATATGCCAGACATGGTACTAAATGCTTCCATGTTAAAAATCTCTTTTAATCTTAACTCACAATGATTGTTTGAGGTAGTTATTCCCATTTTTTAACCTATACAGGGTTTGAGCCCTAACCAGTGCTGTTAAATGGTTATAGCATTGGTCTGTGTACCTAAGTGTCAAGAGTTCAATTCCTGGTCAAAGTAGGTTCCTGGGTTGCAGGTTCTATCTCCAACCTGGTCTGGGCACACCAGGGAGGCAACCAATCGATGTGTCTCTCTCATATCTCCCTCCCCCTTTCTTTCTTCCACTTCCCTCTCCCACTCTCTCTCAAAATTAATGGGAAAAATATCCTCGGGTGAGGATTAATAACAGAAAAAGTGGTTTAGACTTTTCTGCCTTTTAGGATCTGGTTCCACCCTTCCTAACCTTTACATTTGGTGTAACTGGCATTGGACGCTATTGTTGGTTCTTGAATGATTAATCTGGCTGCAGCATGTAATTAGGATAGGATGAATTGGAGTTGTGGAGGGTAGCCTGGAGCCTCTTCTAGAAATGTGGATATCAAAGTTTTACATTAGGGTACTTATAAAGCCTTTTAAGAAAACTAAGGAAGAAGTAATGGGACTTATTAATACATTTATTTCTCTCTCTTTAAAAATACAGAGAATGATAAACAGTTCCCATTTTGTTAAATCATAAAATTTTGCTAAATTTGAATCAGATCTCCTTTTTAAAGAAAAAAGCAAATTACAGATTCAGTTTAATTCCCCGTATTCACTTCCTGACCCAATTTCTCCCCTTTTCTCCTTTCCCCAAAGTAACCAAGGCATATCTATGAATTTTAGGGTTTTATCTAAATTTCCTGTTTGGTTAAAAAATTGTTTTGTTTTTCACTTAATCAAATAATGATAACCCTGGGAGTTAAACAGCTCCTTTAAAAGAAAATCACAGTCAAAATTATTTCAATGCCTGAAAACACTCAACAAAAGTAAAGTATTATATATCTTATCAATCTACCTAATAAAAGAGTAACATGCTAATTGACCTTACCTTCACGATGCCCACCAGCCAATCAGGAGTGAGTATGCAAATTAACCCAACAAAGATGGTGGGTTGATTTGCATACACAGGCACCCGCTCTGGGCCTCTGGGCAGCGAGGGAAGGCGGAAAGGCGGCTCTGGCCAGAGTGAAGGCAGTGCCGGCAACCAGGGGAAGGAAGGCCCATTCTTGCACGAATCTTTGTGCATCGGGCCTTTAGTATATATATAAAAGGCTAAGTGACCAACCATCCATCTGTCTGACCATTCGACTGACCCCGGCCAGTACATATTACACGCACTGGCAATTTAAAAATAAACGTTGACTCAACGCATGCACCATACATATAAAGCTCTCACTGGCGCCAATTGCACGCGATGTATGTATCTGAAAACCAACTATTGGCACTTTGTTGTTGTTATATCATGTTTTTGTTTATTTATTAACCAATTTATCAATCATTGTTTTTATATCATGTCTTTGTTATTTTTATATCATGTCTTTGTTGTTTTTATATCATGTTGTTTATTAATTTATATGTTATTTTCAAATACATTTTACTAATTTTCTTTCCTCTCTGACACTTCTATTATAGAAAAAAGGCGAATAATGATATTAAAATATTTTGTATTTTAATTATATAATACTATAATACTATTTTGACATGTAATTTTTGCAGTAGCGTAATTATCACATGAATCTTCCTTCTAATTAATTTCCTTTCAATGTGCACAAATCCACTAGTAATATATAAATACTTAGTATATAACTTTTGAAAATGTGGATACTATTAACTAATCTCTAAACAGTACACTATTACAAGATTTTCAGAAGCTATATTTCCTTAATAGGATGAAAGTCAACAATAAAATAACATTAAATACAGACTAAGATGTTCATCTAAGTAGAAATGTCATACTTTACAAAAATAGTAAGTTTTATTTGTGATTTCTATAAAATTAGATTCATATATAAAATAAATGACTTAAACATCTTCTCCCCAAATATCAAGGAACTTTTACATAATTATAAAGAAAAACTTAACAATAAGAGAGTTGATAGTATACTATAGTACTACAGTACAACTCACACCAATGTGTATTTATTTTTGTAATTTTCATGCCCTTGGGGAGAAAAAGAACCTTTGTTTTATAAAGCACTGAAAATTTAAGCACCTTTTAAGTATTGAGTGTTTGATTTTGTGTGTTTTAACAGGTAGTTAACTTGGTTGAACGCTAACTGCAAACTGTTTCTTGAGAGGCTGCTCAAATCTCGATTTATTCTTTTATCCTTAGCCAAAGTCTATCTCACATACATAGTACAGGAGTCAGCCAGAGAATTGGGCAGAGTCTGTGTGCAGAATGTTGGGTTCTCCCCCTCCAGCTCTCTCCTTTCTGGACATATACCCCTGTGGTTACCCTGAACTCTGTCCTCTGGTTCTTCAGACCATAAGGACTGTAGAATTTTCACGGGTGTTTTAGCCACTGTGCATGGTTCAGATTAATACCTGCCTTCCCATTAAAAGCCATAAAAATGGGAACTCACCCTGTACTGGTCCCTTGTCCCAAATGTCAACTCCCTTTTACAATCATTTGCATTTGTCCACTCTCCAGTACCTTCAGGTCTTTGTGGGTTTGGTTTTGTTTCTTTGTTTTTGTATTTTGTCTAGAGTTTACAGTTGTTACCTGTGGGAAGGTCAGATATTGTTGGAGTTTACATGGCCATATAGGAAACAGATGGTTTAAAATGATTTTTCTGTTTGTTGATACAGAGAAATGCAATTGGCTTTGGTATATTGACCTGGTATCCAACAACCCTACTGTATTTTAACATTCATTCTAAAAATTATTTACTCTTGAAATTGTTTATGTGCTCAACCATTTCATCTGTATATATGTGTTTTGTTTCTTTTGCAGTTCTTGTACTTTTTGTCTCTTTTTCTTGCTTTACAGCTTTAGCTAGGACTGCTAGTCATTATCAGATTCAGGAAGTTCCTTTCTATTTCTTGTGTGCTAAAAGTTAAAAGTATATACAGTTGACACTTGAATAATACAGGTTTGAATGACACAGGTCCACTTATGTGCATATTTTTCAATAAATATGCAGTTAGCCCTTTGTATCCCCAGGTGTTTTATCCGCAGTTGGAAATTCATGAATGCATAGGGCCGACTGTATGCATTGATCTATGTCATTTTATATGAGGGACTTGAGCATCTATAGATTTTGGTATCTATAGGGGTCCTGGAACCAATTCTCCACAGATACCAAGGGACTGTAGTTTTTGAGGAGTCAAAAGTTATTTGCCAATTTTTGATAGCACACGGTTGGGCACCCTAAACCCCTGCATTGTTCAAAGGTCAGCTGTGTATATTTACATATATGTATCTTAGGTTGAGTTCCCTAGAAGCCAAGATGGGGATTCTTGTGTAAATGATTTATAAAAGAACTGCTCTCAGGAGAAACCTGTAGGGGAGTGAGGGAATGATTTAGTTTCAGGTAAAATTGACTCTCAACTAGATTCGTTGGCCCTCTGGAGTATTAATTGCATAATGGAGTTATAACCCTGCACCAAACAGTCATTGGCTGTTGGCCATGGGGGAAGGTGTGTATAGCCTTCATGTGTTCTGCACAAACAGATTCAGAAACAGAGACAAAAGGGATGGTTACCAGAAGGGAGGGGGTGGGGAGGAGAGTGAAAAAGAGAAGGGGAATTTAGTCAATAAGATTGTGATAAGTTTACATGTGACAGATGAATATTAGAATTAGTGGAGTGACCACATTATAAGGTATAAAAATGTTGAATCACTATATTATACACCTGAAACTAATACAACCAATGTAAGATTGTATACCAGCTATACTTAAATAAAAAGTAAATTTATCAAACCCAAACCAGAATACAAGGTTGGTATAATATTAGAAAATCAATCAAGGTTATCCACAACTTTGACAGGTTAAAAAAGAAAAATCATATAACAATTTCAACAGATGCAAAGTGCCTAATAAAGTTAAACATTAGTTACATAAGATAAAATCTAACAAACAAGGACTATGTGTAAATTTAGTATGTGTGTGTGCTAAGATCCTGTTAAGATCCTCCCAGAGATCCGTTTAACTAGTTGGTTGTGTCCATTTCCAGCTACATAGGTACTACTGCTATGAGTTCACACACATGCATCCTTCTCTGGAGAACTGCCTTAGGATGATCAGAGCCAGCTTGTGCAGTTCCACTTCTTCCTCTGCCAGCTTATTTCACTTAGCACAATACCCTCTAGATCCCTCCATGTTGTCACAAATTTCATTCTTTTTTATTGCTGTGTAATATTCCATTGTGTATGTGTACTACATCTTCTTCATCCATTTATCTATCAACAGACACATAAATTGCTTCCATATCTTGGCTATTGTAGATTTTGCTGCAATGCACATAAGGGTGCATATATCTGTTTGAATAATGTCTTCTCATTTTCTTTGGATAAATACCCAGAAGTGGAATTGCTTTAAGGTAAGGCCTGAAACCATAAAACTCAAGAAAACATAGGAAGTAAACTATCTGACATCAGAGAAATATCTTTGTGGACACGTCCCCTCATGTAAGGGAAACAAAATTAAAAAAAGGAACAAATGGGCCTACGTCAAACTAAAAAGTTTCTTCATAGTGAAGGAAACCTTCAACAAAACAAAAAGGCAACCTACTGACGGGAGAATATATTTGCAAATTATGTATTTGATAAAGGATTGATATCAAAATATGTAAGAAACTTATACAACTCAGTAACCGTGACCTCCTGGTTAGTAAGTCAACTCTCAACCACTGAGCCATGCTGGTCAGACTATACATAGTATTTATTGGCTCCTTAGAAAGGCTTCATATTAGGACTCTGCTTGTGATCCTGATTAAGTTTTAATACTTCTTTTTTATAGAATCCCAAAACAAAAGAGCAAATTGAAAATCTGTTACGAAATGGAATGAATAAGGAACTTCGGGATCGTCTTTGTTGCCGAATGACTTTTGGGACTGCAGGACTTCGTTCTGCTATGGGGGCAGGATTTTGTTACATTAATGACCTTACAGTAATACAATCAACACAGGTAAGTCCATACACTTTTATCACTCAATGTTTTTTACCGTATAAATTAGATAGTGCCTTTCTAATGAAAACCAAAACCTTCATATCCTGGAAGATAATCTCTTGTAGGTAAATAAAAAAGAATAAATTCTGATCTTTGATTTATCGAAGGCATTTCTGTATCTTCAAGGTCAAAGACTAACTTCTCAGTAGGAGTTATTTTAGTTGTCATTGTCACCTTCTTGACAGTGTTACTTTGCATTTGTCATAAATAGGTGAAATCTTTTGGTTAGCTTTTGTCTTGTGATTTAGCAAGGCCTAATATGGTCAAAATTCTTTTCTCTAGAGCCTTAAGGCAATAAACAATTTATTTTGGCTCTTCTAACAAATGAATATTGACATTTCCTATTTAGATGACCCATTTTGGCATATGGCCATTGATACAGGTTAATCAGGGTATTTGGAAAATTTAGTTGAAAATATTTCCATTGGTTCTTCATATCCATTTGGGAGTTCTTTAAGATAGTGTATGACAAACACCATTTATTTTATTTCTCCCCATTTTATGCAATTTATTTTGGAAATAAGAAACTAATTACTTTTCTTTCCAGTGAATCATTATCATTGCTTCAAGGAACTATACTTGCTTGAAGGCCAAAATGCATTTAGTATACACTAAAAATAGATCTGGACTAGAGAAATGTTCAGTAGTCATAATTTTAATTGATCCTGGCAAACAGTGAATCATCTTTAGCCTTGTTCTGAGGGAATTCTCTAAAGCCAAGGGCTAGTGCAGGGGGTGGGGATGAAGGGATGACAACATACATACCACCTCCCCACCTCCATCTCCTCATCTAGAGATGCCTCAGTTCAATCTTTTTTATATATTGGGTTTCCTTGTAAGCTTTCATTTTAAATGAAGATTCCTTGACTTAACAAAACGGGATGGAGGAGCTGTTTGAAAAAAATCTCTAGAAGTGCAAATTTTTACAGTAGTTGAGTGTGAAGTAGAAAAGTCAGATGGAATCTGATTCTTCAGCCTTAGCCCTTTTCAGAATCTAGGTAGAGGGGGATAAAATAAAATGGATTTTCATACCAGAGAATAATAGAATAATAGGAGGTTCTGTGAGGTTTTAGGATAGTATAATCATTAGAAATAAATAAGTGGGTGAAACTAGCCAATTTGGGTGTGCATGTGCACACACACTCACACACACACAGAAAGTAATTTGGGAAGAATAATTATTCTTTTTTAAAAAAGATTTTTTAAATTGATTTTTAAAGAGAGAGAGGAAAAGAGGAGTGAGAGAAACATTGATGTGAGAGCAAAGCATGGATTGGCTGTCTCCTCACGCCCCCTACCAGGGATCCAGCCCGAAACTCAGTTATGTGCCCTGACGCAGAATCAAATCAGCAGCCTTTCAGTGCATGGGATGATGCCCAACCAGCTGAGCCACACTGGCCAGGGCAAGAATAATTACTTTTTAAAAAAAATACATATATATATTTTTTTATTTCAAAGAGAGGAAGGGAGAGGGAGAGAGAGATAGAGACATCAATGATGAGACAGAATCATCAATTGGCTGCCTCCTGCATGCCCCCTACTGGAGATCAAGCCCATGACCTGAGCATGTGCCCTGACCAGGAATCGAACTGTGACCTCCTGGTTCATAGGTCGATGCTCAACCAGTGAGCCATGCTGGGCAGAATAATTATTCTTGAAAGAGCCCTGGAAGAAGAGTCCAGAAGTTACTGGGGCCTCATTTGGTGCTGCCACATAGTTCCAGCAGTGCCTTCCACGTGATAGGTAATTAATTAATCGGTATAACTTGGTTTTAGTTGAATGAATGGCCTTGGGCAAGTCATTAAATGGAGCATCAATCTTATTCTGCTTCCTTTTTGAAGAGATGTTAAAAGACAGACAAAAATAGAAATGGTATCTGCATTTCTGTCTTTTCAGGGTTGTAAGGATTGAGTGTGGCAACATTTGTAAAAGTAGTTTTAAAGAACTTATCCTCTCTAATAAAATGGTAATATGCAAATTAACCATCACTCTGCTACATAAGCCATGCCCACCAGCCAAGCCACGCCCACCAGCCAATCAGGGCGAGTATGCAAATTAACCCTATCCAAGATGGCTACAGCCACAGAGAGCAAGGTTTCCCAGGTAACAGAGCAAGCCAAGCTTTCCATAGCCGTTGCAGGCCTAAGCCTCCACTCAAGCTACAAAGTTTCAATTATAGAAGGTAAACAAATTCAAACAAATGGCGGCAGAATGGAGCTTGAGAGAGCAGGCCAGGGTTGCTGGCGGCAACAGGGAAAGCAAAGCTTTCTGCACACCCTGGCCGGGCTCACCTGCTTAAGGCTACAAAGTTTCAATTGTCAAAGGTGAATTAACTGCCACAAAAATGGCTGCCGCCCCGGAGGGAGCAGCAGGCTTGGCTCCGCCCCAGGCAACAAAGTTTCAATTGTAGAAGGAAAATAAATTCCAGATACCAGGGCCTCCCCTTGGGTTGCCAGGGGGCATGGCCGGCCTGCAAACCACCACAGGCCCCTCGCTCAGGCCGCCCCACGCCCCAAGGGAACCCTTCAGGGCAAACCAGCTGGGACACCCTTCAGGGCAAACCAGCTGGCCCCCACCCGTGCACCAGGCCTCTATCCTATCTAATAAAAGAGTACTATGCAGATTGATCATCACTGCAACACACAATATAGCTGCCCCCATGTGGTCAAAGATCCTGCCCCCATGTGGACACAAGATGGCCACTACAAGATGGCGAGCAGGAGAGGGCAGTTGGGAGGCACCCGGCCTGCAAGGGAGGGCAGTTGAGAAGGACCAGGCCTGCAAGGGAGGGCAGTTGGAGGTGATCAACCCTGCAGGAGAGGGCAGTTAGGGGTGACCAGGCTGGTAGAGGAGGGAAGTTGGGGGCAAACAGGCTGGCAGGGGAGCAGTTAAGCATCAACCAGGCTGGCAGCAGAGTGGTTAGGGGGTGATCAGGCTGGCAGGCAGAAGCGGTTAGGGGCAATCAGGAAGGCAGGCAGGCAAGCAGTTGGGAGCCAGCAGTCCTGGATTGTGAGAGGGATGTCCGACTGCCCGTTTAGGCCCGATCCTGTTGGGATCGGGCCTAAACGGGCAGTCGGACATCCCTCCAGGAGTCCCAGATTGGAGAGGGTACAGGCTGGGCTGAGGGACAACCCCCCGCTGTGCACGAATTTCGTGCACCGGGCTTCTAGTAACAATATGAAATGCTAGAGGCCCAGTGCAGGAATTTGTGCATGGGTGGGGTCCGGCTGGCCCACCCCAAACGGAGCCAATCGGGGGCTGGGCCGGCCAGGGGGAGGGGCTCCGTCAAGGGGACAATTTACATATTACCCTTTTATTATATAGGATTATTTTTAGAAATGAAAGTGTTAATGTTAGCAAATCATTCATAAGCTAGTTAAATGGTTTTAGCTATTTTCATGATATTTTCAATATTAAATACTTCATTTTTTCATCACCCTTGACTGTTGGGGATGCTCTAGTTTATAGGATTTTCTTTTCTGTGAGATTTTAAAACCAAGGAATTACAAATTTTAAGAAATGTTCTAATGAAGTTTTATGTTGTTGATTAAAAATGTTTTTGTCATAAATAGGTGAAATCTTTTGATTAGCTTTCGTCTTGTGATTTAGAAAGGCCTAAAATGGTCAAAATTTTAGCCTTAAGGCAAGAAACAATTTCTTTTGGCCCTTCTAACAATATTTTTAGCACGTCCCATATTTTCCCCCTTCGTGTTTTATGTAACGTATTTTGTTTAATATTTACTTGATATTTTTGTGGTATTAAATGTGTCTGGAACTCCGGGAAATAAATGTTTGACATCTCACCTTTGTGGATTGAACGGTATTGTTTCCACTTTGGTAAACATGGGCCTAAAGGCAGAAGCCAGATTCCCAGGAGCCCATAAACTTCACAGTGCACATAAAAATAATAGATTTTTAAATTGTATAAAAATGCAGGCATTAGGAGCTAATGTTTTATGTTTATCTGCTTCAGGGGATGTACAAATACCTGGAGAGATGTTTCTCAGACTTCAAGCAGAGAGGCTTTGTCGTTGGGTATGATACCCGAGGGCAAGTAACTAGCAGCTGCAGCAGCCAGAGGTACAGTGTTCATCGTCTCAGAGGTTAAAATGGATTGGGGGGGAAAACCTTAATTTTTCCCACCAGGAGCAGGATATCTGAACTAGGAAGCTGTCAATAAGAAATGTGATCTCACGCTAATATTTATTTTAGAGCTGAAATAGAAGCATTTCAAAGATAAGCTTTAGCTTTTACAGAAAGGAGCAACATTTAAAAATATTTAGAGTTAGTATTTAGAACGGCATCATGCTTATTTTATGATTTTCTATTTTGACCAAGGCACTGGGTAGGAATAATGATGTAGCTTATATTTTCTCATTGTAGTCCCATTTGAATAGTTTTAGGGTATTTTTACACACAGATTATCATGATACCTTATTTTTTCAGGGGGTAGTTATGCATATTGTGTTTATTAAAGTATCTTATTTCACTTTTCTCTGTTGTTTTTGCATTTTTCAGGTTTTATTTCTTAGTAAAAGAGCCATCAAAAGATAAATGCGAAAAAAGAAAAATTAAAATGTCAATTCTCTTTATTGTTAAGCTCCTTTAAAAAATCTCATTTATTTAACCTTTTTAAGTTAGAGCATGAAGCTTAAATAGCCAGTGATTATAGGAATTGGTTATATTAGGATACTATATATTTAGAATAATTGTAATAGGAAACATTTATTATGGAATTTAGGTTTCTAAAAAGTATGGTAAGACTAAATGAAATATTTTTTTTCTCTCTTTTTTTAGGCTTGCTAAACTTACTGCTGCAGTCTTATTGGCTAAAGATGTTCCTGTGTACCTTTTTTCAAAATATGTTCCTACACCTTTTGTGGTAAGTGTGTTATGTTATTAATCTTACAGTTTGCTGCTCTGGAAAAGATTTCTTAAGTCAACCAGGATTCAAATATTTGTCCTGCATATAGTTCTCTATTAAGTGATATGAAGTGCCAAAAGAAGAACCAAAGGAAAACAGTGTTGCTCTGAATTTATTTTCATTCAACAAGCATGTGCTAAACCAAGTAAGAATTTGATCTGTAACAAACTGACAAATCTAGAGTCATGGTGGGATATTTTAATACTATTCTTTCAGAAATTGATTTATTAGACAGGCAAAAACAATTAAGGATAGCTTTGAACACACTGTTAGTATGTTTGATCGGGGTGTGTGTGTGTGCGCGCGCGCGCAAAAGCCCTGTACCTTAGTGATGGTAGGATGCTCATTCTTATCAAGCAGGATCACATAGGAAATCTCAACAAATAACAGAGAACTGCTTATTAAACTATAGTCCTGGACCCCAACGCAATAAGATTAAAAATGAGAAATGCAGTGTTGGAATTATAAAAACACTTTTATGGAGATATCATAGTGAAGATTAAAAATTTCAGGCAATCCTTGCTTTGCATGGTGATGCAGGACTATAAAACCATGGAAATCGAGCTAAATCATTAATGGGAAAAATTGTCTGTAAACTTTAAATTTTTTTTGTCAAAACATAAAAACACTTTTAACCCTTACTTTAAAATTTTTTGTTAAACATTTCTGAACCTTACTGTTAGATCCCTTTGTACACCATAAGCGTCTATAGACACAAGCGATGAACCTTCCCCACACGCCACGCGCGTCTATAGCTGCAAACCTCTACGTGGAAAATGTGCTTGGTATGCTTTTCTACTAGTATTGGTACAAAACAGTGAAAAGAAACGAAGTACTTTTGTAAACAATGTAATGTTCCAGTATATTCAAAATATTGAATTATTTATCAGTGGCAGTTAACTGATTTAAAAATGTATAGGGAAAATAAAAAATAGTAAATCTGTTATTTATTTAGTACCCTGTAATTTAAAACATTGAGGACTAAAGTGTTTTATTCCTTTGTAAAATAACTTATTAAGAGTATGACCAGTGCTTGCTTCTTGTCATATCTCTTAATATGATGAGCATCTTTTCTATGCCTCAGTGAATTGTCACACTCCTAAGTTTGGATCAGCTTCCCACATTTTATCCTTGGTAATTTCAATATTATGAACTCTTTCTGAGAATTTTTTTTTTTTTTTGCCAGTATCACTTCTCTGGGACATCTTCATCCTTTCATCACAAGTATAGCTCTCACTTAAATCCATACGTTCGCCTTCACTAGGCTCTTCTGGTTGCAGATCTCGAGTCTCTTGAATGACAGCAGTGTTATCAACATTCCCAGTTATTTTTTCCTGTAACTCCATTGCCATTCAATTCAAATTTCATCTCCACCATTATCACTTTTGTGTTTTTGCTGCATTTTCATCTTTGTTGGCTAGTTCCTTCTTTCAGTTCTTCATTTTTGCAAGCTATAGTTAATATAGCATAGTAGCTGAAATGTAAACATGTTGTTGGAAGACTAGGATTATTTAACTAAAGCATGGTGTCAGACATTTGTGTATATTGGAACTGTGCAAAGCAAGGACTGCCTATATTTAAAACTGAGCAACATAAGTAGCAGAAATTATGGGCTATAACTAGAGCCCTGCTTAAAGGCAAATTTATAGTCTGTGAATAAATTAGGAAAAAAATATTAAAAATGATGAGCTAAGCTATTTAACTTAGTATGTTAGAATGAAAACAGAATAAGTCCAAATAAAGTAAAAGGAAGGAAATAATAAAGATATAAGGAAAATCAAATAGGAAACAAAGAGAGTACCAACGTAAGAGTAAGTTGGCTCTCCGAAGAAACTAATAAAATAAACAAACCTTTAACAAGGGTGCTCAAGAAAAAGAGAGAAAAGACACAAATAAAGAAATTTAATAATACAATAGAGACTAAGAAAAGCACAATATTCTGAATAACATAATGCAAATAAATGTGAAAGCTTAGATGAATTTCCCAATTTCCTATAGTAATTGATATGTCAAAACTGGTAAGAAATAGAAAACCTGGCCCTAGCCAGTTTTACTCAGTGGTTGGAGCATTGGCCCGCGGACTGAAGAGTCTCGAGTTTCTACTCTAGTCAAAAGCACATACCTCAATTTCAAGCTCCATCCCTGGCCCTGGTCAAGGCACCATATGAGAGGCAACCAATCAATGTGTCTCTCTCACATTAATGTTTCTCTCTCTCTGTCTCTCCCCCTCCCTTCCACTCTTCTAAAAATCAATAGAAAAAATATCCTTGGGTGAGGATTAATAAATAAATAAAGTAGAAAACCTGAATAAGTGTCTAACCACTAAAGAAATTAAACTGGTTTATTTTTAAAATCTTTTCAAATTAAATATGCCAACTCCAGGTGATTTTATAGGCAAGTTTTACCAAATGTTTGAGGAAGAGATAATGTCTCTATAAATGGTAACTAATGATTTACTGGAAATACACTGAGTGGCTCAAAGAATTGAAGGAGTTGTTAAATAATTAGTTCTAATGATTTACAGAAACCAGGAAGGATCCAGAAATTTAGAACATTTTTATAGGATTCTGCCACTGGGTTGCCAGTCCCAACTCTACCAATCCCTGTGTGGTCTTCCTCCCTTACTGAAGGTGGATTTGCTCAGCTGGTATTTTTCGCAGTCCCAGATTCACAGCCTTTATCAGCATAACCTTGAGTTAAAAGGCAGTCTTTGTCTACCTTCAGCAGAGAGGCTTGTGTTATGAACCAGTTTCTGAATTAAATCAAGGAATAAGTTACTCTGGTCAGTACTGGACCCTGTGTCCATCCCTCCATGGCCAGGAGGAGAGAAGTTGGATGTAATGGTAGAGGAGTAGAGGGAACATCCTACAAAAAAAAAAAAAAAGTGGAACCCAACCTCTAGGAATTAACTTTGACAACAAAGATGGTGAGTTGACCTTTATATGATATAGAGGCCACAAAGTATATATACAGATTTCCAATTTTTTTTTTCAGGTTTTCAAATTGGAAGGCAAGAGACCTATATTCTACCCTTGAATCTTCTCCCTTGTGATTGTATAATGTTGGATAAACCTCAGTGTAAAATTATTTCGAATTAGGTGATTTCTAAATTTACTTCCAGCTCTAACATTTTATGATTATATTCATCACTCATATCTCCAGAGTCTAGTGGAGTGTCTGGCATATAGTAGATGCTCATTAAATATTTGTTAAATGAACAAAATAATAAAAAAACACAGGACTAAGTTAAATGAGACTAGGGGGGAAAGCCATTCAGCCTAACAGGTGATTATTGTTGACCTTTTAGAAATGGGCCCCACCCAATGATGGTTGAGGTTGTAGGCTATTTATATCTCGATGTCTTTTCCTGTTATTTAGTCAAAGGTATTCTAATGTCACATGTACGAATAGCCAGGAAATTATGCTGTTGCTGTTTTTCAGCCATATGCAGTCCAGAAGCTCAAAGCAGTTGCAGGTGTGATGATTACAGCATCTCACAACCGCAAAGAAGATAACGGATACAAGGTATACCTTGGGCTCCTATTCTTTGCTTATTTACATAGCTCCTTTCTTATTTAAATAATAAATGCTGGGTTTATTTTCTACACTGGGGAGCAGAACTAGACATTGGGGACAGGGAGATAAAAACATTGAGGCCAACCCTCAAAGAATGTGTATCCCTACTGGCCCTTGCTACTTCTCAACATGTACTATTATAACAAAAGTCTCTTCATCAGTCTCATTACTTCTATCTTACTGCCCTCAATGTCCCCATTCTGTTCCAAATCCATCCTGTCTTCCATTTCAGAAATATAATCATATTGTATCTAAATGAATTGGAGTTTGCAGGAAGAGAGCCAGAGTAATAGTACTTGGACATCACTGTCCTCTCCCTCTAACCTTCTACCAGGGCTCCCCATTGGCCACAGGATCCACTTGACGTGTCAGCCTCTGTGACAGAAAGTAGGGTGGAGAAGGGTGAGGAGTGGCCCTGGAGGGACAAACAGAAAACACACAGCACAGTATGGAGCCAGTGTTTGGGGCTCTGGGGTGATGAGTCCATGATCTTATACTTGCTTTTCTTCTTGTGTGGAAGGTCTTTAGGTACACTGGGGAAAATACAATTTAATAGTAATACTACCCAGCTAAGTGGGTAGTACTACCAGTCACAAAAGCAAGATTAATTCCGTTTTGGATATATTAAGTTTGAGATACTCGGTCAGCCAGGTAGCAAGCCACGTCCTATATGCAGTTAGATATAAAGATCTGTTGCTCAGGGGAGAAATCTGGACTGAAGTTATGGATTTGGGGGTCACCCTACATATTAGAGTATTTAGGTGTATTTGGAAGTTATTTACTTTAAATATTCAACCATATATTGTCTCTGGGATGAGCAGACCAGAGACAACATATGGTAGAAAAGCAGATCCAGAGGGGATCTGTACAGAATATCAACTTTAAGGGAAGGGGAAAAGAAGACTTGCTGGAGATAGGAGAAAGGCCAGAAAATGTTGGTGTCACAAAAACAAAAAGGATGAGAGAGTTGCAAGGAGGGAAAGAAAGGTCAACTGTCAAGAGAGCTAATAACCCAGATCTCCTCTGAGTATCAGACTCCTATATCCAGCTGCCTACTTGATATCCACTGGGATGTCTAGCAGACATCTCAAAATTACCATAGTGTCTCCAGAACAGAGCTCTTCATTCCCCCACAACCTGCCACATACACACCTAAATATGTTCCTCTCAGTCTTCCCATCTCTATAAATTGATAACACCACTCCTTCACTCCTAACATTTAATCCACTAACAGGTTCTACACAGTCTACGTCTACAATATATGTTGAATATGTTTACTTCTGTCCAAATCTTCTACCTCCACCATTCCAAAGCATTGTTGTCTTCTGTCTGAACTAAGCTGGTCTCTTCCCTCCTTCCATTGTTCGCACCTGCAGGCCATTCTCCACCAAGGGGCCAGATGATCTTTTAAATATAAACAGGTCATGTTACTTTCTTGCTTAAAATTTTCAGTGGCTTCTCATTCTTCAAATAAAATCCAAACTCCTTGCCTTGGGGCTTACAGGACTCTGTCTCTGCCTACCTCTTCAACCTCGTTTCATTCATTCCTCTCCTGTGCTCACTACTTTCCAGTCACACTATCTCTTCTCTGTTCCTCCAGTTCCTCCAGTTCACCCAGCCCTTTTGCGCCTCTGAGGCTTTGTAATTGTTTTCTTCCTCTGCTGGGATTGCTCTTCTCCAATCTTGCAGACTGGCTTGTTTTCACCTTTCAGCTTCCTGCCCAGATGTTTCTTCCTTGAAGACCTTCCAGGGTCACCTTATCTCAAGTAGCTTCCCTCAGTGACCTGATCTATCTTGTTTATTTCCTTCACAGAACTTGTCACTATCTCTCATTATCTGCTTTCTTTTCCTTTTCTTTCTTTTTTTTTAAATTGATTTCAGAGAGGAAGTGAGAGGTAGAGAGAGATACAAACATTAACAACGAGAGAGAATCATTGATTGGCTGCCTCCCACACACACCCCACTGGGGACTGAGCCCACAACCGGGGCATGTGCCCTTGACCAGAATCGAACCCGGGACCCTTCAGTCCAAAGGCCGATGCTCTAGCCACTGAGACAAACCAGCCAGGGCCCTGCTTTCTTTATAATAAATTATCTGTTAGTTTGTTGACATGTTTGTTTGACACCTACCCCCCCCCCCAATCCCAATTAATAAGCTCATGCATGGGTGGAGGTATTTAGTCTGTTTTGATATTCATTGTTGAATTTATTTGTCACATAGTAAACCCTCAAAGATTTCTTTTTCTTAAAATATAAGCACAAGGTAAAAAATACAAAAGTTGAACAGCCTAAAAAGTTAAATAATAAATATTATCACTCCTAACCCTTTCCCCCAGTACCCCTTTCAGAAGCAAATACTGTTGCCAATTTTAGTTTCCTTCCAGAGATAGTCTATGCATGTGTAATCACATATGCATTTGTCATTCCCTTACTTTTTTCACGCAACAGTATGAAACAGTCTTAGAGATAATTCTCTGCATCGAGCCATCGATGATAGATAGATAGATAGATAGATAGATAGATAGATAGATAGATGATAGATCTGCCTCATTGATCTTTAAAAACCTATATAGATGAATCCTAATTTATTTGACTGGTCCTCTGTTGGTGAATATTTCATTTGTTTCTGATCTACTTATAAGCAGTGCTACAATGAATGTTCTTTACACATAATCTTTGTTCATATGTGCAAGTAACTTTATATAGTCAGTATAGAATAGCAGTTAAGAGTATGGTTTGGGTTTGAAACCTACCTCTGTGATTCTGAAGCTTTTTGACCTCAATATACCATCAGTGTACTTTGGCATTTATTAGTCTAGTCCCATGTTGACATTTTCTACCTGATTAATTTGGTGTGCTTCTTTATAAAGTCAAATATCTCTAGCTAAGAAAATATCTGGCCAATATTTCAAGTATTTATAAGTATATTTATCTGTTATCTAGGTTTATTGGGAAACTGGTGCTCAGATCACATCTCCTCATGACAAGGAAATTCTGAAATGTATAGAAGAATGTGTGGAACCCTGGAATGGTTCCTGGAATGATAATTTAGTGGACACCAGCCCACTGAAGAAAGATCCTCTGCAGGACATTTGTAGTAGATACATGGAAGACCTGAAAAAGATCTGTTTTCACAGGTACCCGAGTGGGAGTATAGGATAGTATTACCTTAGAATAAGATTAACAAATAAGGGAAAGAAATACCTATAAAAATGTGTTGGCTGTTTATTATATTTAAAATTATAGCTAAACAGTATGTTCATAGTAGTAAGAAAGTGGAAATAACCTAAATATCCATCAACTGATGAAGAGATAAGTAAAGTATGATATATCCAAACAATGAAATATTATCCAGCAATAAAAGGAAATGAAATACTGATGCAAAATGCAGCATAGATAAGCCTTGGAAACATTATCCTAAGTGAAAGAAGCCAGTCACCAAGGACCACATATTGTATGATTCCATGTATATGAAATGTCCAGAGTAGGCAAATCTATTGAGACAGAAACAGGCAGAAAATACATTAGTGGTTACCTATGGCTGGGAGGAATGGGAGGGTTAGAATATGGCAGCTATGGGGTATGCAGATTCTTTTGGGGGTAATGGGAATGTTCTAAAATTGATTATGATAATGGTTGAAAAACTCTGAATATAGTGAAAGCCATTGAATTGTACACATTAAATGAGTGCATCGTATAGTATATTAATTACCTCTCAGTAAAGTCATTTAAAAAATTTAGCTAAATATATGTATTCTCTCTGTATAAGACTAGGGAATTTTCTCTAAAAATTTATTTTTCCTTTTCTATGTCCATATTTTCATAACTATTTCATAAATAGCTAACACAATTGCTAAAAAGCATCCTTGCTTGCTGAATAGATTTTCCCTATTCTACAAAACAGATTTTAGCTTTCTCTATAGCTTGTTTTAATTATATTCCAAGTAATGAGCTTTAGATTGATTGAATGATGATTTTTCTTTACAGGGAATTAAACTCAAAGACCACCTTGAAATTTGTACATTCATCTTTTCATGGGGTTGGACATGATTATGTGCAGTTGGCTTTTCAAGTGTTTGGTTTTAAGCCTCCAATTCCAGTACCAGAACAGAAAGATCCTGACCCAGACTTTTCTACTGTTAAATGTCCAAATCCTGAAGAGGGAGAATCTGTGCTGGTATCTTTCCTTTATTTTTAAATTATTATTAGAGTATTAAACTTAATCAAATAGAACTCATTGACAATTCAAAGATTACTTACAAAAGCAGAAATCACTTTAGTTTACATCTTTTAAATTATATGGGAGCCATATATTCTGTTTTGTTTGAAATCTCTATGGTAGATATTCCTACTTCCAGGCTTATTTTAAATTTAGCTGAACTATATTCCTTCTAAAATTCATATCACTGGCATAGTGCCTACATTTAGGAATATTAACATTGAATTGAATGTCTTCAATACAATCCTGCCTTTTGGGTCACTGTTGTAGGAACTCTCTTTGAGACTGGCAGAGAAAGAAAATGCCCGGGTAGTGGTCGCCACAGACCCCGACGCAGACCGACTGGCGGTGGCAGAGCTTCAGGAGAAGTCAGTAGAACCTGTTATTTGATTAAAAGCTTAAATTTTGATGAAAATTTTTTTTATTTTAGTCAAATAAGCTTGTTGGAAATAATTTTAAAAATAAGAAAATACATCTCCTGTAAGCCCATGATCCAGAAATAACCACACCTAGGTTGATATTTTAACATTTTCTTTCTGTGTTTTTTCTACTCAAATATTTAAGATGTATTTGTTTTTACAAAATTGTGACCATACTATACAGGATGGGCCAAAAGCAGGTTTATAGTTGAGAGTACGAGAAACAGGTTATCCTTGTATTATTTATTAATGATTGTATTATTTTCCATACGAACAACTGTAAACCTACTTTTACCCCACCATGTATATAGTTTTATGTAGATTATTTTCTATTTAATATTATACTGTGAGCATTTTCCCCTGTCCTTAATTATTGTTTAAAATATTAAATTTTAAAATGGCATAATATCACAACAGATTGCTTATCAATGTGATCATTTCCTAATCTTGGTCCTTTGAGTTGCTATGTATTTTTGCTATTATAATGTTGTGACAACTGTCTTTACATAGAAAGGACATTATATTAACTTTTTTCTAATTAAATAGGATAATAAAAGTGACAATTTTTCAAAAGATATTGCTACCATTTCAACTCTAAGCTCACCCATGGTCAGTTAGAAAAGTAGTCGTAAATGTTTTCTCAAAGAGTCCATAGAGTAGTGTTTGGGTTGGTGATTGGTAGGTCTTGGGGGTCAAGAAGCTTTAATGAGAAGTTATAAAGTTCCTGACTTGAGTTTTTTTCTCTCTGCAGTGGTCACTGGAAAGTTTTCTCAGGAAATGAGTTGGCAGCTCTGTTTGGGTGGTGGATGTTTGATTGCTGGAAGAAAAGTAAATCAGGAAATGCTGATGTGAAGAACATTTATATGTTAGCCACCACGGTCTCTTCCAAAATTTTGAAGGCAATTGCACTTAAAGAAGGATTTCATTTTGAAGTAAGGATAGATAATACCTGTGTGCCACTTTTCTAAACCTATTTCTATAAATTAAAGCCATCTCCCCGCCAAGACTGACTTTTATCAATTTCATTTATGATTCCCACTTTTTTCTCTAATTTTGTTAACATTAAATCTTTTTGATAGCTTAGACACTTGAGCCAAATTCATCCAGTGTGTGAATTTCTGAAACTAAGATTAGGTGTTCTTTAAAAATTGCATTACTGCTTATTATTCCATACAGTAATATCCAGTTTCCATACTGAGAAAATCTGGCTGCTGACTTCATCAGTAACATAAACTCCATTCCAAAAAATTGTAGGTGTCCAGAACCACTTGTGTAGGCTCTTCAAGTTCAGTCTTAAGAAACTTTAAGTAGTCTTCTAAGTTGCAAATTAAGACCCAGAGATTCTACATCCAAAAAAAAATGCTGCCTCTCTCTCAGCACAGATCACTAACCTTTGTGAGCCTCAGGCAGTTAACCTGACTAAGCGGACTGCCACTGGGACTAATGTCAATGAAGTTGCTTTTCCTCTGCCATCTTTGCCCAGTATCAGTGAAAATGTCACCTTTGGCCATTTTTCTTGAGCCACAGTCAAGCTACTACAGGTCTTAACATTAATTGGCTGAGTAAAAGAAAATTGTACTTGTCTTAATAAAATAGAGCTTTCAACCTCAGGCTTTCTAAACTACAAATAGCAAAATAGAAGAAAGTGAAATTTTATTTAAGCCGTAAGATTCTGAATTACAAGTAATGTTAACATTTTTATCATTTATGGCAAGAAAAATGTATAATGAGCACAAAAGATTAAAAAAAATGATTCTAAAGACCAATATTATAAATGTACTTGCTTGTTTTTGTTGTTGGGAATAGGGGTGGCAGATGATTTTGTCTGTTATGTTATGTTACGTTACGTTACATTACGTTACGTTACGTTATGTTATTTTCCAGTGAGGAGGTAGAGAGGTGAATTAGGAATCTTAAGTTGGTAATGCTGAGCTCTAGAGTCGGTGTGTATCACATGCTCTTTCTGTTGACTCTAAAACACTTCATGTCTATGAAGGGAACCATAGCTCATCAGATGAAAAGTCCTCAAATCTAATTACCAAAGAAGGACTTGGTGTGATGGCAAAGAACGCTTGGTTCAGGCATATGTTGTGATAATATTGAAAGTGCATCCTTAGAAAGTGTTATGGCTTTCGATTACTCCACGGGAATAAATCACAACCTTCATAAGTACTCTGATTCTAGTGCTTACAATACAGCTTACAGACAGGACAGTTTCTGAGAAGCAGTGCACTTGAATCCTGCCTCCATCTCTTATGTGCAGCTTAATCTTAGGCAAATTTACTGGACTTCTGAGCCTGTTTCAGCAACAGGGTTTCTGTGAGCGTTAAAAAGATAGTGATGGAAAGCACTTGTTACACTGTGTTGTAAATAGTAGGTGGTCATAATATGTTACTTTGTGACTATGTGCATCACCACTTGTAAATATTGGATTATATTTGGTGTAAATCACCTATTTTGATAAATAGTAGGTCATCAGTTCTGGCAGTGCATGTGTCCGTGCACTTTATGACTACATGTTTACCACGATGTACATCTTTATGGGCCAAAAGCCGTAACAGACGATCACTGTGGGAGTGTTATGTAGTGCATTTAGAGACCTGCTTTTCTATAATATGTGTTATGAGAGAGTCACTTAACAAGAGTGGCCTCCTCTGCATTTCAGGAAACATTACCAGGTTTTAAATGGATTGGAAGTAGGATAAAAGACCTCCTGGAAAGTGGGAAAGAAGTCCTTTTTGCATTTGAAGAGTCTATTGGTATGTAGTAAATATTAAACCCTTTGACATTTGAATGAGGGCATTTTTTAATGTAGTGATTCTATAGAGAGGAATTTTTGTCTTCTGGTTTGTATTCTGAGTTGTGGTGAAAACCAAAGAGCATTCAGAAATGTGTAGGTACATTTCTCATCAGAAAAAAAAAAAAGACCCTTGAAGGTCCCCTAAATAACTTCAGTATCAATGTGCTTCATTTATTACTAGGATTTAAACTCATTGGTCCTCCTGAAGAAATGTAAAACCAATGAACTTATTACAGGCTTAAGTTTTCCTCTTTTTTAAAGATTTTTTTTTTAATTCCCAGGTTTTCTATGTGGAACTTCAGTTTTGGATAAAGATGGGGTGAGTGCAGCCGCTGTTGTTGCTGAGATGGCAACTTACCTGGAAACCATTAATATAACATTGAAACAGCAACTGGTTAAGGTTTATGAAAAGTAAGTCCTACTATTATGAATTTCACATGCTAAATTTTTATTTGTCCTACTTTCGGCTAAACTTGTTTTCGAGAAATAGTCGATCCTTTTTTAAAAGTACTAAAATTGTCCGAGTTAAGGACTGCCACTTTCTACATCAGTGGTTCTCAACTTCTTTAATGCCGCGACCCTTTAATACAGTTCCTCATGTTGTGGTGACCCCCAACCATAAAATTATTTTCGTTGCTACTTCATAACTGTAATTTTGCTACTGTTATGAATCGTAATGTAAATATCTGTGTTTTCCGATGATCTTAGGCGACTCTGCTAGCGGTTCTCAACCACCTAAGACTATCGGAAAACAGATATTTACATTATGATTCATAACAGTAGCAAAATTACAGTTATGAAGTAGCAACGAAAATAATTTTATGGTTGGGGGTCACCACAACATGAGGAACTGTATTAAAGGGTCGCGGCATTAAAAAGGTTGAGAACCACTGTTCTACATAATACTATAATTAGGTTATCTTTAATATATACTTTTCTAAAGAGTTATCTGAAAGCTGATTTTAACACTTTAAATCTTTGTGTGCAGGTATGGTTATCATATTTCAAAAACTTCATATTTCTTGTGTTATGATCCAAATACCATCAAAAGTATATTTGAAAGGCTTCGCAATTTTGATTCTCCAAAAGAATATCCAAAATTTTGTGGGACATTTGCTATATTGCATACACGAGACGTTACCACTGGATATGACAGCAGCCAGCCTAATAAGAAATCAGTAAGTACCTTTAAAAAAAACCATACACACAACAGAAAACAGTTTTTAACTTCATACTAGGGCAAAATGGAGGAAGTTCAAGCCAGGATCCATTGCTTTGCCACAGAGCTGTTTTAAGTCCACTAACTGGCTCTCTGACTCTGATCCTGTCTTATCAATCCCCAAGTGTATGCTACCCTCTGGGCCTGGAGAGGTGAGAACAAGAATGAGAAAGGCAAAGAGAAAGGGAAGAAGGGAGAGAGAATGTGTGATGATGTTAAATAAATAATGTTGAAAATCAAGTCCAAAAGCCTATAATTTCAAAGCTACCCATCTTTCTAGTTGTAATCTCCCTTTTTCAACTTTATTTTCCATACCTCCAGCCAAATAGAACAATTTATAGTTTCTTGCATATATACTTTTTTAAAAAATTTATCTATTTTTGGTCAAGATAGTTCTTCCGTCTACCTTTCCTTCCTACTGTTGCAGGTCTACACCTTAGCCATATTCAAGACTTAAGGCAAATGTCACCTCCTCCACAGTCCCCTCCAAGTCCCATAAGCAAATATCTTTCTCCTGAGGTTTCATTACATATTGTGCCTTCCTCTTGTCATTCATCACTGTCTGTTTTATGTTATCCGTGTTGTACGTGGCAGATCCATTTCTGATGTACCTTTATGCCTCTCAGTGTCCTGCCTACATGGTAGGTGCTCAACAAATATTTGCTGATCATCTTTAGTTATTGTTGTTGTTATTAGCCTAAATTTTCATTTATAGTGTTCTGATGTTGACTCAAGATTCTAGGGGCATGATATATTTGGGGAAACCTGTAGCCTCTTGTGGAGAATACTACCCATATTCTCTGTGTGTATATATATCCAGTCAACAAATATTGGTCCCTAGTCATGGGTATTGTGTGCATGTGCACATCTGTGTGTATCTATTTTTTTTGTCTTTGTAAACTACTTAAAGAACCAATTTTTTTGCTTCTTTTTACTTTTGGATTGTTGCTATGCTTATCATAGTTCTTGTGTTTTGCTTTTTTTTCTCTTAACTCCCTTTAAAGCAGCGGTTGCCAGTCAGTGGTCCACGGACCACTGGTGGTCCGTGAGGTCCGAAAGGTTGGCGACCACTAGTTTAAGGAAACCTTTGGAGCAGTGCTCGCCAACCGGTGGTCCGCAGACCACTGGTGGTCCATGAGGTCCAAAAGGTTGGTGACTGCTGCTTTAAAGTAAATATTTGTTAATCAAAGGGCTTTTCTATCTGTTTCTCACTGATGCTTAGTGTAGATATAGTTAATCCCCTAAGGTCACAAAGTCAGTGTCAAAGACTTCATGAGTTTGTTCTTCTCCACACTTCAGGTTGACATTCATCCGTGTGTTCAGCAGGCATTTATCAGAGCCCTTCTGTGCTACAGGCAGAGGCATGCTGGGGATACAGCAGTGACAAAGGCACTGCTTCTGCACTCAGAGTCCAGTGGGGAAACGAACAAGTAAACAGTGACTGCTTTACAAAATGATAAGTGCTACTGGGGGGCGGGGGGCGTGCAAAGGGTGCCATGGAAGAGCATAGGAAGGGCCCTTACTCAGAATCGGGGGTGGGGGGGCGACGGGGGCTTGTGGAAGACTTTCTGGAGGACTTCGTTGAGTTGTGTTCTAGAGAGGAGTTATCCAAATTAGGAAGAACAGAAGGTATTTCAGGCAAAGGGAGCAGCAAGTGCTAGGTCTGGAGGTGAGAAGACATCTTCTCCTTTAAAGAACCACAAGTGCCCTGGCTGGTTTGGCTCAATGGATTGAGCGTCGGCCTGTGGCCTGAAGGCTCCCAGGTTCAATTCTGGTCAAGGGCACATGCCTGGGTTGCAGGCTCGATCCCCATTTGGGGGCGTGCCAGACACGGCCGATCGATGATTCGATCTCATCATTGATGTTTCTATCTCTCTCTCCATTCCCCTTCCTCTCTGAAATCAATAAAAAAAAATAATAATAAATATAAAGAACCACAACTAACCTTAGCCGGGTGGTTTAGTTAGTTGGAGCATCATCCCATACACCAAAAGGTTGCAGGTTTGGTTCCCAGTCAGGACACATAGCTAGGTTGCAGGTTCAATTCCTGGTCAGGGTGTGTGCAGAAGGAAACTGATCAATGGTTCTCTCTCACATTGATGTTTCTCTCCTCCCCCTCTCTCTAAAATCAATAAAAATATATGCTCAGGTAAGGATTAAAAAATTTTTTTAAAAAGAACCACAAGTAGCTCTCTATAGTGAGGGGCTCGAGGAAGAATGGTCTGTGTGCTGAGTGGGTAGAGAGGGACAACCGTCCAGGCAGGAGGACCCGTTAGTGCGCTGTTTCAGTGAGAGAGAACGGGAGCCAGAACTTCATAGTAGCAGTAGTGATGGAGAGAAGTGGACGAAGCTGAGTAAAATAAAGGACAGAAGAGACAGGACTTGCTAGTTGATGTTCTGTGAGTGAAAAAGCAGGGAGGACGGTCTCTGCCTTAGCAACTAGTGTACGGTGGTAGCGCTGACCGAGAGAGGGATCTCAGGGAGGACCAAGCCCGGGACACCGAGGAAAGGCCCCACTGTCAACCCCACAGCTCCTTTGGGATGCCGGCACAGACCAGTCTGTGGTCCAGGAGGAGTAACAGTGTGAACCCGTATATTTACTGTCAGTAAAGCTTTGGTTCTTTGTGCTTTTTTAATTTTGAAGTAAAAATATTAATTTTTGAACCCCAGTGAAGTATTTTGCCTGTCCTCCAGGATATGTGCACTCTGCTTTGGCGAATTAATAAACTGTGAAAGTACATTAAAATTATAAAGCACTTTGCAAATGTAGAGGCAGTTTGGACTTTGATACAGATAGGCCTGGCTTCAACTTCTTGCTCTGCCACTTAGCTGATGACCTTGAGCAGGTTGTTTACTCTGAGTCTTGGCCGTAAATTGGCAGTAATGTTTACTTTGTGGGATTATTGTTGGGATCCAGAGACCATGTACTATGTAAGGAAAGGTATATAACCCAATGACTGTATTGTAAATGTTCAGCAAATAGTATATTTGTAAATTATGTATGTAATATTTTTTGTATTTTATAATTCTTTAAAAAATTTTGTTTTTTATTGTGGTAAACAATTAAAACATAAACGTTATCAACTTAACCATTTTTAAGCATACAGTTCAGCATTGTTAACTACTTTCACATTGTTGTGTAGATCTCCAGAACTTTTTCATCTTGCTAAACTGAAACTCTATACCCATGAAACAAGTGCAATTAAGCTGTTGTTACAATTGTGCATAGGTGTTGCCTGTGAGTAAAAACAGCCAGATGATCACATTTACTTTTCAAAATGGTTGTGTTGCTACTCTTCGGACAAGCGGGACAGAACCAAAGATAAAGTATTATGCAGAGATGTGCGCATCACCTGACCAGAGGTGAGAATTGACTTTTTAAATACATACGTAAAAGCTTTATTGAGGTGTCATTCACATATCAAAGAGTTTGCCCACTAAAGTTTATAATTCAGTAGTTGTGTATCCAGAGTTGTGCAGACATCACTACAATCAATTTTAGGCCATTTTCATCACCTCAAAGGGAAACCCCCTCCCTACCCATTAGCAGTCACTTCCCATTCCCCTCTCCCCCAGCCCTAGGCAACCACCAATCTACTATCTCCCATTATAGATTTGCTGCTTATTCTGAACATTTTATAGACATGGAATTATATAATATGTGGTTCTTTGTGACTGGCATCTTTTACTTAGCATGATGGTTTTAGTTTTGGGTGGTGGTGTTTTTTATAATTTCAGAGAGGCAGGGAGAGGGAGATAGAGATAGAAACATCAATGATGAGAAAGAATCATTGATCGCCTGCCTCCTGCACGCCCCACACTGGGGATCGAGCCCTTAAACCTAGCTTGTGCCCTGACTAGGAATCAAATGGTGACCTCCTGGTTCATAGGTCAATGCTCAACCACTGAGCCACATCGGTCAGGCAGCATAATGGTGTGTTTTTTGAGGTTATATATCATTGTGGTGGGGTTTTTTTGTTTGTGTTTTTTTTAGCATAATGTTTTTCAGGTTCATCTATGTTGTAACATGAATCAATACTTTCTTTTTTTATTTTCATGGTTCAATAATATTTCATTGTATGGATCACATTTTTTATCTATTTATCAGGTGATAGATGTTTGGGCTATTATGAATAATGATGCTACAAATGCTTGCATACAGGTTTTTATTTTCATTTCTCTTGGGTATGTATCTAGGAGTAGATTTGCTGGTTCATATGGTAATTCTATATTTAACCTTTTGAGAATCTTCTGGACAATTTTCTAAAGCAGCAATACCATTTGGGAATTGAATTTTTAAATTTTGGTGAATTTATATTCCTAGACAGGCTCTCTGAGCTTTAATAGTAAATATAAAGAAATGATCAACAAATAATTTGTTTATTGCCAAATATTCATTTGTTGCATCTAATATGATTTTATTTAATCTGCCCAATTTATTTCCTTTTAAGAGTGTGTGAATAGATAACTTTAATAAACATATTCAAAGGCTATTTAAACTTATTAAAAGTAGTACCTTCTATAGTGTTGGCATTGATCAATATATTTTTGGAAAGATTTTTTTGGAATTGACTCCAAGGTACATTATTTAGTATTTTCCTAAATCTTTGTGTTTCCTTTGATGGTGGGGGTGTGGAGTGGTGGTGGAGAGAGCAGAGTTTAAAGTAAACCAAATTGAGTAACGCTACATTTTTATAAAAATGAAGGATGTCCCTGCCGGTGAGGCTCAGTGAGTGGTTGAGTTGTCAACCCATGAACCAGGAGGTCACGGTTCGATTCCTGATCAGGGCACATACCCGGCTTATGGGCTCAATCCCCAGTGTGGGGCATGCAGGAGGCAGCTGATCAATGATTTTCTCTCATCATTGATGTTTCTGTTTCTCTCTCCCTTCTCTCTGAAATCAATAAAATATATTTTTTTAAATGTTTATAAAAATGAAGGATGATTATTAAAGTAACAAAAACTGGTTTGTTGAGTAGCATGTAAAATAACTGAAGGCAGTTTACAAGAGGCTTTTCTGGAAATGTTTTGGGCAACAGCAGCTCTTCAGGTGATGACTTTGAAGGATATACTTGTAAGTGTACATTTATTTTTCAAACATCTCATTCTTATAGTGACACTTCCTTCTGCTGCCTGAAAGACAATGCCATAGCATCCAATAGTATTTGTACAGGTTATTCTTCAGAGTGTTTCAGGAAGTTATTTCTCTTAATACTCAGTCTTGGTCAAATTCTAAGCCATTAAGTCGCCTCACCTAGGAGAAATCTTCGGGTGTACTATAACTCATCCATGTATCATGTTCCAAGGGTCTCCTCTTAATGCAGTTTAACCTCAGTTTGTGATATTTCTTGGGTGTGATTCTCCCCCCCCCCCCCCCGCCTTGGTCTTGTTTTAGTTTAAATGAGTAAATTTCTCTTTTCTTTACCAATTGTTTAATCATTCCATCAGGCATATGCCTTCTTAAAATGTTATAACAATTAAAATTTTAAGGCTATGAAATTCATGAAATTCACAACTCTTCATTTTTTTCCTCAGTGACACTGCCTTACTAGAAGAGGAATTGAAGAAACTCACTGAAGCTCTGATAGAGAATTTCCTTGAGCCCAGTAAAAACGGGCTGGGCTGGCGTTCTGCTTAGTGGACATTCGTGCATCGTTACTTTGCGCTGTCACATGGCACAGGGCAGCCAAGAGCTTCGTGCATCGAACTTGTGTTAGCATTCCCTCTCTATCTCATCTGGCCGAGTATCCTTTTCCTTTTATTTTCTCTCTTTGGTTGGCTGACTAAACAAACTATATAACTTTGATATGAAGTAGTCTGGAGAAAATGATGCAAATTTTTTCATAATCTTGAACAAAAGTCATTACGTTAAAAGTATTATAGTAACATGTCATTCTTTCCTTTAACAGAAACAAAAGTGAGTTTTCTTATTAAAGTGTGATTAAGTAAGCTTAGTTCCATATTCTTGTAATTGTGTATAGCATGTGTTTTTATTTAAAAAAAATAAATGTTGATATGTAAAAGGCAGATAAATGTTGTATAATTATCGAGTTAGTTAAGAAATTTATTTCATAAAATTGGCAAGAAAACAGCACTACTCTCAGAATACTGTGGAAAAGTATCATTGTTACATCATAGATATTGACTTACAAATTAGAGTACTTGAGATAGGGTATTTAGCATTTCTAGCTTAGCACAGGTGTTACAAATGTGGTGTCCAGCTCTTCTGTTTCAGGTGCTGCTGGTGCAGTGTAAGTTTATTGTTTGTATTTAAAATTCCACGTTTATTGAACATAGACAATAGTGGCAATATTCCTAGAAGCTTGGTTCTTGTCAAATTTCTCAGTGCCTTCTCAGGGTATGGTTTGAATTGAAACAGTGTTCCTGCATTGAATATAATTTAATTCATTAATTTTCAGGCAGTTCAGGAAAATCTTTCAAACTATATAGGTGCATTTCCTCTATATTAAATAGGTTTGCTGACTTTAAAATCTTATGAATGTATATAAAATTACTAATAAAAGCAGACTCAATGTAACTGTAGTTAAAAGCATCTTCATGTTAGCATTAAGTGTTAGTTATCACAGCCTTTGAGTCAAGAAAAAGACCTGAACTGAGAAAAGAGCTCTGAATTTATTTAAAAGTCTAACATTTGGATTACATATTTATAATTAGATTTATTTCTTTATCAGATGAAGTAATACCAATTTTACTAGGAAATAAAACATTCAGATTTTAGGTATTATGAAACACTAAAACTACATATTTTCAAACTATTGTCCAGTTTATCCTAACATCTTTCTGGCTTCTATACAGTTTCTTATCACAAGAGTAACTATTTATCTTTTCTAATGTGAAAAAAAAATTGGAAGGTCACTGGATGATTCTGCAGTCTTCTAAAGAGACAGTGGAGAAGCTCTGTTTAATCCTTTTAAAAAGTGTATCCTGTTATAGATAGCTCACAGAATACTTAAACACATGTGGTATAGTTAAGAGGTAACAATAACAAGGTCTTGGGTGTAATCATCTAATGACATAAATTTGAACTGATTAGAATACTTATTAAGTCATGGTTTGGTTTGTTGTACCTATTGGCCAACATTTGGTTGAACTTATATAATCCAAATGTAATTTTCAAATTATTGTATTGCCACTATTGTTAATTTATTCCTTTCTTAGTTTCTTACAGCTGGATCTTGTATGACTGTAGATAATAGACAGCTAGCTAAATGTAGAGCACCATATTTCTAAATGAGTTTGTCGTTTGTCTTCAGTGGCTTCGAACTTAAGAAATGTGTAGAATTTTTTTCTTTATGTACTTTTAGGAATGTAGATATTAATTTAGGAAATGGCCTATATTCTACAAAGTGGTATGAACAATGCTATATATATATGGAAAATATGTATATTTGATTTCAGTGTCTGTTTTTCATTGACTGAAGAACAAAGTGGAGCTAAAATGATACAATAGCCCATTTACAATCTCTAAAGCCATGTTATGATTGTCATTCTGTTGTAAAGAGAACAGTTTTATTTGAGTGCTTTAATGTAATTCAACATTTAAGTCCTCTTAATCAAGGTGAAAAGTTATTAAAGCTTGGATTCTTATCTCAAAAATTTAAAAATCCAAAGTTAAAGTTAATAAAAATTTGCAAGTGTTCCCAAAGTGCATAAATTGAGGAAATTATTTGATTCTAGCTAAATTCTCAAGTCTATTTGAGTATGATATTTAGCATGAACTTGACATAGTGGGTGTGTACTTGCCTAACAGGATAAATTCAGTAGCCCCAGCCAACCAGGTCAGACAGAAGTGCTGACCAGTAGGTCTCAACTTTGGTCTCTGTTATTGTTTGTCTTTTTCTTTATAAACAATATCATGGAAATGAACGCATCCTCACTGAGTGTGCAGATCAAAACTGGGATTGTCTAGAACTCTAGGGAAAGGGAAGAATTAGTGGGGCAAGATTAAAGCATAGGTTGGGAATAAACAGTAGAAAAAAGCAAACAATAGGAAGGCCAATAAGGTAGCACAGGAAATGCTTTTTGTCAAGGGCAAATTTACCACCCTAAAAACAGGGAATAAATGGACTGTGGGCAAGTTGTTTAATTGTGTTTATTTGTTGTGACAATGAGGAGTGAACCTTTGATGAATGAGGAGTGAACCTTTGTTTTCTATTTTTGGTGACCACTAAAGAGGCCATGTTTTAAGGCAAGAGAAAAAGTACCCCCTTACTGATTCAGTTTCTGAGAGGAAGCTGTTTCTTAGGATCATATGGGAACTGGGGAGGGGATATAGCAGAAATGAAAAGGAATAAAATACAGATTGGAAAACAAGACCTCTGAGAAAAAGTAAAAAAATAATAAGAGCATTTAATTCTGGAGAGGAGAAAGCTGGTGAGATAGTTTAATAAATCATAAATTATTGAGTCTTTTATTGAACGACTTAAATTAAGAAGGAATGTAACAAACTGTTCTCCATCTCCAGGAAGCATAAAATAGGAGGGAATAAGGATCTTTAAAAAAAAAAAAAAAGACAACATGAATAGTTTAAGATTTAAAACCTAGGGCAGGAATCATTATGAAGCCTTCTATTTGATTTTGATTTTTAAGAGAATAAAAATTTAAATGTTATAGGATATGCTTAAATGGCTTTTACAGGTTCTTTCTAAATCTTTTTCTTTTTTTTAACTCAGGTTGGAACAAAGATGTCATAAAGAGCACTGAAAGTAACATTTGAATTTCACTCCCTATCTGTAAGAATTTAGCTCATAAGATAGATTTGTTGAGTAGTAGATGCATGAGTGCAGTGAATAAGACCTACTAAGATGTTATTTTTAATTTAATCTGGCAAATTAAGTGAGACTTGAACACAATTTTGTTCATCTTGAAGAATGTATAGCATTATAGGGTATTTGAGGGGTTTGTTTAAAGTTTACAGTATTATTTGGATATAGTAACTTTAGCAGAGAGTTTCTAAGAGATTGGACACTTTGGGATATCTTTATGTAGGAAATAGAACTTCTGTTTCTTAAGCAGATTGCTTCTGGAATTGATGCAACAAAGGTATTAGCTGGAGTGTAAGAAATTGTTCTATGAGTTGCTGCTATTGGTATTTCTTTCAGATCTTTTCTGTTGTTCATTATTCTGCTTGGATAAATTTAATTTTATGTCTTTTTTTTCTCTACCTCCCTCTTTCCTCCCACATTTTGTTACTGTGAAATGCTACTGCCCTGTTACCTCACTGATAAGAAATCTTTAACTGTATCTTTCAGAATGCTTTAAACTTATTCATAAACTAAGTTGGTTTATGGACTTTTGAGTATTTTGTTATTGTGAGAAGACATTGTAAGAAGTAACTTTAAACCTATTTCATAATTTTTTGTGGTCTACCTGGATACTATACATTAAATTATTATGGCTTTTTACAATTCACTTGTTTTCTGAGATTGCTCTAGAAACTGATGAGGAAAAAGTCATACTACCCAAAATGAATGGTCAATTAATCTAGTATATTATTTTCAGTTTCCTTGTATTTTGGGTATCCAAAGCGCAAGATTTGAGGAAATTATTTTTAAATATTTGTGCCTCAAAGCCTCTTACCATAAACCATAAGGAGTCTAAGTAGAAAGAAGAGAATCTGTCATTGTCTCAGGACACAGCATGACTTTAGTTCTAGTTGGAAACAAAGTTAGTGTTGACCCTTGATTACCTTAAGATATGCATCATACTGTTATATTCATTAAGCCATCTTTTCCCTTTATTCATTAAAGACTATGTACTTAAAAAAAGAGAATATACAAGAATGAGTAAAGTGACCAAGGGCAAAGTGACCTAGCTAAAGTTTGCTTCTCAGATCTTCCCATCAGCATGACCCTAAAGCAGAATGTGTAGGGGAGGGGTCTGAGAGCAAAATCAGAAGCAGCCTACCACTCATGAAATCCATGTTCTGTCTCAGAAATGTAAGTGGATTTTGCATTCTCCATAATAAAACTGTGTTGCTATAAAAATGACTCCTTCAATCTTCACCAAGACTGGTGCCGCCAGAAAGGAGCACCGTGTTTATCATGTGGCCTCTCAGTTTTCTCCTCCAGACGCCCCTCCAATTGCCGCATATCCCTGGGCGTTCACACACTGACTCTGGTGTGAGGAATATAAACATAGAACATAGATAGGGTATTTCCTGCCCTTCAGTAGCTGACCTTTGAAAGTATTGATGACAAGCGAAACTGACCTGGAACAGTTACATTACCAATGAACCTTATAATATAGTTAGAGGTATTGGCCACTTTGTTCTCTTTAATGTATTGGCATTCCTTGACTACGGTCTTTCTTGACTATCAGCTTCATTTATTATTTTTCATATCCACACCACCTAGAATATAGTGCCTGTTACAGAGTGCTCAATTGGTGATAATAGTAATTAAGGGATTTTATTTTAAAGAAGCAAATACTTTGATAAACAATAAAAATATTAATTCTCACCACTAAATTTGTAAGTAATGTTTATTAAGCACACACATCCTTAAATACTCAGTTTCTTTGGAAAAAGCAGAGCATATTCTATTTGGAAATTGCATATAATGCCTAGTATTTTATATTCACAGTAAGGTATTGGCCAAGAAGGCTAAGAAAGTGTCTATGTAATATCGCTAATACAAGTGCCATTTTGAGCCTGCTAGTGCTACCGTCCAAGTGAGTCACAACTAATTTGGTATTATTTGGTATATTTTTGTTCAGTGTTATTATTCAGCATATATCTGACAAGAGCCACTCCAGAGTCCACATCTATATATGGTGAGGCCTTCTTGTTTGGGGCTAAAATAAACTCTTTGTGTACATCATTGACTATGCCAGATAAAATGTGTGCAGTTAAGAATGAATTATTTTTCTGACTGTGTAGCAGTAGTTCAAAATTATGCCCTTGTTTTAACAGTTTCTGTCGATATCTTTCCATTTCCGCCCCCCCCCCCCCCCCAAGAAAACACCAGGGTGTTAAATACTGAGAATTTGCACTTTTAAGTATTTGTGTTGTGGATTTCTTGTGGTTTCAGCCAAATGAAGTGTTGTCAGTAATAAACAGGACTTTTTGTAAGCATGAATTTCTGTGTAATTTTTATATCTTAGATACTAGTACTGTGTAGTTCATAAAGTTTGGTATCCAAACTAAATACATTTTTAAAATATGTGTGACACATCCTAGAATCTACTATGAGCCTACATAAATATTCTAGCTCATTATCCAATAAATATTTCTTGATTGGTTTATCAGAAGTCCCAGAAAAAAAGAATTAATATTAAAGTTTTGTCCATCTTATTTTTCTCTTTCTGTCCTTCAGTTGACCTCATTTGTCTGTCCATGTTGTTAGCATGTGCTAATATAATGTTCATAGCACATGAGCAAGTGAACGAATAAATTAAGTAGTATTAATTTGTCTCCATGGTCTCCATGAGTGTAGCTTTTTCACTATTTTAATACTGCCTACAACAAAACATGGCCCAGAGTAGGTGCCCAGTAAATACAGGGTGTCCCAAAAAATGTGTACACACTTTGAATGATTATAAAGTCGGTGTTTATTAACATACAGTTCATTTTCAAAATTTAAACGAATCTACAGAAATGAATAATTTTTTTGTCAATGCCTGTTTTCAAACTGATGATTGTTCTGGATTGGGCACTGCTGATAATGCCAAGCAATGGAATTGCAAACATCAAGATTTGTGCAACCTCAGTTCATCGACTATCCCTGTTTTTGCACCATAAACTTTATCTCTTATATGTCCCCATAAAAAAAGTGAAGTGGCACTTTAGGATAAATTTTCTTCGTTCAAAGCTTAGTCTGGCTTCACCCATTTATTATTTCAAATCAGTTAAACCTGAAAAGGAGTGAAAATTGAGTTATCAGCTGTTAAAGTGTATGTACATTTTTGGGGGGACACCTTATATTAATTGAATGAATGAATTCATGTTTCTGCCTGTGGAAGAAAAACACTGAATTATTGATTCTGCACATGCACAGAGCTGCACATGATGAGAAATACGCAGTAGTGACAGCACCAGCTTTAAGATTTATAAACCCATTAACGTATCATCTAGGCATGGCCTACTTCTTGCTGCCTCAGGGTCATCTTTACCCACTTCATGCTGAAATTCATGAAGTTCAAAAAGTTCAGCATTTTCTTCCAGCATTTTCTTAGTGGCTTCGTATCTTGAAGTCTCCAAGTCATCTTTCAATTCTCCTGGATGTGTGCAAGTTCTTTTAACAGTCTCTGAGGGTAAGGGCAGGGCCACTGGCCTGAAGCCCGTCTAAACAGGGACCAGGAAGCTAACTCAGCCTAAAATAATAGAACTGTTGTCATCCCCAGTGGAGAAGAGTTGATGTGTATATAAATGGAGTTATGTTGGAGGAGGGAATTACTATAAAATTTACCATTCTTCCTCGTTTCTTTTAGAGGTAGGATCATTTATCTTTATTTCCCTTTCTTCACCTCTGGTTCTGATCATTAAATATTCCAGTCGTGCATGTAATTTGTTTTAAATTTAGTCTTTGACCTTTACCCCTGTACTTCTTTGTTCATTCATTTCATAAATATTAATTGGCCTAGAAATGCATAGGTATCAAGGGTAGGAAAAAAGAGACAGCAACCATGTTATTGCGGGAACAGCCTGTTCAGGACACCTTTCTACCTGCCCCTGCACCACCAGACAATCATCTTTTAACTATTCCTCATATCTTTGGATTCAAAACACCTGGAGAGAAGGCCCAGTTGGCTGGTCTGTTGTCACCTGCCTGCCTCCTAGCTGGAACAAGAGACTTGATAGGGAAGTATTTGACTCCCTCAACTTCCTTCTGAATGGTAGTGGGAGGCAGGCCCCTGCAGTTACCCTTCCATCAAAACACAACATTAATTTACCAATTGTAAATTAAGGTGCGTTCAAGAGGCAACAAAAACATCCACTGCAGTGCTGGAACAGAGTGTTGGAGAAAGTGTCAGAGATGAAAGCTAGGCAAAGGGGAGGGCATGTTCAGCACAGAGCACAGCATGAGTGTGCAGAGCACCGTGAAGTGGTTTGATGTGGCTTCGTTTGGGTAGGGATGTGAGTGGAGATGTGGGAGAGGGAGGTTCCTGTGTGCTATGCTATAAAGCATGGTCTTGAATCAGCAGGTGATGAAGGTCACAAAAAGGTTTAAGCAGAAGGTCTCTGAGAGATGATGGTGAGAATGGGGGAGGAGGTATGAGAAAACCCAGCCCTGGCAAGAAGCTTAAAGGTCATCTTGTCCAACTCTCACAATTTTCTATAATATGACCACCAAATGGGGTTATACACTGAGTGGCCAGATTATTATGATCTCTGAATGCATAATAATCTGGCCACTCAGTGTATATCCTATATAATAAAAGGCTAATATGCAAATTATCCCCTTGACCAGGAGTTCGACCAGCAGGCAGGCCGGCCAACCGCCCATGTCCCCTCCCCCTGGCCAGGCTGGCCGGACCCCACCGGTGCACGAATTCATGCACCAGGCCAGATTATATATATACTGAGTGGCCAGATTATTATGCATTCAGAGGTCATAATAATCTGGCCACTCAGTGTATATTTGAACCTTGCTAGTGATAATCTGCCAAGACAAGTTACTCTCTTTTAAAGAAAGACCAACAGGGAGTTCTTTCTTGTGTTCAGCTGAAATCTCCCTCCAGTAGCTTCTGCCCTTTGGTTACACTTGGAAACTCACTGTTATACAAAAGTTCATTTCCTTTCACCCAAAAAAGTGTCCCCTCAGGCTAAGTATGCCTAATTCAGCTACTGTCCTTATATGGCCAGTTTTTGGTCCCCTTCACCTTCCTGATCACCCTATGGACAGTTTTCAAAGAGCTAGGTCCAGAATTAATACGTACGCTAGATATGGAAGTACCAGCCCAGAGTAGCAAAAGGTAGGATTTCTATCTGGCACAACAGACTTGGCAGGGAGGGGCCCAGCCTGCAGCTCACTCCTTAACACCTCTTCACTTTGCAAACAGCTCCTCCTTTAACCCTCAACTCAAGCATCATCCCTTCCCAAAAGCCTCTCCTGCCTGTCTCCCTACCCTCACCCCGCCAACCAAGCAGGGCAAGGGTCCCCACACTCTGTGCGGCCATAGCTCCCTTTGCCGACCTGCCACAGCACTTCCCCCACTATGAGCCATGAGGAAATGATGTTTGTGTGTTGGACTCTGCCATCAATTGTGAGCTCCCGAGGGCTGGAATTGGCTGGCTCCGTGCAGTACCCTGGTGCCCAAAACCAAGCCAAGCAGATAAGCCCTCCGGGGGGAAAAAAATGGTTCAACTGAAGTGAACTGAATTAGAATTAGAGCTAACTTTTGAAAGGCAAGTAGGCTGTGAGTAAACAAAGGGAAGAGGACATAACATGGTATATGAATAAATTCAACTCAAAGTGAAGGAAATACATGAGTGAAGACTGGGAAGCAGGAGTACTTTAGACTTGTTTGAGGGCTTCCGGCCAGACTTGGGCTGCAACTAAGTCATAAGAGAAGCTGAAGGGGGTGGGGAGGACTAAATAAAGCTGGAGCGGAGAGGAGGTAGGAGAGATTGTTCCCCTGTGGACATGGAGCAAGGGCAGGATTTGTGTGATGTAAGATATAAAAAATAAAACCCTTTTACACCTCACCCAGGAAAAGACATGGCACTTTACCAATACATTTTAAACTCCCTGTGTGCCGCTCTTCCCCAAACATTTATGCAGCAGCTTCCGAACTGGCCTTTCTAACTCTGGTCTTGCTTCCTCCACTCAGTTCTACCCATAGTCGGAACGATTTTTAAAAAACAAAAATCTAACCACATCATTCCTCTGCTTAAAACTGTTCAGTTGCTTTGCATTGACCTTGACCTTGGACTAAAACCCAAACTCCATTTGGCTCCCCTTTATATTTTATGCCTCATTTTTGCCATTCTTTTTCTCAAAACTGATCATTGAGTTTTGCCCAAAGAAAGCGGCTTCCATAGTTCCCTGCGCCTCCTCCTACGTGGCATACGTAACTATTGTTACTGGCTACTTACTTGTCTGTCTCCACGACTAGACTTAAGGGTTCTAAGGTCAGGGACCATCTGGTTCCTCCGCTGTGTCCCTGGGTGCCAAGCACAGCACCCAGCACCACGGATGCTCACTAGTGGTTGATGAATGCATGCACAAATAAATGCTAGGCTCTGGAGGCAAAAAGAACCTCCACAAAAAGCTCCTAATCTAGGTGGAGAACAGATACATACATTGATAAATTAATCTCTCTGCTAGGCAAACAGCAAATATGTGACCTGAATGGTAGATTTGAGTTGTCTCTTCTAAGTTCCACCAGGGGGCATTATTGGAATGCCTCAGATTTCTCCTAATTAAAAAAAAAAAAAAAAAAAATCATGTGTTTTTGCTGAAAGGACCCTACCTACTTTGGGTAGAAATGGGATTTTCAAATGTGGTGTTTTCCAAATGTGATGGTGATTGTGTTTTGTGTTTTAATAAACTCCCTATTCAGTCCACTTGAGAGAGCTGTAGATGAGCTATCTGTGAATTTGAAGGACTGAAGTAATCCCTGTTGGTGTTCACTTTATACCTGCAATGATTCTTCAACTTGAAATCATCTTCAGATTGGAATCAAGAGCTTTCAAAACAGGATTTGACTTATATTCCACATCAACTGTTGGGAGCTAAAACAGGGACTGTCATTATTATTTTCATCTTAAAGATGGTAACTCAGGTTCAAAGAGCTAATTTTCCCAAGGAATGACAGTTGGTAAATACCAAAGCAAGGACTTGAATCTGTCTTCTAAATTCAAGTATATTCAGTCACTAAAAATATACTGAGTTCCAGGCTTTCTACAATATGATATAGATGCAAAGACATACCCTCCAAATTTAATGTCTTAGAAGCAAAGACTATCAAAGCTGGAGGGAATTTTGGGGGGAAAAAAAACAAAACACTAAGTATTCTCAACTTAGGCATGCTTACTAGTAAGGATCACCTCAAGAGCCTGTTAAAATGCATATTCCTGGACCTTGTCTGCTCCTTACCTATATTTTGATTCAATGAGTCTGGGTGGGGCTCTGGGATCTGAATTTTTCATGACAACATCCACTCTTCCATCCATAATTCTGATGCTGATGGACTGTGGACCACACTTTTAGGAACATTGATCCATTGGTTGAATCCTAATATAGAGGAGGAAACTGAGGAGAAGTGAGTCCCCCGGAAACTCTCCTTGAATGTGGCCCAGGAACTGATGAGCAACCTGAAGTAATGACGCAATGGAAAAGCACTCAGCGGGATGTTGGAGACCTGTGTTCAGTGTTTACCACCTTGCAGCCAAATCACTTAACTTCAATGAACTACAGATTTCTCAACAGTAAAATGCAGAAGAAAAATGTATCCCTCATAGTCTTATTCTGAGGGAAAGGAGATAGATACTATCAAAGATTCAGCAAAGGACTAGCACATAGAGGACCCTTGCTTCATGGGATAGTTTTGAATGCTCTTTCAACTCCATTATTCTATATTTTTAAATATGTTTTTTATTGATTTCAGAGAAAAACAGAGATGGAGAGATAGAAACGTCAATGATGAGAGAGAATCATGGATCGGGTGCCTCCTGCACACTCCACTGGAGACCGAGCCTGCAAACCAGGCATGTGCCCTGACCGGGAATGGAACCGTGACCTCCTGGTTCATAGGTCACTGCTCAACCACTGAGCTATGCTGGCTGGGCCATTATTCTATTTTTTAAAATGAGTACTTACGGTTGCCAGGCATTCTGCTAGGCAGTCCTGTCTACATAAAACTTGTGAGCTAGTGGAGCAGATAGCCATTAATTATAGGGAAAAAAAGGAATTATAAATGTAATAAATGCTACCAAGGGAAAATATAGGGGTGTTTTAAATAATGTGGGGATTCAAACCTAGTCTGCAGACAAATAAAAGGTCCTCGAGGAAATGACTCAAAGGATGAGTAGGAGTTAGTCAGAAATTACACACGAATCAGGAAAGAGACTGGCAGGCGCAGGAAATGAAGAGGCCAGAGGCCATCCTGGCTGGTGTGGCGTGAGCAGGGAGATTGCCATTACATGAAGCCAAGGATGTTTATTCTTTCTGGAAAAGCCTTTCTTCTTTCCTGCCTTTATATTTGTTTGAAAATCTTGATCTTTTCCTTGACTCTTTTTTATTTCTACTTATATTTTCTTTTCATTTTTGCATGAAAAGCCTAATAATAGTAACATTTATTCAAAGTTATTATACCATATATAATAATAATACAGTATATTAATAATATATGTACATATTATTAGACAATCACTATTTCTATATAGACATTCAGAAATAATGATTGTCTAATAATACAGGTAAAAAAAATGCTGTTAAATACCAAACAGGAACATACATTGAGCCCTCAGAAACTTAGCCATGTTTGGAAAATACCTATTCTATTGTCACATAATTATTTGCACTTATAGCATAATTTAGTTACATTTTAGTTAGGTTTTAGTTAAACTTGGAATCCTGTTGTTACTTAGAGTGACTTCAAAAATTCCTCTCTGATGCAGAATTAAAATATCATAATGTAGGAAGTTCTTATTGTGGGAAAATATCTTACCCACTAAATGAAGCTGTAAGAGTTGGACAGAATGCATGGAGCAGGCATTTAAGTAGTCTCCAAAGTAAATGACAGCAGGTAGATTGGGGGAAAGACCAGAATTTAAGCACCACTGAATTGGCAGTGACTTTCCCCATTTTGTTCCTCAGTAGCCCCACCCCCAAGGTGAGGACTGGGAATCCGACAGGAGAAGGCCTCTAGCTCTGGCTCAGGGAGAGGGAAAGCGGACTCTTCACATTGAGGTGGAGGGACATACCATGTTTTCCCGTCTTCGTCCTCTGTTCTCTTGCACCTTTCCCGCAGACAATGGTGGTAGTGAGGGTCTATGGCTGCCTAAAACTTTGAGTTATCTTATGTATTACATTTATACACATTGAAACCTACCAAATGATGCTGTAAATTTTGCTTTCAGCAATCCCAACGTGGCGGGGAGGGAGGGAGCGGAGGTGGAGAGGGCAAACACCCACTGATTTTTTTCTCCCTCTGTTTTCCTGCCACTTGGCCCTAGATGCATGCAACCATGAGAAATACACAGCAGAGAATAACTGAAGCCTCGGGTTTGGGGCAAGAGAACCAAAAATGGGAGTTTGAGAGGATTGGAAAATATCAGAGAGATCACAGAGAGGAAATAAGTTCAGGAGAGCAACCCCATAATTCCTGGCCTCACTCCTGAGCCGTGTATGCATGGCTCTGATGCTAAAAAGCATATAATACATTTTCTTGCTGAGATATGGGGTGGACTGCTGTCCAGATCCAAGGTCGGCCACTGGCTGGTGCACAACGGGGATGGATCTGTACAGCATTGCAGAACCCTGAAAAACTGAACTGACATTGGGATCACAACCACAGAAGGCAGGTTAGGATTTCTGAATCCAACCGAGTCTACTGCATGCTAAAATAAAAATATTACGATTCTCCATAAACTTTAAACAAGATCTAGATACTTACAATATTCAAAACGTCTAGAACTTAATCCAAAATTACTCGGCATATGAACCAGGAAAACCTAGACATGGGATGAGCTCTCTCCTCAGAGTTGATAGCGCTTTATCGTGGTTATTTGTCTACATCCCGGTCTCCCCCTGTGAGTCCAGGGTTGGATCTGCTATTTCTCTGTGTCCTCAGCACAGTTACAAAGGTGCTAAATACAGGATTATCCCCCCAAAATGCATACACACTTTAACAGCTGATAGCTCAATTGTGAAAATGAACTATATTTTATTAGACACTGCCTTTATAATTATTCAAAGTGTGTGTCTCACTTTTTTGGACATCCCATATTTGTTAAATGAATAAATGAGCGGTGCCTGGGAAAGCAGGGAAAAGAAGAAGTAGCCTAGTAGGATATAAGAATGACAATATTTGCCGAGGCTGGTTTGGCTCAGTGGATGGAGCGTCGGCCTGCGGACTCAAGGGTCCCAGGTTCGATTCCGGTAGAGGGCACGTCCCCAGTGGGGGGTGTTCAGGAGGCAGCTGGTCGATGTTTCTCTCTCATCGATGTTTCTAACTCTCTATCCCTCTCTCTTCCTCTCTGTAGAAAATCAATAAAATATATTAAAAAAAAAAAAAGAATGACAATATTTTTGTTTGCTTAAGTGACCACGGGTATGTGTGTGGAGCAGTGACCCAGGACCTTTGAGATGTAGGTCCCATAGGTCCTAGATTTGCGGTGCACTGACCCCAATGGCCTTTACCAGCTTCACCTCAGGGCAAAAATTCTACTCATCGCCCTAGCCAGCTTGGCTCAGCGGATAGAGCGTTGGCCTGTGAACTGAAGGGTCCCAGGTTCGATTCCGGTCAAGGGCACATGCCCAGGTTGTGGGCTCGATCCCCAGTGGAGGACTTGCAGGAGACAGCTGATCCATGATTCTCTCTCATCCTGGATGTTTCTCTCTCTCCCTCTTCCTTCCTCTCTGAAATCAATGAAAATATATTTTAAAAAAAATTCTACTCATCCTTTAAGATGGCTCAGATGTCAAGTCCTTTTCGAAACGTTTTCCTCTCCTCTGTTCTCTCGCCGCTCTTCACCTGCACAGCTATTTACTCTCAATTACCATAACACATCATTTACTCTCCTGGATTCCCCATCAGAATCCAGTGGCATTTCTCTATTTCCATGCCCTGATCTGGCGGTGGTGGTGGTGTGTGTGTGTGTGAATGTTTTTAGAATGGCTTTGTACAGCCATAGACCAACTAATCCATCGCTCATCCCATCCCAGCCTCAGTTTCCCCAAGTGTGAAAGGGGCACCGCGAAAGCACCTGCCCTGGGCTGTGGTGAGTGGCAGGCGGGCGCCCCTGCGGTTGCAGGCCGCCCCCACGCAGAGAGGAGCTGAGGGGCAGGGGGTGGGAGACCGAGAGTGAGGGGCGGCCTCAGAGCCAAGGGGCCGGGGGCTGGGGCTCGGCGGGCCGCAGGGAAGGACCAGCAGAGCCGACGGGACGGGGCGGGGCGGGACGGGACGGGGCGGGACGGGACGGGGCGGGGCCGAGGGGCGGGCGGGGCGGGAGCTCCGGGCGGCGGAGCCCGTCGCGGGCGGGACGTCCGAGGGGACGCGTGCGAGCGCCGGCGATGGGCTCCGCGGCGCGGCTGGCGGCGCTGCTGGCGGTGCTGGCGCTCCGGGCGGGGGCGGCGGCGGGGGCGGCGGGGCGCGGGGACACGTTCTCGGCTCTGACCAGCGTGGCGCGCGCCCTGGCCCCCGAGCGCCGCCTGCTGGGGCTGCTGCGGCGCTACCTGCGCGGGGAGGAGGCGCGGCTGCGGGACCTGACCAGGTGAGCGGACCGAGGGGCCTGAGTGGGGGAAACTGAGTCAGAGGACGAGACGGAGACACGGTACTCCAGGGTGGGGGGTAGCTCTGAGACTCATTGTCACCCACCGTGAGACTGAGACACGGCGGGGGGGACTCCCCAGATCCATTGTCACCCCAATGTGACCCCCAGACACGGTGGCATGGGATGATGGGGAAACTGAGGCCGAGGCTGACCCCAGAGACACTGTGTCACACACACAGCGTGGGGTCACACGCGCACACACGGAGATACACGTGGAAGGTGTGGTGAAGTGACTCTGAGGCCAAGGAGGACCTCACGGACAGTTCCCAAGGTGTGGCCCCGGCTCCGTGTCACAGAGATGCCGAGACACTACCAGAGGGCGGTGGGAGGATGCTGTGTGCTGCTGTGGCCATCCGTGTGCTGACTGTGTGATTGGGTCCTTGGTGTTCGCTATGAGTCAGGTGGCATTCTGTGACCACGTGGGAGACATCCATGTCCTTGGAACTGGATGCACATGACACTATGGATATCATGCACGTGGGAAAGATGCAGAGGAGTAGCAATTGTACAAGTCACGATGTGACTATGCTTCGCTTTCATCAATTTATTCAACACATGTGTTTGCCAAGCACTGTTCCAGGCACTGGGGGTAAAATGGTGAACAAGACCCAAGACTCAAGGAGCTTGGAGTCTGTAGCATCGTGATTGTGAATCAGAGATGCCCACGTCTCCTTTGCTTTCAGCTCTCCCTTCTCTTCGCCCCTGGAAGAGCTCTCTAAATTCTAAATAAATGATAACGGAGGTGTTACATGTGTATGAAAGTATTTGACACCAAGAAAATACGGGGTACACAGACAATGGGGTGGTGCAGGCCTGGGGTGGGGGGCGGGAGTGGGCTAGAAGGGGGGGTCCATGGCGGGGCGGGGGAAAGGAACATATATAATACTTTCAACAATAAAGATTTTAAAAAAACACTGGGTAAAACCATTCTTGATGCTAGAGGATACTGAGTATAGCACACACAAGCAGATGCTCAGCCAGTATTGTTTTGCTAGACAATCAACAAGCGCCAGTGCCACACACCGTGGGATAAAATGCTGTAGACTTGGAACCCTGGGGCACTGTCATCACATACTGACTGTCAGTGTCAAGCTATGAAAGATCAATGATTGTATCTGACACCACATGTGTGAGCATGTGCTGTGCCTTCTCTGCTTGGGACATGGAGAAGCCCACAGAAGGAGAAATGGTGGTGCACACACATTGTTCTCTGAATATATTAATACTGTGCTTATGTCATAGGACCCTCTGCTGAGCTGAGACAACAGAAGGCTGTCCCACAGTGTACCGCTTATAAAATTGTGCGTGGGTGTTTGTGGTGGGAATACCAGTTATGGGGCACACGGGAAGAAGGTGTATGGGACACCAGGGCTGTGTGGGAGAGCCACGGACGAGAGAATCAGTTTGTGTGTGGAAGTGTATGTGACAGATGTTGTTTGTTACTCAGTGGTGACTGGATGATGATGTTATTGGGAACGTGCTCTTAAGTATGTAGTTTGCATATAAGCATTATATGCATGTTTAAATTCACTGTTGGTTTCAAATAAGCATGACACACACATATATAATGTATGTAAGTGTATATTAATCATAACAGTAAATGATTATGGTTTCCATAATTCTTGTCACTCTTTGGAGGAGCATAGTTGCCTAATGCTCTGTAGGCCCACGTTTACAGAGCAAAATATTTTAATTTTGCTCTTCGTCTTGATCAGTGATTTTCAACCTTTTTCATCTCATGGCACACATAAACTACTTCCTAAAATTCTGTGGCACACCAAAAAATGTGTTATATTTTTTGCTAATCAGACAAAAAACTAGGTCTAATTTTGATGCCTTCACACCAGATGGTTATTGTGTTGTCCGTTGTCCTTTTTTAACTTGGCCGTCTAAAGGAAAGGAGGTCAGTGACCCTGACTAAAGAGTCAGGTAGCGCATGTTTTAGGCATTCTTGTGACACACCAGTTGAAAATCATTGGTCTAGATTCATTGAAGTCCAAGTTTATTGATGGAAATAGACAGACTTTTTTGTTTTTTATTTCAGATCCCCACATGCTCCCGGCTACCCATGTGCTTGTTCTCTTACCACTAATCCCTTTTTTTTTTGGTGGTCCTGGTGGAGATGAGGGTCAGAACTGTGATGCCGCGTGCAGGAGGCAGCTCATCAATAATTCTCTCTCATCATTGATGTTTCTCTCTCTCCCTCTCCCTCTCTGAAATCAATAAAAAATATATTTTAAAGATAAATAAATAAAATAACTGTGATGCCCATGCCCAGCCTCTCAGGGAACAAGCTCAGAAGAGGGCCTGTTGATTAAAGCATCTGGGCAGGGCTTCACTGTCTTATCACCATTGTCATTGTCAAAGTGGGAGGTTTTGCACAAACCTTCCCTCACTTAATTCTCTCTGACACACAGTGCTCTGAAGTAGGTTTGTATTACTCTCTTAAACAAATGAGAAATTATTTAAACTATGAGAAAACTGAAGGACTTTATCCAAGATTATAAATGTAGTAGGTAGCAAATCCAGGACTAGAACACAGCCCTTTTGATTCTCCGTCCATCATGCTATGATGTTCTACTGCTTGCTTATCTGATATGGCAGGACCCAGACCTGAGGTTTATGAGCAGCCAGAGTACATAATGGTTAAGAGTCTGGATTCAGGAATTTAATAGACCTCTATTTGAATCCTTGGCTCTGACTTTGGGCAAGTTTCTTTACCTCTTTAAGCACTCGCTTTTTAATCTGTAAAATAATGGTAATGAGAGTACCTAATAGGGTTGCTGGAGGGATTAAGTACCATATAAAGGTATTTTTCGTTGTGCTTGGAATGTAATGATTGCTCAGTAAATGTTAGGTCTTTGCGATTGTTAAGACTGACCAGTGAAACTAGACCCCACGTTTGGCTGTAAACAGTAACTAGGACTGTGAGAGCTCAGATAATAAAAAAGAATCAGAAAAATTCTAGGTTCTCTTCTCATATGACTTATGGACGTGTTATTTCAGAAAGTGTAATTTGATATTTTTGAGACTGTCTGTTCTCGAATCAGTGTTCTAAAACCTAGTGAAATGTTTGCTTTTTAAAGCAAGAATTTTGGCAGTTCCTGCTCATGTTCTTATACTCCCAATCTGGTGATTTCATGGACTTGAGATGTTATTTCTAAGGGCCTCAGTTGATAGTCTTCTTTGAATTTTTAAATTTAAAAATGACATTTTTGGGGGGTTGAAACTACTCTCTACCCACATTAATAAATAAAAATTATACTAGTTATAGTATATATTGTTATATACTAGTATAGTATATATTCATTACATATATACAGTAAATATAACATATATATATATAATTAACCCCTAGCTCTTTTTATTGATACAGTTTTTAAAAACTACTAAGATTGAAAGAGTAGGGCCAGCAAGCAGTTATTTCTGTGCTAAGAATTAACCATTCTGAATGTCTCAGAAGAACTGAAGCAAACCCATTTCTGAATTCCAAAGGAGAAACATATTGAATTAAAATAGCCCATGTATTGTGGTTGGATCATCTGTCCAGACTCTGTCTAATACAGGGATTGGGTTGCACATTTTATGTGCAAATTCTTTAAGGAAAGGATCTGCTTTTCCACTCTCAGCAGCATTTGCCATTTAGGAAACCGTGAGGTTTGAATTCGGCATCCAGTTACTCAGTCTCTGAAAACCAGCTATTTGCTCAGAGGCTGGGCATTGGGCCAGCGTTTAGATTCCAAACCAGCCTCAGATATTAGTGGATAGGGTGTGTTTTTTTCTCTGTGTAACAGAAAAATGATGTATCTGAGCGCTGAACTGAATTATGTGCTGCAGGGGAAGATCAGACCCCTGTGCTAAATAAATTGAGCCCGTCACGCAAAGTGGGCTGCGAAGAGAAAAAGAGAGAGTGCTTTTGATCTGATTGATGGTTTGGAACAATCTTCACCTCTCTGCCTTACCTCTTTCCTTTTGTGCCTCAGTTTCCTCTGTTGCCTGTTAGACATCAGTCCTCAAGTACCAGATGAGGAATCTATTTATTCAGTTGCGGAAAAGGTGATGGAAAGAAATACTAGAACGGTCACGCTAGAAGAGAGATCTTCTAGACTAGACCAGCTCTATTTTATAGAGGGAGAAACTGAAGGATAGTTGGAGGCTTGGTCAGGATAAGTCTCAGGTCTCCTCCCAGTCCAACATCTTATAAAATCACTGCCCGTTCAGCCTCAGTTGTTTCTGGACACTTACTCTGCAGGTTGGACTCAGGCCCAACTCTCTGCTGAGAAGTTTTTTCATCGAGCAATGGAATATCTTTCATTAAGTAGTTCCATATGGAGCTGATGCAGGAAATAATGGGTAATAAAAAAAAAAAAACACAAAAAAACACCCACACCCTGAGACTGGTGTAGTTTCAAAATCCTAGGGTAACCACTCTCAAACCGCCCTGCTTGGGGATCAGAGACATCCTGGTATTTGACAGGCTTCCCGTTCCTTCCCTGGGGCACCCAGGTCCCGATTCTCCTGCCTTAGTTTATGCTTGAATTGAATACTTGGCTCCCGGAAGCACCGTGAAGCAAGTCATCTTCTGTTCTCAAGCTCTGTTTGATCGCTGCAGGAACCACCCTTGAGCAATCTTTAGGTCAGACTCTGCTTGAAGGTATTGAAATCCTCCCACCCAACCACCATCTCTGTCCTTCACTTTCATCCCTTTCCGCCCATGGAGGTCCCCACTCTTGCCAAAGAACTCCTATAGTCTCACGTGCTCTTGTACACGTTCACGTAAATCCATATCCTTTTCACTTTGATCACACTCTTTTCTTTCACTTCCTTTGTTGTTATTATATTTCTTGGAAATTAATAATTTTAATACAAGGGGGAAATTCTTTGAGGGCAAGACTAGAGCTCTTAAGCCTGCCTTTTTAAAATCAATACATTTCAATAATATAAATCCCGCTGGTAGGAGTGGAATAACCATAGTAGACCAGAAAAGGAGAGAGCATCTTTTGCTTACATGAACACTCTTGCAGGATGTCTGAGGAGAGAAATTAACTAGAAAGATGGTCACTTCTGGCCCCACTCTTCTGGCCCTGTCCTGCAAATGGAAGCACGCTGGAAAACATTACCTCTTCATTCCCCTTTAGCCATCATCAGTGTCTACATGTCACTGTTATTGTTCAGATTCTCCGGGCCACTTGCTTGCAGTTTTGAAATGGCCTCCAAACTGGTCTTCCTGCCTGCAGTCACTTCCACTTCCGAACCCTCCTCCCCACCCTTTCATAGACTTATACATTGAGTGGCCAGATTATTATGATCTCTGAACGCATAATAATCTGGCCATTCAGTGTATATCCTATATAATAAAAGGCTAATATGCAAATTGTTCCCTCGACCAGAAGTTTGACCAGCAGGCAGGCCAGTCACCCGCCCATGTCCCCTTCCCCTGGCCAGGCTGGCCGGACCGCCCCCCCCCCATGCACGAATTCATGCACGGGGCCTCTAATATATATATTTATATATTTATATATTTATATATTTATATATATATATATATATATATATATATATATATATATATGTGTGTGTGTATGTATGTGTGTGTGTGTGTGTGTATATATATATATGTATATATACACATACACACACACTAGAGGCCTGGTGCATGAAATTCATGCACTCGGGGTGGGGGTAGGGGGTCCCCTCAGCCTGGCTGTGCCCTCTGTCAGTCCAGGATCCCTTGGGGGATGTCCGACTGCTGCAGAGGCAGGAGAGGCTCCTGCCACCGCCGCTGCGTTGGCCAGCTGTGAGCCCGGCTCAGGGCTTCTGGCTGAGCAGCGCTCCTCCTGTGGGAGCTCACTGACCACCAGAGGGCAGCTCCTGTGTTGAGCATCTGCCCCCTAGTGGTCAGTGAATATCAATGAACATCATAGTGACTGTTCCGCTGTTTGGTCAATTTGCATATTAGCCTTTTATTATATAGGATATATATACTAGAGGCCCGGTGCACAAAATTCGTGCACGGGTGTGTGTGTGTTTCCCTCAGCCCAGCCTGCATCCTCTCCAATCTGGGACCCCTCGAAGGATGTCCGACGGCCTGTTTAGGCCCGATCCCAGTAGGATCAGGCCTAAACGGGCCGTCGGACATCCCTTTTACAATCCAGGACTGCTGGCTTCAAACTGCTCGCCTGCCTGCCTTCCTGATTGCCCCTAACCACTTCTGCCTGCCAACCTGATCACCCCCTAACTACTCCCCTGCCAGCCTGATTGATGCCTAACTGCTCCCCTACCAGCATGTTTGCCCCTAACTGCCCTCCCCTGCAGGCCTGATCACCCCTAACTGCCCTTCCCTGTAGGCCTGGTCACCCATAACTGCCCTCCCCTGCAGGCCTAGTCACCCCCAATTGCTCTCCCCTGCAGGCCTGGTCGCCCCCAACTTCCCTCCTCTGCTGGCCTGGTCACCCCTAACTGCCCTCCCCTGCAGGCTTGATTACCCCCAACTGCCCTCCCTTGTAGGCCTGGTCCCTCCCAACTGCCCTCCCCTGCTGGCTATCTTGTGGTGGCCATCTTGTGTCCACATGGGGGCAGCCATCTTGTGTGTTGGAGTGATGGTCAATTTGCATATTACTCTTTTATTAGATAGGATATATGGAGAGAGAGAGAGAGAGAGGCCAGATTATTATGCGTTCAGAGATCATAATAATCTGGCCACTCAGTGTATATGTCAACATATCCCACTCTCACTTAAAACCTTTTGGTGGCCCTGGCTGGTTTGGCTCAGTGGATAGAGCGTCGGCCTGTGGACTGAGGGGTCCCGGGTTTGATTCCAGCCAAGGGCACATGCCCGGGTTGAGGGCTTGGTCCCCATTGGGGGGCATGCAGGAGACAGCTGGTCAATGATTCTCTCTCATCATTGATGTTTCTATTTCTCGCTCCCTCTCCCTTCCTTTCTGAAATCAATAAAAATATATTTTTTAAAAAAACCCTTTCAGTGTCTCCTAGTTGCACTCAGGGTAAAAACCAAATTCCTCAGCAAGGCCTATGAGGTGCTCCTCACTTCTCCAGTCTGATCTGCCCAACTCCCACGGCCCCTGTGCTCCAGCACTACTAAACTGCTTGTAAGTCCCCTGCTATCTCTCTCTCTCTCTCTCTCTCTCTCTCTCTCTCTCTCTCTCTCTCTCTCTACCTTTGCATCCTTGGGACTGCCTTTGCCTACCTGGAAGGAGGCTTCCTCCTCCCTTCCTCATGTTTGCATTCCCCCATCAAGTCTCGGTTTATTACCTCCTTTGTGAAAGGAGAGATGATCTTCTCTGACCTGCTCTGGCCAAATCAATCACTCCCTTCTATACTCCCCCTAAGCCTTGTTCATAGGTCTGGTGTTGCATCTGTCATGTCATTATTTGTGTCTAAATTACCCACTAGACTGTGAGTCTCTGAGACCAAGGTTACTGTCTTACTCACAATTTTGTTCTTAACTCCTAGGATAATATAGTATTTCATTCATTCTTTCATAGAAGTATGTATTGAACTTAGGCATAGAGTGATGAGGAAAACATCTATTTTCTTATCTATGAAATCCTTGAGCATGGGACCCTGTCTTGGCCAACTTCTGGCATGGAGTGTGACAAGTAACCAGTATAGAGTGACTTGTTGAATGAACAAATACATGTCATACCTCTAGGGCAGTGGGCGGCAAACTCATTAGTCAACAGAGCCAAATATCAACAGTACAACGATTGAAATTTCTTTTGAGAGCCAAATTTTTTTAACTTAAACTTCTTCTAATGCCACTTCTTCAAAATAGACTCACCCAGGCCGTGGTATTTTGTGGAAGAGCCACACTCAAGGGGCCAAAGAGCCGCATGTGGCTCGCGAGCCGCAGTTTGCCGACCACGGCTCTAGGCCTTTGTACACATTAGTCCCTGTTGGCTCAAAAAATACTCTTTCTCCCTTCTTTGTTCTAGATCCATGGAAACACTATGGCACAGTCAGCTGAGAACAGGCTTCAGAATCAGGCAGGCTTGGGTTCATTCTTGGTTTTGTTGCTATAGAATGGCCTTGTTTTAGTTTCTTCTCCTGTAAGATGGGCATGACCAAATCTATTCTGAGGGTTGTTGGGGGGATTAAATGAGACTATGTATTTAAAACGCTTAGCAGAATGCCTAATACATGGTGAGGACTCAATAAGTAGTAGCTATCCATATTGTAATCCTTCAGGACTCAGATCAAGTGCCATCCCCTCTGGGAAGTCTTTCTTATATTTCTTTCTCCTTTAAAAAAATTTTATTGATTGATTTTGAGGGAGAGAGAAAGAGAAACATGGATTTGTTGTTTCACTTGTTTATGTATTCAATGATTGCTTCTTGTATGTGCCCTGACTGGGGATCAAACTCACAACCTTGGTGTATTAGGACAATGCTCTAGTCAACTGAGCTACCCAGCCAGGGCTCTGCCCTTGTATTTCTTTCTTTCTTTCTTTCTTTCTTTTTTAAATATATATTTTATTGATTTTTTACAGAGAGGAAGGGAGAGGGATAGAGAGCTAGAAGCTGCCTCCTGCACACCCCCTACTGGGGATGTGCCTGCAACCAAGGTACATGCCCTTGACTGGAATTGAACCCGGGACCCTTGAGTCCACAGGCTGACGCTCAATCCACTGAGCCAAACCAGCTAGGGCTGCCCTTGTATTTCTAACTCCCATCTGGGTTAGGTGTCCTGCCTACAAATTGCTATAGCGTTCCATAGCATTATATGCTCACTTTTCTCATAGCATGTATCACAATTATTGCAATTAATTGAACAGTGTGTTCGCGTTTCTACCAGATTCTAAGTATTGAATATAGAATGATGAGAGAGAAAAAATGATTTTCTGGATTGTGAACTCCTTGAGAGCTGGACTCTGCCTTGCCTTTGTATCTCTAGCCCTTAGCATGGTGCCTGATGTACAATATTGACTGGTAGAGACTGACTCATTGAATGAACAAATGAAGAGACCTACTTTTGTTGTGATGGTAGTTTTCTTTTCTTTTCTTTTCCTTTTTTTTTTTTTTTTTTGCTTATGGGTTACAGTATTCCATGAGTCTCAAGGGATTCAGCATTTCATTTTGACTACTCTTACTGTTTATACAGCGTGTGAGCCTTTCCTAGGTGTCCGGTTGCTTCGGTAGGTGAGATCATCCTAGTCCTCTCTTTCAGGTTCTATGACAAGGTGCTTTCTTTGCATGAGGACTCAGCAACCCCTGTGTCTAACCCTCTGCTTGCATTTACTCTCATCAAACGCCTACAGTCCGACTGGAGGAATGTGGTGCATAGCCTGGAGGCGAGTGAGAACACCCGAGGTAATGAGGAGGAGGGCTGGAGGGTAAAGAGAAGGTTCTATCTCCTGACTCAGTGGAAAGGAGAGAGATTCTGATGGGATGTGATGAAGGATTATGAAGTGGGTAGCTATTACTTGATCTCCTTAGCTCTAATTATCACAAAGAACTGGGTCCCCTTGTTAATAAGTTTAACTAAGTTTACATTAGAAAGTACCTTCATATCCATTATCTCACTTGATTTTGGATCGAATCCAAAAGATCACGCCATTTACATATATGTAAAAAGTGATGTCTTCTAATAATTTCTGCTTTATTACGTTGCCACTGCAGTGTGATCTGTAGCAGGATCACTTTCTTAACTTACTCTGCTTTGTATTTGAACAAGTTTGTTGCCTTTAGGGAAGTTAGGAGGAAAAATAATTGTCCCTGCAAAGGGCAAGACTCCTGGAGACAGAGGGGAGGGAACGGTGCGATAAAGGTGTGTGCCTTAGTTTTTACTCCAGAGCCTTTCTTCCTTATTCAGAAGATTGTGTTAAGCATCCACTCTGTGCCAGGAACGGTGCTTGCCACTGAGAAGAAGAGCAAATCAAATAGTATCTTTGTTCTTGAAATATGTGAACAGGTAATTATGCCTTGCACGTATTAAATGCTCACCGCCTGCTTTTTGAATGGGGGACTGTTTTCACGACCTTTACAGCTCTGAAGGATGGTTTCGAGGAGGTGGAGCAGGACCTGCCAGCCTTTGAGGACCTGGAGGGTGCAGCCAGGGCCCTGATGCGGCTGCAGGACGTGTACGTGCTCGACGTGAAGGGCCTGGCCCGCGGCGTCTTTCAGAGAGTCACTGGCTCCGCGGTCACTGACCTGTACAGTCCCAGCCGGCTTTTCTCCCTCACGGCTGATGACTGCTTCCAGGTTGGCAAGGTAACGATTTTCAGAGAGAGGGTGAATTGCTAGGGGCTACTTTCTTGTGGGCGAAATAATTATATCCCGGTTGCTTTGTACATTTTTCTAATTCTGACAGCAAACTTGGAAATTGGTTGTTATTTCCCATTTTCCGGCGAAGAAACTGAGGCTCAGAGAGGGTATAGAACTTAACCTAAGGTTTCACAATTTTAAGTAGAACTAAAATTTGAACCTGGGTCTTTTAACTCCAAATCCCAGGCTCTTTCCAGGATAGCTAAAGTGACCATATACTTAGGACACTATTGAGAGTGGAAGGGGTGTTATTAGCCAGGACAACAAACATAAACTGGGACTGTCCTGGGTAAAATCGTCCTTTGGTCGCCCTAGCGATAGCACCCTGACTGTGGATGAACGGGTGGGGGAAAGGGATAGGAGAGGGTGGCGTGGAGGGAAGATCATCATGGACAGTCGGCCTGCCAAGACTCTCTGGAATCTCTCGTCCATTTCCTGGGAATTTAGAAATACTAAATTAAAGTAGTGTCACAAAACAGGCCATTCACTCTAATGTTACTAGGGGAAATAGACTTCAGGAAGCTCCCGTATGAGATATTTCACTAATCTTTGATCATAAGTCGTAAGCACACTTGAGGTCATTTTACAATAGACTCTTCGTTAGCCGTTGCTTTAAAAAGTAACGGAGTAAGTCCTTTTTCATTTTGAAGATGCATACTGCAGGAAAGTGGTTTCCCCCCAACTCCTGTGGTATTCATTAGCTGATCTGAGAGTGGGCCTCATGTGTCCTGTTTCCAGGTTTTGAGGATCAGTCTTCCAAAGTAATGCAGCGTGAGTTGCCCTAAGCCTCTCTATGGACCATTTTTCCTTTTCTGAGACCCTGAGTGGAATTAGAGCTGAATCATCAGGTGTGAAGTGATAACTCATGGTTTTGATTTGCTGTGGCCTTTGATCTATTTTCATATTGATTTATTGGCCTGATGGTTCCTTAACTGTATGAATAATGTAAATTCACACCCTAAACTCATGTGAAGCATAGGCTTAAGGCTGCTAATATTCTAAGGAGCTATTTTATTCCCCTAACCAGAGCCAACAGAAACAAACCAACTTTCTTTTCTCCTTGTGGCAGTGGGTAGATTTTTTTCTGGTCTACTCTTATTCTTAACCCATTCTTTCAATGGGTTATAGTTTTATGAATGTGTCTAAATTCCAATTCCTAGATTGGGGGAGGTCTGCAGAAGACTCATCTGTCCTCGTGTGGGCATTACAATCTAAGGTTACTAAGTACCAAGGTTACTAAGACTTATCCCCATCCCAGGCAGCTTCAGCATCTACTCATCGGTTTATTGCTTGCATTTTCAGCTGCTCCTTTTTTGTTTCTGGTGCCTGGGTATTTTCTATTCTTTCTTGAAAATATATAATACAATGTTTATGTTTTATTCAAAATTTCTAAGTCTCTGTGGTTGGAAGGATTCCAATTATCTCAATCTTTCTCATGGAAATCTTAAATAAATAAATTGTCAATTTAGCAGAAAAGGTTCAGTCCTTTTTTATTATAATTCTTCAACTCAATCTTGTCACAAATAGGGAACTTGAGGACCAGAGAGATGACACAGCAGGTAAAGTGCAGGCCTGGGGTAGGAATTGACTTATAGTTAGGCTGCAGAGTCATGGTATCTCTACATTCTGCTGTCTTTCTGCCTATCTGGAAGTTATACCTGAATTTGATTATTTTGTAAGAATCCTTCCAGCTCTGCAACTTTATAATTCCATGCTGTCTCCCACATCAATTTCCAGGAAATTCCACTAGCAGTTCTGGTATTCTAGTTAGTGGTGAGCTATTAAGAGACAGGTGCTATGTCTAGTACATGTTGCCATATTCCAGCATTTAATATAGAACAATGCACTGAGCTCTCATACCATTCCCAGGTCTACCTTCATTATGGTGTCTAATGCATTGTGTCACAATTATTGGTTTATCACAAGCCCCTTGCTTTTATTACCTTTAAGGGCAGGGACCACCAGGTACATTATAAACACTCAGTAAATATTGAATAAATAAATGAATGAACTAGTCCATTCCTCACACTGCTGCTAACAATAGCTTCCTAAAAACAAGACATTCATAACTCTCATTAGCTTAGCTCATGCTGCCCTTTTAAGTTCATTTCCTGCTTCTCTTCACCTTACACCACAGTCACAATGTATTACTTTAAAAAAAAAAAAAAATATATATATATATATATATATATATATATATATATATATTGATTTCAGAGAGGAAGGAAGAGAGAGACAGATAGAAACATCAATGATGAGAGAGAATCTTCGATCGGCTGCCTCCTGCACACCCCCCACTGGGGATCGGGCCCGCCACCCAGGCATGTGCCCCTGACCGGAATTGAACCCAGGACCCCCCCAGTCCACAGGCCGACACTCTATCCACTGAGCCAAACCAGCCAGGGCCACAATGTATTACTTGAACACATTCTTGCTTTGGCTTCTGTTTCTACCATTCCCTCATCTTAAAATGCCCTTCCTCCCAATCTTGGTGTATTAAAATATATATATATATTTCCTTCAAGTGTTCATGCCAATCTGTCCAGTATTATATTTAACTTGAGTTCATATCTGTCTTCTCTCCAGATTATAAATTCCTTAAATGCAAGAATCCTTGTGTCTTCCCTGGACCTAGTGCAATGCCTTGTATGTAATAGGTGCTTAATAAATTGAATTTAAATGAATCTGAGATGAAAACTTGCTGTGTTGGGTTCCAAAGACGCCCCCACTCTTTGCATGTCATTTCCTTTCCTCTGCCTGTGGGCTATGGCTTTAATGATAGTACCTATGTTTGCTGTAGGTGGCCTATGACATGGGGGATTACTACCATGCCATTCCGTGGCTGGAGGAGGCCGTCAGTCTCTTCCGAGGATCTTACGGAGAGTGGAATACAGAGGATGAGGCAAGTCTAGAGGATGCCTTGGATCACTTGGCCTTTGCCTATTTCCAGGTAGGGGAGTACGTGAGACTCACTGCTTTCGTCACAATAAATGTAATGCTTTATATTCACGTTGCAATTTTGTAGGCATTTTCATGTCTCTTAATCTATTTCATCTTCCTAACAGGACCAAATGTGAGTCAAGCAGGGCGGTAATTTTATTATTTCCGTATTTCATATGTGAGTAAGCTAAATCTCAAAAGAATTCCTAACCTGTCACACAAAGTTCACTTGTCCAAGTCTGTCTGACTCTTAATCCAGTGCTCTTTCCAATGCACTGACTACTTTGAAATCATCATCTCCCATATAGGAGGGCAGTCTTTCACCCGTAGCAGCAACAGCTACATCGACAAATGTTTAATAGGGTCACAGTCAATGTAGATCACTTTTGCACTCTCAACAATTCATAACTCTTCACAGATGTTATGCCATGATATTGCGAATGTCCAAGGAAGAAGTTTGATTGCTGTCCTCTTCCATCTGCAATCCAGTCCATTGGAACATGACTGGTGTCCAGCTATAGAGCGGGCCTTATTGGTCCATAGTACCAGCTCAACGCCTCCTCCAGGTTTTCCTTGACACTGTTGATCTTCGACCTATTTCCCTCACGTGGAAGCTCATTTCCCTAAATATGGGAACTGTCATCTTTTGGTGTAGCTAACCCCATTTCCCAACTGCTTTGTACAGCCTTCAAGAATAGGCTGAAAAAGTCACTGCAGAGCCAATTCCTTAGAGTTTCCAAAGCTAATAAACCAGTTCTACTCCCTACATCCCTTTTTTCCCCCCCTTTTGCTGAGAAAAGGGAGGAGGATATGGGCGGTCCAACCCCACATGTTGCTCCCAAATCGTATCTATTCTCAGTGCAGCAAATGGTCTGGTTCCTCTCATGGAAGTTTCCGGTAAGTGGCTCTTTGTTATAAAACTTTCCAGGGTGCCTCTCCTAACTTTCTTGCCCAATTGCTACATATTAAAACCGAAATAGAATCACTGTGATGCAGCAAAGCGCAGGAAGTAATTGAATTTTAATAGAGGAAGAAAATGGAGAATTGACACTGAGAGACTCAGAGAAGATAAACTAAAGCAGCTTACCCTGAAAGTTGGGGTTTTCAATCCAGTGTCTGATTGTTAATTTTGCCCTTCTCCCCACCCCCCGTGATGACTTAGATTTCTCTTCTACTCACTGACAAAATCTCCCTTCCCACAATCGTGCTTTGTCTGGTAAATTTTATTCATCTTACAAGGCATAGCTCAGATGTCACCTATTCTGTGAAGTCTTTCTTAGTTCTCCTGAGACTCCACAGACTCTCCTTCTTTGTGCTCTGACAGCACATTTTTCATGCAACAGTAATAGAACACATAAGGCATTGTCTTATAGACCCTGTGTGTTCCCTTTTTTACCCCCAGTAAATTAGAAATCCATGTCTGTTCATGGACTTTTCATTATCATATGAAATTATATATGGTGTGTATATATACATATATACACACACACACACATATATAATTTATATACACATGTGTATATATAATATACTAGAGGCCTGATGCACAAAAATTCATGCAAGAGTAGGTCTTCCTTCCCCGGCTGCCAGCACCTGGGACCCGAGCTGGCTTCCCTCCGGGCCTGGCTTCGTCAGGAAGGACATCCAGTCTAATTAGCATATTACCCTTTTATTATTATAGATGTATACCATGAAAAAGTATATAATTATAATGTTATATAATTATATTTTATATAATCATACATAGTATTTTTTCATGATATATTTTAGTAAAATATTATTGAGTAGTTAAACCATAAGCTCTGAAGCCAGACAGACTAGGTTCAAATTCTGTGAAAACTTGGGCAGTGTACTCCCTGAACCTCAGTTTTCTTATCTTTAAAACAGGAATAATAATGATGCTGTAGGGGAGGGAAAATAATTTTCCTTCTAACCTTCTGAGTTCTTGGCTGAGACCTCCCTATAATAAAAGATAGATTAATAAGAGGAAAAATAAACAGAAGTTTACTAACGTGTATACCTAATGTTAGTACATGGGAAATACCTGGGGAAAAATGAGTAACTCTCTGAGGTGACCTAAGTTACCACCTTAAATATCATCTTCAGTTTACAGCAAGTAATAGTGTAATAATTATGTATGTTGCCAGATGGGGGCCAGACAGATCAGGGTGATCACTTTGTAAGTTATATAAATGTCTCATCACTATGTTGTATACCTGAAGTTAATATAATATTGCATGTCAACTGTAATTGAAAAATGAAAATAGAAATTTAAAAAAATACCAGCTTCAGCTAAAGACAAAGAAAGCAAGCTATGAGGAGAGGCCAGTTATGGGAGGTTACCCAGAAAAACATGGTAAACAAAGGTAAAGTTGTGCAGATTTTAATGGATAAGATTCTCTTGTGATTTAGAGTTGTCCTTCCCTTCCTGGCTCACAGAGGGAGATACTTACAAATGGGGATTCCCTTTATGTCCCTTACAAAAGGGTAACACTACTCTGGTTTTCAGAATGTCTCCTGTGTCTGCTCTTTCTCAAAATATTTAGGTTAGAATAATCCTTATGCCAAAAAGGCATATGTTGGGATAGCATATTCTACTGCCATTCAATGCTCACCTCAAAGAGTTGTTGTGAGGACTAAATGAGCTCATATGTGTAACACCCTAACACTGACACATATGTACTCAATACATGGAAGTAATTATGATTATATTACATACCACCAAGTGTATGTTCTCTTTTTCCATTTAACATTATTTAGTATACACATTTCCAAAGAAATTTAACTGAAACATAAAAAGTAATTCTAACATTGTTCTTGATAAAATATAACTCTATTTTATGAAAAAAACCTTCATTTTAAAAATACATAAAATTACATTATAGTTCTCTTCATTTCAAGAGTTTGAAAAACTATAACCCTTAGTTAATATCTGACATTATAAGATATCAATAGATTACTTAACTATTCCTTTGTTAAGTATAAAAAAGAATAATTAATGATATTAAATAATTAGAAATGATCTGCATATCCCACAATAGTGGAATGGCTAGGTCATCTGTGATGTAGCTTCTTGATGAAATAAAATGCACCCATTAAAAATGCCGAATCTCTTGCACACCCATGTTCATAGCAGCTCTATTCACAATAGCTAAGAGGTGGCAGCAGCCCATGTGGCCATCAAAGGATGAATGGATAAGCAAAATGCGGTCTATACTTATAATGGAATATTATTCGGCCTTAAAAAAGAAGGAAATCTGACACATGTCACAACATAGGTGAACCTTAGGACATTATGCCAAATAAAACAAGCCAGTCACAAATAGACAAATACTGTATGATTCCACTTATATGGGTCAGCTTCATAGAGACAAAGCAGAATGTGGTTACTAGGGGTGAGGGGAAGAGGAAATTGGGTGTTGTTTAATGGGTACAGACTTTCAGTTTTGCAAGATTGAAAAAGTTCTGGCAATTGGTTGCACAACAATGTGAATATATTTAATACTGTACACTTAGAAGTGGTTAAGGTGGTAAATTTATTTTATGTGTGTGTTTTTTACCACATTTAAAAATAATAATTTTAAAATGCTGTCTCTGAAGACTAATTTTGTAGTGATATATAAAAACCATTCCTGATAACCATGTCAAGTGAAACAATCAGGATATGAATATGTATATATCACATATGATTATAACTATGTAAAGACTATATGTATCCAGAGTGCGTGGAGTGTCTGGGTTCCAGTGGAGCATTGTTTTTCTATTTCTCATGTTTTATTTATTTATTTATTTATTTTTAGATCTTTATTGTTGAAAGTATTACATATGTCTCCTTTTTCCCTCTATTGACCCCTTCACCACCCTATTGATGAACTTGTATGCATATATGCGTAACCCATGGACACTGTCTCGTATGTTTTATAACGTGCTTATTGCTCTTATCACTAAAACTAAAAAAAATTTAAATATATATATTTTTTATTGATTTCAGAGAGGAAGGGAGAGGGAGAAAGAGATAGGAACATCAATGATGAGAGAGAATCATTGATTGGCTGCCTCCTGCACACTCCCTACTGGGGATCAAGCCTGTAACCCGGGCATGTGCCCTTGACTGGAATCGAACCCTTCAGTCCACAGGCTGACGCTCTATCCACTGACCCAAACCAGGTAGGGCTAAAAATAAAAATTTTAATATGCAAAAATAAAATGACCAGAAGGAAATAGAGTTCTATCAGTTCACCATCATCCGAGAGCAAGGAGACAGCCCACCTAACCTGGTCTGTTCCTCAGGTTTGTCTGGAAAGTCCTGTTTACTTTTGCCCAAGGTTGAATGGCTACAGGGAGAGTTCATTACTATGTAGTAGGAATGTTTCAGGTTGAGGTATTCCTTTGCCTCCCTCCTGTTGGCAGCAAAACGGCACCAGGTGTTAGACCAGTGGAGTCAGATGGAACCTTGGCTCAGCAACCTCAGTACTTGAGTTTTGGCTAAGAAAGAATTCAGAGCAAAGATTCAAATACTACAAGCCGAAGTTTATTTAGAAAGTCACAGAGGGAAGAAAAGTGAGCCAGCTGGGCATGGGCTTAGGAACAAGTCAGAGGCAAAAGAAGGGCCCTTGGAATTTAGGAAAAAGACAGAGGCAAGGAAAATGCACCTGAGGAAAGCGGGTGGGGAAAGGTGTAGGCTTGCTCAAGAGAGAGCCAAACTGGGTGCTGGTCTTGGGGGTTATTTATCTAAAGGTCCCAGGGGAGGATCTCAATAGAATATTCATCAACTTTCCAAGTGTGTCCTTTCAGGGTTGTGGTCTCCACTGATTGGTCGGCGCCAGGTCAGGGGGTCATTAGTCAATGCAGCTGGTCCTGAGATCAGCCATGGCACTGTTTATCTGGTTTTGCTGTTTTCCTGGGCCTGGGGCTGAAACACAACTGAGGCCTAGATGTTATCCATAGGGGTTGAGGATTAAGGGAGTGGTCGTGCAAGGGCCAACATGGGAGTCGCATGAGGCCTCTCTTTGGCCCCTTGTTCCTCCTCCAGGGGGTTATACCACATGACTAGTGACATGCCCGGGGAGGAAAGGTCAGGGTAGGGCCCGAGCCACATGACCAGCGATATGAAAGGTCAGGGGGGACTAATCCCCATGACCAGCAATATGAAAGGTCAGGTCTGAATGAATTTCCCAGGTTTGCCCATTGCTAGGCACCCAAGGCTTTCCACCCTAGTGGCCTTCTGTACCTGGCCTATCGTCCTTGCTCTGCTCATGCCTAACTGCCTAGCACACTTCCACTAACTTTGTAGACTCCAGAAAGTATTGAGCCTGGAGGAAAAAAATATATTTTTACTAAGACTTTTATAGTTTCATATTAAGTTTAATAATGGAATTTACCCAAATGATAACACCCTGCAATTACATGGTCTTGCATGCTTTAGGATTTGAGAACATTTTAAGAAAGTTTATTTTTACTTATTTTTCTACCTTCCCTGGTAAGGGTGGTAGTGTCATTGGTAAATGAGAAAACTGAGGAGACCTGATGTACCTCAGGGCTGCAAATCCTGAATTAGGACAGAGAACCTCCCCATTTCTAGTCTGCTGCTCATTTCAATGAGTCTTATTATCTACTTATGGTAAGAATGTTTTGTAATACTTTCGAAAATCCATTGATTGATTTGGTCAGAGGAGATATCCTCAGTGCAGTAAACTTTTTTCCTTTTCTTTCTTTTTTTTTTTTTATAGGCGGGAAATGTTTCGTTTGCCCTCAGCCTCTCCCGGGAGTTTCTTCTCTACAGTACGTAATGGTAAAAGATAAGCCACAGGTCTGAGTTACTGGAAATCCCTTCTGCTCTTGGCCTTTAATCTCTGCAAGTGGAATACAGCTATCTATTTTTATTTTTCTAATTTCATTATCTAAGTCACATTTCTAATTTTGGATTAAATCTTACATACTGAGTGATGCATTGGGAGTGTGCGTGTGGAGGGAGTGTAAGTTAGTTGTAAAATGCTAAGAAGATACTAATCTGTCCTTTCCTCCTCCACCCCAAACAGTTATATATTAACTATGGGCCCATTGCACAAAGTTTCATGCAATAGACCTTCCTTCCCTTAGCTTCCAGCACTGGTTTTCCTCCGGCACCCAGGACCCAGGCCTTCTCTCCGGCCATAGTCTGCCGTCTTCGTCTTTGCTGCAGACTCTGGCCAGAATCTGCCGCCTTTGTCTTCGCTGCAGACTCCGGAGTCTGCAGTCTTCATCTTCACTGCGGCCGGAGTGCCGCTCCTGTAGATCCCTTTGCCCCCTGCCCTCCCTCTCATAGCAGGCGTCCTGCCCAGCCAGGCCATTCCGTGCCTGGAACAGCTGGGCGGCAGCCATCTTTGTCCTTCTAATTTGCATATTCCCTCCTGATTGGCTGGTTGGCATAGCAGAAGTGATGGTCAATTTGCATGTTTCTCTTTTATTAATGTAGATATTGCTTCAATGGGGAACAGGTCCTGGATTGGGAGCCAGTTTCTTCAGGGACACCTAAAGACCCAGGTTTGGGAAGTAGACCTGGGAACTAGTGAACTCAATGCGAGCTGTGTGTGCAAGGAGAGTGACTCAGCAGGATTATTCACCACATCTACAAAGAGATACCAGTTCTTCCTTTAAACCAGGGCTCACTTTGCTATGCAAGCATAACTCCCCAGTTAGCACAGAATTGAGCTTAGACCCTCACCAGAGTTGAACAAGAGAGAGACTTTCTAGCTTAACTCTCTGCTTGGATATTTTTGTGTACAATTTTGATAGCAGATGGCTTCCCAGATTTTCCTTTAATAATATATTTAGATGCTAAAGAAAGCTACATAATCAATATAATGTTTTAATAGGTATAAAGTATTTCATGTAGGACTTTACAGTGGTATTTATCTATCACTTTTGAATGAATCCACTTAGTAATATTATTCCATTCTGATAATTTGGCAAACCCGTAGGATAAGGAAGTAGCTGTATGGTCTGGAAACACATGGGCAATTAGTGGTGCAGGCAAAATGAGAACCCAATGTCCCGTTATTTTTGTGCTTGATGTGGTAAAATCTCTGCCTCTCCCAGAGAACCCATATTGTGCACTATTCTTATAAGTGGATGAGCAGGACACAGCAAATTGAGATTCCCAGTTCCATTTCTGGCTTCGCAGTATTTTCATTGGTGTTTTGGGTTCATCATTTCCATTCTTCAGAATTCCATTTCTCCTCTTATGAAGGAAAAAAAATGATGGTAATTTCTGTTCCCTCCTTCCCTCCTTTGTCAGGGCGGAGCTGGTGGGTAAAAGCACACTGAGCTCCACAGAGAGAGATGCTTTGGAAGCATTAGAGCCACTTAGCACCTTCTTCTGAGATGCACTGAGAATCATATACAGAGGCTAGAAGGCCAGGAGTAGTTGCCAACTCGCAGGGCTTTTTGCAGACAAAGTGGGCACAAGTAAGACACAAGACCCTGCCGGAACTCGGGCTGGAACTAAAGCTAGAACCCCCATGTCCCATACTGCTTTGCTCTGTGTCTAGGCCATTTAGGAATTTTGAAGGAGCTGGAAGAGTCAGGAATTAATTAGCCTCCAGTTCTCCAGGAGGAACAGGCCGGGCCTCTGCTATAGGGTTTGGCTCTCAACTTCTCTTTCATGGCACTCACTTGTCGTGTTTCATTGTAACTACTGAATGTCTCTTCCCCCTGAGACTGTAAACTCTAGGAGGTTAGCTCTAGCACAGCATCTGGCGTATAGCAGATGTTCACGGGAGATTTACGGAACAGATGACTGATTGAACGAATGGAAGGACGAAGATTATTCCCTATGCAAAAACACTGACCGTCGCCCTGTCCGAGAGCTGCCATCCTGATGACCCCTTGGTCTAGGAGTGTTAAGTTCCGCTTTCCTTTCCAAAGGCCTTTACCCCTTCAGATCTACCAGGCCCAATTCGATCTTTTTAAAATACCCGGTACTCTTCAGGGGGCGCGGGCCCCACGTCCTCCTGTGCGGGGACACGGGAGTCACTCAGGGTGTTCGGGTGCTGGTCGTGGTGACAGTGAAGCTGTAGGAAGCCGTGCTTGCCAATCTGCATTATCCCCTGCTCTGACTCCCCCCAGGCCCGGATCATAAGAGGATGGCCAGGAATGTCCTGAAATACGAAAAGCTCTTGGCAGAGAGTGCCAACCAGGCCGTGGCGGAGGCTGTCATCCAGAGGCCCAATGTACCCCACCTGCAGACCAGAGACACCTACGAGGGGCTGTGTCAGACCCTGGGTTCCCAGGTAGGATGTTCCAGAGGAAGAGAAAAGGGGAACCGGCTTGGCTATAGAGAGAGAGCAGAATTGGGGCAATGTGAGGGAAAAGGCTAGAAAAATGCAGTTTGAGAGAGAAAAAAACCCACTCACTTGGACAGCATCAGTGACCGCATTCTGGATCTCCCGCAGTCCATTGATGCTGTAGTTCCCCTGAATGCGTGCCAGCTCCGAGACCCTTTCCTCTATGCTGACTCAGCCTTTCCTTCCAGCCCACTCACTACCAGATCCCCAGCCTCCACTGCGCCTACGAGACCAATGCCAGTCCCTACCTGCTGCTCCAGCCCGTCCGGAAGGAGGTCATCCACCTGGAGCCCTATGTTGCTCTCTACCATGACTTTGTCAGTGACGTGGAGGCCCAGAAAATTAGAGGGCTGGCGGAACCGTGGGTGAGTGTCCCCAAAGCTTGCCAGGAACTTCCTTTTGTGCCTTCACATGCCTGGAGTTCAGGAGAGTGAGAACAGACGGCCTGCGCAGCCAAACCTTTCAGCGGCTCAGGAGTTCAAATGGCAGCTGTGCCGTAAAACCGGTCCATGGTGAAAAAAATCACAGCAGAGGTTGCCCATGGAGGGAGGGGATTGGCTGGGGAAAGGTACAGGGACTTTCTGGGGTGTTGAAATGTGCTCTCAATATCTTCTTAGGGATATGGAGTACACAGCTGTAGGCATTTGTCAAAGCTCACCAAAGAGTACACTCCAGTTGTATGTGTTTTCTTGTATATCAATTTAACCTAAAAAAAAAAAAAAGTATCCTCCCAAAATGTCCATCATTCCATGTAATTGGTAAAAGAAAAAAAAGGGTGACATGACAGGGTCAAGCGTGATATCCTGGTCCAGATTTACAGCCTTACAGAGTGGAAAGATGATCTAGTTCAGCTTTATTGTTTTGTTAGTGGGGAAACAGGCCCAGAGAAGAGAAGGGACTTCACTAAGGTCCCACATGAAGCTAGAGCCAGAATAGGAACTTAGAGGGGCAGTGATTGTCACGCGGGTCGCCCACCTCCTGGCACCAGTTCTCAGGCTAAGTTACATTAATCTCCGGGACAGCAGTACAAGTCCTTCGTTCTCCCATTGCATGTCAGCGGGGGGCTGGCTGCAGCTCCGCCCCTGCTGTCTTCCCTCTGGACCCAGCCTGACAGAGCAGCCTCTGTTTGGGACATTGCCAGTCTCCTGGGAGAGGAAACAGACCGAGATGGCAGACTCCTAGCTGGCTCCTAAAGCTTCTGCTGGGGCGTGTCCGACATCACTTCTGTTCACCTTTCACTGGTGAAAGCCACGCCGGCGGCCACCACTGCAGCGGAGAGAGAGAATACTGAATTCCCCCACAGGGAAGGCACCGCACGTCGCTGTGCCAAGCTTGACGTCGATGGAGAGGGGACGTTTCGTTGTCGCCCAGGAAATGTGGCAAATATTTAGAAAAATAATACCGTCTATCTCACCACTCTACCAGGTTGCACCTTTTCACAAATGGTACATGACCTGGCTCAGCGGTACTCCCATCAGGGCGCCCGGCGTGGTGTGCTGTTCATGCAGCACCTGTTCCCCACAGAGCTGCGGGGCTGGCTTCCGCAGAGAGATTGAGTGTGGGTCCTCTCCCTCTAGGGCCGTGCTGCATGATGGGGAGACAGAGATCTACAATACGCTGTGCTATGTGCTGTCAGAGAGGGGTGTGCAGGGAGCCGTGCTATGGCAGCATAAGGAAGCGCGCCTTCTGCTGAGGGAAAGGCAGTTGGGTGAGGAGTAGCTGAGGGGAGAGGAAGAAACGGAGAGGGCTTCCCTGTGGACGTGAAATTCATCACAGTGACCAGGTGGCAGCGCATATTCCAAAGACAAAGCAATGTGCAAGGACCTGAGTTGCAGCGTGTTCAGAGCGTGGGGGAGCTCCTGGTGGATGTGGTGGAAGTGAGGCTGCACACTGAGGCCCCATCAGAGGCGCTGCTGTAAAGACCACGGGAGAGGGGGAGCTGGGGGGGGATTTGGATTGTATCCCGGGGGGCAGGGGGAGAGCTGTCAGACAGGGAGTGGTGAGATCTGGTCTCCAGGTTTTAAGGAGGATTCTGACAGGAGACATGGACTGGAGGGGAGAAGAGCAGCGATAATCATTTCACCTAAAAGCCAGTCAGTGAAGTACAGAATCCTTGTAGAGAAGGTTTTTGAGATGACTAAGCTCCACCGGGGAGCTGAGTGATGTATTTTCAGTAGCTTTGGCTTCTCAGGGAGCCAGCAGGAGCAGTTGGCCAGCAGCTACTTTTTCCTGAGAACAACTCTGTTGCCCTAGTAACAGGACAGAAGGCTCATCCGGAGACACTCACTCAATCCCTCTTGGCCGGATCATCTATTTAGATTGCACAAACCTTGCCACACGCCCTGTCCCCCAGAAGTGTCTTGCTGGGTGGCTGATCCCTGTCTGGTCTTGGGCTCTGCCAGGAATAAGCCCGGTTTGTGTGGTGGCGGCTGCCCCACGGGAGCTGGGCACAGACGCCTCAGAGGCTTGTGTTGGGTTTATCTGCTCCCTAGTCACTGTGCCTTTCCCAAAGAATACTTTCACCGCCCCCCCTTCACCCCCCCCCCCCAGCCTCTATCCTCCCCGCCCCGCCTCCCCCCCCCACACACACACACACATCCATATTCTAGCCATACTTAAAGGCTCGGTTGAAACCCCTCACCTCCACTGGCCCACTTGGCCCTGACCACTTTCATTGGTTCTTTCAGTAGAAACATTTTTTTCAGAGTACTTTTTGGGGGCCACATACAATAATCTCTCCCTCTTCTGAACTGAAAGCTTTGTCACTAGTTGTTTGGTGCTTTCCTTTATTCTGCCATTTATATGTTGTCTGGTACATATGGTATCACTAAAAGTTTCATGGGTGAGCATCCTGTCCCCCCAAAGACACTGTAAACTAGCTGGGATCATATATTGTCCTTCTTGAAATGCCTAGCCCTGTATCATACGGGTTGCAACCAAAGGGATCTTTAAACGGTTGAATCTGACCATGATAAGCCCTTTCTTAAACTCTCTAATGGGTTACTTTTGCTTTTGAGTGATTACCAGCACCTTGGCCTGGCTGCTGCCAACCCCTTCTGTAGCATGTCCCCCTTGCACTCAACGCCCTACCTGCACTAAACATGCAGCCCCATGCACGGGTCATACTCTCACTAGCCTCCACACACTCTGCTCTCTGCCTGAAACGCTCTTGCCTTGGCTTCTTTTCACCTGCACAATTCCTGTTGCCTTTTGGGCATCCTGGGAAGTCCTTCTGTCCCCATAAGAATGGCCTAGATCAGTGATGGGCAACCTTTTGAGCTTGGTGTGTCAAACTTCGCCAAAAAACTGAGCATAACTCGGGTAGTGTGTCACTTTGAGGGAAAAACTAACTCCAAGACTCTAGTCACAAATGTTTCATCCTCAGGAGCAGCAAATGTTTCATCCTCAGGAGCAGCAAATGTTTCATCCTCGGCATGCGGCCGCGTGTCATCAGAAATGGCTACGCGTGTCAGTGCTGACACGCATGTCATAGGTTCGCCATCACTGGCCTAGATGCTCCTTCTCAATATTTCCATAGCATCCTGTACTTGCCCCTTAGGGCACCATTGCATGACTTACATCTGGTTTCATATGTTGTATTTCCAATGCCTAGCACAGTATTTCGCACAGAGAACAACCAATAAATATTTGTCCCCCAAGATGAATGATTTGTAGGTGGACAGTAAGTAATCATCAAAGGAACTAAGTGCAAAGTGGTTCCTTAAAGGTGGGGGTGGGAAAGCAGAGATTCTCTAGGGTTTTTTTTTTTTTTTAACCACTGCTGTTGCCCTAAAAGAACAGGAGGGAACATCTCTCCTCTCTTCAATGAACAACGCCGGAGAGGATGCTGGGAACAACTGGTGAAGGATTAGGTAGAGGCAATATCCATCACCTACTGATTTCCTGCATCCTGATATTGACAGGAACTCCCAAGAATGTGTCGTTCCCATGCTGCAGTTTGTAGCTGGGGAAACGGGTCCGAGGAAAGGAAGAGGCTTTTCCAAGGGCATCCACCTGGTTTAGGAGCAGGAACAATAACATAGAAGCCTCCAGGAAGGAAAAGGGTTTTTGTCTTGTGCAGGTCATTGCCCCGAGTTCTGCTCTGACTGCATGTAAAGTGCCAGGGCTGGGCCTTAGACATCACTCTGCTCATCTACCTAGTATTGAGCACCCACCCCCTGCCAGGCCTTCTCTGGGCCCTGGGGTACAGCACCGACAAAAGACCAAGTCCTTGCCCTCATGAAGCTGACATTCTTTTTTTTTTTTTAGACTGAAAGCTTTTTTAAAAAATATATATTTTATTGATTTTTTTTTACAGAGAGGAGGGGAGAGGGATAGAGAGTTAGAAACATCGATGAGAGAGAAACATGGATCAGCTGCCTCCTGCACACCCCCTACTGGGGTTGTGCCCGCAACCAAGGTACATGCCCTTGACCGGAATCGAACCTGGGACCTTTCAGTCCGCAGGCCGACGCTCTATCTACTAAGCCAAACTAGTTTCGGCGAAGCTGACATTCTGATGACAGATGCCGAAGAAAATGCATCATCATAAAAATAAACATTACTTTTCTTTCTATCCCTGGTACAGTGCTTTTGCGATTAGAACCCACTTTATTTGAAAATAATGTTGCCCTGGCTGGTCTGTGTGGCTCAGCATAGTGCCATATACCAAAAAGTGGTGGGTTCGATTTCCAGTCAGGGCACATATCCAGGTTGTGGGTTCAATCCCCGTATCACATCACATCACATCAATGTTTCTCTCTCTCCCAAAATCAATATAAAAAATAATGTAGCCCTAGCTGGTTTGGCTCAGTGGATAAAGTGTTGGCCCATGGACTGAAGGGTCCCAGGTTTGGTTCCGGTCAAGGGCACGTACCTCGGTTGCAGGCTCCTCCCTGGCCCTGGTCGGGGCACGTTCAGGAGGCAACCAATCAGTGTGTCTCACATCAATGTTTCTTTCTCTCTCGCCGTCTCTCCCCCCGCCCTCCTTTCCACTGTCTCTAAAAACCAATGGAAAATTATCCTCAGGTGAGGATTAACAAAAAATACAAATAATGTAAATTTTATGTCCAAACGTTCAGTTAAATTAGTGACTTCAAACCTGTTTGGTCCCCCCCCCCCCCCGCACCCCTCCCCCCAGTCAGGGCAGTTGTAGCAAACAGATTTTGGTTCCCTGTAAGGAAGGGCCTTTGTCAGAGCGGCTCGGAAGGAACAGGCTGCCTCTGAAGACAGAAAGTGTCCTCGGTTAGAGGTGCCCATTTAATCCAACAAACACTAAGTGCTTCCCATCGGGCAGGCCCCGTGCCGGACACGGGGATACAAAGAGGAAAGAGAAACAGCCCTTTTCCTTACAGAACTCACAGCCGTGCGGATGCCAAAGGGATTAGACTATTTGTTTCAGTTTAACAGACCTTTACTGAGCGCTTACTGTCTACCAGACTCAGTGTTAAAGATTATTTCAACTCTGAGATTTTTGTCACTTTTTATTTACGAGATCGATAGCTATTACTAAATTAGTATCCTGTGCAAAATACCCTGTAATTTGGGAGGAACTGGCGGTTGTTAGGTTTATGCTTTGGGGGGTGGGGGGTGGAGGAGGGATTGTCGGCGGCGGGGGCATGTCTATGGCAATGACCGAGCTCTTCCCTCCGCATTGTAACCACTTGGACTTTCTCTTACGTTCTTCCCGTCAGCTGCAGAGATCTGTGGTGGCATCGGGCGAAAAGCAGTTACCCGTGGAGTACCGCATTAGCAAAAGGTAAGAGGGTCCTCCTTGTCTGGAACTCTGGCCCTGCCGGCCGCCTGCCTTCAGGCCAGTCGCACGCTGATGAAGGCCAGCAGCAGCCCTCCGGGTGCCATCGGAGATGCTGCCGGAGGACCTGTAGTTGGTGTTGATCCTGTACAGTCTTGTTGAGCAGGAGACATGGCCACGCCCCTGCCCCAAAGGCGTCTCACAGGTTGTTATAAGGTCTGAGGACTTAACTAGGAGCCATTAGGGAAACACTTGAAAAAGCTCCTTTGTCCTAACCAAAAAAATAAGTGTGTGGTTGCTCTAACCAGGATTGCTTTTCCAGAGAATACGGTCCCATCCCTCTTTGTAATTTGACTTTCCAAGATTCCATTCCCTCCTCCTGACTCATATGCAAAGCATGACTTGCCAGCGTTCAGGCAAGAAGGATGACTGGGATCTCTGGACATGAAGGCTTCGCTAGAGGGGCAGATTCAGCTGCCAGAGCCCAGCCGACCCCCTCCTCCCACCCCTGTCTCCCCACCCCCCGTAGCAGCGCCTTATTTACACTGTAAGGACAAGACTGATGATACAGTAAGAGGGTCCCCATCGCAGCCATGGAGATGAGAGGACACAATCTTGGGGAGAGGCTAGACCGCAGGCTGGGTGGATAGTTTGTGCTGTCTGGGAAGTGAGGTGAGGGATTGGGTCTGGTCCATTTAGGAATCTTTCACATTAGGAATTATCCTCTAAGCGTTGGAAGACACATGTGACCTCAGCTTCATTGCTTTTCTAACCTTTCTGACATCCCAGCGTCCAAGAGAAAATTAATCTTTAGGGCAGTAGGTCTTCTCTTTACTTCTCAGGTAAAGAAACGGAGACACTCGTTACCTCTTCTTCCTTCCCACCACTCTGCCTCCCTTTGAACTCTGGTTCTGTCCTCACAACGTCACTGTAACTGGTCTCTCTCTTTTTTTTTTTTAGAAAAGCCAGCGTAAAGCACTTTTATTGCAATAATAAAACTTGGAACTCGTATGTAGTGCAGGGGAGTGGGTGGGGGACAGGCAGCCATAATTTCTCTCACCAAATCCCTACACAGGACAGCCAAGGGGTGAGAGGAGGGAAGGAGAAGCCAGGAAACTCTGAGCTCAGCAGGGGGAGGCGAGCATCAAAAAACAGGCGATGCTGAAGCTGTGATGACCAGCATCATTTTCTTAAGACAACGCTCAAGGATTTGTCATGATGGCTGGGCTTTCATTGGGTTTTAAGTGTCTACAAACAGCACCTTCAATTTAAACTTTCGATTAAAGTTCTTAAAATTTAGGGAGTGGAGCCTGGATAGCTATGACATTATAAAAGTCCTGAATATCTATTAGGAAAAAAAAAAACACAGGATGGGGGGTGGGGGGAGAAGCCAGGCCATGAAGAAGGCTTCAGAGGTCCCTGCTGGCCTGGGGACAGATACCTGTAGTGTCCAACATCGCAGTGAAAACGATTTGCTTTTAAAAGGCAGAGGGTTTAAGGGGAGAGTGGGATGGGTCAGGGGAGGTGAGGGCTCTCCCCTCCCCACTTCAGTTTTGGGTAGGGCTCTTAATTCAACCCAAAGACATCTCTCAACTTGGAGATAGTTCGGCCCTCAACAGCGCCTCAGGTCTGCTATGGCTTCGCAGCGCAGCAGCAAGAATGTTTAATATATAATAGATAAAATTTCATCCAAAAAAAAATAAAATAAAATAAAGATTCTTGCATCCCCCACACACCAATTCCTAGTCTAAAGTTAACCCATTACTTGTGCTGTTAATACTTGACTAATATGTAATTGAAAACCTAGACCCAAAAGACTGAAACTGAATCTTCACCCCAAAACAAAAATAAGAGTAACCTGAGGTTTATGGCATGTAGTTTAGATCAACACACATACGAGGAGAAAGGGGAAGAGCCAAGCTGGGTGACAGAACACATTCAGTCGGGGCAGAGGCTTATACCAAGGGTAGTGGAACATCAGGAAAAGCTCCGCACGGATTCGCGTGTGCGCGTCGGGGGCGCCAGGTCCCTCCATGGCACGTCCCAGCGCAGGGAACTCAGGGAGTAGGCCGCTCCTGTCATTCCAGCTTCAGAAGTTCCACATCAAAGACGAGAGTGGCATTTGGGGGGATGATGCCTGGGTGCCCAGTGGCACCATAGGCATAGTCTGGGGAGATCGTCAGTTTGGCTCTCTGACCCACACTCATCTGGGCAACCCCTTCTTCCCAGCCTCGGATCACCTCCTGTTGGCCTAGCATAAACTTAAAGGGCTCGTTTCTGTCCCGGGAGGAATCAAATTTCTTCCCATCCTCAAGCATCCCCGTGTAGTGCACCACGCAGGTCTGGCCGCGCTTCGGGAAGGTGCGCCCGTCTCCGGGGGAGATGGTCTCCACCTGCACTCCCATGGCGGCGGCGGCGGCGGCGGCGGCGGCGGCGGGCGGGCGGGCAGCGCGGTGGACGGTGGGCGTGGACCGAGAGCGGATCCGGCGATTGCGCGGCTTTGCCCCGTCCCTCGCGCGACGCCTGCGCACGCGCGCCCCCTGTAACTGGTCTCTTAAAGGTCACCGTTGAACTCCTATTTGCCAGATCATTTTCCTCCCACAGACCTTCCCTGACCATCCGTTACCCACAAAGTGAAGACCAGGTTTCTGAACACGGCGTCCATAGTGTTCTCCAACGTGCCCTGAGCCTGTTGGTTCAGCATTGCCTCATGTTACTTGTTTTCACTTCTGTACGCACTATCTATCGTCACCCCTCCACATTGCACTTACGCTGTTTCTTCATCCTGGAATACCCTATGTCTTTTCCAGCTCTTAACTTTTATGCACCCTTTAAAATCTGGCCCACTTGTCACCATCTTACCGCAGTGCCCTAGTCAGAACGATGTCTCCTTCCTCTGTGCTCCCAGCACGTTACTGTAAAGACTGGTTCTCATTTTTTCACTCTTCCTTGATCTGTACTCAGTCACACTTGGGTATCTTCTCCCATGAGCTTTTTGATGCAACAGCCTTGTCTGTCTTGAGTATCTTTTAAACCTAAGAGCACGTAGCATAGTACTTCCCTTGCACTCACTTCCCTGGGACCTACATTCTGATCCCAAATCCTCCACTTTATCAGAACCTCAACAAGACATTCAGGAAAAGAGACTGAACTTTGCTCTTTGGCCTTTGACCTATCCTGTTTTGTCTTGGAGTGGGGCAGAAGAGCAGAGATTGTTCTGTGTTTTACTGCAATCACTCACATGCAGCTTTCAAAGCATCTTCATATGCATTGACTCTCACAATCTTCCTAAGTCTGTGAAGTAGATATTATTATCACCCCCATTATATAGATGAGTACAGTGAGCCTTAGAGAGGTTAAAGGTTAAGTGCCTGACATAAGGTCACACGGAGGATCAGGGACTGCTCTTACTACTTTGAATCCAAAGCTTTTTCCATTGCATGCAGCTGTTGCCATGTCTCTAAAACATAGCAGTTTTAAAGGCAGGGTTTTGTCTTTTTCTCTTTGTATCCCAGCGCCTCATGCTTTGAGCCTTCAATCTTCACAGCACCTACCACAGGGCCTGGCATTCAGTGAGGAGCCTCAGACAATGTTTGTTGAATGAATGAATGTGTGGATGTTGAGGTGGAGCACAACAGACTTAGCATGAGGAGCGAGTAGGTAATTAGGCATCCACGTCTATCTTCCTGTCTTCCCTGTCTTCCTTCCTCTGACAGTTGACATCATTCATTCATTCATTCACAGATATTTAATAGTTTCTGGCATAAGATCACTAGTGCTCCAACCTATGATTTGTTTTAGTGCCTGGCTGAAGGACACCGTTGACCCAATGCTGGTCACCCTTGACCATCGCATTGCTGCCCTCACGGGCCTTGATGTCCAGCCTCCCTACGCAGAGTATCTCCAGGTGGTGAACTATGGAATCGGAGGGCACTATGAGCCTCACTTTGACCATGCTACGGTAACTATGGGGTCAGTGACCAATCTCCTGGGGTGGAGAACCAAAGTGTCATTTATTTCTCTGAGGCAGACAGAGCTCTTATAGGACTCCCGTGGAAAGCTAAGTGAAGGTTCTTGTTCCAGGAAGCTCTGAAAGCCTTGGTTCCAAGCTGATTTCTGGTAACCCATTTTCTTATCCGCCACCACCCCCGTCCATCATTTGCTCGTGGGGAGAAGAATGTGGCCTGTCATGCTCGTCTATCTTCCTTCGCCCGAGGACTTCCCAGGGAAGACTGTCCTTCCTCCAATCACTCTCTCTCTCTCTCTCTTTTTTTAAAAAATATATTTTATTGATTTTTTACAGAGAGGAAGGGAGAAGGATAGAGAGTTAGAAACATCGATGAGAGAGAAACATTGATCAGCTGCCTCTTGCACACCCCCCACTGGGGATGTGCCTGCAACCAACGTACATGCCCTTGACCGGGATCGAACCTGGGACCCTTCAGTCCGCAGGCTGACGCTCTATCCACTGAGCCAAACCGGTTTCGGCCACTCTCTTTATCTACATACATATTTTATGATTCTATTTATATGAAATTTCTAGAAAAGGCAAAACTGAAGGAACAGAGAGTAGATCAGTGGTTGCCCGGTAATGGGGTGGGAGTGGTGATTGACTGCAAACAGACGAGGAAACTCAGTTGAGGGAAGTGTCCTAAAGTTGGATTGGTGGGATGGTTACACAACTGTTAAAATTTACTAAACATCATTGGACGGTACACTTAAACAGAGTGAATTTCATCATATGTAAATTATATCTTAATTAAGCTGTTCTATGACAAAAAAGGGGGGGTATATCTTTTCAACATATAATTGGGAATTCCAGTCTTATGACTTGGTATTACTACAGAATAATTATCTGTAATATTTTATATGTTAATATATTTATTCCACCAAGAACCTGAAGGTGCAATTAACCCCTCATACAGTTCTTTCACTACTAGCAAGGAATTGTGTTTTATGAGTGTCTAACAAATTAGTAATAAAAAAGTATACTGAGTACCGAAAAGCACCGATGGGCACAAATTCTATCAGGTGTAACTCAAGACTATATCCCACCTGTGACACCCCCATTTTTCTCCTCCCTGTATTATGGTGGAATCCTGGCTGTCATTCTGGTGCCAACTGCAAAAAATAATGATGTTTTATTTTTGTCTCAGTCACCAACCAGCCCATTGTATAGAATGAAGTCTGGGAACCGAGTTGCAACATTTATGATCTATGTGAGTCTTGCTCTGAACCAGGGCTTCTTACTTAAGGACTATTTATGTCTCTCTCTTATAATTTTCAAAGCAATTTCAGGTGTTGATTTTATCTGATACTCGCAACTGAAAAGTCTCCAGGAGATACAAAGAAGTGCAAATCAAGACAAAAGTCTTCATATTAAGAGAGCACATCCATAATTCTAGAATATGGTGGTGAAACACCTTAGCAGAGGTTACCTAGAGAGGGACTGAGTGACCTGGGAAAGATGCAATCAGTAGTTCCTATGATGCCCAACTTTCAAAACTAATCGTTGTAGTCTAAACAGTGTTCTGTGAGCCACAGGTCATGATCCATTAGTGGGCTGTGAAATACATTTAGTGGATTTGGTCAGTATTTAAGAATTCTGAACAAGAAGAGAATAAAATGAAATGGAAAATAACAGGGGGTATCTTATGTAGTAATATTTTATGAAACATTTACTATTTCGGGGTGTGTGTGTGTGTGTGTCTGTGTGTCTTGGGTTGTGAATAACCAATGTTTCTTTCTGAGGGTCTCAAAGTTTGAATCTACTTATTGTCGCCTTCAATAAGGATGTTAATTTAGCTAGAAGAGTAAAGAAAGGGGGAATTCCTAAATGTCCTTCCTCCTGTGGCCCTGCAGGCAAACACCCATTGAGTAGGCTTCTTTAATTCCTAAATTGGGTAATTGTCTTTCAGTAGTACTTCTCCCAGAATTGAATAGGAGAACAGGGGAGGGAATCTATGCAGATGACATCAGAGTTCAGGTAGGGCCGAGTAGGGCAGTCAGGGGCTCTTTCAACTCTGGCTCTTCCTCTGGTGTTTCAGCTGAGCTCGGTGGAAGCTGGAGGAGCTACAGCCTTCATCTATGCCAACTTTAGCATGCCTGTGGTCAAGGTGAGTGGGGATCTGGTCCCAACAGATGGTTGTAAGGTGAAGAACTAACATTTTAGCTTTCATGTTGTCTGTGCTTGCAAGCTTATTCCGAGGGGGTAGGGACAAGAAGAGGTCTTTCCCTCAGAATCAAAGATAATCCCTCAGTCTTGATGACCACGTTATTGTGCCTCTATTTTTATTTTATTTACACTTATATTACAAGTAGATGATTACATGTCTGCCTTCCCTATTATAGTAGAACTTCTCTATTACAATAGAACATAAAATGAAACTTTTTTTATTAGTCTTCGGATCCTCTACAGCACCTGGTCCCTTCAGTCATTGGTTCAGCAAACATTGAGGGCTGGAGGCACTGAGGGTACCGAGGAAAACTCATAGTCCTTGTCCTCTAGGAGCTCACAGAGAAAGTAACAGGCAGTAACAGGTATGGCAATAGAGCTATGAAATCATGTGAGGCACAGAGGAGGGCCAAATAGTAAGAGGTTTGTTTAATGAATGAATATTTCCCCCAAATTTTAGATCAATCAATCAATCAATCAGTCAGTCAGTCAATCAGGGATGGCAGCCCTTATTAAATTCAGGAATGAAATTAGGACAAATAAATGAGATTGTGCCTACAAAGCACTTGCCACAGTGCCCCGCACATCACAAAGCATTCACTAAGTAAATGCAGGTATCTATGAATACTCAGGGGTTGGTGCAGGTTAAAGAAAGTCTATAGGAAGTATAGAGGGGGGGAAGCTGGGTATGGAGGAAGAACATATGACTTGGAGTCCAAACACTGGACTTGCAGTCTTGACCTTGTTCCTTCTTAGTTGCATTATTTAAAGCCCCTGGGCCTCAACGTCCTTGCTGATAAATTGGGGAGTGTGAAAATGCTGGCTTTCTAGGGGTGTTATTAGTGAGTGCCTAAGGAAGGGTAAGTGTCTGGATTAAGTTCTTAGTTGTAAGAGGAATGTTTTATTCCACCTTGTGGATTTTTGTTGTGTGCATCTCCTCAGTGATTCAATGACATCCTCTACTCACCTTTCTCCTAGCACTTATCACACTGGCTTGTCCTGGGCTGTTTTTATATGTCTCTGTCCCAAAAGACTGTGAGCTCCTTAGAGCAGAATTGGACATGATTTGTCTCTGCATCTTCAGGGCCTGAAGCAGGGTAGGCCCTCAATAAAGGACAAATGAATGAATGAATGAATGAATGGCAGCTTATGCCACTTTGTGCCATTTTGTGCATGCCTTGCCCCCAACCTGCATGGGAGGCTTTCATGTAATGACATGCATGCATTTGTTCTCGGTCATGTGCTTCCCAAGGAATGACTGGGGTTGGGGTCATTTTGTTTTCAGAATGCTGCACTATTTTGGTGGAACCTGCATAAGAGTGGTGAAGGGGATGGTGACACACTTCATGCTGGCTGTCCTGTCCTGGTGGGAGATAAGTGGGGTAAGGCCTGCCTTTCTGGGTGTCAGAATGGGGTGAGGGGTTCATAGTGAAGGGAAATAGGGGTCCTCTCACTCTAAAAGCTTCATTGCAGTGCCACGTTATAGTGAGAAGATCAGACTCTGGGGTAGTTGCCCCCAACAAATTGGGAGCCCCCAAAGGGCAGGGATCCTGTCACAGAGCAGGTGTCAGTAAAGGCTACTGACCTGACAGACAGGCCTGGGTTCCTGAGTACGGCTGAGGAGGCAGATGGTGCTGAGTCCTAGTGCTGTATCCCACGGAGAAAACCATCCAGTGCCTCCCCATGAGGAGATGGTCAAACAAGGAAGAGATAAATAAGTAGGGGACGTGTTTATGTAATATGTGTGTCCAATAGCACTTAGCTCTGAATACAGAAAAAGGAGAGGGACTCTCATGCTGAGATGGACATTGCCACCCTTTTCTCTCATTATTCTGGAGTGGCACCATGGGGGAGGTAGGCTCTTTGGAGCTACATGAATGAAAGATGACTGACCTCAGAACCCACAGGTAGACAAGGCCTGTCAGGACTTTTCCTCAGGGTCAGTGTCCTCTTTGCTATTTATCTCTGCTAGAAGCAACATCTTCTAGTCTGTAGCAGGACTGGGACTAGGGTCAGGCGAGTGAGTTGCCTGGGTGCAGAATTTAAGGGTGCAACCCTGTGGTGAGCACGGCCACTGTTTGCTCTGTTGAGTCTACTCTCTTCTTCCTCCCCATTCTCCCCCAGTGGCCAACAAGTGGATACACGAGTATGGGCAGGAATTCCGCAGACGCTGCAGCTCAAGCCCCGAAGACTAACGTGTTGGCAGAGAAGTCGATGAAGTCCCATGGCTTTCCAGGCAAGCCAGAAGCCAAAAGCTATGGATTGGAGAGGAGAAAGGAGAGCATCCTTCTGGAAGAGGGGCTTGTCAGCACTGTGTTCCTTGCAAATGCGAGGCAGGGAAGTGGTCTTTATCAGGGCTCACCTGAGAAGTCACTGAGAAACCATTCACATTGTTTCCTCTCCAGGCATGGGCACAGTAGAAGGGACAAGACAAAGGATGGGGCAAAAGGCTGAAGAGAGAGGTTTCTGGAGATCAGACTCTCCGTTGGGAACAGGACATATCAATGGTCTCTGGGGCTTGGTCAGTGGGGCTTTTGCCTTTTTGAACCTTGACACCAGGGTCCCACAGGTGCAGTGAGAACACCTGCAGGAAGGGCTGGCCGGCTCCCAGGGCTTTTTGCCCTTCAGCCTACTGACTTGTGCTGAAGCCTAAGCAAGCGGTATCTCCGTATCAGGAGTGTACTTCATATGGTAATTTTTTAAAGCATAAAGCAACTTTTTTGTATCACGATTTTTAAATACTGCCATTAAAAAGGTTTACAAATCATTTTCACACCGAGAATATTCTTACATTATAACACTGAGTGAAAAAAGCAGAATGTAACTTTTTATTTATGCCATAATCTCAACCTCCCACCATTCCCCTCACACACTGTTCCAGACACATAACATTATTTCTTTTCTTTAAAGATATTTTTATTTATTTCAGAGAGGAAGGGTGGGTAAGAGGGAGAGACAGAAACATCAATGATGAGAGAGAATCATTGATCGGCTGCCTCCTGCACACCCCATACTGGGGTTCGAGCCCGCAACCCAGGCAGCATGTGCCCTGACTGGGAATCGAACCGGTGACCTCTTGGTTCATAGATCAACGCTCAACCACTGAGCCACACCGGCGGGCACATGACATTCTTTCTGTTCCTCGAAACCACCATGCTCAGCGCCCTCAGCACCATTCCTGCTTTCCAGACCTTTGGATTTACAGCTCCCTCAACTCCTCCCTGGCCAAGCTCTTCTCATCATTTCACTCTTGGCTCAGTGTCACTTCAGAGAGGCCTTCCCTGGTCACCCAGCCTTCTGGCCAGTGTCCTTCAGATTCACTACTTTTACTTTCTTTATAACAAGTTTCTCAAACTGAAATTACTTGGTTCATTTGTTTAATTGTGGCCAATTGCCTTCCCTGCAGGATGAGTGCTTTAAGACCCCACTATATTTTGTAAATGCCTCTATTACAGCTCCGATCTCACTGAATTTCAGTATTTATTTGCCTGGTTGTTCACATTACACTCTGCTCACATCCCAGTATTTCTGCTGAGTGAGCCTGGGTTCTGTAAATCGTCTTACTAAGTTATTTTTATATAGGAAAGGAAAAATAATTTTCCCTGTAACTTCTGTGTTTGTAGCTGAGACCTCTGCAAATAACAGATTAACAAGAGGAAACACGCAGAAGTTTATTAACATGTATATATCATGTATACATGGGAGAAACTCGGGGAAATGAGTAACTCCCTGAGGTGTCAAGAATTCAGGCTTAAATACCATCCAAATAAAGGAAGGGGCGGGAGGATGTAGGCCTCCTTAGGAAAGATGAGTGGGCCCTTAGGAGAATAGATGGGAAGGAGGTATGAGAGTTTGCGATCGTTTGTCTGGGTGTGGTGTCCATTTCTAGTCTCCTCTCCTGTGACGAGTCAATCTTTCCTGCTTGATGAAACTCCCAGGGAGGGATTCATGACAACTGCGTTCCTTTTGGAGGACGTGTCTTTAGGCAGATAAGCAGTTCAGAGAAAGTCTCCCTCAGCATTTGCTGTTTTTCAAAATCATCGGTATGCCCGAGCAGCATATGTGGCATGTTCTGCTACCCTGTCACACACTGACCGCCTGCCTCCTCCTGCTCCAGAGGAACGGGCCCGAGACAGAAAGCTGTCTGTGGGCAGCACGGCTCCTCTTTCTTCACTGCTGCGGGGATCAGACCTGGGCCTTCTCGGAACGGTGGGTGGGTCTGAGCTAATAACAGCAATGGTGAAGTTGATGAGTTTCCTATGTGACGATACCTTTGCAAGGGCTCATGTGAGTTAATGAAACTTTAAAGGCTTGATGAATTCATGCTCGCCCCAAGCCCATTAGGTCCATCAGTTATTACCCTCCTTTTACAGAAAAGAAGGCAGAGAATTAGGTAATTTGCTATAATCCCACAGTTTGGCTCTAAACCTTGTGCTTTGAACCACTACTCTTGCAATATCTAAGAGATGACAATTTTCAAACATCCAAGTGACTGAAATTCAAGAACTGTCTGGCTGCAAATGAGACACAATGACTTACAGAGCATTCACAGGCCCAGGCCCAGGCCCAGGCGTGCTGTGGGGGTGAGAAGTGCTGGACGCAGTCAGCTAGTAGGGAGATGAGACATTCATCCGGAGTTAAATGTTAGTGAAACACGATATGAAAATGTTACATGTAATAAGAGGTAAATTATTGAATGCTCCAATTAAGAGCTGAAGGGGTCATTGTGGCTTGGGATAATTGCGACAGCCTCATTTGTTTATTTAAATGACATTACCAAGGTGCGAACTCAGTGCCAGGCCTTTAGGAACACCAGGAATGGAAAGGAGAATTCTATGCTGACCCTGCCCAGACCCTCAGGTCATCACAAGACAACGCAGTCACAGGTGGAGACAGGAGCAGAGCACCGAGGCTTCAGGGTAAGGAGAGGCTGACCAGGTCTTGATGACATGGGGCGGTCCTGGGAAGGGCTTGTAGAGGCACAGAAAGAGGAGCAGGGTGGGGAGGAATGACTCTCCCTAGAGCTACAAATAGAAAACAACCGTTTTTCTAACAGCTTCATCCAACCTGGGCTCCTGACATTGCATTACATGTCCCTCACAAGCTTCACTCCAGGGAATGTTCTTTACATAATGACTATTACCATTATCCTTAGTAACCACATATTGACTATGTACTGCAGCCCAAGCACTGTGCTAAGAACTTAAGCATATTTGTTTCCTTCAGTCCTCACAATGAAATGGGTACTGTTATCCCCATTTTATAGATGAGGGAAACAGAGACAGAGAATGTGTAACTTGCCGGAGGTTACACAGCTATAAAGTGACAGAGGCAGGATTCAAATACAGGTCTATCTCCAAATATCTTAACTGGCCCTTATTTTGCTGTGGTTGCTTTGCTCCCACTGGGAGCATGTCTTTTGGTGCCAACAACTTTTGAAAGGAGTCTCCAACATTTCCCCAGGCTTTGGAAAGGTCTATCTTTTATGCCTCTAATGCCTAATGGCTTAGGAACCCTGTCAGGATGTAGGTATTGGTTGAATACACAAATGACTCACCTCGATTCCACAGATGTACAATGAACACCTATTGTGCAACCAGCCCCATGCTAGGTACTCCATGAGAATCCAAGAAAATGAAGAGTTCTGCTCACTGCTCTTAAGACACAATGAGCACATGTCCAAGTAGGAGAACGGAGAATTAGATATAATCAAGGGGAAAGCTGTGGGGTGCTCACCCTAAGGATCCTGGGAGCTGGGAGAAAGGGGAGAACCCTATGGATAGAGTAGACTGAAGGCTTCCATGTTGGGGCTCCAGGAATACAATGGAGTGTGCCTGTGGAGGGAGCAGTTGTCACCTCACTTGCCCCTTTTCACACACAAGGGGGCAGGGAGAGCTGTCCAGGAGGAGGATGTGAGAGGGTATTGATTCTGGGGGACCCTTGTCCAGCAATGCCAAAAGCAGCCAACACAGACTGCCCTTTCATGGAACCACTCAAAGAGTTCCCTGTTTGGGGGTGTTGCTTCTCAAGCTGGGAGCATCCATGAGAGAGGGAGGGTGGACCGAAGGGGGCCCTTGCCTGCAGGGTGCTGCACACTCTGCAACACAGTGAAATCAGCCAAGGGCTAGGGGAGGAGACACACCTTTGTACCTATTCTGTGCCAGCTATTCATTCTCCCTTACCTCTTTCACAAGTATGAGATAAGGCAAGAGAGGGAAAGGAGGCTCAGTGAAAAGACTCCCCCAAGTTCACACAGCTAGAAGCAGAGCTGGAAGCAGAGCTGCTTCTAACCTTTCTCTCTCTCACCTGAAGATCCTCACAACATTTCCCCCCTCGGGAAGTAGAGCCTGTCTCTTTCCCTTTTTCCTCTCTACCCCATCCCTCCTTTATTCCCAGTTGTGCTTGGGAGCAGTCCCACTTGGTGAGGCTGGGGAGGCGAACCCACTGGACCTCGGATCTAATGGGTTTTGCCTTGGTTTCCCCTCCTGTTGGAATTCCTTTGTCTTAGCAACATGGCATTTACTGCTTTTCACCTGGACTACCGCAGGAAGCACATTTGGACTATACTTTAAATACTTACGTCCCATTTAACCCTCCCGACACCTTGTGATTTAAGGATTATCAACCCTTTTTTTTTTTTTGGATAAGGAACCTGAAATTCTGAAAGAAGAGACTAGCCAACTGTCACCCAGCTAGTAGGTGGCTGAGAGCCTGTCACCACTAGTGAGTACCTGTCAGCAAGCCCCAATCCTCTCACCTGCCTCACCCCCGCCTCTTTTCTGGTATATGTAGGAGTGATAAGGCGTGCACTGGTCTGGGAGCTCTATGGCTTGACTACGAGTCCAGACTGTGCTAATTGTGTGACCTTGGGCAATCACTTTCCTTATCAGAGCTTTTGTTTTCTCACCTGTAGGATGGCACTGCTAATCTGCCACCCCTACCCACTCCACGGAGGAGCTGAGACCTCGAAGGATGAAAATGTGCTTTATAAATGGTACATGCTGTATTGTGTCAGTTAGGCTAAGCTTGATTAGTCATCGGTTTGTGGCATCATCATTGATCATCAGGAAAAACACTTTCTCCCCCATCACACAGTTCACTGTTCCCTCCGTCCACCAGCTAGCTGCAGGCTCCAACGTTTAGCCTGGCTACAGGCTGGGGTTTTCTAGCAAACTGCTGGGAGAGAGAGCCAGCTCTAGGAATAAGGGAGTCTCTTGAGTTTACATAACTTTCTGAGCCTTGGAACCAGAGTGAGAATGTGTTGACTCTGGCTGCTGATGGGCAGCCAGCTGGGGCAGGAGAGTTGGCTGGAAGCTTACAAACAGCACGCTGTTCCTGCAGGGAAGAGTGTGGCTGCCTTTGCTTTCTCTACTTCTCTTGTAGGCTCTCTTCTTGCTTTTCCCTTGTTAATGTCTTTACCCTTTAACTCTCTACCCCCCACTTCACCCCCCGTTCTGATGACAGGCCCTTGAATCCAACTTAAGGGTCCTTGCACCTCACTGTCCAAATCGGTTTGTCTTGTTCATTTCACATCCAAAATCTTGAGCCAGTCGCCTCCTCTCATCCCTGCAGCTATTGTCCTAGTTAAGTGTACTGTTGCCATTTACACGACTACAACTGCCCCTTTACTAAACTCCTGCCTCTCGTCTGGTGCAGACCAATCCAGCTACACAGGATACTAGAGTTCCTTCACTTCAAACAACTCCCCATTCTTGCCACTCAAGGCCTTTGGGTCCTGCCTCATACTCCAGCCACACTAATCACATGAATCTACCAGTTATCAAAACAACTTTCAAATCTCCTGGGCTTGAGTATGCTGTCGCCTTTACCTGCAGTGATTTCTCCTTCCTTCTCTACCTCCACACCTTGTGATGATGCTTCAAAGCTCAACTCAAATGCTACTTCTATTGTGAAAATTTCTCTGACCTGTTTCCAAAGGTTTGATTGTCCCCTTGTCCTTTGTGCAATGTGGTCACAGTTTCTGTAACCGTCTCTCTAGACCGTGAGCCAATTTAAAGGACCTTGTTATGTATTGATATTTGTCTCCAAAATCCACTAGAAGCTTTGCACAGAACAGGTTTGAGGATAACACCAAGTCATGCCAGCTCCCCTCATACCTTTGTCTGAGTCCTCTCAATTTTGAGACCGCCCCCCCCGCCCCAATCTGCCTACCTTCTTTTTTAATTCAGATTCAAAAGAAAGAGGAAGGGAGGGAGGGAGCTGTTTTTCCACTTATTTATGCATTCAGTGGTTGATTCTTGTTATGTGCCCTAACTGGGGATCAAATCTGCAACCTTGGCATATTGGGACAACGCTGTAACCAATTGAACTATCTAGTCAGGGCCACCTACCTTCCATTTTTCAGGAAGTTCTCCTTGGGCATTCGTCAGTTTGTGTGTGACAGAATGGTCTTTGGTTTGACCCAAACATGCTCCTTCTGGCTCTGCAGCAGTCCTTCACTTAGAAGGTCCAGGGGTTGCCCAGCCAGAGTGGGTCAGTTGGTTAAGTGTCGATTCTCAGTCAGAGCACATATCTGGGTTGTGGGTTCCAATTCCAGGTTGGGACATGTATGAAAGATAACCAACTGATGTTTCTCTCTTTCCTCTCCCCCCTCCAAGCATGCGAAGATTAATAAAAAATATTTTTTTTAAAACCTGGAGTTGGGGGGGTTCTCCTTTATTCCCTGAGTTCATAGTGCTAATCTGTAGGCTCAAGGATGTTGTTATAGCCAGCACATAGTAAGTGCTCATTAAATATATGTTGTTTTGAATGTTTTCTTCTCTACTGGGGTGTAGTGAAATACTCAGTAGACAAAGATGCTGCCACGTCCTAACTGCGGCTGTGGGCAAGTCATTTCAGATCTCTGAGCTTCAATTTCTGTGCCTTTAAATTGGAGATAATGCCCATATGTCATGAGGATACAACATATAAAGGAGATGTGCCTAGCACAGTACCTAACATTGGACAAACATTTCATTCATTCTCAGTCTCCATCCATCAAATCTGAAGAAGACTTATTTCCCTGGTCATCATCCTTTTTCTCTTAAGTCCAGTATCTGGACCAAAATGACCTCTGCCCAGAGTCCCATGTATTGTCTAGGAGGCAGCATGAAGAGGAAACAACCTAGGTTTGAATTCTGACACTGTCACTTCTAAGCTATATAAATTTGGACCTGTCTACCTGTAAAAGGAACATCACTTACTTACTTACCTCAAAGGGTTGCTGTGAGAATTAAATGAGATGTGTGTCAAGGAAATTAGATCACCAAAATTTGATGACCAATTTGACAAGCCTGATGAACAAAAGTGGCTATGTCCCCGAGAACCAAGCATGTGATCATGCTGCCCCCCTGTGGGCAAAGGGCACAGGGCCCCACAAAGAGACCTCACCCACACCCACAAGGGATTGGTGGGAGAAATGAGATCACACACAAGCACTTTTCTTCTCTGCTAGGGAGCTCATGCATTACCCTGAAATATTTGTGGACATCTAACCCTGAACTTCTCAGAATTAATGTAGCTTGTTAAAATACAGATCAATTCTTAATAGGTCTGGGGTAGGGACAAAATCTTTTAACAAGCTTCCACATGATACTGATACTACTAGCCCACAGGCCACTTTGAGTGATAAAGGTTTTAAAGTGTAATCTGGGAGTGACAGGACAGGAACTATTTACTGAATGCCTCCCCTGTGCCAGCTAACCTATATTAACTTATATGGTCCTACCCTACTATTGATCTCCACCTTTCAGTTGAGGAAACTGCAGTATGGAATCAGCTATCTCATACAAACCGTAACGGCTGGGCCATGGGTTCTAATTTAGGCAGCCTGGCCCCAAAGCTTTCTAGGACCCCAACAGTGTGTAGAGGACGACCAAGGGAGGGGCTGTGGCAGGGAATCAGCAAAGGTACTGAAGTGATCTGAGAGATGAGGCCTCAGCTAGGGCAGGAGCTAACAGGTTTGGTAGTAGACTGGATATGGGTGTAAGAGAGCTATCTAGGGATCTCTAGCTGTCTGGTTTGGACACTGGAGAGATGGTGGTACCTACCATTTACTGAGCTAGGAAACACAGGAAGAATAACAAGTTAATTTTAGGGGGAAGGTGAATTCAGTTTCAGGAATGGTCAACATGAGTGGCCTTTGGTCCTTTGGGAGAGAAATGAGGAGGTGGATGGACGCATGTTTCTAGAGCTCAGGAGATGATCTGGATTGTGGACAAAGTCTGGATGTTGGCAGATATGAAGCCATAAGTGGTGAGGTCATGTGAACAGTGCAGACTGTCCTGTTCCAGAACAGCAAATTAACACAGCACGTAATTTGAAGAGATGGGACTGGAATCCAGGTTTCCCTGGCTGCTGTGGAGGCTGGCCCTGTCCATTCCACTGGGCATCCTAGACCTGAGGAACAGGCAGAGCATATCATGCTGATGGGCTACAGGAAAGGGATTTCTGGAGCTCTATGGTAACTAAATACAATGAATTGTCCCCTACCCACCCTCCCCCCGCCCCCCTCGCATATCAGCAGAAATAAGGACAACTTCATGGAGAGACTATATCAATAAAGGCTGGGAGATATTTATTTTAACAAGATCATAAATAACAAAGAAACAAAGTAGGTCCCAGACTCCAGACCGTGCAGCAGGGTAAGGGATAGGAAGTTGTTGGTTGAAAAGGTGGAGGGGGCTAGGCATCACCTACGACAGTCACAGAAAAGATGGGCTGCAGGAGACTGCCCCTCCCTGCCCTTGGAAAAGGTATGCTGGGGCAGCAGGGGGAGGCCGTAGTGCTGTGATGAGGCAACTGGAAGAGGCAAAGATTGAGGATGCTAGGCTAATTCTATGAAGAGTGACATGGGAACCACAAATGCTGAAGATAAGCTGTGTGGGTCAAGAAGAAGCAAGCGGGCACTCTGCACACCTCCAGGAACCACTTACGAAAATGGTTAAATTTGACCCTTAAAAACAACTGCACAGGCTTTAGCTCTGTGGCTTTGTGCATGGGCTGTACTTAACCTGGGTTGCTCTGTGACAGGTGAGGGCTCAAGAGGTCCCTGGAGCAGCCTGGCCTTAGCCCAGGACAGGTGTCCAGACATGTGGGAGTGGGACAGTGGGCTCTCCCCAGATAGGAGGCCATGTGCTTGGACTGGCTGGACCTGATTTTCAGGATGGTTTCTTGTGATGCTATCCACTACGCCTCCTTATACCTAAGGATTGGATCCTGGACTCTATGAGTCTTCCAAGCCTGGAAGAGTAAGACTGGGATAAAAAGGTACCCGACTGGTGTTTTATTTGGAAGGAAAAAAATAAGGACCACCCTATGCATGGCCCAAACCCTGAAGTAGGGCAGAACTATGCCAAGAACAATATCAAGGAGTAGAGGTCTCTGAGCCTGGGGAGACATCTGAACCCAGGTGCATTGCCTAATGCCAGAAATAGGGCCCCAGGTGGCAGTTCTGATGAAGGCTTTACCCTAGGTAAGGCAGAGAGAACAGGCAAACCCTGAACAGGGAAGGGGTATGATCTGGGAACCTTTGACTAGGGAGGCTCATGTTGGTCCAAGGCCCTGAAAAACAATGCTTTTGACAGAAATACACAAAAGGGTCTGTATATCTGGAGATGCCCATCTATAGGAAGCCGGTGTCACATGGTCGGGCAGGATGGTGAGGAGGAGACAGCGGCATCACAGTGGCCTCTGGTGCGATGTATTTACAACAGAGCTCAATGTTAAGGGAGGGACAGATAGCAGGTCACTAACAGCCAGGAAACACACTGTGAAGAGTAGAAAGAGAAGGGAAAACAAATGTCACCCTGCCTCCTCCAGGATGCCCTTCCTAATGACCAGCAAGGACCTTGCAGATCTGTCCCTCCTCCCACAGCACCATTCAGGGCTGTACACAGGGTCTGCTCTCAGTGTACTGCTGACTTGACCAAAGCTCCAAATGGTCCAGGGCCCCAAACATTGCTTATTAAGAGAAATTCAGTCTTTACTTTTGATTCCTGGGGTTCATCAATGGGCATAAGGGAGTCACTTATATGTGGCTCACTGTGCCAAGCTCCTGTCCTCATTTCTAATGCGCCTGACCTGCCATGTCACCCTCACCTCCCAGGCCCTGGTATTCCAAGTTCTCTTAACACAAAAGGCATTTCTTTCTTCAAACTTCCTGAGGGTGGGGAATGGGTTCCCCTGGACCCTCATCAGGCTGTGGGCTCTGTGAGGTATCAGGGCCTTCTGTAGCACAGACTAGGAGCTCCTTGAGGTGTGGCTAAGACCGTGTTATGGGTCACCATGCTTCTCTTCCTCCTCAACAAAGAGCCCAACTGTATCTCCCTAATCAGATGAAGAACATCCTAGGATGAGAGGCATCCTTTTCCTTCTAGACCAGTGGTTCTCAACCTTTCTAATGCCGTGACTCTTTAATAACTGTAATTTTGAGAACCGCTAGCAGGGTCGCCTAAGACTATCGGAAAACACAGATATTTACATTACGATTAATAACAGTAGAAAAATGACAGTTATGAAGTAGCAACGAAAATAATTTTATGGTTGGGGGTCACCACAACATGAGGAACTGTATTAAAGGGTCGCGGCATTAGAAACACACATGTTGGGCTTTGTGTTGAAGAAGGCATGGTGACTGAACCAGTGTTAAGGAAGAGATAGTTACAACTTTGCAAGTATCTTTTTGTTGGAGTTGGCCAGCACTTTGGGCTCCTTAATCCTTTGTACACCATAAGCGTCTATAGACACAAGCAGTGGACCTTCCCCACACGCCACGCATGTCTATAGCCATAAACTTCGCCTATCAACTCCGGTCGCCCAATTTTAAAATCAGACTTGTTAGTGACATCTCTGGGTTTGTAAAGAAAATTATGGTAACTTAAGTTCGTAAATATCCCAGCACATATGGAAGAAATGGGAATGGTTTACGTTTCGGACGTGTGGCAGTTAACTGGTTAAACCTTTGTACTGCTTACCACTGGAATCCACCAACGGGCTCTGCAAACCTGTTCCGGATCAGGAAAGTGGCAACAGCTTCAGCTACCTAGAATACAGAGATATTCCTAGCCATGTGAAGGTTAGCAATGGGCCTCAGCCTTAGAGGTCCTGTGGGCTTCTGCTGGGAGGTCAGACCCTATAGTGAATTCAAGGGTCCTATAGGTCTTGGGAGCTTGAGATCACAACGACCTGGGTACTGCTAGGGCTAGGAGACTCATTCCTAACTATTAGTATAATTTAGGGAGCAGTTTCTACCCCAATTATCCCTTTTCCACCTGGCTTTTGGAGGTAATGGAGAAGTGGAGCTTAAGATCTTCACTATAGGATCCCAGGATAAAATAGCAGGGTGCCAATAGCTTCTCAGCCTACACACAGAAAGCCAAGACCATAGGCAGCTGCCAGGGAGAGGTTTGGGAGCTGGTGGAGTTGCATCTGTGTAGGCCCCACAGCAACAATTGCAGGAACACAGACTGATTTAGAGGTATATTCTCTCTTCTGTTAGACCCAAGGTTACTCTCACAGAGGCCCTCACAACTCTCAGTCATCAAGCATTGGGCTCACCTTGTCTGGGGCATCCTCATGAACTGCGTGGCCACACTGAGGTAGGACCTGCATCTGGAACTTCCCTGGAGAGGAAAAAAATCCAGGCAACCTCAGGGACTAAAATGGCTCTCTCCTTACCACCTCTGCAGCCTCACAGGACATTTCAGAAACCCAGGACCTCTCCCTCCCTCTCTCCCCAAAACTCTAGACTCAGTTACCAAGCCTTTGAGGAGGATGGTAATACTTATAATTGTAATCTTGGACAAATCATTTTCCTTTCATTTTTTCCTTCTGCAACTATTTAATGTACATATATCTGCTTCAGGCCAGACATATAGAAAGAAACAGTTTCCTTTTTTCAGGAGATTTATTATAGTCTAGTGGGGGAGCAAATCACAAGAACCAACATTTTAATGCAACAGGTAGTTCCTATGATTAAACTGCACACATGGAACTGGAAGAATATAAGAAAGGGGACTTTGTAATAAAAAAGGGATTCAGGGAGGCTTCCCATGCAGAAAAAGCCTACACAAAGGAAAGGAGGATGAGATAGTATTTATTCCTAGAAATAAAAAATTTGGCATGGTACTTGTGAGAGTTATAATGAGGGTGGAAAAGTAAGCAAGGACCATAACATTATGGGTTTTGCAAGCTATGCTAGGATTTTGAAATTTATTATGACAGTAAGTTACCATTTGAGTGCTTAACTATATGCCAAACACTACAAATAAGGACTTCCTCACACTGTAAGCTCACAACTAATGTGATCGTTATTAAGAGTAAACAGAGATGACTGATAAAGCAAGATCTCTGAGCAGACTAAAAGATATGGGATCCAGAGTTCCCAAAAGCAGAGAGAGCAGACTCTCAGAGCTTCAGTATCTCCATTTACAAATAAAGGGAGCACACTCTGAAAGCTTCTCTCTCTTTTTTAAATAATTCTTTATTGTTGAAAGTATTACATATGTCCCCCTCCCCCCCCCCATTAACTCCCTCCAGTCCGCCCCTTCCCCCTCCCCTGCCCCAGGCCTTCAGCACCCTACTGTCTGTGTCCATGGGTTATGCATATATGCATAACAAGGTCTTTGATTACCTCCCACCCACCCACCTTCCCCCACCTTCCCTCAGATTCCGCACTCTGTCCCATGCTTTGAGTCTCTGGATCCACTCCGTTCATCAGTTTATTTTATTACTTCGATTCCACATATGAGTGCGATCATGTGATACTTGTCTTTCTATGACTGACTTATTTCATTTAGCATGATACTCTCTAGGTCCCTCCATGCTGTCTCAAAAGGTAAGAGATTCTTTTTTTACTGTTGCATAGTATTCCATGGTATAAATGTACCACAGCATTTTTATCCACTCATCTACTTGGGCTGTTTCCAGATCTTAGCTATTGTAAATTGTGCTGCTATGAACATAGGGGTGCATACATTCTCTGAAAGCTTTCTTGGTCATTACATTCTGTGATTCCTACCCCAGTTACACAGTGCTTTAAAAATATTTTTCAAAATATGCTTCTATCCATGTTTTAAGTTGATTCTCAAATCTACCCCATAAAACTAAGCAGGGCAAATACTAAAATTCTTTTTTGAAATGATGAAACTGACTGAGGCCATGATTAATAAAGTGATTTGCCCAAGGTAGTTTCCTTAGTAGAGAAACTGCATTCCATTCAGTAAGGTTCAGCTTATGCCCATCTTCTTGCAGGAAGCTGCCCCAGGTACTCAAGCCTAACTCCCCTCTCCCTTGTATCTCTTAATGTACTACTGTGAATGCATTTGAATCCAAACAGAGCAGTGTGTGCCACTCTTGTTTTGTAAGCTTATATTTTACATGCCATTGGTGCTTGCTTCCCCAGGAGTGTGTCATTCTGTAAGGACGCCAGTTACTGTCATTACTTGCTATATATCCCTAACAGGGCCCAACACAGGGCGAGACATTGAGCAAGTTAATAATTTAAGCAAATGATTTGATAAAACTTATAACTCCCATGATTAATGACTAGGAATGCATTTTTCAATCCTATTTGAAAAAATGGGCATAAGGAACCAAGGAGAACTCACACATACTAACACTATATCCAGTACACATAAAATAATGTTATCATGGGCAATCCTCACAATAATTCTATGAGATGGGCATATTCCAAACCCTCCCTTGTCATGTTACAGATGAGAAACCTTAATTTTAGAGAATCTAAATTTACCCAAATTGCACCGTGAGTGAGTGCTGGGTTTCCAGGATTCAATAACTAATTCAGCTGGTTTAAACACAATGCTGGAACCCTAACTGGTTTGGCTCACTGGATAGAGCGTCGGCCTGCAGACTGAAGGGTCCCAGGTTCGATTTCAGTCAAGGGCATGTACCTTGGTTGTGGGCACATCCCCAGAAGGGGGTGTGCAGGAGGCAGCTGACTGATGTTTCTCTCTCATTAATGTTTCTAACTCTCTATCCCTCCCCTTCCTCTCTGTAAAAATTCAATAAAATATATTTTAAAATAAATAAATAAATAAATAAATAAATAAAATAAACACAGGGCTGGAAAGGCTGAGGTTAGGAATCTATGCTGAGTTAGCCATTTCTCTTTGTTTTATTGAATGTCCCTCATCACAGCCATTTAATCTCTACACTTATGAGATACTTTGAAAAAGAAGGTGGCCTTGGCAAAATCCTTACTGGAGAAACAAAAGAGCATTTAATGAGGAATCATGACTGCTTCATGAACATAGTGAAGCTATCATCTGTCAGACTCTTACTTCACCCACATTTTCTCATTTAAGCCTCACACAATTGTATTGAGATATAGTATTATCTCCACTTTATAGATTTTTTTAGAAAACTTCTGGATTAAAGAAGTCAGCAATTCATTCAGGCCACAAAACTAGTAACAGGGAATCAAATTCAGAACTATCTGATTCCAAGGCTGGTGATCAACACTGGTTCCAAATGCGAGTCCAGTCCAGATCAACTGCTTTCAGATAGAATCAGGTGCCATGTTTGATTCTTCTGTCTGCCCAACAGCAAGCATAGGTCTTGCATAGAAAGAGTACTTAGGAAAGGTTTGCTTGAATTAAATTCAAGGAAAGATGTTTAAGCTCAGAATTACCAACATCAGAATTACCAATCGCACAGCCCCAGCCCAGTATTCTTCTCCAGGTTTCAGAACACTGTAGTTGGAGAAAGAGATAGGATGAGGGTCTAGGGCCAGAGTTTGATAAATCATTCTGGAGTCTTTGAACAACTATTGTGATGAAATACAGCCCCCTTTCTCTGTGGAGAGCTTAGAACAGCTAAAAGAACAGTTTAAGGGGCCTATGAAATATCTAAGTGGAGATGTCCAGCAGGTTTGATATATTGGCCAGGTCTGGAGCTCAGGAGAGAAGAGGTATGAGTTGGACATTTAGCTTTGGGAGTTATCAGGGTATAAATAGAAGCCAGGAGATTTGCACAGGGATAGTAAACGGAGAAAAGAAGGAAGGTCAAGCCTGGCTGGTGTGACTTAGTGGTTGAGTGTTGGCCTATGCACCCTCCAGGAGGTCGCAGGTTCAATTCCCCGTCAAGGCACATGCCCAAGTTGCAGGCTCAATCCCCAGCAGGGGGCGTGCAGGAAGCAGCCGAATGATGTTGATATTTCTCTCTCATCAATGTTTCCATCTCTCCCTCTTATTTCCTCTCTCTCTCAAAATCAATTAAAAACCTATTTTAAAAAGAAAAGAATCTGTTTAAGCCTAAAATGTTGGCCTTGGGGTTCACACCTCTTCTTCCCATCACCCAAAAGGTGCCAATGCCTATTGACTACACTTTCGCCAAGCCTTTTGTCCATATTAAAGCAAGAGCCTCCACAAAATCAGTTCCACTGCCTCCACTGTCATCTGGCCAACACACCTGGACCTGAGCACAACATTTCACTTTCCTCACTGTATCTGTAAGGCTGCCATCAATTTTCTCATTTTATAGACTGAGAAAACTGAAGCCAAGGCAGGTCAGGCAGCTTGCCCAGTGTCAAAAAATTAGTAGGAAAGAAGCGTACTCAAATCTAGTTCTCCAAAGCTCAGAGCCCTTGCTTTCACCAACCACTTCACTTTACACTTTTTTGTATCTGGATTATCTTGGACCTTTACCTTTCCTAAAACTTATAACAATAACAAAAATATTGATAACTATTCAGAATATCTCCTTTCACAGTATTATATACCTACTAGAGGCCCAGTGCATGAAAATTCGTGCACTCAAGGGGGTCCCTCAACCCAGCCTGTGCCCTCTTGCAGTCCGAGACCAATCGGGGGATGTCCACCTGCCAGCTTAGGCCCACTCCCTGGGGGATTGGGTCTAAGATGGCAGTCAGACATCCCTCTGGCAGCCTGGGAGCCCTCGGGGAGCGGGCCTAAGCCATCAGTCGGACATCCTTAGCCCTGCCGAGGAGGCAGGAGAGGCTCCCGCCACTGCCGCTGCACTCACAGCCGCTAAGCGGCTCCCGCTGTGGAAGCACACTGACCATGGGGGCAGCTCCTGTGTTGAGCATCTGGCCCCTGGTGGTCAGTGCGCATCATAGCAACCAGTCATTCTGCCAGTCATTTGCATATTACCTTTTTATTATATAGGATAGTATACTTTATATAGTATTTTATTATATAGTATAGTATACTTTATATAGTCATTTGCATATTACCCTTTTATTATATAGGATAGTATACTCTATAATTTCTAATGTCCTTTTCAAAGACATTGCATTACTTCAGTCCTTACAACTCTGAGACATAGGTGGCAGTATAATTCTCATTTTTAGAAGGGGAAAAAAATCAAAGCTCAGAAAAGGGAAATACTTGTTCATAACCATATAGTGGGTCAGGAGCAGAGGTGCATGCTAAATCTGGTAACTCTAAAGCTCAAGCTCTCTCCACTACATCTAAACATCTCAGAATATTAATTTCCACATGACTGCATCTTTCTATACCTTCAGAGAACAAGCTAGGGCAGCGATTTTCAAACATTGTGTCATAAGGATTTTTAAAACATGCAATACCTATTTTGTCAGGGGCCCTGACCTTTTTCCCCTTAGATTGTCAAATAAAAATATGACAACAGCCCTGACTGGGTGGCTCAGTTGGTTGTAGCATCATCCCGTACACCAAAATATTGTGGGTTCAATTCCAGTCAGGGCACCTAGGTTGCAGGTTTGATCCCCAGTCTGAGAGCTTATGGGAGGCAACCAATCAATGTTTCTCTCTCACATTGATGTTTCACTCTCACTCTCTCTCTCTCTCTCCTCCTCCCCCACCCTCCCTTCCTCTCTATCTAAAAATCAATAAAAACATATCCTCCAGTAAGGATTAAAAAAAAAAAAAAAAAGACAACAGCCAATACAAAGATAATAGTCTGGTGCAAATGAATCAAAATTATACCTTTTTTTCTTTTTTGTTAGATCACAAAAAAAATTTATTTTTTGGTGTGTCGAAGAATTTTAGTAATTAGTTTATGTGTGCCATGTGATAAAAAAGTTGAAAATCACTGACCTAGGGATATTATTTCTTGATGTCTTTCTTACCTTGCATTTGGCCAATAGTCAGATCTTTATCCAATCTATCAACACCTAGAAAAAAATAAGAGAATCCATAAGTAGCTTACTAGAAAAGGCTGTGTGAAGTAGGTTTTACTATTCAAGTATGATGTAAAAATTGTTACAAAATTGTAAACATGACGACATTCTCAATTCATGTTAATGACAATCCTAACTCCCTAAGGGTATATTCTCACCATACGAAGCTTTCCAGGCAATCAATTTGCTCATTTAAACTGGTTTCTGAAAAGAGGGTTTTATTTTTTAAAAGTTCCATTATACTCAGAATATCCTTACACCACTCTAGGAGAAGGACTTGGGCTTGACCAGGTACAGAGGCCAGGCCAGAATCAGGCCATCCCCGGTGGATGCTTATGCTTCATTAGGTTTAGGGATCTGGTGTGGGGAAGAAAAAGGGCACAAATGAGTGAGGATGGTATTTCACCTTGGAAGTCACTACCCATTTGGTGGGTATTTACATATAACAAGAACAGATGCAGATGACCATATACCTACACTGCTATGAACTGAATTGTGTCCCCCCAAAATCCATATGTTGAAGCCCTAATCTGTAATGTGACTATATTTAGCAATATGGAAGTAATTATGATTAAATGAGGAAGTAAATGAGTTAAATGGGGTCATCAGGGTGGGGCCTCAATCATATGATAAGATTAGTGTCCTTATAAGAATAAACACCAGAGGGCTTGCTCTTGCTTTCTCTCTGCCATGTAAGGAAACAGTGAGAAGGTAGTTGTCTGCAAACCAGTAAGAAAGTTGTCACCAGAACTCAACCATGTTGGTACCCTGAGCTCAGACTTTCAGCCTCCAGACTGAGAAAATAAACTTGTTGTTTAAGCCACCCAGTCTATGGTTATTTTGTTATGGCAGCCCAAACTGACTAATACATGCACATACACACTTACCAGCCAAGAGCAGCAATTTAGGAATAGGACAACTAAGAAAGAGATTGGATAAGCCTCGGAACCAGCCATCCCAGTATTTTTCAGTTTTTGCCAGTTCAATCCTCCAAGTGTATGGATGGTCTTTCTTGGTCTGGAGGAATAAGAGAAAGTTTTGAGTCTCTGAGGGCAATCCCTGGAGGAACAGGATAAAAACTAGGTCCCTGGAAAAAGGAAAGGGAAGGAAACTAGCACTTATTAAGGACCTACCATGTCCCAGACATTTTAATAAACATTTAATTCTTGTAACAGCCTTGTGATATATTGTTATTTCCATGTTTAGATAATTAGAAGTTTACTTTTACTTCTATTAATTCAGTGAACTTGGGACATTTTCTTAAGAATATAAAGCTAGTAAATGGTAGAGCCAAGACTGAGTTGCTCTATATTTGGCAAAAAAGAACACACCAACAAAAGGATAATTACAAAAACCATGTTGAAGTATGAAAAAAAAATGCTTACAATATAATATCAAGTGAAAAAAGCAGAAAACAGCATGTCATCTACATTAGGATTACCACTGGAAAAATAACTGGAAAGGAAAACTGAAAATATGTTGATTTGTTAGTAGAGCATTTTTCTTACATTTTGATTTATGATAATGATATAATGTTCCTGTAATAGTAATTTAAAAAAGGAAATCTGACACAAATATAACAAAATGTCAATATCTGTTATATCTCAATATAAAGCAGATGGATGGGCATAGAGTATGCACTCATCAAATGCAAACTGAGCAAATAATTCTCTATACTTTTCTGCATCATTAAATTTTGAAATATTGTAACTGAAGTAAATAATTGGGATACTGCATTAACCACAAGATGAAAATCTAGAAGTGAACATAAGACAGCGATATATTAAAGATCATTGGATGGTTAAGATGTCCATATTATCCACAGCAATCTGCAGATTCAATGCAATCCCTATCAAAATCCCAATGGCGTTTTTCCAAAACTAGAAAATTTTATACTAAAATTAATAGGGAATTTCAAGGGATCCTGAACAGTCAAAACAATTTTGAAAAACATCACAACAATTTTGAAAAAGAAAAAAATCAGACTCTCTTATTTTAAAACATTACAAAGCTACAGTAATCAAAATACTCTCTGAACCATTCCCTACACCATCCTTCCAAGAATGCAGGCTGTTACTCACCTCCATGTCATCTTCCTTCTTCCTCTTATTTACTGATTCACTTCCTTCTTCATCATCTTCATCTTCCTCTATGATTCCTTCCACTACAGATTTTGAGCCTTCTGGACTTGTAATTCCTTCACACCTAGGTTTTGTTTAAAAAAGTGCTGTCACAAACCTCTCTTGTATACACAAATTATCTCAGAAATACTGATACTTATGGTCTTTTATAATCAAACTAGAGGCCCGGTGCACGAAATTTGTGCATGGGTAGGGTCCCTAGGCTTGACGAGCAATCAGGCCAATCGGGGCCTTTCTTCCCCCAGCTGCCGCTCCACCCCCTGGTGGTCAGCACATGTCATAGCAACCACCCCCAGTTGGTTGAACTCCAAAGGGGACAATTTGCATATTAACCTTTTATTATATAGAAGGATGTTAAAACTTAACAATGTTTCTGGAAGGATGAGAAAAAATGTGCTTTTTAAAATGTACAAAAGTAGACCATAACTGTAGAAGGTAATGACCAACATAAAACTGTAAGAGATGGTTTCCAGTTCTGGTATCAAAATTGACCCACAGAAGGGAGTAATCACTTGGAGGCATGGTAACGAGTTTTATTGGCATTATCTTATGTAAATCCTCTTAACAATCCTATGAAATAGGCCTGAAGAGTTAAAAAATAGTCCAGGATCACCTACCTCATGAGTAGATGAAGCGGGAAGGCAAATGCAGGCCCAATTAATTCTAAGGCATAATGCTTTTCTATTATACCCTGCTTATAATAGAACAAGGCTCAACCAAACTGGTAAAAAGCTCCCACTTTTTAATCAGCTGATAGAAACTGGCAATTATAGTAATCATGACAGCTGAACCTTGCAAATTAGAATATCTGGTCCAACCAATTATTATTATTGTGTTTCCTCTAAAAACATTATCTATTTATTATGCAATTAGGTTAAAAAATATTATTTTATGAACAGCTGGTGCCATAGTTACTTTCAGAGATAAGTTATTGGAAAAAATATACTGACAAATGTTAGAGGTAAAAATCCCAAGGGTCTTGCCCAGCCAGCATGACTCAGTGGTTGAACGTCGACTTATGAACCAGGAGGACACTGTTCAATTCCTGGTCAGGGCACATGCCCAGGTTATGGGCTTAATCCATGTAGGGCATGCAGGGGGCAGCTGACCAATGATTCTCTCTCATTATTGATGTTTCCATTTCTTTCCCTCTCCTTTCCTCTCTGAAATCAATAAAAAAATATTTTTAAATTTTATTTTTAAAAAATCCCAAGGGTCTGGATAGCAGCTAGTGCCAAGGTCTGCTGCTATGCATGGTACACAAGAATTTGTTTGAAAAAGAAAGAGAAGGGAGGAGAGAAAATAAGCAAAAAAGAGTGGGATAAACTGAAGGTCAGTGAACTTCAGTGGTGGATTTTTAAAAATGGTAACTTCTCTTTCTCCTCTACCCAACCTTCAATGAAGGCTATGTTCACAAATGTTTTGTTAGGTGGGGGTTTCTATTGAACTTGAAGTATCAAGTTTCACATCTAGGTCAAAGGACCATAACAAAAAAACAAGTGCTTTGGATTTCCATAGCTATGAACTGGGAGATTCAAGAGAATTTCACCTAGATGAAGAGGGCAGAAATGTTACAGCTAATATCTATGTGACAATTAAAACACATATACACTTACATACACAGATTTACAAATTAAGAGAAAACATTACTTAAGCTTACAAATAGTAAAATTTAAAAATCACTTAATCACCTGCATACCAGCTATGTAATTTCCTTACAAAATGCTTTACCACTGCTTAGACAAGTCAGATCTCAAAATATTTAGGCACTGAAAAGTGGACAGTTTCACAGATTACTCAAAGCCTCTGCTATGTGTCTGCCAGATATTACTACTCAAATTATACTTTTAGTCATAAAATCCATAATATAGGCCTTAGAGTAAAATACATAGAGTTTGAATCTGAGCTCTGTGATTCACTAGCTATGTGATCCTGGGAAAATCACTATACTTTTCTGGACTTCTATATCTTCACCTATAAAACAATACTTATCTTAAAGAGGTATTCTAAGAATTAAATGAGATAAAGCAAATGAATTAATGAATCCAGGTAATGATCATCTATGGCTGCTAACATTCAAAAAAGAGACAAGCAGACATTATTTGCTTTCTGATGGCATTAAACAATATTAACTATTCTTAAAAACAAATAAAAAAACAAAGTAAAAACAAATCAAACTGAATTTGATCAAATCTCTGGATCTTACTAACAATTTATACACAATATAGGGAACAAAGGAACATGTTAAATTACACCTTGAGGAATCAACCAGCAAATCCAGATTGTGGGACCTTCTATAGAGCAAACAACCAGGTTTCCTCAACATATAAATTGCAAGAAAAAAATGAGAAAGATAGAGGTGGAACCTATAGAAAGCATACTGAAATCATACAGAGGAAATTGTGTTTGTCTAGAATTCGTTTCACAATATTTTGTGTTTAGAGGAAATAAATAGGGGAAGAGATAAAACAAGAATGGCCATGAGTTAGTAACTGTTAAAAATGGGCAACGCGTTTCAATGTATTATTCCACTTTTATATGTCTAAGAATTTTCAATATTACATGGTTTTAAAAAATGAGATAGTGTATATAAAATACCTTTCGCAGTGCCTGGCAAATAGCATACATTCAATAATGCCATTATCATTATCATCAACTCTTATGTTCCCTGTCTGTTCCATTGGGCGACATTTTCTCAAGTCACCTGAAGTTTCTTTGTGCCTACATGGCAATATCAAGGACTCATGTAACCCTATCCAGGAAGATCAATGGGGCTAAATAATCTTAGCTCACCATTAGAATCTGGCTTTCACTCAGGTTATACTAAAGCTTTTATGCTATAATTTCCTCACAACCATTATTGATTTAGAAGGAAACTGTTATCAGATTAAAACCATACTGCCCGTACTTAAGAGGACACTTAATTTCTTATTTATTTTTGACTTGAAGAAGACAGAGAAACATAGATTTGTGCCTTCACTTGTTGATTCTTATATATTCCCTGACTGGGGATCGAATTTCCAACCTTGGCATATTGGGATGATGCTCTAAACAACTGGCCACTTAATTTTCAATGTCCATTCTCTGGGATTCTTCACCTTTAATACCTAGAGTTGTGCTAATAAGGTAATCCAATACTATACTGAAGACACTAATTGGTCTTGGGATTTCCACAAAAAAGAGAAAGAAAAGAGAAAAGAAAATCTATACAATTGGCCCAACTGAGCTCACTTGTAAAAAATTATCAAAAATAATGAAGGCATTCACAAGGATGATAGGATAAGTGTATGAGAAAAAGAGCAAATTGTAATTTCATCACCATGTTTCATTCTCTAACTAGCACAACAGGGAAAAATAGAACCTACTCTTTGACTTGGCCAACCATAGAGACACGGGCAGACTCCAGATTTCTAATCTGGCCACTCTTCACACTAGAAGAGAAAAGTAAGAAGGGAGAGAGGTTATTCAGCATCCACTTTATCATGTCACTAGGGTCAAATGAATAATTCTACAGATTCTGTAGGACCTACTAAAAAGTTATAGTTACCACTGTATGGAGGTTACCACTACTTCCCCCTTAGTTATTATGTCTATAAACTGAGTAGTAAAAATTAAGTAAAGACAGTGAAGCCATTTCAGTTCTGCAAATATTTACCAAGAGGATACTTGTGGCAGACCCATGCTGAAGAAGCATATAATTCACTGGGGAGGAAGAAACACAAACAGATAATCTACACTAATAAAAGAGTAACATGCTAATTGGCCATACTTTCACGACATCCACCAGCCAATCAGGAGTGAGTATGCAAATTAACCCAACAAAGATGGTGGGTTAACCTTTTGCACTCGGATGTCGAGTGTGACTCGACACGGTTAGCATCGGTAGCAGCTCGAGAAAAAAGCAAGCGAGTGCAAAGGGTTAATTTGCATACACAGGCACCGAGCGGCCGGGGGCAGGGCAGGATACTTGTGTCCTCGCCAGACCAGGCGTTCTGCACCACCCCAGCCGCTTCAGGCCGCTGGGCAGCGTGGGAAGGTGGGAAGGCAGAAAGGCGGCTCTGGCCAGAGCAAAGGCGGTGTCGGCAGCCAGGGGAAGGAAGGCCCATTCTTACACGAATCTTCGTGCATCGGGCCTCTAGTTTTAACATAATAAGGCAAAGTTCAAAGGAGTCACCTTTATTTTCAATGAGAAGGTTAGAGAAAGCTCCCCAAATGTCCTGCCTAAACTGAGAACTGAAGATAAGTAAAAGATTAAAGAGGGTGGTCAGAGCATTATTGGCAGAGGGTACACTGTGTGAATGAAGGTACTATGATGTAAAAAAGTCAGCAGGATGATGACTTTAGAGCAGCGGTCGCCAACCGGTGGTCCGCAGACCACTGGTGGTCCATGAGGTCTGAAAGGTTGGCAACCGCTGGTTTAAGGAAACCTTTGGAGCAGCGGTCACCAACCGATGGTCCACAGACCACTGGTGGTCTGTGAGGTCTGAAAGGCCAACCGCTGCTTTAGAGGACAGAATACAAAGAAAAGTAGGGGCAAGCAAAGAGGGAGTGTGACAGGGCCTTGCATGTCATGATATAGGGCTTAGGAGCTTAGACTCTATTTTAATAGATTAGTTTTCCCAGAGTGGTTTAAGCATGTGTAAGGGCCAAGCAAAATACCACATGAACCAAGCAGGCCAACAGAACACATTACTTTAAATCTCATTTTTTAGCTTAAAAAAATCATGTAAAATTCTAAAGTGCACCCTACTCAATGACCTTATTTATTATTTTAGTAATAAACAGAAGCAATTAAAACTACTACTCCATTTTTCTACCATAAACTGAATCTACAGTAAAACAAATCCACCAGTATTCATGATCATATAGTCTGTTTTGATGACAGTTTAATATATGAAATATCTCTGCTCCTATTCAAGGCCAATCTTGGGTACTGGTTCCCATGCCCTCTTGCTTATGAGGAGCTTGTTTCCTTAGTTACCCTATCTCTCTCCTACGTCACCATTCTTTTCCTCTAGTGGACATTATAAAACATCCTTTGAAAACATTCCCTAGCCTTTTAAAACATTTTCAATCCCACATTCACTACTAGATACTATCCCATTTCTCTGTTCTCCTAAACAACAAAACTTCTCAAAAAAGTTATCTCACTTGCTTTCTCTACTATATCAACTCCCATCCTTTCCTCAACTAATATCCCAAACTTGTAAGAGGTTTTAATCTCCCCCTTATATTCTGAGATTTCCTTTGCAAGGCCACCTCCATCATGTCAATTCTAATGATCATTTCTTAGCCCTCATCTTGAGTGATTTCTCAGGATTATTTGACACAAATGCTCTCTCCCTCCTTCTAGAAACATTTACTATACTCCCCCAGTTTTCTTTCTATCTCACCAACTGTGCCTTTGCAGTTTCCTTTGTTCAATCTTCCCCCTCTTTCCAAGCTCTAAATATTGTCTAGTATCCCAAGGATCAGTTCTTGGATCTTTTTTCCATCAACATCAAATCCCTAGGCATTACATTCAATCTTTTGGTTTTGAATACTATCTATACCAGGAGTGGGGAACCTTTTTTTCTGCCAAGGGCCAATTGGATATCTATATAATAAAAACCTAAGTGACTGTTACGGTGGGAACGACCAGGACGACTGGTCACTATGATGTGCACTAACCACCAGGGGACAGATGCTCAACGCAGGAGAAGCAGGCTCACAGCTGGTGAGCACAGCGGCAGTGGCAGGAGCCTCTCCCGCCTCCACGGCAGTGCTAAGGAGCAGTAAGCCGAGTGGTAAGGAGCAGTGAGCAGGCAGGCAATAAGAAGTGAAGGGTCCCAGACTGTGAGAGGGATGTCCGACTGCCAGCTTAGGCCCGCTCCCCACAGGGGGTCCTGGACTGTGAGAGGGTGCAGGCTGGGCTGAGGGCCCCGCCCCCGCAGTGCACAAATTTTGTGCACTGGGCCTCTAGTTTATAATATTATTCACGGGCCATACAAAATTACCAACTTAAAAATTAGCTTGCTAGCCAGGCTGGTGTGGTTCAGTGGCTGAGCATCGACCTATGAACCAGGTGGTCACAGTTTGGTTCCTGGTCGGGACACATGCCCAGGTTGTGGGCTTGATCCCCATTGTAGGGTGTGCAGGAGGTGGCCAATCAATGATTCTCTCTAATTATTGATGTTTCTATCTCTCTCTCCCTCTTCCTTTCTCTCTGAAATCAATAAAAAAATATTTTTAAAAATAGCTTGCTGTATTTGGTCAAATATTAACTCACCCCTAATGCCTTGGCAGGGCCAGACCAAATGATTTCATGGGCCTTATCCGGCCCATAGACCAGACATTCCACACCCCTGCCTATCAGATAATTATTCAATTTATCTCTAGCTCAACCTATTCTAACTATAGACAGTCCCTGACTTACGATGGTTCAACTTACAATTTTCCAACTTTACGATGGCATGTAAGTGATATGCATTCAGTAGAAACCATACTTCAAATTTTGACTTTTGGGGTTTTTCTGGGCTAGTGATATGCACTATTGTACTCTTGTGATGTACTCTTCTGATGCTGGGCAGCAGCAGCTAGATGAAGCTCCCAGTCAGCCACACGATCATGAATGACAGTATACAATAGGTACTCTACAGTGTGTTTATCGTGTTAGATGATTTTGCCCAACTATAAACTAATGTTAATTGCTCTGAGCATGTTTAAGTTAGGCTAGGCTAAGCTATGATGTTCAGTAGCTTGTGTATATTAAATGCATTTTCAACTTACAATGTGTTTTTCAACTTATGATGGGTTTATGGGGACAAAACCCCATCGTAAGTTGAGGAGTACCTATAGCATAAAGTGACTTCTTAATATTTCCATTTATATGTACATATAAGCATTTCAGCTTACCTAAATAAAAATCCTGATTCCTTGCCTCTTACCTAATCCCAAATCTACTTCTCTTTGTCTCTACCATTCATCCAACTGGTTGGGCTAAAAACCTGTAAGTCACCCTTGAGTTATATGTTGCACCCTGGCCCACAACATCCTATCCCTAAGGCAGTCCTGTCAGTTCTACCTTCAAAATAATTTCCAAATATGACCATAGTATGTCTTCTGTTGCCATCCTAGTCTATGCTTACCATCATTATACTCCTATACCACTCTTTCTCCTACCCAATTTCCCACTTCCATTATCAGCCCCACTCCCCACTCCTTCCGTATTGTTTTCCTCAGAGCAGACAGTGGTGCAACCAAAATGCAAAACCATATCTGCCCAATTTCAAAGCCCAGGCTCTTAATGACTAGACCATATTGCCTCTCATTAGAATGACCAAGAAAGCAAAAGCAGAAATGAACTTTGCTTTAAATCTTTATTGAATTAAATATGTTGGGCTTGTATTTCAACATTTAAAAAGACCCGAATAGCTAAAATGGCCATCTATATCTATAAAAGCCTAAGCGACCATTACGACCAGTCTTTATGATGCGCACTGACCACCAGGAAGCAGACGCTCAATGCAGGAGCTGCCCCGTGGTGGCCAGTGTGCTCCCACAGTGGGAGCGCTGCTCAGCTTGTCGGGATGAGCAGGAGCGGATCCTCCCCGGATCCCCGCAGGCCATGCCGAGGGACCCCATTAGTGCACAAATCCATGCACCGGGCCTCTAGTAAGTTATAAACTTGACTCAGATATCCAGCAGAGTATAAAACAAAATTAGCAAATACTTCATAGTACTCTCTGATTCTCAGGCTCAGAGAGTGGGGTCTAAAAATCAGTTACTTTCATAGAACCCAGAACATTTTCACATTCAATCTACAAAAATCTTATCCTATCCAATATCTGCCACTAGAATCAAGACTCTACCTCAAGCATGTCAAACTCATGGCCCACAGGCCGCATGTGGCCCACAACAAATTGAATATTTTTGTGGCCCAGCCAAAATAACAGTATGTAAGGAAAGTTTTAATAAAAATTTCGTGCCCTAACAGGTTTGGCCCAGTGGATAGAGTGTCGACTTGCGGACTAAAAGGTCCCAGGTTCGATTCCGGACAAGGGCATGTATCTTGGTTGCGGGCACATCCCCAGTGGGGAGTGTGCAGGAGGCAGCTGAATCGATGTTTCTAACTCTCTATTCCTCTCCCTCTCCCTTCCTCTCTGTAAAAAATCAATAAAATGTATTTAAAAAATAAAAAAATTTTCGTAACTTAATTTTTACAATATCCTGTATACATAATTATTAATAATGAACTACAATGTTCGCTAATGACTGATTACTATAATTGTGTTGCATTCATTTCCCTTACGTGCCTTACACACAGGTGCACCATTTCTCTCCACTAATACAAGCAGCGAATATTTAAGCAGCTGATTGCGACGTCATTAGTCTTGTACTGACTTGTTTGGTGTGCACAACAGGGAATATTTTGCTTTCGGAGAACAAAAAAAATAGGTTTCTTTGCATTACGCTTATTAATTTGTGCAGTTATTCAGTGACTAGTAAGTTAATGTTCAAGAAAAAATATTAATTTTTATTAAAATGTTCTATTATTTTATGTTAACAATTACTCATTTATTACAGCCCTTTGTATTCAGCATGTCTCTCTCGAAATAAACCTATGTTTCTATGAAAATTGAAGCTTTTGGTTTTTTTGTGGCCTACATAAACTTAAACCTTGTTTCTCTGACCCTTGTGAACCTTTGAGTTTGATATGCTTGCTCTATCTCCTTTAAGAGAAGGGCTGCCATGATTCCCAGGCTGAATTGGATACCTATCTTCTGTGCTTCCTGTGCTTCCTTCATTGTATTGTTTATGTATTTACTTATTGATATTGGTATCCCCAACAAGTAAATACATAAGAACTAAGTTTAATTATCAGGTACTGACACATCTTAGGTACTTAAAAAACGTTTACTGAATAAATTTAAAGTTATTTGGAATAGTTTTCTCACTGGTTGTTACTGGGGAAGGAGGCAGAGTACTCAAGCTACATGTTGAGCTGGCAGCAGCTGCATTCTCAATGCTGTGACTGCTCAAGATGGAGAGATCTTTGATACTTCTGAGAGAGCAGTAGCATGAACACAAAAGGTAGAAGTGCCTTCACTAAACACAAACATCATTCTGGCAAGCCATATTTGGCATGAGACCCTCTGTCCTAGGTAAATTCCCTTAAGATATATTTACCAGGTCCTTAATTTTCACTTGGTATCTCTGATTCAGGTAATAGATATGTTCTGCCTGTTAGAGCAGCCAGTTATATGCTATATGCTATATGAAAGCACAAAAGAAATAGAGAATAGCTGCTGTCCTTATGATGCAGGAAGGGCATTAAGGCAGAAATGAAAATTAACAATATAAGCATATCCCTTGAGGGAGGACTAGAAGCCTTAAGGGGAAAACAGTACAAAATAATGCAGATTTATTATTTTGGTGTCAAGCAATTTTACTGAGGCAGTGATCTATGTGGTTTGGAGGAGTTAGAGAAAGGGTTCAGAGAAGGTACCGGATATGAATTTTGAATAGGAAGGAAGATGGGATATTGAAGATGTTTTATCTGAAGACTAATCTCTTTGGAGGGGGGGGGGGCAGTTATTTACTTATCTCTGAATCTTCACCAGTGTTTAATAAATATTTAATCAAATAACTGATTGAACTAATAAATAATTGATTGAATAGCCTATACTTAAGTCAGTGATGGGCAACCTTTTGAGCTTAGTGTGTCAAACTTAGCCAAAAAACTGAGCATAACTCGGGTAGTGTGTCACTTTGAGGAAAAAACATTATTTCGCAAATGTTTCATCCTCAGGAACAGCAAATGTTTCATCCTCGGCATGCGGCCGCCTCAGCGGCCGCGTGTCATCAGAAATGGCTACGCGTGTCAGTGCTGACACACGTGTCATAGGTTCGCCATCACTGACTTAAGTGAAAACCATAGACAATTCTGTCAGTGATTTTTATGAAAACCATTTACCCAAAGGATTTTTATTTATCCAAAACCCAAATAAAAACTGAGAAAGGAATCCACACCTATCTTTTGATTCTCCATCATTTTCTCTGGAACACAGAAAGTGAACCTAGAACCTTGGAGCAATAAGAGGTGGAAGAGGTCTTAGAGTCTCAATTAGTCTAAACTCTCACCTTAGAAATGGGAATAGCTAGACACCAGGTGATACATAATTACTAAGATTGTAGGAGATACTACAGTATATTAAAAAAAGGATAGATATTATGCAACTGAGACAAGTCTGAAGCATTTAAAACTTTTTAAAAAAATTCTGCTCTTTATATAAATGTTTTTATCCATGATATTACAATAGAGCTAAGGCATGGAATTCTTCCTTTAAACTTTGGTACTTTAGTTGATGAAAAAGGAAAGCCTAACATTTAAAATACACACAATATAGATTTATGGATTACCTCCATTCAATGGCATTCTCCAGAGACTTGAAGGTTTTAGGACGACCACGTAAGAAATTCTGCATGCTATTAAGAGCATCCATGGCTGTACCTAGATGTTAAACAAAATTTTTAACCATAGCACTTAACATTTTCCAAGCATTTACACTTACTGGGGAAATACATACATCTGCCTTCAATGACAGCAAAATTCAGTGATGCTTGGGGGAAAAAAGATGCAGTTTAAGAAAATTCAGAAGATTGACGGGATAGCCAGGTTCCAAGATGGCCTCCAGTGATTTCTGCTTCCTAGTATTCACGCCTTCCTGTAGTATCCCCACAATGAAAAGGGCTGACTTGTATATGTAATAGTGTGACTTCCGAGGCTGGGTTATAGAAGACATGGCAGTTTCTTTTTAAATGTTAAATAAAACTATGATATATACATACAATTAAAATATTATGCAGCCATAAAAGGTGTTTATGAAGAGTTTGTCATGGAGAATGATTAGGTAATGTGGGTGCTGGTAACTTGAGTGTAGGTGTGGGGCGTGGCTACAGTGTTTTGGACAGGTTCAAGCCTTGGACTGATGAGAGGGCACAGTCCTCTCATTGCCACGTGCAAGTCCCAGCTTGGAGGGCAGAGCCCTCCCAGCACAATTATAGCCAACAGCTGTAGTTGTAAGCTTGAACCTATGGTCCAAACACGTGACCCCACGTGCCTGAGTGATGTAGGCTTGATAGAGTTCAGGTGCATGTAGTTGAGTAGGATTGAAACCCACGAGAATATTGTAAACATCTTGGCCACGCCCTTACTTTGCCTCGTGGCATCTGGCTATAAAATAAAGACACGGGTTGTAGTCTGTGGCGCTGTCTCTCAGGGAGCAGTGTCCCACCGAGACCCAGCTTTCATTCTCTTGTCTGTCTTTTCTAAGCCTTTCAGCCGCACCCACTCAGGTTCACCCTTGGCCATGCCGGTGCGGCACATGTAGGTGTAAAAAAATACAAAGTTCCAGTCACAAAATAAATAAGTCCTGGGGATACAATGTATAGCATGGTGCCTATAGTTAATAATACTGTATTATATATTTGAAAGTTGCAAAGAGAATAAATCTTAAAAGTTCTCATGACAAGAAAAAAATTTGTAACTATGTGTGGTGATGAATATTAATTAGACATATTATGGTGATCATTGTGCAATATATACAGAGTGGGGCAAAAAAGTTTATAGTCATGAAGGATATGAAACACAGAGTATATTCTTATAATATTATTTATTATTATACTAGCGTTCCCGTTGCAGGAAAAATCCTGCAATAGGGTTTCCTGCTGCACTCGACCCCACCCTGCCTGCTCTCCTCCCTTGTCCCCCGCCCCGCCTTCTCTGCCAGCCCGCTCTCCTTCCTTCTTCCATGGCCCCGCCTCCGCTCCTCCCTTCTCCCCCGGCCCGCCTTCTCTGCCAGCCCGCCTGCTTTTCCCTTCTCCCCCAGCCCCGCCTCCGCTCCTCCCTTCTCCCCCGCCCCGCCTTCTCCGCCAGCCCGCTCTCCTTCCTTCTCCCCTGGCCCCGCCTCCGCTCCTCCCTTCTCCCCTGGCCCCGCCTCCGCTCCTCCCTTCTCCCCTGGCCCCGCCTCCGCTCCTCCCTTCTCCCCCGGCCCCACCTCCGCTCCTCCCTTCTCCCCGGCCCCACCTTCACTCGTCCCTTCTCCCCCGGCCCCACCCCTTCTCCCCCGCCCCGCCTGCTCAACTTCCTTCTCCCCCGGCCCCACCTCCGCTCCTCCCTTCTCCTTCCCCCGGCTTGCTTGCTTCTCTGCAGCTTTGCTCCCTTCTGCAGCTCTTGGCTTCTTTCTATGCTGTCGCGATATGCAAATTAGCCGCCATCTTTGTTGGGATAATTTGCATATTCGTCCTGATTGGTTGGTGGGCGTGACTTGGCTGGCGGGCGTGGCTTGGGCGTAGCGAAGGTGCGGTCAATTTGCATATTTGTCTATTATTAGATTAGCTAATTTTCCATATGAACTGTAAACCTACTTTTGCTCCACTCTATACATATACCAAGTCATTATATTGTACAACTGAAACTAACACAAAGTTATATGTCCATTATATCCCAATTTAAAAAACACTTGGAATGCCTTTGCCACAAAATAACATAAAAGTAAGATATAAAAGACAAAGGGACATAATTCAAGATGAGTGAAATCAACAACAAATTAAAACATGATAATAATCTACCAGGATGGCTCTTATACTCAAAGATTTTGAATGGGTTAGCACAGGAAAGCTTACCTTCCACAACATCAATCACGCACAGACCCAGGAGGCTTGGCACCAGGTTGGATGCTGCTGTGTGGACTGCAATAGCTCCACCCATGCTATGTCCAATAAGCATAATTGGAGGAGGGAGGTCCCCATACATGGCTTCAACTACATTGCCAACATCTCTGCAAAAACAAGGAAAGAAAGCTGGGAATGCTCTCTGACAACACTAAAATAGGTTTCTTTCTTAACTCCTTCCTTTGGTCTGTAACTAACAGGCCTAGGACTGTAAAGGTCTATTGAGACATCTCACAAACATAACTATGTAAAATTCCTAACATGTCCCCAGTATTTGTACACATAGCCACATACCTGGCTCTTCTGATAAATGACAGTTTAAGGACTAAGAACCCAAATATTTTTACTTTCCTTTATATAACACTTTTACTGTTCCACACATTTAGCACAATTACATAATCACATATCTTTAGTTTAAACCTAAGCTTGAAACTCTGGACAAATCATTTAACTGCTCTATGCTTCAGTTTCCCCATCTATAAAACCGAAAAACAACTTTATTAAGCATTACAATGTAGTGAAGTTTGGAGTCACAAGATGAATTACAGCCCAAGTCTATTTTTTACTATATGGACTTGGATTAGTTATTTAACCTTTCAGAGTTTCTATAAATGAAGATAAGGATGTCATTTACTATTCTGAATTTCTGTGAGAATTAACTGAGAGTAAATATAAAAATACTTTGAAAACAGTAAAGTGCTATACAAATGTTAATTATTTGTCATATAAAGTTGTTTGAAGTATGAACATAAATGTAAGTATAGTGTACTGAGAAACTTGAAAGATGTTTAGAGCCTATTTTTATTGGCTTCTGTCCTAGCCTTTAATTATGAGTAGGTCTGTTTAACAAAGTCAAACCTTACAGCTTTGAAAATGAGAACTAAAGTAGGAATTTTGGCTTTTATTTGCGACAGGCCTTCTTTGCTATAGCAAAAGCAAGTATGATATGTTTCTAGGAACCACTGGCTCTACTGTCTTCTTTTGGGAGTGGCTGAGTCAATCAAGTTCAAAAGACAGCTTTGCCTTACTTAGTCTCCACAGTATTCAGAATACCAAAGGTAAATGTCATTATTTCTAAAGGGATTAATCTTAAAAACCTCATACAACAATACAAATGTCAATACGGTAGCTGCAGCATCTGCAGACAATCTGAATGGGAGATAAGGAGGCCACCCAATTTTATAATTGAAAATAATGGAGTTAAATTTAAAGCTAAACTTTTTTGAGCTAGTAACAGATATAATTAATAAAATAAAAAGCTGCTATAGAAGAGTATCTAAATTCAAGTCTCCTTAAAATACTAAGTTGGAGGGTTCTATGATAGCTGCTTCATGCATGAAGGTGGATAGGGTCTAAAACAAACCAACTTAATACTGTATCTAAGCTTAGGAAAGGAATATTTCATACAGATAAAAGTTGGTTATGATCAATCCCTTGATAATCTATCACCAGGAAAAATGTATCCTTATTAAAGTTAGGCAAAGTATTCAGTCACCAAGATTAGAGCCTTGAGACATGTCCTGAAATTCCAGAGAAATAAAATAAAAATAAAGTAGAGATTAACTACAAATCTAGTCTATAACTGGATGTACCATAATTTTGGTAGTTGCTCTCTAAAGACGTTCTATCATATTTATTAATACTAGGTTCATTTCCTGAGAAGCAGTATAGCATATCACAGACCTAACAGAAAAGGAGTATCAGAGTGACCTGAGCTCAAATCTCGGCTCTTCTATTTTCAGTGGAGTTGCACCTTATGTAGAGTATAGGTTCTAAAGTTGATAGGTAAGGGGAAAATCATGCTACAATTCTACTTGAAAACCCCACTAAATCACCCATTAAGTATACCCATTTTGGGATTTTTGTTTCACAGAATTATTGAATTCAGAAATCATATAAATGTTTTATTGCTTAGTCTATTTCAGCAAGAATCCAACTTACTGGCCATAATCAGCTCTACATGATTTTAATCATTTATTTTCTCTTTAACTTTACTGTGCCAGTTATCAACTTATTGTCTCTCAGCCCCAATTCACCTTTCATTGCATGTTCTGCACAATTGGCCCTGAGGCCTTAAAATGTTTTGCCTTTGCCAGCTGACAAGACGTTAAGCTATGTCAGTAGAGGACATAGAAGAGACATTGCAGAAAAAAAGGTTTTGTTCCTGACTCATGGGTGTTTTCTTTACAAACTTCTATAACTTGCACTTCCCTAGCACCCAGGTCCTGCAGCATAGGAAACCCCACACCACAAACAGTTTCCCCAGTGCCCAACTTCTCCAGCACTCCAACCCCCATCCCCAATGTTTTTCTTTCCAAGCTTTATTGAGGTATAATTGGTATACAAAGAAGTGGTACATAATTAATATATACAATTTGGTAAGGCTATATATGTGTGTGTGTGTGTGTGTGTGTGTGTGTGTGTGCGCACACACACACACACGTATACACTAGAGACCCGATGCACGAAGATTCGTGCAAGAATGAGCCTTCCTTCCCCTGGCTGCCAACACTGTCTTCACTCCGGCAGGAGCCGCCTTCCCACCTTCCCACGCTGCCCAGAGGCCCGGAGTGGATGGGGCAGTGCGGAAAGTCTGTATCCCGCCCCGCCCCCGGCCACTCAGCGCCTGTGTATGCAAATTAACCCGCCATCTTCATTGGGTTAATTTGTATACTAACTCCTGATTGGCTGATGGGTATCATGAAGGTATGGTCAATTTGCATCTTTCTCTTTTATTAGTGCAGATTTGTGTTAACATCACCCAAGGATTACCTTGATCATATCCATCACCTCCAACAGTTTCCTTGCATCACTTTAAAAAAATATATTTATTTATTAAATTGACTGGGGTGACATTGGTCAACATGAACATATATATTACAAGATCTGTATATTGCACCATGTGCCCACCATCCAGAGTCAAATCTTCTCCTGTCACCTTATATTAGGACCCTCCTTGCATCACTTTTGTGTGTGTGTTAAGAACTCTTAACATAAGATCTACTCTCTTAAACATTTTATAAAATGTTTTTATTGATTTTAGAAAGAGAGAAAGGGAGAGGAAAAGAGAGAAACATTATCAGCTGCCTCCTGCATGCCCTCTAGTAGGGAACGAGCCCACAATCTGAGCATGTGCCCTGACCCAGAATAGAAATAGACACTTCTTGGTACATGGACCGAAGCTCAATCAACTGAGCCACACCAGCCAGGGTACCCTCTTAATCTTTTAAGTACATAATATCTTATTGATAACCCCTCTCCCTCTCCATCTTTTCTCTCTCTCTCTCTCTCTCTCTCTCTCTCTCTCTCTCTCTCTCTCTCTCTCTCTCTCTCTGCCAAACACTATAGTTGAATGATCACAATTGGTCTATTAACTGTGTGACCTCATATAGTTATTCAACCTATCTGAACTAGTTTCTTCACTGGTAAAAAAATGATTAATATCTACATTACAGAGTTAATAATGTAGACACATTTAAATAACTTAAATAAATTGTTTATTCTTAATAAATGCTTATTTTACACTTAATGAAGCCTGGCAAATAGAAAGGGCACAAACAGCATCTATTATCAACAACAAAATTATGGCCACATGAGTTTGGGTTCTAAAGGAAAAATAGTTTACTCTTGGATTAAAGTTGTTAAAGTAAGTTAGGGACAATATATTTTCGGCCAAAGTTCGTCAACTACTTGAGAAGACATATTAAGTACATGACAGAGCATGTATAAAAACAGGGTCATAAGAATCCTGCTTACAATACAAGATAGTAACTCCAAAACACTAGTCCTATATTAGATTCCTCTATAGAGCTTTATCAAAATACTAGAGGCTCGATGCACAAAATTCGTGCACGAGGGGGGGCGGGGTTCCTCAGCCTGGCCTGTGCCCTCTCGCAATCTGGGACCCCTCAGGGGCTATCCGACTATCAGTTTACAGGCCTAAACCAGCAGTCGGACATCCCTCTGGCAATCCAGGATGCTGCATGAACCAGTGACCATACTTTTCATACAGGTGAAAGGCATCTTAATGTTGTATGGGCAGCTACACTTTTTTGCCCTGATTATAAAAAGTAGTACATGATCCTTCTGAGGCAGTAGTACCATTTTCCCTATCTTATGGATAGAAACTCTGAAGCAGAAAGAAGTTAAGTAATTGGCTTTGTCACACAGTTATAAGTGTCAGAATCAGGGCTGACCACAAAATGTGCAAGCCAGAGTCCATGCATGTCACTGCTGCATCATCCTGTTTTTTCAGTGTTAGAGTAGCCTTGCCAGGTTTTAATTTTTAAATCTAAGAGACTGTTCCCAATATATAGGGTAGGATCCCTAGGCCTGGCCGGAGATCAGGGCCGATCTGTGGGGCAACTGGCGGGGCGATCAAGGGGCCCCCGCTGGCACCTGCCTTGGCTGGCCCCGCCCCACACTGACAGGTCGTTCCTCCATTCAGTCGATTTGCATATTAGGGTTTTATATAGATAGACTAGAGGCCCGGTGCACGAAATTCGTGTACGGAGGGGGGTTGTCCCTCAGCCCAGCCTGTACCCTCTCCAATCTGGGACCCCTCAAGGGATGTCCGACTGCCCGTTTAGGCCCGATCCCAGGGATCGGGCCTAAACGGGCAGTCGGACATCCCTCTCACAATCCAGGACTGCTGGCTCCCAACTGCTTGCCTGCCTGCCTTCCTGATTGCCCCTAACCGCTTCTGCCTGCCTCTCACAATCCAGGACTGCTGGCTCCCAACTGCTTGCCTGCCTGCCTTCCTGACTGCCCCTAACCGCTTCTGCCTGCCTCTCACAATCCAGGACTGCTGGCTCCCAACTGCTTGCCTGCCTGCCTTCCTGATTGCCCCTAACCGCTTCTGCCTGCCAGCCTGATCACCCCCTAACCACTCTGCTGCCAGCCTGTTTGCCCCCAACTTCCCTCCTCTGCCGGCCTGGTCACCCCTAACTGCCCTCTCCTGCAGGGTTGATCACCTCCAACTGCTCTCCCTTGCAGGCTTGGTCCCTCTCAACTGCCCTCCCTTGCAGGCCAGGTGCCTCCCAACTGCCCTCTCCTGCTGGCCATCTTGTGGTGGCCATCTTGTGTCCACATGGGGGCAGGATCTTTGACCACATGGGGGCAGCTATATTGTGTGTTGCAGTGATGATCAATCTGCATAGTACTCTTTTATTAGATAGGATAGAGGCCTGGTACAGGGGTGGGGGCCAGCTGGTTTGCCCTGAAGGGTGTCCCTGATCAGGGTGGGGTACCCTTGGGGCGTGGGGTGGCCTGAGCGAGGGGCCTGTGGTGGTTTGAAGGCCGGCCATGCCCCCTGGCAACGCAAGCGGAGGCCCTGGTATCTGGAATTTATTTTCCTTCTACAATTGAAACTTTGTAGCCTGGAGCAGAGCCAAGCCTGGGGCTCCCTCCGAGGCCCGAAGCCATTTGTATTGGGGTTATAATTGAAACTTTGTTGCCTTAAGCGGGTGGGCCTGGCCAGGGTGTGTGGAAAGCTTTGCTTCCCCTGTTGCCGGCGGCAACCCTGGCCTGCTCTCTCAAGCTCCATTCTGCCGCCGTTTGTTTGAATTTGTTTACCTTCTATAATTGAAACTTTGTAGCTTGAGTGGAGGCTTAGGCCTGCAACGGCTGGCAGAAAGCTTGGCTTCCTCTGTTACCTAGGAAACCTTGCTCTCTGTGGCTGTAGCCATCTTGGTTTGGGTTAATTTGCATACTCGCTCTGATTGGGTGGTGGGCGTGGCTTGTGGGCGTGGCTTATGGGTGTGTCAGAGGTATGGTCAATTTGCATATTTGTCTATTATTAGATAGGATAAATGACCAGATTACACTGGTAGAAGAACTAATTCAGTAGGGTGAAGTAGGGCCAAATCATCTGTATTTCAATCACTTGTCAGGTGATTTTGAAGCGTGACCAGGTTTGAAAGCTACTGTATATACTACACTTATTTTTTACTTTAAGGCTTAGGATATAACTATTATATCTTTAAGACTCTGTTTCTGTCTTACTACAAAGTTGGGCAAAGAATGTGGGCAGGATATCTTAAGAACATTTCACAGGGCCTCTTATTGAGAACTACTTTCCAAGCATGGGTCCCCAATCGATGTCCAGATTCTATTCAACAATGTCAACAAAAGAAAACTTTCCAAAAGCCAATACAAACTAAACTGTGCCTTGAAGAATTTTCAAGTGCTTTATGTATGACCACCACATTGAATATACCAAGAAAGATGAATGTTTAAATAGATTAAATAGTAAGGAGACACCAGATATAAGTAAAAAAGAATAGAGCATTTACTAATCATTGTCCAATAATCTCACCAGGAGAGTGATAAAGGTATGCTACTCTTTATGATAGTAATGAAAGCTAGGTGATGTATAAACAATATTAGATTACTTACTTTGCCATTGTTTCTGCAGACAGATCTTCAGAATTCTTGACTTTTGTTTCACCTAAAAAAAAACACCTATATTTTAAAAATAAAAATCCTGATAGAAATTATAAATGCAAGAGTATTATCTTTCAAAAATCTCACCTTTGGACAATGAAATGGAGACTTTATACTTACATAAGGTGGACTTAGCAAAATTTTGTGTTGCATGCACATATTTATAGTTGGATACCCTAAAGATGATAATTACAGTAGTCTAAAAGTGAGTTATTCACATTCCTTATATATTACCAGCATCCAAATCTGGTTACATTAAAGGACATTTTCTTCGCTAAGCAACAACAAATATGTGTGTGTGTGTGTGTACTTGAAAAATATTTAAAAAAACTGCAAGCTAGAACTTCCCTCAAAATGCCCAAATGGAAAGACCAGGTTATTTGATGGCCACACTGAAATTCGTAATATTTAACACTATTCAAAGGGCTTGGCAAATATGCCATTCAGTCAAAACTAATTAAGAATTTCACTCGCCCTGGCTGGTGTTGCTCAGTGGTTGGAGCATCAGGCCATGCACCAAAGGGTCACAGGTTCGATTCCTGGTCAAGGTTGCAGGTTTAATCCCCACCCCATTCAGGTTTCATGTGGGAGGCAACCAATTGATGTCTCTCTCTCACATCAGTATTTCTCTCTCTCTCCTTCCCCTTCCCTTCCTCCCTTCCAGTCTATAAAAATCAATGGGGAAAAAACAAGTGAGGATTAACAAAAAAATAATTAAAAAAAAGAAAAAGAACTTCACTCACCATGACCTCGCAGATCCAAAGCTACAATCCTACATTGAACCCTACTAATGATCGCTGCCTAGGAGGAAAAGGAAAAGTAGTAAGATACATTTGGGTTAGCAAATTTTTCCCATTACCAATAACTTTGTTGAATGACCTGCCATCAGAATTCAAGGATCTCAGGACAATTGAAAGAAAACTTTCCAATTTTAAGCAAAAATTTTTAAATGTCAATTTTCTGCTTTTTTGGTGCATATAATGGTTCCATCCCAACTTCAAAACATAACTTTCTCTACTTGAATCCCTTCATAAACCTTAACTCTTCCTAGCTTTTCATGAAACACAGAGTGAACTTCTCTAAGCAATGATCCTCTGTTATTCTATTAACTATGATTTTCATCCATATTCCCTGGTTATCTTTTCCCTACTTTGGAAGGGAGATTCCCTAGATAAGGACCATGTGTCAGTTAATATCTTGGTTCAGGATATCACACAAAGTAACATTCAGATCATGAAATAATCCTGAAATCGTGAAATAATCATGAAACCTGCCAAAGACTCACTTTCAATGCAGGAGTACACACAAGCTTGTATTGCAGTTAAATAAAAATATATTTAAAAAGAACATATATGCATAGCCCATGGACATAAACAGTGCAGTGAAAGCCATAGGAGAGGGGGCAGGGAGTGGGTGGAGGTGGGCAAAGAGGGGGAAATGGAGGACATCTGTAATAGTGTCAACAACAACAAAAAAATCATAATATCCTAGGGAGTTACAATTTTAGAGGTTTAAATGCTGTGAACTCATCTAAAACTGAATGCCTGAGTAAAGTACTTTATCAAGAACTGCACATCTTTTGTTTATTCTCACAACCACCCTATTAACTAGATGGTATTATATCTATTTTACAAATTAAGAAACTAGAGCTTGGTAGATTAAGCTGTTTTGAGATTTAAACCTCAGTATGTTTGAAATGAAAGCTTCTTAAAATTTTTGCTGTATTATTTGTATACATGTGAAATATCCATTTTTCCTATCTTTAGGATATATTCACAATTAAGTAGTCCCATTTGACTTAAATCATCATATGAACAAGAGGATAGCATGTATATTTAATTCTCCATTGCATCCATAGCACCAACTGCTCCTCTGCTCTCTCAGCCAAACTTCAATTTCTGCTTAGTTCTGGATTCTCCCACAGCAATTATGCCAGTCTGTTATACCCATTACTAATGGAGAAGTCTATAGAAGCCCTAAGTATTGTATTATCCACTACATATGATAAACTTGATTACAACAACTACAGTAATAACTAGTTTACTGAATATAAACAAGGAATAAAGAATTATGAAAAATTAATTTTCTAGAAACCTAAAGCTTACCCTTTAAAACACCATAATTGCTCTCCCTTAGTTATCATCCTTTAATAAATAATGATCACACACACACGTATGCCTTGGATTTTTTTCCTGTTACAAAAGCCAAAATAGAAATGCTTTCTCTTGACAGTTAATAGAACTTGTTCAGGTGAATCTCTGGGGTCTCCCCACCCCCCGCAAAACCCACAAAACATTTAATGCAAAAGGGTTTCTACTCAGGTCCAGAATTTTACAGAATGATAGATAAGGAACTTTAGTATATATTCACAATTAAATCCTACAACATGCACTATGCTGGAACACTACCAAGATGATGCTACCTTTCCCTCTGTAGAGGTCCTTGTCTGCTTTGAAATAGTCCCAATCTTTAGAAGTTCTGCCTTATGTGTCTCAAAAATATGCCTCCATGGTTTCTGCCCTGAGTCTGTACTCTTAGGCAGTGTAGAACTGGTCTTCAGAGAAACATGACACTGGAGGCAGACAGAGGTAGGTTTAAGTTCTGGTGCAATGAATGGCTGTTATTTCTCTAAATTTTAATGTTCTCATCTGCCTACCCTCACAGAAATATAAAAAGAATTAAATGGAATCATGTAGGTAAGCACTTATCCCAGTACCTGGCACATAATAAATGTTTAAAAGATGTGGCTGATTAAAAAAATAATAATATTACAGTTGAAAGCAAATATTATGCCTCCCATGTCTTTGCTTTTCTTAGGCCAAACATTCAGTTGAATGCTATGGTTTCAAGTACTCTAATCTTGGCTGCTCTTTTCTGGGCAAATTTGTTTGCCAATCTCCTCTTAACTAGTGGGATAGAGAACTGAATACAATCTTTGAATACAACTTTTAAAATTAATCTAAACTTTTCCCTTTAAAAACAGTGTACATTAAAGAAAAAAACAATCTTTTAAGTTATAAAATAAAAAACATACAACTGAAAGAAAACCTAGAAAATAGAAAAACAGAAAGCTTTTTCCATACTGTCCAGAATTATTTTAAAAGGTTGCATAATATTTTGTCTTATAGGTACATACAGTTTATTTAACCATTTACTTATTGTTAGACATTGGGATTGTTAATTTTAGACAAATAGCTTTTCCCATTTTTGGTATTTTTCCTTATAAGTACAATTTCTGTGTCAACTGGTATAAATATTTGCTGATTCGTCACTGTAAATTACTTTCCAAAAAAGCTTTATTTACAATGCCACCAGCAATGTTTGAAACTTTCATTTTCTAAGTATCCTTGCCAACAGAGGATTTTTTTGAAAAATATTAATTTGATATTTTAAAAAATGATACCTTTTATGAATCATATCTGATTACTAGTGAGGATAAACATTGTGTTTGTTCTCCCTGAACTATTTCTTTCTGTCCTTTGGCTTCAGGTCTCCTAGAGTTTGTAACTTTTCTAACACATTATACAACTTCTTTATGTATCAGTCATATATAAATGACTTACTGCCATTTGATAAAGCCTTTAGGAAAATAACATACTTTTCTGCTTTCTTGAATAGGAAACAATGAACAAAATTTAATCTTTTCTTAACTCTTAGGAGTTGGTATTAACTTATTCAAGGAAGAACTACTGAGCATCAACTCCATGCCAGGCTCTGTGTGCTAGACCTATAGGGTGAATAAGGCATAGATCTGCTCTCAAGGTTCTCATGATCTAGCATCAATCACAGTTGTTCATCTCTTCCTTTGGCTGCCAATATACTGTCCACCTGCTATGTAAGGGCCTTTTTGCTTCCATTTTATTGCCTTTTTTACCAAATATCATCTGGGCAAAGATCTCAGGGAAATTCTGCCTCTCATGATTATGAAGCACTTGAACTTATTCCTGCTATTTGCCACAGCTGCCTTCTGGATTCACAGACATGTGCTAATGCTTGAGGAAATATGAGCTCTGGAGTCCAGTCAATTGCAAGAGCACTAACTTTTATGTAGCCATGTTTATTTTCAAAGCACAATCACATATCAATGCATTCACTGGGCTGTTACACTGGCAGGAATAACAACAAAAAAGGGCAGGCAAATTTAACCAGCCAAGTCCAAGCTATTAAGTCAATTGAGTGGTAGAGAATTCCCTTGGTTACACAAGTAAACCAGGTAAGCAATTGGGACACGGTGATCTATCCATAAAAGGAGTTTCACAAAGTGTGAGAATCAGTAGACACTTCAGATTCAATTGTTTTTAGGAAAAAGGAATCAGAATCAGTACACAGTTCAGATTCAATTGTTTTAGAAAAAAGGAATCAAGTGGTCAAATACATTTAGGAGACACAGTTGAAATTTAATAGACTTCGAAGAACATCCTAAAGGCTTTAATAATATACTGATATGCAGGATAAATTTCCAAGAGAGGATAAGAAAAGGATATTATATGTAATATTGCTCAAACTCATTTAATCACAAAAATCCCTATTTCATTAATTTCTCATGGAATTTGTAATCTGTAGAATATATCTTGGTAAAAGAGATATCTTCTATAATGATAAAAAATATAATAATGTCAGCAGCTATTTATCAATCACCTCCTCTATGCCAGGCACTTTGCATGTTATTTCATTGTTTCAATCAATGGGATAAAAATATTTTATATCAATACATGCCAACAAATAGCTTATTATAATATCTGTACAAGGCTTTATAATCTACAAAGTTTTTATATTCGTATTTCAAATAATCTTCAAAGAAACCGTGAATTCTAAGGGGACTGGATTTAGAGAATAAAGGCTTATCTGGCTTGCTCAAGGGCTAAAATAACTTTCACGAGGATGTATTACGAGTACTGGTAAAACTGGAGCTAGAAATCACATCTTCTGAACTCCACTTCATTGTTTCTTCTTTTAGTGTCAAAAGCAATAGCTGTTTTGTGGTAAGTATGTTCTAGCCCTACCTAAATCCCTCATCTCTAAGGATTCTGAATGCTCAAAGAGGTAATGTTACCTCTGATTTTGCACCAGACTATTAGAGAGCTGCTCAAAGTTCAAAGAGTATAGTGAAGCTACCTCTAGCCTATATATGTAATTCTTATAAGTTTTATAAAATCTTGTAACCCATTAAGAACTATCCTTGGTTTTCCTATCCACAGACTACTTTTTGCCAAATTTTTTATGAGGCAGTCTGGAGTCACTATCCCTAGCAAGTTTCAATACAGTTGTCTGAATGTGACATGACAATAAAGACAGTGCCTCTTTCCTTACAAGTCTTCAACATGTTAGCTGCCCCGTGGCAGTGTATTAGCTTAGAGCAGAGCCAGGCAAGTCATGGTACATGAGCCACTTCTGGTGGCTCTGACCTTGGTTCAGGGCAACTGGAGTATATTTATTACTATAGCTGCTACATTAGGAAAATGTTGCTATTATTTGTTCATTTCAAAAAACATCCTTGAGCATACAATATGTGCTAGGTAAAAATAAACTATGATCTTTACCTCTAAAAAAGCTTACAATTGTCCTGGCCAGTTTTTCTAAGTGGTTAGTGTGTGGGCCTGCAAACTGAACGGTCGCAGGTTCGATTCCCGGTCAAGAGTACGTACCTGGGTTGCAGGTTCGATCTCTGGCCAGTTAAGAACCTTTACTTTAAAAAACAGGTGATATTTGGCCTACCATAATAAATACAGAATCTCTCTCTCCTCCCCTCCCCCACTTCCCTCCCTTCCCCTCTCTAAGAAAAGTCAATGGAAAATATATCCTCTAGTGAGGACTAATAAAACAAAACAAAACAAAAAAGCTTACAATCTAATAGAGGAATGTAAATGTCTAAAGCTATGCTACTAAGGACCTGAAATGTGGCTAGTCCAAACTGAAATGTGCTATAAGTATAAAATACACACTGGATTTCAAAGACAGTATAAAAAATAATGCTAACTATCTTAACAGTAACTTTTAGATTGATTACCTGTTGAAATGGTAAGATTTTGGGTACAATGAATTAAGTAAAACATATGTTAAGATTAATTTCACCTGTTTCTTTTTAGCTATTTAATGTCCCTATTCAGAAATTTAAAATCACATATATGGCTGGCATTGTATCTCTATTGGACAACACAGGTCTAGATACATGAAAGAGCCTAGCACTTATGGGCAAATCATACAGCTATATTCTAAAGCAAGAGATAGGAAATAGCAAACAAGGCAGGGGACAAATCATTTAATAACAGTTGAATAAGTGCCTATGTGTCAAGAATTGTTTCAGGCATTTGGGAAACAAGAAAGAGTAAGACATTATCCCTGTTCTCAAGGAATTCATATTCTAAAAGAAGAGACCAGGTGATTTTATACTTAATCCCAATACTCCTGCCAGAAGCAAAATGATATATTCAGAAGCCTGTTCAGCTCCACACTCATCTGGCTCTGAGTACCTAGTGCTGCATTCCAAATTGCTCCCATTTTCTGTCCCTCGGACTCCGTAGTGGTAAATAGAGGAAGTATGTATATCTGCTTGATACACATAAGATAGGGCAATTTCACTTTATAAGGAATATTGCCAGTGCTTGCTTGGGCAGCACATATACTAAAATTGGAACGATACAGAGAAGATTAGCATGGCCCCTGCGCAAGGATGACACGCAAATTCGTGAAGCGTTCCATATTTTTTTTAAAAAAAGGAATATTGCCAGTATCTTCCTTAGCAGTATCTCTCTCTACACATGGACCACCCCACCCCAGAGTCAAGGATATTAGGAAGACCTACAAATAACAGCATTAACACAGACACATATCCTCTACTCTAGACCAGGTTATCATCAACCAAATATTGCTTACTTCCTAATAGCTCACAGGTACCATTAAGTGAAAAGCATCATTTGTAAAAAAAAAAAAAGGATTACTTTCCAAATACTTATGGGACATCTCTATGTATAAATATAAAGTACAATAGGCTCTATGAGGGAGATAAATAAAAGATAGACATTATCTCTATTTAAAGCAACTGAATAGAATATGTCTGCTTCTCCATTACTTAGATCACTGAAATACAGACCCCCCACTTTTGACAAGGCACAAATTCCATCCCCCTCATCCCAATGAAATATATGTAAAACACTTTACAAAACGTTTGAATAAATCATGCACTGAAACTCACCCGTTAAGAACCTTTACCTTAACGAACAAGTGATATTTGGCCTACCATAATAAATACAGAATCGACTCACATCCATAACCTTCTTATAATCAAGCCAAAGAGTGAGCACAGAAGGAAGAGTTAGGCTACTCAAATTCCTCCAGAAGTAAACAAAGATTGCATTAATATCAACTTCTACTATTAACTACTTACCGTGAACACAGCCCAGGAAAGGGCGGAATGGCCTCCTCCATGCAAAAGGAGTAGGACTGGACCCTCTGAACCACTCTTATAAACTCGAAAAGAGTATGAATAGTTAAAGATAACATATCTAAACTTTGTTCATTGAAATTTTTGATTAGTCATAATAATACTGATTAGAAAACTAACTCATGCAGCATGAAGCTACACGCAAAGCTGCATGCAGACTTCTAAACTTAAGAGATACTTCAGTATAAGTTTGTCTTTGAAGCATGAAACAAGTATGACCATTTTATCAATGGGAAAAAAAAAATGCTTTCCTTTGCACTAATGAGGACATAGTCCCTGGTTTCTAGACGCTAAAAACAAGTTCAACTCACCACTCATGAAACTTTACCCTGGGCCTTAGGCAATATACCAGTTTCAGAAATTTAATTCTTAATCCCTTTCACATGCATTAGACAATTATAGCCACATAAAATATTGGCACTGACTTATAGGTAATATTCCATGCCACACACAAAAACAGGTGGAGAATAAAAATGAAATAAACAATAGTAATAAAGAACATTTTAGGAACTACTACATAAATCTTCTACTTAAACATTATAAGCTTACAAAAGAACTAGAAGCCTGGTGCATGAAATTCGTGCACGGGAGGGGGGCGGGGGGGTGTCCCTCAGCCCAGCCTGCACCCTCTCCAATCTGGGACCCCTCGAGGGATGTTTGATTGCCCATTTAGGTCCAATCCTGGTGGGACTGGGCCTAAACAGGCAGTTGGACATCCCTCTCACAATCCAGGACTGCTGGCTCCCAACCACTCGTCTGCCTGCCTGCCTGATTGCCCCTAACCACTTCTGCCTGCCAGCATGATCACCCCCTAACCACTCCCCTGCCAGCCTGATCGATGCCTAACTGCTCCCTTGCCAGCCTGATTGTCCCTAACTGCCCTCCCCTGCAGTCCTGGTCTCCCCAATGCCCTCCCCCGTAGGCCTGGTCCCCCCCAACTGCCCTCCCCTGCAGGCCTGGTCCCCCCCCTCCACTGCCCTCCCCTGCTGGCCTGGTCCCCCCCCACTGCCCTCTCCTGCCGGCCTGGGTGCCCCCGACTGCCCTCCCCTGCTGGCCATCTTGTGTCCACATGGGGGCAGCCATCTTGTGTGTTGGAGTGATGGTCAATTTGCATACTACTCTTTTATTAGATGGGATAAGCCATTTTGCAAAGGATATATCCTTGCCAGTTTCATTCTCTATTTCTACGTCTTCCATGGACTCAAAGTACTGACTCCAAGAAACAGGGGAAAAATCCCGTTTTCTTCCAGGGCTATGGAAATAAAAAGAGGGAGAGAGATTTTAAGTAAAAAATAGTTATGCATTAAATGATTAAAATCTTGATCAAACAAATACTAAATGTAAATCTGAAAAGAAAATAGCAAGGGTATTTTTTCCTTAAAGATATGAAGTGGTTTCATACGCAAAGTATTGCACTTAAAATTCAAATATATGTTTCTTAAAGTTCAAATATATTTTAAGAGTAAAAAATTTAGGATTTGAGGAAATTAATTAGTATATTTTAATCACAAATGTGTTCTGTGTATATACATACCACAAAACCCAGTAGCTCTTTCTCCTATTCTTGGACATAGGCTAATTCTTATCCTCTTAACCTGCTACAATAATTGTTTTGGTCACTTATGCTTCTTCATACCATTAATCCCTCACATAATTTCACATTTATTATTTCCCAGCCAGTATATATTCAACCCTTCATAGAAGGCAAAATGGCAATATCAATACCTGGAATTTCTAAGAATTTATCCAAATACATGCTCACAAAGAAGTAAAATAACTTATCTATTCAAGGTAGCATCATTTGTAATAGAGAAAAATTGAAAACAACCTAAATATCCATCAACAGGTGAATGATTAAAATAAATTGTAAATAAAGAAATAACATTTAGTTGTTAGAAGAAGGAAATATTTATATACTGGTAAGATTCTTTATATATGGGGAAGATACACTAAGTAAATAAACAAACATGATGCATATACTACCATTTGGGTAAAAATGGGAAATACGTATAAACTAGAGGCCCGATGCACGAAATTCATGCAAGAGTAGGCCTTCCTTCCCCCAGCTGCTGGCACTGGCTTCCCTCTGGCACCCGGGACCCGGGCTTCCCTCGCAGCCCCAGCTTCATCCGGAAGGTTGTCTGGTCTAATTAGCATATTATGCTTTTATTATTATAGATACGATTGCTTATATATGTTTAGAATATTTCTGGAAGAGCAGTGATATAACATTGTTGGTATCCTGGGAGATAAGAGGGACAATCTTCAATATATATCCCTTTCTATCTTTTGATTTTTGAACCATATATTATTAAAAATTGTAAGATTATTTTAAAACAAAAACAACCAATAAATGTCTATTTACAACCTGTCTTCAATCTTGGATAAGACACAAGAAAGACATCCTAAGCCTTCCCCTATTTCCACACCTTCTTTCCAATAATGAAGGAAATTCGGAATTATATGAGCAGCAAAATATTACTTCCTGCCAGACATCTTCCTGTGCATGCTATGGGGCTGAATGGAGAATATATACAAACTATAATACAAAGCCCTTTTTAAGACTTAAGTTAATACAAAAGTACTCTAAGTGGCTATAGTACTGGAAAGAATTATAAGGGAGCAGCTCAGCAGTCAGGTATATATTCTTTCAAAAATCAAGGATTTATTAAATATTTACTCTCTTATAGACATTGAGACAGGTCAGTTCTCAATCCATCCTATATAATAAAAGCCTAATATGCTAAGTGTCCGGTCGTCAGGTCATCCGTTCAACCAATCAAAGTGTAATATGCTAATGATATGCTAAGGCTGCTCAACTGCTCACTATGACATGCACTTACCACCAGGGGGCAGACAGTTGACCGGTCTACCAGTCACTATGATGTGCAGTGACCACCAGGGGGCAGATGCTCCAGCTTGCTGCTGGGGTCCAGCTGACCAGGACTGAGTGAGACGGGCTGGACACACCCTGGAGCCCTCCCGTGATCCCTCCCCAGCTGGCCAGTCTCCCATGTTCCTCCCTGGCCCCAATCATGCACCAGTGGGGTCCCTCGGCCTGGCCTGTGCCCTCTCGCAATCCAGGACCCCTCAGGGGATGTCAGAGAGCCGGTTTCGGCCTGATCCCGCAGGCCAGGCCGAGGGACCGCACTGGTGCATGAATTCATGCACCGGGCCTCTAGTGTAATAATAAAATCACCTAGGGAGCTTTTAAAAATACTGATGATTGGGTCTCACTTCTAGAAATTGATTTAAATCTGAGTGTGACGAGGCACTAATTTTTCAAGTTCTAGAAGTTGAAAGAGGGGTGCTAAAAATGCAAAGGTAAAGTATATGATTTGGAATGAGAGAGGAGTTCAAATTCCTCACAGTTCCTACTTTTTCCCTACAAATTCCTAATGCAATATGGGCTTAGAAAATTCAAATTATTTAAACTCCTTCTGCCTTTTATTGTAGTGACTAAATAAAATGACATATTTTTTCAGAAATCTAATATACTTGGCATTTGGTGCTTTCTCAGTAAATGAGTAACCCTATCTTCTGATCGAAAAACTATCTCTGTGACAGTAAACTACAACTTTAGCCTAGACCAATTTTTTTTCATTTGCCGGTTGCACTTGAATTCTTACTGGAAAACTAAAGGCAAAACTCTTAATTCTACCGACTCATCAGTCACTCACAAATCCACCTATGCATATACTAATTTCAAATATAACAACCACAACATGGCATGCCAAGCATTTATATAAGGGTCTCTTATGTAAATGGATTTTTTATATCATCATAGTAATAGTACCTAACATTTACTATACACAACAGGCATTGTGCCAAATACAGGCAGGATTCCATTTAACCCTCACAAAATTTTGAGTTATTTTTATCCTCATTTCACAAATAAAAAACAGATTTAGAGATGTAAAGTAACTTGCCCAAGGTTATACAACTACTAAGTGGCAGTAACAGCATTCAAATCCAGTTCTGCCACTCTTCAAACCCTCTGCTATTTACCCCAATGCTATATTAATAATTCTTAGATTCTTCCCTTTCGTTCTTTCTATGCTTCTAAAAAGTAATAAGGCTTTAGGGCATATTATCAGAGGTTTCCTTTTCACAGTCTAAGTATGGTTGACTTTGTCAAGGCCACAGAAAATTTCCAAGTTGGCTAGATACCAGTTAAAGAAAAATTATTTCCTATAAACAGAAATTCTTCCTAGGAGAATACCCTCCACTTCTAATTTCCTCCATTAAAAAAAAACAACACACACACAAAAAAACAGTTCCAGGGATTTCCCAATTTACACCAACATATGAGTAATTCCCATTTGATAAAAGCACCAATAATCTATACCTCCAAATGTTACTCCTACTCCCAGAGATTTTTCTAGCATACTTATAATATCTTCATTTGAACACACAATTGTTTATAGACTCCACTACTTCAGGTAATTTTGCAACTAATGTTAGACATGAAGTAGATAGCAAGGACCTTATATTAATCTTTACATACTAGCTAGATAATGCCTGTTCTCAATAAGCTAATGTAAAATACCTAAATATCTAACATAAGGTACTGTTAAATAAAGTAAGAGGTATGGCTAAAGTGCTGTGAATGTTCAAGGAGGAAAGAAAGATTACTTTCAGCTTGGGAAATAAAGAGAGACTTCAAAGGAAAAGTAACATTTAAGCTAGTAATTAAAGAACAGACAGAATACAGACTACCGGAAATCAGGAGGAAAGAAGACATTTCAGGCAGAGAGAAGGATACAAATAAGGACCCAGTATGGTGCCGGTCATAGGGGACACCGATGAAAAACAAAAATTTAAAAATAGCTAACTGCAATATGTAGGAGTAAGTACAGCAGTTCTGAAAAACTAAAGGAAGATGATATAACTGAAAGCAGATAGTGGAGAAGGAATAATATAAGACATAATAAAGTAGGGAATATAATATGCCCAACTTCTGTTATTTGTGTGTTAGGGCCCCAAAGGTCAAAGAGGATTTGGATGATGTTGTAGAAAATGAGGAGCCAATTAAGTATTTTAAAAAAAATAAATGTGGTAAAAGGTACAAAATAGACTTTATTCTGGAAAATATGTTGCAGTAACTTGGTTAGAAGATGGGAGTCTAGACTGGTAATAGAATTAAAAAGGAAGAAAACATAGACTTTTCAAAAAGGCAATCAACAAACTCAGGAATGTTCAAGATATGAAAAACTGTAGAATCTAAGTCAATTCTAAAGTTATGAACTAACAGAGAGATGAATTATTAAGTCCTCAACTTATAAATAAAAATCTACTTTAGGATGTAAATATATAGAGAGAATTTTGAAGTCACAATAAAGTTTATTTAAAACCTAACAAAATAAATGTATAATTTCCTCCCAACTCCTGCTACCAGAAAAAGGAGTTTGGCCGAGAGGGAACAAAATGGTGGTGTGAAACACAAAGGAAATATGGCTTCGGTCTAAACACGTGATTCAAATTGTTTATGGACCCTTTGCCATTATCCCAGACTGTTAAGAATCTGATGAGCACTATAAAGTTTCACTCTAAAAAAAAAAAAAAGCACAAATATATATTTAATGTACAGTTCCATTGGCTTCAGGAAACTCAACTATGAATCCCAAATTAAGAACCCTTGTCAAACTTTGACCGTAACAACCTATTTCCAGCAAAAAGAATAATTTTTTTAAAAAAGGAGATACAAAACTTTTAGTACGTCCTAAACCTAAATTAATTTTCCATTTGCTACTGACTAAAGATTTGTTTTCATAAACCAGTTCTGCCTTTATTACTTCTGTGAACTTTGGCAAGTCACTTAACTTCTCTAAGCCAGAGTTTCTTCATGTCAGATAGAGTTATACCGCCTATTTTATAGGGGTTGATATGAGAATTAAAGTAGCCTGCTTACCCTTTGGTTACTCTCAGATTAGTCTGTGCTAATTTGCTACTAATGTGAGATCCATGAGAACATGAATATTCTGTATCTGTTCATCAACATACTCTCAGAGTCTAACACATTGATGATTAACTGTCGACAGTATGAAATGAGCTAATGTGCATAAAGCACTTCCGTTGGTGTCTCAATAAATGTTTTTATTATGATTATTATTAGGCTTTGAAGCTAATAAGCAGAATTCTCCTTACTGAATCCTCATAGTTTCCAGGAAAAGGTAATGGAACATGCCCAGACGGCATGGCTCAGTGGATAGAGTGTCAGCCTGAGGACTGAATGGTTCAGGGTTCGATTCCGGTCAAGGGCACATGCCCAGGCTGCGGGCTCGATCCCCAGTAGGGGGCGTGCAGGAGGCAGCAGATAATGATTCTCTCTCATCAGTTCTCTCTCATCATTGATGTTTCTAGCTCTCTCTCCTTTCCTCTCTGAAATCAATAAAAATATATTTGGTGGGGGGAAAAAAGGTAATGGAACACTACCAAGCTACATTAATCAATACTGTGATACAAGCATGAGAGTAGACATATAGATTTACTGAATAGAACTGAAAGTCCAAAACATTCACAGCCAACAGATTTTTAGCAAAGGGTCCAAGACAATTCACTGGGAAAAGAATAGTCTTTCTAACAAATGGTGTTGGGACAACTAAATCTCAAAAACTCTAATATTGGGGGGGAAAAATAAGCATAGAAGAATAAATGCACTCTGATTCAATTAATAAAGTTCAAAAATAGGCAAAACTAATGATTCAATTAATAAAGTTCAAAAATAGACAAAACTAAGTAATGTTTTTATGGATACATGCATAGATGGTAAAACTATTATGAAAAGCAAGGGGAATGTTAAACATGCAATTCAAAACTATGGGGCATGGAGGTGTTCTTGAGAAGAAACAAACAGACTTATAAAGTGCTGAAAATGTTCTATTTCATAAGGTAGGTGGTGGATATATGAGAATTTATTTTTCTTCAAACTTTACATATATTTTAAAAATACTTTGTGTGTGTAATATATCACACAATTTAAAAACCTTTGAAAAATCTATAAAACTTCTGTTAATATGGTCAATCATATTAAATAATATATCAGGTCCATTTTCCTTTGGAAAATTCCATTCCTGACACCTTCCACTCATCTGCTCCAAATGGGACTGCTTCCTCTATGGGTATGATGAATTGTCATTTCACTATCATCTTGAGAATTCCTCTTGCCTTTCTCCTATGTTGAAACTCTTATTCCCAAATCCCATATTTTTTTATGCATTACTTTATTTTGATGAAACATATGGTCCATTAGCTTCCTGAGAAAAGGAGATTTTCAAACTTTGCACATCAGAAAATGCCATTACCCCATTTTCACACTTGACTGACAGTTTTCTTAGGTATAGACATTTTATGTTGGGGACTGTTTGCATCATGGTAATTAGGTAACTTGATAGATACAACTTTGGAAATGTTTTAAATAACATGCATATGTGTTTAAAAATATATGAATTTATAAAAATAAATGTGTATTATATTACATTATATTACACATATAATTATATTCATTCATTCATTCTTAAATGCACAGATGAACTGGCACGAAAGTAAGGAATATAGAATATTAAGATCAAAAGTTAAGTAAAGGTGGGAACCCAGAGAGGCATTCAGTCCACTAAAGTTAGCTTTTATCTTGATGGCATTTGCCAACTAACTGAACTTTAGGTTTTGGGGGTTTTCTGGGGTATACCACACAAAGCCCAAGGTGGGGAGCTGAGTAGGAAACCTTTCACCCATAAAGCTGGGATTGCAAAGGATTATATAACCAGTGAAAGGGTAAAGTAAAACTAACTCTCTGCTCCCTAACCCAATTCTAAGACTAAGGAAAAAAATTTGTCCTGCAACTTGATATTGAGAGGGAGAAGAAAAACAAACCAAAAATCCTTCTCAAGATAGCTCTCATACTAATTTTAGCTAAATTCATACCACTTACATGATCCAAGAAATTTCAAGTTAAGAATTTAGTTTAAAGTCGACCCAGACTGGTAGTGCCCTTAAGACCCCAACATGAACAAAGGCAAATCCTCTTTGAAAAAATCAACCTTCATTCTAGGACAAAAAACTCCCAAAGTTCCAAAGCAAATGACCTCTCTCAGTCAAAAAGCATAAATCGTGTGTGGAAACAGATGTATAAAGACTTCTCATATTGAAATTACCAAATAGAATATAAAACAATTTTAATATGTTTTTTAAAAGAATATAAAATTGAAAATAAATACAACTTTTAGAATGAAAGAATGTAATTAAAAAATAAATGATCAGCTAAGGGGAAGGGTAAACATACATTTGTTCAGATATATGTAGATATATCTAGAATATAACATAAAAACAAAAGATGAAAAATATGAAAGAAGTTAGAAATATGGGAGAGAAATAAGACTTACATATGTCAGATCAGAGTTCCAACAGGAAATTAGAGAACGGGTAAAGGCACTATTTGAAGAGTAATAGCTGTTGATTCCAGAACTGAAACTTCAAACTACAGATGCATAAAGCCCAAGGAATCACAAGATTTTAAGAGAATTACTATATTGCTGTTAAACGGCAGAACATTAAAGACAATTATGTTAAAAGAAGTCCCCCTCCACCCTGATATGAAAGGATCTATGCAAGTTTGTTCATTTCAGCACTATCTGAAATATAAAATTATGGGAAGAACCCAATGTCTATCAATAAGTAGAGTGGTTGAATAAATTATGTTATATCCACACAGTGGAGTACTATGCACCTGAAGGAAAAAAAAAATGAAAAAGATCTCTATATACTGCTAAGGAGTGATCGAGATATATTAAATTTTTTTTTTTGAAAAAATTTTTAAAAATATATTTTGATTTTTTACAGAGAGGAAGGGAGAGGGAGAGAAAGTTAGAAACATCGATGAGAGAGAAACATCGATCAGCTGCCTCCTGCACACCCCCTGCTGGGGATGTGCCCGCAACCAAGGTACATGCCCTTGACCGGAATCGAACCTGGGACCTTTCAGTCCGCAGGCCGACGCTCTATCCACTGAGCCAAACCGGTTTCGGCAAGAGATATACTAAATTTTAAAAAGTCATATGCAGCACAGCTGGGATGGCTCAGTGGTTACTGATTTGATTCCTGGTCAAGGCACATGCCAGGTTACGGGCTTATGCCCCAGTAAGGGGCATGCAGGAGGCAACTGATCGATGTTTCTCTCTCATCGATGTTTTTTATCTCTCTATTCCTCTCCCCATTTCTCTAAAATCAATAAAAACATTTTTTTAAAATATGCAGAGGAGTACATAAAATATGTTACCTTTTATCAAAGAAAGGGGGATTATAAATATATACATATAAACTTTTTTAAAGTGGAAGAATTAAACAAAAACTAATGAAAATGGTTAGCTGTGGGGTAATGGAGGGGAAAAAGGCAAATGCTATTCTTTTCTGAATATACACTGTTTATACTTTCAACTTTGGAGTCATGTAAATAATTTGTGTGCTTTTTTATTTCTAAATATATTAAACAGTTTGTAGAAACTAATCACCAACAGTAACAAGAAAGGGAGCAAATTAACCTAATGGCATACAACATTTATTCCAAGTGACTTTAAAACACAATTACTTAGAAAAAGAAAAAAAAAAAAACACAATTACTTGACTATACATCTCTGGTGAGACATACTTTAAGGAAAAAAAAGAAAATAACTTAAAAATCTTAAACAGTATTCCATAATCATACTGTTGGTAGTTTTTATTGGTAGTATAATTGGTTATTTTGAACATCATATGTGTGCATATTTATATACATACATATCTATCTACTAGAGGCCCAGTGCATGATTGAATCATGCATGTGTAGGGTCCCCTACACGCTTTCGCTTTCGATCATGGGAGAGCTAGGTGCCTGTGCGCTGGTGCACCAGGCCTTTCAGAAGCCTCCGGCGCGGCAGAGGCTTCTGAAAGGCCTGGTGCCTGAGCGGACAGGTCCGCGGTGGGACGTGAGCTCGCTGCCCCAGAGGCCCCTTCTGCGCCGCAGCACAGCCATGGCGCAAACGCTGAGCTTGAGCCGCTGCTAGTGACGTGAGCTCAGCGTCCCGCTGGCCCCGCGAGCTCAGCGTCCCGCCGGCCCAATCGGCCACCCCGGCCACCCCGAGTCCCGCCCCCCCGCGCCTCCTGGCCAATTGCGGGCATAGCGAAGGTACGGTCAATTTGCATATTTGTCTATTATTAGGTAGGATATAATAAAAACCTAAGCGACCATTACAGCGGAATGACAAGAACGACCAGTCACTATGATGCACACTGACCACCAGGGGGCAGACGCTCAATGCAGGAGCTGCCCCCTGGTGGTCAGTGTGCTCCCACAATGGGAGTGCTGCTCAACCAGAAGCCAGGCTCACGGCTGGCAAGCACAGTGGCAGTGGCAGGAGCCTCTCCCACCTCCAAGGCAGCACTAAGGAGCAGTGAGCTGAGCGGTAAGGAGCAAGGGATCCCGAACTGCAAGAGGGCACAGGCTGAGCTGAGGGACCCCCCTCCAAATTTCATGCACCGGGCCTCTAGTACTATATAAAGTAGGTAGTTAGGTTAATGTAATTAGAAACTAAGATTTCCATTGTAAGAGCAGAGATAATTATATGAAATCAAAGTAAAAAAAAACACCTGTAATCTTATTTGAATTGGAAATATCAATGAATTCATTTTGTCTTGATTCCTTTTGTCTTAAAAAGTACATTCTAGCTCTCTGCCCATTGCAAAGGCCTACATCAATAATCAACCTAGTAGCAACAAGTTCATCTGTGCCCACATTGAGGTATTTACTAGGTGTACCAGTTAACAATACGGATTTTGTAATCAAAGAAAACACGATAATTTCAAGAGAAACATCAAAAGTGCTTTATTCAAAGTGATGTCCATTGCTAGCTACACATTTCCCCCATTTTTCAGGTAATTTGTGGATACCGTCCCAATAGAACTTTTCTTGTTTTGAGGCAAACCATTCAGAGACCCAATTTTCCACTTCTTCGTATGTTTTGAAGTGCTGCTCAGAAAGTGCATGTGCCATTGATCGGAACAAGTGGTAATCTGAAGGAGCAAGGTCTGGTGAATACGGCAAGATCTTTTAACGTGTCTTTAACTGGTTCTGAAGTGTGTGATGGTGCGCTTTCATGAAGCAAACTTACTTTGCCGTGTCTTCTGGCCCATTCCAGTCATTTTACGATCAAATCGTGGTTCAAATTGATTATTTGTTGTCGGAAGCGATCAGTATTAACGGTTTCACCTGGTTTTAGAAGCTCATAATACACCACACCTTCCTGATCCCACCAAATGCAGAGCATTGTCTTCTTTCCAAAGCAATTTGGCCTTGCAGGCGATGTTGATGGCTGACCTGGATCAACCCATGGTTTTGTGCGTTTGGGATTCTCAAAATAAACCCACTTTTCATCACCAGTCACAATTCTATGCAAAAAAGACTTTCTTTCGTGCCATTGAAGCAACATTTTACTGATGACTTTTTGGTTTTCCATTTGTCTTTCGTTCAGTTGATGTGGCACCTATTTTCCTTCCTTTAAAATCTTTCTCATTGCTTGTAAACAATCAGAAATTGTTTGCTGAGCAATGATTAATCTTTATGCAAGTTGTTTTTTAGTTTGGCACGCATCTTCATCCAATAATGCTTGTAATTGTTGGTCTTCAAACTTTTTTAGTTGACCTGGACGTTCTTTGTCTTTCACATAGAAATCGTCACTTTTAAAATGTTTAAACCAGCATTCACAAGTATCTTGAGATGGAGCATGTGCACCATAAGCTTCCCGAAGTATACGACAACTTTCAGCAGCACTTTTCTTCAAAATAAAGTAATGAATTAAAACTTCCCGCAAATGCTCTTTTCTGGCACGAAATCCAACATTTTTAAGCGTAAAAATATCTATGATGTTAACACCTTCAGCAAATTTGATGTGAAGTTTTGAAGCTTGCTGTCAATACAACAAAATAGCATACATATCAAATCGCATATATATCAACATATGTGTAACTCCATCTACTGAAAAAAATCCGCATTATTAACTGGTACACCTAGTATTTTCTATTTTGTTTCTATTTTAACAAAAATGTTAAAGTAACCATTCAAAGAATTTATCTAGAGACTGTATCATTACTAATCCAATAGTTTATTTTGTTCATTAGACTCTACATATAAGTGAGATCATATGGAATTTGTCTCTGTCTGGCTTATTTCGCTTAGCATAATAATCTCCAGGTCCATCCATGCTATTACAAAAGAGTTCCTTTTTTTACACCTGCGTAGTATTCCATTGTGTACCACAGCTTTTTTAGCCACTCATCTACTGTTTTAAATACCATTTCCAGCTTCTAGACGATGCCTGTATTACTTGGTTCAGAGATTCTTCCTCCATTTTCAAAGCCAGCAAGCAAAATAGCATCTTCAAATTTCTCTTAGATTTCTGACTACTCTTCTGCCTCCCTGTTCTTTCAAGGACACTGTTACTGCACTGGGCCCACCCAAATATTCAAGAATAATATATTTAATTTTTTTAATTTATGTTAAACAAAATATGTTAAATGAAAGAATCCAGTCACAAAATATTCCATTTATTATAAATATCCAGATTAAGTAAATCTTTAGAGAGAGAAAATAGATTAGTGGCTGCCTAGGCCTGGGAGGTTTGGCAAAAAGTGAGAGCTAACTGCTAGTGAGTATGGGGTTTCTTTCTGGAGTGCCAAACATGTTCTAAAATTCATTGTGGTAATGGTTACAGAACTTTGTGAATATGTTAAAAATAATTGATTGTATACTCTACCTGGTCTCTTGTATGATATATGAATTCTACCTTAATAAAGTTGCTATCAAAAATGTTAAAGTAACCATTCAAAGAATTTATCTAGAGACTGTATCATTACTAATCCAATAGAAAAATATGGAATGAGAAAAAGAAACACAGGTCAGATGAGACAAACAGAAAGTATAAAATAAGGTGGATCCAAATATATCAAGGGCAAACTAAATGCTCTAGGTCTGAAACATATACCCTTAGATGAGATTTTTTTTAACTCCAACTATACTAGTATCCTCTATACCAGTGATGGGCAACCTTTTGAGCTTGGTGTGTCAAACTTCGCCAAAAAACTGAGCATAACTCGGGTAGTGTGTCACTTTGAGGAAAAAACTAACTCCAAGACTCTAGTCGCAAATGTTTCATCCTCAGGAGCAGCAAATGTTTCATCCTCGGCATGCGGCCGCGTGTCATCAGAAATGGCTACGCATGTCAGTGCTGACACGCGTGTCATAGGTTCGCCATCACTGCTCTATACTAATAAAAGCCTAGGTGGTCCTCGCACCCTCGTGCGACTCCCTCACATCATCACAAGATGGCCACCACAAGATGGTCAGCAGGGGAGGGCAGTTGTGGGTGATCAGGCCGGCAGGGGAGGGCAGTTGGGGGCAACCAGGCCTGCAGGGGAGGGCAGTTGGGGGTGACCAGGACTGCAGGGGAGGGCAGTTAGGGCTGACCAGGCCTGCAGAGGAGGGCAGCTAGAGGCAACTAGGCCTGCAGGGGAGGGCAGTTAGGGGTGATCGGGCCGGCAGGGGAGGGCAGTTGGGGGCAATCAGGCCGGCAGGCAGAAGCAGTTAGGGGCAATCAGGCAGGCAGGCAAGCAGTTAGGAGCCAGCAGTCCCAGATTGTGAGAGGAATGTCTGACTGCTGGTTTTCGGACATCCCCCGAGGGGTCCCAGATTGGAGAGGATGCAGGCCGGGCTGAGGAACACCCCCCACCACCACCACCACCATGTATGAATTTCGTGACTGGGCTTCTAGTACTATAAAAAAGAGATTAAAAGTTCCAAGACAAAGATATAGTAGGCAAATACTAGCCAAAATAATTTTAGGTTAGATATTCTTTCTCAAAATATAAGGCATTTTTCTATCATCTTCATATTAAAGTATTATTATTGAGATATTTTTAAATAACCTTTTTATCCTTTGTACGTCTCAATTTTAATCTTAATGTAGAACAAGCTACTTTCTAGAAGATTCCTTAAACTTTCTCTTCTACTGAATTTATATCTACCACATATGTTTTCATTCCTAATAATTATTTCTTATTCTCTGAATCAAGTTTCCTTTTTTTTTTAAATATATTTTATTGATTTTTTTACAGAGAGGAAGGGAGAGAGAGAGCTAGAAACATCGATGAGAGAGAAACATCGATCAGCTGCCTCCTGCACACCCCACACTGGGGATGTGCCCGCAACCAAGGTACATGCCCTTGACCGGAATCGAACCTGGGACCTTTCAGTCGGAATCGAACCTGGGACCTTTCTGACACTCTATCCACTGAGCCAAACCGGTTTTGGCCCCCTTTTTTTTTTAAGAGCATCCTTTTCTTGTGTTTAATAGGTGCCATCGTGTCTCTTTTCTTTCTAACAAGAGATATTATTTTAGGACTAGGGACCCGTTGCAGGAATATTTCCTGCAAGACTTCTGGCGGGCTTCCCTCCCGCCCCCCCCACCTCTCCCGCTGCAGCGGGCGGGGCGGGCCAAACGGGCGGGGTGCCTCCCGCCCGTCCAGCCCACCCAACCCAGCCCGCCTCGCCCCGCACTCCCGACCCTCTGCGCCCTCTGACGCAGCTGCCTCTGTGGCCGTGCGCTGCCGCCGCCTCTGATCACCCCGACCGGCCGCGCACGCTGCCGCCGCCTCCTCGGCCCCTCGCGCTGCTGCTGCTGCTGCGCGCCCCACCCGCCCACCCGCCCCACCTCGCGCCACCCACCTCGCCACGCCCCGCCTGCCGCCTCCACTGCACGCCCCGCCCACCGCCACCACCGCTACCACTGTGGCTGCATCGCCGCTACTAACACTGCCCGCCACTGCCTCAGAGGCAACCATGGCCGCGTGCTCCACAGCTGCGCCGCCGCCCACCTGCACAGCCGCCATGCTTTCTGCTTTCTTCACTCCTCCCTCCCTCAGCATATGCAAAATTAACCGCCATCTTGTTCGCTCTGATTGGCTGTGGGCATAGCAAAGGTACGGTCAATTTGCATATTACTGTTTTATTGGATAGGATTCTCTTCTGTTCTATGCATTATAGTTTCCTTTCTTCATTTTGTTTTGGTCTCTGTCTTTCATGTTAGAGGCTTTCCTTGGATATTTGGTGAGTCCATGAGATAGCGAGTAGGATTTATTTACTATTAAATATCACTGTATAGTTATCAGGTAGAGGCCCAGACATTTAAATGGAGGACTCTTCCCCCAAACATCAATATCTACCAGTCATTTCTCCAGAGAGAAATCCTCCACTCTCTTGCATGGGAACATAAGACTAGCTGTTAGAACTTCTGAAAAAGTTCAACAAATATTCATTAAGCATCTATGAGATACTATTTTAGGCACTGGGAATACTGCAGTGAACAAAAGAGATAAGACCCCTTACCCTTGTGATGTTTACACTCTAGTAGAAGGAGATATAACTAAAAGTTTGTCAGGCAGCAGTAAGTGCCATGGAGAAAAATGAGTCCAGGAATGAAAATACTGAGAACTAGATCAGAAAGGACTATAGTTTTAAATCAGGTGGTCAGAGAAGGCACCTTTAAGCAAAGACCTGAAAGAGGTGAGGGAGCAAGCTATGAATCTATCTAGAGGACAGATGTATATCTAAATTTAAACACTGTTTTCATTTTGTTGCTTTACCTTTGCTCTCATAGGCCTAACTGTGTCTGAGTCCATTCTTCCACTCTGACTCAATTCTTCCAGAAATTAACCTGTCTCCCATCACACTGAGAAAAAAGATAAGATCTGGGAGTCTACTGGTACCTTATTCAGATTTTCTACCCATCTTCCTGTTTTAAAACCCATTTCAGAAGTAGTTAGCACCTACAATTCCTTAGCCTTTATCTGATTCTGATATGGATTAGGTTGCACTTTCATTCTTTCTGTGAATGGTTTTATGTTTGCTCTCTATTGTGAGTGAATAAATATTCTTCAACTTGCTATTTTCCTAAATCTTGTTGATATCTTATCTTTCCTCCTCTTCTTTGTCTTTTGGTTTTACACCTTTTTCCAAATTACTTTATAATAATTTAATGGGGCTTGGGGAGAGAATAGAGATAAACACATAATTTAATTTCCACTACAACCCTCTGGGGTAGCTACTATTATCCCTGTTTTGCAAATGAGAAAACTAAAACTTAAACCAAGGGACTACAGAAAGTAGCTGAGCTAGAATCTTACTCTCAGGGCTGCTTCTTTATCAATTTGCAATATTACCCTCAAATACTAGGTTCTCCATTCTGGAAATCACCAAAGATAACAATGAGCACCCAGAAATCCCAAGGAAGAGATGAAAAAGGACTGGTTCCTACATAGGGATAATGATTGGTAGAGAATCCTTGTAGCAAGCCTGAGTACCTTGGAGACTAAGAAGAAAGTCAAGGTTTACAACTATAATGATAACAATAGGAGGGAGCAGGAAGGTAGAGTGAGAGGGGAAAATCAAATTCTCAAGTTTCTCTGATGCCATTCTAGGGGAAAAGAGAGGAGGCCTTTTTAAAGCATTTCTACTTACTAAATACAGATTTACCATGTGCTTGAAAATCCTAGAATCTATAACTATTACTTTTCAGTGTTAGCCATTGGTGAGATTGTTAATTGGACATCACAGAATCCAAAAACGAAAACAGTAACATGTCACACTATGTCCTGCATTAAACAACACAAGATACATATGGTTCAATATATGATGTGGTTTAAGCAAATGAATGAAACCTTACCTCACTTAAAAACAGTTTCAGCCCTAGCCGGTGTTTCTCAGTGGTTAGAGAATCAGCCTGTAGACCCAAAGGGTTTCGGGTTCAATTCCTGGTCAAGGGCATATACCTGGGTTGCAGGTTCGATCCCCGGCTCCAGTTGGGGTGCATGCAGGAGGAAACCAATCAATGTGTCTCTCTCACATGATGTTTCTGTTTCTCTCTCTCCCTTCCTTCCTTCCTCCCTCCCTCTCTCCCTTCCACCCTCTCTAAAAAGCAATAGAAAAAATAACCTTGGGTGAAGATTAACAACAACAACAAAAGAACAATTTCAGATAAAACACTTAATCCAGAGAAATTTTCAACCTACTGAGTCAGATCACACAAAAGTATACTTTGTTTATTTATTTTTTTTTGTATTTTTTTTTATTAAGGTACTATATGTGTACATATCTTACCATTGCCCTCCCCACACCCCACTCCCATATATGCCCCCACCCCCCAGTATACTTTGTTTAAATGGATGGATAAACAGACTGCTGCAGCACAGGAAGAACTTGTAATCTTATACCTTTGGTGATAAAAAAAAAAAAAATTCTGCTTTAGTTAAGTTAGAAAAATTTCTAAATTTTATGTCCACCATTCACTCAACCTAAGAACATAATTTTTTTGCCAAAACCCTAAAAAGAAAGCGGGGGGCAGGGAGGAGACTGGGAATGACAACTTTACTAAAGTGGTCTGGCCTAAAACAAAAACACAACTACTGATACATAAGAAAGAAAGCAGGCAGAGTACAAGGTTTTCTTAATGTGTTGCAAGAGCTAAGTGTAGCTGTTTTTCTCATAATCAATGTGTATGGCCATACTCAAGGGTCAGAACTTACCAGTAGCTACTATTCTACTTAAGACAGTACCACATCAGGAAGAAACCAAGCAGGTTTGGGGTCAAAGTTTAAAAGGCCAACAAGTCTGAAGAAACCCAAAACACTAATTTGAAAGAATATATGCACCCCTATGTTCACTGCAGCATTATTTACAATAATCAAGCTATGGAAACAACCCAAGTGCCCATCATTAGATGAGTGTATAAAAAGCTATGATACAGCCCTGGCCATTGTGGCACAGTTGGTTGAGCGTTGTCCTGGGCACCAAGGGAATGCGGGTTCAATTTCCAGTCAGGGCACATGCTCAGGTTGCAGGCTCAATTCTCCATAGGCAGCAGCTGATGGATGTTTTTCACTCTCTCTCTCCCTCTAAAATCAATAAAAACATATCCTCGGGTGAGGATTAAAAAGTATATTAAGCCCAGCCAGTGAGGCTCAGCGGCTGAACATCAACCCATAACCAAGAGGTCATCAGTTTGATTCCCAGACAGGGCACATGCCTGGGTTTCAGGCTCGATCTCCAGTAGGGGACGTGCAGGAGGCAGCTGATCAATGTCTCTCTCTTATCGGTTTCTATCTTTCTAGCCCCTCTCCCTTCCTCTCTCTCTAAAATCAATAAAAAACAGCCAGGCCAGCATGGCTCACTGGTTGAGTGTCAACCTATGAACCAGGAGGTCACAGTTCAATCCCCAGTGAGGGCACAGGCCCGGGTTTGGGGCTCAATCCCCAGTGTGGGGCATGCAGGAGGCAGGCAATCGATAATTCACTCTCATTGTTTATGTTTCTATCTCTCTCTCTCCCTCTCCCTTCTTCTCTAAAATCAATAAAAATATATTAAAAAAATAATAAAACAAAACATATTCTTAAATATATATATATACACACATATATGTGTGTATATATGTGTGTGTATATATGTGTGTACACACACACACACACATATATGGGATCCTGGACCAACAACAACAAAAATGCTATGTAAGTCATTTTGTCTCAATGTTAAATTTTGTGAATTTGATAATTACATAAGGAGAATAAAAATATTCTTGAGAAATGCACTAAAGTTACGATTAAGGACGATTACGTAAAATATTTCCAAATAGCTTAATAAAGAAAACTGTAATTGAAAAACAATTTAAAGCCAATAAATTCCATATAGAAGACTCTCATGAAGTATATTTCAGAACCAACAGCCATATAACCCCCTCCGCAGACTCACCTGAATGCCATGATAATAGAGAATAAAAGATACTTCATAAGCAAACAGCAAATATCTTCAGGGTAATTATTTTAGTGCCTCTTTCCAGTTACAACTTGCTTATATAACCAGCTAATTTAATTCCAATTCAATTAAAGAGATATTTGACTATGCTCTGTATGGCAGGCCCTGTTACACTTCCTGGGTACTAGGGCAATCAGCAGGCCAGAAGTTCCCATCGATGAATAAAAACTCAGTTCTTGCCCTCAAAGAGCTCATGCCTGGGAGGGAAATAGATAAGTTAACAGTCACTGTATATTACAACTATGACAGAAAAAAGCCTAGCATACCATGAGAGCTCATAGATGGAACATCCAATCTTTTTTTGGGCACTTATGGGGATGAAATCAGGTCAGAGAAGGATTTCTAAAGATAATATCTGGTGAAGATTTTGTCAAATCAAATACTATTAAAATCTGAAGTACTGTCCATCTATATATATAAAAGCTTAAGAGACTGTTATGACCAGTTGACTGGTCACTATGATGCACACTGACCACCAGGAGGCAGACGCTCAATGCAGGAGCTGCCCCCTGGTGGTCAGTGTGCTCCCACAGCCAACCTCCCACAGCCGACCAACTTATCGCGGTCCATCCCCCCCCCCCACCCCCAACCCCCGTCCCGGCCAAGCTGGGTGGTCAGTATGCTCTCACAGCCAACCTCCTGCGACCAGCCAACCTCCTGTGGTCCCTCCTCGCAGCCGGTCACAATCAGCCCTAATTGGGACTGGACAAGACGGCCCTGATTGGCCCCAATCACTGGCCAGACCGAGGGACCCCACCCGTGCACGAATTTGTGCACTGGGTCTCTAGTACTAAATAATGACCCAGACGGGGAAGAGACAAAAGTACAAATCCTCTAATTCCCGATAAAAGATTACAATCCCCAATACTCAGTGAAAAAAAAAGTTAGCATAGAGATTTTCCAATTTAAATATGGGTTTATATTCCAAAGGTTTGTAAACAAGTTGTTGGGAAAACTGATGCACATTTACCCTGATTAACAGCATTATGAAATATTGGCAGATTTTCTGGGTAGCTCCACCCCCAAGCCTTCTTACCCATAATACGCTAAAAAGCTATTTATGATGAAATTTGGCTAATAATAATGTAGTTCAGGTGATTAACACAGAAAACTGAATTTGAAGTGATTTTAAAATATTTTGAACCATGTTTCTTATGCTTAATAAAAAGCTGCTTTAATTAAAAGGATGAGCAGGCCAAAACCGGTTTGGCTCAGTGGATAGGGCGTCGGTCTGCGGACTGAAAGGTCCCAGGTTCGATTCCTGTCAAGGGCATGTACATTGGTTGCGGGCACATCCCCAGTGGGGGGTGTGCAGGAGGCAGCTGGTCGATGTTTCTCTCTCATCGATGTTTCTAGCTCTCTATCCCTCTCCCTTCCTCTCTGTGGAAAATCAATAAAAATATATTTAAAAAAAAAAAAAGAATGAGCAGTATTCAATGAAATAAACCAAACATGCATGTGCTAGGCACTTTATATTACGTGAATTTAATCCTCACAACCTGAGATATATTTTCTTAATAGAATAAAGTTACAGGGATATAAATATGGAATCACAGAAGAATATAAACAGGGTACAATTCATTTTTGCATAATATCAATAATCACAGTTTTTAAATCTCACTTCTATACTCAGCAAGTCAATGGCTTTTCCCTCTTATTTACTTCCCTACCAAATTCAGGGCGAACAATTCTAAACTACTGAAAAAAATTGTCATGTGTCCACTGTATCTGAGTATCATTCATTAATTCATCAAATGTTTACTGAGCTCCTGTGTGCTTACCACTTTGGGGCATGTAAATAAAACACAAAAGGAGTTTACAAATTAAATTAGGGAAGACTAAATAAGTTGATCACAATCTTGTTATTAATAAGATAAAATATTGTATCTATAAAGCACCATCAATTATAAGATGAACCATAATTTTATGTACCACTAAGAAAAAGAGCTACCCATTAAAGTATGTAACACTTTATCACTTACAATTCATTTTATATTTCTTGAAAGAGCTCTTTTGTACTTACATTCATTCATCATATATCACTTATGGGTATATATAAAAAGGAAAATGAGAGCAAAATAAAATACTTCAAGTATTCCTAACCAATTTCTTCATACTGTGAATCCTACTCTGAATCATTCTAATATAGTCCTCTCTGCTTCACAAGAACATTGGTGATGGAGTATTTCTTAAAACTAAACACCAGCTCATATCCAACTTTACCATTATGTAGAGAGCTATATTATTTTTATTCTCATTTAAGGAATATTGCTTAATTCATTCTCACAACCATTCAGTTATTTGTGGTTAAAAATACTCCACTTTGGCCCTGGCCAGGTAGCTCAGTTAGTTAGAGCATCATCCTGATACACCAAGGTTTGGGTTTGATCCCTGGTCAAGGCACATACAAGAAGCAACCAATGAATTCATGAATAAGTGGAACAACAAATCAATGTTTCTCTCTCTCTCTCTCTTAACTCAATCAATGTTTTTAAAATTAATTTTAAAATGTTCCACTTTTGCCTCCAGAATTTTCTCCCAAGCTGCCAACAACTATTTTATAAGTTTTAATGCTGGTTTTGGTGTTCACTCATGCATTAGCAATGAGAAACAAGTCAGGGCTGTTACCTGACCAACAGCAATTGTTAAGATACTATTATTTTAAATATGAAAAGAAGTAATCTTAGAATTTACAAAATACAGTAAATAAGTTTCCATTATATAGCTTTGCAAATTAAGCAATAATTCCACATATATTCATCTCTTTCTCCTCAAAAACAACTCTTTGAGGCCAGTATTACCCACATTTTAAGAAAATAAAGTCAAGTTTGCACCAGTTAAATAGCATGTAGCAAAATATGTTGATTTAAAACCTATCTACTAGTATATATCTATCCTACCTAATAAAATAGTAATATGCAAATTGACCGCACCTTCGCTACGCCCAAACCACGCCCACCAGCCAATCAGAACAAGTGTGCAAATTATCCAACAAAGATGGCGGTTAATTTGCATATGCTGAGGGAGGGAGGAGTAAAGACTGAAGACAACTAGAAGGAAGAGGGAGGAAAAGCGGAAAGCAAGGTGGCTGCCAGAGGAAAAGCCCGGGTGGGGCGGGGCGGAGCGGGCCGGGCGGCAGCTGCACGTGGGTGCAGGCGCGGCGGAAGCAACGGCAGCAGCGCACGCCTCGGCAGCGGCCGCTTGCAGGATTCTTCCTGCAAATGGGCTACTAGTATATATATAAAAGCCCAGAGACCAAACAGCAGAACGACCAGAACGACCAGTCGACCAGTCGCTTTGACACGCACTGACCACCGGAGGCAGACGCTCAATACAGGAGCTACCCCCTGCTGGTCAGTGCACACCCACAGTGGGAGCGCAGCTCGGCTGACTGGGATGAGCGGCGCTCCCACAGCAGGCCGATCCCCGCAGGCCATGCCCCCCACCAGTGCACAAATCCGTGCATCCAGCCTCTAGTATTCTATTAAAAGACAGAAGTTACAGAACTAATAGTATTGATATAGAGTTGGCAACCTATAGTCTATGGGCAAATCTAGCCACAATTTCAGCCTTCTGCTATGGCTTGGAATGACTGGTACTTTCAACATAATCTTTTATTCAGATTTCAAAATATATTGGTAGTACATGCTTAGGACTGGTTGTCAATACAGGCATTCCTCAGAGATACTGTGGGTTCTGTGCCAGACCACCACAATAAAGTGAATATTGCAATGAAGTGAGTCATAATCTTTTTACTGGTGGAGAGTCCTCCCTTTAAGACCTTGTAAAAACCACAGTATCTGCCAAGTGCAATAAAGGGAAGCACAACAAAAGGAGGTATATCTATACTACATTTTGAAGAACATTTAAGTGAGGTGTATAAGTGGACAACTCTTTTAATAGTGCTATCAATTAAAACTTTCTTCTCTAAATGAAAGTACTTCATATCACGAAGAAAAAAAGTTTTTCCTAACCAACCACGGGTGTTTTCTCAAATCTGAAAGCATGTAACAGAACAAGGAGGGCTCATTAGGTTTAAAAAATCCAATTATCCAGTTTTGGAGACCCTAAGAAGAAATATATTTGCTGGTAATAAGCCTAGCAACAATGGAAAAAAATGGACATTTACTCAGAAGTGCTCAGGTCAAGGGGCTCAAACCTGGCACAAGTGGGAAAGGATGGGGAGGAGGGGTCAGGTCCTATATAATGAAAACAGTAGGGAATCTGAAGTCAGAAGATCAGTCTCCCCCACTTGTTAAGATCAGGACTTGAGGCAGCTGCTGTTAACTCTCTACATTCTTTCCCCACTTCCCAGTCTCTAATCCCTAACAGAATTCCAAATTGTTTTAGTAGGTAGTAATCTTGTTATCTTTCCTCCAGCCCAAGGGAATGAATCAGAATTAAACACTAATCAGTAATAGAAATCATATTCCATGCGCAGTTATTGGTCTTAGGAAGGACATGTGAACTAGTTCTAGACTATGAGATTTAGGGAAAATATGCTGGGAAGTTTCCCTTTCTAGACAGAGGAGGGGGGGAAAAAGCTTATATAGGAAATGGCCTTTGCCCCTGTTCCTTCCTTTTTATTTGGAAAGACAGAATAAAGGTAAGATGCAAATGGAGTTGCAGCAGCCATCCTGTAACCATAAGGTGAAAACAAGAGAAGGAAAAGCCAACATTTCTAAGATGGCAAAAGAAAGGATGCAAAAAGTCTGGGTCCTGAATGGTCAGTTGAATGACTGGATTAACTCTAGAACTTGCTATTAATAATAAATAAATAAATGTTAACAGTAAATTATTTCACATGAACGTAATGTTGCTAATTTTAATTTAGGGAGTTTTGTATGTTTAATTGTATTTAAATAGTAAATTTGTTGAGTTTTATAATTATATAAGTGTAATATGAGGTTTACTCATACATACATAAGGCATTTTCCCTATACTTGGAATCTGAAATATTTTCCTTCAAAAGAATACATATATATTTCTTTAAGGAAATTCAACATCATTAAAACGTTTATTCTAAGTTATTTTACATATTTAATATAGTCCCAATAAAAATAATACCAAGATTTTTCTTCTGACACTAGTCTAGTTGGTTAGAAACTTTATTTGTAAGAATAAATAAGAGGACCCAGGAAAATGTTAAAAATGAGGGAGAACCTACCTCTACCATGTATTAATAATGATGCCTAATTAAAAGTGTAGCAATGGCACATAAAAAAAGGGAAAGAAACTTCATAAACCCAAATCTATGTGGAAATTTAGTATATAATAAAGATGTCATTTTAATCAGTAGAGAAATGCATAATTATTTTTTTTAGGTGAAATACATAATGGGAAAAGGACTTTTTAACAAACGGTGTTAAAATAACTGGACAGCCTGTAGATAAAGATAAAATTGGCTCTGTTCCACACTTTGCACATCAGGATAAATTTGAAATGGGTGCAAAAAAAGAAGCCCTACTGGTCCTGAAAAAACAAAACAAAAAACCTATATGAATTATTTTATAACCTGGGAGAAGAAAATGTATTTCTGTGATTCAAAATCCAGAATATGCACACATCTAAATAAAGTTAGTGAAATTGAGGGCAAGAGATTATGAAAAATAGTTAAAAGAGTAAGTAAGAGATTGGCAAAGAAACAGGCCCAACTTGAAAGTAAGAGATAGATACGGGAGTGGGGAAAAATGGTAAGATAAGAAAAAAGCAAGTGAGTAGAGGAAAAATAAAGGATGCTTTGAAATTGGTGGAAGTGAGACTTCATAAATAAGGACCGAGGAAAAAGACTAAATCCTAGAGTATTTGCAAAGGAGTAAGATACACAATTCAAATTAAATATTGCCAGGATAACAACTATAAATCCAAAAAAAACACAATGGGTCTCAAGAGTCAAGAAACACATGTTCTAGATTAGCATGGCCCCTGCGCAAGGATGACACGCAAATTCGTGAAGCGTTCCATATTTAAATAAAATAAAATAAAAAGAAAGAAACCCATGTTCTAGTCCTTAGCAGCCAGCCCTACCACCAAGCTTCTAGGGTACCTCAGTATGAGGAAGATTTGAGTTTCAGTTTGTCATTTATTAAGAGAAAATATTGTCCCCTGCCCCTTAGTTTACCTTACAGAATACAGAATTCTGAGTCTGTTTCCTCAGCTATACAGTGAAATGGTGAGATGAAATCATTTCAGAGCTCTCTCACAGCTTTATGATTATAGGGGGCCGTGGGTCTATATTATCACTAATATTAGACTCAGAGGAGGCCTGCCTATGTTCCAATAAGAAAGAAGAGAAAAACAAACAGATAAAAATAAGCCACTTGAGGACCACATAAAATTCACCAACATATGCTCTTCTCTTTACAACAGTATAAAGAAGCTTCTTTCTAAAGAATACTTTCCAGGAGAAGCAGTTAACCTAAATTAAGAAGACCAAACATCTATTTAAAGTTACTAACAATTATACAATCGTCTAATCAGCAGATTTTCCCTTTATCTTCTCTTAGTATTTTCCTTCAGTTCTTCGTCTTTAGAGAACTTGTTTTGACAAAGTGAGAAGGTGAGTTCTAATTAAACTTATCTGAAGCATGTATAGTTATTAAAAAGGTAATATTTTGGCACAGTTTTTAATCAGAGTGCTGGTATACTGAAAGATCAAATTTTATATTAAGATAGGCAGCAACTAAGCTACATATCAACAATAAATGTTACATTAATTTTATACTCCAGGTAATTTTCCCAAATAATCTGTTATGGATCAGTTTCCAAATCCTCCTCATTACTCATGTTACAGTCCTATCTTTCTGTCTTCCAAAGCTAAAACAATTTTCTTAAATGCAGCCTTCTACCACCTCTTTCTGTTGTGCCTCAATTGGCCTATCTTTTCCTGTCAAGGTTCTCTCATTTTTCTACTGTATATCATAGTCAGGTCTCCCCTTCAATTCCTAATTTCCTTCCCTGGTTTTTCCAACCATTCTCACCAGCTCCTACTGTTTTAATTTATAGAATTTTCCTTTCTCTTCATTTGTTAGGGCCTACGTTCACAGTACACTCTTCTATCCTCTCCTTTTCATCAGTTTTTGTACATATTACTTCTTCACAACCTAAGGTTTCTTTTCTCTAGTCCTCAATCCCAAGAATATCTACCAATCCATCTCTAGATTCCTGAACACATACTCTTGACTACCTTATCCCTAAATATTCTTCCAGCCCCTTTTCTCTGTAACAGTCATCAGTTTCCAAAATCTTGTCTGATGCTACAAACACCCCCCAAAACGAACTGCCTATTCAAGTCTCTCTGCTTTTCAGCAACTAACACTGTCAAGTTCAACTCATTTTGCTCTCTCCTACACCTCCTAAGTATCCCCTAACCTGGCGCAAGCCATTCAACAACCTAAAATTCCAAGTCTATCTCTTCAACGCAGCTCCTTTCTCTCCTGTAAATGGTTTCCCTGACACGTTTTAAGTAGCTACTTTCAATGCTTCATTAACTCTGTTTTATCAAACCAGTACATGGCTTCCATCAGACCTATTTGCCAGGCAAAAATTAGTTGCCCAAATCTTCCTTTTTAAGCTTCCCATTCACTAAACCCTGTTCCTAGTCGTTTCTCAATTTCTAGAGCCCATGGTCGCTTCTCTAACCTCCTCAGTCCCCTCCCTCATCACACCTCCCCTTATTCTCTACCCTCAATTCTCATCACATTCCTATTACCCTTAAGAGTCTTCTTGGCTATGTTATCCATCTTTCCTTAGGCCTGTTCCCCCCAGCTTTCCCATTTCTCCCAACTCCCTGAATCTGCCTCTTACACCTCTAAGAACTCTCTCCAGAACCTAGCTGCTCCCTCGTTCATTTCTTTCCCTCACTCTGCTTCAGATGTTCTGCAGTTCTCATAGCTTTTCTAATATCTAGCTCTCATAGTCTTTCTACTCCTCCTACATCTTTCCCAAGTTGCTTCCTCCCCTAATTCCCAACTTTTCTCTCCGTCATCCCCCATTTCCCTCAACCCTACCTGGCAGCTTCAAACCCAACTCTGTCATCGCTGGGCTCCCTTTTTCCAAACCTCCTCCATCCCTTCTTCTGTAGGTGCTTCTTAAGTCTCTCTGCCTTGTTCCTTTCTCCCTTCAATACTATCTGTCCTCCAATTGCCATGAACTTGACGCCGCCCGTAGAGCCCAAACCTGGCTTCTACTCCACCTAAACGCCTCCAGGCCGCCGCCACCATTCTCTCCTCCTCTCCTTAGCCTCCCTAGCCGTGCAGCTCCAAACGCCCAGAAACTCCCTTCTCCAATGGCCAACGCCTGGCCTCTAAGAAGAAGGGGTCCGGGTTACGTACCCCATTCGCATCTTGGCTCCGCTCTGATTGCCTCCGTTACCGGGTAGAGGGGGGCGAGAGGGCAGGCGGCCGAGGTGCATGCTCTTCTCGAGGGCGGACATGAAGGGGAGGCCGCAGTCACACAGGAGCCAAAGCTTAGTCCCAGGCTAAGTGCGGCCCAACTGGTCACAGCTCGCCCCTATAGCTGCTCCCAGTCGCCTTTGGACAGCACCCAACCAGCCGCAGAACCACCCACCGACCACCGGCTCCGTAAGCTCCACCCACTCTCTTCAGGCGGTTTCAACGGAAGTGCGCAACAGGAAACTTCACAAAGGAAGCTGGGTAACGGAGTCTGCGGACCCTTCAGATTCCCTAGTGGAGAACTCCGCGGACCTCGCCGGAAAGGGAAGCGCTCCTGGTGGCAATGCACTCTGGGCAATGGAGTCCTCAAAGGATGTCTCCCTTTGCGCCTGCGCAGCTGGAGGCGACAGCGTCCAACCCCGCAGAGGTAGTGTAGCAAAGCATCGTGGGTGTTGCAGTCTATTGGCGCTGAGGAGTCTTGGCGCCTTCCCTCCTCACCGCTTCCCAGACTGTTGGAGGAAAAGCTGCTTCTCCGTGCCTCCCAGGCTGCCCAGCGGCGCCGTTGCCGGGGAACGCAGGCGCGGTGTGGGAAGGGATGGCGGGAGGCTCCGGCTTAGGTGCTGGGGCCGGAGTTGAGTTGGTGAAGAAAAGTTCGGCCTCGTCATGAAACAACGGAAAGGCCAGGGGCCTGGGGGCGGCCGTGGCCGCAAGAAAGGAGGTAACTTGAGCGACCAAAGGTTAAGGAAAGCGTAATAGGGTGGAGATAGGGAAGCAGGGTGTAAGGGAGACCCCCCCCCCCCCACACACACACACACATACACCTGCCTGTAAAAAAAAAAAAAGAGGAGGGGGGGGGACCAAGGAGGGAGAATAACCGGGGAATCGGGTTAAAAAAGAGGGCAATTGGCTCTGCAACAAGAAAGGAAATAGGGGCTGGAGTCGGGTGGGGACGGCAAACTGGACAAATAAATGGGGCCAAGTGGGAGCTAAAGGGTAGAGGGAGGACGCTTCTACATTCTACAGATTTTTTCTTTCTTTTACTTCTTAGAAATTGAGATATAATTGGCATAACATTATGTTAGTCTCCAGCAACTTTCAAATATATAATACACTATTAACTACAGTCACCACGGTATACACTACATCCCCATGACTTGGGAGGGTTTTTAATAACCAAGTTAAACGTGTGTGAGGATATACCTTTGGAGGTCCATATAGGACGGAAGAAACATAATTTGGAGAGGGGAGTATGTCAGTAATCCTAATAGGCAAGGGTCATTGTTTTACACCTCACTGAATCCTCAAGAAGTAGCACAAAATAGGACTCAGTAAATATTAGTTGAATGAGTGATGCATGAGGGGCTTCAGACAGGAGTGGGGAAAGATAGTTGTGGAGAGAGAGAGGAAGGAGTGGGGAGTGACACCATGTGATAGGTAGGGTGGAAGTGGGGATTTGAGATGATGGAAGAGTGTGTATGTAGCAAGAGGTTATCATCAGGTTAGTGCACTCCAAGAGACACACAAAGAGAATTAATAGAAATAGTGATAATACATTAGGGGTGAGGACTGAAGCTGCAGCCTGGAAATGAATCTTATCCAACTGTGTAAAGATATTTAAACAGTTTTGAGGCAGTGCCTCTCCTCCCAGGAATGATGAAGCATGGAAGTGGTCAGTTTTGCTGCTCCCTATGTCAAACTAGTCAAGTTTATTTGGTTGATAGGAAAATCAAAATAGGAATAGCTTAAGAATGCCCTACATGCTGTAACATATACATATGTAGTAATAATGCTCACATATACACCTGTGTATAACTTTTATGTTGAAACTAGTTATCCATAAAGATTATGGTGGATTTTTTTCTTTTCTATAGAGAACAGAGAAGGTGTTCATTTCAGAAATCCAAAGAGGTATTTATATAGATATCTCATCTGAGAGCTCCAGTGTATTTTCTTGTGAGGCCTAACCGCTCCCCAAGGGAGAAGTCAGAGGAATAGAAAAGTGTGTGTAATGTAGGAATGGTTTCTTAAATCTCTGAGTCTTGGTTAGAAACATTAAAGGAAAGTTTTATAGAAAGCTGTGATTAATTGCCTCATTTACATTTTGTTATTTGTCTGAAAGCCAGTAAATATTACAAACCCAACTTTGTGCCAAAAAATAGTGTAGAATCTGAAGATGATAAACTCTGTACGTAATAAACTCTGTACTCATTGGCAGGAAAGTAAAGACAGACAATTTAAGGTGGTCTTTATTAAGAATTGTGGACTTTGCATTAATCAAATCAAAGGAGTAAGATACTTCCAACAGTACTTGGAAGAAAATTTTCAATTACTGAGATTTTCATGTCTTAACTTAGTATGTTCTTTACTTATAATAACCTGAACCAAACCCTAAATACTAATTTGTTACCAGGATGACTTAAGGGACCCAAATAGGTTATTCTATGGTCTGGTTTGTTAGTTATTTCTCCTTTATTAGGATAGATAGGATAATCCTGCTCTCTGTTTTGTGTATTTATATTCAAAAAGCAGATGATATATTTTCTGTATTTAGTGTAAATTTTGACTTGTTATTCTTGAATTCCTCCACAGGTTTGAGTGACATTCCTCCATCTACAAGCCTACCACCTCTAGTTGAAGGCCAGCTACGCTGCTTTCTGAAACTTACTGTTAATAAAGTCATATGGAAGATTGCAAAGCCTCCCTCTTGTGTACTTGTCCGAGTGAGATGGTGGGGAGAGACATCGGATGGAACCCTCTTTTGTCCCACAGACACATTGCAGACTGAACCAAAAGCTGTGAGAACAACTACACGTTATGCTATTCGCTGTGGTCCAAAGCAATTTACCTCTTATCTAACAGGTATGCTTTTTTCACCTATAGGCCTAATAAGCATGTAGTAATGTTGTTAGCAATAGGTGTTACTATGTACCTAGTATCTATGGCATTGTTAATTATTGAGGACTCAAAGAGGTATTATAATGGCCATCATTATTGAGAGTATACTATGCCCTAGCAATTGATTCATGTTATTTCTAATTCTTAATAACCCTTCAAGATGGATATTTTATCTGTTTTATAGACGATGAAACTGAGGTTCAGAGATTAAATCAATACTCTCTAAGGTTATATAGTTGGTGATGGCAAAACTAGGATTTGAACCCACTTCTGTCTGACACCAAAACTTTTCACCAAATCATGCTTCTTTAATAACTATAGTCTTTGCTCTGGGACTTACATTATGCTCAAAGAAAAAAGATATAAACATGAAATTTACTAACATTACAAGGTAATACATGCTAAATGCCAAATTAATGGTTTAGTGAATTAGTACTATAGGTTTTAAAAAAGGAATGGATCCCTCTATAAGAATCCAGAAGCCCAAATTTCTTCCATTTCTTTTCAAGGAAAATATTCTAAATGTTCTGTATTATTTTTCAATATTTAGGTCAGACTTTCACATAAACACATTTTTGGATCGTGAGGTTACTTCTCAAATCAATCCAGTTTAAGTCAGTAAAAATCAAGCATTTATCATGTAAACATTGTTGGGCTAAGAATACTGGAGAGCCAAAGGTGAATTAAAGATTAACCTGTCCTTATGAAGCTTACATTCTATCAAGAAAACATTTTGAAAACATCAAATGTAAAGAACAAAAAAAATTCAGTAATTCAAAAAATATATATTGAATATTTAGCATGTGCTACACATTGTGCTAGGCACTATGGGATTACAAATGTGAATAAAAGTTTAATCAGAATAGTATCTAATTCTAACTAAATTCACAGAGTTTAGTTATAACAGTAGGTAGAAAGTGATAAGTTCTATTAAAGGATACCCATAGAAACCCAGGTACTATAGACCTAAAACTTAAATCCGCAGGTGGTATTTTTATGTAATTTTAACATATGAAGAGGGATTAGAAATTCTTCAGTAAGAAAGAAATATCTGTTAATATGATAATTAATAAGTCAGAGACTTATTTGAGCACCCTGTGGTAAAATAAAGAATGCATTAGCCCTAGCCAGCTTGGCTCAGTGGATAGAGCATTGGTCTGTGGACTGAAGGGTCACAGGTTTGATTCCAGTCAAGGGCACATGCCTAGGTTGCAGGCTCAATCCCTGGCCCTGGTCCGGGCTCATGGGGGAGGCAACCAATCAATGTGTCTCTCTCACCTCAATGTTTCTCTCTCTGTCTCTCCCTCTCCCTTCCACTCTCTCTAAAAATCAATGGAAAAATATCCTCAGGTGAGGATTAACAACAATAAAAAAAGAATTCATTAGACTTGGCATCTGAACTTTAGGTTGTTATCGGCTGTGGGATTTTTGACCCCCTTTTTCCTCATCTGTGAAATAGGATCAAATGGCTGCCCTTTTATGAAAAAGCAGCCTGATTGAATGAGAAGAGCATGGGTTTTGAAGTCAGACAGTCTAAATTTGAATTCTGGCTTTAGGATTGAATGCTAGGTGATCCTTAAGATCTTGGAGCCTCAGTTTCTTATTAGTTATACTAGAGGCCCATTGCACGAAGATTCGTGCAGTAGGCCTTCCTTCCCCTGGCTGCCAGCACCAGTTTTCCTCCAGGACCCAGGCCTTCGCTCTAGCTGGAGCCTTCAGTCTTCTCCACTCCGGCCGGAGCACCACTCTTATAGCTCCCTCTGCCCCCGCCCTCCCCCTAATAACAGGCATCCTGCCCCGCCCTCTGCTCTGTGTCTGTGTATGCAAATTAACCTGCCATCGTTGTTGGGTTAATTTGCATACTCACTCCTGATTGGCTGGTGGGCATCGCAGAGGTATGGTCAATTTGCATATTTCTCTTTTCTTCGTGTGGATGGGGATAATAGCACTTACCTAGCAGAAATTATTGTGAAGATTAAACAAAAAAATTTTGTGGCATTACTGTTCCAGTACCTGGCACATATGAATGTGTGAGTCTTATAAAAATATAATATCTTAAGTACAGCATAGGGAACCTATAATAATAAAAGTGTAATATGCTAATTAAACCGGACGTCCTTCCAGATGAAGCCGGTGCCAGAGGGAAGCCCGGGTCCCGGGTGCCAGGGGAAGGAAGGCTTACTCTTGCACGATTTTCATGCATCGGGCCTCTAGTATAGTCAGTAACATTGTAATAACTATGTACAGTGCCAGGTGGGTAGGTGAAATATTGGGGGTTCTACTTTGTAAAGAATATGATTGTCTAACCACTATCTATACAGTACACCTGAAGCTCGTACAAAATAACATTGAATATAAACTGCAATTGAGAAATAGATTTTAAAAAAAAAAATACCCTACCGCCCTAACTGGTTTGGCTCAGTGGCTAGAGCATCAAGCTGCGGACTGAAGGGTCCCGGGTTCGATTCCGGTCAAGGGCATGTACCTTGGTTGCGGGCACATCCCCAGCGGGGAGTGTGCAAGAGGCAGCTGGTCGATGTCTCTCTCTCATCGATGTTTCTGACTCTCTGTCCCTCTCCCTTCCTCTCTGTAAAAAACCAATAAAATATATTTTTTAAAAATACCCTATCAACAAATACCAAGAAGGTTAGAGAGAGAGAGAGAATCTGAATAGAAATCCAAAACTGCAGGAAATTTGTATTTTATAGTCACTTGGCTATTCTTTTTGGAGGGGAAAGGGGAATACAGAGATTTTAGATGTAGCCTCTAATCAAAAGGAACTTAAAGATTTGTTGAAAAAAACAAAACTTGCATATATGAAACAAAAGTGAGCAGTACCAAATAGTGTGTAATTAAATACTTGATTATCTGGTGCAGTGGTTGGCAAACCGCGGCTCTTTGGCCCCTTGAGTGTGGCTCTTCCACAAAATACCACGTGCTGGGACGCACATACAGTGCGATAGAAACTTTGTGGCCCATGCGCAGAAGGCGGTTTTCGGCTCTCAAAAGAAATTTCAATCGTTGTACTGTTGATATTTGGCTCTGTTGACTAATGAGTTTGCCGACCACTGATCTGGTGCATACAATGAATACTGTATGAATATTCCAAGAAATTAATAAGGGCTAAACTATCATAAGCTACTAGGAAACCAGAATCCTACTTATGTTCTACACTAACTTGCTGCTAGACTTTGAGCAAGCCATTTCATCTTCCTGGGTCTTAATTTTTCTATTAGTAAATTGAAGGGATTAACCACCAAATGGGTCAATACTCAAATTTTATTATTCTAATTAGGAAAGAAGCCTTGGAGAAGGTTGCATTTGAATATGAGACATGTGAGATAAACCTTGTAAGTGATGGCCCAACTGTAAACATGAGTATATGTGTATTAGAAAATGAACCCTAGCCGTTTGCTCAGTGGTTAGAATATTGGCCCATGGACCGAATTTGGGTTCGATTCTCAGTCAAGGGCAGGTACCTGCATTGCAGGGCCGATCCTGGCCTGGGCATGTGCAGGAGGCAACCAATTAATGTGTCTCTCTCATATCAATGTTTCTCTCTCTGTCTCTCTCTCTCTCCCTCCCCCCTCCCTCTCTTCCATTCTCTCTAAAAATCTATGGAAAAAATATCCTCAGGTGAGGATTAACCAAAAAATAAAAGGATCTTACATTAAAGGACTTTTAAGAAATAAAAAGTCTTTTTAAAAAAAAAGAAAATGAAGACACAACATTGGTTTACATGAGTATGTGCTCTAACTGAAAACTTGGGTAAAGTATAACTATTTGTTCTTAAGATGTGTGATATTATTATTTTATGTACTCTTTTGTATGCATAGCTCATTTAAAAGAAAATAAGATTCATAAAGTAAACCAATGAATATATTGTCTCATATTAGCATAAAGCATGAATAGATCCAGGTTGGAAAGAGGAAGGCAGTAAAATGGAGATTATACGAATTCCTCAGATAAAAGTAATATAAAGGAACAAATGAAAATGTATAGCATTTTATAGTTCAAGTCCGTCATCTTATTTGATGTTTAAAATGACCCTGTGAAGTAGGTAGGATTATTTGTTTTATTCATATCTTTTTCTTTTCTTTTTTGTTAATCCTCACCCAAGAATATTTTTTCCATTGATTTTTAGAAAGTGGAATGGAGGGAGAGAGAGAGAAATAAACATCCTGTGAGAGAGAGACATTGATTGGTTGCCTTCCGCATGCACCCAACTGGGGCTGGGGATCAAGCCTACAATCAAGGTATGTGCCCTTGACTGGAACCACCACCCTCCAGTCTGTGAGCTGGTGCTCTAATGGAGGGATAAGAAACCTTTTTCTGCCAAGGGCCATTTGGATATTTATAACATCATTCTAGAGCCATACAAAATTATCAGCTTAAAAATTAGCCTGCTATATTTGGCCAAACATTTAATAACTCATCGCTAATGCCTTGGAAGGGCCTGACCAAATGATTTCTCAGGCCTTAAATGGCCTGCAGGCTAGATAATCCCCACCCCTGCTCTAATCACTGAGCAACTAGCTAGGGTTATTTTACTCTTTTTTCTAAAAAATACATTTTTATTGATTTCAGAGAGGAAGGGAGAGGGGGAGAGAGAGAGAAACATCAATGATGAAAGAGAATCATTGATTGGTTGCCTCCTGCATGCCCCTACTGGGGATTGAGCCTGCAACCAGGCATGTGCCTTTGATGGGAATCAAACCCAGGACCCTTCAATCCTCAGGTGGACGCTCTAGCCACTGAGCCAAACCAGCTAGGGCTACTCATTTCTTTAACTTATTCTGAACAGAGGCATTTTGTTTTTGGTTTTGTTTTTAATTAGGGTTGGTATAAGGGTGACCTTGAGTAAGTCCTACTTCTAACTCTGAAACTCAAATTCATCACCTAGAAAGTGAGGCTAATACCCATTGTAATTATACGAGGCCTCACAATATGCATTCTAATACACTTCCAGTGGCTTTCTCTCATTCCTCCTGTATGTTCACATTCTTTACCAAAAAGTTCTTAAAGATTTAAAATGTAAAGGTCACCCTTACACCAACCCTAATTTCAGCAATGTCCTGAATCCAAGATCATTAATGTTTCTGCTGTGCCATACTGCCTCAGGAAATAGAGGGATTATAGGATTCTGAGATTTGTCTCATACTCTTTTTGACATCTTTCCTCCCTTACTCTTGATCTCTTTACGGGAAATCGCAGCCCTGAAAATGTTTGAAGCATGTGAAGATTAGAGTAGAAATAGAAAATTGCAATAATTCACTGAGTCTCATCACTTGATTTTTGCCTCTCTTTAATCAGATAGGATTCAGTTAGTTGGAATATGAAAGACAATGGGGGTGAGAAGAATTCTGAACAATAAGGATTCTAATTCCACAGAATGTCTTATATACCTTAATCCCCCTTTTCTATCTTTGAACCTTTCTTGCATATGGGGTCTCTGATTCTCTCATGTATGTGGAGTTCCCATATATGTGTAAATATTAAATTTGGTTATTTTCTCTTGCTAAAAAATATAAAAATAATAATATAAATAATTCTACAACAAAAGTGAAGCATAGAAGTCAGAAACCTATTAAGGATTAACATTTTTTCTCCCTAGAATTGATGAATAATGAAGCAGCATGGTATAGTGTACTTTATATTTAGATCAAAGTGAGTGTTAGCCCATTTTTGTGACTTATAGTTAGGTGAATTTAGGAGTGTTCATGACTTCTATGACCCTGTGTTATTCTCAAATGGGGATAGAAATACTGTACCATAGGTTGCTAAGAGAATAATGAGACATGGAATAGCCAGGCTGTTAGTAAATAACTAAAAAATGTTTGTACAGTTCCCTTATTCTGCATCTGCACATCATTTTATAGTCTTCAAAGCTCTTTTACATTTATTAGCTCATGATTTGCAGATAGCTTCCGTAGGAAGGTAAGACAGGGAATGTGATAGGATAGGTAATTTGCTTAAAGACCTATAACAGTCATTAAGGCTCTACCATGTGAGAAGCCCCTGTGCTATGTTTTACTTGCAACACCCATCTCATATAGTCATGCTGTAATTGATGCCTGTTTTACAGATAACTGGCTTACACAGAAGTAGTTTTTTAATATTGGCACTATAACACAGTCACAGGTCTTCTAATTATAACCCCTATGCTCTTTTCACTACAGTATTGAATCTATAGTGAAAATGAATCATTTTCTCAACTTTGGTAAGCAAATATTCAGAAGTTATACTGTCCTGAAAGAATCTTAGATTCCAGATGAATGCATTATATTTCTTCTGCTGTAAATATGACCATGAAGGTGTTAAGTTTGAGCGACTAATTGAAAAATACAGTTAAGGAGTTTATTTTCATTCCTATTAGTTCCAAATGCTCTCATTATTTCAGTACTCCAGATACAATCAAGGAGTAAGCAATTAGATACTCCTGGGAGGCAGGGACTAGCACTTAAATTTATGTAAGAGAAGCCCTTTGTCTAGTTCAAAACTAGAAATGGTGAGAATAAAAGAACTAAGAGTTACTGCTTTTTATATTTCAAAAGCAAAGTCTGGGTTCTTGCCAAATAAGTTAAAAATACTCTTGATAAGGAAATTTCTTAATCAAATACTTGGTATGCTAAATGTTTTTGTTCAATGTAATTCTTTTTTCTCCATGCAAGATATTTTGTCATTGTTCTTCTCTAAAACTTTGTTCTGTTAAGCATGGGTTCACTCTCCCTCCTACCCAGAATGATATGGTAAGTGCATGGTTTATTTGAAAATAAAATAATTTTTTAACGTAAAAAATTTTTTCTAATGTATACCTCTGTTCACTTAAAAAAATAAAAGTAAATGAAAGTATTTATATTATGATTGTTTTTGATTAGATATGGCTGTCCTGGTGCTGGAAGTAATCACCAAACTTGATCATCTTCCAATTGGTAGAGTTCAGATCAGTGGATTAGCCAAGCTTTCTCCAACCCATCACATCAATGGATTTTTCAGCATTGTTTCACCAACATCTAAGAAACTTGGAGAACTCCAGGTAAAGATACTTTAATTCTTTGTTGCATAGAATAAAAAATTGGGGGCATAAGTAGTTGAGTCTGTTTGTAGGATAGATAGGTACATGACTCCCATATACCATGTTAATTCCCACTTGATGCCTTTGTTCATATTTTTACCCAAAGGTATATAACATACCTTTGTTTCCCACTTATTCAGATCCTCTTAGTGACTTCACAATACTCCAAGTACATGTATGCTGGATGCTTGATATTTTTTCCTATTGCTAGATATTCAAATTCACTAATCTTTTTTTTTTTATTCTTTATTTTTATTGTTTAAAGTATTACACAAGTCTCCTTTTTCCCCCCAATGACTTCTCCCCAGCCTCTCCCACCCCCTAGCACATGCCCTCACCCCCACTACTGTCTATGTCCATTGGTTATGCTCATATGCATGCATACAAGTCCTTTAGTTGATCTCTTAACTTCCCACCCACCCATCCCCGCCTTCCCTCTTAGGTTGGAGGGTCTGTTCAATGCTTCTATGACTCTGGCTCTATTTTTGTTCATCAGTTTATGTTGTTCATTATATTCCACAAATGAGTGAGATTGTGTGATATTTATCTTTCTCCAACTGGCTTATTTCGCTTAGCATAATGCTCTCCAGGTCCATCCATGCTGTTGCAAGTGGTAAGAGTTCCGTTTTTTTACAGGAGCGTAGTATTCCATTGTGTAGATGTACCACAGTTTTTTAATCCACTCATTTGCTGATGGGCACTTAGGCTGTTTCCAAATCTTAGCTATTATAAATTGTGCTGCTATGAACATAGGGGTGCATATATCCTTTCTGATTGGTGTTTCTGATGTCTTGGGATATATTCCTCTAAGTGGAATTACTGGGTCAAATGGGAGTTTCATTTTTAATTTTTTGAGGAAACTCCATACTGTTTTCCACAGTGGCTGCACCAGTCTGCATTCCCACCAGCAGTGCACGAGGGTTCCTTTTTCTCCGCATCCTCGCCAGCACTTGTTTGCTGATTTGTTGATGATAGCCATTCTGACAGGTGTAAGATGGTAACTCATTGTCGTTTTGATTTGCATCTCTTGGATGATTAGTGACTTTGAGCATGATTTCATATGTCTCTTGGTCTTCTGTATGTCCTCTTTCGAAAAGTGTCTATTTAGGTCCTTTGCCAATTTTTTTATTAGATTGTTTATTTTTTTGTTAAATTGTATGAGTTCCCTGTAAAATTTGGAGATTAAACCCTTATCGGAGATAACATTGGTAAATATGTTCTCCCATGCAGTGGGCTTTCTTGTTGTTTTATTGATGGTTTCTTTTGCTGTGCAGAAGCTTTTTATATTGATCTAGTCCCATTTGTTTATTTTCTCCTTAGTTTCCATTGTCCTAGGAGCTGTATCGGTAAAGATATTGCTATAACATATGTCTGCTATTTTGCTGCCTATGGATTCTTCTAAGATTTTTATGGTTTCCCTTCTCATGTTTAAGTCCTTTATCCATTTTGAGTTTATTTTTGTGTATGGTCTAAGTTGGTGGTCTAGTTTCATTTTTTTGTATGTATCTGTCAAATTTTCCCAGCACTATTTATTGAAGAGACTGTCTTGACTCCATTGTATGCTCTTGCCTACTTTGTCAAATATTAATTGAGCATAATGGCTTGGGTCAAATTCTGGATTCTCTGTTCTGTCCCATTGGTCTATATGTCTGTTCTTGTGCCAGTATCAGGCAGTTTTGAGAACAGTGGCTTTGTAATATAGCTTGATATCTGATATTGTTATCCCTCCAACTTTGTTCTTCTTTCTCAGGATTGCTGCAGCTCTTTGGGGTCTTTTTTTATTCTATATGAATTTTTGGAGACTTTGTTCTATGTCTGTGAAAATATGCCGTTGGTATGTTAATGGGTATTGCATTGAATCTATAGATTGCTTTGGGTAGTATGGACATTTTAATGATGTTGATTCTATCAATCTGTGAACACGATATATTCTTCCATTTGTTTATGTCTTCCTCTATCTCTTTTTTCAATGTCCTGTAGTTTTCCAAGTTCAGGTTTTTTACCTCCTTAAGTTTATTCCTAGGTATCTTAATTTTTTTGGTGCAATGGTAAATGGGATTTTTTTTTTTTTAGTTTCTCTTTCTGTGAGTTCATTATTGGTGTATAAAAAAACCCATAGATTTCTGGGTGTTAATTTTGTATCCTGCTACATTGATGAATTCATTTATTAAGTCTAGTAGTTTTTTGATGGAGTCTTTGGGGTTTTCTATGTACAATATCATATCATCTGTGAATAATGACAGTTTTACTTCTTTTCCAATTTGGATGCTTTTTATTTCATCTTCTTGTCTGATCGCTATGGCTAGCACTTCCAGTACTATGTCTAGGAGTGGTGAAAGTGGGCATCCCTGTCTTGTTCCTGTTCTTAGGAGAAATGGGCTTAGTTTTTGCCCATTGAGTATGATGTTGGCTGTAGGTTTGTCATATATATAGCTTTTATTATGTTAAGATATGCTCCCTCTGTTCCCACTTTGCTGAGAGTTTTTATCAAGAAAGGGTATTAGATTTTGTCAAATGCTTTTTCAGCATCAATTGATATGATTATGTGATTTTTGTCTCTTCATTTTTTTTATGTGATGTATCACATTTATTGATTTGCAGATATTGTACCAGCCTTGGATCCCCAGAATAAATCCCACTTGGTCATAGTGTATGATCTTTCTAATGTAATGCTGGATCCGATTTACTAGAATTTTGTTAATAATCTTTTCTTGTACAGTGTCTAATCTGTTCTTAATCCCATCAATCAGATTTTCATTTCAGATACTGTTTTTCCATCTCTTTAAAAGTTACATTTTTTAAATTTTATTTTTTTTAAGTTTATCTTTTTTAAAAATAAGTTTATTTTTCAATTACAGTTGACATACAATATTATATTAGTTTCAGGTGTACAACTCAGTGATTAAACATTTATATAAGTTAGGAAATGATCACCCCAGTAACAAATTTTATTTATTAAATGTACAATTTATTTTTCGCTTTACATTCATATTTTCTTTTGCATCCTTGAGCATTAGGAGCATCTATATAATAGTTGCTTCAAGAGCTTATATATTACTTTTACTATCTCTGTCATGTGTTTGTTTTAATTGATTTCAGTGTTCTTGAGATAGTAGGGCTCTTCCTACTTCTTGTAATTTTTTATTGCATACTGGAAATTGTGAATTTACATGTTCTATACTTGATTTTTTTTTCCCTTTAAGGTGCATTGGATTCTGACAGGTAGTTCAGTTACTTCCCAGTATTAAATATATCAATTTTCATATTTAAAAAGCCTACTGAGGTCCCAGTTATAAAAATAAATTAGAAATAATCAGGGAAATTGGAATATTGACTTAATCTTTGATAATATTAAAAATATTATTATGAATGCTTTATATGTGCTAATGGTAATATGTTTATGTTCTGGAAAGGAAAAGAATCCTCATATTATTACAAATGTATTTACAGAAGAAATAGTATGATATCTAGGACTTACATCACATTATCCCAATGGTATAAATGAAATGTGATTAGTTATATGTTGATAATTATTAAAACTGAATAATGAATACCTGGGTTCATTTTACCATTTATTTCTAATTTTGTGTTTTAAATTTTTCTTAATAAAAACACTTTTCATATTAAAATTTTTTAGAATGGCCCTTTTTATATAACACAATAGATGGAAACTAACTTACGCCAAGGTATAACATTGTGACATTTCAGAATATTAAAAATAAGACAATCCAATAAGCTTCCAGAGAAAAGGAGAGTCACATACAAAGAATTGGGAAGTAGTATTGCTTCAGGCTTCTGAATAGAAATATTAGAAGCCAGAAGACAATTCAATAATATCTTTAGAATGTTGCATAAAAATAGACTAGCCTGGCTTGTGTGGTTCAGTGGTTGAGCATAGACCTATAAACCAGGAGGTCATTGTTTGATTCCCTGTCAGGCACAGGCCCAGGTTTGAGGCTTAATCCCCAGTGGGGGTGGTGCAGGAGGCAGCCGATCAATGATTCTCTCTCATCATTGATGTTTCTGTCACTTTCTCCCTCTCTTCCTCTATGAAATAAATAAAAAATATATTTTTTAAAGTTTTTTATTTAATAACTAGCGGCCCCGTGCATGAAATTTGTGCACAGGGCAGGGGGTGTCCCTCAGCCCAGCCTGCACTCTCACCAATCTGGGACCCCTGTGGGAACGGGACTAAACTGGCAGTCAGACATCCCTCTCGCAATCCGGGACTCCTGGCTCCTAACCACTCACCTGCCTGCCTGCCTGCCTGCCTGCCTGATCGCCCCTAACCACTCTGCCTGCCGGCCTGCTCGCCCCCAATTGCCCCCCAGCCAGCCTGATTGCCCCCAATTGCCCCCCCTGCCGGCCTGCTTGCCCCCAGCTGCCCCCCTCTGCCGTCCTGTTCACACCCAACTGCCTTCTCTCCCCCCCCCCCCCCCCCCGGCCTGATCGCCCCTAACCACCTCTGCCTCAGCCCCGCCACCATGGCTTTGTCCAGAAGGGTGTCTGGAAGGTCTCCCAGTCTAATTAGCATATTATCCTTTTAGTAGTATAGATTTTGTGTCATGAATACCACTTATTAGTTTTTAAAAAACAAATCCTGCTTAAATTTCAATACATTTCTGTTTATTCCATTTTCATCATGCATCTTTTCTACATACTGATTATGCTTCTGTAATTTGTTTCATAAATGCTAACTTTTGATAGTCTCATTTTTTTTTGCTTTATTTCATCATGGAATATTCTATTCCATAAAGAAAATGCCTTCCATTTCTTTTGAAAATAGTTCTCTCTTTTATGAATACTAGTACAAGAAATATTTCACTTTCCTCTTGATTCTACTGTAAGAAAGACAGCAACCTACGTAACACAGAGACATTGTGGCAATATTACAAACAATTCTATAAATTTGACAATTTATATAAAATAGATCAATTCTTTGAAAACCACACTACCAGAAATCACTCAAGATGAAATACATAACTTGCATAGACCTCTAAACTATTAAAGAAATTGAATTTGTAGTTTAAAACCTTCAAAAAAAGAAATCTGGCTTAGGGAAAAAGCAAAACTCAGTGATGGGCCAGCCAGCAGGTCAGTGTTAAGGCTGGCCCATAACACAATTATTCTCAGTGTCTCCTTTGTTTCTAGAATAGATTTTCAGTCTTTTAGCAAGTGATGAATTGCAAGGGAAGACTTGCTGGCATTCACATTTGGGCAGCCAGAATTTTATGTGATGCTATTACAATGATCACTGCACAGAGTATTTGTCCCACTGCATTCCTGTCTGTTGTCTTTGTAGAAAACCTTGATGATGAATAGATTTAAAAGACTATGTTATTTGGTTCATGAACAAAATTCTCATTAAGACCCAAGTATATTTTATTGAGTCTGTGCCTTAGCAGTTTCTCTGCACAGATTATTTCATTGACCTTCCCAGAGACATCTTAAAGCATCTAACTGCAATCTTTCATTTTTGTTTGATTCTCTTTGGCTGCTTAAATAATTCCTGCTGCTTTTTTTTGTTATTGTAACTGAACTTTCAATACAGCTATTCTTTTCTTTTGGAGTATATTCAACTTTCTTGTGTAGAGTTGTGCTCTAGAATCTATTTTATTTTCTATTCCTCATTAGGCTTTTCTCCATTAGGCTTTTCAGATGACTGGAGAACCTTTTAATGGGGAACCTGAACTCACAGGAATGAGATGGTAAAGGAAATTTCAAGTGATTACTTTTTGTCTAAGTGTTTCTCCCTCCTCACCCTGCCTTATTCCCAGCATAGAGCAAGGGCCTTATTTTTCTCAAATAACTAACAATGACGACATGGGAGATAATGTCACTCTTGTATTGTTCAGTTTATTAGTCATTAGGCATACTAGACTTGTACACTCTGTACTATGCTAATTAGTCCACAGAAAAAGAATATGACAGTCCATACCTTCAAGGATTTCATAATATAATCAGGATGAAAAATAAGCTACAAGTTACAAATACCTCCTCTAAGCCTCTCTTGGTTCTTTGTAATCTTCAAATTAGGGTAATATACTTTTCTGACAGTGTTATATGAGCTTTTCTGTGTAAGGAACTCAGTACAGCTTCTGGCCTGTAGTAAAGTGTCCAATAAGTGGTGGTTATATTGATTGATACAGAGTAAGCAGAAACATGAAGAAGGGAGTGGCTATGACATCTCTTCCTGGATACAAAGAAGTTTACACAGAAAAAGTAATACTGACGAAATTGCATATACAAAGGCATAAGGGAATGAATATAAGGTACATTTAGAGAACCCTAAGTAATTGGTATACCTACAAGAGAATATTGGAGGAGGGAAGAACAGTGAGAGATGAGGCTTCTGAGGTAGGCAGGAATTTTAACTTGGTCCTATAAGGAAAGGGGGACGTTAATTTATAGTAAGCAAGGAGTCTCAAAATTAGTCAATACTAAAGACAAGTTCTCGTATATTACATGTCTCTTTCAGGTCTCACTTGCCCTGGAGCCTCTGTCAGAAACTTATGACAGCTACAACCCTCTTCTTACCACAGACATGACAGAAAGTGTACTTTTATCTGAGGAGGGATTCAGAGAATATACTGAACCCAGCAATACCCAGTTTCTGGTTCCATCAAGACCTCATAGGATATCTACCACCAAAATTAATGGAAAAGAATTAACAGCCAATAGTAGTAGATCAACAACTCCAAGGTAATTACCACACCTAATACCAGTAAGTCTGTCAGCTAATTCCCACTGCACTCATAATTTCTTTCATTTTGTGATGGGGTAAAAGACTAAAGGAAGTCACTCATTTAGCAAATAGTGACTACTGGGCATAGGAATTAATAAGACATACAAAACAATCATGGGGTTGTAAAATACAGTATAGGAAGTATAGTCAATAATATTATCTATCTTATAATAGAGTAATATGCAAATCATCACTACGCTACACTCACAAGCCACGCCCACCAGCCACGCCCAGTCACGCCCACCATTCAATCTGAGTGAGTATGCAATTAAACTGAAAACATGGCGGCAGCCCCGCCCCCCAGCCTCTCCAGGTCTCTGGGAGTTGGAGAAGTCAGGCGCCAGCGCCTGAGGCTGGCTGCAGCCACAGAGACCAAGAAGTCGCCTGCCCCATGATCCCAGGCTGCAGCCAGTCTCAGAAGCCTCAGGTCCGCCTGCCCAATGTCCTGGGGAGACGGAGAAACTGGGCCCCAGCGCCTGAGGCTGGCTGCAGCCACGGAGACCAAGAAGCCACCTGCCCCATGATCCCAGGCCTCAGCCAGCCTCAGAAGCCTTAGGTCCGCCTGCCTCACATCCACCTGCCCCACGTCCTGGGAAGACGGAGAAACCGGGCCCTGCGCCTGAGGCTGGGTGCGGCCGGGAGACGAAGAAGCTGCCCGTCCCATGATCCCAGGCTGCAGCCAGCCTCAGAAGCCTCAGGTCCGCCCGCCCCATGTCCTGGGGAGACAGAGAAACCGGGCCCCAGCACCTGAGGCTGGCTGCAGCCATGGAGACCAAGAAGCTGCCTGCCCCGTGATCTCAGGCCTCAGCCAGCTGGAGAAGCAGTTCACTCCACGTCCTGGGGGAGACAAGAAACCAGGTGCCAGTGCCTGAGCCTGGCTGCAGCCCGGGAGATGAAGAAGTCGCCTGCCCTGTGATCCCAGGCTGCAGCCAGCAGCAGAAACCTCAGGTCCGCCTGCCCCACCTCCTGGGGGAGACTGAGAAACCCGGCCTCAGCACCTGAGGCTGGCTGCGACCTGGGAGATGAAGAAGCCGCCTGCCCTGTGATCCCAAGCCGCAGCCAGCTGGAGAAGCCGCCCTCCCCACGTCCTGGGGGAGACAAGAAACCGGGTGCCAGTACCTGAGGGTGGATGCGATCTGGGAGATGAAGAAGCCACTTGCCCTATGATCCCAGGCTACAGCCAGCTGGAGAAGCTGCCCACCCCATGTCCACCCGCCCCACGTCCTGGGAGAGATGGAGAAACCAGGCACCAGTACCTGAGGCTGGCTGCAGCCCGGGAGATGGAGAAGCCGCCCACCCTGCGGTCCTGGGCACCAGTACCTGCAGCTGGCTGTGGCCTGGGAGACAGAGAAGCCGCCCACCCTGCGGTCCTGGGCACCAGCACCTGCGGCTGGCTGTGGCCTGGGAGACGGAGAAGCCGCCCACCCTGCGGTCCAGGTGCCAGCACCTGCAGCTGGCTACAGCATGGTAGATGGAGAATCCGCCCACCCTGCAGTCCCGGGCACCAGCACCTGTGGCTGGCTGTGGCCTGGGAGACAAAGAAGCCGCCCACCCTGTAGTCCTGGGCGCCAGCACTTGCAGCTGCAGCACAGGCGAAGCCCCCTGTCCACCATCCCCTAAGGCTGCAGCCAGCCTGAGCGCCTATGGCTGACCAGAAGGAGGGAAGCCCAGATCCTGGGTGCCTGTGGTCAGCTGGAGGAGGGAATCCTGGGTACCAGGTGTGGGCCGAGGCAGAGGTAGTTAGGGGCAATCAAGCCAGCAGGGGAGCAGTTAGGGACAATCAGGCTGGTAGGCAGAAGCAGTTAGGGGCAATCAGGCAGACAGGTGAGCGGTTAGGAGCCAGCAGTTCTGAATTGTGAGAGGGATGTCCAACTGCTGGTTATCCCATGAGGGGTCCCAGATTGGAGAAGGTGCAGGCCAGGCTGAGGGACACACTCCCCGCTGCTCCCCCCGTGCACGAATTTCGTGCACCGGGCCTCTAGTAATAACAATAACATGATGCCAGGCGGGTACTAGAATTATTGGGGGGGGATCACTTTGTAAGTTAGATAATGTTTAATCACTGTACTGTACACCTGAAACTAATATAAAATATTGAAAGACAACTGACATTGAAAAATAAAATAATAAGACACAATTCCTATTTTTGAGGTCTGCTTACAGTTTAGTGGGAAGGCCAACATCCAGGTAAATAAGTATGACTAAGTCATATACAGATGACATGATAGATGTTCACGAGGAAAGAGGGAAAGGCAGTATTTTGTGAAACAGAATAGAGTAAGAGGAATAGCTTTTGATTTTAAATAATAATGAAGCATTTGCTTTGTGTCAGGCCCAGCACTTTAGCCACAACCACACAGTAGTAGGCAAAGCATCTATTACTTATTTCATTTGGGACGTGAAAAACAGATTACAAAATCTAAGCTGCACTGCTACTGCTATAAACCACTGATCCACTTTCTGTCTCTGACAAAGTAGAATGTTACCATATGGATAAGAAACTGCTGATGTTTTTTTTATTTTAAAACAGGGGAAAGGACCACTTGTACTTTGCAGAGAACTCTGATAGAATAAAGGACTCTTTTTTTGGACTACAGCACCATCTTAATTCAGGGCAGAGTTTAGAGTCTATGGCTCTGAAAGGCAAAGCCCCACAGAAACAGATGTCTCTTCTCAACAGTTCTGAATTGCAGCCTCAAATTAGGACAGTTGCCAAGAGTCACAGTGATTCATGCATTCTTTCTTCAAACAATCCCCCTACCAAGGACCTTCTTTCGGGTATGTACATGTTGTGAACTGAGACTAAACTATATTTATTGGGATTACGCTGCTTGTTAGCCAGCTTACAAAGAGAACCAAAACTTCTGTTTGAACCAAATAGCCAAATAAAAGAACCAGAATTTCTCACCATTTAAAGGCAGCTCTATTAAACCATTAAATTACTTCTAAATACTAGGTGCTTATAATTGTAGGTTTAGGAAAGAAACCTGGTGATGGGGGAAATCCTTTATCATAGAAAAATATTAGTTCTCATTTGTTCTGAAGTAATTCAAGGCAAATAAGGTTTTGTCTCAACACCAGCATTTACTTGTATGACTGTGCAGAGGCTAGTATTAAATCTGTTTCACGCTCTGAAAACTGGTCTCAGAGGGGAACATTCAGTGCACAGCAACTGCTGATTTTAAGCCTGGGAATTAAATATGACTTGCAGGCAAACAGAAGTAGAAAGGAGTCACTTTACCTATATAAGGGCTTAGACTGAAATAAAAAAGCAAATAGGAACTGGATCAGATTATCTCAAGTTAGGGAGGTAACTTACATTACACTGTTATGGTCAATTATATATCTCTGTGACATTAAGAGCACGACAGGAATTTGTTTCCATCCTCACAAGTAAAATTTCCAAAGTAGAAAGTCTGCAGCATTAGCAGAAAAGTCTTTGAAATAACTATTTGGGTACATAATTTACATTAGTAAGGGTCTTTTATTAATGAAGAAATTTTGTTTATATTTGTAAAATTGAAATGTCTTTGCTCCCCTATTTTAAAAATATACTCTGATTATAACCTATTAATTTTAGTCTTTAATGCAACCTAGGCTATACTAATAAGAAAGAAAATGGTCCCACCATACTTAGCAGTTGTCAGCTTATACCTAGAATATTTTGTGTAGACCTGGACACCAGATTTTGAGAAAGATATTTGTCCACTCATTAAGCAGTTATTTTTCAGCACCTATTCAATGTCTCACATTCTCATAGGTGTCAGGGATACGGCAATTTAAATTAAAAACAAAACAAAAAAACACAAACTCCTGCCTTATGGATCTTATATTCTAAATGGGAAGACCAATGATAAATAGATAAATAAGACCAATGATAAATAGATAAATAAGTACATAATAAATAGATAAATAAATAGTTAGGTGGTAATAATAGCAATGGGAAAATATGAAGGAAGTAAGGTGCTAGGAGGGAGTATTAGTTTTACATAGTCTGACAAAGGTAGGTCTCATTCAGAAGGTAACAGAGTAAAGCTCTAAAGAAGATGAGTTCCTTCTAATAAGAGTAAGTAGGTCAATGGGGGGAAAAAGGAGACTTATATAATGCTTTAAACAATAAAGAATTTAGCCGAAACCGGTTTGGCTCAGTGGATAGAGCGTCGGCCTGCGGACTGAAAGGTCCCAGGTTCGATTCCGGTCAAGGGCATGTACCTTGGTTGCGGGCACGTCCCCAGTGGGGGTTGTGCAGGAGGCAGCTGATCGATGTCTCTCTCTCATCGATGTTTCTAACTCTCTATCCCTCTCTCTTCCTCTCTGTAAAAAATCAATAAAATGAAGAAAAAAAAAAAACAATAAAGAATTTAAATTTTTTTAAAAAAGAGTAAGTAGGCTGGTGAAGGGACCACTGAGAGATATTAAGCCTTGAGAAAGCAGTTACCATTTACTGAGTTAATATCATATGCTAGCTACTGTGCCAAGTGCCTTATACACATAATTTTTTTAAAACCAAGTGAGGTAGGGACTTTTGTCTCCATTTTAAAATGAAGACACAGGCTTAGAGTTAGGGCGGTCCTGCCGGGTCAAAGAGGACAGCTGTTCCTCAGCTCTAGTTCATTGTCTTAGAAGACTCCAAGGCAAGGTCATCTGCCTTACCCTACTATAAGTTAGTTAACCAAGGCCTGCCTGCCTTTTTTCTTTTAATCAAAACTGCTGGCCAATGTTCAAGCCAAACGGAATATGCCAGTTACAACCCATGGTCTGCCATGTGCAGCCTCTTCCATAAGAGTTATTAGGATCAGTGGGTTGAAAGATAAACCAAGACAGATTGTGATCCAGTGTAAATTAGTAATTCAACCTGTGTAAAATTAGAAAGGACAGCTTCAAGATGTAGTGAATTCTCTATCCCTGGAAATGGAAATCTTACAGATTAGTAGGCAGACATGATCTTTAAAGGTCCCTTTCAACCACAAGAGTATGGAGGACTAAGATTAAGTGGGTCTAGACCTGAGGTTATGGGAGAGAGATAACAAATTCATAAACCTAATTATCTTCCTGGTCTTTCTTTATCGTACTGACATCATACCAGAAAAGGAGGTACAGAGCTGAATTAGTCAACCAGCTAGTATTTATAAAACTAACTATACATCCAGCTTCTAAGAGTTGGGGATTTAGAATAGAAGGCAAGGAGTTGGAACAAAAACCAGAAGCTTTATAACGTCCCTGTGTTTGGCAGGAGCTGTGTACAGCATGTAGGAAGTACACAAGGGATACATTTGTCCTGACTCACTTGAGTGCCCTTCCCTTGTGTTCAGGAAATAACAGCTTTTATAGTGAAAGTACCACCTTCCTCTTGAGATGGGAGATAAGATGTTTTTATTCCCATGCCTTAGCCTTTAGAAGAGCTTTTCTAAGAATGGCTGTTTCAATAATGAAACCACTTGGAGGGCCAGTAAATGGACTACCTGTGCTCAGAGTTTTCCTACTTTTCCTCCTTAATATTTCCTTTTAAAACCTTGCTTTTGGAAAGTATCTTTGGAGTGCCTATTTTGTGTCAGTCACTGTTTTGAGTATTGAGGTTAGAATAATAAATAAGATACAGACCCTAACCTTAAGAAATTTAGTCTAGCAAAGGCATCAGACTCTAAAGCAGAAACAGTATAATATGTGTGATACATACAATAATGGAAGTATTTATTAAAACATTTTATCAAGTACCTGATATATATCAGGTACTGTACCAGGCACCAAGGATACAAAGACAAACAAGAACCAATCCCTAGTCTAGAGGTTGATGGGGTGAGATAGAAAATTATAATACCTCATGATAAATTCTTTGATGGAATTAAATACCTATAGCTTTGAGAGCACAAAGTAAGTATTGTGATTAAGGAATTGAAAATAGTTAAGTATGGTTAGATCATAAAGTACCAAGGCTATTTTATCTCTCTAGAAATATTTTGGGTCTCAGTAGAAAAACTATTTTTCTACATGCCCTGAAATCAAATAAAATTTATTGTCACTATTTATCATTAACTACTTTATTCATAAAGCATTTATTGAGTGGACCCACCTTAGTAAAGAACTTTTAACTAGCCCGGTTGGAGGGCTCAGTTGATTGAGCATCATCATGTGCACCAAAAGGTTGCCAGTTTGATTCCTGGTCAGGGCATATGCCTGGGTTATGGGTTCAATCCCCCATCAGGGTACATGTGGAAGGCAGGCAAGATATCTCTCTCTCTCTCTCTCTCTCTCTCTCTCTCTCGCATGTCCTTGGATAAGGATTGGGAAAAAATAAATGACTTTTAACTACATCAAATAAAGCCAAGTACCAACTAGAAATTAAAGGTAAAAGGGTTTCCTCTCACATAGCAAGCTTCTTTAGCCAAATTCCAATGCTAGCAGACTGTTTGTTTGTTTTTTAACTTTTCTCATTGAATAAATAAGACATCCATTTTCTGGCTGAATCCTAATGAGATTTTTTAATTAAAACAAAAATACTGCCCTGATCAGGTGCTTCAGTTGGTAGAAGCACAGTCACATACACCAAAAGGTTGCAGGTTCACTTCCTGGTCAGGGCACTTATCTAGGTTGCAGTTTCGATCCCCATTTAGTGTGCATTTGGGAAGCAGCCAGTTGATGTTTCTCTCTGTCTCTGTCTGTCTGTCTCTCGCCCTGCCCTGCCCTGCCCTGCCCTTCCATCAGTGGGAAAAATATCCTCTGGTGAAAATTAACAAAACAAAAATACTTAAAATGAATTCCAAATAGAATATTGTGCAGCCATTATTTACATAGAAAAAGGTTATGCATATAGTTAAGTGAAAAAGCAGTTACAAAACAGTATACATAATATGTACTATTTTGCATAAGAACAATTTTGTATATATAAAGGGCAGGCATACTTCAGAGATAGTATTTGGGTTCAGTTCTAGACCACAATAAAGCAAATATCGAAATAAAGCAAGCCACATGAAATTTTTGGTTTCCTAGTGCATAAAAGGTTTTTTTGCACTATTCTGTAGCCTATTTAAAGTGTGCTGTTAAGTCTATATAGCATATTAAAAAATAATGTACACCTAATTAAAAAATGGTTTATTGCTAAAAAATGCTAACCATCATCTGAGCCTTCAGTGAGTTAATAATCTTTTTGCTGTTGGAGGGTCTTGCCTCGACGTTCGTGGCTTACTGACTGATCAGGGTGGTGGTTGCTGAAAGGGTTGGGATGGCTGTGGCACTTTCTTAAAATAAGACAGTGACGTTTGCATCAATTGACTCTTCCTTTCACTTGAACACTTGCCATTGTAGGATTATTAATTGGCCTGACTTCAATATTGTTGTCTCAGGGAATGGGTAGGCTTGAAAAGAGAAAGAGAGATAGGGAAGCGACCAGGAGATGGAGCTGTGAGAGCACACACACTTATTGGTTAAGCTTACCATCTTATATGGGTGTGGTTTATGGTGCCCTAAAACAATTATAATAGTAACATCGAAATTCGCTGGTCACAGATCACCATAAGAAATAGTAATGAAAAAGTTGAAATACTGACAAAGACACAAAGTAAGCAAATGCAATTGGAAAAATGCCACTGATAGACTTGCTCAGCACAGGATTCCCACAGACCTTCAATTGTAAAACACACATTATCTGTGAAATACAATAAAGTGAAGTGTAATAAAATGAGGTATGCCTATATAGGGAATATATTGAAATGTTAACAATTAGTATTCTTGGGTATGGCATTGATGGGTCTAGCAGTTTCCTGCTGCTGCATAACAAATTACCACAAACTTAATGGCTTAAAACAACACCCATATTTATTAGCTAACAGTTCTGTGGATCAGAAATCCAGCAAGGGATGGCTAGGTTTTCTGCCTAGGGTATCAGAGGCTAAAATCAAGGTGTCAGCCAAGCCAAGTTCTCATCTGGAAGCTCTGTTCCAAGGTCATTCTTGTTGGCAGAATTCTGTTCCTTTCAGTTGTACAACTGAGGTCCCATTTCCTTGCTGGCTGTCAGCCAGGGGCCACTTGGCTCCTAGAGACTGCCTGCATTTTTTGCCACATGGTCCCTTCTGTCTTCAAAGACAGCAGTGATACTTTAATTCCTTCATAGGCTTCAAATCTCTGACTTTCATATCTTGCAGACAGCTAGAGAAAACTGTTTTTAGAAGGTTTGGGCCCACCTTCCTATCTTAAGGTTGACTGACTTGGAATCATAATGACCTCCAAAATCCCATCAGGGCAATACTTCAATGAGTGTGTGAATCATTGGGAGAAAATATGTGTACACAGGAGTTAGGGAATCTTGGTGGGGTTGGGGGTAGAGGGTATCTTAGGATTCTGCCTATCTTGACGAGTGATCTTTATTTTTTTTAAGCTTAGTTGTATTTTCACTAAATTACACATTGAACATAATATTTTGGGGCTTGTGTTTGCATTTTTGTTTTTCTTTGTGTGTGTGTGTTTTTTTAGTTTCTAAGCTATATTTTGAATTCTTTTTACTAATAAATATTAGATGTTTATAAATCTGGTTAGCTTGGCTTTTTTTCTCATAGCCTGTCTACCATATCTTCTTTATTGATAGAAGCTATAAAACTCTAAACCAAGATAGATGGTGTCTGGGCTTATTCCCTCTAAACAATTGTGGAAACTCAAGAAAAGAATACTTCCCAGTATTCCTTACAATAATGCCACTGGTTCCAAGCTTTTAAAAAGAAGTCTAAGAACTAAAATGGAGTCACATGTAGTATAGTGGTTAAAATCAGAGGGTAGGGAGTCATCCTGATTATATATACATGTACTGCATGCATAACAAGCAAATTACTTATCCTCTGCACCTCATTTTTTTTCATCTGGAAAATGAAAGAAATAGTAGTATCTATCTTAGAAGATTGTTGGGAGGATTGAGTGAGTTAACATGGAGTAAGGGTTCAATAAATGTTATCTGCTGTCTTTGTTGTTATTGTTATTTAGGGATGGGATAAATTTTACCTGTCTGAAAGTCTGAAGTCTTCATCCTCACTCTTCTGTTAACCTGCTGTATGATCTTAGAAAAGTTATGGACATTTATTGGCATTCTTTGTCCATAAAAGTATAAATTTGGAATAGGTTATCACTATGGCTCCTAAAAATTTAGATGGTATAGTTGTGTTTCTTGGATAAGAATGACATTAAAACTGTTTCAGATAATAGAACTCAATAAGGTACCTGAATACAAAAATAATATATACACATTACTAACCTTATTATGTACAAACACCAGTTGAACGAGTCAATAATGACTCCTACAAAGAAGTCAGGTCTCTTCAGAAGAAAGACTTCATTCACTGCTGTAATACCAGCATCTAAAGCAGTTCACATATTTGTTGTAAAAGAATGTTCTCAAGGAATTCTCAAGCTAGTGGGGAAGGCAGACAAGTAAGCCATTACAGTGCACTGTGATCAGTCTCGTGATAGAAGCAAAGATGCTAAAGATTACAAGTATTTCTGCTGAATTTTAGATTTTTTGTGTGTGTTCTACTTTTGTCCTCCTCAGCTCTATTGGAACAAGGCAATAAACTACGTAATGCCATGGTGGTTTCTGCAATGAAATCAAGCCCAGATACTAGCATGTTGTTGGACGAAGTTCATCCTCCTGTGAAGGAAGACTTTCTTAGAGCATCAACACAGTAAGCTATAAAATAAACATGAACCCCAACAGTTTATTTCTTGATAGTTGTTAGTGTGTTTTTGTCAAATTATGGACTAAATAATTTTGTAAGTGTTCAGCAAACAATTCTTAAAGTGGTGGGAAAGAAGCCTAAACTAGAAGTTAAGATAATCAAAATCTAGACCTAGCACTGGCACTTACTAAAATATTTAAATGACTAAATTCTTTGCTTCCTCTAACCAGTATGCCTGTATTTGGAATTGGGATATTCTGTCCTCCCTCTCTTACAGAAATGAAATGAGATTCTAATGTAGGAAAAGGCTTTGTAAATTGTGAAATTTTATGTATACTTAAGATAGTTACATCTAAAGTGTGTTAAATTTTCCCTGCTGAACCATCTTTTAGCTCAATTAATCTAATTTAGATTGTTTTCCATGAGTCAGGCACTCAGAAAATATGTTTCCATACCTTAGAATCAAAGCCTTATCTAAGAATCAATTTAAAGACCACAATGAAGATCACCTCCTCCCTCTAACTGAGAATAAATTTTGGAAACAAGACACAAAAGCTGATACCAGAGCCATACAGCTACTATTGGGCAGGTAAGAGCTCTTAACTAGCTTTCTTTGCTTTAAATTTTTTGGCTATATCATTGTTACATTGTTCACAGATTTATCTTCATAAAGTAACACTTCCTTAGAAAAGCAAAGTCATTCTCTTACTTACTTGTTGCACACTAAATAAAAACCATCATTCATTACCCACTAAGTAAAAATTTAATCTTTAGCCTTTTATTCTTTTTTTTTTTTTTTTTTAGAAATTCTTTTTATTTTTTAATCTTCACCTGAGGATATTTTTCCATTGATTTTTAGGGAGAGTGGAAGGGAGAAGAAGAGACAGAGAGAAACATCAATGTGAGAGAGAAACATTGATTGGTTGCCTCCCACACGTGCTTCAAGCAGAGAGGGGCAATCGAGGTACATGTCCTTGACCAGAATCAAACCCAGGACCCTTCAGTCCACAGGCTGATGCTGTATCCACTGCACCAAACCAGATAGGGCTAGCCTTTTATTCTTAACTTCAATTATAGAATGGTCTCAAATCTACCTTTTCTTTTTTTTTCTTTTTTTAATATATTGTTATTGATTTCAGAGAGGAAGGGAGAGGGAGAGAGAGATAGAAACATCAATGATGAGAGAGTATCATTGATCAGCTGCCTCCTGCACGCCCCCTACTGGAGATCAAGCCTGCAACCCAGGCATGTGTCCTTGGCTGGAATCGAACCCAGGACCCTTCAGTACGTAGGTCAATGCTCTATACTGAGCCAAACCAGCTAAGGCCTTTTTTTTTTTTTACCTTTGCTTTTACAACAATGCTGCTTTCTTTGCAGCTTTTATTAAGGGATGGCTGGCCTACGGGACATCACTTGTGGTAAGGTGACCAGATTTTAACATTGGTAAAGCAGGCCACCATTGACCGGAGGGGGGGGGGGGGTCTTTTTTTTTTTTTAATATATTTTATTGATTTTTTACAGAGAGGAAGAGAGAGGGATAGAGAGTTAGAAACATCAATGAGAGAGAAACATCGATCAGCTGCCTCTTGCACACCCCCTACTGGGGATGTGCCCGCAACCAAGGTACATGCCCTTGACCGGAATTGAACCTGGGACCCTTGAGTCCGCAGGCTGACGCTCTATCCACTGATCCCAACTGGTTTCGGCAAGGCCTTTTTTAAAAAACATTTGTTATTAATTTTAGAGAGGAAGGGAGAGATAGAGATAGCAACATCAATGATAAGCGAATCATTGATCGGCTGCCTCCTGCATGCTCCCACTGGGGATCAAGGCCACAACCAGGGCATGTGCCCTTGACTGGAATTGAACCCGGGACCCTTCTATCTGCTGAGCCAAACAAGCTAGGGCCACCTTTTCATTATCTCCCAACTTTATCCCCAATACCAGTGTTAGGGTATAATGAAAAGAGCATGGATTTTACACAGGCACAAGTTGAAATTTGGAGTCTGTCTCTTATTACCTACTAGGGGCCCGGTGCACAAAATTCGGTCACAGGTAGGGTCCTTAGACCTGGCCAGCGACCAGGCCTATCTGTGGAGTGACTGGCAGGGTAATCAGGGGGCCCCCACTGGCACCTGCCTTGGCTGGCCTGCAGGCTGGGGGCAGCTCCTGCATTGAGCGTCTGACCCCTGGGGGTCAGTGTGCATCATAGCGACCAGTCGTTCTGCCATTTGGTCAATTTGCATATTAGGCTTTTATTATATAGGATGTGGTTTGCACAATTAGGCAGGAAAAAATAAGCAGGGTTCTAATTGGAAAGGAAGAAGTAAAATTATCTCTAGTCACAGGTGACAGGATCTGGTATGTGGAAAACCCTAAAGAATGCACTAAAAAATAGTTAGAACTAACTGAATTCAGGAAGATTGCAGTATATAAGATTAACATAAAAAAAAGTTGTATCTATACTAATAAAAGGGTAATATGCTAATTAGACCAGGAGACCTTCCAGACAAAGTCATGGTGGCGGGGCCGAGACAGAGGTGGTTAGGGGCAATCAGGCCGGCAGGGGAGGGCAGTTGGGGGTGATCAGGCTGGCGGGGGCAGTTGGGGGCGATCAGGTCGGCACGGGGGGCAGTTGGGGGCGAGCATGCCAGCAGTGGGGGCAATTGGGAGCAAGCAGGCTTGCAGGGGAGGCATTTGGGGGCAATCACACTGGCAGGCAGAGTGGTTAGGATCAATCAGGCAGGAAGGCAGGTGAGCGGTTAGGAGCCAGTGGTCCCAGATTGCGAGAGGGATGTCCCGGATTGGGGAGGATACAGGCCGGGCTGAGGGGGACACACACACACACACACACACACACACACACACACACACCGTGCACTAATTTCGTGCACTGGGCCACTAGTCCTATATAATAAAACCTGAATATGCAAATCGACCAAACAGTTGAGCGACCAGCTGCTATGACGCGCACTGACCACCAGGGGGCAGACGCTCAGCATCTGCCCCCCGAGAGTGAGGCGACTGGCGTCAGCAATAGGGGTGCAGGGCCTGCCAGCGGGCGACACCAAGCCGCCAGCCAAGGTGGGTGCCAGTGGAGGGAGCCCCCCCAATTGCCCCACCCATTGGTCGCCCCACAGATGACCCTGATCACCGGCCAGGCCTAGGGACCCTACTCTATATATTGGGAACTGTCTCTTAGATTTAAAAATTAAAACCTGGCAAGGCTACTCTAACACTGAAAAAACAGGATGATGCAGCAGTGACATGCGTGGACTCTGGCTTGCACATTTTGTGGTCAGCCTGATTCTGACACTTATAACTGTGTGACAAAGCCAATTACTTAACTTCTCTCTGCTTCATTTTTTCCACCCATAAGATGAGGGAAATGGTACACTGCCTCTGAAGGATCATGTTATGTGCTACTTTTCATAATCAGGGCAAAAAAATGTAGCTGCCCATACAACAGCAGGATGCCTTTCACTTGTATTGAAAACTATGGTCACTGGTGCATGCAGCATCCCAGATTGCAAGAGGGATGTTCAACTACCGGTTTAGGCCCAACATCCCCCGAGGGGTCCAGGATTGCGAGAGGACACAGGCCAGGCTGAGGGACCCCTCCTTTACTACCCCCTCCCGCTCCCATGCACGAATTTCATGCCCCAGGCCTCTAGTTTTTATATAATTGCAATAGATAATCCAAAAATGAAATTAAGAAATAATTTATTTACAGTAACTTTGATAAGAATAAAGTACTTAGGGATAAATTTAACAAAAATACAAAACATAAACTCTGAAAACTGCAAAACACTGTTGAAAAAAATGTTAACACTTTGCACTCGCTTGCTTTTTTCTCGAGCTGCTACCGATGCTAACTGTGTCAAGTCACACTCGACATCCGAGTGCAAAAGGTTAACCCTTTGCACTCGCTTGCTTTTTTCTCAATTCCTTTATTCTATTCGGGATTTAATTTTTTAAATACCCCAGATTTTACAAAGTGCGGCAGTAGAATAAACAACTGGAGTTTCTTTTTATACAAACTTATTTATTTGGATTTTTTTACATTTCAAATTATTGATACATTCAAAGAGTATAAAAAGAGCTGCTACCGATGCTAACCGTGTCGAGTTACACTCGACATCTGAGTGCAAAAGGTTAAAGATCTGAAACCTGGAGGGGGTGGGACCCCATGTTTATTATTCAATGCAATCCCTATAGAAATAACAGCTGACTTCTTTGTAGAAATTGACAAGCTGATTTATAAAATTCATATGAAATTGCAAGTGATTCAGAATAGCCAAAACAGTCTTGAAAAAGAAGATAGGAGGAGGATTCACACTTCACTATTTTTAAACTTCCTACAAAGCAGCAGTAATCAAGTCAGTTTGGTACTGGCATAAGAACAAACATATAAATCAGTGGACTAGTCTAAAAATAAACCTATGTGTCTACAGTCAACTGATATTCTACAAGAAGAACAACACCATTCATTGAATAGTCTTTTTAACAACTCATACAGGAATAGCTGGCTAGCCACACATTTTTTAAAAATGAAATTGGAACCTTACCTCAAATGTACAAAAATTAACTCAAAATGGATCAAATAGCTAAACAGAAGAGCTAAAACTATAAAACTCTTGGAAGAAAACATAGAGGTAAATCTTTATGACCTTCATTTGGGAAAGAATTCTTAGATATGATACCAAAAGCACAAACAACAACAACAACAAATAGATAAATTAGACTTAATAAAACTTTAAAATGTTTGCCCTGGTCAGTATGGCTCAGTTGGAGTGTCGTCGCTATACACCAAAGGATCTTGTGTTTGATTCCTGGTCAGGGCACATAATCAAGTTTAAGGTTCAATTCCCAGTTGGGGTGCATGCAGGAGGCAAACAATCGATGTTTCTCTCTCTTTTTTTAAGATATATTTTTATTGATTTCAGAGAGGAAGGGAAAGGGAGAGAGAGATAGAAACATCAATGATGAAAGAGAAAAACTGAAGCAGTTCCTCTGAAAGAGATTCAGAAAGGAAATGAGCAACTTCTACACATCAGACAAATGAGAAAATAACCCCACAACCGCACCACACAGTCAGGAGAGAATCCCTAACTCCTAGCTTCTCCTTGAACACAATTTGGACCTCATATCTAGTGCCCCAACTTTTAGAACTCCCACCACAAAGAGATGGGTTCCCAAAATGTCTAGCTCTGAAAATTAACAGGGATTATGTCCACAAGACTATAACAAACAAAGATTAGAAAAATGGTTTCTAGGGAGGGCAGGAGAAACAGGGAGAGATTGATAAAAGGGTACAAACTTTCAGTTATAAATTGAGCTAGAGGCCCGGTGCATGAAATTCATGCACGCGGTAAGGGGGTCCCCTCAGCCCAACCTGCACCCTCTCCAATCCGGGAGCCCTCAGGGAATGTCCTACTGACGGCTTAGGCCCACTCCCCATGGTTCTCTGCTCTCTGTGGGGCCTGTCTGCTCCACACCACGGCGATGGGCAAGCAGGCCCTGCTGGATGTTGCCTGTGGGCCGCGCGTACCTGCTCCTGGGTCGCTGCGGCGACAGCCAAGCAGGCCCTACTGGGTGCTGCCTGCGGGCCCGCTTGCCTGCTCGCAGGTCGCCGTGGCTACGGCCAAGCAGGCCCTGCTGTCTGCTGTCAAGCTGTGTGGCCGCCCTCGCCTCCCGGGGCCAGCGATGGTTCCGGGAGCCTGCGGACGTGGCTTGGTGCAGCCGCCCTCGCCTCCCGGGTTGGCGATGGTCCTGGGAGGCTGCGGGCTTGGCGCCTGTGTCCAGGACCCAGGCCGCTTGGTGCCGCCCCACCCCCGGCTGGTTGGTGCCTGTGTATGCAAATTAACCCACCATCTTTGTTGTGTTAATTTGCATACTCCTGATTGGCTGGTGGTCGTCACGTGTGTATGGTCAATTTGCATATTTCTCTTTTATTAGTGTAGATAAGGTCTAAGTTGACTAGTTGATAACATTGTATTGTATAATTGAGATTTGCTAAGAGAGTAGAACTTAAATGTTCTCACCCCTCCCCCAAAAAAGTAAATATGTGAGGTGAAGGGTATTTTAATTAATTCAATGGGGAGAATTCTTTCACAGTGTATACATATATCAAATCATCATATTGTACACTTTCAATATTTTATAATTTTATTTGTCAATTATATCTCAATTAAGCTGAAAACAAACAAAATAAAAGGCTTTTCCACCAGCTCCATGGAAGACAATGGAGAAATGTTTTCAGAATTCTGAATTTTCAACCTCAAATTCCATTCTCAGTCACTATTAATCAAGTGTAAGGGTAAAGTAAAAATGTTTTCATGCATCCAGGGTCTCAAGTTTACCTCTCCTCAGTAGATTTAAGTTCTCTGTCATATTTAGAGAATAAACACTCCTTTGGGGAGCTGGACAGGGCTTCACTGGGAATATTTCACTAGGGAAGGGGGTACATGGAGACACATTCCTCCTGTGTTTGAAATTGAGTGGAAATTTTCAGTTCTCTTCGAGAGTTCAATAATGAAATAGGAATAGGCACATAGAAAACTAAGTAGATGAATATTAAGGCAGTTATTAAAAGAAGGAAAACTACAAGTTGTTTATAAAAGTGTAAAAAATTATACTTGCCTCTGATATCATGAAAATTAACTGCAAAAAAAAGTAATATAACTAAATTGAGAAGATGGGTGAAAGGGAAATCTGTGTCCAACAGTAGTGGTATAAAAGAGTGGATTCTTCATTTTTCATAATAGGAAGTCCATAAATCATTTAGAAAGGGAAAAAATCAGAAAATGGCAGTACACATGTTATTTAACAATATGAAGATAAATACTAGAAGAAATATCTTAGTGAGTTGAAAGTAAGGAAGCAGGCTGCTACTATTTTTTATTATGTCTTGTAATTCTATTTTAGTTTTAAAACAGGTATATGTATTCTTTGATTTTAAAATGTTTAAGATGTAAAAGAGAGGAAAGTGCTGAGAGCGTGCTTGTCTATAGCAAAGAACACAGGCAACTTCCAGCCCCATTGCACCCCTCTTTTTTTTGTTGTTGTTGTTGTTGTTGTTAATCCTCACCCGAGGATATTTTTCCTTTTTTTTTTTTTTTTAAGAGAGAGTGGAAGTGAGAGGGAGAGACACAGAGAGAGAAAAACATCAATGTGAGAGAAACACATCAATTGGCTGCTTCACGTATGTGCCCCAACCGGGGCTGGGGATCGAGCCTGTAATCCTACAGTCAGTGGGCCAGAGCTCTATCCACTGAGCCAAACTGGCCAGGGCGCATCCCTCTTTTTTTCCCATTCTCATTTCTCCTGCCCTCTCAGCTGCACAAGATCCCCAAGCCTCTGTCCTGTGCAAAATAGCTCTGACCTCTCCCAGTTTCTGGTATAAGTAGGTCCAAAATATTGCATGGAGGGAAATGGCATGCCCTTTCAATGTGTCATAGACAGTAGAATAAATTCAAAGAAATGTTAATTTGAAAAAAGAAAAAGTAAAAGGTGGAGGATTATATACTGAACAGTAGAGATCCTGTTAACTCTAAGGGAATGCAAGCGGGGAGGGAAACAGCAATTAAATGAGTATGTGGGGATGAGGGCGGGCGGGGGGGCGGGGAGGGCGGGAAGGGACCATAATTGGCAAGCGAGCGTTGTATAGAATATCAAGAAGTAGAGCTTCACAAAGGAGCAGTGCACAGAAGCTGCAGAGAAGCCATGTCAATTGGGAAGTTGTTAGTTGGGTTTTGGTAGTTGGGAAGTTGTTCTGACCTTTGAGAGAGAGATTACTATAGAGCAGTGGTTCCCAACTGGGGACACTTCTCCACTGTTCCCCATGGGACATTTGGTATTATCTGGAGACATTTGGGGTTGTCAAAACGGGTAGTGCTACTGGCATCTGGTAAGTAGAGTCCAGGGATCCAAGATTCACAGATAGCTCCCAATGACAAAAGAATTATCTGAACCAACATGTCAATAGTGCTAAGATTGAGAAATTCTGCTATAGATTAAGGAACGGTGAGGAAAAGAACCTGTTAGTTGCAAGAAATAAAAGAACATGATCTAATTTGAAGGTATTTATTGTATCCTATATTCTTGAGAAATCAAAGGAGGGGAATAAAGTATAGCAGCTAATTTGAAAGGGAAGCAAAATTGAAAAAATAATTGAAATGCTTAGAGTCTGGCACATATTAAGTATTTAATAAATATTGCTTTCATTATGAAGAACATGTTTATTAAGAATTCAGTAGGTTCGTTAACAGATTTTCATTGGTTACTACAGGAGAAACAAATAAATGAAATATACATATGTTTATATTCTTATCTTACTAGTTTACAAATCCTATAAGTAGGGTATTTATTTTACTCCTACATTCTACAAAAAACTAATCTTGCCATAATTAACCCTAAATACACATTTTTGCTTAGTAAAGAAATCATATTTATGAATTAGCCATTCTTCACAAAAACAACATATAACATTTAACTCATTAAATTATAATTAATTATTTCCCTTTTTTTTTACCCCTCCCTGCTAGACCATAAGCAACACAAGAGTAGAGCAAGTTAGCTTAGCCATCTCTGTATCATTTAGTTTCTAACACCATGCCTGGCACATAATAGGTGCCCAGTAAAGTGTTTGTTAAATAAATGAATGAAATCACAATCAGTGTCAGTAGTGTATTTTTTGAATACCAGCTGTTGGCATCCCAGAGGAGGGGGAATATAATATGAAAATATTTATCAGATAGTCTTCTGTTTAATGTGAGTCTTCTGTTTAACATATCTTTATATTTAGAACTTCAGAAAATTTTTGGAAAAAAAAATAGCTCAGCTATAATTTCCTTTAAAGTTCTGCCTTGTTTTGTTTTTTTAATCTCTGCAGTGCTGAATTTTCCCAAGGTCATTACTGGGACGGACTAGGCTCTCCTCCAGATTCTCCAGCTCCTGGGAGTGATGTGTATTGCAGCAGTGAGCCGAGTGACCCTCAGTATGACCAGAGTCTCCTGGAGAACTTATTTTACACAGTACCTGTAAGTCATTGAATCTGAAGCTTTAGGAGTTAGTTAACAATTAGAGTATTAATAGTATTAGTAGGGGCCCGCATCTTGCTACTTGCCAGATAGAAAGCTATCCATTTTATATACCATATTTAATTGTAGTGACAACCTGAAAAGGAAAATATTGTCCTCATTCTGCAGGTGCGGAAACAGGCCTAGTAAGATTAAGTATGTTGTCTAAGTACACATAGTTTTAGAGGCAGGATTTAAATTCTAGTTTACCTGAGTCCAAATATCCTACATAATAAAAAGGTAATATGCAAATTGTATCACTCCGCTACGCCCACGATTGGGCCGGCTGGAGGCGCGGGGGGTGGGACTCAGGGTGGCCGATTGGCTGGCGGTAGGAACGGGAGGCGGGGACTCACGAGTCCCCGACCCCTGCGCCTCCGCCGGCCTAAATGGCTGCGGAAGGACCCCCATCCAGCAGCAGTTTTCCTCTGGCCACCCACCGATCAGAGCGCCTCCCGATCGGAGTTCCTCTCGGGGTGGCCGATCGTGCTGGCTGGAGGCACTCTGATCGGCGGGTGGCCAGAGGAAAACTGCTGCTGGCGGAAAACTGGTGCCGGCAGCCAGGTGAAGGAAAAGTCTATTGCACGAAACTTCGTGCAACGAGCTTCTAGTATTATATAGCTTCCTTAGAGCTCTTCTAAGGAAGAGCTAATGCAGGTGTACCTTCAGAACCACTCTTGACTGGTATCTTTTCAAAATATTCCAGACACACCTCTACTTACTGGTGACAAATACCTCTACTGTTCTAGCATTTTCAAAGTTCTTATATCAAGCCATATGTTCTGTTTATTGGCTTTTAGTATTTCCTAGGGTCTACACTTATTAAGTTCAATCCATGTTCCACAAGTAATCATTTATATTTGTGAACATTGCTGTCAAATTCCCAATTTTCCTTTTCTCCGGGTAAGAAAAGATAACTGAAATATAAGGTAGTTTATACCAGCTCACTGATAAGACAATGAATGCTATCTGATAAGACAATGAATGCTATCAGGGTTCTTATCAAACTGGGAGAACTTTTATATGAGATTGTCAGGAGAGAGCATTATGAGGAGTTAGGGGTTTTTAATGGGACTTGAAAGATGGTGTTTAGAGAGAAAAAGGATATGAAATGGGAATACAAAGAATGACCTATCTAGAGAAGCAGTTTGTGCTCTGCAAGGTATCTAAATTGACTAGATGAAAATTTCTGTGGAAAAGTTGTCCATAAGGCAGGCTAGCATATTGCAACCAGTCTGTGAAGCCTGTGAATGTCAGATGATGAGGAAATGACATGGTCATGATAGTGTTTTAGGAATGTTAATCTGGCAATGATGTAGGGGGCCAATAGGGGAGAATGACCAGAAGCAGATAGGAAGCCATTGGGCTACTAGAGGTGTGAGAGAGGCGGGGAGCCTGAATAACAGTGGCAGCATTTGGAAAGGAGAAGGTGGATTTAAAAGACATTATGAGCCTGGCCAGCGTAGCTCAGTAGTTAAGCATCAACATATGAACCTGGGCATCACAGTTCGGTTCCTGGTCACGGCATATGCCCGAGTTGTGGGCTTGATCCTCAGTGTGGGGCGTGCAGGAGGCAGCTGGTGAATGATTCTCTCTCATCATCATTGATGTCTCTATCTCTCCCTTCCTCTCTGAATTCAATAAAAATATATGTATTAATAAATAAATAAATAACATTATGAATTGTTAGGATTTCATGACTTCCTGCCTTCAAAATTAGCACTGCCCAGCTGGAATGGCTCAGTGGTGAGCATCGACCTATGAACCCAGAGATCACAGTTCGATTCCTAGTCAGGGCACATGCCAGTGTTGCAGGCTCGATCCCCAGTGTGGGCTTGCAGCCAATCAATGATTCTCTCATCATTGATGTTTCTGTCTCTCTCTCCCTCTTCCTTCCTCTCTGAAATCAATAAAAATATTTTTTTTAAAGTGAAAATCATCACTGATACTCTGTTACCTATAGGCTAAAAAGGAAAAGGAATTATATTTATTTCATATTTTTTCTGTGCCAAGGAATTTACTTTACCTGTTATTTATTCAGTACTGTACCCAAATGTTTTAAATTTGTTATTTCATTTCATTCTTTTTCTAGTCCCATGAGAGAGTGTTATCTTTTTTACATATCATGAAATAAAATCTCAGAGACATTAATTACTAGTAATAAGTGACAGAACTAGAATTCTTACTCTGGTCTGTCTGACAAAAAGCCTGTGTTTTTCCTGCTTAGACCACACCATCTCATCAGCTTTGAGCATGGCATTAGAATATGATCTTGTCTTACCTCCCTCACCTCATCTCCCATTTTGCTCTATACCCATTGGATACTCCTGTCATACTGATTATCGTACTTCTCCTCAGACATTTAGCTCCTTTCCTATCTCATATTTTACTCATACTGCCCCTTCTACTTTGAATGTTGAAATGCCCTTGTACATCTGGTAAACTTGTCTTCATTCTTTATTAATTCATCACCTCTCTGAAGAAAATATCCCAGACATAGCCAAGCAGAATTTTTTGCCTAAATGTCTGCAATATCCTGTACATACCTCTGTTATGTATAGGATACAATTCCTTATGAAAGCAACTATGTCTTTATTATCTTTTTATTACCACTAGAATAAAGGTCTGATAGATATTGAATACTCAGTGGATATTTAAAAATTTATGAATGGCACTATGTAATCCCCAATGCTATCAATGATGAGAGAACAAAATAATTTTAGAAAATGTTTGTTGACAGAAAAAAAGGAATGAGAATTTAAGAAAATGGGGAGACCAAGGAGTTAGAATGCTCATGTCCTTCCTTGAGGTCATTGTTTGATGTTCTTAATATTGACTAACATCCACAGCTTAGAAATTGAGCATTATTGCCTTGTTTTTGGTTCCTTAAAATTCTTAGCTTTTGAACAACCTAGATTATGTTTATTATCATTTCCTTCAGGCTATGGACTCAACTAGATTTTTATTGCATTGTCAATAAGCATTTTTAAAAGCTTACTAAGAGCAGAAAGCTTTGTAGGGTTGAGTACGCGGGAGACCATGGCATCCTCCTCGGCCCCGTTTGCTATTGTACCGGAACTACAGCAACCCCCAGCCCAGGTTTCTGTTTTACCTCCAAAACCAAGAAGCATTTTGTGCAGCAGAAGGTGAAGATGCTCTGGACATGTTCATGTTCCTCTGGAGCATAACCCACTCTATCAATGAGTTCAGCAAGGTGCCTTCCCCTGTGATTCTGCTGTCAGATAATTTTAAGGCCAGATCCAAGATCAAGGTCAACAATTACCTATTCCACAGGGAAAATACACCCAATTTCAAGTTCAAGGAGTATTGTCCCAAGGTCTTCAGGAAGCTCCATGATCAATTTGGCATTGATGACCAAGATTACATGGTGTTTCTTACCCGAAGTCCCCCAAGTGAAAATGAAGGCAGTGACGGTCACTTCCTTATCGCCTATGATCAGATTCTGGTTATCAAAGAAGTATCCAGTAGGGACTTTGCTGACATCCATAGCAACCTCTCCAACTACTACCAGTACATTGTAAAGTGCCATGGCAAAACGCTACTGCCCAGTTCCTGGGGATGTACTGAGTTAGTGTGAATAATAAAGACAATTACATGCTTGTGATGTGCAACATGTTTAGCCACCATCTTCCTATGCACAGAAAGTGTGACCTCCAGGGCTCCCTAGTGCTCCTGGAGATGCCAAGAAGAAAGCAGTTCATGTAGCATGGGCTGGGGCTGAGATCTCTATTGTCCATACTGAGCAGTATGCTAATCGATTCCTGGATTTTATTACCAACATCTTTGCCTAAGAGACTCTGTGGTGGGGTTCTGAGAGGCTTGGGGAAATTGTGGATATTCTGGTCATTACTTCTTATCTTCCTCTTGCAAAATTCAGGCTACAGGCTCCTTCCAGCCAAATAACTACATCTTGTTGAGTAAGCGCTTTCTGAACCTCAGAAATACATCATCTTTTCTCCCCTTTGTCCAGTTTTCTTCTCTCCCTCCCCTCCAACAAATCTGCTTGCTTCATTAGAATATTAATGTTGATTCTCTCCCAAGTGCCTTGCTTTTGTAAAAATGTTCTGTTATTTCTATAACATAGGGGGAGTTGGGGGAGGGGGTTGTTTGCTGTCTTCAGGACCTGACTAGTAGATGAACCTGGCTCAAATAACTATGGATGCACTTTGCTCTGTGGGATGAACTAAGAGTTTTGCTGATAACCTTACAGAACTCATTGTGGCATGTTTCCTTCTGACTAGGCCCTGGGGTGGAATACTTTTATGATACTACAGATTTGTGACAGGCATGCACACATGATGGGATAAGGCCAATCCTACACATAGAGGTGGGGTGGAGAGTGGTCAGCAGGAAGGCACCTCATGGAGGTGGGAACTAAGAGGACTCTTATGATTATGCAGGGGACTAGAAAAAAATCTCTCAAGGATTGGGTACTCTCTCCAACCTCTTCCCTCACTCCATTTCCACTCCAACTCTGAACTTCTGGGCACAGGAACTCAGAGATGGATGGCCAAAGTGCTCAAACCTGGGTGAAGGTGTTTGACTATTGCTGCTCTTCCCCAGGACCACACACCCCTTCTGGTGCTGGAACCCTTCAGTGGTGTTGTGGCCTGTTCTGGAGACTGGGATGATAGGCCAAGGGTAGTAAAGTTTATTCCCCATGTTAAATTTTATATCTTCATGTCTAACCATCTCTGAGGTTTTATTCCTAGTAAAAGGGACTATCTCTACCTGGGTCAACCCTGGTCATTTCAAAAAGATGGAGGTCTCAAGTATGGGCACATCCTCTACCCCCTGGAGGTGTGTGCCTACCATACTTCCTTCCCCTACCCTTTTCACACCCTTTTTCCAGTTAGGTTTGTTATTCTGTTCTCTTCTTTCTAATTTTACTAGTGGTCTGGTGCATGAAATTCGTGCCCTGGGGTGGGTGAGGGAGGGTGTTCCTCAGCCCAGCCTGCACCCTCTCCAATCAGGAACCCCTCGGGGGATGTCTGACTGCCGGCAGTTGGACATCCCTCTCACAATCCGGGACTGCTGGCTCCCAACCGCTCGCCTGCCTGCCAGCCTGATCACCCCCTAACCACTCCCCTGCTAACCTGATCAACGACTAACTACTCCCCTGCCAGCCCGATTGCCCCCAACTGCCCTCCCATGCCGGCCCAATCGCCCCCAACTGCCCTGTGCTGCTGGCCCAGTAACCCCCAACTGCCCTCCCCTACAGGCCTGGTCACCCCCAACTGTCCTCCCCTGCCGGCCCAGTCGCCCCTAACTGCCCTCCCCTGCCAGCCCAGTCACCCCTAACTGCCCTCCCCTGCTGGCCTGGTTGACCCCAACTGCCCTCCCCTGAAGGCCTGGTCATCCCCAACTGCCCTCCCCTGCTGGCCTGATCACCCACAACTACCCTCCCCTGCTGGCCATCTTGTGGTGGCCATCTTTGACCACATGGGGACGGCCATCTTGTGCGAAGGCATGAGGGTCAATTTGCATATTACCTCTTTATTATATGGGATGGCATTTACCAGTGACTTTGCCTCAAATTATGGTAGAAATACAGGCTTTGGAACCCAGGGAGATCAAACCTGCCTATACTACTTAACGCTGTGAATCATAAACAAGCTAACTTCTCTCAGCTTTCATTTTTCTCACTTATAAAATTTAGGTAAGGTCACCTTTTAGAAATGTGGTATTAGAAATACACATGAAGCATTCAGCATAGTACCAGATATATAGCAGTCAGTCAATAAATAGTGGTTATTATTATAGTTAGTTTGAAAGAAGAATCTATTTTGTTTGAAGTGCACTTGTAGGTTATTTTTGTTATTATTATTGACCCTTGAACAACACGGTTTTGAACTGCACATGGCTACTTGTACACAGATTTTTTTCAATTCATATTCAGCCCTGTGTATCTGCAGATTTTGCATCCATGGATCAACAACCATGGACTGAAAACAGTATTTTTACATTCCCAACCATGGTTTCCCAACTGTGATTCATGAAAATACTGTTTTTGATTCACAGTTGGTTGAATCTGTGATTCAAAAGGCCAAGTGTAGTTAGGGTTTGAGGAAGTCAAAAGTTATAGACAGATTATTGACTACACAGGGGGATCAGTGCCCTTAACTCCCACTTGTTCAAGGGTCAACTGTATTTTTGTATAACCAGGAGAAACATGGGATTATCTGATACCCGGGTGTTAGTTATCACTTTAAAAATGATATATGTACAGAGAAGAAATTGATTACTTGTAGAGAAATGTTTTTGTTACCACTACCCCCAAAACACTTATCTTTTAGTGCCTCTTTTCGTTTCTTCCCCCCACCCATAGAAATCTGATAGCAGCATTAGTGATTTCTTCAGTGAAGATGATGATATTGTCCCTTCTAAAAAAATGAACCAATCGAAAGTTCTTGCCAGATCTTCTAAGGTTCTGGAGTCAAATGATCACAAGATGAAGAAGAGAGCAGCAGGCAAGAAAAATAGGTGAGCCTCTTTACGAATGCTTGCTTAGAGGCAAAAGCAAAAGAAGATTATTTTTACAAGATTTAAAGTGAAATGACCTGTGCTTATCCAACAGTATCAGGCTGATTAAGTTAGTTACTGTAACTCATTAAATATTGTAGTACTTAAAAATATAATAACATGAAAAGATGGATATGATGAAATGGTTCAGAAAGAAAGCAGAATTCTAGGTTGTATATGTGCTGCATTATATTTGTGTAAAAATATACATAAGGAAAGCAAATGAAGAGGAATACAAAAAAATAATGATAGTAGATATATTAAAGTAGTGGGTAACTGAAGTCTATCCCATGTAGAAAAGCTAGTTCTTTGACATAAGTTTCTATACATGTATGGAGATAAGCCTATAGATTAGAAAAATGTTTTTACAGTTTTTGAGATTTCTTTCACTGTGGATTAGGACCAGAATTTTGATAAAATCCATTTCCCAGTACTTGATAACTTGTGAATTAAGATGCTTGCTGCCCTTCCTTCTTTCTCCTCTTGCCAATGCAAACTAGATCATTTCATATTGGGCCTCTGACTGTCTGCCTCACTGTCTGTATGAATTCCTTTCAGAAATTTGGTTGAACAACAAATGAAATCAATAACTCCAGAAGATGCCCAAGTGATGACACTAAGTGTAGATAGGCTGGCCCTTCTGGGTAGAACACACTCAGTCAGAATCATCATTGAAACAATGGAAGTTCCTCCAGAGAGTCCACAGATGACCCCTGGCAAAAAAAGCTTTCCTGGGAGACCACCTAAGCTGACAACAAAAAAGCGGTATGTCTCTAACATGGGAAAGCTAAATTTGACAGTGGGAAGTGTCGGATAAAAATATCTATAATAATAAAACCGTAATATGCTAATTAGGCTTGATGTCCTTCCGGATGACTTTCCGGACAAAGCAGGGGCTGTAAGGGGCGAGGGCCACTGCAGCGGGCGGGGGCTGAGCCCCTTGCACGAATTTCATGCATCAGGCCTCTGGTAAATAAATAATTGTATAATACTTTATGGTTTGTAAAATACTTTCATAGGCACCATTCAAGCAACAAAAATGTATTGAAAATTCTCCCACTAAGTCCCAAGCACTATGCTAGATATGTGTAAGAATAAAGAAAGTTAAGACCCAAACTCTGTTTTTACATACTTTACAGTCAGCGGGAGAGAGATTTTTAAATGCCTATCTGTAATATAGGGCTTTAGGGTTCAAAATAGAAGCTTTATATTAAAAGTGCTGTGGGAGCAGAAGGAAGGGAGCCTTTAATATTGCCTGGCAGGATTGGTGAAAGCTGTGAAGAGAGGAGATGGTTCCTCTGAGGACCTGAGATCCTGAAAATAGAACCCTGAAAGATATGTAGAATTTATCAGACAAAAAATAAGTTTATTATTTGGTTTGTTTTTAATCACTTTTTTTTTTTAGCACCTTCTTTGTGGAATATCACTTTCCTGTGGGCTTTTCCAAAAGTGGATTGGGAAAGACAACTTTGATAACTGAGGTCGTTCGACTCGCCTCCAGCAAAATTGCAGATGGAAGTAAGAGAAAGACTGGTTTTCTGCTTCTTAAACATTTTTGCTTTGGAAGATTTTGAATCCCTAATTATTGATCTGACTCTTAACAGTATCATCGAATTTTAGATTTGAAAGGGAGGTGGGTGGTGTCAAAGCATGGATTCATGATGGCTCTATTTGGGTGACAGGTACTTATGTGTCTGATTCTCCTTGCAGTGGTGAAATTCCAGCAGAGATTTGTGTTTCCCGTACAGTTTGGTGGTCCAATGATAGAACATTGGTGGAATTCCAATCTTATTTTCCAAATTTACACAAAGAAAACCCCACAGAAAAAGGTACTTTACGTGATTTTGACATTTACACCAGGGTTTTGGAGCATATACTTAAAACTATATGTCTCTATAACTATAATAGGAATTTCTGTAGGCTCAAACAACAGTAATGCTTTTGATTATTTATTATCATTATTTTTAAATTTCTGTTTGCTGTTTGTTATAGAGCAGATATTATTGTCTATTTGCTGTTGCTATACAATGGATGTGCTAAAATTTCTACATGAACATACTGTCAAATTTAATCATTACAGCAACTTTGTGAATATGGAACATTATTTTCTTCATTTTACAAATGAAATAAACTGAGATTCAGTAACTTCTATAAGATCACCCATGCTAATAAAAGAAAATCCAGGATTCCACCCCAAGTCTTTGACTTTAGATCCTAAGTGCTTACTTAATGTCTTTACTGTGCTCCCTACTATGAAGAGTTGACTGTTTGGATTGATGTAGGCTATTAGCCTTAATTTGAGATCCTACTTTTTTTTGGCAGAATACTTATAATTCACCCATGTTCAAGATAATGTAATGTGGGCAGCGGTTTTGATCAGCTCATTCCACGTCTATAAAATCCATTTGTAACTAGTCTTCTCTAATAAAATGGTAATATGCAAATTAACCATCACTCCGCTACATAAGCCACGCCCACCAGCCAAGCCACGCCCACCAGCCAATCAGGGCGAGTATGCAAATTAACCCCAATCCAAGATGGCTACAGCCACAGAGAGCAAGGTTTCCCCGGTAACAGGGGAAGCCAAGCTTTCCATAGCCATTGCAGGCCTAAGCCTCCACTCAAGCTACAAAGTTTCAATTATAGAAGGTAAACAAATTCAAACAAATGGCAGCAGAATGGAGCTTGAGAGAGCAGGCCAGGGTTGCCGGCGGCAACAGGGGAAGCAAAGCTTTCCGCACACCCTGGCCGGGCTCACCCGCTTAAGGCTACAAAGTTTCAATTGTAGAAGGTGAATTAACTGCCACAGAAATGGCTGCCGCCCCAGAGGGAACAGCAGGCTTGGCTCTGCTCCAGGCTACAAAGTTTCAATTGTAGAAGGAAAATAAATCCCAGATACCAGGGCCTCTGCTTGGGTTGCCAGGGGGCGTGGCCGGCCTGCAAACCACCACAGGCCCCTCGCTCAGGCCACTCCACACCCCAAGGGAACCCCACCCTGATCCAGGACACCCTTCAGGGCAAACCAGCTGGCCCCCACCCGTGCACCAGGCCTCTATCTTATCTAATAAAAGAGTAATATACAGATTGATCATCACTGCAACACACAATATAGCTGCCCACATGTGGTCAAAGATTCTGCCCCCATGTGGACACAAGATGGCCACTACAAGATGGCCAGCAGGGGAGGGCAGTTGGGAGGCACCCGGCCTGCAAGGGAGGGCAGTTGAGAGGGACTAGGCTTCCAAGGGAGGGCAGTTGGAGGTGATCAACCCTGCAGGAGAGGGCAGTTAGGGGTGACCAGGCCGGCAGAGGAGGGCAGTTGGAGGTGATCAACCCTGCAGGAGAGGGCAATTAGGGGTGACCAGGCTGGCAGAGGAGGGAAGTTGGGGGCAAACAGGCTGGCAGGGGAGCAGTTAAGCATCAACCAGGCTGGCAGCGGAGTGGTTAGGGGGTGATCAGGCTGGCAGGCAGAAGCGGTTAGGGGCAATCAGGAAGGCAGGCAGGCAAGCAGTTGGGAGCCAGCAGTCCTGGATTGTGAGAGGGATGTCTGACTGCCCGTTTAGGCCCGATCCCACCGGTATCGGGCCTAAACGGGCAGTCAGACATCCCTCCAGGAGTCCCAGATTGGAGAGGGTACAGGCTGGGTTGAGGGACAACCCCCCGCCGTGCACGAATTTCGTGCACCGGGCTTCTAGTACAACATAAATCATTAAACAATGTCATGAGCAGTTTTTACTTCTTTCAGTAAAGGAGTAGCTTTTGCATATTTGACCTCTTTGGTATGGATAGCATGAATAATGCATTTTGGGTTTTTGTTTGTTTTTTTCAGAGGGTTTTTTTAAAATAGAGCAGAATAGGAGGAAGAGGAGGAAACATACATAATTTCACAAACTCAAGAAAACCTCTATAAACATTTCCGAATATTTAAATTGAATCACCTAGTTAATCCTTTTTTTCTAATTGTAAAAGAATTATACATATTTTTATAGAAACTTGAGAAATATTTTTTAAAATATATTTTTATTGATTTCAGAGAGGAAGGGAGAGGGAGAGAGAGATAGAGAAACATCAATGATGAAAGAGAATCATTGATTGGCTGCCTCCTGCACGCCCCCTACTGGGGATCAAGCCCACAACCTGGGCATGTGCGCTTGACCGGAATCAAACCTGGAACCCTTCAGTCCGCAGGCCGACGCTCTATCCACTGAGCCAAACTAGGTAGGGTGAGAAATACTTTTAAAAAGCAAAAATCACCTGTTATCCTATCACCAAGAAATAACTATCCTATCTAATAATAGAGTAACATGTAAATTACCATCACTCCGCTATGCCCACGATTGGGCGGCGGGAGGCTGGGGGCGGGACTCGGGGTGGCCTATCCGGCCCTTGAGAGGCACGGATCCGCTGCCACTGAGGGGGGCTACCCTGCTGTTGAGAGGCGCAGGGGGCGGGAGTCCCGCCCCCTGTGCCTCTCAACGGCCAGATCCGCGGCCGCTGAGGGGGCCTGCCGAGGACACCCAGCTGCGCCTCTCAACGGCAGGGTAGCCAGGTGTCCGCGGCAGCCCCCCTCAGCGGCCGTTGACCATCAAAAGCGTGGGAGCTCCCGCCCCCTGCGCCTCTCAACAGCAGGGTAGCCCTCCTCAGCAGCCGCGGACCATCAAAAGCGTGGGAGCTGGGTGCCTGTCTGCTCCGGCACCAGGCCTTTCGGAAGCCTCTGCTGAGCCGGAGGCTTCCAAAAGGCCTGGTGCACCAGTGGACAGGCACCCAGCTCCACCGCGAAAAGCGAAAGCGTGTAGGGGACCCTACACGTGCATGATTCAATCATGCACTGGGCCTCTAGTTAATATTTATATGTGTTCTTTTCTCTTTTTCAAATGACTACAGTATATTATATATCTAAATCATTGTCAGTATTAGGATAATTTTGTATGCAGTTTTTATCCTTTTTTAAAATTTAACATTGTCTTGAAGGTTTCTCTTTTTTATTTTTCAAAAATATGTTTAGCCCTAGCTGGTATGGCTCAATGGATAGAACATCAGACTGAGGACCAGAAGGTCCCAGGTTCAATTCCAGCCAAGGGCATGTACCTCAGTTGCAGGCTCCTTCCTGGCCTGGGCCCTGGTCAGGCCATGAGAGGAGGCAATCAGTCAATGTATTTCTCTCACATCGATATTTCTCTGTCTTTCCCTCTCTCTTTCATGCTCTCTAAAAATCAATGGGAAAATATTCTCAGGTGAGGATTAAAAATATAAAATAAAATAATGAAATATTTAAAAAAAGAAAGAAAGATAAGAAAAATTAAGTTAAATCAATAAACTATTAAAAATATCTATATGTTTAATCTTTTCTGCAAAATTTTATAAATATTTCAATACCTTATTTTTATTAAATATAACATTGTTTATATTAATTCAGACTTTTAGTAGACATCATTTTAATGGCTGATATTTCATTGTAGGAATGGACAGTAATTAGCTTAATTATAATAACTTGATTATTGAACATCTAGTTATTTCTCTTTGTTAAATATACATATTTGTATGTAAGGTTTTTATGTATTTACTAGAAGCCCAGTGCACAGATTTGTGCACATTGAAAGGAAATTAATTAGAAGAAATATTTTAGAGGCCAGGGGTTCCTTCAGCCCAGCCTGCACCCTCTCGCAATCCAGGAGCCCTCAGGGGATGTCCAACTGATGGCTTGGGAGCGGGCCTAAGCCAGCAGTTGGACATCCTTAGCACTGCCTTAGAAGCAGGAGAGGCTCCAGCCACCGCTGCTGCGCTCGCCAGCTGTGATCCCGTCTCAGAGCTTCTGACTGAGCGGCACTCCTCCTGTGGGAGTGCACTGAACACCAGGGGGCAGCTCCTGCATTGAGCGTCTGCCCCCTGGTGGTCAGTGTGCATCATAGCGACCGGTCGTTCTGCCGTTCGGTTGATTTGCATATTAGCCTTTCCAGAAGTGAAATTACTGGGTCAAAGAATATGAATATTTAAAGCTTTTTATATTTATTGCAAAATTTGCTGTCCAAAAGTATGTTGCCAGTTTATATTCCCAACTTCAGGCATATGACAGCCTCTGTTTCTCTATAACCTTGATAGCATCAGCAATAGTGTTTTGTTATTTTCCTAGCTTTAATGGCAAAAAATTATATCATTTTTCATTTCATATATTTAAGAGTGAAGTTGAACAATTTTCATAAAGAATTAACTCTTAAAAATAGAAAGAGAAAATCTTCTTACTTTATGACTCATGAAACCCTCTATAATCTCCGAGGGAGAAGTAGTGAAGCCCAGAAAGGGGACCAAAATATGGCAGAATATGGATTTCTATTTAGAGTTGCCTCAGTCAAATAATTAAGCTATTTATTTCATAAAACTATGGGTGCCTATATAAGATATCATATGTTGTCATTTCAATTAATTAAAGTTTCCTGTGGCTCCTCTTTAACTTAAACTTTTTCTTTCCTTCTTCTTTTAGCCAGAAGTCATTGGATCTGCATCACTGCCTTTGAGAGCTGTCATTCAGTCTGAATTGCTTTCTTTCAGTGACCAGCTTCCAGTGCAACAGGAAAATAGTCAAGTTCCACTTGGCCCCCTCAAGGTACATAGATATAATTCAGGCAGTCCAGTATTTATGAAGCACATATTACTGGCTGGCCCTGAGAATATAACAGTGAAGAAGAAAATCAGGGTCCCTGCTCTTGCAGCTTATATTAAACTAGAGGCCCAGTGCACGGATTCGTGCACATTGAAAGGAAATTAATTAGAAGAAACATTTTAGAGGCCGGGGAGTGACCGCAGGAGATTGGCTCCAGGGTGTGTCCAGCCCATCTCACCCAGTCATGGTCAGCTGGACCCCAGCAGCAAGCTAGCCTACCGGTTGGAGCTTCTGCCCCTGGTGATCAGTGCGCATCATAGTGACTGGTCAAACAGTCAAATAAACAGTCAGACACTTAGCATATTAGGCTTTTAGATAGATAGATAGATAGATAGATAGATAGATAGATAGATAGATAGAGCAACAGAAGTGCTGTGAAGGAAATAAATGGTATGATGTGATAATGAGTACTGGGAGGAAATAGGAGATGGTGGTCAGGGAAGGTCTCTCCAAGGAGGTGACATTTAAGGTGAGATTTGATGAATGAGAGGAAGAAACTACCAAGTAAAAAGCACAGGAAAGATCATTTTGGACAAGGAATAACACATCCAAAGGCCCTAACATGGGAATGGGCTTGGTGTTGTCAAGGGACAGAATGTCGGTACAGGATAGTGAACCAAAAAGGCAAGTGGTAGAAAATAAAATTGGATGGGCAGGCAGGAGCTATAACATTGAGTTTGTAGGTCAAAGTAAAGGATTTAAATTTTATCCTAAGAGGCAAGAAAGAACATTGAAGTATGGGAATGACAACTCATTTACATTTTAAAAGATTACTGTGTGGAAAACAGACTGTGGGGGCAAGAAGGAAAATGGGAAAGTTGTTGGATTAGTTCAGAAAAGAGATTGTTCATGGCTTGGAGTAGAGTAGTGACCATGGACAAGGAGAGAAGTGACTGAGTTTGTGCTCGGTGAATGAATTCTGATCTATAATTCATTAGAGAAAGGGTTCGTTCCTTGTACAGGCAGTCCTCGGGTTACGTCGGACTCGATGTACGTTGTTACGTCGCCATCTCCCATCTATATATATATAAAAGGCTAAGTGACCAGCCGCACGTCCATCCGACTGTCTGGCCGCACGGCTGGTACATATGACGCATACTGGCAATTTAAAAATAAAGGTTGACTCACACATGCATGATACATATAAAGCTCTTGCTGGCACCAATCACATGTGACGCCAGAATGTATCTAAAGACCAACTATTGGCACAAAAGATTGCAACCTAACATAATCAAAACTGAAGTATTAACAGGATCTCCGGAAGGAGAGGTTGTTCTGATTCCAAGAATTGATTTGTCCCCGTCTGACACTGGCCTCCCATTTAAATTAATTCAAAGACAATTTCCCGTGATGCCAGCATTTGTGATGACTATTAATAAATCACAAGGACAAACTCTAGACAGAGTAGGAATATTCGTACCTGAACCTGTTTTCGGACATGGTCAGTTATATGTTGCTTTCTCTCGAGTTCAAAGAGCGTGTGACGTTAAAGTTAAAGTTGTAAATACTTCATCACAAGGGAAATTAGTCAAGCACTCTGAAATTGTTTTACTCTTACTATAGTGTACAGGGAGATATAAGAATAAGTTTAATCAGTTTATCAGTCATTGTTTTTATCAGTTTTTATATCATGTTTTTGTTATTTTTATATCATGTCTTTGTTGTTTTTATATCATGTTGGTATTGTTTATTTATTAATCAAGTTATATTTTATTTTTATATACATTTTACTAATTTTCATCTCTGACAACTTTTATTATAGAGAAAGGATGAATAGCGATATTAAAATATTTTATACTTTAATTTTATAATATATTATATATACTATTTTGACATGTAATTTTTTTTGCAGTAATGTAATTACCACAGGAATCTTTCTTCTAATTAACTTCCTTTCAGTGTGCACGAATCCGTACACCAGGCCACTAGTTTATTTATAAAAAGCAAAAGTTCTGTCATTTTGACGTATATGTGCTTTATGTTTTTTATTACTTGTTTACCACAAGTAAAGGTCAGGAATTGTTATCTTTCTTTTAAATTTTTTTTACTGTTTCACTTCATTACTGCTGCATATGTGCTCCATGTGAGTGACGTAGGTGCTTATGTAGGTGGGTTCCGACTTACGGCGAAAATTGCATTATGTCATGCCGTAGGAATGATCTCCGACGTAACCCAAGGACCTACCGTATTCAGAAGCATCACAATTTCTTAGGTGTTAGAATTTGAATGTAGGGCTTGTCCTGGTGAGCTTTTAAAGTCATCAGAGCCATACCTAAAATATTTCCATGGCCCCTCATATACCTAAAGGATAAAATACAGGGTACACCAATGACCCTAGCCTACCACTGTAGCCTTCTCTCTTGCAGTGGTCCTACCAATAGTTATGTCAAACTATGTAAAGACTTGTTAAGGTATCATGCTGGTTTATGCCTCCATGCTTTTGTTCTTGGTTTTCATGCTGCTTCCTCTTCTTGGAAGCCCTCTTCCTGGTGTTAATAATAATGCCATTTAGTTGTAAAGACTTATGTGATTATCATTGCAAAAAATTAACATCACATTACTTTTCTGCAATCAAAGTTTTTATTTTTTTGTTTGCCTAATTCATTCTGGCCTGCATGGTTTAAAATTAGAAAGAGGTAAAAATAGAATTGAGGGACTAGAAATTGTTTCTATTCTGTCTCTTGAAAGAAGTTCTGTTCTAGATAGATTGCTGTCTAGATTCAGTAGAACTTTGCTGTGGAGTTTAAATAAAAGAAACAACAAGTTCTCTTTTTCTTTAGTAATTCAGTCTCATAATAGTGACCACTTTTCATCATTTCTCTTACATCCTCTTTTACTTCATACTAGAGGCCTGATGCAGGAAATTAGTGTACAGGTAGGGTCCCTAGGCTTGGCCAGCGATCAGGGCCGATCTGTGGGGTGACTGGCAGGGTGATCGTGGGAACCCCTGCTGGCACTCGCCTTGGCTGGCCTCATGCCTATGGGCTGGAGTCAGCTCCTGCATTGAGTGTCTGCCCCTTGGTAGTCAGTGCTCGTCATAGCAACCGGTTGTTCCACCAGTTGTTCCGCCATTCAGTCTATTTGCATATTAGGCTTTTATTATATAGGATTTTAACTTTTTAAAAATAACTTCAAACTTACAAAATTGAAGAGAAAAATTACAAAAATAGTACAAAGAACTTGCATACCCTTCTCCTAGACTCAGCAATTATTTATATTTGTCACATTTGCTTTATCATGTCTACTTCTTTCTGTATCTTTCTTTTTTTCACTTTTCCTTTTTTTGTCTCCCTTCCCTCTACATACACATGCACATGTACAATTTTTTTCTGAACTATTTGAGATTCTTTTACAGACATAATGTCTCTTTTCCCCTAAATTCTAGTGTATATTTCCTGAGAACAAACACATTATCATACATAACACTAAACAGTTATAAAAATTAATTTAAATCTGATACTGTATTCTATCTTCAGTCCATATTCAAACACTTCCCTTTGTAGCGGTTTTTTTTTTTCCCAGTCCATGATCATCCATTGCATTTATTTGTCATATCTCTCTAATCTTCCTTAGTCTAGAGCAGTTCAGTAGCCCTACTTTGTCTTTTAGGACTTTGATATTTTTGAAAAGTAACGCCAGTTATTTTGTAGAATGTCCTCTACTGGGATTTACCTGAATCACTTATTACTATAATGATTGAAAGATGGTTTTCTAATTCCACCTTAACTCCACCATTCCTTGTACATTTATTTTATTTTATTTTTTAACCTCTTTTTTTTTTTTACCCTCATTTGATATTTTTTTATTGATTTTTAGAGAGAGTAGAAGAGAAAGGAAAAGACAGAGAGAAATATCAATGTGAGAGAAGCACATTGATTGGTTGCCTTCTGCATGAGCCCTGATCAGGGCCTGGGCCAGGGAGGAGCCTGCAACTGAGATACGTGCCCTTGACCAGAATCGAATCCGGGACCCTTCAGTCCATAGGCCAACACTATCCACTAAGCCAAACTGGCTAGGGCACCTTGTACATTTATTAATCAGCATTCTACTATATGGAAGAGTTGGCCTTTCTCCCATATTCATTTATATTTATGTGGACTCATGGGTTCTTACATTATTTAATTGGTTGTGATCCATTACTGTTACTCATTTCGATGCTCAAATAGTCCCAGTCTTGGCCAGTGGGAGCCTCTTCAACTGGATTCTGTATCCTTTCAATAAGTCTCTATCCTTATTTTCTGGCACAAGTTGATGTTCCAGGTTCATCTTATATTACTGATAAATCATCTCCCTAGCTTTTCTTAATCCTGGTAAGGTAATGTATATGGAGTCTACTAATGTTCTTACTGTTCTGGCGTTTGTGGGTGAATTATTTTATTTCCTAACAATCCAGTGCTGCATCTAGCTTCAAAATTCTGATTCTGATTCTAGAAGAGATTCTTACTTACTCCCTTTCTTTTGTGTTCTATAGGTAACTGTGGAGCTTGTTATAGATAAGGATTTCAGTGGTGTCAAGACTAAGTTAAATAGTAGCACCTCACAAACCCTACTTTCTACTCTTATAAGCCCAGATAAGAAACTGTCAGAACCTAGCCAACATGTTACCTGCACCAAAAATTCACAGAACCTAAATCAAGTTCATAAAGAAACTGCAAAGGAAGAACAGAATTTGGTACTCCCCAACCCAAAGTCACCAAGCCCTGTTGCACCACATCCTTCAACCTTCATGGCTATGCCAGCTTCTCACAATCTGGTAAATCAGACAAATGGGTCAACCAAAGAGAGTGCTTTGCTGTTGCATGTACTTTTGATGGTGCCAGATGGGAAAGATTTCATTACTGAAGAATCTGAGAAACCACCACCATGCAATGTTTATTTAAATTGCAAACTCTTCAGCACAGAGGAAGTCACCAGATCTGTCATCGCATGGAGCACAACACAACCAGTCTTTAACTTTTCTCAGGTAACTTTCTACGTATCTTAACATTTCATATCTATTAGGGATGTATGGAGGTGGGAGACAAGTATGTTTCCCAAATCATAATGCCATTGTACCAGTAAAAGAAATCTAGAATGTTCAGCCTGGGAAGGACCTTTGTAATTTTCTGTTATGTAAATCCAGTCCCACTGTTGGGTGGGAAGAGGAAAAGATATTGCCAGCATTTTCAAACTTTTTGTCTTTATTTCTTTCTGTTCTGTCTCAATTCCCCACTATTTCTTTTGCCTGAATTCTGAATTCTATTCCTTGCTGCTTCCTCTAGGGCTTTGATCAGGTAAACTTCCTCTTTTTCCTTTCTGTTCCTCGAATCTCTCCTTTATTTTTTTATTTACTTATTTTTTTCCTCACTGACTTATTCCTTCACTTATTTCAGTGCTTGTTTTGCTTGGTTTCTCTATAGAATTTCATGCTATTGCTTAGTTTTCTTTCTCGATCTTTGGAACTCTAATCTCTTATATTTTTTCTTGACTTAACTGTCCTTTTTTAGTTATTGGGTCAGCACTTCTCTCTTTTACCTTTAATTATCTCCTATTCATTATTGTTGGAATTCTTCCAAACCATCCTTTTTTTTTTTTTTTAAATATATTTTATTGATTTTTTACAGAGAGGAAGGGAGAGGGATAGAGAGTTAGAAACATCGATGAGAGAGAAACATCGATCAGCTGCCTCTTGCACACCCCCTACCGGGGATGTGCCCGCAACCAAGGTACATGCCCTTGACCAGAATCAAACCTGGGACCCTTGAGTCCGCAGGCCGATACTCTATCCACTGAGCCACACCGGTTTCGGCCTTTTTTTTTTTTTTTTTTTTTTAATGTGTTTATTGATTTTGAAGAGAGGAAGGGAGAGGGAGAGAGATAGAAACATCAGTGAGAGAGAATCATCTATCAGCTGCCACTATGGAGCTGCCTCTACTGTGGATCAAGCCTGGGCATGTGCCCTGACCAGGAATTGCACTGTGACGCCTGGTTCATAGGTCGACGGTCAACCAATGAGCCACACCAGCTGGGCCAAACCAACCTTTTCCCCACGGTCAACACATGTACTCTCATAGCTTCAGCTCTCATTTATGTGAAAATGACTTCCTACACTTCTTTGTAGGACATACAGTCTCCTGTAGTTTCACATCTCTATATCCTATTGCCTGCTGTTTGTCACCACCTGGATGTCTCAAAAGCATTTTATACTTGGCACCTACCACATCACTTTTCATATCACAGGTATTCAATAAAGATGTGTGCATGAAAGAAGAAATTCAAATGTGTCCAAATCTAAATTTATTTTTCCTTCCAAATCTGTTTCTCCTCCTGCTGTCTGCCCTAATTCATATTATAATTTACTCAGAAACCCACGTAGAACCTAAAAGTTTACTCTTTCTTATATAACTAGAGTCCCAGTGCATGAAAGTTGTGCACTGGAGGGGGGGATCCTTCAGCCCAGCCTGCACCCTCTCCAATCTGGGACCCCTTGGGGGATGTCCGACTGCCGGTTTATGCCTGATCCCTGTGGAATCGGACCTAAACTGGCAGTTGGACATCCCTCTCACAATCCAGGACTGCTGGCTCCAAACCACTCGCCTGCCTGCCAAGCTGATCACCCCCTAACCTCTCCCCTGCTGGCCTGATTAACACCTAACTGCTCCCCTGTCAGCCCGATCGCCCCCAACTGCCCTCCCTTGCCAGCCCGATTGCCCCCAACTGCCCTCTCCTGCAGGCCTGGTCGCCCCCAATTGCCCTCCCCTGCTGGCCATCTTGTGACAACTTGGGGGTGGCCATCTTGTGATGACGTGGGGGCAGCCATCTTGTAACAACGTTGGGATGGCCATCCTGTGATAACATGGGGGCAGCCACCTTGTGATGACATGGGGATGGCCATCTTGTGGAGGCCATCTTGTGATGACGTGGGGGTGGCCATCTTGTGAGGGCATGAGGGTCAATTTGCTTATTACCTCTTTATTATATAGGATTATTCACCAAGTCCCATAGATACTGCAAACTTAATTATCTCTGGGTATATCTTCTTTTTTTCTTTTTTTTTATTTATTAACTTTATTTTATTTGTCCTAGGTAATGGACAGTAAATGACATCAAGTTTCTGCAATTAGTCATTAACTTTACATAAAACTTACCAGGGAGGAACTAACACAAATTATTTACTTTAGTTTAAGAGGCCAAATATATAGGCTTTCAATTACAATCCTTAGGACATTTGAAGGAAACCTCTTTATTTCCTTCCAGAATAATTTTCAGGCTACAGAGTCTCATTTTAAAATCTTTGTCTTTCTTTTTACAACATACAACCTGTAGGGCTGCAGTTTGGTGGTCAAGCCTACAGCTGACTAGCTAGCTATAGTACAAGCACTTTACAGTAAGGCTGACTACTAATTTACTTTCAGATTTAACATTTTAACAATTAACATTTTAATTTACTTTCAGATTTAACATTTTATCTTAGTTTATACTGTAAATATTAGTGAAAGAGAATTCAAAATTTAAAAATTTCTCCTTTTTATTAAAATTATAATTATATTTTTAAAGTATCCTCTTTTTTTTTCCTTTCACATTTATATATATATATATATATATATATATATATATATATATATTTATTGTTTGAAGTATTACAGATAATATGGATATATCTTATCTCCAATTCATTGCCATTGCTTTCATTCTGGCCCTCGCTCTCTTTCTAAGTAGCCTTCAGATTGGCTACCTGTTTTTGTTCCCTCCCTGTCCATTCCTTTCTATGCACCTCTAAAACACTAACCTGAATATTTTACTCCTCTGCTTCAAACCTTTCAATGTTTCTTCATAGCGTTTAGGATAGAGTCCAGATCCTTGTTGGATCCTCTAAGAACTGCCTATACTCTCCAGTTTCCACTCTTCCCTTCACACTAGATAGTCTAGCTATGCTCAGCTACTTGTATTTCCTGAATATTCTCTTTTCCTACCTCTGTGTCTTTATATGTATTTCTGCCTGGAATTTCCTCTCAACTTCCATAACTCCTATTAGGCAGAGCTTTTTGTACTAGTTAACTCCTGCTTATCCTTAAGATTTAAGTTTATTTTCTCCCAGAAGCTCTTTGTGAAATGTCCCTATATGTAGGTTAGGTTAGGTTAGGTTGATGTGTTGTACTTTTTTTGGTTTCAAGGACCAGAAATGTGGTCATGGTACCTTATGTAATTGAAGTGTCTTAGATGAATACAAAAGTAGATAGGTCGGTTCCTATGCCAGCATCAAAAGCTTCGCCTCCTAGGCAGCCATTGGCTCCCCACAACACCCAGATTTGGTTCTCATTGTTGGGTTTCTATACCAGTCAGTGTCAAAAGCTCCGCCTCCTAGGCATCCATTGGCTCCCCACAGCACCCAGATTTGGTTCTCATTGGTTGGTTCCTATGCCAGTCAGTGTCAGAAGCTCCACCTCCTAGGCCAGTGGTTGGCAAACTCATTAGTCAACAGAGCCAAATATCAACAGTACGATTGAAATTTCTTTTGAGAGCCGAAAACCGACTTCTGCGCATGGGCCACAAAGTTTCAATCGCACTGTATGTGCGCGCCCGCACATGGTATTTTGTGGAAGAGCCACACTCAAGGGGCCAAAGAGCCACATGGCTCGCGAGCCGCAGTTTGCTGACCACTGTCCTAGGCAGCCATTGGCTCCCCATAGCACCCAGATTTGGTTCTGATTGGTCAGTTTCAATGCCAGTCAGCGTCAAAATCTCCACCTTCTAGGCAGCCATTGGCTCCCCGCAGCACCCAGATTTGGTTCTCATTGGTCGGTTCCTGTGCCAGTCAACATCAAAAGCTCCGCCTCCTAGACTGCCATTGGCTCCCCATAGCACCCACCTTTGGTTCTGATTGGTCGGTTCCTATGCCAGTCAGCATTAAAAGCTCTGCCTCCTAGACAGCCATTGGCTCCCCACAGCACCCACCTTTGGTTCTGATTGGTTGGTTCCTATGCCAGTCAGCATCTCCAGGCTTATCTCTGGGCCTGATCAAAGAGGCGGGGCTTAACAGCAGCCCCCGCAGAGGCCAGGAGAGAAAGAAAAGCCCGGCTGCTGGCGAAGATCAGAAAGAAAGAGGGAGAGAAAGAGAGAGGTAAGTACACTGATCAACAGCTTCCACTGAGGCTGCAGATCAGACCCTGACTCACTTTCTGGGTCTCAGCCACCTGGGCAGTCAGTACTGAGTCGCCAGGCTGCAGCTGGGCAACCCAGCACTGACTTCTGGATGGTCTGCATTTGGTCGCAGGCTCAGCCCCTTCCCAAGCCTAAAGCCTCTGCCCTAGGCTTTAGGCTTGGGAAGCAGGCACCCGCGCCCCTCCGACCACAGGCTCGGCCCCTTCCCAAGCCAGAGGCTTTAAGCTTGAGAAGCGCCCCCACCCCCCCCATGGCTGGCTGGAAGTGACCTGGGTGCTGAGGAGGTTCCCGGGACCCAGGTATGTATGCAAATTAACCGCCATCTTTGTTGGGTTAATTTGCATACTCGCTCTGATTGGCTGTGGGCATAGTGGAAGTATGGTCAATTTACATGTTTCTCTATTATTAGGTAATATAGTACCTATTGGGCAGAGCTTTCTGCACTGGGCCATACCACCCTAACCAGTGAATTGGCTGCCCTTTGATCAGGTGCTCAGTGCTTGTCTAGTCAGTAGTCACTTTTGTTCCAAAAACTTCAGTCTTTCAGCAGGAGTTTACAAATAGGTCATTTTGCCTTAGGAAGATTGAATGAGCTTTGCAGGCACCATGATGGACTTGTCTGACAACTTTCTCTGTCCTTGAAGCCCCATCTATATTTGCTTTATCACCAGAGAATTCATGCCATTTTGTATTTAGCCTTTATATATGTTAGTTTCTGACACCAGACTGTGGCTTCAAACTGAGGGTGTAGGTTGGATTTTATTTTAATGTCTTCAGCTCTTAGCACTGTGCAAGGCACACAGTAGGCTTTCAGTAAATGTGTGTTGAATAAAAGTATAAATTAATTATTTTGTCTCAGGTGTGGGCTTTTGTTTCTTGTTGTTCCTCTTCCCAGGTGATTCCTGTCTCTCTGTCTCCCAAATACTTGGAAAGGCTTAAGAACAATGTGATGATAATCGAAACTTGGAACAAGGTGCGGAGCCCAGGACAGGACAAGCTGCTCGGGCTGGTGAAACTCCCCCTCCATCAGTTTTACATGTCATTCAAGTAAATAGGATCTTTTGGAGTATTCTTTATTTAACATCTTTAACTTTGTATGGACTGAAGAGGAATTCTTTTGATTTGAAAACATGGCTAGCCCTATAATTCCTTGGACGAATTTGTCAATTTCACCGTAGTTTTTGCTCTTTCTCCTGTGTTAAAGCAGATTTACAGATACTGCTTACCATGTTTCAGGCCCTATTTTAAGAACCTTACTTACCCCATCTAGTCATTTAATCCTCACAACAATCCTCTGAGGCAGGTAACTTTTATTTTCCCTATTTTACTGATGAGTTAACAGAGGCACAGAGAAGTTATATAACATGTCATTATATCATAAGTAGTAGAACAGGTAGAACCCAGAGAACCTGACTCTAGAGTCCACTATCATCACCAAGCAGCTCAACTGCCAAAGGTTACCACAAAACTAATGGTTTGTCCTGTCATAAAACTTTAGTATTATTCACATCAGCTATTTGAAAGATTTCTGTGCTCAGTATTGTCTTTTAGACCTTCAGATTTGATTACTGTACCTCACTTGTCACTCGATTTCCAGTAGGGGTATTGATTTTATCTGAAGGCAATTTCTACCTGCAGTACAGACTGTTCATTTTCTGTTTTGATTCAAGGTGCACTGTTGTGGACTCTATCTCGTATGAACCTTTCTATAACTGTAGGAGATATTATCATTGTCCCCATTCTACAAATGAGGAAACTTGTCCTTTAATTTGGAGAAGTCAATCTCTTTGGCTTTCTTTTTATCATCTATAAGATGAGGCTAAGGATAGATCATCTGTCTCCTTCCTGGTGCAATTGTAAGAATCTAGTGGGAAAATAAATGAGTAAGCCTCCTATGAATGCTTACGTACTTACCATGGCAACATAGGAAAGCATAGCCAGGCTAAGGAGTACTGCCAGAATCATGGATGCCACTGCCAACTGAAGGCTTTGGACTTTGGTTTCCTATTTTAGTTGTGATATTAGTCTGGTCTGATATTCCCCTTTCCTTCTCATTTCATTAGACCCCATTCTTTGCTGAGAGAGCAAAACAATGCTAGGTACCAATGACTGAGCACTTACCTAAATATGCCAGGCATCACAGTTGCTATCTTATATTTGTTATCTTAGTTTACTCCTTACAATAGGCCTTTGATGGAAGTTTTATTACCTACATTTTACAGATGAAGAAATAGACAGATTAAATTGATTACTTAGTGTCATACAGCTAATAAGGGCAGAACAAAGATTCAGCATGAAGAGCATTTGGACTTTTTATTGTCTGTTAATAGTGGATAATATTAACCCTTTGCAGTATTAGAAGGATTGTAGAAACTGTAAAGTGCTTATCATATAGTAAGCACTCAGTAAGTGGTATTATTAGTAATATTATCCAAATTTTACCCACCAGACTCCAAAATCCATACTTTTTCTAGTTGACCATTCTGCCTACCTGAAAAATAATGTAATTCAGAAGGCCTCTACTGAGGACCATGATGATACTGAGATAAATCAGACACATTCTCTGCCTTCAATTTGCTACATTTGGAACTTACTGCCTGGTATTTTTTTTTTTACCCATAATCCTCACCCAAAAATATATTTATTGATTTTTAGAAAGAGAGGAAGGGATAGAGAGAGAAATGTCAGTGTAAGAGAGAAACATCAATTGGTTGCCTCCCATACACACCCTCACCTGGGATTGGGGAACAAACCGAAACCTAAGTATGTGTCCTAACCAGGAATTGATCTTGTAGCCTTTTGGTGTATGGGACAACACTCCAACCAACTGAGACATCTGTCCAGGTCCTGCCTGGTAAATTTTATTTGATGGATTATGAATAGAATCATATGTTTTCTCAAGCCACTATTACTTTTCTAGTTGTAGATACATTTTTAACAAACTGAGAAAATGAGCCAAGTAAGAAATGAAGCAACTCTATGAAATAATTGATAATTGTTATTTGTTCATGTACAATTTCTCTCCCTCTAGAGATCCCAAGATTTCTCGCCTGCTGCTTGATGCTCAGTTCCCAGTTGTTGCTGTCGACAGCTACATGCCTGTGATTGATGTGTTTTCAGGCCAGCAAAATGGGAGTCTTCGAGTCTTTTTAGCTATGGGTTCTTCAGATCAGATAATGGCACTACAGAGATTGAAGAATGAAGAAGGAACACTTCCTCCCTTCAGCCCAAGGCCAGCCCATTTACTGGACCAGCTGTCTAAAGCATCCACTGCAATGGTAATGACTAAACACTTGATTGTATGTTTATGTTGTAAAATGGTTATCAAATCAAGCTACTTAACATATCCATCACTTCACCTAGTTACCTTTTGTGTGTGTGGTAAGAACACTTAATGTACTCTCTTAGCAAATTTTTTAAGTACATAATCTCTTTTTATCTTGCATGTTTTAGTGAAACCATTGCCCCAAATCCTTATTTCAGTAGTGAAAGGCTTAACAAAAGAACATACTTGTACTTCAGTGCTTATGATAGATCAAAGGAAGCATTGTTATTTTTCTTTTATGGCTTAAATGCATATCTGTATCCCTCTGAGCTCCTTGAATTTATGAAGAAAATCTAATTGGACAACTAGATCTTAATCCTCTAATTTACTAACTTAATTGCCTTTTTAAAATATTGGGGTGAACCTTAGCTGCTCTAAAAAAAATAGTCTTAATTTTTAAAAACTTTTCAAGATAATCCAGGAAAAAATGGGGGTTCTGGGATGAAAAGTGATCCCAAATGTAAGCCAGCAAAATCTTACTCTGTTTTTCTTGACCAGATCCATATTGGAAAGTTAGAGTGAAGTTCCTAGCTTTTCTAAGTAATTTATTTTGTATAGTGCTGTACAATTAAGAAAGTACTTTATCATGATTATTTTCCTAACAACTACATGAAGTAGGTCATTTTCATTCTCTTTTATACTTGACTAGAGGTCCAGTGCACGAATTCATGCACCAGTGGGGTCCCTCGGCCTGGCCTGTGGGATCAGGCCAAAACCGGCTCTCCCACACATCCCCTGAGGGGTCCTGGATTGCAAGAGGGCACAGGCCAGCCGAGGGACTCCACCAGTGCACGATTGGGACCAGGGAGAGATGTGGGAGGTTGACCAGCTGGGAAGGGACCACGGGAGGGCTCCAGGGCATGTCGGGCCCGTCCCGATCGTCCGGACCCCAGCAGCAAGCTAACCTACCAGTTGGAGCGTCTGCTCCCTCGTGGTCAGTGCACATCATAGCGAGCGGTTGAGTGGCCTTTGCATATCATTAGCATATTATACTTTGTTTGATTGGTTGACTGGGCCAACTGGCCGACTGGACACTTAGCATATTATATAGGATGAAATAGAAAATCAAAGAGGTTGTGTTATTTGTCCAGAATCCCATAGCTAAGAATGGGAGAATTGGAGTTCAGATATAGGTCTTCTGACTTCTAAGTCCATAATATCATGTCCTGTTGTATCTTACATTTGTTGTCTCTTAGGGCCCAATATAGCTAAATCTCAGTCTCCACACCATTTAAGTATGTTATATTTTTTATTCTGAGTCTGAATAACATTTAATGTTTCTAGCAAAGAAAGAACTATTAGGAAAGTATCTATTAGTAGGTTATTATTTATTTGTTATGAACTCTAAACTTTTGTTTTTATTGAATATTAGTGTCTATCAATAGATAGTAGTGTTTTATTTTTATTCAAAAATGATATAAAAGCACAAATTTAAAAAATCACCTATATTCCCAAGTGTTATTGTAGTGTAGAAAGTTAGAAAATGTTATTTACTACGAGCACAAAAATCCTTGAAATGTTGGATATCAATAAAATACAGTTGTTTTTTCTCCTACATTCATAAGTCCCTCACCCAATTCAACATCTACAGAACTGAATTATTAAATTATTATAATACTGTATGGCCAAATTGAGCAGGCACTGAAATTTGGAGAGGGCTTTTTTTCCCCTATATTTTTCTTCTCTGGGAAATCTAATTGTAAGGTTCCTGTTTCCGTAGGAAGGTTTTTGAGCAGGTATTGCTAATGTGCGTTTTTAGATTTCAAAGCAAAGACCTAATGCAATCTCTGTTCCAAATGTATTGAATGTTAAACATGTATAAATCATACAGTCTGAACCTTATCTGAATCCTGTATTCCCCTTTTGAACATTCCTAATAATCAGTTATCTAGTGTCTGCTGTACAGAATAGAGGTAAAGAACTTTGGCTCTGGAATTAGACTACCTGAGTTCAAATCCTAGTTCCACTTTTGTTAGCTATGCATGTTAAATTAGCTAATATAAGTGAAGGGCTTAATAGAGTGCCTGGCTCATGGTAAGTAGTAACTACATTATTAGTTATTCAGTAACAGTGTATTCACTACCTCCCCAAATAGTCCTTACCATTGACGAACAGTTTTGTTGTGGTGGTGCGGGGGATAGCGGGGTTGTTAATCCTCACCTGAGGATAATTTTCCATTGATATTTAGAGAGTGGAAGGGAGGGGGAGAGACAGAGAGAGAGAAACATCGATGTGAGAGAGACACATCAGTTGGTTGCCTCCCGCATGTGTCCAGACCAGGAACGGAGATCAAGCCTGCAACTAGGTACATGCCCTTGAACAGAATGGAACTCAGGGCCCTTCAGTCCACAAGCTGATGCTCTATCCACTGAGCCAAACCGGCTAGAGCCATTGACAAACAGTTTTGGTATTATTCCTAACTTCATCAAAAATAGCAATTAAGTAAATTAATGCCTGTTCATTTCAAATGTATTTTATTAAGGAAATAACCTTCTATTCTTAAGTTTACTGAGAATTAGGAACAGGTGTTAAATTTTATCAAATGCCTTTTTTGCCTATATTGAGATAATCATATTTGTTTGTTTTTCACTTTATTAATGTACTGGATTACATTATGGGTTTCATAGTATTGACCCAGTCTCATAATCTAGAGTAAATCCAGCTTGATCTGATTACAATGAGCAGTTGTGAGATTTATACATAATGAAAATTAAATATCTGTTTTAGTACAGGCCAATTAATTATGCTTATTTCTTCATCTATACTCAGACTTCATAGAGAAGCAACAATATTCTAAGCAAGTTACTCTTTACAGCTCACCAGTCTCTCTGTGTTTGTTTAATAGGCAGAAAACCAAGGAAATGGATTGATGGAGCACCACTTTGAGCTCCACGTAGACAAGGTTAAAGGGCTAGTCCCTCTTCAGGCCACAGTCTGGGGAGAAGCAGATTGTTATGTTCAGTACTACTTTCCAGTTCAAGACTCACAATGCAGTGTGTTAAAAGGACCTGAGTTCCTTGAAAATGGTAGGTGGAAGAGATTAGGCCTTCTCATTCTTGTTTAATTCTTTTACTGGATATACTTAGGAATTTTTTTTCCTGAGTGAATTTTGTGTTCCTCAAAAATTAGTCTTACCTGGGCAATACAGGAGATAGGCTAAGTATTTATTTTACTTTTCTTAACATTTTTTTTTTGGTAACTTTTTATTTTGATTTGGCTTCAAATTTATGGAAAAGTTGTGAAAATAGTACAGAGAACTTCTGGGTACCCTTTCTAGATCCATCAAATTATTTACATTTTGTCCCATCTTATATAATTTGCATGCCTACTCATTCTTTTTTTTTTTTTTTTTAATGTTTTTATTGATTTCCAAGAGAAGGAGAGAGAGAGAGAAACATTGATGGGAGAGAAACATCAATCGGCTGCCTTCTGCACACCCCCTACTGGGGATCAAGCTAGCAACCAGGGTATGTGCCCTGACCAGGAATCGAACCAGTGACCTCCTGGTGCATGGGTCAACACTCAACCACTGAGCCAGACCAGCCAGGCAGCCTACTCAATCTTATCATCTATAAACATACAATTGACCCTCATTATCCATGGAACTTATGTTCTATAATGTCTTTAAGAACACCAATTTAGAAATACTGAACCATTGCTCCTGGGGGAAATATGTACATATACATACCTCACATAGATCATAATCTTCTTTTAAATTTTATTTTCAATTATAGTTTACATTCAATATTAATTTGTTTTAGTTTCAGATGTACAGCATAGTAGATCATAATCTTAAAGCCTAAAAACAACTTATTCTGGTCGATTCTATTTTCTTTATTTTACAATAGAGAAAACAAGGTTCAGAAGTGTGAAATGACTAAGGCCACCTCACTAACAATTGTCAAGGTTGACATTCATGCCCTGTCCACTGGCTCCACATCTTCTTGCATTATACTGCTCTGTCTCCTACCATATCTATCTTGTCATTTCTGAGAGCTAAAATAAGGAGACAAAGTATTGCGCTTTTTTTTACCTCATCTTGAAATGAGCGAGTCGGGTGACTCAAACTTTTTTGCCATTCTGAGCATGTCAGCAAATAACTGGGGAGCCACTACCAGTGTTGGTTTTAGGGTTCAAATAACAGACTTGTATCCTAAATATATAAAGAACTTTACAAATCAATAATAGACAATCCAATTAAAAATGGGCGAAGATCTCAAAAGGTTTCTCCAATTCATATAAACGGTCTACAAGCACATGAAAAGATACTCAACATCATTAGTCATTTGGGGAATGAAAATCAAAACCACCATAAGATACCACTAAGATGGCTATAATTTAAAAAAAAAAAAAAGAGCCGTAGCTGCTTTGGCTCAGTGGGTAGAGCGTTGGCCTGCGGACTAAAGGGTCCCAGTTTCAGTTCTGGCCAAGGGCACATGCTGGGATTGCAGGCTCGATCCCCCTAGTGGGGGGCATGCAAGAGTCAGCCAATCAATGATTCTCTCTCATCATTGATGTTTCTATCTCTCTATCCCTCTTCCTTCCTCTCTGAAATCAATAAAAATATATTTTTTAAAAATTAAAAAGAAAGAAAAAAGAAGACTAATAAGTGTTGGTGAAGATGTGGAGAAAGTGAAACCCTCATTCATTGTCCACCAACAAAGGGATTTTTTACTTCTGTATTATGATGATACCTTAGGTACCATAACTACTAGGGAAATGGACCTTGATAGGACTTACATTCTGGAGATAATAGATTCTGGCTCCAGGTCTGTGACATACTAGCTCTAAGACCTTCAGGTTCATCATGTAACCCAAGGTGTCATTCATATCCTCATCTATGAAGTAGGAGTAATAATACCTGCTTTGTTTTCTTTATAGGAATATTATGAGGATAAAATTGAATAATATTGGACATTAACATAGTGTCTTACTACATATAAAACACTAAATGATGTGTTGATTATTCTGAATTGCTTTTCTTTTCCAAAGGAATCACTCTGAAGCCTTTCAGATCTGCAACCACACTCTGTGTTCCAGATCCCATCTTTAATAGTCAGCACCATCACTCTCTCCTGTTGCCAACAGAAGTTCCCGTGCAAAGGCTCCTACTCAGTGCCTTCTCTGCACAAGCACTTGTGCCCGGAGGTGGAGTCCACTTTGAAATCTGGTGCAGGTAGTGTGGAGAACCCAATCCTGCGCTTAGGAAGGAAATACACAAGCATAGAGCGTCCTCCCCATAACTAGTCTAAGTTGAATTATACAGAAGCTAAGCAGTCCTTTCTGCCATGTTTTATATTATTTGTGTTTGTTAATGATTTTTGTCCAGATTTTATTGAAATCTATTCAATTATTAGGCTCTTGGAAGCAGTGTATCTTACACTTCTAAACACTACTTATAATTATAAGTGAAATTCTATCAGTTTTACCTCCTACTGTTCTCTCAAATGTATCAGTCACCTTTTTCTGATTATCTTACTGCCTTATTTATTCAGGCCCACATTAGATCATGCCTAAATTAATGTAATGACCTTCTAGACTCACTTCTTATAATCTGTTCTTCTCACCACCAGAAGAGTACCCTTCATAAATATAAATCCACTCATGTCACAAACTTTGGCAATTTCCAGAAAAAATAATGGCATTAAAACAGGTGTTCAAACTCCTCCCTTGCATCCCCATCCCCAAGAAGCCAACTAAAATGACTAAGAGAGTATAATTCTAAAAGGAGAGGAACCAACATCAGGAACAGAAGTAGGGAAGAGTACAACCACTTGCCAGAACCTTTTCCTAAACAGAATCAGGTGGAAATTAGTTTTGATAACTTTGTGATCTAAGAATGGGATGTTTTGAGATGAGAGGGAAATAGTGTAGGTACTAACAGATCCTCATTACACCCCCAAATTTGAGGGGCTTGGGCCTGAAGACGAAGAAATTTGGACTGCTCCACCTAGAACCACTCTGCTACTGCAGGATGGATATTTTCAGGAGTGGCTGCTCCCAAAGGTCCAAGCCAGATGCAGATACCTCAGACAGAACGCCTGTGGGAAGCTGGGCTTTATCCTGAACACAGTAATTTATGGGGTTCCACCTCCACGTAATGGGCAGTAAATCCATCCAGACACAACCACAGCTGTATACAAGTACAGATCGGGCTCCAAAGTTGATCCCTAGAGCAGACTGAATCATTTATCTGCCTAATTCTTCCAACCGACAGCTTGTGCTTTTGTGGCTTACAGATACTATTATCCTAATGTGAGAGACCAGATGGTCGCCAAAGGAACCTTGCCATTATCGAGGATCTGTGCCATGGTAACCATGCAGCACCGTGAGGATGTGGGAATGCAGACCTTTAATCTCCCTTTAACTCCCAGGCTTGAGAATAGGAAAGAATTGAGGAACCAGTCATCAGGTAATTGAGGACTATTTTTGTTTTTCCCTTTCAAAGTCAGTATGCATAAATATCTCTTTTTCTCTAAATTAATGTTTCTTCACATTTTGTAGTATTCACCCTTCTAAGAATCTGATTAAAACTGAGGCACCTTCTCTTAGAAAAATGTGTGTAGATTATACACTCCAAATTTTGCATACAGCTTTGGAAAATTTATACTTCCATACACTGTCTAAATAAATGTTGCTTGTCTCATTTCACCTTTAAATTCAGCAAGTGTTTAATAAACCCTCGCAGCCGAAACCGGTTTGGCTCAGTGGATAGAGCGTCGGCCTGCGGACTCAAGGGTCCCAGGTTTGATTCTGGTCAAGGGCATGTACCTTGGTTTCCGGCACATCCCCAGTAGGGGGTGTGCAAGAGGCAGCTGATCGATGTTTCTCTCTCATCGATGTTTCTAACTCTCTATCCCTCTCTCTTCCTCTCTATAAAAAATCAATAAAATATATTTTTTAAAAATAATAATAATAATAAACCCTTGCAGCCTAAATCCTAAGTACTACTATATATAGGTGTACTCAGAGAATTATTATTCCAAGGCAACATAAGCAGATGTGGGATTGGTGGAATATATTTAATATGAACTAGGAATTCACGGTAATAGAGGAGAAGGTTAGGATTTAAAGTTGGAAGGAATTAATTAGAATTTGAAGTTTTGAATTCCATCCTAATGGTTCCATTAGGATGACTCAACCTCCAAGTACATAACATAATAGATGAAAAGGATTAGCCTCCTAAATTAAGTTATGGTATAAGCTTGCTGGGGAGTATCTGTGAAACAAAAGGTTTTATCTTGCCATGATTAAGTATTTCCTCCTGATGCTCACTGATCAGCTTGTTCTGTTGTTCCTTTAAAAAAAACACACAAAAGATGGTATGTGAAGGGTGTTTCAAATGGTGGTGGCAGGAGGGTGATAGGAATATGAGTGCGGGAACCTCTTAAAAGTTTAAAAGAAGAAAAGCTAGAGCTCATCTCAATTCTGTAAATAACTACGAGTTTAGAAAACCTGGAAATAAGTTCTGCCTCTGATAGTTATATAATCTTGGCAGGCAATTGAATCTCTGAGCCATAGAATCTTGAATATAAAGTATAAATAGTAACTATTATTATGTGTGTGTTTTTAAATATATTTTTTTTACTTCAGAGAGGAAGGGAGAGGGAGAAAGAGATAGAAACATCAATGTTGAGAGAGAATCATTGATTGGCTGCCTCCTGCATGCCCCACACTAGGGATAGAGCCCACAACCCGGACATGTGCTCTGACCAGGAATTGAACCATGACCTCCTGGTTCATAGGTCAACACTCAACCACTGAGCCACACAGCCGTGCTATCTTTATTAACCCTACAGTACAATAATATAATGTGATTCTGACCATGGACAGATTATCTCACTGCTAAGGACCCTTATTGTTCATTAGGATTATAGTGTTTATTCTCTTCCTTCCTAACCAGGATTTGGGGCTTGATAGAACAGAGATTCTTCCAACCCACCTTTTTATTTTGTTTTCCTTTTTTCCTGACTCTTCAGGTTTGCTAGATGTGGGCCTGAGGTACAGGCGTACTCCAAGGACAGCAGAGGGAGTTCTTGCTGGCCGAGCTGTCTCTATCTCAGTCCAGATTATCAGAGCCTGTGGTCTGCAAGCAGCAGCCAAGTAAGTTCCCTTAAAAAGCAATTCTCAAACATTTTCCCACTGCAGTCCACAAGATATACAATGCTCGGATACACAAACTTTCTTGTGTACAATTTCCACTCATTAACCACAGCTCTACTTTTTTTTTTTTATAAGAAAGCATATAAGAATATAAGTGAATAAATATTTTCAAACTCTGCTATTTTTTCACTGTTATCAGCAATTTAGTTCCTTAACCTTGTCCAACAACTTTATCCACAACCCTACTTAAGCACTTAATACCCACGGTCATACTCTACACTCTCAAAACATGCCAGGACCAGTCATTGCAACTCTTCTGTAATCTCATGTTATGTCTCAGAATACCAGCTTCTATTTTTCTAGCTTGTTCACCTTCTAGTCGCTTCTCAATACAGAAGCCAGTTATCCCATGAAAACTTAAGTCAGATCTGGACACATCTCTATTTATTTGTTTTTATTAGACACGTCTCTATTTGAAACCCACCAATGACTTTCCATATCATTCAAAGTAAAAGCTAGACTTCTTAAAATGGCGGTAAGGCCCCATATGTTCTGACTCCATCATCTTTCTGACCTCATCTCTTTTTGCTAGTCTTCCCTCTGCTGATTCCACTCTGGCCCTCTTATTGCTTCTGAACACACCAAGCTCATTTTCCTCTTAGGGCCTTTGTCTTGCTGTTTTCTCTGCCTGGAACACCTTTTCTATATATAAGCAGCTTGGCCCTCTTTGCCTTCTTCAGGTCTTTGCTCATACTTCTCTCTACCTTGAATATTCTTCCTTTCGTCTGCTAAACAAACTTCTATTTTCTTTTAAGACTTTGCAACTTCTTTGCAGCCTTTATTTATGTCTTCCAACATGTAGACAGAATTGGCACTTTGTCCTTTGTCTGTTAGCACCGTGGTGGCAGCACATATCACTCTGTTTAAGTTATTTACATACATGAGTTTTCCCCCACTAGGCTTGTGAGCTCCTCTAGTCATAGACACTGCCTGAAGTCTCTCTGTCCCCCAGCCACCATAAAGCATAGTCCTAGCACATAACTGGTGCTCAGTAAGAAAGGGAACTAGGTCATATTCCTGCTGCAGACTAGTTCATTTTGGACATGAGTTCAAGGAAGAAGAAACTAGTGCTCCTTAACTTCTTCCTTGTAACCTAGAATCAAATTGTTTGCCTTTAACTTCATGATCTCTAAATAGCTAATTGAATTATTGCCCATGTGAGATCAGATATTGAAACAGCTAGTAAAATGTTCAGTATAATTAATATTTTTCCTCACTAAACTCTAATAGACTTTTTCAATAATTGCCTGAGAACATTTTAGTGTTAGTGTAAGTAATACTATGGCAGTTTTTTAATCATGTCACTTACATTAAAACTTCTGATGGTTTCCCATTGTCAGTAGCAGTGGTCTCCTAATTTGAATTGTGTATTCCTACTAATGGAAAAGATAAAATTTAGTATACCCTTTAAATATGTGTATATTTACTATGTATAAATTATCTGTGTGTACTACTATATCAATATATAAATACATTATAAAATATATCAGAGTAGTAAAAGTTTTTTTAATTTTTTTATTGGTTTCAGAGAGAAAGGGAGAGGGAGAGGGAAAGAGAGATAGAAACACCAAAGATGAGAGAGAAGCATTGATCAACTGCCTCTTGCACGCCCCACACTGGGGATTGAGCCCACAACCTGGGCATGTGCCCTTGACCGGAACCGAACCTGGGACCCTTCAGTCCCCAGTCCGACGCTCTATCCGCTGAGCCAAACCAGCTAGGGCCAGAGTAGTAAAATTTTTATGTATCAGATAACAAATATAGAAGTTTTAACATTTTTTCCTATGCCCATATAGTTTACCCTATGAACTCCATAGGTTATATACAATCTATTTTAAGGACTACTGGTTCGCAGGATAAGGTCCAATGTGCTTAACTTGGCATTCAAGGCCCTTTAACATATCTTAATCTGAATCTTGGGGAAAAAGTAGGACTTACCAAAATAATCAAGAGGACTGAAAATGTAACGTGTGTGTCTAAAGTACCTATTCTAAGTAAGACCCAGCTAAGGTCAGAATTCTTAAATATGGTGTTAAATTAACTAATTGGCAGAGAATCACTTGGAATTAGATAGATACTCAGTAGATCTCAGAGATACTCAATAATAGACAAGAAACTCAGCAGTCCCCTTCGCTGGGGATTCATAGGGAAAGTCAGATTGGATAACAGTTTGTTGTGAGTTCCACATTTGGTCTATTTAATAACTTCGATAAGGAAAAAGGTAAGAAGCCAGGCTATTCCTAACACTACATTCTTCTGATAGGTTGGGAGAGTTCCACAGGATATGAGACAAAGCATGGTATAATGGAAACAGAACTCCACTAGAAATTGTATCCATTGGCTTCGTGTTCCATCTCCCACTAGCTGTGAATGATATTGGACTAGTTTATTTTCCTCTCTGAATGTCAGTTTCTTCATCTGAAAATAAAAATTATGAACACCCTCTCCCATTTTATAAGGATTAGTATAAAAATGAACAAATATGAAGTCATTTTATAAACTACCAACTTTTTTAAAAATTAAATCTATTGGGATGACCATTAGTCTACATTAAACTACCAACTTCTGTACCAATGTATAGGTTTTTGTGATTATTTCCATTTGTATAGATAATTAATGCTACATTTATTAGCCAGTAGAATATAGTAAAATCAGAAATAAGTTTTACATTGCCTCTTATTGAAGAGAGGAATTATTGGTACTCTAAACTTATTCCTCCTTTGAATCTTCACTCTGGTATCCAGATAGCAGGTGCTCTGAAGTGAGGCTTCTCACTTGCTCGGTGGTTAGAGTGCATGGGAGGCAACCAATCCATCTCTTTCTTTCTCTGTCTCTCCCTCCCCCTCTGCCCCCTCCTTCTCTCTTCCTCCCTCCTACTCTCTCTAAAAATCAATGAAAAAAATATTCTCGGATGAGGATTAAAAAAAAAAAAAAAAGAATACAATCCAAAGCAAAGCACCACTTTCTTAAACACACATTCCTTCAAATCACTTAACATGAGCCCAGTGCTATAAGTGCTTTCTGAGACCTTCTTATAAAAGTGCCCCATGGCCGAAATTGGTTTGGCTCAGTGGATAGAGCGTCGGCCTGCGGACTGAAAGGTCCCAGGTTCGATTCCGGTCAAGGGCATGTACCTTGGTTGCGGGCACATCCCCAGTAGGGGGTGTGCAAGAGGCAGCTGGTCGATGTTTCTCTCTCATCGATGTTTCTAACTCTCTATCCCTCTCTATCCCTCTCTCTTCCTCACTGTAATAAATCAATAAAAAATATATTAAAAAAAAAAAAGTGCCCCATGATTCCCACAGTGTGTATTCTCCCTATTACAGTGAGCAGTAAACCCAACTTGTTCAGTTGTAGTTGGTTCCTGGTAGCCTTTGGCTAAAGGACATTAGCCAAACAATGAAGTGTCTGTGAAGTGTCACTCTGGTGCACAGATGACTGCTGTCTCTTCCCACCCCCACACACATACACTCCGAACCCAGATTACTAAGAAAGCACACTGGCACTGCCAAAAGCCTAGGTAGGAAATACGGTCACTTAATGTTCTTGGCCTCATAGAAATGGTGGAGATGTTTTCTGAGCAGGCAAGCTGATTTTTTATATTTCTTTCTTCTCCTGCCCACTCTTTTCCCCTACAGGGCTTTGGCTGAGCAGGAACCCTCTCTACAGTTTAGTGCCTCAGTAGGGGTCAATGCCTTTGTCACCATTCATCTCTCCTTCCTGCCCAAAGGAGAACAGCGCCAAACCCGCCCTGTGGCCTGTACCTTCTGCCCTGAGTTCTCCCATCACACGGAGTTCTCATGTAACTTAGTCACTCAGCACTGCAGTGGAGAGGCCTGTTTCCTGGCAGAGCTGTTGGAGTTTGCAGAGGTCACTTTTGCCATTTATCACGAAGATACCAAGTCAGGTGAGTACCAAATGGCTCATCACAATCATAATTAAAAGGGACTCTGTTTTGAATGATATATCTTTCTTAGAAGATACATGCTGAAGTATTTAGGGATGAGGGGTTATATTCTCTGCAACTTAACTTCTGAAGGGTATAATGAAAATAAGTAGAATATGTATTGATGTGTGTGTGAGAGAGAATATAGAGAAAGATAAATGTGTCAGGATGTTAGTGGGTAAATCTAGGTGAATTTCATTGTAATATTCTTGAAGACTTTCTGTATGCCTGAATTTTTTCAAAATAAAATTATTTAAAATTACACACACACTCATCCATATATGACTAATTTAATTAAAACAATATAAAGGGCATTTGATTGGAGCAAGATGATCTCTAATGCATCTTCTAGCACTAAGATTTAGTGAGTGTAAATGAAGTGTTATGTGAATATACTGTAAATACAAACTCTTTGGTCAGTAGACCACCAAATAATTTATCTTTGTTGTTTGATTTGACAGCCAGTGATATAACCAGTATCCAGTCATTAAAAAAGTATCTGCTTGGAGTAGTAAAAGTTCCAACAAAAGAATTGCTAATCAAGAGATCTGGTAAGGATCCTAGAATATCACTTTCTAATCCTACCTTTTCCCATTCACTCCCCTGTAAGAGACCATCTTGTCTATCTGCCATAAAATATGCAAAAGAAAATATGACCCTGTAACACATGCTTCTGAATTCTCCCAAGTACCTCAAAAGTTTTCTCAAAAGCATTTTAAGCGCTGGCTTGTATTTCTCAGTGGTTAGAGCATAGGCCTACGTACCAAAGGGTCACAGGTTTGATTCCTGCTCAAGGGCATGTACCCGGGTTGCAGGTTCAGTCCCCAGCCATGTGCAGGAGGAAACCAAGCAATGTGTCTCTCTCACATCAATGTCTCTCTTGTCTCTCTCTCCCTTTCTTTTCCTCTGTTCCTCCCTCCCTCCTTCCTTCACTTCCAACTCTCTCTAAAAAGAAAACGAAGGAAAAAATATCCTCAGGTGAGGATTAACAAAAAATAAAAGAAAAGGCATTTTAAAGTTTTTCTAATAAAGCAAAGAAGCTCAAAACATTGTACTTTTCTAATAAAACAAAGAAGCTCATAACATCTTCCTCTAGGAAAGATGATGATGATGATACTACTAATAATAAATATGGTGATATCTATTACATTATATAGCAGTTGGTAAAATACTTTCTTAAATCTTGTTTAAGACTGGCAGGGATACAGGATCTTATTCTTTTCATTTGACAGATGAGAGAAAACTTAGGCTCACAAAGGTGATTTGCAAAAACCATACAGCTAGTGAGTGGCAGTACTGGAAATCAAATCCAGATTTTCCCATTCTTTTTTTCTAAATTATCTTCTTTCGGTGAAAAAGGAATAGGACATGAGGTGAAGATACAACCACCAACGCAGTTTGGAATTAGTGGTCCTGTCCTACTTATTACTAGCCTGGTGACCTTGACAGAGTGACCTTGTTCTCTGGGCCCCAGTTTTCTTAGCTCATAGATGGAGACAGTCTATAGGTAGGAATTGATTAAATAGGATAACATTGACACATAATGAGCACTCAGTAAATGTTTTCCTTCTCTTGTCCATTTTCCTCCCTAGGGTTATGTAATCTAGTTTCCAAAATTCTGTCACACAGCTCCCTGAGCAATACTCTAATAAGCAGGCACTGTGTGCCTGGCAGAGAAAAGTCTGTACAACTTAATAATAGAGTTTAACTCTCACTTCTGTCACTTACTGTTTGTGATCTAGAAAAAGTCCCTTTATTCTCAGATCCATAGTTTCCTCATCTGAAAATTGGAAATAATAAGATCAACTTTGCAAGATTATTGAACCATTCAATAAAATTATACATGTAAAAGATCTTGGCACATAGGAAACCTCAGTTTCTCTCCTTCTGAAACTTACTACAGAGTTTGTCAGGCAATAGGCACCATCTGGGAAATTTCATACTTACAAATTAGATTTAACCCCTTGGAAATAAACCTTTAGACAATTTGGGATATATCTTTGTCTTTGTTTTCAGAGTTATTCTAAACTGAACGTTCTATTTTCTTTCCTCCTGCCAATAATCTCAATTATTGAATCACAGAGCAAAAGGAACCATCTAATCTAGCAGTTCTTAATTGCTGAAATGGTGTGAAATTTTGTGTGTATGTGCATTTGTGTGATTTCTGGGGGTAATAGCCAAATGGATCTGTAACCAAAAAATGTTAAGAACCACTAGGTTGTGGGGAAATTAATAACCAGAAGGGAGAAGTTACTAAAACTAAGGCCGTAAGTTCTTAGACTGACAAAGCCGAAAGGAGTCTTAGAGATCAACATATTTAGCATCCTCAGTGTACGGATGAAAACTAGGAAGGCTCAGAAAAATTAAAGGCCTTTTCCAAAAGTCACAAAGCCATAAGTGATCTTTGGCAAATTAATTTCAATAAGTCTAAATTTTCTCATCCATAAAGTATAATTAATGAAACCTTTCTCATAAAATTGTTGTAAACATTATTATACCAATCCACAGTCTGTTTTATATAATTGTGAAATCCAAAAAGTTTTTTATTAACTCATTAAACTGCAAATCTGACCTCAACTGACATACTAGTCTTTATTTATGACTTACGCAGCTGCCTGATTATATGAAGTTTTATTGGAACACACAGTGCCCAATATTTACATATTGTATATGGCCACTTTCCACAACAACAAGGTAGCTGAGCAGTTGAAACAGACCATATGGCCCAAAGTCTAAAATATTTAGTCTGGCCTTTTGCAGAATAAGTTTACCAACCCTGCCCTGACTTACATGACCACTGACCATTACATAATATTTCGTTTATGTACCATATTATCTTTCTAAAATAAGAAAAATTCTAAATTCAGAAACAAATCTGGCCATAAGGGTTTCAGATAAGATACTGTGAATCTATAGTAGGTGGAATGTAGACTGTGGAACCAGTTAGACCTGGGTTCAAATACTAGCTCTACCACTTGGTAGCTATAACAACTTGGACAGGTCTCTGGGTTTCCATTTTCTCTTCTACAAAATAGGGAATCTTATCCCAGTTAATCCTCAGAATTTCACAGGGTTATCAGGAGAATGAAATGAAGTAATATATATAAAACTAGGGGAATTTCTGACACGTAGTAAATACTCAATAGAGAAGTTATTATTATTTTGAAATCTAATTCCTAGTCCTTGGTATATGTTCACTAAGTGGCAGTTCCCTTGGTGGAAAACCTGAAACTAGACCCCACATCTCCTCATTGCTTGTCCCTTGCCTTTTTCATTATACTATCCTATAGCCTATATAATAAAAGACGAATATGCAAATTGCCCCCTCAGGAGTTCGACCAACCAGGAGTTCAACCGCTCACTATGATGGGCGCTGACCACCAGGGGGCGGCACGGAACGAAGGAAGGCCCGGGCTGGCAGCTGTGGGAGGGAAGGCCCCAGCCTGCAGCCCGGAGCCGGGGGAAGGAAGGCCCCGGCCAGCAGCTGGAAGGCCCTGATCAGCCCTGATTGCTGGCCAGGCCTAGGGACCCTACCCGTGAACGAATTTCATGCACCGGGAGTCTAGTAACATCATAATAACATTTCAGGTCTTGTGTAGTACTTCTCTTCGAAAGCTTTTCTAAAACCATTATCATTTAATAATCATAACAACTTTGTCTGGCAGGCAAGATCAGCAGTAATTTTCCCATTTGTCAGGTAAGGAAAACAAAGCTGAGAAAAATAAATGGCTTACCCAGATTGACCACTAGTTTTGGGCTGAGCCAAGGAGAGAGTTTAGATCTTTCAACTCCTAGATTTTGTTCTTCAACCTGTTCTCATTGCCTTTCAGTGGTCAGATGAAACAAACTACAATGCACTGTTCAGTATATGTTTTCTGTTCTATCTTGGGCTAGAGTGATGGTGGCTCTGGGGTGGATAATGGGTAAGTCTTTTTACTTTTAAGACAATAATTGAAAATGTTTTCTCCCATAAGGGATCACAGGATGGTATCCTATTGTTTTACCAGAAGATGGGGCCATGCCTCATGGCTTGGAGCTCATGCAGAAGATTGTGGGTGGTCTGGAGCTTTCAGTTTCCTTCACCCATCCTGGAGACAGAGAACGGGTGCTGGAAGCTGCTGAACTATTGGGCTGGAGCTTTGAGAATAACCTGGAGGATCTTGTCAAGATGGATGAAGAGGAGCCAGCCACTATCACCATCTCCACACCCAGGCTCTGGCTGCCCCTTCATTGCGTGCTGCTTGCTGGCCAGAAGCACATTCATAAGAGCACATATTGCTACCTCCGCTACAAGCTGTATGATCATGAATGCTTTTGGACTCCTCTCAAGAAACCTAAGGAATCTACAAACCAAAAGCAGGTCATAGTTACTTTTAAGGCATCCAAAAAAGCAGAAATCTTTAGGGGCCCGTCACTGCTTTGGTACTTCAGGGAGGAGAGATTAGAGATCCAAGTGTGGCGGGCTTATGGCAATGAAAATGTGGAGAGGCCCCACAATACGGACAGTTGGATTGGCTCAGCCTATGTGGACCTGTCCAGACTTGGGGAGAGGACAGCAAGGACACTAACTGTCAGTGGTAAGTTAAGAACCAGCCTCAGCTCTTGTGGTTTGAGCACCTGCTCTATGACAAGCACTAAGTGAGATATGCTCTCAGACATTTTATTTGATCCAGCAATCCTGTGAGGTAGGTATTAGACCCATTTTATAGTCATGAAAATGGAGGCTCACAGAGGTTGGGTAACTGCCCAGGATCATAGGCAGTGTTCTTTCCATTATTGTGTGCTGAAGCTTAATAGTAATTTAGTGATGCTTCTCATAACTAAAGAGATTCCAAAAAGGTTTGCTGGCTGCTTTAAAAAGAGCATTATCTACGACAGTCTACCTTCGTGGAATCACCACAGCTCTGAGAACTGGCTCTGAACTTAGTAACTATAGAGTACATCCAAAGGCATCAGATTTTTGCACCTAACGTACTGCCTACAACATTGTAAGCACTCAGTTAATATGTATGAAGTAATGAGTAAATTTAGGGGACTATCTGTAACCACTTGTGTAAGAACCTATATGATATTCTAGAATCCTAGTTTTTTAAATACACTGAAAAGCATACCTCTAATGAAACTAGGATATCCTTTCTCTCTGGTCAGCATATTTTGAAATCATAAAGAAAATCAATATAGTAATACATTGGTTCACAGGCAGAAAGGAAAAAGGTAACATTTTACAAGTGGCATTATGTGCTGGGTACTTTTCTTTCAAACATTTGTTCAATACATGATACATGTACTTGGCCCTGGGAACTCAAAGATGAGTAGGAAATAATGCTGACCTCAATAGAGTAGTAAATAAACAATTACAGTGAAGCATACAAACTATGAAGAAGGTTTTCTCAGTGGTGGTGCTAAGGGAGCACAGGGCTTCAGCATCTCTTTAGTTCAAGGACAACATCTCAGGGAAAAAGACCCAAGTTTCAAAGGATTTAGGAATAAGCCAAGAAATGTGGGAAACAAGGGTGTTTTAAAAGGGTGTGTGTGGAGACACAGAAGCATGAAGCAGTTTGATACATTTTAGGTACTATAAGGAATTTGGTGCTGCTGAATTATAGGATACACAGGTTGGGAAATGATGGGAGTTGAAACCATAGAGGTGGACAAGAATGCTATGTTGAAGGCCTCTTCTAAGCAGAAGAGTTTGGAGAGCTATGGAAAACTATAATGGGTTCTGAATAAAAGAGTGACATAGCTGCATACTAGAAAAAATAAGTCTAGCAACTATAGTGCATAATGAATGGAGATGGCCAGACTAGATTTTTTACAAACATGGTATTAATCCATCTCATATATATGTAAGGTTATTATTTCCCTACCTAAAAATAGAAAAAGACAGGAAAGGTGCCGTCTTTTTTTTTCCCCCATAAAGATGTTTCATTGATTTTTGGAGGTGGGGGCGGTAGAGAGAGAAAAACCTCAACGTGAGAGTGCCAGGCATGTGCCCTGACCAGGAATCAACCAGCAACTGAGCCACACCAGTCAGGGGAGGAAAGGTTCCATCTTATGCTATCTGAAAATCAGTTAACTATTTTCCTGAATTGATATGAGTCTACTGAAGCAAACTTTGGGCTTCTGAAAGAACCTTATGCTTTATAAATAAAATCTCATTGAATATCCAGACAGCCAATAAAGCTCATATCCCTGAATTTAAATCTGCCACTTATTGAAAAAGTCATCTTTGCAGGGTACTTAACCCCTCTGAGATTCTGGCACACGAAAAAAGTCAACAAATACTAATTTCTTACTTTCTTGCCTCCTCTGCCACCGCCTCCTACTTCCCTTCCAAATGGTCTCCAGGTCTACTGCCAAAACATATTTAGTTAGAGAACAGGCTAAACTGAGTATCAGGACAGCTTCCTGATGAGAAGCCCTAAGAACAAGAGTCAGTGGGACATGTGGAAAAGAAGACAGTCCGCTCCTGATTTCATAAAAATCTTGGACTTTTAAGTGGCTTCAGAAGTCATCAAAGCCTAGTTGCCCCTCAGCACATGAATCCCTTCCTCAACACCTCTGCCTGTAGTCATTTGGCTTTGGCTTCAAATCTAAGCTCTCACTACTTTCCATTATTGGAGATAGTGCGTGACAAGGGGGATGGAGAGTGTTGCGGGAGTTAAAAATTTTCACAATGTATACTAACTTCACAGGTGTTTTTGCAAATTGGTATGTTGGGGCCTGTAGATCTACAAAAGGAAAGAGGGACCACAAGCACCCCCTTTGAGCATCGCTTCCACAGTTATTGAGTCCTGCTTGCTTAGGCTTATTCTCCTGTATTCTTTTGCAGGTGTGTATCCTCTTTTTGGACGAAATGCTTCCAATCTCTCAGGAGCTGCCTTGCGAGTTCATGTGGTTCTTTCCTCTCTCTCCCCACACCCTGGGCCCACTCATGAGCTAGACTCCATGGACTGCAGCAGCCACAGTGAGTCTGAGCAACTCCCCAGAAGGAAGGATGAGATCCAACTCTCTGTACCACCTGACCACCAGAAGTCTCCCGCCTGTACCCAGGTTCCCTGCAACAGCACCACAGCTGAAGTCTGCCCAGCCCAGGAGGGTCCTGCTGAATTGGATGGAACTTTTGCAGTCAGTATCCTGGTAGAAAGAGCAATGCACTTAAGCTTGAAAGGTACGCTCTACTCACTTATCCAGAAACATGTATCTTACTCCTCAGGCTATGGTCATATCTTCACAGATCTTTCAAATCATGGCAGCATCTGCAAGAACTGCTAACCATCTTAATCAATAATTATTATATTTTTCAAGCCTAAAGCTTAAGCAACCTGAAAGCCTTTCCAAACATAAGTGGACCTTGTCAGTTATCCTAATTTTGCATATCATAAATTTCCCAGACCAAAAAACTGAGTATCAGCTTAAATACTTTTCCTTAGTTACCATCCTATCTAGTAAAGAGGGAATATGCTAATTGACCATCACACCCTCACAAAGATGGTGGTGCCTACAGCCAATAAGGAGGGAATATGCTAATTGACTGTCACGCCCTCAAAGATGGTGGTGCCCACAGCCACAAGATGGCAGTGCCCAGTCCCCTCAGCCCCGCCGGGGCGGCAGGCGTGCGGCATGCCCAGGCGGGTCCAGCCGCTCTGCGCGCCTGCCTCCGGAGTCCCCCAGTTCCCTCAGTCCCCCAGCCACTCAGGGCCAGCCCAAGGCACAGGAAAGCCTTGGATGTCGGCTGCCCAGCTGCCTAGGCCAGCCTGAGAAACAGGCAAGCCTCAGATGTAGGCTACCCAGCCGCCCAATGCTCAGGTAACCAGGGCCGGCCAAGTTCTGCACTGCCGGCAGTGGCAGCAGCAGAGGTGTGATAGGAGCGTTGCCTTTCCCTGTTTGCCAGGTCACCTCCTGCCCCTGAGGGCTCCCAGACTGCGAAAGGGCACAGGCCAGGCTGAGTGACCCCACCCCTCATGCATGAATCTCGTGCACCAGGCCTCTAGTAGGGCTATATTATGGAAGATAACATAAAAGCCTCATGGGTTTTTAGGTTAAGTACAAGTCTCCTAGTAGATATGCTTATTGTTGCTCTTTAAAGGCAACAGAAACCCCTAAGCTTTATAGAGTTTAGTGTTTACTTTTCTCTGGATTATTGTTACTTTGGTGGAAAAGTTTGAAAAGAATTGGTCTATTCTAATGGAAACTCTTTTGATTGAGGAAAATACATCAGAGCAAAGTGGCAGGTACTTCTCTTTTCCTAAAAGAAAGCTGAAGTTGGAGAAATCTAACTGAGGGTATGAAGTTCCATGATTCTGCCTAGAGAGTTGAGAGGCTTCTGAGAGTAGATGGTGGTTGAGCCCTTTTAATGGCTACTTATTAAATGTTACACTGCTGGTGGAGGAGAGTAAAATCAGCAGTTCCTGACCATGGCTTCTTCATCATATTGCTTTCTGTCACAGGATAGCCTGAGGTCTTTGGAAGAGTAGTCACTGAAAGAAGCAGCCAGATAGAGAAGGAGTAGGGGTGGTGCCTCAAAGGTTAACTTCACCTACAAGGTGAAGTGAGAGTATGCATTTGGGGAAACCTTGAGCTAGACAGATAGAAGACAAATTGCTTAGAATCCACATACAGAATTTGTACCTCTGGATCACATAAATAATGTTTAAAACATACTTATTTTCTTATTCTTTTTCTCTTCTCTTCCCTACATTTGTAATCCTGAGATTCATAGCGTTTTAGAGCTAAGAGGGAGCTTATGGAGTACATAGAGTCTACATTATATAGAGTCACTCTTATTTAGCACTGTCAAAAAGAACTTTGGCCGAAACCGGTTTGGCTCAGTGGATAGAGCGTCGGCCTGCGGACTCAAGGGTCCCAGGTTCGATTCCGGTCAAGGGCATGTACCTTGGATGCGGGCACATCCCCAGTAGGGGGTGTGCAAGAGGCAGCTGATCGATGTTTCTCTCTCATCGATGTTTCTAACTCTCTATCCCTCTCTCTTCCTCTCTGTAAAAAATCAATAAAATATATATTTTTTAAAAAGAACTTTGTACTTTAATTGAAATGTTCTATATCTTTACTGCCCAGTATAGTAATCACTAGCTACATGTGGCTATTGAGCACTTGAAGTATGGCTAGTGCAACTGAGGAATTAAATTTTTAATCTTATTTAATTTTCATTAATTTAAACTTGAACAGCTAAGTTAGACTATCTAGTATCATTAGCCATCTTCATTTTGCATTTGTTTTAAAAGAGAACAAATGACTGAGTGTCTTATGTTGGAAACCTAAAAATTTCTAGCATAGTACTCATTGTTTTATATTCGTCAACTCTGTAGTGGAGTCATTATAGTTGATGGCTGGGAGCTTCGACTCTAGAGCCAGACGCTTGAGTTCTACTGTATAATAAATGTGTGGCCACTTAATAAATGTTTAATCTCCTGTACCCCAGTTTTTTCATCTGTTTAATGGGAATAATAATAATACCTATCTCAAAGGGTTGTTGTAAAGATTAAAGGAGTTAATATATATACATGTATTAGAACAGTACCTGGCACATAGTGATATACTATAAGTGTTACCTACTATTATTTATTTTTAACGTCTTAGGAGATGTATCATACACCCTAGGAAGCTGTGGCCTAGATAGGCCTTTGCTCAAGGTCACACAGAATATATATGACGAAGCTAATAATTGATAACCTGACTCTTAAGTCTATGCCTTTTTGCAGTTCTATCTTTTGCCTCACAATCACATATTTTCTATCATTCCATAAAGTACAAGGAGATGGGAGAAGTCATTTTTTGTCTGGGAATATTTATGAACTAAGCCTTGATAGGACAGTTTTAGTAGCAGAAAGGACACTGAAAACATTTCAGATACAGGGAATAGCTCAAGCAAAGACCCAAGGTATAAGACGGCTGGAATAGTCCCGCTCTTGTACCTGTATAATGGGATGCTTCCAACAAATTCTTTCTGGAACCCTAAAGTACAGTCACTACATTCTGTTCTATTTCAGGGAGCCCCTTGACAGAGCAGAAGGTATCAATACCCAGTTGTTGTGTATCCTTTGCAACAGCTGATGAGCCATCTCCTGTCTACACCCCAGTGGTTAAAAACACAGATTCCCCCATCTGGAATTTTCAACAGCAATCAAGGTTTGTATTTTATAATGTTCCCTTAACCTCTAGAATCTGGTTTTGTTCCAGGAGACAAACTCAGAGCAAGGAATGTAACAAATACAGTAATAGTTAGCAGACCTGGGAAATGCTTTTCTTATCAAGCAATTATTTAATCCTAATGCTTTTAAATTCACAGGTAGTAAAAGGTGAAGGGATTAAGAAGTACAAATTGGTAGTTATAAAATAGTCATGGGGTGTAAAGTACAGCACAGGGAATATAGTCAATAATACTGTAATAATTGTTTATGGTATCAGGTGAGTACTTGAAATATCAAGGGATCACTTTATAAAGTATGTGATTTTCTAATCACTATGCTGTGTACCTGAAACTAATACAAAATAATATTGAATGTAAACTACAATTGAAAAAGAAAAAATAGGGAAAAATAAATTCATAGCTAGCAGTGGTTTAAAAGCTTGTTGTGTTTTTTATTCAGTGAGGATTGTAATTATCTTTAACTCCCAGTACCTAGAACAAAGCAGGGCATTTCAGATGATGAAGATAAATTTAAAAATTACACAGAGTGGCATATGCTGCTCTCAACTCTATATTCTTAGAAGGTGATAGCTAAATGTTCAGGGAAGGTTCTTAAACAAGATATCTCAGCTAAGTATGGAGGAATGTATGTTATCTAGATGAAGAAGGCCGGGAGAACAAATCTCAGAAAAGACTAAGGATTGTACATACTTGGAAAAGATTTCTGGTGCAGTGGGAAGAGGCTAGGCTTTGGAACTGGAGAGAGGTGGCCTCCAGCCCCATCTCGGTCATTTACTAACTATGTGAACAAGTTACATAACAGCTCTGAACCTTTGATTCCTCATCTGTCAAATGGGATAAATCACAGGGTTATTGTGAGGGCCAAATTAGATGACATTTAGGAAAATTACCTCATGGTACATATTAGGTACACAAAAGATCTCTTGTGGAGGGCTCAAAAAATTGGAGGCTGTTATGTCAATCATATTACAGTTGTACAGACTGGCACAGGGAGGTTACATAATCTGTAGGCAAGATTAGAAGAAAAATGAATAATGGTACTTTTTTTATTTCTTTATCACAAAATTATTTCATTTGATCCTCCTAGCAACCTGTAGGTAGATATTATTATCCCATTTAACTGATTTATTATCCCAAAATAAACCAGACTCAGGGTCACTCAGGTGACAGTAGTAGAACTGGAATTCAAAGGTAAGAATTTTGACTCCGAGCTAGAATTCAAAACTCTGACACAGTATTTGTTTCACTTTAGCACAGTGCCTCTCATTCAATTCCCTAGTGGTCTCTGGGTAAGAAAATTAAATCTCTTGATTTGCCTTGGTTCTCCCATCTTGCTCCCCTGAAGCAGTGATACCTGGTTTAGAACTTTCCAAATCTTTGTAATTTAAAACTGTGTAATACATGTCATATAAAACATATTAAAGAATTCCACATCAGCTTCTTTACCTGGTATGAAAGTTGGGCACCTTCCTATTTTGGTGCCTTACCTCTGCACAAAGTGGCTTCGGAGTCAGGCAAACTAGGGTTCAAATCCCAGCTCTGCCACTTGCTAACTTTTATGTCACCTTGAACAAATCACTAACCTCTCTGAGCCCAGCTTCATCACCTGTAAAATAGGGATAATAATGCCCATGTCATAGGTTTTTGTGCAGATTACATGTATATAAAACACTTGATGCTATGCCTGGCCCAAAAAGGGCACTCAATAAATGTTCCTTTCCCCCCTCTTTTTTCCTTCTCACCATTTCCCCACTCCCATGGCACAAGAAGTATTCTTACCTGCTGCAACAAAACTGTTCATTACATGTTGAGGGACTCCCTTTCCACACTCCCTCCCTTGTCTTGAAAAACAGAGTTTGAGTGTGAGGGGGAAGCCGCTATATCAGGGGAGCCTGTTTTCAAGTCTTGGCAAGTTACTTCATCTCTCTGACTTTCCATCTCCTTTTAACTGTGAAAATAAAAATATTTCCTAGAAGGTGACATTGAAGGTCAAATGAAAGTGCATTGCAAACTACAACATATTCTTCAAACCTAAGCTTTATACTACAGAAGCATCCTACACAGTTCATTTATTGTGGTTGTTTTTCTTAATAGGCTATCAAAAGAGCTACTTTTGGACCCACAACAAACTCTGGTCTTCAAAGTTTGGCATAAAGGAGGTATGAACTCTATTCTGTAAACTCTGGTTGTGAAAATGAGCTTACACACAATTGACAGTTTGCTAGTCCTTTTCTTTTTTTGACCAAATGAAACAATAGAACTGGTGGTGCTGAGTACCCACAAATGTGTTAGAAATGAATCCCACAGAATACCCTGTAATTTAAATCCTTACAAAGCAGATAATGTTGTTTGACCACATGCTTAGTGAGGCATAATACAACAGAGTTAAGAGCACAGACTCTGAAGCCACACTCTTTAAATTTAAATACCAGTTCTGCGCTTACAAAGTAGTATGACCTTGGGTGAATGACTTGAACATCTCTATGCTTCAGTTTCCTAAAATAAAGATGATAATAGTACCTACCTCATAGGTTTTTGTGAGAATTAAATGAATGCCTGATACTTAGTAAATACTATCTCAGTTTTTATTAGTAAATAGCAATGTGCTAAGAGCTTTACAAATATTTGTGATCCTGCAAGGTGAAAATATAATTAGTTCAGTTTTATAGATGTGAAAGCCCAAGGAAGTTTAGTGGTTTAACTAAGGTTATATACCTATTAATTGAGGAGCCAGGATTTGAACCCAATTTTGACTAGCTATATATCCTTCACCATTTGTATTTAACCACGCTAATAAGATTGGATGACTCAAAAATGAGGTGGTGAGGACATCCAACTATCTCACAATTCCTATACTTAGAAAATTTTGTCTCACTAAATCCCTCCTGTAAACCTAGTTGCTGTAAGATTCCTGCTAGGGCCTGGTTTCAAACTTTTGGTTGATTTGAGTCATCCACTACATCACAGTTTTTGTTTGCTAGTGGTAAGTTTTTAGAGCTAACCCCAAAGCCTAATAAAGACCTGAGAATAGTCAGGGTATAAAGGAAATCAGCTTACCTTTCTCCTCCTGTGCTCCTGTTTGGAAGTGATGCTGTGTGTCTTGTTTAAATGGTTCCTTCCATGCTGCTTCCTCGGATTCACTTATGTCCCCACCCCTGCCCAACCTCATAAATGCAGCAGGAGCTGGTCATAAATAGGTTTTCTCTGAATCAACACTAGGAATTCCTGCTTCATTTAGTTAGGCTCCACACTCCTTGCTTTCTATTCTTCTCCTCTCTCTGACGTATTCCAGAGAATGTAAAGCAGACCAATGCTCACCTTATTAATTCAATACTTACTTATCAGGAAAAAAAGAATAGACCTTTGGTCTTATACAGACCTGGATTCAAATCTTGGCTCTTCTGTTTACAAACTGTGTGGCCAAAAAAGGGATCTTCTCAGTCATTAAGGGCAGCCCCCTTAGGAGACAGAGCCTAAGCTCATTTTGCACCCTGTGCTGGTTTTCTAAGGGATTATTTGTCTTTCCTTTGTGATTTTTTAATTAAATATGTTATCAAAATTTTTAAAAATACAGATAAGTGTAAGTGGGAAAATAAATTCCTCAAAATTCCAGGGGTGATGGTCTTTCAAATGCTTTCTTTCAAGACCCAGTCCCTTGAGAAAAAATACTAAGACACAATAACCTAGGGACAAGAACAAGTTTCTTATATTTAAGAGTGCTCTCCAGTTGTCTGTATCAAGAGGACACATCTCAACCCTGCCAGCTTTTCCCTGCCATACAAAAAGGGAATCTTTAATAATAAAAGCATAATATGCTAATTAGATTGGACATCCCTCCAGACGTCCTTCTGTTCTTCCAGAGGAAGGCAGGTCTGCGAGGGAAACCTGGGTCCCGGGTGCCCACCAGCGGCCGTAGAGAAGCCCAGGTCTCAGGTGCCAGAGGGGAGCTGGTGCTGGCAGCCAGGGGATGGAAGGCCTACTTTTGCACGAATTTCATGCATCGGACCTCTAATCTATATGTTTAAAAGCCTAATGTGCTAAGTGTCCGACAGTTCAACCGGTAGCTATGACACACACTGACCACCAGGAAGCAGATGCTCAAGGCACAGGCATGGAAACATGGAACAGACTGCTGAATCTCAGAGGGAAGCGGGGGAGGGGAGGGCAAGAAGAGATTAACCAAAGATCTTATATGCATACTGGAGGCCCGGTGCACAGATTCTTGCACCGGTGGGGTCCCTCGACCTGGCCTCTGAGGATTGGGCCGAAACTGGCTCTCCAACATCCCCAGAGGGGTCGCAGATTGCAAGAGGGTGCAGGCCAGGCCAAGGGACCCCACCGGTGCACAAAATGCACCGGACTTCTAGTTAATCCATAATAGTGAAAGCAGGCTGTGGTTGTCTGTCTCATCCTCATTATCTATCTTTTCTGTTGATTTTGGAACCACTAAACCTCCCAGTCCCCTAAATCAGTTTCTCCATGTGCAGCCTCTAATCTCAGTGGCAAGACATGCCTAGTCACGCTGCCCAGCTCTTCTCTTTCTCCCATAGATGAGGAGAGGGTGATTGGCTTTGCCTCGGTGGACCTCTCCCCGCTTCTCTCTGGCTTCCAGTTTGTCTGTGGCTGGTACAACATCACAGACTTCAGTGGAGAGTGCCAGGGGCAGGTAAAAGTTGCTGTCTCCCCTTTGGAGAGTTTGATGCACTTCAAAGAAGAAAGGCAAGCAAGACGTGGGGTGGAGACCCCAGGATCACTGGTATGTATCCTACTTCACATCCTTAACCAAAAAGGGTTCTACTGAGTAATACCTACAAGAAAATTTTTTAGATGTATTTAGTACTTTCCAGCTTATAGAACACATTCTATATTTGTGTTTTGTAATAACCTCATGACCTTTTAGAGGTGATAAAAATGTTCTGGAACTATATATCTCCGTTTTTAAATAAAATAAGATTAGTTGCATTGTGGAATTTGAAGTGATATTGGTTGAACTTTTTTTAAACTCTTACATTAAAATCATTGGTCTATCGCCCAGCTGGCGTGGCTCAGTGGTTGAGCATCAACCTATGAACCAAGAGGTCACGGTTTGATTCCCGGTCAGAGCACATGCCCAGGTTGGGAGTTCTATCCCCAATGGGGGGCGTGCAGGAGGCAGCCAGTCAATGATTCTCTCTCATCATTGATGTTTCTGTCTGTCTCTCTCTCTCTCCCTTCCTCTCTGAAATCAATAAAAATATATATTTTTTAATCATTGGTCTACTTTTTTAAAAAGTTCAAAAGGAGAGACTGGGAAGAAGGGAATTGATGATAGTAAGTATAGACAACTCTTTCATGGAGTTTAACTATAAAGGAAATGAGAATTTTCCAAACTGTCCCAGATAGGGGAGCTCTATCAACACAAAGGTTGTAGCATATTCATCTCTCTATCATAGGTGCCTGGTCCAGGATCTGACAGAGTGGGCATCACCAAATAATGAATGAATGAATGAGTGAATACATGCATGCATGCATAAGAAAATGATGAGTTAAACAGTCTCTATATAATAAGGACTTTTCTTCACATCAACCCTGGTAGTTTTCAGATAAGAAATATCATAGCCACATTATCCTCACATGTAAATGTAAAACGATGTCTAGCCAGTTCACAGACTAGCTGGAGGAACAAGATCAAAAGTATGTATAGATAAAGCAACTAAAAGGCAATCTACTAGTATAGTCTGTAAAATGGGCATAATATTATCTACCTCATAAGAGCATTGTGAAGTTTAAATGAGAAAATGCATGTAAATTGCTTAGTACAGTGCTCAACACATAGAAAATACTAAGTAAATTATATTTATAAGTATATAATATATTTTACAAATTTGTTTATATTACTTTGTCCCAAAAGGATTTGTGATGACAAGTGTACCATTATTTTCATTGCTTCTACAGATCCCAATATACCATCCCTTTTCCTTCCCTGTCTCTGATGTGTATGCTGCGTTCCCCGGCTGCATTGCTAGACAGACTCCAGAACAACTTGTTCACACCTCTTCAAAAGAGCTTGGTTTCTCCTCCCCTGGGAGGTGAGTGATTTCTTGATGATGGGACGAAATGGAGTCAGTGTAGAAGTGTTCGAGCTGGCTTGTCATTTCTCTTTCCTTTATTAAAGGAAGAAAATAAAGACAGGGAAAGAGCTTTGTTGACCTTCCGTTACAATATCTGGGAATCTCAAGATCCTATGGAAACAACGTTTTTATAATATAGGAACTAGAACTTTTACTGCTGTCAAAAGGATAGCTTCAGCCCAGCTGGTATGGCTCAGTGGTTGAGTGTCGACCTGTGAGCCAAGGGGTCACTGTTCAATTCATGGTCCGGGCACAAGCCCGGGTTACGGGCTTGGTTCCCAGTAGGGGGCATGCAGGAGGCAGCTCATCAGTGATTCTCTCTCATCATTGATGTTTCTATCTCTCTCTCCCTCTTCCTTCCTCTCTGAAATCAATAAAAATATTTTTTTTTAAATAAAAGGATTAGCTTCAGGCAAGAGATATGTTTTTCTATTCTTCGGAGGCCTTTGACCTTCGTCTGTAAAATCAGTTATCAGCTGTGTGAGAAAGATATGATCTTTCTCCTTCCAAAACAATTTGCCACGTTATTTTGTAAAATGCACCTGGCTCATCCTTTTCACCCAAGCCAACCATGGCTATGCATGTGAATATCGGCCTAGAGCATATTGCATCTTGTCAAAGGGCAGGGTCTAAGAATAAGATTGCTTCTCCCCACCCCCCATTCTCTTCCAGACCCTCGTGTCATTCGGTATCCTTCTGCCTCTACCAGTCTTTCCCATGTCTATCTCTCTACCCCAACAGCAACCACTCCAACAGCAGCAGTTACTGAGTAGACCTTTTATTCCAAGAAAGATACTTCAATACACCACTTAAAGGCCCACTACAATGCTATGTTCTGCCTGCTCACTACATGAGGAGAGCCTCTGTGCTCTGCGTAAAGGGAGCCCATGTATCTGTCAAATTCTAGATCCCAGGTTTACATCATTTCTGGTTTGGTGTTTTTTTTTTCTTTATTGAATTTATTGGAGTGACATTGGTTAATAAAATTATGTAGGTTTTAGATATACTAGTATCTATAATACATCATCTGTATATTGTATTGTACACTCACCAACCCAAGTCAAGTCTCCTCTTATTATTTTATAGATGTTATTTTGATCATAGCCATCATGAGACATATGGGTAGGATAAGGGTACTGTACAAGAACAGAAATACAGATCAGTGGTGAGGCCACTGTTTAGTAATTGTAAAAGCTACAAGTTTAGTGGTTTGCTTTTTGTCCAAACAAAAATGTTCCCACTTCAAAGGGCTATATCAAAAAGACAAATTCTAGCTAGCCATGCATATTGTGGTATATTCATACAATGGATTAATTCTTTAAAAAAAAAAAAGGCAATGTTGGTTTACAACAAAATGAATCAAAATAGAAGTTAGACAAAAAATAAAATGCTTTATATTATTTCATTTATATAAAATTCTAGAAAATACATTCTAGTCTATAGTGACAGAAAGCAAATCACTAATTGCCTAAAGACAAATTAGTATGAATGGAGCTGAAAGGAAGGAGGAGTTACTAAGCATAGAAGGAAACTTTTAGGGGTGATGGATATATTTATTACCTTGCTGTGGTAATAAATTCCTTAAATATACATGCATCTCAAAACTCATTATATTCTACTAGTAGCCCATTTGCAGGAAAATCCTGCAAGCGGCTATTGCGGCCGCGTGCACTGCTGCTGCCGCCGCCTTTGCAGCCACCGCGCCTGCACCCGCTCGCCACTGCCGCCCGCCCCGCCCTGCCCCGCCCAGGCTTTCCTTCTGGCAGCCACCTTGCTTTCCGATTTTCCTCCCTCTTCCTTCTAAGTTGTCTTCAGTCTTCACTCCTCCCTCCCTCAGCATATGCAAATTAGCCGCCATCTTTGTTGGGTAATTTGCATACTCACCCTGATTGGCTGGTGGGTGTGGCTTTGGCTGGTGGGTGTGGCTTGGGCATAGCGAAGGTGCGGTCAATTTGCATATTACTATTTTATTAGGTAGGATATTTTAAATATGTGGTTTATTATATACTGGCTATACCTTAGTAAAGCAGTGGTTCTCAAATATTTCCACTTCAAAACACCTTTATACTCTTAAAAATTATTGATGACCTCAACGCAGTTTGTTTATAGAAGTTATATCTATCATTTTTTACCATATTAGAAATTTAAACTGAGAAAATTTTAAAATGTAATATGCAAAATCAATTGTGTCTATATATCAGCAATGAGTAATCCAAAATGAAATTGAAAAAAACAATTTCATTTACAATAGCATCAAAAAAGATAAAATACTTAATAAATTTAACCAAAAAATTATAAAACTTATTCTCTGAAAACTACAAAACATTGTTAAAAGAAGTAACACCTTAATCAATAAAGAAATTTTTTAAAAAGAAATTAAAGGTCTAAATAAATGAAAAAACATCCCATGTTCATGATTGGAAGACTAATATTGTCAAGATGGCAATACTGCCCAAACTGACCTATAAATTCAATACGTAATTCCTGCTGGATTCCTTATGGAAATGGGCAAGCTAGTCCTAAAATTCACATGGAAATTCAAGGAACACAATAAACAAAACAGTCTTGAAAAAAACAAAGTTCCTGATTTCAGAACTTACTACAAAGCTACAGTAAACAACACAGTGAGGTACTGGCATAAGGATAGAAATATAGACCAATGGAATAGAATTAGCAATTCAGAAATAAACCCAAGAATGCCAAGATGTCAAAGATACCAGGATGGTTTAATTAAGGAAAATTAGTCTTTTCAACAAATGGTGTTGAGCAACTGAATATCCATATGCAAAAGATTGAAGTTGGACCCATTCCTCACACCATATACAAAAATTAACTCCAAATGGGTCATATTTCTAATTATAAAAACTAAAACTCTTAGAAAAAACATAGGATTAAACCTTTATGACCTTGGATTAGGCAACGATTCCTTAGATGTGACACCAGAGCGGAAGCAACAAAGGAAAAAATTAATTCATCAACATTTTTAAATTTAGTGATATCAATCAAGAAATTGAGAAGACAGCCCAGCCTACAGAATGGAAGAAAATACTTAAAATTATATCTCTGATAATGGACTTATATCCAGAATACAAGGCTGGGCAATAGTAGTAGGTTTACAATTGTGAGTACACAAAAAAGAGTTAATAAAGCTATTGTAATAATTATAACTTACATGTCCTTTTTCATACAAATAACTGTAACCCTACTTTTGCCCAACACAATATATAAAGAATTTTTAAAACTCAATAATAAAGGCAAATTATTCCATTAAATATGGGCATGTTGTCCTGGCCAGGGTGGCTCAGTTGAGTGAGCACCATCCTTTGCACCAAAAGGTTATCAGTTCAATTCCTGATCAGGACACATACCCAGGTTGCAGGTTTGATCCCCAGTCGGGGTGCGTACGGGAGACAACCAATCAATATTTCTCTCTCACATCAATGTTTCTTTCTCCCTCTCCCTCTCCCTCTCTTATCTAAAATCAATAAAATATTTTTAATGGGCACATTATCTGAATAGACATATCTCCAAAGAAGGTATACAAACAAAAACAGCCAATAAGCACATGTAAAGATGCTTGGCATCATTAGCCCGGAGGGTAATGTAAATGAAACCATAATGAAATACCACTGTACACCCACAAGACAAATATTACAAGTGTTGGCGGGGGGGGAGCGGGTAGAGAAATTGTAACCTTCATACATGGATTTTAAAATGGTGCGGCTGCTTTGGAAAATGGTGTGGCAATTCCTTAAAAGATTAAACATAGAGTAAACCATATGATTCAGGAACTCCACTTCTGGGCATATATATCCAAGAGAAATGAAAACATGTTCATACAAAAACTGTACACGAATGTTGGTAGCAGCATTATTCCTAATAACCAAAAAATAGATACAACCCAAATGTTTGTGAACCAATGAGTACATAAAATGTGATATATCTACAAAATGGAAAACTGTTCAACAATGAGAAGGAATAAAGTATTGATACATGCTACAACATAGATGAAACTTGAAGAAGCTGATCACAAAAGACCACTTACTGTATGAATCCATTTATATGAAATATCCAAATTAGTCAAATCTATGGAGACAGAAAGTAGATTAGTAGTTGCCTAGGGCTGGGAGGGCTGGGTGGGGGTTGGGAAGAGAGGAGGAAATGTGGAGTGATTGCTGATAGGTATAGGGTTACTTTTTAGGGTAATGAAAATGTTCTAAAATTGATTATGATGATGGTTGCATAACTCTGTGAATATACTAAAAACCACTGAATTGTAGGCCCTGGCTGAGTGGCTCAGTTGGTTGAAGCATCTTCCCATGTACCAAAAGGTTGCAGGTTTGATTCCATCAGGGCACATACCTAGGTTGTGCATAGGAGGGGCAGCCAATCTATGTTTCTTACATTGATGTCTCTCTCTCTCTCCTCTTTCTTCTCTTTCTCTCCCCCCCTTTCCTCTCTCTCTAACATATTAGTAAAAACATATCCTCAGGTGAGGATTAAAAATATAATAATTGAATTGTACATTTTAAATGGGTGAATTGTGTATGTGAATTATTTCTCAATGAATCTGTTATTTAAAAATATTACCCTTAAAAAAAAGAAAAGAAAAAATATCCTATATAATAAAAGCTTAATATGCAAATCGACCAAATGGTGGAACAACCTGTGGAATGACCGGTCGCTATGATGTGCACTGACCACCAGGGGGCAGATGCTCAACTCAGGAGCTGTGTGCAGGCCCCAGGCCAGCCAACGGGGCTGCCAGCAGGGGCGTCTGATCACCCCAGCAGTCGCCCCACAGATCGGCCCTGATCGCTGGCCAGGCCTAGGGACCCTACCCTTGCATGAATTTTGTGCATTGGGCCCCTAGTTTTTTAAATAATAATAAAAATAAAGAGATTATTGCTGGGGTCAAGTTCTTGAATGCCCTACTAAAGAATTTGAAATTTGTTTTATAGATAAAAAAAGAAGTCAAAACTAGAAAGGAATGATGATGATTAAATAGGTTAGTACATGTTGAATGCTTAGAGCATTGCTTGGCATGTAATAAGGACTCCATAAATGTTCTCATTATTTCAGATCTGTGTTTTCAAAAATCACTCAGGCTATAATGTGGAAAACTTATTCAAGAGGAATGGGTAATACTGAAGGTAAGATTATTTAGGAGATTGTTGAAATACAAGAAGTTGATGAAGCCAGAACTGGTAGTGGGATAGATTTGCAATACCATTTCAGGAAGGTGATTTGTTTATTGTCACACTAGGAGTTTTTTCATTGGATGGAAATTTATTTGCCCCCATTTATTCCTGACAGAAGTGTTGCAAGAAGCCAGGCATCACGGCATGAAGAGCATGTGCAGAATATCCGCCGATTTCATGAATCCCTGCAGCAGGGAGAGGCAGTCTCGCCAAGTGAAGACAAACTGACCACACCGCCCTGGTCCTCCCATACTTCCATTCTGAGTTCTCTGAGGTGAGGCCCTCTGCTGAGAAAAGACACAGGAAACTGTTGTGGAGCACAGGTGAATGGGCAGTGGCAACCTGCAATACAGCTTTTCCATCAACTATCACCCCTCTGGGAGGTTTAATAGGGGCTTTCATGCACATTAGTGTCAAATAGACCCTGTTGTCTCACAGGTTTCCTCATACGTGAACCTGTCTCAGCTTGGACCTTTTATTCCTTCACGAGGCTCTATTAATGCACCGTAAATACAGGAACTTTAGATTATTCACCAAACTTATTGATAACTACCCTCATAGCTACACAACCTCTCATCTACTTTACAATTTACAAAGCCTCATTCTGTCCACCATCTTTATCCTCACAACCACTGAATTCTTCCAGACCAGCATCTGTCCTGTTAATGCTTCCCTCTTTCTTAGTTTAGTCAGCATCTGAGCCAGAGAAGCACTGTGAGAATTGAAGGGCCATTATAGATCATCTGGATCAGCCCTGAATTATCTAATAAGTGCAGTGCAGTGAAAAGGACTTTTTTTTTTTTAATCCTCACCTGAGGATATTTTTCCATTGATTTTTTTAAAATATATTTTTATTGATTTCAGAGAGGAAGGGAGAGGGAGAGAGAGATAGAAACATCAATGATGAGAGAAAGTCATTGCCTCCTGCATGCCCCCTACTGGGGATTGAGCCTGCAACCCAGAATCAAACCCGGAACCCTTCAGTCTGCAGGCCAACGCTCTATCCACTGAGCCAAACCAGCTAGGGCCACATTGATTTTTAGAGAGTAGAAGAGAGAGGGAAAGACAGAAAGAAATACCAATCTGAGAGAAACACATCATTTGGTTGCCTCCTGCACGAGCTTCAACCAGGGCCCAGGCCAGGGAGGAGCCTGTAACCAAGGTACATGCCCTTGACCAGAGTTGAACCCGGGACCCTTTGGTCCCCCAGTCGATGCTCTAGCCACTAAGTCAAACCAGCTAGAGCCCAGATTCTCATTTTAGATTCTCAGCTGGAGACAGGCTATTTAAGTAAAACCATCCATAGTGTGACTATATTTACTAGGTCATTCACATAACATATTTTAAAACCCACTGAGAAGAGAAAAAAAGAAACTCTCTTTCACCCTAGAGCAGTTTCTCTCAATCTCAGCACTGTTGACATTCGGGCCAGTTATTTTGCTGTGGGGCATATCCCATGATATTTAGCAGCATCCCTGGACTCTGTCCACTAGACACCAGTAGCACCCCTCTCCCAGTTGTGACAACCGAAAATGTCTCCACACTTTGCCAGATGTCTTCTTGGGATCAAAATCGCCAGGCCAAAACCCACTGTTCTAAAGCTTTGGTTCTCAAAATGTAGTGTGTATCAGAATTGCATGAAAGGACTTGTTAAAACAGAGATTGCTGGGACCCATCCATACAATTCCTGACTCAATCAGGCCTGAGAATTTGCATTTCTTACAAGTTCTCAGGTGATGCTAGTGCTACCAGGATGACTCTCTACCAAACAGAGAGGAATAGAGATAATCTTGCATTACTTCCTTGGGTTCACAAAGCCCTAAAACAGTTTTTTCTTTGAGCAATTCTATGAGGCCTACAGAGCAAGTATTAATAAACTTTTTTCACAGATGAGAAATTTGTAGCTTGATATTAGTAGGTTCTGCACCCAGAACCTCTGACAAGGCTAGTTGGGTTTGCATATTTTCTAAAGCTTCACCGTGTTTACATTTATTTGCATGTTCCTGCTACAGGTATTTATCCATGTGGCATACACCCAGATATAGACACCTAAGTAAATCCACTGTGATTTAGTAGAGTCATGGCTTCTAGTGACAGAATAAGGATCAGCTTTGTCCCCTCATTTAGCTTGGATTTGACTCTGAGACATGCAGACTGTTCCTAACAAAAGGATAGAAAGACTTTTGGTTTACTTCACAGGTATTTAGTATCTATGTTGTGCCAGTTGCATCAGGCACATTGAGTATACTAGAGAAATGGAGAAGTTTGAGATATTATCTTCTATTACCAGATGCTCATGGCCTAGTTAGGGAAACTAAACTAACACATAATGAGCAAACTAAAGGAAAACCTAAGACAGCAAGTCAGTGGAGATGCCAAGAGTGAAGGATTTTAAGGGAGAGGTGGATCAATGATTTGGGGTGATGGACTTTGAAAGGGAGAAATGTGAGCACCTTAATAGTTGAAAGGAATAAGGACAGAGCTGGGGGAGTAGCTTGAACTCAGGTTCCAGCATTCAGAGCTCTGAGACAGGAATGATCCCTGTTGGGACAGGGCCCATCTATTATCATGGAAAAAGCACAAGTCTTGGAGTCCCACATTCTGAGTAGCTGCATACCACTCACCCTGGACAAATCACTTAAATTCTCCGATCCCCACATTTCTCATTTGTAAAACAGTAATTACTGATCTCATCTGGTTGGCTGAGAATTAAACAAGGCAATGTATTTGAAAGCAGAAAATATTAAATCCTGTGCAAATGAAGGTGATAGTGGTTGGCGAACAACCACTGGAGAATGGTAAGAATAAAAAAGGCCTGCTTTTCCATGCTGATAGCACTCTCGCAAATGTGGTGAACATTCTAAAACCCGCCAGACTTTCTGTAAGAAGTGTGGCAAGCATCACTTATTAAAATATAAAATTTTTTTATATCCATTTAATGTTGATTTATTTTTGCCAAGCAGTATGCTGAGTGTAGTAGATATAAAAGAATCAGCACAGAGCTTATACTTCTTCAGAGGAAATCAATGTGAAACAAGCAAGTAATGGAATTGAAGAGTATAGAACTGTGGAGCACAGAGGACCCTTCAGCCAATTTAGAGGGTGGTCAGGGAAGGCTTGCTAGGCCTTGAAGGATCAGGAATGGTTATGAGGTAGCAAAGGTCAGCGTCATCCCAGAGTAAGGCCTTTTTCTTTCAGAGTTAGAGGGAATGAGGACTGGAATGATGATCAAGAGTGTTTCCTACCAGGAGTTAGGATTTTTGCTGTACATCAGAAGAATAATTGCATGAGCCATACAGAAGAGGGAGAAAGTTGTCCCCAAAAGTGGGATTGTAGTCAGAGAAGTGAAGGATGAGTTGTTGGTAGATTGGAGAGAAAGAGAGCCCTAGTATTAATAGACCAAATGAGAGGTATTAAGGTCCTAACTCAAGCAGTAGAATGTCAGGGGAACATCAAAGATGCTTATAATTTCAGTGAAAGACCCTTTTGTCCTCTTCTCTCCTTCTTTTTTTACAGGAGGAATCTGAGTGAGCTAGATCAAATTCAGAGGTACTTCAGCCAGAAGCTCACCAAGCCTGTACTTCCCCTCAGTCCTCAGACTCAGACTATCTTGCAGTGCCAACAGAGCCATGGGGACCATTGTGGGCCAGAAGCCAGCAGCCTAGATCCTGAGAGCCAGTGCATCCTGGAGAAATCCAATAACCTGGTGTTGCAAGTCAGCTCCTTAATCACGGGTATGGCTCAGGCCCCTCTTGTTGAGAAGTCATGGTCACTGGGTGGCTATTCAAAAAGCAGTTGAATGTCTATCCTCAGACAAGCTCCTATGACCAACAGAGACCAACAGCTTTCTTCATCTTATTTATTTATCGTCTTCCTTTTGAAAGGAGAGGCATAGTAGCATGGCACAAGAACATGTGCAATGGAAAGAGCATTGGACTGAGAGGCAGGAGACCTGGGTGGGGTCCTTGGTGGGTTTCTAGCATGGACTTACTATTTGACTCTGAGCATACCCTTTCCCTTCTTAAGGTTTCCCCAACCAAAAAAAAACCGGGGGGGGGGGGCGGTTGGATTAGATGAGTTCTTCAGTAGCAGTTCTTGAACTTGTGCCACTCTGTTTTCAGAAAAAATCAACTACATACATATTTAAAATTCTAATTCTATATATAAAAAGAGCCCAGAAGTCCGCATTTTTAGCAAGCACCCCAGATGCTTTTGGATGTTAGTAATCTACCCTTTGAAAATCCCTTCAAGTGGTAGTTCTCACTTCGGCTGCATATTGGAGTTACCAAGGGAGCTTTTAAAAATCCAGATGCCCAGCCTGCCAGCATGGCTCAGTGATTGAGAGTCGACCTACGAACCAGGAGATAATGGTTCGATTCCTGTTCAGGGCACATGCCTGGGTTGTGGGCTCACTCCGCAGTAGGGGGTGTGCAGGAGGCAGCCGATCAGTAATTCTCATCATTGATGTTTCTCTCTCTCTCTTCCTCTCCCTTCCTCTCTGAAATCAATGAAAATATATATTTTTTTAAAAATCCAGATACCCAGATTGCACCATATGTCAGTTGCATCAGTATCTCTGAGAGTGAGACCCAGCATCAGTATTTTTCATAATTCCCCAGGTAATTCCACTGTGCAGCCCAGAGAAAGATCACTCCAGAAAAAGTATTTCCAAACTTGCCTAAGATAAGAATCACCTGTGGTGTTTATTTTGAAATACAGATTGCTGGGTCCTACTGAATCAGAATCCAGGGTTAAGCCCTAGAAACAGGCATGCTGTGAGGATTATTGAGAAATCATTTAGATCAGCACCTGAATTCAACTCACTTGGTGTCATTTTTGCTCAAGGAAAATATGTAAATTGTACACACGGATGGATGTTTCATTTTCCTTCTTTAAAGGGGAAAAAACCCCACCAGAAATCTTATTCCTACTTTGTTTTTCTAGATATCTAACCTGTTGGTAGCCAGGACCCCAGAGGTGTACTGTGTATTTGATTTCCTCTTGCTTGGAAATAATATTCTGTCAGCTATTTATTGAGCACTAACCATGCCAGGCACTATTGTTTTACTAGTTCCAAGAAGGTACAGTGGTAGACAAGACAGGCATTGTCTCTGCTTTCATTAGTGTACATGCTATAGTCAATCAAAGAAACTGCCCCCAAAAAAGACAGCTAAGAGAAAAAGAGAGGAAGGCTCATTGGGGGTAGAGGTGAGAGCAAATAGGGAATCCCTTTAAAGGGCTATATTAAAAGAGGAGAGAGAAAAGAACTGGAGGATTGAAGATGGAGGGCCTTGAAGGCAAGCTTGAGTGTTTAATCTTTCTCCTGGAAGAAAATGGCGAGTTTTAAGCAAGGGGATGACAGGATAAGAACTAATATTCACAAGGAAAGGATGAGTTTTGAAAGAGGTGATTGGATCAGGGAAGCCAGATTCTGCCTTCATCGTATCTCAATACACTTTTTTTATTATTACTTTATTGATTAAGGTATCACATATTTGTCATCAACCCCCCCCCCCATTCCCATCCCAAACCGCCCCCACGCTCATGCCCCCATCCCCCTATTGTCCGTGATCACTGGTTAGGCTCATATGCAAGCACACAAGTCCTTTAGTTGATCTATCTCCCTTGTCTCCACCCTCCCCTACCTTCCCTCTGAAGTCTGACAGTCTGATCAATGCTGTTCTTGTTCTTCAGTCTATGTTGTTCATTATTTCCCCTAGATGAGTGAGCTCATGTGATCCTAGGAATACACTTATAGGAACTGAAAATGAGACAAGCAATAATGGTTATGCTGAGAGGCAAATAAATCAGTCTATAGCGAGTTTCTTTCTGGGCCAACAGTTCTTTTGAGTCCCGATTTCTATGTCCAACAATTGTTTATGTGTACATAACAGCAATGATATTTCAGTTCTGGATGGTCTCAATACACTTTTAATGAAGTAATTAGACAAGTAGGTATGAGTGAAGCTTGAGAGGGAGTTACTGAATGGTTGTTTCATTTTTGCCACATCTATGTGCCAGGTCCTTTGCTGGGCTCTGAAGTTGCAACATGAATCAGATAGATATGGTCTCTGCCTTTGACAAGCTCACAATCTGATAGGAGAAATATGTAGACAGACAATTACACAATAGCATGTTCTTATGCTTTCATGTAGCTATCCCTTCTAGCTGGTGCATCTGGGAGGGCTTCCTGGAGGAGATGCAGTAGAGTGGGGCCTTAAAGGATGGGCTGGTTTTTAAAAAGCAGAAAGACTGCTCTAAGACAGAAGGGTAGTTCAGGCCAAAGAGCTAGGAGCAATTAAAGGTGCTTCCTGGTTCCTGTTCCTATTTGTAGCAGGGATGTTCCATTTTCATACACCTACTCACTCCCCTTTGAGAACTGAAAATTGTCAATGTATTAAGCCTAGCCAGGATCTTCTGCCGGCTGCGTACTCCATTAGTGTGAGGGAGATGTGATACCTATTCTTGGGAGTCAAATTTGCCTCCCATCTTCTTTCTCCTCTCAAATGATCATGTAAACATATGACATTTACTACACCTGTTTATTAATTTCCTACCATTTCATCTTGAAAATAATTTGAGGTGACTAGTAGCTTCCATTTATTAAGTATCTATGTATGTGCCACACAGTGTGTGCCCATTTATCTCATCTATTCTTTATATCAAAACCTTGTGAAAAGGGTGGCGTTAATCATATTTTAAAGATAAACAGACTCAGAGAAAAGAGTTTGCTGTTGACCACAAAGTTGGTAGAGATTTGAACTGAAGACTAACCAGCTCCAAAGCCTCTGCTCTTTCCAACACACCATGCTGCCTCCATTTTCTCTGTACACCTCCCCTACCTTATCATTTGGGTGATAGATATTTCCTTGCTTTCATTTTCCAAGTAAAATAGATAGTTCAAATAGTTGTCATCAAATAGGTAAATAAGTGGATTCTCATTTTGGTTTTTAATATAGGTAATTACTGAAGTAAAAGGAAGCATGAACATGGACTCTCAGCTCCCAAGAATTCCTGAGCAGGAGCAGATAGTCTCTGAAAGCGTTTCTACAGATGTAACCACAACCATAAATAGATTAGATTTTGGTCTTCTGATATTAGAATAAAGTGCTAGAAATTATACTGCCTTGAATATAGTTTCACTTACTCTTGGGTGGATTAACTATCTTTAAGATTTGTTCGAAGTCTGATTGCAAGAATACTTATTTTTCCTTTTGTTCTTTTCTTTTTTTTTTTTTTTTTTAAGAATAATTCTGAAGCTAGAGGCTAATGTGGGGAAGTTGAGTGGTCTGTGACCCTACCTTGTAGTAAGAATGATATCTATTGCTGTTCAGATCTGCAGACTATCACCAGGAATTCTCAAGCATCTTTGAGTTCTCACCAAGCCAGGAGTAGAAGCAGAGAAGTTACCACTCTCCCAGATGCTCAGAACACAGGAACCATGCAAGAAAAAAGCACAATTCCAGACCTTCCCTTGGCAAGAGCTCCAGATGAGGGTGCAGACTCCCCTCCTCCCCATACTCCAGAAGAGTCTTCGAGTGGAAGAGAAATGCTCCATGAGTCCCTTGGACACACAATACCCATTACAAGGATGCAGAGCAATGAGGACACTGAGGCAGGCCCAGCCTACAGTGATGAAGACTATGAAGAAGACATCATTGAGCCCAAGACACTCAATGAGATCACCACCATAACAGACAAAACTAGCCCTTGGTCCAGTTTTGTGTCAGACTCAAGTGAGATCATTAGCCTTCATCCTGATGAGGTGCAGAGGGTAGGCCCCTCTTGTCCTTCTCCCGAGCCCTGCCTTAGAGAGGAGCTCAGGGTCAGAAGTAGCTTTCTGTCCAGTCCAGAAAGAGCTGTCAACTCCCACCTGCCTAGGCAGGGTTCTGCTAGACAAAGTCTTGTTCCTTGTGAGAGTAAGAGCCCTAAGACCTGGGTTGGAGAGCCTGCCTCAGCAGACCCTCAGCTCATCCCAGGTGTGACACTCTCAAGAGCCCTAAAGAACACTTGCTCACCAAGGGTAGATCAGGACCAGGAGCCTAAGCCAAAGGCCCTGGCTAAGGATGAAGCTGCCTCCAGTGAGCTAAGTGATTCTGCTGATAGCTTGGATAAATTCCCTCTACACCTAGCCTCCCAGAACAAAAGGGAAAATCATAAGGGGCTACCCATCAACTGCCCTGACATCAGGCAGAAGCAGGCGGCATCTGGATCAGAGGTTTCCACAAAGAATCTCCTGTATCCTTTGATGTTTCCCATAAGTAGCCAAATGTAGGCATTTTGGATGCTGGTGCTTAGGCCAGCCTACTGGGCATGAGCAGTGGCCGCCACCTTCATGGGATTCACTGCGGGGCCTGGGAAGACCCTTCAGAAGACTCACTGCACTGACAAGGTGCTCCAATTCTCCCATTAACACCAGCCCTCTGAAGCACAGGCTTTTAACTGGCTTTAGGTTTCGGGAGCACATTCATTAGCCTATCCTGGCCTGATTATTGTATTGGGTATTTTACAGCTGGCTCTAGGAATGAGACCCTTTAATCTCAGTTGAAATAGAAGTGGAGGGTGCAGACAGGATAGAAGAGTACTACCACTGACTGAGCATTTACTTTGTGCCAGGCATTTGACATACATTTTTTACTCAATCATCTCAAGTCTTTAAGGTAGGTATTATCATTTCTATTTTGCATGTAAGGAAACTGAGGCTCAGAGTTGTAGTGATTTGCCTAATACTTTTTTAAAGGCAAGTGATGGAGCCAAGAGGAGGGGAAGTAGGCATAGTTGAAATGGCAGTGTTGATGGGGAGAGGGGTCACCTTCTTTCTCCTTTGAAACGCAGTTGACACATTATGGAGAAAGGAAACCACTTAGGACCATCAACACCCCTCACATGTGCAGCCTAACCAGTTGGCTTTAATGACTGGAGGCTGAGTACCGACAGCCACCTCTCTAGTGGAGTTCTTCCCTGGACTCCTTCATTGTGGCTTCTGACGCTGCTGCCTTACAGTGCTCAGAGTTTATGGTCAGTGGAGGAGCAGTCACAGGTCCTAATTCAGACCTTCCCTCAACTATTCTTTCAAAAAAACGAGTATTGCCTGGCCCTGTGCTGTGTACTGAGAACAGATTTTAATCAGACTTTACCTCAAGAAATTCCCATTATGACGTAATGACAATAACAGTAAACAGACCATGACAGTTAGTGTTGTAAGTGCTGTGATGATACATGGACTATATGCTGGGGAACGAGGAGGAAGCTGCCATAACTGCTTGAAGGTATCCCAGTAAGAGACATGAGAGCTGGACCTCAAAGATGAATGGGCATTCTGTAGACAGAGATGAGAAAGGGATTGTATGTGCAGGGGCATAGCCAGGTGAAAGAGCCTGGCTTCTGGGCAGCAGCAGTTCACTGTGGCTAGAGCCCACGTGTAAACACTTGGTGAGAGGTGAGGTAGAGCTGGATCTTCAAGGGCCTTGTATGCCTGGCTAAGTTGCATAGACTATCCTGCAAGCAATTTAAACTTGAGTTTCCTTATCTTTAAAATGGAGATACTAGACCTTTTCCTGGGATGGTGGTAAAAATTAAAATAATGATGTAAACTACCTAGTACAGTGCCTGGTACATAAATAGTGTTCAGTAAATGTTAACTGGCAAGCAAGAGTATGATATGGTCAGATTTACATATTAGGAAAGTCACCCAGTTCCCTGTAAAGAGAGGATTAGATCAGAGGAGACCAGAAGAAAGTTTGACCAAAAGCATAGACTGCTTTATTTGTTTTAATATGTTTTTTCTTTTTATTTCAGAGAGAGGAAGGGAGTGAGAGATAGAAACATCAATGATGTTGAAAAGGATAGATTTGAGAGGATTAGTTAGATAGGAAGGACAAAGGATGACAAAGAGGAAAACATCAAGTGTGATAAATATCTATGACTTAGATATTTCTATCACAAGTTACTAGGTAGTGGTGTCATTTATTGGATAGGGAACTGCACATAGAGATAAACAGTTTCTGGGAAAGAGCAGATTTCCCTTTTGGACCTGTGCCTATAAGACATTTAGGCCTGGAATTCAGGACGAGATCAGCTATAAAGGTAGGTTGTGGGAATCGATTAGGGCAGCAGGGAGAACCACACAAGACAGAGTCCTGATGTGAAGGGTGGACAGGACAGATACCCACAGAGAAGAGCTGGTCAGAGGTGGAGCAGCAGGAGAGAGGCGGTGTGAGAGCAGAGTTTCAGGAATTAGTGGTCAACACTGACACTTGACAGGCCCAGTAGATTATAGACTGACCTGTGTTCACTGGCTTTAGCATTAAGGAGGACAGTGCAAAATGGAGAATGCAAAGCAGTTTTCAGTGGGTGAGGGAACCAGTGGTAAGGACAGTGAGAAAAAGCAACTTTTTCCCATTAACCAGGGAGACAAGAATAGCCGGCATTGAATGCTTGCTATGTGTCAGGCGCCGTTCTCAGCACTTTGCATGTATAAACTCTTAATTCTCAAAACAAAAGGTACTATTAGTATATACATTTTACTGGTGAAGAAACAGGCATAAAAGTGAACTTTCCTGAAGTTAATCATCTAATAACTGACGGAAGTTACTGTTGGAGCAGGACCCTTAGGCAGGAGGTGATGGGAGAAGAGGGGAACTTCAGTGTTTCAGACACACTCCTGAGACCTCACAGCAAAGCCGTTCCTCCCCCACAGCATCAGCTGACTGTCCAGCAGAGTCCCCAGCAGTCAGAGCAGCAACAGCATAAGCCCTGCCTCACCAGGGCCTCTGAAGAAGAGTCAGGGACTTGAACCAAAGCAGGAAATGCTGCATTTCATTCATTTGGTGGATATTTATTGAACTTACTGTGTTCCAGGTACTATGCCAGGTGATAGGAATGTGGCTATGAAAGAGATCATCTATGCCCTCTTGGAGTTGAAAGTCCAGCATGGGAAAACGATGATAATCCAATTTGAATCAGAACCATACTTAGCTTATTGAGCTGAAACAAAAAATTAAACTTCAAAATGGCCCCATCCCTCCCCTCCCAACTGAATAAGTGCTTTGAACAAATAGTCTCGTCACAGTGCTGGATATCTGCAGGGCATACAAAGGAGAAGTACAAGATCCAGTATCTGCCTTCAAGGGCTTACATCCAGACTGGGCGGACCAGCTGTGCCCACTTAGTCAGAACCCTCATTTCTGTGTATAAGCAGAAAAGAACCAGGGGGACCCTCCTTTTTTACTAGGCATCTTCCTCCAGTCTATAAGACACTGCCCCTTGGAGCCAACTTGTCCGACTAACTTCTAACAGCTCGGTTTTGGCCAGCAGGCCCTCAACAAGTATCATTAACGCTTGCTACCTACCAGCCTCATGTGGCACTCTAGGGAAGTAGTGAGGTCACTGATGGAAACTATGCCATCTTTGCCTTGGAGAAGTTTGGGGGGATTTTGAGAAAAACACATTGAGATTCATATCACACTAAATCATCAAGCATTATCCTGTTTTGCAAACTCTGCTCTGGAAGGAGGAATCACTGGGGCTAAGGTCAGGAGAAAGCTTCCCGGAGGAGGTGGGGTTTAAACTGGCTCATAAAGGAAGCACAGACTGATTTGTTGGGAGTGGGGAGGGCCTTCCAGGCAGAGGGAACCATGAGCAGAGGATTCATGGGCAGGAATAGGTTTGGGGGTGGGGGTAGGGGGGATGAAAGGATAATTGAGACCAGTGACTTTGCTGGTGTGGCAGGTGGGAGGATTTCTAGGTGTATGTGTCCCTTAACTACCATGATAGCCCAGAGCCCATTGTGGTGCCCAATTTTTTTTTGCCTCCCCAGCAGTTGGAGGCCTCCCTGCGGATGCTCTCATTCTCTACAGCTTTGCCACCACCAGCCACAACAGATCAGGTAAGAGAACTTTCTCTCCTGTAGAGTCATCGTCTCGTCCATGAAAGTGTACACAATGCAGAGCTACCCTGGGCCGCCTTCCTGAAAAGGCAGTTGGCGCGGGTCACTCTCCAAGCTTCTACTGAGCATATTCTGTGGGCCCAGCATTGGGCAAGGAGCTCAGGAAAAGTGAAGAGCAAAAGTGTTAAGGGCAGGACATCATCAGCTAAGATGATGTAGAAGAAACGGTGCAGAAGCATAAAAGCAGGACTCGGCTAAGAAATGCATACCTGGTGCGCTGGGAGCTCCAGCTAAGCCATGGTGGGTGTCTGCAGAGGGAGCTTCCTACGGGAGGTGCAACCTTGGGAGACCCGACAATGAGTGAGGCCTGGGTGAAGAGAATACCAGTGGCGTACCTATTTGTTTATGGAACACCGCATAACTGTTCACCACTCAGCTGAGTTAGGTGGTTGGAACACTGGTACAAATCCCAGCTCTTGTCTTTTCCACCTTGGCACAGCACCTGCCCTTCCTTGAGGGTGGCAAGAAAAATAACTACTTTTCTAATCATTCAGTATATACTTATTATCAAGCATTGTTCTGGGTGCTGAGCATACAATAGTAAATAAGACAAATCCCCAGTCTTCATGGAGCACAAAGAGTAAACAAAAAATAAAATATTTACAGATTGTGATGAGTACTGGGTGCTCTGATTAAAAACAGGGTCTCTGAGGAGTCCGTATTTCAGCTGAAAGATGATCAATGTGGTGCCTGCCTGGTACCAGGCACAGTTCCAAGCACTTTATATTAACTGACATACTTCAGCAACGTAAGGAGGGACATAATTTTTTTTCCCTACTTTAAGGTGAGGAAATTGAGGTACTCAGAGGTTAAGTAACTTGCCTCACACAGGTAGTAAGTGGTAGAGCCTGAACTGGAAACCAGTCAGTTTGATTTCAAAATCTGTGTTCCTTACTAACTGTACTACACGGAGGAGGAGCTATGAAAGCAACTTGGAGAGCGTATACCAGGCAGAGAACACAACAAATGCAAAGGCCCTCAGGCTGAAAGAGCTCGGCATGATCTAGGAACTGACTCAGAGCTGGTGGCACTGGAACGGGGAGATTGACATAATGAGGTCGAAGGGCCAGATCATAAAGGACATGTAAATCATGGAAAGGACTTCTGATTTTATTCTAAAGGCAAGGCTATCCATCTAAGTGTGTTAAGCAGAAGAGTAAGAGGTAATTCAATTATAAAGGATTCATCCAAGGTGCTGAGTGGAGAATGGGTTGTCTTTCAGATTTGTCAGCGTGATGGTCATTGGTGACCTTGAAAGAGTAATTGCAGTGATGTTATGGAGAAAGGTGCCATGAAGTACAACTGCGTGCCGGGCACTATTCTCAATCATGGGGTACACTAGGCACAAAGCACCTGCCTCATGAACTTAAAAAACAAAACAAGATAATTTCAGAGAATAATACATGCACTATGGGCAAAATATATTAGCTTGTTTATTATAATAACTAACCCCTATTTAATGCTTACTATGCACTAAACATTATTCTAAGTATTTTACATATATAAACTCTAACAATGATCCAATGAGGGTGGGTACTGTTATTATTCCCATTTTAGCCCTGGCCCGTTTGGCTCAATGGATAAGCCTTCGGACTGAAGGGTCCCGGGTTTGATTCCAGTCAAGGGCATGTACCTTGGCTGTGGGCACATCCCCAGTGTGGGGGGTGCAGGAGGCAGCTGATCGATGTTTCTCTCTCATCGATGTTTCTAACTCTCTATCCCTCTCCCTTCCTCTCTGTAAAAAATCAATAAAATATATATTTTTTTTTTTAATGAGAAAACTGAGGCTCGGAGCTTCCCATGCCAACCTACAAGGTATTATTATTTCTATTTTATAGAGTCGCATAAAGATTCAGTCACTTACTCAGAGTCTCCCAACTAGTAAGTCACTCTAAATGTATGACTCCAAATTCTATGCTTTTCATTACACCACTTTAAAATTGTGACACTTGTCTTATGGTATATTTTTCTAGTCAATTTGCCTTCTTTTAAGTAGACTTCATTTTGCAATTAACATTTAAACATTTTTTTATGCTTTTCCAGAGCCTACTTTGATGACAGATGGGGTCAGTGCAGAAGTATCCTAAGAGCCTGAGGGTATAGTCCTAAAGAGAAACCTTTAGATGTCTGGTCCTTTTACTGGTTTTCCTTCTCTCTCTCTCTCCCTCACCTTCCCCAGCACCATTTTCAGGACATCTCATTGATTTGGCACATAGATCAACCTAAGTTCCCACACATCTCAGTTTTTATCAAATTTGTACATCCTCTCTCGGAGGAACAGTCCCCACCCAGGAACTCTGCGTTGTTATGGCCTTTGTTCCTAGTCGGTTTGTGGTCACCAGCTCTTCTCTTTCCTCTCTGCATCTTCTTGCATGTCCCATACATACCCATCAGCATTTACTACGTCCAAGCAACAAGCACAAGCTTGTGAGCAAAACATCCAGGGAATGAAATACTTAATCTGCTACGCAGTAGCTAAGTTTCCAAGTTTCAGGTTCCTTATAAGTAACACCAGGCTAATAAAGTTCTTACCCGATAACGAGAATTACCCTGGAGGAAAGAAACAAACACTGTTCGTTTCCTTTCCCTCTCCCCCTATCAGCCAAGTGGGTGAAGTGTGAGTCATGCCCCTTAGGAAGGGAGGTCTGTGAGCCACTTCGAGCTGTTATGCCTCACCTGCCAAGCAGAACTTATGTTCCTGCCCTTGTGTTTTCGCCTTCATAATGTGCCAACTCCCAAAGGGACATACTGTCTTTGATCTATTAAACATATGATAAAAATATGGGAGATGGAGAAAGAATTTTCACTTCAGTTAAAGAACAAGTCTAGTTTTTTGTTGTTGCTATTGTTAATTGTCACCCAAGGATATTTATGCCATTGATTTTTCAGAGAGAATGGAAGGGAAGGAGAGAGAGAGAGAGAAACATCGATGTGAGAAAGACACTTGACTGGTTGCCTCCTGCATGCACCCCTACTGGGGCCAGGGATCGAGCCTGCAACCAATCAGAATCGAATCCGCAACCCTTCAGTCCGCATGCCAATGCTCAAACCAGCTAGTGCTCCAGTCTCTTTTCTTTCTTGCCCACAAAACATTATTTGTCTGCTGATCTCCGGGTCAGCTCTCTCCTCAAGACCTCATTTCGGGGTCCTAGTTAGGATAACCAGTCATCACAGTTCACACCCAAAACTCCCATTTTCAGCACTGAAAGTCCCACAATCCAGGAAACCTCAGGAGGTTGGTCATCCTCACTGATCATGGCCTCTCTCACTACTTGATGCATTTGTAACTGCATTTTCTGAGTCATGCTCTTGGCTAGATGCCAGCCAATGTTAACTAACCTAGGGATCAAGTATGTGTTTAAGGCACAACAAGTAGAGGCACCAAAAATTAAGGGATTGGGGGGAGGGGAGGAATTTTAAGAATTACATATTTTTTTAAAAAAACATTGAAATAGTCACCATGGGATCAATCAGAACTTATTACCTTCTTTATGTGTATGATTTATTTTAGACTTAATTGTGAATTATATTTGGGCAAGGGCACCATAATCATCTCAGCTTGGGGTCTCTGAAGGACTTAAAAGTGGACTTACTCTGAAAATTTTAAGACATAAAACAGTATTTTATATTTACCCCATACTTATTTCTTGTGTTTCTTTCATTCTTCACATCCTAATATCCGTCTAGGGCCTTTCCCTTCAGTATGAAGGGAATTCATACATTGTAAGGGAAATTCCTTTAGAATTTCATGTAGTGCAGATCTGCTGGTAACTGATGTTCTCAGTTTCAGTTGTCTGAAAATATCTTTATTTTGCCTTCATTTTTCAAAGGCTTTTTTTTCCCACTGGATGTAGAACAACTTGAATTTTGTTTGTTTCTTTTAGAATTTAGAACTGTCTACACTACTGATTTCCAGTTTCCAATGAGAAGCAACCATCATTGTTATTGTTAAATGTGATGTGACCTTCATCTCTGGCTGCTAAGATTTTTCTCTTTGGTTTTCAACAGTTTGACTACAATGTTCATAGTTGTGGAGAGGGGGTAAGGCAAGGAAGGGGGAGCACATAGGTCTATTCAACATTATTAATAATGTTTTAATTCTTAGGTTTCTTTTTGTGGATTTACAGATGTTAATTTTTATTATGTTCATAATTTACATGTGTTACATAGATTTTTTGATGTATTACATGATGAAATCACAAAATCATATTAATTAAAAGTTTAAAAATGCTTGAAGGTTGGCAAAATGGAGACACCAACTCCTCCCATAAATTTGGCTGTGCACATGGAGCAGAGAAACAGCATACGGACTGGAGTAGCAGTGAGTTCAAGGGGAGGTGTTTTGGTTTTGTGTTTTAAATATGGGACCAGCTAGAACTTTCTGTATGCTAATGCAATGATCCAATAGAGAAAGGGAGAAGGGGAAGATGCAGGAGAGGGAGAAAAAATAGGCACAATCAACAGCTCAAAGTGAGAGAGAAAGAGGGGAGGACAGGAGCCCTATCCTGTACCCCCATTTGAGGATTCCATCTATTCTGCCTCCTCTTAAGGCCAGCCGTGGCCTGAAGGCAGAAGAGGATTTGAGAGGCTGCTGGGCTCTTCTCAGCCAGTGTCTTGGGCTGGCTGTGTTGTAGCTGACCTGCTTCAGGGCCAGGGCAAGTGATCCATCCTCAAAAAGAGAGCTTGTAAGTGCTGGCTCAATTGCTCTGGCTTCACCATAAGATCTAAGGGAGGGCCTAATCCTTCACTACACATTGAAACCCTCCAGACCAGCCGTCGACAACCGGTGGCCTGGAGGGTTTCAGACCCACTAGTGGTCCATGAGGCCAAAAGGTTGGCGACCGCTGCTCCAGACTGTCTCTACTTCAAGAATTTGTGGAGCAGGCTTTTTCCCCTCCCTATTCCATGTATAGTGGGTACAGGTCTTTTTGTGACATTACTCAAGTCTTCTGGTCTTCCTGAGTCTGTTTTCTTACCTGCCAGATGGGGTTATCAGGCCTCACAGGGTGGTTGTCCTGTAGAATACCACGTGCCACACCGGTTGGCTCGCCTTCCTCATGACAGTTTCGTCTTATAATTGTTGCCTCTTCAAGAAGGAAAGGAAGGAGCCCTGCTGGCGTGGCTCAGTGGTTGAGCATCAACCTATGAACAAGGATATCATGGTTTGATTCCAGGTCAGGGCACATGCCGGGTTATGGGCTCGATCCCCAGTAGGGGTCATGCAGGAGGCAGCCAATCAGTGATTCTTTCTCATCATTTATGTTTCTATCTCTCTCCCTTCCTCTCTGAAATAAATAAAAATATATTTAAAAAATAAATAAAAAGAAGGAGAGAGAAGGATGGCAGGTTTAGCAGGTTTCACATTGCTTGTGAATCTGCCAAGTTCAGCTGCCTCAGCTTTCTCTTCCCTCCAGTGATGAAGTAACTCTTCAGGGGACAGCTTCCTGGTTTTATTTCAAGTTACTTCTGGCTCTGTTTGCTTAGCCACTGTGAGCAAACTAGTTCTATCAACTTCCCTAAAAGGGGAGGAAAGAGTATAAAAGAAAAGTAATTTGCGTGTTGTTTTCCCCAGACTTACGTTGTCTGCTCTTGTGGGAATTTATTTAGGAAAATCTCAACCACTTCAATTCTTTCCGTTGTTATTTACAGTTTGATGACTCTCAAATCCCTATCTTCAGTCTAGACTTCTCTCCCATGCTGCAGATACACATGGATCCAACTGTATCCTAGATGTCTTTTCTTTGATGTGTTACAAACAATTCACTATATCCAAAACATGAGCCTGTCATGTTCCTTTGCATACCCCCTCTACCGCCTGCACTTACCTCGGTAAACTCAATCAGAGCATAGGTGTTATCTTCCCCTCTTCCGACTCTATCCCCCGGGTTCTCAGCCAATCTCTTACCAAGGCCTGTTAATGCCAACTCCTGAATATCTTTTGAATCCACTTCTCATCAATTCTTTATCTAGTCCCAGTCATCTCGCCCATGACTATTTCTGACCAATCACTCATATCCACGCTTTCCCAGCACTATTCACTCTCCATACTGCAGCCAATGTGATCTCTCACTGTAATCAAACTTTTACCCCCACTTTACCACTAGAGTGGGAGGGCCTCTTCAAGGCTGCCAAAATAAAATAAAATAAAAACCTCCATATTCCTAAGTCAGTTATCCAGTCTGAGTGCCCAGTTTATTTAACCTCTCAGCAGCAAGAGACATAGTTGATCTCTCTCCTTTAAACACTTTCTTCACTTGTTTCTAAGGCTTCAGTCTCTCTTGGTTCTCCTCCTCTCTCATTGGCTGCTTCTGCTTGGCCTGTACTGGTTCTCCCTCATTTCCCCTACTTGTTAATAGAAGGGTGACCCAGAGCATAGTGGTTAGACTTCTCTATTTACACTTACTTTGTAGGTGACCCCATTTGATCTCAGGACTTTAAATTTCCTCTATATGATGAAGACTCCTTATGATTACTTAGCTCAGATCTCTCCTGTAATTCTAGGCTCATATGTCCAACTGCCTCCACTTGGATATCTAACTGGTATCTCTATATCCAAAACTCAACCAGATTTTATTCCTCAGACCTATTCCTCAGTCTTCCCCATCTCAGTTCACAGATAATCTATCCTTCTAATTTAGTTGTTCAGGCCAAACTTTTAGAATCCTTCCTGATGCCTCTGCCAATCCACCAGGAAATTATGGCAGCTCTGCCTTTAAAATACATCCAAATCCAACCACTTTTTATCACCCCCTCCATTACCATCCTGGCCTAACCCATCATTATCTCTTGCCTAGATTATTGTAGGAGCCTCCTAACTTGCCTCTCCACCTCTGCCCTTGCCCCTTCAGTGTTAAATAAGTCATTGAATAAATCATGTGACTTCTCTGCTGAGAACCCTTCAATAGCTTCACTTGGTGATTAGGAGAGCCAGAGCTGGGCCTGAGCACAGGAAGGCCAGAGCCAGAGAGTAGGAAGGTAGTTTGAGCCTCAAACTTGAAATATACACCTTTTGGCAAATGAACGAAAACAGTCCCAAACCAGATGCAGGAGAAGACAGGAGCTATGGCCCTTTCCTTTGGGAGCTCACAGTTCCACAAGGGAACCAGTTTTATGTCTAAGTCCACCAGTTCCTACAAAACACCTGTAATATTTAAAGAGCTGGATCTGGTGCTACAGACCCTGCCTTCAGGGAGTGCACAGTTCTTTGAGGGCACTGGCCTCCAAAGCATGCACTTCCTCAAATGACATTAACACTTAAATAAAACAAAGCAAAGAAAATGAGAATAGGGAAAGGAAGACAGCAACACATGGGGTGCTTGAGTAGAATTCAACAAAGGTGAAGGAAAGGCTTTGTAGGCTGTGGATTGGAAGAAAAGAAATCTGTCAGAGAATCGCAGAATTTGGCAGCTGGGAGGTACAAATAATATAGTCTAGCTAGAGAGAAGGCCAGAGATGAGGAGAGATAGGCCTGGACCGAAACAATCAAGTTAAGATAGGGATAAGAAGCAAGGGCAAGAAGCAACCTGTCATCTGAGCCTTGGCCTCTCTGGCTGCCTACTTAACAGTTCCTTACCATGAGATTGCCCTGTCTTGTTCCGTGCCTTCCTTCCTGACGGCCAGGCTCTGCCACATCATGAATGAGCCTCTAGATTAACCACAGGCAAAGATTAACCAAACGCTGTTCCAGAAGAGTGAGTGTAGGAGTCAGGAAGTCGGAGACAAGGCCAGGCAGGTTGCCCATCCCCTCCCACCCTAGTGTTCTCACCTCCACTCAGCCAGACCACAGTGTTTCAGACATTACTAGTAATCAGGGTGTTCCAGGCCAGCTGGGAAGCTGAGAGCAGACCTGATGCCTTGCCCAGGCTCTGCTGCTGGCTTTCTGGGGTCTAGGGCAAGGTTTCTCTGGTCTCAATTTGTGGCTGTACTTCCTCTTCTCTCCAATCAGGCAGTTTGCATAGTGGTTAGGAGCATGGCCCTGAATCCAGACTGCCTAGGTTTAAAGCTCAGCTTTCCCACTTTCCAGCTGTGTAAACTGGGACAAGTTACCTAACTTTTCTATGCTTCATTTCTTTTATCTAAAAAATGGGCACAATAGTACCTGCCTCCTAGGGTTTGTTTAGGATTAACTGGATAAGATAAAGTCTTTGAACGGTTCTTGGCACGCAACATAGTAAGAACTATGCAAATGTTAACTGTTGTAATTTTTATCATTTTTACTGAAATGTCTTCTCTCTTAGGCTGTTACATCTTGGGTGGACTGGTAGGAAAGAAATACTAAGGGATAGAAACATGATCAGAAGCTTAGCACTGGGAATGGGGAGCTGAGAAATATGGAAAGCATTGCTCAGGGCTGTAGCATTCACTGTGTGCTCAATTCAGACCCAGAGTTAGTGGCCCAGAACAACACACTGCCCCACCTAAGAGTGATAGAGCCCTAGCCACAGCAGTCCATGGCCTGCCTGCCTGTGAATCTTAAAGGCATTAAAGCTGCTTTTTTCCCCCCAGGAACCCAAGGAATTTTTCTGTGCCTTGATTTCCCTTCCCCAAACCTAGAGACATCTGATATACAATCGCCCGGCCAGTGTTGCTTAGTGGTTGAGCATTTCTGGTCAGGGCATGTGCCTGGATTGTGGGCTCGACCCCCTGTGAGGGGTATGCAAGAGGCAGCCAATCAATGATTCTCTGTCATCATTGATGTTTCTATCTCTCCCTCCCCCTTCCTCTCTCTGAAATCAATTAAAAACATTTAAAAATAAAATAAAAGCCCGGCTGCTGTGGCTCCATAATTGAACATCAACCTATGAACCAGGAGGTCACGGTTTCATTCCCAGTCAGGGTACATGCCCAGGTTGCAGGCTCGATCCCCAGTGGGGGAATGTGCAGGAGGCAGCCAATCAATGATTCTCTCTCATCATTGATGTTTCTATCTCTCTCTCCCTCTCCCTTCCTCTCTGAAATCAATAAAATAAAATTAAAATAAAAAATATACACTCCTGACAAAGAAACCCAACCACCACAAAATCACCAGATCAGATCAGCAGGGAAACTTCCTGAGCTTGTTGTCTTCTGTCCTCAGCCTGTGCTCCAGGCCGAATGGCTGAACTGTTCCTCTTGGAGCTGGAGGCCCATTCTTGTGAGCCACCAAGACTCTAGTCCTCTGCAGAGCCCCAAGAGGAGACCTAAAGATTAAAGGGTTTCTGATAAGGGCCACACAGAGCTTTGGGAAGGAGATGAGCTCCCTGGCCAAGGATGCACAGAAATCCGGGGAAATAGCTAGAATTGGCTGATGCCCACCCTGGCCCAGAATGCAATTTGACAGGCTCCTCAAGGGAAAGGACCCACAGGTCTGCTGGGTATGTTCTAGGCCCAAGTTGCCTAAGCTTCTCTGAGGCCAGAAACCGGGAGGAGCTGGTAGTTCTAGAGGTGTCACTTTAATCCTTCCCTCTCGGAAATCTGGACTTTTGGGCCCTCTCACTGACAGGGAATGGGTTAGGAGTCTGGATCTAGTCAGTCCTCTTCATTGGGTAGATGGGGAGACAGGCCTAAGGTGAGGGAGTGATCCTAAGCCCTGTGGAATAGACTGTTGTCAGGGAAGGCTCCTCAAAGGGAGCATGTAGGTAGTAAGACCCACATGATTAGAGCTCTAATGCAGGCATGAAGTGTGAGCTCAGAGCATGAGCCCCAGCTGTGCTACAGCTGGGCTGGGTGGGTCAGGTTAAGATTGGCCTCTCAGGGCTAGGCCTGTGGTCTGTCCCCACTTCCCCCTGCTCTTAGCCACAGCTGCTAGGTTTACTGCTCTCTTTAGCATCGAGTCTTAGTCCCAGCCTTCAGAGAGGACTCTGTGAGCCCCACCCCCACCCCGGGAGCAGGCAGCCAGCCAAGGGGGTGAAAGTTGAGCAAGGCAGGCAACTATACTGAGCCCTCACTTGTCTGAACCAGTGATCTGTTGGCAAGCCCACCTAGCCAGCCAAAACCAGGAGGCTATTAACAGTTTTCAGCTCTGGAAAGTTTTGCTTCCAGCTCCTGAGTCAGTGTTTGTCACTTAGGGAGCAGCTCTGGGAAAAGAACAAAAGTTCAGTCCTAATGCCAGGCCCAGAGGCTAACTAGGCAGGGCTCAGTGAAGTGGGAGAGCCTGGCCGGCCTGGCCTAGCATGCCTTGGGGAGGTGCTGTACCCCAGTTCTTCTCTGCTAGGGTGAGGTCAGAGAACAGCAAGGCTTCATTTTACTCTCTGCAGCTGGTGTCAGCTCCAGCTTAGCACCTGTGTTTTGCAAGATGCTGTACCAGGCAAGAGCCTTGGTCACATCTGAATTTTATTTCTCAGTTTCACAGTAGACCTGAGGTAAGAAGGCCAAACAGAAGTTCTTAGCTCCATTTGGCAATGACGTTACTGACAGAGAGAGAAAGTGTCTTGGCTCTAGCAAGTGGGGCAGTTGAGCTTGGCCACAGACCAGTGTTCCTCCCGCTCCACCCCACTGTCTCCCCTGTGAGAAAGTCCCAGGGGTAATGGGGGCACCTGCACCTACCACCCTCCTGGGAACATGTTGTGGCCTTTTCAGGGGGACCCATCTGGGGACTGGAGTGGAGGGAACCCAAATCACAGTGCCTTGGAGAAGGTGCATCACAGGGATGTGGCCAAAGAGAGAACCACAGCTGGGATAAGCCCCTGGGTTACAGAACCTCCTCTGGCATTATCTGCTCCTCCTGATCCGTTTCAGATGGGGAAACCAAGGCCCAAAGAGAAAGTGACTTGCCCAAAATCACTTGTCTAAGAAGCACTAGAGCCAGAACTAGAACCAGCTCCCAGCCAGAGTTAGCCTCTTGATTTGAGGTGCTCAGGGAGCCCCAAATTTTCCTTCCACCACCGTACCCCACTCCTTCCATGACACTTTATTTTCACCCCAGTGGAGTTCTACCTTTGGCATTAAAGTCTCCTTTGAGATACATCTGTCTCAAATAATAGGCATTAAGGCCTGTTCTTCTTCATGGCCTGGGTGTCCAGGTGCTGAGAAAATGGAGGTTCCCATATTTGAAAGTTGGAGAATTTAATGGGAAAGCTGGGTGGGTTTAATGGGGACTGTTGGAGAGTCCCTGGCCTGCTACCATGCTTACCCAGACCATTGGAAAAACAGTTCTGTCCTTCAACCCAGGACAGTAGTCAGACCTCCACCCCCAGATCCCACAGAGGAATATGGTCAGTTTCTCCCCAGACATTTAGGAAGTTCCCTCGTCAAGCATCAGTCCCTCTCTCTGGATTCGTTTTCCATCCTCTCTATGTACAGTTCAATCAGGCCCATCCCCACTGTTTTCCCAGCAAAGAAATTCCTTCTTCACACTTTTGCTCAAGTTGAGCTTCCAGCTGGAACAGCCTCTCTCATCTTCCTTCTTCAGATTCCACCTTCATGATTTTTCAAGTCCCTCTTTAAAGTATCTTTCCAGGAATGTCACCCCATATATGACACCCACTGTCTAGACTCCAGGGTCCCTACAGCCCCTTAGTCGGAGGATCCTGCTTCTATATGGGTTCCTCCTGCTTCCCCAGGAAAGCTGAGGTTCCTGCAAATCCCAGGCTACGGTGACAAATTGCTTCTGCCAAAAAGGCTAGTTTCACCTCTGCCCAGCTCCTCCAGGTTGTGTATTTTAGTGTAGCAATCCTGATGAAGAAAAAACTTTTATTACTAGTCAAGATGTTTTTTAAACCCTGTTGAAGTCAACAAAAACCAAATGCTGCTGAGGGTGTGTTCTCTGTCTTTCCACACCTTTGCCTCACCCTGTACACACAGCCAAGCCCTAGGCCCTGGGCCTGGGCCATACAGATAAGGCCCCCTAAGTCGCTGGGTCTGGGCGTGGGTGCTGGCAGGTTGGCTGAACCAGCCACACTAGATTCAGCTCCAGGGCAGTTGGCCCAGGCAGCAAGTGCAGGCCTGTGCTCCTGCTGTTCCCTCCAGTGGGATGACCTCATGTCCTCCCCCAGCTCTGCTGAAACCCTGCTCATCTCAGATCCCACCTGTGTGAAGAGTCCTGACCTTTCCAGCTGTTAATAGTTGCTCCTTTCTCCGTGCTCCCAAGTTCTACGCCTCATCTCTGTGATTGTTGGGTAGGTCGGTATCTGTCTCCCCTCTCTCTGAGCAGCCCCATGAGGACAGGAACCAGGGCTACCTATTATCCTTAAGAATTGATTAGGTTGGCCTGGCCAGCATAGCTCAGTGGTTGAGCATCAACCTATGAACCAGGAGTTCACGGTTCCATTCCTGGTCAGAGCACATGCCCAGGTTGCAGGCTCAATCCCCAGTAGGGGGTGTGCAGAAGGCAGCCGATCAATGATTCTCTCTCATCATTGATGTTTCCATCTCTCCTTCTCCCTTCCTCTCTGAAATCAATAAAATCTATTTAAAAAGATGAAGCAGAATTGATCATGTTGGCCCAGCCGGCGTGGCCCAGTGGTTAAGCTTCGACCCAGGAACCAAAAGATCAATGGTTCGATTCCCGGTCAAGGCACATGCCCAGGTTTCAGGCTCAATCCCAAGTAGGGGGCGTGCAGGAGGCAGCCGATCAATGATGTTTCTCTATCATCAGTGTTTCTATCTCTCTTATCCTCCCCCTTCCTATCTCTCTAAAAATCAATGAAAACATTTTTAAAAAGAGAATTCGTTAGGTTCAACAGAATTTAGGCTCCTGAAAGGTTTGATGAATCACCAACAACGTTCTTTTGATGGTCATTTCATGAACTGAGGTACTTGGCCATCCCAATCATGGAGAGCAAGGCCTATCAGAGCCTCTTAAAAACAGAGAATGCTTCCCCTCCGTCAGGACACAGAGGCCTGGTTTTAGAATTTGAGAGAGGACCGATATCTCCCTGGTCCTCTTTAACTGTAGCAGAGAAAGAAATGGAAATTATGCTCGCTTCGGCAGCACATATACTAAAATTGGAACGTTACAGAGAAGATTAGCATGGCCCCTGCGCAAGGATGACACGCAAATTCGTGAAGCGTTTCATATTTTTTTGACCCAGTGATCCCACTTCTAGGAATATATCCCAAGACACTAGAAACACCAATCAAAAAGGATATATGCACCCCTATGTTCATAGCAGCACAATTTACAATAGCTAAGATTTGGAATCAGCCTAAGTGCCCATCAGCAGATGAGTGGATTAAAATACTGTGGTACATCTACACAATGGAATACTATGCTGCTGTAAAAAGGAAGGAACTCCTACCATTTTCAACAGCATGGATGGAGCTGGAGAGCATTATGCTAAGCGAAGTAAGTCTGAGAAAGATAAATATCACATGATCTCACTCATATGTGGAATATAATGAACAACATAAACTGCTGAACAAGATCCAGAGACAGAGAAGCATCAATCAGACTGTCAAACCTCAGAGGGAAGGCAGGGGAGGGTGAGGGAAAGGGGGAGAGATCAACCAAAGGACTTGTATGCATGCATTTAAACATAACCAATGGACATAAACACTAGTGAGGTGAGGGCATGAGCGGGGAGATGGGGGAGGGGGAGGAAGGGGGAGGTAAGGACACATATGTAATACCTTAATCAATAAAGAAAGAAAATCAAAAACAAAATAAAAAAGAAATATAAATTAAGCTGGTGACCCAGAAGATCCATCTGCGGTACAATAGGTGACTGGAATGGTACTTAGTGTCACTCCTAAATTCTAAATAGTTCAGGAAATAACAGTCTTGGATCTTGGGAGTAGAGAAAAGTATGCTGAGGCTTAAAATGCTGCTGTAAGGATTTGACTCTAAAGACTTGGTACATAGGAGGCCGTAACAACCATGGGTTCCTGAATGAATGAATGAATGAATGAATGAGATATTTGCTACAAGAGACAGTCTCCTCCCCACTCAATTTAAGACTCTGGTCACGGTGGCTTGGTCCCGCCCATTCAGTGATCTAACAGCCACCAGGCTCTTATGGGATCTGGGCCAGTTGGAATCACAAGCATAGATTCAGTTCATCCTTAGGAGCACTCAGTCTGGAAGGGGAAGGTACCAGGCAGTGGCTGGGCAACTGACCTCCCTGGTCTGAGGCATTATGGGATGCAGGTGCCTCCATATTTTGGAAAGAAGAAATGCATACACTAACAAAGGGTTGGTCTCCTTTCTCTCCTTTTAGCCTAGCCTGCCTGGAAGATGGAGCCATATCTTCTAGTCTCTGTTCAGCCCCTAGCACCACTTTGCTCTTGGTTCCCAAGAAATCCTGTCATACCTGAGAGCTTTCTCAAGTTGTGTGCACTCCATTGGCATTTTAAATTCCAGATTGGCAAGAACCCTTGAGGTTGCCCATCTCCCCCTTTTCCATGGGTGGGAAACTGATGCCCAGGCAGTAGAGTGGGGATGCCTGATTTCCACTCTCCTTATATGCTGGCTGCTATTCTAATTCTTTCAGTAGATGTTTCTGTCTCCCCTGCTTAACTGAGGTCAAGAAGTCTGTCCAGTTCTGTCTCCCTCTCACAGTAGGCTGCATAAATAGGTTAAGGAAATAAAGGAAAGGATCACTAAATGTTACTGGTCCCAGAAGCAGCTATAGCTGGGCCTCAGTTTCCCATCAGCAGCAGAGTTTGAGGGAGCGGGGAGGTAGCCTCAAGCTCCTCAGGGCCTGAGGTGTGTGCAGTGTGTTCGTAGTGTTCTTCAGCTTGTGAAGATCACAGCTCCTGGAGTTGGAGGGCGGGAAGAGAGGTCCATCCAGGGGGCAGGCTGCATGCTGTGAAATCAGCCACGTTTGCCTGTGGTGGCGACCCCCATCTCCTTTCAGCACTTTCTCCTCTCCTGCGAGGCCTCCCCTCTTCCCCAGGGCCATGCTCTCGGCCAGCTGCCAGGGGTAGCTTGCTTATAGAGCTGTGAGCTCCTCAGGGCAGGAAACTGGCACAGGCTAAGCACCAAGAAAAAAAGGTTGAGCAAATGAGTGAGTCTTAGAGGAGTCGAGGACCACAGTGGACTAACCCAAATGCAAGCACCTTGAAGGTGGAATTAGTGATAACCTGTCTGCTCGAGTCAGATGTTTGACAGTAGGACCATGAGTATGTGCTTCATGTCACCTGGCAGCTTGAGGAACTCAAAGGGCCAACAGAGTATATTATTCACCATCTTCTTCCCAGAAGTTGGATATATTCCTGGTGTCACACGTGGGACAGACATAACTCAGAGGACAAATGTCTCGTCTAGACTCATACAGACACAGAACAGATGAGGCTTCAAACACATCCTTGAGGGGACTGCCCCTCCTGAGGCCTAGAAAGAGCCTGAGCTGGTTCCACATCTTAGCTCTGCTACTCTGAGCTGTGGGACCTTGAGTTTATTTCACTTGAACTGTAGTTTCCTCATCCATAACATGGGAATGATGTACCCACCCATGGGGTTGAGGTAAGAATTATACAAGATCAGGTATGTAAAGTGCTTTGCATCACTGTTAGCCAAAGGACCAAAAGATGAGGGGAACCAAAGCCATCTCTTGGTGGTGCCACATCCTCAGTGCTAACCTAGCTGATTTCCTCTCCAGGACAAGAGTGAAGGCACTGGAAGCGCCCCGTCCCGAAGGCCTTGTCGTCCAAGACCTAACTCGCTGCCTCCCAACCTGCCTGAAGAAGAAACTCGCAGAATTGCACGGATATTTTCTTCCCAGTACTCCCAGAAAGACTAATGCAGCTGAGAGACTGAAGGAAGGAGCCCCTGCCCACCGCCCTCAGCCTCGTCCAGCTTGCAGGAGTGCCAGGTCTCTTCTCTCTGGGCTGTCAGAGTCCTGAAACCACTAGGCTAGTTCATGGGCACCCCGAGAGCCAGACAGCATAGACAGTGAGAGCGTCCCAAACCGGCCCCTTGTCCACCTGCAAGGACTTCAGCTTCTTCCTGATACACTGAGGCAAAGACTAGGAACAAAATGGATTCCAGCACCCAACTGGCCCACTTGTCTTTTGAAGGGACCCAAGCAGGCATCTTTTGGCTGAGAAACTCCTCCCAATGTCCTTGACAGCGTACTGCTGGCATGAGCTCACTCTCTGCCTATGATGGGCCATTTCTGCCTTAAAGGTTTTGGGGGAAGGTGTAGATTGTATGCATTGTGCATAAATGAGGAAATGCTACATCACCTTCAGTTCATTTGCTTGAGAATAAGGATATTTTATAGATCTAAATTATTTTTATGCTGTGTTGAATTAATTAGTAGGAGAGGAGGGGGAAACCACCTCCTTCAAACATTTTATCTGATTGTCTGAAATTCTAACCATGCTTTTAACTTATTGTTTTTACCCAGCTCTGAAGGTCATTGTTCCTGCCTATGTTTGAATAAAATCATATTGGTATTTGTATTCTGTGCACAAGTATTTCCTGGGTTGGCCACTGGACAGTAGTGTTAGGAATTCATTTGTGTTCTAACAGGCAGAAAAAAAGCTTGACCATCATACAGTCCCTTAGAAACTCATCTGAGACCAGGGGCCAGAGTCACCATGAGACTTCTGAGCTCCCCAAAGATCGGGTTGGTCCAGATTAGGGTGACACCCATTACTTCTTTGCTGGTGCCTCAAATCTATTAGCAAAGTAAAGGGAGTCTCCTGCAACAAGTCGTCTCAGAATTCCCCACCTCTCCGGGATGCGTGGCTCTGGCTTAGACTGTCAGACCTCAAACTGAGCAGCTACTGTAGACAAGGCCTGTGGGGAAGATAAGGGCAAAGATGTGCAGAGTGGCTGCGACAGGCTAAAAGGGAGCTAACGTGGAGGGCCCTGCTTTCTACCCCGAAGCACAGGTCATTTAACTTAATCCGAAAAAAACAACTCTACCACCCACATGTTAGGCTTCCCATTTTAGAGTTAACTAAAGCTCCTGAAGTTAATTTGCCTCTGTTGATGTAGCTAGGAAGTGAACCACCACACAGCATCTCCAGAGATGTCGCAAGGCTTCTGCACTCAGTGACCAAAACGGGTCACAGCCGTAAGTGCTGTGAATTCAGGGTCTGTATGGAGAAAGACCATGTGGGTTGGAGCAGTCCGGGAAGGCTTCCTAGAACAGAGAAGTCGAGGTGAGCCCAGAGAGAGAACCCAGCGGGTACTCGGGCCACATGCACCTGGGGATCGAGAAGACACCACTCCCCCAGTCGGTCCCCTCCAGCTTGACCCTCCCTGCATCTGAACCTCTGCTGCCTCATCTGTAAAATGGAGATAATAACTCCAGCTTCATAGGTTCGGTGTGAAGATGAAATGGGATGACATTTGTGAAAGTGCTTCGCCTGCAGTTGGCACCTAGTGGAGGCTTAGGAAATGCCAGCCCCGCCCACACCTCCACCCTTCGGACAGGCAAGCGCACCAATGACTGAGAGAGAGGTAGGACACGCCCTTGGAGGGGACACCGTGACGCAGGACCCCCAGGGAGGGACACGGTGCCCTCAAGCCAGCCTGCCCTCCTTCATCTGTTCACCTCAGCCCCCTCCCTGACAAGCTCACCCCCTCCCCAGAGCCTCCCTCTCAAGCCACCAGCCCAGAGTGTTAAGGCCTGGGCCTCTTCCTCCCTTGAGGCCCCAGAGAACCTACAGTGGAGCAGTCAGGGGCCCGGGCCTGAGGTGTTAAGCTGGTGAATATTCCTTCTACTAGTAAATCCCCTTCAGGTCCTGTAAATAGCCTGATCAGGTCGAGTTAGGGTAAGGCCACAGGAGGACACCGGCTGCTTCCACCCAGGCCGAGGGCAGCCTTCATGACACAGACACTCTGAGGGTCTGAAACCCACTGCGCCCCCGGAAGCTGGGTCTGTTTCCCAGTGAGCTCAGGTGAAACACCGTGCAGGGTCACGCAGTATGAGGTACCTGTTGGTTCCCACCACCACCAGCAGAGCTAGCCTTGTCTCCCCCACTTCCCTTGGAGCGCTCGCTCCCTTTGTGGAGACCTGAAAATGGTGTTTCTGATCACCCACAGGCTTAATCCCAGCTCAGGGCAGCCAACCTTGGGACTTCGAGAGCAGGCTGGATTCTGGAGACGGAACCGAAGCAGACAGGCCTGGCCCCGCCCTCAAGAAGCTCTCAGGCCAGTGTAAGCTGAGCCAGCCCGCCTGCCTGCCCTCTGACTTTCTCCAGGGCCCGCTGTCCCCTTGTTTGGGTTCCTACTGTTTATCCCTCCCCAGATACAGTACCCACTGCAATTCACCCACCACCTCGAGGCCAGCATTTTCAGGTGGAGCCTAGAACCTATGTCCTGAGCCCTCCCAACCTCAGTGGCCCTCGCAGCCACTTCTCTAACAACACACAACTGCCTGTCCTGCTGACATTAGGGCAGGGCCTGGTTCAAGGAGGAGGGCAGGCTTTGTACTTGAGCATCTAGACTTAAGATCATCTGCCTCGAGGCCATGGCTCTGTGCCCAAATCCAGCATTGGCCTCTGCCTACTCTGCCCCACCCAGGTCATTCCCTTCCCTTCCCAACCCTTTCTTCCTCTCTTCCTCTGCCCTCTCCTCCCCTGCCCCCTTCCCCTTCTCTCCTCTTTTCTCTGTCACCTGGGTTCCAGATTCAGATGTGTCCAACCCTTACCCTCAGTGCCTACCCGACAGCAGCTGCTTCAGAGAACCCATCCCACCCTGCCCCCCACACCCTCCCAGCTGCCTTTGGCTCCACAGTGTCCTTGCTGGAGCCTCCAAATGTTATGTCATCAAAAACGTGGTCACAGCAGACAGACCCAAAGTACGTTACCATTTACAGGCTAGAGGCCAGGCTCTGCCTCGTACTAGCTGTGTGACCTGTATAAGTCACTGTCTCTCCCTGAGACTCTGTTCTCTGTAAAATGAGCATTACAGATGTTAAGATCCTCTGCCATGAAAAGGAACGAACAGATGAACTTTGGAAACAGTATGCTAAGTGAAAGAAGTCAGTCACAGGGTATGTCACATATTCTATTTATATGAAATGGTTCTATTTATATGAAATATTCAGAACAAGCAAATCTATAGTGATTACCTGGGGCTGGGGAGAAGGGAAGTGACTGCTGATGTGTAGGGGGATTTTTTTTGAGTGTGATGAAAATGTCCTAAAATTGTGATGATTGATGGTGATATAACTGTGAATATACTAAAAACATTGAATAGGTAGGTAAATGGTGTGTGAATTATATCTCAGTAAAGCTGTTATTTTTCTTTTCTTTTTTTTTGTTAATCCTCACTTGATATTTTTTCCATTGTTTTTTAGAGAGGGTGGAAGGGGTGGGGGGAGAGAGAAACATCAATGTGAAAGAGAGACACCAATTGGTTGCCTCACACAAGCATCCTGACCAGGGCCAGGGATCAAAACTGCCACCAGCTATGTACCCTTGACTGAACCTGAGACCCTTCAGTGTGTGAGCAGAAGCTCTAACCACTGAGAAACACTGGCCAGGGCAAAGCTGTTATTTAAAAAAAAATAAACTTTGCCCTAACCAGTTTGGCTCAGTGGATAGAGCATCGGCCTGCAGACTGAAAGATCCCAGGTTCGATTCCGGTCAAGGGCATGTGCCTTGGTTGCGGGCACATCCCCAGTAGGAGGTGTGCAGGAGGCAGCTGATTGGTGTTTCTCTCTCATCGATGTTTCTAACTCTCTATCCCTCTCCCTTCCTCTCTTTAAAAAATAAAATATATTTTAAAATAAATAAATAAACAAACAAACTTAGAATTCTATTAGTACCTACCTCCTAGCGTTGTGAGAAATAGAAATAATATATGTAAAGTAGCTAGCTCATAGTAGGCACCAAGAAATGAGATATTATCAGTGTTATTACTGAGAGGAGGCTGGGGAGAGACCTGCCCAGCCTACGGAGGGAGGCCTTGACCTTTGGACTTTCACAGGTAACCAGTCCAACACCCCACACATGCACATATATGTCCTCCTCCTCTGAGGTAGCTCTGCCTTCAACAGCTTCCTTCAGTAGCTATTTTAAAGAACCTCGAGTGAAAGGAACTGAACCAGATCTAGAACTCTGACCTCCTCCCTCACCTCCCTGCTCCTCACCAGCCGTCTCTTGTCAAGTGATCAGGCTGTCACTAGCATCTGCAGGGTAAGGTTTCAGGTCAGCCAGAGTGTATAAAGACAGGTGCCAAGCCGGAGGCAGCAGAGACAGCGGTGAATGGCCAGGGAGCAATCAGAGTCCTGTTGCCGCCTCCTGGGATGGAGCCCTAAGGAGGTCCTGAGCTTCCCCTACCCCTGCTGGACTCAGGTAAGGTCCCATTCTCTACCCACCCCTCCTGTTCTCCCCTCACCGCGGCCTACAGAGAGCAGCCAGGAACTGGCAGGGACCCCTACCATGGCATAACAGAGCTGATGGAGATTTAGTCCAGCCCCACCTTGTCAAGGGGAGGGAACTGCAGCCCTGGTGAGGCACTGCGGCAGGGCTGGGACTCAACCCCACCACCATGTCACTCACCCAAGACTGGCCCCTTGCTCCGCTGACTGCCTCTGCTGTGATTTGCACATCCCCGTACATACGTGGCTTTCTCCTTAATCTGGCCCAGAATCCTTCCAGGATTCCTTCAGAGCATAAAATCTTCTCCCCATAAGGGCTCTGGAGACCCCTTTCCTGAGAACGGAAGGCGGAGGCATGTCTGGCATGAGACCTGGCCCATGTTGCATGCTGGGAGTTTTACAGAGCCCGTGGGAATCTCCACCCAGGGGGTTTCCTTAGTGGGAATGCTGAGGAGGCTTTGCCAGGATGGTGGGGTTGGCAGGGTGTCTCAGAATGGGGCTGCTTCAGAGACATCAGGGAACTTGTTCTAATGTAGATTCCCAGACCCCAACCCAGACCTGACCGGGCTCTCTGGGGCCGCAGGCTGAGAATCCACTCCGTGATCCTGAGCTCTCCCTGAAGCCTGAGACTGGGCAGTGGAACAGGCACAGGTGTCAGACAGATCTGGGCTCCAATCCCAGCTCCATCTCTCAGCCTTGACTGGCTGAACCCTCAAAGCCTCCGGACCCTTGGTAACGAAGTGGGAATAACCATAGCAACTACATACCTTAGAGCAGTGGTTCTCAACCTTCCTAATGCCGCGACCCTTTAATACAGTTCCTCATGTTGTGGTGACCCCCAACCATAAAATTATTTTCGTTGCTACTTCATAACTGTAATTTTGCTACTGTTATGAATCGTAATGTAAATATCTGTGTTTTCCGATGGTCTTAGGCGACCCCTGTGAAAGGGTCGTTCGACCCCCAAAGGGGTCGCGACCCACAGGTTGAGAACCGCTGCCTTAGAGTCTTATAAAGGGACTGGATTTTTCAATGCCTAGGAAGCCCTCAGCTTGGTGTCTTGTGCAGGAAGCACTCAGCAAGCATTAATGGCACCCTTACCCCAGGCCAGTGGTTGGCAAACTCATTAGTCAACAGAGCCAAATATCAACAGTACAACGATTGAAATTTCTTTTGAGAGCCAAATTTTTTAAACAACTTCTTCTAACGCCACTTCTTCAAAATAGACTCGCCCAGGCCGTGGTATTTTGTGGAAGAGCCAGACTCAAGGGGCCAAAGAGCCGCAGTTTGCTGACCACGGCCCCAGGCCATGTGGACTAGACCCTCCCATCCCTCAAGTGCCCCAGCAGAGCTAGCGGGAGGAGGGTTCTGCTCTCAGCCTCTTCTACCCGCCAGGGGCAAAGGTCTGCTGGCTGCTAGGGTTCCTCACGTGTCCGGAGGCTGGAGTAAAGGGGGAAGGAGTGGGGAGCACTGGTCTCAGGGCAGCCCTTACCTGTGCCCACCGTTGTAGCCTCCCTGCCCCCACCCCAGTTTGACCATTGGAAGTTCTAAAGCCCCCCCCAAAAGGTGTGGCTTTTGACCTGAGTCCATGCCTGTCCACTCTGCCTCCCGTGGGTGGCTCAGGACTGCCTCTGGAATATGCCCAGCTTCACCCGGGGCCACTGCTCTTTTGGTTTGTTTGTTTGGTTAATCCTCACCTGAAGATACTTTTTTCCATTGGTTTTTCAGAGAGAGTGGATGGAAGGACAGGAAGGGGTGAGGGGAGAGGGAGAGAGACACATCAACCGGTTGCCTCCCTCACGTGCCCAGACCAGAGGCAGGGAGCGAACCCGCAACCGAGGTACGTGCCCTTGACCGGGAATTGATCCTGCAACACTTCGGTGCAGGCTGATGCTCTAACCACTTAGCACACCAGCCAGGGTGGAGACACTGTTCTTTTTTGTTGTTATTAATCCTCACCCGAGGATATTTTTCCATTGATTTTTAGGAAGAGTGGAAGAGAGAGGGAAAGACAGAGAGAAACATCGATGTGAGAGAGACACATCGATTGGTTGGTTGCTTCCTGCACGAGCCCCGACCAGGGCCTGGGCCGGGGAAGAACCTGCAACCAAGGTATGTGCCCTTGACCAGAATCAAACCCAGAACCCTTTGATCCGCAGGCTGATGCTCTATCCACTGAGCAAACTGGCTAGGGCCAGAGCCACTGTTCTATTTTTTTTAAATACATTTTTATTTATTTCAGAGAGGAAGGGAGTGGGAGAGATAGAAACATCAGTAATGAGAGAGAATCATTGATTGACTGCTTCCTGCATGCCCCCCACTGGGGACCGAGCCCGCAACCCAGGCCCTTGACTGGAATTGAACCTGGGAACCTTCAGTCCACAGGCCAACGCTCTATCCACTGAGCCAAACCAGCCAGGGCTGGAGCCACTGTTCTTGATCACGTTCAGGCTCCAGCACCTTTCCCTGTACCATTCCAACCACCTGCTCACTGGTCTCGAGCCTTCCATCTCTCCCTTCCAGTCCAATGTCCGTACCAGCATGCTCTGCAGGGAGGTGTGCTAGTGTCACTCCTCAATCACCAACCACTCTTCACTCTCGCTAGATTCAGTATGGCCCTGGCATTGGAGGCCCCCCACTTAAGGCTGCTGTGGGCACCTCCGATTTTATTTCCCATTTCCCCCCTTCAGCAAGTGCGGTTCCTTGGTCAACTGGTCCTCCGTGGGCCTTTCGAGCCCTGGGCCATCCCTGTGCCAGGCTGCACAGAGGAGGAGGATAGTCAGCCCTGTCCCTGCCTTCGGGGTCCTCCATCGGGGGAGGAACCACTGCAGTTAATGAGCTAATCCTACAAGAAAGTGTGGTATGGGACCAGGAGTAGCTGGGGACAAAGGAAGTTCAGAGTGTTCCCTGCCAGGCCGGCACATCACACACGTGCCTTGGAGTCACATAGCCCTGTGCACCTGTGACCTCAGATGGTCATTCCACCTGTCTGGGCCTCAGTTAGTAACTCTGAAAGTGGAGTAAAAACACCTAACTTGTAGGGATCTTCTTTTAGAGCTTGGGTAACCCCCAAAAGATTGTGAATAGGGGACACTCCAACCACCAGTAAGAGACACCAGAGAGCACAGCCCCCAAGGGCCTCCCAGCTCTGCGGCTCAGGCCCTCACATTCCCAGGCTAAGGTTCCAAGAAGCCCAGCACAGGCCCAAGGAGGGGACGGGCAGGGGGTCACTAGTGCTTAAGGGAAGAGAGGCTAACAGAATGCTCACACTGGGGGAGGTCTCTGCAGTTGCCATCCAGGCCCAGGCCGAGGAGCCAGAACCTCCCTGCTGGGGACCGAGCCAGCCCTGGCAGCTGCTGGTCTTCTGTAGGGCAAAGGGGAGTGTGAAAGGAGGCAGTGGGGGGATGGTGTTCCCCACCATGACGTCCATACTGTTCCCTCAGCCAGGCTCAGCTGTGCGGACACAGGACCTCTGCACCATCCTCCCAAGAAACCAGATCCTTCTTGGACCCTGTCCGGAAGGCAATGCAGAAAGGCAGGTAGACGGGCTGCGGGAGGAGCAGCTGTGAGAAGAGCACTGCGGAGGAAGCCAACCTGCAGAGGCCTCAGCCTCTTGGGGGCCGGTTTTTTCACCGACCAAACTGGGCAGGTGCCCACCAGCCCTTGAATGCCCTCACTATAAAGGCAAGATCATGGGTCTCCATCCCACCACAACCCCCGGGCCCCTGAGTGGAATGGGAAGGGAGCCTAATGCCATCACAAGAGCCTGGCTGGAGTTCTGTGAGTTTGAGCCAGTCTCTTTCCATCTTAAGCCTCTATTTTCTCATCTGTAAAATGGACTTACATGGTGTCCTTCCTTCTTTCCAGGGCTATGTTGAGCCTAGTAGAGCAGAGGGAACCAGGCTCTGACACTAGCGGCTGGTAACGCTGAGCCAGCGTGTCTCTGAGCCTCGGTTTGCTCATCCAAAGTAGGGAAAGGAAGGGAAAGCTCCCTTTCAGAGAAGTTATGAGAATTCCATGCCACAGTATGTAAAGCTCACGGCAAGGTCCTCACAGCCCAGCAGCCTTTCCCTCCTCCAGCCTTTCCCTCCTCCCACCCTAAGCCAGGCCGCACACTCACACAGCTCACGCCCTTTCCTGCACCTCGCGCACTCCTCTCCAGTTGAACAATCTCCGCCCACCTTTCAAGGCCTAATTCATGCAACCCTCCAGCTACCCCCCATGAAATTGTTCTAATTCTACCTCACAAACAAGAGAGAGGGTCTCCCTCCTTTGAGCCCCTTCTGGATGGCTCGTTCCTCTGACATTGGTCCAGCCCATCTTGCACTACAGTTACTTGTAGGCATGTCTAATGCCCCTGCGAGACTCCTTGAGAGTTCCTGTGGGCAGGTCACACTCACTGTCACTCAGGACTGCCTGGGGAGTGCCGAGTACAGAACCTGGCACGAGGTGGATCTTACGGAGGGGCCCACAGGCCACGACAAGGACTTTTGACTTTGTTCTCAATGATGGAGGGGGGCATATTGGACAGTTTTATAACAGGGAGTGACATGATCTGACTTACGTATGCTTGGATGCCAGGTTAGATCCCCGCCTAGAAAATCTCTTGCCCCATCTGCTGTCCTGGCCAAACATTCCAGAATCCACACACAAGTCCCATTACAGCTCATTAAAATGCAGACAACCATTATATGGAAACTGTACCTCAAATTTTTTAATTTTTTAATAAAAATAAAGTTTTAAATGCAACTTCATCCTGGGAAAGGTCAAAAAGAGATAAGTCAGCCTGGCCAGCGTGGCTCAGTGGTTGAGCATCAACCTATGAACCAGGAGGTCATGGTTCGATTCCCAGTCGGGGCACATGCCTGGGTTGTGGGTTTGATCCCCAATGTAGGACGTGCAGAAAGCAGCCAATCAATGATTCTCTCTCATCGTTGATGTTTATACCTCTCTCTCCTTCTCCCTTCCTCTCTCAAATCAATTTTTTTTTAATTTTTAAGAGATAAGGCAAAGTCATGTGGCCAGTTTTTCTAAGCCAAATCCACACAGCTGAACGTGGAATGCCCAGGCTTTTCACTCAGAAAGCCCCTCTTGGTGCTGAGCCAGGCAGCACTGGTTCCATCTGCCTCCGCCGGCCTCTCTCCGCAGCCTCCTCCCTGCACTAAAGCCCAGGGCTGCAGAGCGGCCTCTCTCCTCGGACCTGAACTGGGCCCTCAAGGGACTGGAAGAAACCTCCGGGACCATGGTTGGACTAAAGCCTTCAGAGATGCCTCCGACGACAGCTGTGAAGTTCCTGGGGGCGGGCATGGCGGCCTGCTTTGCTGACCTCCTCACCTTTCCACTGGACACAGCCAAGGTCCGCCTGCAGGTAGGTGCCCCTTGGCCGAGGGTCATTGTTCGCATCAAAGGAAGGGCTGAGGTCTCTACCACGGCGCCTGGACCGCCTCCCAACAAGCTCTTCCCCACACAGGACCCTGAGCAGGCCACTCCCTCCCCTGCTTCCGACCCTGCCTTGCTGCCTCCTCATCACCATTGCCCAAGACCAAAAAAATCTTCTTCCTTGGCATGACGTGACAGGACCCTTTAAGGCCTAGCCCTGTTTTGTAAGCCGTAAAGAGTGAAGTAAAAGCAAGGAGTTACTGGGTGACCTTGAGCAAGCCACTGACCACTTTGGTGGGAAAACCAATCTGCTCTCCCTTTGCTCAGAGAAGCAGATGCCACGCTGTGAGCTGTAAGCTGCGGCACAAGCCTCCGTCACTCTCCCTGGGAGGTGATAGCTTGGTCATGCTCGTTCTCCAAGTCCAGCCCCAGGCAGGTGCCTCTGAACACAGCCCATCTGCCCCCTGACCAAGCTTCTCACACCTCTGCGGGGGGTGTCCCTCAGATCCAGGGGGAGAACCAGGCGGCCCGGAGCATCCAGTACCGCGGAGTGCTGGGCACCATCCTGACCATGGTGCGCACCGAGGGTCTCCGCAGCCCCTACAGCGGGCTGGTCGCCGGCCTGCAGCGCCAGATGAGCTTCGCCTCCATCCGCATCGGCCTCTATGACTCTGTCAAGCAGTTCTACACCCCCAAAGGATCAGACCGTGAGTGCCCAGGACCCCGGGGACACTAGGGCATGGGACCAGAGACCAGGGCAGTGCAGGCTCAGAGGCAGGGCTGGGGTGTGGGGAGCTGGTAACAGACGCTCTTGAGGAGACTCAAGAGTCCCTTAAAGAAAGCTCCAGAATTCTGACCCAGGAAAAGAGGCAGGCCTCAGGCAGGGGAGAATGGCATCAGGCCCAGAGAGGTGTCAGGTGATGGGACACTGGCCCACTCTCTCTCCTCCTCCCCAGACTCCAGCATCATCACCCGGATTTTGGCGGGCTGCACCACAGGGGCCATGGCGGTAGCGTGTGCCCAGCCCACGGATGTGGTGAAGGTCCGATTTCAGGCCAACCAGCACTTTGGGCCTGGCGGCAGCAAGAAGTACAGCGGGACAATGGACGCCTACAGGACCATCGCGAGGGAGGAGGGGCTCAGGGGCCTGTGGAAAGGTAAGTCTGGACTCCAGCCTCAGGGGGCCTTCGGCAGAGCTTTTCCTACCCTCGGGCTGGGGCAGAGAACTGAGCGACGAGGGAACTCCCGGCAGAGTGTATTCCAGTGATTCTGAAAGAGCGTCCTACCTAAAAGACCTCCTGACCTACCACAGTGCTCCCAATTCAGCTCAGTCTGCCGACCCTCCACCAGCGCAGGCTATTGAGAGGGAGACAGGAGTGACCAGAAGACACCTTCCACACCCACACAGAGGAGATGAGCCGTGTCAAGGGGCAGCCGGAGCGCGGGGCAGGGTGTGCTAGGTTCACAGGAGATGCAGGCCCAGAGGCAGGAGAGGCCATGTGGGCTCTGGAGGGAAGGTGACGCTTAAGCTGGGCCTCAAAGGCTCAGCAGGCTCTGAGTGTGCGGAGATTGCAGGGAGGACCTTCCAAGCAAACGCTGAAGAGAGGTGACTGCAGGGCGTGGAGAAGAAGCAGAGGCAGCTGCGAGGAGTCGGGACACAGGAGATGCTGTGAAGAGGGAGCTTCCTTGGAAGCATGGCTTTAGGGGTCCCTACGGGTCTAAATGGTGGCAACGCCGACAAATGCTGGCGTCTCTCCCACCTGCAGACCGGGGTCTCATGAATCCTTCAGAAGAAACAGTGACCCAGTGAAGGTTAAGCGCAGGACGGACACCTGGGTCAGAGCCCGGCCTTGCACTCCCTTGCGCTGCGCCCTCCTGGAGCCTGGCCCTCCTCTGAGAAACCAGGGGGTTGGTCTTTTTTTTTTCTTTTTCTCTTTTTTAAATATATTTTATTGATTTTTTACAGAGAGGAAGAGAGAGGGATAGAAACATCGATGAGAGAGAAACATCAATCAGCTGCCTCTTGCACACCTCCTACTGGGGATGTGCCCGCAACCAAGGTACATGCCCTTGACCAGAATCGAACCTGGGACCCTTGAGTCGGAAAGCCGACGCTCTATCCACTGAGTCACACCGGTTTCGGCCAGGGGGTTGGTCTTGATGCTCTCCTGGACCCTGCCAACACTGCACGCTGTCACTGTCGCAAGAGCCCACCTTCCTCTTCCAAAGGAAGACTTCCTTTCCTGGCTTAGACAAGCCTCAGGGAGGGATGTGTAAATTTTGATAGATTTTGCAGATTACCCTCCAAAATGTTGCCCAAAGAAACACAGGTGGGCCTCTCTGTTTTCTGCCTCGAAGGAGGACATGGATAATCTGAGAGTTGTTTCCACTGGGTTATTGTGTGTAATCTGCTCAGCGGAGGTGGAGGGGCTCTCTGAGACCACTGGAAGGGGGCACCATGCCCCCAAACTGGGGTCTGTGGCCTTGCAGCCAGGGGTCCACTTCTCCTACTCCCCACTTATCAGCCCGCAATCCCTTTCCAACAGGAACTTTCCCCAACATCACAAGGAATGCCATCGTCAACTGTGCTGAGATGGTGACCTATGACATCATCAAGGAGAAGCTGCTGGACTATCAGCTGCTCACCGGTGAGGCCCTGGGCTCCAGGCAGACAGCCTTCCCCCAGCAGGGAGGGAACCTGGAACTCCACATAGTGGGCACCACCCAGAGGCCACTGGGCTTTAGAAGGATCAGAGAGGAGCAGTGCCCAGTACATCATTGAGACGAGTAGGAAGAAGCCCTGAACGGGGAAGCCAGGGACCTGGCTTCCAGCCCAGCACCACTTCTCACCGTGTGTCTTTAAGTGGGGATCACCTACTCTGACTCCAGTTTCCTCAGACAAGGTGGTTGGGCTGGATGACCTTCCAACTGTGGGACGGCTCAGTTCTATCTTGCCAGTCCTTACCAGGGGCTCCACCCAGGGCAGTGAGAGATGGAAAACACCACCCTTCTGCTCAAGGAGTTCACCGTTTAATTGGGGACACACGATAAGCACACATGGAACAGAAAGCAGGTGCTCATCCCATCTCACAGCCCCGTCTTTGCTCTTCCCTTCCTGCCACAGACAACTTCCCTTGCCACTTTGTCTCTGCCTTTGGAGCCGGTTTCTGCGCCACAGTGGTGGCCTCCCCAGTGGACGTGGTGAAGACCCGGTATATGAACTCGCTCCCAGGCCAATACCGCAGCCCCCTGGACTGTATGCTGAAGATGGTGGCCCGGGAGGGTGCCTCAGCCTTCTATAAGGGGTGAGCCTACCCCTCCCGCCTCCATCTCCCTTCCAGAAAAGTTGGCTTGCTCTCTCTCCCTCCTTCCCTTTTCCCTCCCCTTTTCTCCTTCCCTTTCCTTTCTCCTTCCATTTCCTTCTTTCTTCCTTCCTTTCTTCCTTCTTTTCTTTCTACCTTCTTTTTTTTTTTCTTTCTTCCTTTCATGAATAATATGCCTACCATGGGTCCCTCTGGGATGCAGTGGTGAACAGTACAGATGTATATGCCACAAAGGAGAGTATCAAGAACTATGGAAGTTGGCGGGGCCGGGGGCGGGGGGGAGATAAGCCAAATCCAATTTGAGAAAAGGGAGTCTAGGCATAGGTCAAGTTCTGTCCCCAAATTCACTGGGCCAGGAAGGAAGGAAAGGTGGTTAGTAATCCTGAGAATTTTCCCAACCCACCGACGGCACCTGGAGGGCCCAAAGTATGTATTTCACATTTTCTTGCTTCTGTGTCTTGGCATTTACCATTCCCTCTGCGTAGAATGCCTTTCCCATGCCACCTAATGCCCTAAATATATTTTTAATAATGTTTATTTTTCAATTATAGTTGATGTACAATATTATATTAGTTTCAGGTGTACAACCTAGTGATTAGACATTTATATAACTTATGAAGTGATCACCCTGATAAGTCTAGTACCCACCTGGCAACATATATAGTTATTAGAATATTACTGACTATATTCCCTATGCTATACTTTACATCCCCATGGCTATTCTGTAACTACCAATTTATACTCCTTAATCTCGTCACCTTTTTTAAAAATATTTTTTTATTGATTTCAGAGAGGAATGGAGGGGGAGAAGGAGATAGAAACATCAATGATGTGAGAGAATCATTGATCAGCTGCCTCCTGAACGCCCCACCCTGGAGTGTTCCTGGGCATGTGCCCTGACCGGGAATCGAACCGTGATCTCTTGGTTCATAGGTCGATGCTCAACCACTGAGCCACACTGGTCGGCCAATCGCTTCATCTTTTTTACCCATCCCCTCAACATCCTCTGGCAACAGTCAAAATGTCCTTCAAGACTAGTTCACAAGCCACCTCCTCCCTATACTCTCAAGTACCCTGTGAGCTTCAGCAATACTTCCTTGATACCGTGTGCGTGGTATTTACCACCTCCTACTCTGTGTTACGGTGTTTGTAAGTTTAAATTATCCTCCATGCTAGAATGTAAGCTCGTGGAAGCCAAGGACGAGTGGCTGGTATATCTCTCATCTCCCGGAGTCCCAAGCACGAAGCCAGCACTCAATACCTCCTAGGTTATCATCATGGTCAAGTCTCTGAGTACTAGGCCTTGTGCTGAACACTCAGCAACCCCTGAACTGGGAAGTATTGTTCACATTTACTGAGGAAGAGACTCATAAATATCAAGTCACTTGTCCAAGATCACAAAATCTAAATGGCAGAGCCACAGCTCGAACCCAAACCATCAGACTTCACCCAACATGTTCATTGTGGTGCTAAGCTCTTTTCTTCGCCCTCTCACCTCGCACCACTGATGAGAACTTTCTGGAGCCCAGTGTTAGACTGAACTCAGTAAGCAAGCAGGTTCTAACTCCTGGGAATGGCATCATCAGTCTGTGTTTCCACTGACCGTCTGTTCTCTCCCTGTAAGTGCCTCTCTCATTACAATCTTAAGCCGTAGCCACTTGTCTCCGTTTGTTATTTTACTTGGGAAACATTTGCTTTGCATCTCATGGGTGCGGAGATGGTGCTATGCTTCCCCAAAGAGCAGCAGACAAGCAGGTGCCATCTATTGAGCATTTTCTGATACTGGCCCCTGGGCTGTGTGCTGTGCATAACTCACTGAATCCTCACAACAACTCTATGAGGTAGATACCATTACTGTGTTTTCCTCCTTTTACAGATAAGGAAACTGATGCTCAGAAAGATTAACTCAACTGAGATCATGACTCTAAAAACTGGTAGAGCTAGGATTTAAACCCAGGTCTGACTCCAGAGTTCTCGTTCATTGCCTCAGGACTATGCTCCCTACGAGGAACCTGGGCTGAGGGTTCAGGAGAGGCCTTGGCATGAGGTTATGATGACCAAGCCAATGCCTACAGAGCCATTAGCGACCACCCAGGCAAGGACATTCCAAACAGAAGGAGCAACATGGGCAAGGGCGTGGAAATAAAGGTCTGGCAGGAGCAGAGAGGACCAGGAGGGGATCAGCAAAGAGAGGCTGAGGAGGAGGGCAGGGCCAAGTCACAGGCTCCTCCCTGAGTCTGAAGCAAAGCTGAGGTGGGGACAGGACAGGCAGGCTCTCCGGAGATGAGCTAAGCTTGGTGGTACACTATCTTTGCCCGGCGGTATCCCAGCTTCTCGGTGCCCCAGCAGGCACCTCCTCAGGGGTGAACATTCAGGATGTGAGCCCAGAATCACCCAGCAGCAGAGGGAGTCGTGTGGCTATAAAAGAGCTACTTACCTCCCTGGGTGGCAGGTTCTGAAAAAGACAACTGGCCATAATCGGCTATCTTATAGAACTGTGAGAATAACTGCTGATATAGTAACCTGGCTAAAAATGCTAGTTTCCTTTCCTTTCCTTCTGCCTGAATTCCTTCAGCAGAGAAGAGAAAGACTGAACAGATCTTAGAAAATGTTCATGACTAACACAAGTCTCGGTCGTTGGCACTGACACTGTGATGGGGAAAGCACAGATTTCTTTCCACTCTGCCTTACGTTTCGGTTGTTTTTCTCATCAGATTTACACCCTCCTTTTTGCGACTGGGAATCTGGAACGTGGTGATGTTTGTAACCTATGAGCAGCTGAAACGGGCCTTGATGAATGTCCAGATGCTACGGGAATCTCCGTTTTGAATAGGTCAGGCCACTTGGATGCAACTGGAACAGAATCGGTTAAGGACGGAATAAAACAGTAGTTCCACGCACACAGGGCACAGACCCACACATGTTTACAGAGCTGTTTACTTGCTGATGACTCAAGAAACAGAAGGAGAAGAGGAGGAAGGAGTCTGGTCTTCAGTGCGTTGTCTTCTTTTTTTTCTTTCCTCTTCTTTCTTTTTTTCATTGTGTTGTCTTAATAACGTTTTTGTTTTGCACTGATAAGATAGCAAATAAATTATATTAATTTTTGAAACCCATTAGGTTGGATGCCTAACATTTAGGCAAGAAAAAAATAAACCAAACAGATCCATTTGGATAAATTGGAAGATTGTAAACTGGAAAATCTGATTAGACAATGAAAGAAAAGACTGCAAGCATTGGTCGGGAGTGGCACATGATAACTTGGCAATTGGCTAAGGAACCTTGGAGGACATTGCCAAAGCAACATAAAGCTTGTGCTTGCAGCCTTTGGTTAACCATGGACCACCAGCCGTCTGTGTAATGTGTCTGCTATATGGAATCCATTGGGATTCTAGGAAACATGAGGAAAAAAAGAGAAATCCTGGAATTTGTACCAAAGGAGCACTGCTGGGCCAGTGTGGGGCTGAGACTCGTAATTAGTCCCTAACAACACTGGAGATTCCAGAGGACAGCCTCAGTCTCCTTCCCTGTGAAATGGGAGTAAAAATCCCATCCCTGTTACTTCACCAGGTTATCATGAGGACCAAGTGGGAGACTGGACAGAAAAGCACTTTATAAAAGCAAAAGTTCTGTACAACTGTAAATATAAGGACAAGGCCTTGGTAAAGATTTTGTCAGGACAGTGAGGAAGTGCCAGGGAAGTTCTTAAAAGACGGTTGATTAGAGGTCCAGCCAAATGAACCAGGGCCAGGAGTAACAGAGGATGACATACAGCCATGGGCCCCCCACTCCCATGCAGCCCCCATTCCCTGGCTGTCCTGTGAAGCATCTTGAAGAGTGTGGGGCTTGGGGGGAAAGAGATAAATGGTGGAGTTGACAGCCTAAAGTAGCAGGACTCAGAATTTTTAGAAAATTATTATGACTTAATAAAGGAATTCACCTTGGGTGTCAGAAAGAAAACAGCCACTTTTCTGCCTTCTCTTTCTTGGACAGAATTTGACTTTCTCACTTCAGGCTTCCTGTTTGTAAGGGCTGGGCAAGATCTGGCCCCACACGCCCACACTGCCTTCTACCCTCTCCTGCAGGCTGCTTGCTCTGCCTTTTAGAGCTTCGGCTCCTCCTTCTGTAAAGGGCAGGATTGAACCAGATTACCTCCTTCTGGCTTTAAGACTAGACATCTTTCAGGTTGACACTGGGAACCCAGAATGTTTTTCTGCTTGTTAGCAGCCTGTGTGGCTCTGATGGCAGAACTGGGTTCAAACCTCGCCCCACCCCCACCTTACTAGCAGCCTAACCACCAGGAATCCTGGCACCTCCGTGTCCTACCAGAGAAATGGGAACAATCCCCACCTCACAGGAATGTTCAGCAAAGTCATCCCTCCTTCCCCACACTGACTCCTCTACACCTGGGAGAAAGTGAATACCCACTTACACTCAGCACTTTCCTAAATTTAAATTGCAATTTGAGATCATCTACATATATAAACTGGAAAATTCAAACAAAAGCAAAAAGATAAAAATTATCAATTTAATGTCTGGTTTGGCTTTCAATTAAAATTCCTGTTTAAAATGTTCTCTTACTGCCCTGGGTGGGTTGCTCTGTCGGTAGAGCACCCCAATATGCCAAGGTTTCAGGTTTGATCCCCAGTCAGGGCACATACAAGAATCAACCAATGAATGCATAAATAAATGGAACAACAAATCTGTGGGGGTTTTTCCCTCTCTCTCTTTCTTCTCTCTCCTGTCCTCTCACTATAAAATCGACCAGTCAATAAAATAAAATTTCATCTTACTTTTGACTTGACATGTGCAATTATGTGTGTGTGTGTGTGTGTGTGTGTGTGTAAATGTTTTTTGTAGGGGTGATAAGAGGAGCTGGCTGGGCAAATTGAGGAAGAGGGTTCCAGGAAAAGAGAACAGGCAGTACACAGGCCCGATAAGATTGAGCTTGGCATGTTCAAAGAACAGAAAGAAGGCCCGTTTGGCTGGTGTAAAGTGAATGAGAAGATGAATGTGAGAGCATTCGTTTATTCATTCATCAAATAATGTAAGAGTTGTGCCAAAGGCTGAGAAGTCAGAGGACAGCCAATTATTGGGAAATTTGACAGAGAAAGAAAGGAGGGAAAAAATGTATGTTTTAAAAGGAGTAGGCAAAAAGAAAAAAAAACGGTGGGGGCGGGGCGAGTAAGCAAGTCCTGCAGGTTCAATTCACACACACACACACACACACACACACACACACACACACACTAGAAGTAAGGAAAGATTGAAGATGAGGGAGAAAGACTGCAGAATCAAGGTCCTAGAGAAAACGGAAGAGCACAGAATAATGGATATAGGTGGGATGAAACACTCTAGAAAGGATATGAGAAACCTAGAAATAAAAGAGTCATACAGGAAAATTTTTTAAATGGAGAGAAGCAAAATGAAGGCATTCTCCCATCCTTTCAATGAAATTGAGGAATGGTCAAATATAAGAGTAGGTTAGTCGGCCTGGAGAATTATTTATGAGAGATTTTAAAAGCTCTTTTTTCTTCTTAAAATATAATCTAATGAAGAAACTTAAATCCTCTGATGCACCCCTGACACTGTTCTCTGTTCTCTCCCATAAAGCAGCCCAGGCATTCTAAAGCCCACAGCTGTCCCGGGGCCCTCCCACCACAGACAGGGAGTCCCACATCGGGCACAGCCACCCACAGAGCAAGCTGCCAGCCAACGTGTCACAGGGTCTTGGAAATTCACAGAGAAGATATGCAAAGCAGGTTGTTCTCTACATTTCCAAAATCAGTTATGATACAGAAATATAACTTAAACATGTCAAGAAAGATTAATGCAAATACTTTGAGGAACTATTATAGTCAATATTATTTCTTGCTGTACCTTTAAAGGGCTTAAGGACAACACCATTTTTTTATATTACAGAGGACATTGTGAACAGTAAGAAGATTTATGCTTCACTGCCCAGTTTTCCTAGGGCTGAGTTCTAAGTTTCCTTGGCATAAAAAGGTAGGAGTACATTGATATTATAAATCAGTCTAGATTATCAATTTTTTTTTTAATTTGAAGAATGGTCACATTGTTTACTAATAATGCCAGTGGAAACTGCCATAGAGGCACGGTGGGTGGTGCAGGCTGGTCAGATAATGACATAAAAATATACAGAGACATACTGTAGATAAGATCACCAATTTAGGCCCTCAACTCTCTAGATCACTAGAGATTATAATGTGATACATAGTTTATATAACAAACTTTTTATTTTAATGTATCACTATCTAATGACAATATTATTCTCTTTAAGATTTTGTAATGAGTTGAATGCAAGATGACTAGATGATGAAACTTTTCAAACTCTATATTCTTTTCAATAGTTGAGCATACTAATGTTGCAGAGCTTGCAAATGTCCTTGAGATAGACTTTCCCTTGTTAATAAATGTATGCCTATGTATTGCTAATTGGGCTTTGCCAATAAGAAGATGGGGCCCTGCCCTGGCTGAGTGGCTCAGTTGGTTGGAGCGTGGTCCCGTACACCAAAAGGTTGCGGGTTCAATCCCCAATTGGGGCACACGTACAGGAGGCAACCGATCTCTCTCTCTCTCTCTCTCTCTCTCTCTCTCTCTCTCTCTCTCTTTTTCTCTCTCTCATCAATAAAAACATATCCTCAAGTGAGAAAGAAGAAGAAAAAGAAGGAGGAGGAGGAGGAGGAGGAGGAGGAGGAGGAGGAGGAGGAGAAAAGACAGGGCCCTGCCTGGGTAGCTCAGTTGGTTAGAGGGTCGTCTTGATATACCAAAGCTGTGGGTTTGCTCTCCTGGTGAGGGCACATACAGGAAACAACCAATGAGTGCATAAATAGGTGGAACAACAAATCAATGTTTCTCTCTCTTTCTCTCTCTCTCTCTCCCTCTCCCCCTTTCCCCTGCCTCTAAAAAAATAAATAAAAATAAAAATATTTTAAAAGGAGAGACAGTAACAATGTAGATCAACTTCATTCACAATGATAGAATGTTTAATCTGTAAACAGATTTAAACGTACTTTGGATCCACAAAAGATACTCTTATCACAGGAAGGAAAGGAAAGCAGGAGACCTGAACAAAAAGCTTTGTCAGCTCTGATACTGATAAAAATAGTCAAGATCCAGCTGACACAGCCAGTATAAGCAGTTTGAGTCTGTCTATAGGATACACAAAGCTTATTGATTTCCTATTTGATTCAACTCTTAACTTTTTAATGATGGAAAATATTTCACCAAAAGTTGGCAAATTCTCATGTAAGTCTCTGGGACAGCTTCCTTACAAAACTAGAAAAAGTTCAAAATACTGGTGAAGAAGTGCAGAGATATCTTGACCAGGCACTTACTGAGAAATACAATACTGTCTTTCTGGATTAATAATGATATAGTCACACAACTGCATAGCAAGAACAATCCAATTATGATTTCCCTCTGAATTTCTGACACTGTGGAAGCCTTCTTGATCTGGACCCTGCGACTTATAGCAGAGTTCTAAACAAAAATTATATGTTGCTTGTTTCCATGGCTCCTCTCCCTAATGAATTCAGCCCATCAGCAATAGTACTCCCCAGAATATTAGACCAGTTATCCAGAAGTCACTACCCAGAAATCAGCTCCTCGTTTATTGTACTGTCCAAAACTACAAAACTTCATCAGATATATTTCAGGGTTATTATTGAGCGTTAATGTTTTTGGAGTCATAATCCTGAAGTAATTCCTACTTTAGATTAGCTCAGGTATTGAATGATGGGATGAGAAAAACCTTTTCCATTTGATAAAACAGAGCTACAAATAGAGTTTGCTTGTGTCAATATTGATGTTCATAAGCATTACAAATATCAAAGAACGTCCAGCTGGAGTGGCTCAGCAGTTGAGCATGGATCTATGAACCACGAGGTCACGGTTCAATACCCAGTCAGGGCACCTGCCTGAGTTGCAGGCTCAATCCCCAGTAAGGGGCCTGCAGGAGGCAGCCAATTGATCATTCTCATCATTGATGTTTCTATCTCTCTCTCTCCCCCTGCCTTCCTCTCTGAAATCAATAACAACATATTTTTAAAAACAAAAATACAAATATCAAGGAACAAAGTGGGCTTGTAGGGGTTTTTATAAATATGTCCCCATGTCTACGCTTCTGGTCAACATGCAAAATGAAAACTTGGTGGCACTTCTGGTGAGAAAGGAGAACCTTATTTAACTTCTAGGTCAGAGCAAACGAAAGTACAGAATCGTCAGAAATAGTCATTGAGGAAGCAACTGAGAAGTCAACAATAAGACAGAACTCTGATGTTGCCACAACAGAAGCTAACTGGTTTCCTCTGAGCTGTTTCTCATTTAATTCAGAGTTGTTTAGTTGTTCAGCTCTGAATTAAATGAGAAAACTTGTAAGAAAACTGCTACACACAACCTTTGAAGAAAAGCCCTCAAAAACTGACATTTCAGTAGAAAACTCTCTCTACATGACCTTGACTTTGTTCCCTCATGTAGGAAGGTGCGCCTACACTGGACATTCACAGGGAGGCCAGCCTTTTCAAGTTTGCTTTACTGTCTGATGCTGGTCTAGCTTTTGCACTTGAGTGCAAGACCATCAGGGGATGGGAGACCCCACAGTGCCAGGAATAATTTTTTTTAACTTGACTTCTCCGTTTCCACTTTGCCTCTGCTTCTACCAAGGCCATGTGCTCAAGTGTTTTTTCTTTCCTATGTGAATGAAAAAAGGGCTATGTAATAAACCTGACAACGGAGCGGGGGCAGGGGGTATAATATGGCAGGTCTGACAAGCTCAGTGACCAAAAGTAACCACACAGGTTGGTCTGATCACAAATTCCTAACTGGGCAGGTCACAGCAGGTAATGTCCCAGGCCTGTAGCAAGGGTTAACATTTACCTTAAAAGTGAGCCATGACCATGCTTTTTATTCAGTTAGGATAACATACCATCGAAATGTCAGAGTAATTTTCTTTTCCAGATCCCCTCAAAGGCACAACCACAGGCACCAGAACATAAAACCACCAGAGCAGGAGACCACAGAACCCCTCGTGGTTATCTTGTTCCCGCATACCATCTCTGTGGGCTGTAAATGTTAATTATTAACTCTCCTGTACCCACCAAAGTAAAATAAGTATGTTTCTGTTTTGCTTTTTAACCAATCCTAGAGATTTTTCTGCTTTACTTTCTCCCACCTCCTTAACCTATCACTAGATTTCATGTATCTTCCTTTTCTCCTGATCCTAACTGAATAAAAGGAACTACAAAACTGCCATTCTCCAGAGCATTTTTTCAATCCGTTGAGAGCTTGCTTCCAGGCACCTCCTATAAAACTTAGTTCAAATAAACACCTATAAAACTTTTCTATAGGTTTCAACGTTCTTTCCTGGACACTTGCTGTAATTATCCATCCCCATTCCAGCTAGGCAGGGGAGGGCAGTTGGGGGTGATCAGGCCAGAAGGGGAGACAGTTAGGGGCAATGGGGCCTGCAGGGGAGCAGTTAGGAGTTGATCAGGCTGGCAGGGGAGTGGTTAGGGGATGATCAGGCTGGCAAGCAGAGGTGGTTATGGGCAATCAGGCAGGAAGGCAGGTGAGCAGTTGGGAGCCAGCAGTCCTGGATTGTGAGAGGGATGTCCCAGATTGGAGAGGGTGCAGGCTGGGCTGAGGGACACCCCACACACACCCTGTGCACGAATTTCGCGCACCGGGCCTCTAGTTACTAGTCTAATAGGTTAATATTGGCCCTTGGAGGGCTGTGATACTGAAAATACAGGAAATAGCTTCCAGGTCTGAGGAGCTTTGAGTGTAGTCAGGGAGACAGCTTCCCCTTACAGAAGCGGTCCCGGAAGCAGGTAAGACGACAACAGTGGAAGGTAGGGACGGAGGGTACACAAAAGTAGGGACACAGAGTCCAAGGGCGAACAAAAACCTAACGCGGGGGGCGCCGGTCCACGTGCGTCCCGCTTGGTGCCCCGCCCCACCCGGAAGCCTCCCGGGGCCCGCCGGGCGGGAGAAGGCCGGAAGTCCAGCTGTTCCCAACGGCCTCGGCGGGGCCGGCCACCTGCTGCTGCGGCCCGGATTGGCTCCTTCCGCCGACGCGACGGCTTTAACCAATCACCAGCGACGCCGGTCGGGAGGCCCCGCGGGATCCCGCGCTTGCGTTCGCGCCCGAGGCAGGCGGCGGTTCGCCGAGCCCTGGGGCGCTGTTGGGGAGGGCCCTGGCAGGGAACACGGGGCAGAGGCGTGTGTGACACTGGGCAGCCTCCGCTCTCCCCTGGCGTCAGGCTTGCCGTTTACACGACGGTGGCGGACTGGGGCGAAGGGCGTGACCACGGGGGTGGGGAGGAGGGACCAGAGGGGCGGACGCGGGAGCCCGCCCGCTCGCCCGGAATGGGAGTGGTGGAGGGCGCGCGCAGCGAGGGCCCCGGCGGAAGGGCGGCGGCGAGAGCGGGTGGTATCTGGGATCGTGGGGGCCCCGCAGGCCCCGCCCCTCCCGCAGGCCCCGCCCCCAGAACTTAAGCCGCCGGGGCAGCTTCCGCACACCCCACTGCAAGCCTGGCCGACCGCGCCGTCCCACACCGTCTGCCTCCCTCTCCGCGCCCGCCGACCGCCCGCCGACCGCCAGAGCCACCCGCACTCCCGTCTCGTGTTCTCCCTGCGGCCCGGTGAGCCCGGCCCGGCCCGCCCCAGCCCTGCTCCTGCTACACATGCTCCGCGCCTGCTACCGCGCTTCCCTCTCTTTAATTTCCCTTCTCTGCTCCCAACCTATTTTGTATTTTTCCTCTCTGTCCGTCCTTTATCTCTCTTCTTTCACCCTTTTCCTATCTCGCTTTTGTTCTTTACCTCTGACGTTCAGTTAGCTGTAATTTAAACCTTCACACCCACCCCCCCTTCCTTCCCGGCTAGAATGCCAGCCCTGCCTTGGGTGGGACCTTCTGGCGCATCAGCGATGACCAGAACGAGCCCTCCCTGTCCCGGGGGCTCCAGGCCTTTGTTGGAGCTGTTTCTGCTTGGAGGGGCTTTGAGCTGCTGGGACCGGCCGCTGCTGGGCCTGATCCCAGCTCCTCTCCCCTCCTCTGGGCCCTAGTGGACTGACTCATCGAGTCTCTCTTGACGCATCATGATACCCCCTAACCCCCACCCCCACCCCAACACTCCTCTCCCCAATCTGCTGACTGGGTTGGGGGATGCTTTCCAGAGTACTGCGTGCCACCAAAACAGAAGTCTGGAAGAGAGCCGATGTGTGGTACTAAGCAGACAGGGAGGGAGAATTCCTGGGTGCATTTCCTCCCTCCATTGTGTGCGCTGAATTGGTCCCCTCTCCCCAGGCACGGATTGAGTGGGCTTTGTGCCTTGCACAGGTGCCCTTTCCTTAATAGGGTGTGGTCCTTTACGGTGAATTTCCTTCTAAATGTCCCCCTTCTTTGCCATTATTCACAGGACACATAGTATGACCTTTAGGTGTTTCGTCTCCCGGCCATTTTCTATGGAAAACCAACAGGACCGGACCATGAGAGCTACCGGCTGCTTTGAAGAATGGGACGCCTTTAGAGAAGCTTGATCTTGGAGGCCTCAGCGTGAGACCTTACAAAGCCGGGTGAGAGTCCAGTCTACGGGAGGGTCTCCTGCTGCCTCTTCGGGGTAGGGTCTGGGATGGAGGTGCCCCCACCACCCCAGTGAAGTCCCTCTTCAGAGTTCACAAAGCACTGGCACGTATGTCTCCCTGGTCTCATTCTGGCTCTTGCCAAGCCAAGGATAATGGTCCCCATTTTACAAAAGAGGAAATGGAGCCCCGGGTGGGGCAGTGATTGGCCCTGGGTGACCCTGGGAATCAACAGAACAGGAACCTATTGTTCTAACTACATATAGTTTTACTTCAGTTTTGACCGTCCCTGAGACTGAGGCTGAAACTTGTAATAAGATATATGGCTTTCAGACACTGAAACTGGTTATTTGCTGGGGACCACAAAATATGATTAATTCTTCCTAGGCCTGAGTTTTACTAACTCTTTTTAGTAGAGTCTTTAGCAGAGGTGACCTTTAACCCCATACCAATGCCCCTAAAGGAACTGACTTGTGGCAAACCCAAGGCAACATTCAAAATGGCAGCTGAGGGTTTTTTGTGTTTTTTTTAATATATTGTATTGATTTTTTACAGAGAGGAAGGGAGAGGGATAGAAAGTTAGAAACATCGATCGGCTGCCTCCTGCACACCCCCTACTGGGGGTGTGCCCACAACCAAGGTACATGCCCTTGACCAGAATCGAACCTGGGACCCTTCAGTCCGCAGCCTGACGCTCTATCCACTGAGCCAAACCGGTTAGGGCGGCAGCTGATTCTTTGTGTACTTGTCTTTGAGGTGAGCAGGGGTTGGGTCTCACAACACCCTCAGCCCAGGTCAAAGTTAGGACGTGAGACTCATGTCATCATGTCTCACATGCCCAGAGGAGGCATGCCACTTGCCTTTACTTTCTCAGAACTGTCTTATTGGCACGAGAGAATTTGGCTGTTGGACTCCGTTGTGAGAGGCCCTGCTGGTGCCTGGGACTGAGGAAACCACAAGAAAGAAATGAGCTGGGCACAGGACAAAGCAAATAGCTTCAGCTTTGGAGCCTGTAGACAGAGCTGTCTTACTAAGTTCCCTCCTCATCTGTCATATGGAAGTAAGGGTGGCCACCTCGCAGGGCTGCTCTGAGGCGCTGGGGTGGAGCACCTCCTGGGGGGTGAGGGTAGCAGAGCAGGGAAGCTAGGGAGTCTGGAGCATAACCCACCCATTGCGCCATTTGAGCGCCCATCTTAACGGCCTCCAGTGGGCCTGGCTCCAGGGAAGGGAAATTAGCCCCGCCCTATAGGAGCTCCTGATGCAATTGAGTGGTGAGGCTCCGGATTTCCCTGTTTGCCCCTGCCACCTGGGCGATGGAGCCCGGGAGGAAGCAGCTTGTGGGCTGTTTGTTTCCATGGGTCACTGTTCACAGCTGACTCCCATCAGATCCTCCCTTGGCTGGTCAGCTCCTTCCTCCTGGCCCAGCAACAGGGGCAGCCAATCAGACTGGGTTCAGAGCAGCTCCTCCAATGAAATGAGAAGTGAGCTCAGGGGAGAGAGAAGCAGGTTGTCCTCCCCCACTGGGTGCTGGGCTCACTTCCTCCCTTCTGCAGCGGGGGAGGGAAGGGTGTTGTTCCAACTCTAGGAACAACATGTAGCTTTTGGTTTCCTGTGTCACTATCTCCGACTTGCCTCTCCCCACCCCCGTCTCTCTTGTGGTGATGCGGGTCCCCCTATGGTGGAGGAGAAGATACTGGCCTAAGAGGGAGTCGGTTTTCCCTGAATCACACAGTAGGTCAGGGGAAGAAAGCTGAGCACCTAGGCACTACTCTCAGCCCCGAGAATTGCCTAGGATCCTTCAAGGTCCAGCTAAGTGTTACCTTGCCTAAGTCTTCTGATTACCCACTCTTCCTTGCCTCTCTCCTAATGGAGTTAGTTGTTACCTCCTCTGCAGTTTGACCGTATGCCCTGCAAGTCCCAGTGCAGCTTGAATCACCAGCCTGCTCCCTGTGCCAGGCAGTAAGCCCCCTTAGGGGTAGGTACTGTCTCCTGCATCTCCGTGAACCAGGGCCTACTCTTTCTTGTTGAAAGGATGATTCAGGAGAGCCCATGCTGTGCAAGGGCTGGGGAAAAGAATGAGACTGATGGATGGGAAGGAACTGAATACCCGTTCCTTTTCTTACAGACTTAGACAATTCCAGAACCTTAGGAGTCGCGCTTGCTTAAGAAACCCCGGTGGAAGCCTTCAGGTTTATGCCTGTCAGGTCTTGGTCTGGCTGAAACCTTTTCCTCACTTCTGCCCTCCAGACAAATCCGCAGAAGCAGGAATGTGGGCTTCATGAGTGAAATCTCTGGGCCCAGCAGACGGAGGTCTGGGCCAGGGCCTATTTGAGGCAACACTAGGATATCTGCGATCCCGACTTCCCCTGTAGTGAAAGCTCTTCACAAAATGTGGACGCCTTGGGCAGGAATTCCCCTCTTTGAGTACCTCCAGAGCTCACTATTTTCCCTCAGGGTTACTCTGGTCCTTGCTGAGGGAGGTGTTGCTGTCAGAGAGGGTAGGGGTGGGGGTGGTGAGCAGGGAAACTGATGGGGCTTCTCTCTCCTTGGCTTAGATTCCGGCAGAGTTCCTCTATCTCGTCTTGTCGCTGGTTGAAGGTGCCCCCTTCTCCAACGTTTCTTCATCTCCTGGAAGACGGCAGAAAATCGGCATCATGGTTGGGTTTAAGGCCACAGATGTGCCCCCTACTGCCACTGTGAAGTTCCTGGGGGCTGGCACAGCTGCCTGCATTGCCGATCTCATCACCTTTCCCCTGGATACTGCTAAAGTCCGGCTGCAGGTGAGGGGGTGAAGCCTAGGAATCCTGATGGCATCTAGTCTGTTCCCTCCCAAGACGCAGACTCCTCAAGAGCCAGTGGGTTGTTTGGGACTGGAAACGTTGGAGCATGGGTATGCCAACCTGTCTATTCCTATACCTGTCTTGGCCGTGCAGATCCAAGGAGAAAAGCAGGGGGCAGTGCGAGCTGCAGCCAGTGTCCAGTACCGCGGCGTGCTGGGCACCATCCTGACCATGGCGCGCACCGAGGGTCCCCGCAGCCTCTACAATGGGCTGGTCGCCGGCCTGCAGCGCCAGATGAGCTTTGCATCTGTCCGCATCGGCCTCTATGACTCTGTCAAGCAGTTCTACACCAAGGGCTCTGAGCGTAAGTGTGGAGCGGGGCTGTAGGCTCCTTAGCCTTTTCTTCTCAGTAGTGATTGATCCTAGTTCATGTCGCTGCCCAGCTCCTTTAGGGCCCTGATTCTCGTAATGATTTCTGAGCTTTTGGGCTGTGCCAGCTCTGAGCAGGGCGTCCTCCCATGATAATCCTCACAACCACTCTGAGAGTAGGTGGTGTCCCGTGTTACAGATAAAGAGACAGGCTTGCTGGGGGTAGCATGGGAGGAAGGACTTAGCCAAGCGCACACAGAGGGAAGCAAAAAAACACACCCAGGACTTTAGCTTCCAAAGGCCAGCACTCCTGTTTCTTCTCAGCATGTCATGTCCACCCTCTGCTTCACACATTTGGAAAGTGAGGACCCAGACTAAAGGTTGACTTTTCCTAAGATCACTGGCAGGGAGAAGTAGATCAAGTCTTATGTGTCCCAATCCTTGGAAAAGCCACTTCTCTCTGAACCTAGGTTTTCTCGTTTGTCAAATGGAAATGACTGGTTTCTGAGGGCTGTTGAGCAGGTTAAGTGAAGTGAATAAAAATATTTTATGAAAGAAAGCACTAAAGTCTCGTTTTGTCCTACTCCCTGCTGTGTCCCAGTGCCTAGCAAGTGGTAGACAAAGTAATACTTGGTTTGATGTGAGGACTTCTTAGAGGAAGAGCTGGTCTGGATCCTATTCCCAAAAGGCAAGAAACAGTGTATTTGGTGAGGAGAGGCAGAAAATGAGTGCAAGCCCAGCTGGACACTGTCCTTGGTTCTTCCACAGATGCCGGCATCGGGAGCCGCCTCCTGGCAGGCAGCACCACGGGTGCCCTGGCTGTGGCTGTGGCCCAGCCCACGGATGTGGTAAAGGTCCGGTTCCAGGCTCAGGCCCGGGCTGGAGGTGGCCAGAGATACCAAAGTACTGTTGATGCCTACAAGACCATTGCCCGAGAGGAAGGGTTCCGGGGACTCTGGAAAGGTGTGTGCCAGATGTTTCTTCTTTCCCTTTTTTTCTTCTTCCTTCTCCCCTATTCCCTGGTCTCACACGGACACTCCTTCCTTCTGTAGGGACCTCTCCCAATATTGCCCGTAATGCAATTGTGAACTGTACTGAATTGGTGACCTACGACCTAATCAAGGATGCCCTCCTGAAGGCCAACCTCATGACAGGTGAGTCAGGGTAAATGATGCTGGGTCTCACCCTTCCCCCAGCTCAGGATCAGATGTGGTAATCTGGCTGCCCGAAAGCCACATCTTTTCATCCTCTTTCCTCTTGGCTTATAGAATGAGTTCCTCTCACCAGCATATTGAAGCCAAGTGGAATGAAGTTCCCACTTTGCACATTGAGGCTTTGAGGCAAGGCGGGCATAGTGACTTTAGGTTCTCAGGAGAGGTCCCAGTTGGAGTCTCTGTCTCTCTAAAACCACAAGACCCCAGCTACTTAAATAACCTCTCCTGGGATGATGGGGTGAGGAGTCCTGACCCCCTTGCCTGTTCCTCCTCCTCGACAGATGACCTTCCTTGCCACTTCACTTCTGCCTTCGGGGCAGGTTTCTGCACCACCATCATTGCCTCCCCTGTCGACGTAGTCAAGACGAGATACATGAACTCTGCCCTTGGCCAGTACAGCAGCGCTGGCCACTGTGCCCTCACCATGCTCCAGAAGGAGGGTCCCCGAGCCTTCTACAAAGGGTGAGCCTGCGATCCACCCCACCCCACCTGGAACTGAGTGGCAACCAGGATCAAACTTTCTGATCATGGTCCTGGTATTTCATGGGCATTCTCTCATGCTCATAACTCCTTCCTCTCAGAGTTGCTGCCTGCTTTATGGGTGTTTAAATGGAGACTCAGGGCATTCTTGCTCACAGTCACACAGCTGTGAGGCTTTGGTCCCTGGGCCCTCCCAGCCTCCTTTGGGACAAAGCACTGGGTTGGATTGGATGCCAGGGCCCAGTGGGGTGAGCAGGAGGTGGAGGTGCCCCTATGACCTGTTTTCTCTCCTCTAGGTTCATGCCCTCCTTCCTCCGTTTGGGTTCCTGGAACGTGGTGATGTTCGTCACCTATGAGCAGCTGAAACGGGCCCTCATGGCAGCCTGCACTTCCCGGGAGGCTCCCTTTTGAGCCTCTCCTGTTGCCAACCTGACCACCTCTGGCTTGGCTTCAGCTCCAGCCAGGCCCTCCTTTCCTCTTCCCCCCCTTCCCTTCCCTCACTCCCCACCCTTTCCTTCTCCCTTCCCTCACCCTTCTCCTTTCCCTCCCCTCCCTCCCCACCCCTTCCTTCTCCCGTTTCTACCATCTCCCTGCCCTCTCCCCACATTTTTACCTCTCCTCCCTTATACCCCCATTGCCTCTCAGTCCTGGTGGAGTTGACCCCAGTTGACACTGTGGAGGCCTGTCACCAACCAGGATCCCAAGCCCCTCAGTCCCTTGAAAAGTTCAGCCCATCTCTTTATCTTGTTCCCAAGCGAAGCCAGCATGTCACCCATAAAACAAGCTCACTCTTGGTGTCTCCTCCCTCTCTTATAGCTGTTAGCAGAGATCTTAGTTTGATGGGCCCTTTTGGCACCTGGTGGCAGTGGGGAAGCCACCCTCACTTGGGAAGGGGCGGTGTAACCACTTTCCACCTCCAGTGTCCAATCTGGGGCCCATGGACGTCATCTAGTCTGTTCCTCTTTCCAGAACAGGCCTGGTGCTGAGGTGGCTTTGCTGTCACCAGGCTCCCTGAGCGTTCCCTCACCCAGTGCTTGGTACTCCAGCATTTGCCTTTCTAGCCCCTCAGCTGGCCCCAGGCCTGCTGATCTGCACAATGAGTGTTCCTGTCTGCTCTCCATCTCCTGTGCTTCTTGGGAGATTGAGAGGAACTTGGGAGTCAGATGCTGTGGGCTTATTTTATTCCATTTTATAAACGGGAAACCGACTTCCCCGAAGTCCCAGACCTCGTGAGGGCAAGTTGGGCTGCCTCCCACCCTCCAGATTGCCATCCTTGGGAGACTATTGCTGCACCGGGAGGGCAGGCTGCAGGGCAGACCTCTGGCCTCAGCCTGAGGGTCCTTTACACTTGGAGTCTCACCCTCTCCCTGGGCTGCATTGGGATTGACACATTTCTGTCCCTCTTCCGACCACCTGTCCTCAGGCAGGAAAGCAGGTGGGCAGGGCTACTTTCGTTTCAAGGGGTCAGGGACTCTTGTGAGGTCCTAAAATCTCAAACATCTCACGCAGGGCTGAGCCCTTAAAATCAAGCCCACCAGACCCATCATAGATGTCTGAGGAATCTGAGGGCTGAGAGGTCATGCAGGGAAGGACACAGGACCTCAGCAGCCGATCTTGGACTCCTCCCTCCCCGGGGACTTTCCCACAGAGACCCTTGCTGGGGTCCTGCAGGAATCCTGTTGGGTAGCTGTGGAGCCAGGTTGAGCGAACATGACCCTCCTCGCAGCCTAAAACAGCTGATGCTACTGCTCCTCCATTGGTCAGAGCTGGAGGCGAGGCTTTCAGCACCTGGGCAAGTGGTTCAGGATATTAAACAGGTTCCTGGAGAAGGAAAAAGGGCCCAGCTTCTGACAAATTAAGCCAAGGTCTCAGTCCCCAAGAGGGACACAGCGGGGTGCCATGGGTTGATTCGGAGTGAAGCTCGGCAATTCAGGCAGGCAGTGTAATTGGAGGCACCTTGTCACTGTTCTACACCAGAGGACCTGAGGGGCAATTTGTCACCTTGGCATGTCGGCTGGTTGGTTTTGGCAGGTTTGTGTCCCAGACATGGACAGGAGTGCACCAGGTTTCACCATGGTTCCGGATCTGATCCAGGGGCAATGAGCTGGGAAAGGGGTAGGAACCACTGGACAGGGTACCACCAGTAGGCCTCTAACTGGTCCTTATCCTTAATGCCTATAAAATGGGTGTGTGGTGAGCCCTGCTTTGCCCAGCTCACAAGGTCTCACCCTGGGGAAGAGGTTAGCAGGCTTTCCATGTGGCCTGGCAGAGACCTGGAGTGCTGGGATGTCCCAGTGCAGGCCCACGTGTCCTTCCCTGGTTACTGTTCTCAGAACAGGGCTGTTACCACCCCTCAATCACCCAGGTTGTTACTCAGAGAACATAGTTGGCCTCACTCATCTGGTTTGCACAAGGACTGCAAGATAGGGGTTGTAGTCTGTATGACAGATTTCAGAGAAGGGGAAGGGATTTACCTAAGGTCTCAACTGGTAAGCAGCACATCTGAGGTATATCTGACTCCAAAGCCATGATTATGTGAGATGCTCCCTAGACCCTGGGATCTGATAGGTTAAAAATGGCTGACTAGTGCTACTGAGTCCCCATTGAAGGAAGAGCCTTAAGCTAATGATGCTTTGAATGGTGGAATCCAATGTGGGAGCCCTTTCTGGCACCTCTGAAGTCTTCACAAAAGTGGCCTCTTACTCTGTCATAAAATTGGACCTATCCTAACCCAAACCTGGACTCAGGCGAGTCTTGGCACAGAAGAGGTGCCCGCCTCACTGTCACTGACTGATGAAAGGCAGATGGGGAGGCAGGGGTGGTCTGCACAGGCTCAGCTGGATCTGGAGGCTGGCACTCCTGCAGGCCACTTGGACAGCAGTGCTGGTCCTGAAATCAGCAAGTTCACCAAGCACTTTCACACGATGACTTGGTCCTCACAAATAGCTTGAGGAAGGGTCAGTGGCTGGGCTGGGAACAGAACCCAGGTCTCCAAGGCGACTGCCTAGAGGCAGCCCAGGACCCACTCAGCTCAGGCCAGGGAGTTGAGTCCGGCAGGATAGGAAACAGCCATTTCCATTGCTTGTGTCCTTTATGCTGCCTCTAAGCAGGGTGAGTCTGAGAAGTGGCCTTTGAGGTTCTGATGGCAGCTGTCCACTGAGCCCCACAAGTGTTTCCTTGTATTTAAGTTTTCCCGAGTACAAAGTGACCTTATCACACTAGAGACTTGAGCCCTTTTCAAAGACCACGTGTCCTGAGAAATCAGCAGAGCTGGGGACCCTCCTGCTACACAGCACTGCCCCAGGCTCTCAAGGTGGGAGCATAAAGGCTCTGAACCTTCAGGGACCCAGCCACACCCACAAAGTCAGGGCAGGGACCCAAGAGGGGCTATAGGAAGTTTCTCCCTCCAACACACACTCCTGGGTGTAGTAGCTAGAAGATAGCAAATAAATCTTTATTTGTCAGCCCATCCTTATGTCACACCTGTGCCGTGGGCTGGCTTCCCTGAGCACCCTGAGGCTGTGGGAAATAGAAGTGGAGTAAGGCCCTCCCCCCGACCCCCCGCAAGCCTCCGCTGACCCCTGCTGCAGCCCCCAGCCCACCAGTTACGTCAGCAATGCCTGGCGCAGCATCTGCTTCTTCTGGGGGGTGAGGCGGGTGGGGAACTGGATTTCAAAGAAGATGAAGAGGTCCCCCTTCTTGGTGGGGTCCTCAGGCAATGGCATCCCCTCGCCTGGCACCTTCTTGCAGTACTTAGGACTGAGTGGAGATGAAAGAAGAGAGTTGAGAGGGCACCCCAGAGCAGCACCTGGACAGAGCCCATCCCCCCCTGCTCACATCACCTCAGGCATGGGGCAGTCCTACAGCTTCCACCATGGGCAGTAGCTTTCTTCAGCCAGAACTGGGTGGGAGGAGAGGAGGCTGGCTCGTTCCAGATAGTTTGCTCCCTGAGAACCCATTCACACTGAGTCTCTGGGAGCATTTCGGGAATCTCATTTTAGAGATGGGAAACAAGGCAAGGAAGGAAGGAAAGAGTAGACCCTGGCTCGGTGGGGAGTGCTGGGCTGCTGAGCAAAGCTTCCCATGCAGAGGGCCCTCCTCGGAAAGGGCTCATTGGGATTAACTCAGAACTCTGCTGAGAGCTTTTGGAGGATGGAAGATGAAGGCAACAAGGATTGCCTAACACTGTGGGCCCCTAGCCTCTAAAGGGGCTTTGTGAAAGTGAGAAAAAGGCACCCCGTTGGCCCGGAGAGGCAGAGTGGAGACTGGATTTTAGTGCTCTCTCGCCCTCTTGTGCTTAGTGCAACCTTAACAACTGTACTAGGCCAACCTGTCTGATGCTACCCTCCAAGGCCCAAGCCAGCCCTGCCGCCTGTGGAGGCCCAAGCAGATGGACTCACTGGATGATGTCATTGATGGGGATGTTGAGTAGCCGATCATCTAGGGTCTTCACCTCCACGGTGCAACAGGTCAGAGCCTAGGGGACATTAGGGCCAAAGGCAGAAGTAGGGAAGTTCCCCATGGCCATTCTGTTTAGAAGGCACTTTATAATCCTCTTTAGTACCAGGCCCCAAGCTGGGCCTCAAGGACATAAAGGGATATCAGTCTGGTAGGCAAGACTGATGTTGCTATGTTATGATAGAGGGAAGTAGAGGGGTCGGTGGGAGCCAAGGAGAGCCCGCCCCCTGCTCTCCCCACCCCAAACCATTTTGGAGTGAACAAAAGGGTTACACTGTGCTGGTAGCAGTTGATGAGGGCTTTAAAGGGTGAGGAGGAGCTTACCAGTTAGAGAAGGTGGGTAGATAGCATTCCAGGCAGAGGGGCCAGAAAAAAACAAGAGAATGAAGGTGTGAAAATGTACCAAATGGGCAGGAGCTCTAAGTGGCACGGTGGCTGGAGGGCAGGGGATGAGATCAGCAGAGGCCAGATTGTAGAGGGCCTCGAATGCCTTGCAAAGATGCTTAGACAGGAGTGTGGCATGATCAGATGAGGAAAGACTGCCGTGGGCAAGAGCCTGGAGGAGATGAGCAGGGAGGCAGGAAGGCCCAGATGGTGGGGTTGAACAGAAGTGGACCAAGTGGAGAGGGACTTGGAGGACTTAGTGACTGACTGCAGGTGGGTGGGGGAGGAGAAGCAAAGTCTAGCCTGGTGCTGTTTCTTGCTTGGGTTGTAAGGGTGTGGAGGGGACACTCATGCTCAGGAGTGAACCTGGCCATAAAGATTCCGTGTGGCACTCACCACATTCTGAAGGCCTGCTTGCCTCGGACCCTCCCATAGGGCGGGAAGAGCTCACTCTGATCCACCCACCCCCTACTTTTCCACTTTAGCCACTCACCTTGCCCAAGGGGATGGAGTTCACAAAAATGAGGTTGTCATTCTCCCTGCGGAAGCGAGGGTGTAGCTTCTCCTTCACGATGAAGATGATGTCTGCTGGGATGATGTTGGGGCCCTGGGCAGAGGGGGCCAAGATGGACAGGACTAATTGGCCAAGTTATTGCCTCGACTGGTCTCCAGGTCTTCATCAAAACAATGAAATTAGGCCATTGTTCTTTTAAAATTTTTAACTTTTATTTTTGTTAATCCTCACCTGAGGATATTTTCCCATTGATTTTTAGAGTGGAAGGGAGGGGGAGAGACACAGAGAGAGAAACATCGATATGAGAAAAACACATTGATTTTGGTTGCCTCCCGCACATGCCCTGACCAGGGCCGAGGATCGAACCTTCAACCGAGGTACATGCCCTTGACCTGAATCGAACCTGGGACCCTTCAGTCCCGGCTGATGTTCTATCCACTGAACCAAACCAGCTAGGACTAGACCATTCTTGATGGGCCCTCTCAGTTTGACTCCATAGCCTCTCCTCTGAGAAAATTTCACTGATGAATCTTTCTCCTCTGAGAAAATTTCCCTGATGAATTCTTTCTCCTCTACTGAGCATGCCCAAATAAATGCACTCAGCTGAAGGGAGACAGGCTTCCTTGGGCCTTGGAGGGTAGCATCAGACAGGTTGGCCTAGTACAGTTGTTAAGGTTGCACTAAGCACAAGAGGGCGAGAGAGGACTAAAATCCAGTCTCCACTCTGCCTCTCTGGGCCAATGGGGTGCCTTTTTCTAACTTTCACCAGCCTCGACTTCGCTTCTCCTCCCCCACCCACCTGAGCTGGGTGTTCTACAAAGTCTCTGTCCTGCCAAACTTCACCAAGTCACCAAAATTCTACTGAGGTCTCTTTTGTACCCTGGGACAGAGGAATCAGACCTGCCCCTACCCCCAAGAGCTCCAGTCTAGAGGGGTAAACAGGCACATAGTGAATCCTCAGCATGTTCAACAGTGACGAAGAGAACCCAAGGGCAGGAGCTCAGGGAGGTGCTGATCCAAGGGGGAAGGTTGCCCCGAGGGAACATTAGAGTTGAGTGTAGAAGAGGTTTTTTGGAAGTAAATATATTACAGGTGAGAAAGGGGGCGAGAAGTACCAGCAGAGAAGTTAATCTCTCTCAGCTCTGAAGACACCATCCACTGCCTTGGACAATAATTTTATATTTTTATTTAAATAAGTATTTAAAATTAGTAAGTGATTTCTGTGTAGTTCCTATAGTTGGATTTTACGCAGAGAAACACTGAAGAAATTCAAGCACTAGAGTTAGGACTGGGTTCTCTTTCAGCTCTTGTGCTCTTGCCTTGGGCAAGGGCCTCCCCTCTCTGGGCCCCAGTTTCCCACTCTGCAAAATGGAGAGAAGCCCTAAGCTGCCCACTCACAGAAGTGTTGTGAGGCTCTGTCCCATGGGAGGGACGTTAGGGATCATCTCACCCACTCTGCAGACTGCTCTCCCTGCCCGACCAGGCTTCACAGGGGCAGAAAAAGTATTGCCTTCTTGCCCCTTCCCCCATCTTCCCACCACCTGAGCCCAGGTAACTGATCCTGGAACTGACCTTAATCAGCTTCCTTCCCTCTCACCTGGTCACCTTCCTTCTCAAAGGTGATCCGTGTGCCTTGCCTCCAACCAGGCTTCACATCAATTGTGAGGATCTTGTCCTTGATGGTGGAGGAATACCCATCCTCGTTCAGCACCTGCAGTGGGATGGAGAGGGCAGAATTGCTCAGGGTTTCCCAAGGTGAAAGAAACGCCGAAGGATCTGTGCTGGAGCTCAGTCCTCGAGCAATGGGGAGAACCTGCCTTGAGCCATTGCCACTCCCACCCCATTCCACCAGAACAGGAACTTAGGATTCCAGGATGGCGGGCATGTTATGGGGCCAGGACCTGAGATGCCAAGCAGTCACCATGAGTGGATCAAACCACTCCAGCCCTGGCCACCAACAGATGCACAATGAACATGTGCTTAATTCCTCTCTCACACCCCAGGGGATGACACAGAGCTCAACATATCTGAACATCAGCTGAAGCATTCCGCTATTATGTCATCCATCCATTCCCCAATCACATGCCCAAATGGGTGCCAGCTGTGGAAAGCATGACCACAGTTGGCATCTACTCTGCTGGGCAAGGTTTTGAGGGGACCTTGTCCATGTGTTAGCACAGGGCTGGGCCATAGAATTGAGGGTCTTCCTCAACCAGTCCCCTCAGGGACTGTCTCCCAGCCCACCCTTAATTCCCACACTGCTCTTTCTTACTCATGGGTCATACCCCAGATGAAATCCTGAGGGTATGGTCTGGTAACATCCAGAGGGCAGAAGTCACAGTTTTAGCTCCTCCCTTTCAGAGCCCATGGGGATGTGGCTGAACTGAGAAGGGAAAGATCCTCTCCCAATGAGAAATGTTGCAGAAGGAATTCCTACACTAGGAAAGAACCAGGCTAAAACCCTCAATTGTCCCTTCCAAACTCCAGATTCTAGTATTCTGCAATCCTAGGTCTCTGCGTCTAAGATTGCATCATTCCATCAGAGACCATACCTGAGGTCTCTAGAGTCAGGGTGACTGTTAGGGTTGGGGGGGACAGTTGATGGCTCCCTGTAGGAACAAGCCAAGTACTCACCCTGCGGGAGATCTTGATTTTCTTGGTGCAGCCAAAAAATAAGTCCTCCAGGGAAAGGTAGAGGTCTCTTTGTATTGGGAGGTCCTGTTTCTTGACCCCTCGGCCCCGGAGCCCCCCAAAGTTCAAATCCACCTCTTTTCCTTCTGCATCAAAAAACTCTGCAGGAGGTGGGGACAGGAGTAAGAGGAATTGTGTCTAGAGACTTGGATTGATAGAACTTCCCCTACCCCTCCTCTTCAGTTCCAAGGAAATTCAGGTGCTGGTAACAGCTAGCATCCGATTTCCATCTTGAAGACTCAGACTTGGGCCAAGAAACTGTCCTCAATTGCAGATCCCATGATTATCATCCCTTGTCACGCCCCATTGCTTCATCCTCCACTTTGGACCCCCCCTCTTTCCCGACTTCCTTTCCCCACAACTGTGAGCCATGGACCATTATAGCCACTTAATAGTGAGGAAGCTGAGGTTTCAGAGAGATGAAGAGATTTGCCCAGGATTACACAGCTCATAAGTGGCAGCACATGGATTTGAAACAGGCCATCTGAATCCAAGTCTGTTGCTTTTTCCAGTCTTACATGGATTTTATTATAAACTCGGATTTCTTTAGCAGATCGGTGAAGGCAGTGCACAGTGTGAGGGGTGTCTGAGCTGAAGGAGCAATGGGCTGTAGTCCACTTATCATAGCAACATGGAAAAGAGGTAGATGGGGGTGGGGGGTCAAGCGGGGAAAAAGAAGACAAATGTAAAACTTTAGACAATAAATAAATAAAATAAAAGAGGTAGAGAGAGCTTTTGAAATGCAGGGAGGCTATAGTATGGCCAGGAAGAAGGGGCTGGGGGAGCCAGGCAGTGAAAATCTACTCTCTTGAGTTGCAGAACTGGAGCCAGGAAGACAGGTTTGAAGGTTAACTCCTTGCAAGGTGATTTTGAGCCTCAGAAATCAACTCTTTGTCAGTCTGTATGAGACCTGGGACCTGTGATCATCCACCCATCCATCCATGGAGTCATGTGACTAACACACACACACACCTGTGCAATGAAATCTTATGCAGCCATAGAAATGAATAAAGTAAATCTGTATGTAATGTATAATAAGACAAGTGAAAAAAAACCTGTGTGTACAATGTGGTCTCACTTGCTTAATAAAATAAAAGGTTTATGTAAAAATAAAACTATGCTCAGAAATGCATAGAAAATCTCTGGAATAATACATAAAATGCTAACTGTGAGTGGCTGCTTCTGGGAAAGGAATGGAAGGCTGTAATTTATTCTTCAATAAATTATTTCTTTACCATGATACATATATATGTAAAAGTAAAAAAAAAAAAAACTACTCAAAGAAAAGCATCTTTACAGCTATGTCCAAGGCGAGGGGATAGGTAGAACCTCTTACCACTAAAGGGGTTGTTTCCTCCGAAGAACTCGTGGAAAACCTTCTCAGCGTTGCCGTGGAAGACATAACCAGTCGCCCATGGGGTCTCAGACCCAAACTCCTGAGGAATCCCGCCCTTCAGACCCTCTTCTCCAAACTTGTCGTAGATGCTTCTCTTCACAGCTGTGGATATATGCCACTTTGAGAAGGAGGCAGTCTTGGGGGGCTAAGACAGCTAGAAGGCTGAGGAGGAGGAGGATATGGGGAAGAGCATAGGACAAAAGCATCCATATTTCTAGTGTCTACAGTCGGGCAGTCTTTGGAAGGAGACATAGAAGTTAGGGGTTTAATTCCATTGTGGTGGATCTGGGTATGCCCCCTTCCAGAGAAGAGATGGGAAAGACTAAGTTTTGCTGGGGAGGGGTGAAGATTGGGGTAGAAACAGGGAGACTAAGGGTCAGGCTAGCCTTCTGGGATTTAGTTTAATCCATCATAACTGCTATCTCATCTGTAAAGTAAACACAATCCTAGAACCTTGACATTTTAGAATCTAATAATTCTAGAGCTTCCAAATTCTAGAGTTTTGAAACCCTAAGGTCTAAAGTCCTGAAAACTCTGGGCTGGAAAAACCTTAGTGATCTGCCCTTTCTCCTGCACAGTATCCCTGATTATAGTCTCCAGGACAAGTGCTTTGGGAAACCCTTGTGGGCAATGCCCCAGGCAGGGGTGGGAAATAACTTCCTCCACTCTTCTGGTTTCCATCGGAGAAAAATGTCCTAATTACTGGCCTCTCTCTACCCTTAAAAAAAATTATATATATATTTATTATTATTTATATTTATTATTATTATATTTATATATATTTATTATTATTATTTTATTTTTTTTACTGATTTTAGAGAGGAAGGGAGAGGGAGAGATAGAAACATCAATGATGAGAGAGAATCACTGATTGGCTGCCTTCTGCATGCCCCCTACTGGGGATTGAGCCTGCAATTTAGACATTTGTCCTGACTGGGAATTGAACCATGACCTCCTGGTTCATAGACTGATGCTCAACCACTGAGCCATGCCAGCTGGGCTCTCTCTGCCCTTTTATGCTGTACTCAGGGAAATGGAGATTTAGCTACTTAGTAAATTCTGGAAGGATAATCTCGGCCTCAGCCTTGGCCTTTTTCCCTTGGCAGCAAGCATCGAGTTCTCTCCATCCCTGTAAGGGATAGTGGGGTGTGGGGGCTGTGGGGAGTCCTGCCCCACCTCTTGCTCTGATGAGACCAGGTGAGCACATCAGCTTGATCTGGGGGTTCTCCATCCTACATCCTCCACCTTAGCTTGTGTCTACTGAGAAAGGCAATTCTTCATTCTCTTCTTTCTTAGCTTATTTAGATTCTGCTTACTGTATGCTGCGGCTCCTCAGAAAGCCCAACATTCAGAAACTTAAGGAATGATCTTAATGGAGAGGTGGGGCAGAGAAGTGACTCTCCTGGAGTCACTCCTCCAGGCTCAGCCCCAGTCACTCACGGTCGCTCAGCACCTCGTAGGCCTCTGCTATTTGCTTGAATATCTCCACTGAGGCTGGCTCAATGGACTTCAATGGATGGTGCTTAAGGGCAAGTTTCCGGTACCTAGAGGAGGGAGAGTTAGAACAAGTCATAGCAGACCTGGCTCAGAGCTGGCTCTGCTTCCTATTGCCTGGTGACCTCTTAGCGCTTTGGTGTGCCCAGCTATAAATCAGGGCTGTGGTGGCCAGGGAAGCACATTGTTCAGACCCCCTTGAAGAGAACCCAGTGTAGGGAGCAGAGCTAACTGACAGCCCCCGCGGCTGCCCCTACCCTGGGTCTTTGTGCTGATCCTATACCCCCACCCAACCCCAGCTGCTCCCAGCCAATGAATCAAGATGCTGGGGATATCAGTGCTGGCTCAGCTCTGAAGGACACAGGGCTCCTCATCACACAGCCTCTGCTGCTTGAGGCCTCCTCTTCAGCCTGGCTGAGATTGTCTGCAGACCAGGCTGCAGCCTTCCTTCCCCAAACCTTCCTTCCCTCTCCCCTTCCACAGGTGTCAAACCTACACAGTCCTGCTCCCCCATCACCCCAGGTGTTTCCCCAATACATTTCTTTACACATCTAATCCTGTCTTGTCTGAACTGACACACAGGCCTCTTGGGAAGATTAGATAAAATAAGGTGTCAAAGGGCCTGGTACAGAGAGGCACTCGGCGCATGTCAGGTGCTTTCACTGTCTCCAGTTACTGCTGCCTATAATCTGAGACTGCTCCAAATTATAACTCTTACTGAGCGGGGTTTGCTGTCCTGGGACCCTCCCTCTTCATCCATGAGGGTCCTGGCTCAGCCCTTGGAGACCTTGCAGAGAATCTGCTCTGTCTGCCTTGAGAGACTTAAGATAATTGTCACGACCTCCCTGAGCCGTCTAAACCAGCCCTTCTCAATTATAGAAGTTGAAGTCAGTTATGAGGAAATTTGCAAGTCAATTCTATCAGTGAGTAAAAGTAAAGAGATTTGAGAAGAGTTCAGTTTTTCTATAAACTTGAGTGGTTTTAAAATGATCTCTGCAGTAGTATCACCTACTCTCATTCACCTACTTTCCTGAGTGGGAGACAGGGTGGAGTCACAGTACCATTGTGGCAACTTACAGTGAATGAGTGATACTGAAAAGGTTAATTGGTGATTGATTATGAATCATTGTTATATAAGTTTAAATTGGGGGGGGGTGGCAAAATCGAGGTGCGCCTATGGGAGAGAGTGTTATACATGTGACTCATCCCTTAAGAGCTGTTGCAGGGGAGAAGGGTTAAGCATTATTGTTTGAAACATACGCAGTTCTTTTATTTTTTTAAAATATATTTCTTTATTGATTTCAGAAAGGAAGGGAGAAGGAGAGAGAGATAGGAACTTCAATGATGACAGAGAATCATCAATCGTCTGCATCCCGAACACGCCCCACTGGGGAACGAGCCCGCAACCCAGGCACACGCCCTTGGCTGGAATCGAACCCAGGACCCTTCAGTCAGCAGGCCTACACTCTATCCACTGAGCCAAGCCGGCTAGGGCCAAATGCAGTTCTTTTAATCACTATATGACATGGTTTCAGATGCAAATGATTGCTAGCATATTCATGTTCATTATCTCGTATAATCCCATTTTAATACCATGACAACCCTCCTCCCTTTTTTAGGGAGAGATGGGAGAACTGAGGCTCAGAGAGGTTAAGTAATTTGCCCATGTCACACAGCTAGCAGGTAGGAGAACCTGGACTCAGACCTAAATCTTTCCAATGCTTAAGTTGGGCTCATCGTTCTGGACTCCCTCCTCATGATGTTTCCCTAGACGGGCCCTACAGGCCAATGAGCTGCTCCGAACAGTGGGTGACATGACACACTGTCCTGAGTTGTTCTTTGTTTCATGAGTTTGTGTCTTGTTTCTCCAGCCATACTGTAGACTCTCTCCACTTACATCACTTACATGCCCAGAGGACCTGGCCCACGGTAGGCACCTATAGCAGGCATGCTGTTTGAGTACTGGCATGTGACCTTGGGATAATAACGGCACCTCCCTCTCAGGGTTGTAGTGAGGATTAAGTGAAATAATGATGGAAGGTTCTCAGAACAACATCTGTACAATTCAATAAATGTAGCTAGTATCATTACCCAACCTTAATTGATTGAATTATCCTAGATTCCTCCCTTTTTTTACCCCCCAGTTATCCAATTGTCAAGTCCATTCTCTCCCCTCTCGACAGCCCACTGCCCTACTTCAAGCTTCAGCTTTTGCCTTGATTATCATTACATCCTCTGAAGGGGTCTCTCTCCTTCCAGTGTAAGCTTCCTCAGCACCCTGCACTTCCCCTTTTGTAACACTCATCACACTTGTGACTTATTCAACATCTGTGTTCACCAACAAAACTAAGCCGCATCTCCGAGTCATGCTTGTATTTCCTAACCCATTAAGTAATTGCTCAATAAATATTTGTCCAAAAGATATTTTTTTGTGTGTGTTTTTATTTTGTTTTTTTTCAGAAAAATGTGCTAACTCCTGTCCTAGACTTTTTTAGAAATAGACCATAATGCCCCTAAACTTGATGCAGTTTATTCAACACTAAAACCCCATGTGACGGCCAAAATAAAACTTGTAACATCCTTCTGGCCAGGTCACTCTTCTGTTCTCAATCCTTCAGTTCTCCATAATATTCAGAATAACATTTAAATGTCTCCTTTGTCCCCATTTAATTGTTAGGAAAACCAGGGCACCTAAGAGGGGGAGACAGGGCATGGAGGGTAAAGGATGATGGACTGGGAACCCTGACACAGCCCAAAGCCAGCCTAGAAGTGAGCAAGGAGCAAGAGAGGAAACAGGGTTTACTTTGCTTGCCCAAAGCTGTGCAGGAAAATCAATTTGAAAGAGAAGATGGGGCCGGCCCCAGCACATAACCCGGCTCCTGTCCCAACTTACGCCTTCTTGATCTGGGCATCCTCTGCATTGCGAGTGATGTGGAGGGCAGCGTAATAATCCTGGCCCATGGCTGGCTGGCTGGCTGGCAGTCCTCGATAGCCCTGACTCCAGCAGGGCTGTTAGTCTGCATTCCTTGGTTGCTCCTGGCAACCGCACAGGGGCACTCTGGGAGTTACAGTCCTTCCTGCCTAAGCAAACCACCTTCTGGGCTCTGTCTTAAGGAAGAGTGACTGAAAGGACTGAGAGAACTGGGGCTGATTCTGTGACCCTGATAAAGATCACTCAACTCAGAAACCTGAGAGTTAATAGAGTAGCAATTAGTTTTAATTTAAAAATTTTCATAACAAATGCATTTTGTTGTTTTTTAAAATAAAATTTTTAAGAAAAGTTTTAGATTTTCAGGCAAGCTGTGAAGATAGTAGAGTTCTCAAATACCCCCCACTCAGTTTCCCCCATTATTAACATCTTACAAGTTCTTTGTACATTTGTCACAAATAATAACCAATATTGACACGTCATTTATATCAGAAGTTCATTCTTTATTCACATTTCCCAGTTTTTAACTTAATGTCTTTTTGCTGTTCCAAGAGCCCATCTAGGATCCCACATTACATTTACTTGTCATGTCTCCTTAGACTCCTCTTGACCACAACGGTTTCTCAAACTTTCTTTGTTTTTAATGGCTTTGACAATTTCAGAAGTACCGGTTATTTCGGAATGTCTCTCAGTTAGGATTTGTGGGTGTTTTTTTGTTTGTTTGTTTATGATTAGACTGGGGTTTGTGGGTTTTGGAAGGAAGACCACAGAGTGCCATTCTCATCACATCAGATCAAAGGTATATACTACCAATAGGACCTATCACTGGTGATGCTGACCTCCATCACCCGCTGAGGTAGTGTTTGCCAGGTTTTTCCACTGTAAAGGCACTTCGTTTCCCCCTTTCTGGATTGTACATTGTGGTGGGAAATCATTTTGAGACCCACCCTAAAGCGTGGGGAGTTCTGTCTCCTTGAGGGCTGCAGTGCACCACCCACAAGCCAGAAAGAGAAAGGAGGGGGGGGGGGAGGGAGGGAGAGTGATAGAGTAAACAATAAAAAGTTCAATACTGGAAGATCTGGGTGGGGATACATTGGAGTCCTTTGTACTACTCTTGCAACTTATTTGTAAGTTTGAAATTATTTCAAAATAAAAAGTAAATTAGAAAAAAATATAAAATACATCCACAGACTGGTTTAAAATAAACCTTCACTTTGCAAGGCTCTTGTGAGGACTGTGCTTGGTACAGAGTCCTTGCTCCACATCTGAGGCCACTGTCAGTCGGGTCAGCTTGAGAAACAGAGGCACTTCTCACAGTAAGTCACAAGGGGGCATCTGAAAACCAAGAAACAAGGTCTAGCACAGAGCTGCACTGGGCCTGCAGTGCTGCGGATGGGGTTGGCCACCCTTCCTTACCCAGAATGCACTACTCAATCCAAAAGGAAAAGCAAGCTTTGTCTGTTACAAACCGGGGATCAGTCCATTCACAGTGCACAAGGCTTGGTGTGGATTTCACAGCAGCTCTCAAGGTCACTGCACCCATCACAACCAGGATATCCACTCTGGTTATTTTTCATAACCTGCTATGGAAAGGGGGTTATGAATGTGATAGCAATGGAGAAGACTGAGTCCAAGAATGGGAACTCAGACATATTTGCCATGTGATGAACTCAAGCCATAATTCTGTTTTCTTTTCTTTCTTTCTTTTTTGAGAAGGGGGGGGGGGTGGGGGTGGGGGAGGAAGGAACATCAATTTGTTGTTCCACTTATTTATGCATTTATTTGTTGATTCTAGTATGTACCCTGACCAGGGATTGAACCTGGTGTATCAGGGCAATGTCCTAACCAACTGAGCCAGACCAGCCAGGGCTCATCCTGGCTTCTTAATCTGACTTCTTAGAGGTACCCCTTGGACGTCCTAGGAATCAATGTTTCTCAGCTCTGGAATATGTCTCTTTGGATCACCTGACCCTATCGCAAATCACTTCTTAAGTGAAACAGCTCTAGTCCCAGAAGTCTCGTGACCACATGTGTAGGTGGAAGGAGCACAGGCCTCGAAGACAGACTGAGCAAGGTCCAAATCAAGGCTCTGGTACTTAATGTCTGGAGCCTCAATTTCCGTATCCGTAAAACAGGGATATTTTCCTTTTTAACAGTGTTGTAAGGATTAAATATATAAATACAGAACCTAGAACAGAGTAGATTACTAGTAGATACTCAATGAATGACAATATTTTATTTTCACAATTTTGTTTAGGCATTAGCAACAGGTAGAAAAAAATGGCATTTGAAGTTAAGATAAACTGTTCAAGTTCCTGCTCTCTATAACCCCTGGCAAATCACTTCATCTCTCTGAGTCTCACTACTGGTATGTCACAGGTAGCAATAAAGACTACATAAGAATATACCTTTAAGAACTCTGTAAGCCATACTGTTACCTGAGCTAGGAATTATCTTCTTCCCTTAAAAAAATTCCAGATCTCAGCCTACATGGCTCAGCTCAAGTGTTGCATGCTCCAAGAAACTTTTTCTTTAATAATCTCTAAAATGTAAATGATATGGCTTTCATGTTCTGGAAATTGTTAAAAAGAATGAAGAAGGTCTAAATGCAAAAGAACTAAGATACCAAGTGAAAATAAGCCATGGAACACATAATTATTCCATTTTTATGTTAGAGAAAAAAAGAAGTAATCATGTCACACCTTTGCTTAAAAACCCCTTCATGATTCCCCACTGCCAGCCAAGTGAAGTTCAAGCTCCCTTTCTGGCATTCACGCTCCTTCACTATTCGGGCCCTGCCAGCCTCTCCAGCCTCATCTCCCACAGACCAGCCTGGCCATCCTATGAGCCCTGGGTTCCATCTATGACGAAAGTGCCCCATACCATCTCTTTCTCTAGATCTCAAACTTGAGCATGCTTCAGAATCATGGAAGGTTTGTTAAAATAGATTGTAGGCCCTACCCATAGAATTTCTGATTTACGTCTGAGATGGGCTCAAGAATTTCTATTTCTAATTCCCTGGTGATACTGAGAAGCTGTTCTAGGGACCACTTTCACAGCCACTGCCTTTACAATGTTTTGATTCACTTCATCACCTGTGTATAGGCTAACAGACCATGTCGGTTTGCCTGGGACTGAAAGCCACAGATGGCCAAAAACCCCTCGGTACAAGGAAAACTGGGATGGTAGTCATCCTACCTGCACAAAAGTCTTTCCCAGGTTGTGCCTATGGGATCTTTACTGCTAATGTCAACAGTCCTCTAAGACCAGGCCAACAGGAAGTGCCTGAGAAAGGAGTTCCATCAGCCTGACTGACTTTCTGCTGGAATAAGAATATTTAACAAAGTTTTCAAATTCTGACTCCTCCAAACATACTCTCTTTATTCCCGTCAGAGAACAGGCTTTAGTCCCCTGGTCCTGTAAACATTTAATACAACAGATGTGTGATCAAACTAAGCATTCCATAACTTTGCCCTGTGTGGCTGCGGTGAGTTTATAGAAGGAGAAGTCGGGGCAAACGCAGTGAGCACATGTGAGCTTCTTACTCAGTTCACATAAGTCTTGTGTGGAACGATAGTTCCACGTGGCCAATGGAGCCGACTCTCTGTGACTTCCGAAGGCGAAGGGTGCCCACGGCAACAAAGAGCACGGTCCTCGGGACGGACTGCTGATGCTTCTGCTCATTGTTGGTCATGGTCAGTCGTTTTCATTAACTGGGACTCCTCCTTCACAGGAGTCAGAGGTCAGAGAGCTGATAGCGCCGCACCAGGCCATCTCGACAGCATGTGTAGATCTGCTTCTCCCACGTGGCTACCTGGAATACAAGAGTTCACAGCTCACAGTAAGCCTGGAATTCTTCCATTCCAAAGACAGAGCCTTGTCATTCACCCCCACTACTACAAGGGAGTCAGAAGCTTTGTTTACTCCAAAGACAGGAAAATAATTACATCTATATGTATTTTAAAATGGCTAGCCATCGTCAAGACCACTATGACTAGTGACACTAACTAGCCAAGTGGAGAGCAAACCCATTAGAGTTGTGCCTGTTTAGAGAGTCTATACCTGGGAGGAGATAGATGGTCCATAATAGCTCTGGGTATCCCTGAGCCTCATAGAATTATACACAAAGAAGTTCTCAACATGTGCCTTTTTTCCGAGGAAAATTTCATAGACTTCTCAAAAGAGTCTGAGACTCAAAGAAGGTTAAGAGCCACTGAATTAGTGAAAATAGCATTAATTCAGGAGTTAGCTGAGTCTCAGGTTTGCTTATGCATAGCTGCACGACCATGGGCAACTTTCTCAACTCCTCTGGGGCCCAATTTCCTTATTTGTAAACTGAAAATGATATATTAATTCACAACATAGAACACTATGCAGAAACTTTTAGAAGTAACGTGGATCTATATGCATTTATCTGGAAAGAGCTCCAAGATGATAAGTTAAAAAAAACAACAACAACAAGTGCCCTGGCCGGTTTGGCTCAGTGGATAGAATGTTGGCCTGTGGACTGAAGGGTCCCGGTTCCAATTCTGGTCAAGGGCACATGCCCAGTATGTGACGTGCAGGAGTCAGCCAATCAATGATTTTCTCTCATCGATGTTTTCTCTCTCTCTCTCCCCCTCTCTGAAATCAATAAAAATATATTTTAAAAAATAAAGTTAAAACAAATAAAAAAAAGTCATAAGGCAATACATATAAGATGATCCCAGTTATGTACAAACTAAGATAAAACTGTATTATTTACATAAATACATAAGCACAAAAAACAGTCTTGAAAGATATGTGCCAAACTGTCAATGCTAGTAACTTCTAGAAAGAAGAGCTAAACTAGCTCAACCAGTGTGGCTCAGTGGTTGAGTATCGACCTATGAACCAGATGGTCAGGGTTTGATTCCCGGTCAGGGCACATGCCCAGGTTGCCGGCTGGATTCCCAGTTTGGGGCGTGCAGTAGGCAGCTGATCAATGATTCTCTCTTATCATTGATGTTTCTATCTCTCTCTCCCTCTCCTCTTCTCTCTCTGAAATCAATAAAAACATATTTTTTTAAAAACAAGAAGAACTGAACTAAAAAAGTCTTAGAGGGGACTTTTTTCTAGGCATGTATTAATTACATAATTTTTTTTAATTATAAGAAAAATAAGAGTAATAATATTTATACTTCAAGGAATGAAAACACTTAATCAATGAGATAATACATGTAAAACATCCTGCACAATGACTGGTCAATCAATATTATTTCCCCTTTTATTTTTCTCTTTCCATTCTAATCAAATCAAACAATCAGTCTTGAACTTTAAATAAGAATAATATCTAATATTTATAGAGTATTTTTAAATATATATATTTTTATTGATTTCCGAGAGGAAGGAAGTGTGAGCGAGAGATAGAAACATCAATGATGAGAAAGAATCATTGATTGGCTGACTCCTGCACACACCCTACTGGGGGTCAAGCCTGCAACCCAGGCATGTGCCCTGACTGGGAATTGAACTGTTACCTCTTGGTTCATAGGTTGATGTTCAACTACTGAACCATTGGGCTATACAGTATTTTAAATTTACAAGGAGCTTTCATATGCATTATCCCAGTATTATCCTCATTTTACAGATGAACTGATGGACTGGGGAGGTGAAGTGATTTTTTAAGTTTCTAGATCTAGTAAGTGATGAAGTAATATCTGACTCAAAATTCTGATTTCTTTCTATCACATCTCTAAGTATTTTATCACCCATAAAAATCACAAAGTAACTGGATTCAGTCCCCTTCAAAGCTCTAGATCCCAGGTGAGAATCATCAAGGCTTGGTCTTCAGTCAGGCCTGTACCTTGTACACAGGGTCACAGTCAGCCCCAGTGAGCTCAATGACATAGTCTAAGTCTTGCTGGACAATGAAACAGCTTCCATCACCTAAAAGGCAGAAAGAAAATTTAGAAAAGTGAAGAGAAATCTGCATACAAAGGAGTTTTTAAAAACCTCCATATTTTAATTTATTTCTGTACGTCACTAACCTAAAGAAGATTGTTTTAAGACCTGGAAAGGCAAACAGGTCTCATTATGTAGACCAACTGTGAGGACCGATAGTGGCTGCCTAGAATGCTAGGCTACAGAGGATTTGAAGGTCAAGTGCCTTCTGCGGGAAGGTTTGTCTTTGAGGAGCAATACCTGCCAAGGGCACAGAGAAAGCAACTACAGATTTATTTATCTGTATGCAAACTTATCCTAAGCAATAACTTTTAACAGGAAATTTGTCTACATAAATATTTTTTTCTTTTTTTTTTTTTTTGCAGTGAAGAAAGACATTTTATTCAGTTCAAACAGCTCAATTGTGATACAACCGGCTGTGGAGCAGCTCAGTAGTGTTACAGGTCAATTACGAAGCACCTAGACTGCGGAGCAGCATGGCTGTGCGGCCCCTCAGACGGACAGCTCTGCTGTGCTCTGCCTGCTCCGGTTCCTGCTGTGCAGGCCTGCTCCCCTCTTCTTCACTCTGGTTGGGCGAGACATCGTCAGTGCTTTGTCTTGGGTATTTCAGCTCCAGCCAGGAAAACACAGCCTTCTTTCTTTTGTGGAAAGGGAAGGTATGCCATCTTAGCGGAACGGGGGCTGAAGTTCCCAGCCCTGATCCCTGATTGGTCCATCCTCATGCAGATGAGAACTCCAAACCTTCCAGACTGATTGGTATTGGTGGGTAAAGATACTGATGGGAATATGCTGCACAACTCTGATTGGACTGGGAAAGCCTCAGTCCCGTCTGTCGGAATACAATTCCAGGAACTCCTTTACTTAGGCTGGCTCAGATGGCAGGAACACAGTGCAGGCAGGCAGTTCAGTGCAGACTTCTCCTTGAAGTGCATTTTGCATGACAGTCTCTGTGCAGAAATGGCTGCTAGGCTCTGGTTTTTGTTGTTGTTCAAAAGAGAGACATATTGATGTGAGAGAGAAACATTCATTGGTTGCCTCTGACAGGGGATCAAACCTACAACCAGGGTACGAGCTCTGACCAGGAATTGAACTGGCAACCTTTCGGTGCACAGGATGACGCTCCAACTGAACCACACTGGCCAGGGCCACCGGAAGTTCATCTTAGTTGGTATCTTCTTTCTCAGTGTCCATATTATTAATCCATACAAGAGAGATACTGGTTCCGTCTCTGTGTTAGGAACGCCCGAGGCCAGAGTAGTGAGGGATTATCATCATAGGCACACCAGGTGGCTGAGTCTGGATGGCTCCAGCGACATAAATATTTTTCTAACAAAAAAAATCTATGCCCCAGAAATTATTCTTCAATCTATAATCTTGACCATATATATTAGGCAAAGGAAAAAAGTTATACCATGTAAATAAACATATCTTTTTCTCAGAAGAGCATAGATAAATGAAACTTGGGGTTTTAAACCACTAATTAAGGTGATTTATTGGTCTTACTTGATATAAAAGTAGTAGTACATGCTCATTAAAGTAAACTTTTAAAATAAAGAAACAGCCGAAACCGGTTTGGCTCAGTGGATAGAGCGTCGGCCTGCGGACTCAAGGGTCCCTGGTTCGATTCCGGTCAAGGGCATGTACCTTGGTTGCGGGCACATCCCCAGTGGGGGGTGTGCAAGAGGCAGCTGATCGATGTTTCTCTCTCATCGATGTTTCTAACTCTCTACCCCTCTCTCTTCCTCTCTGTAAAAAATCAATAAAATATATTTTAAAAAAAATAAAAATAAAATAAAGAAACAGAGAGGTAAAAAAGTCACCTATAATCTATCAAATATAATTACTGTTAACGTTTTTGTGTACATTTTTATTTTACATGTTTGAGAGCATACTGCATAAAAGAATGTCTTTATATATAAAGTTTTAAGCCTGGAAAATAATCAAAAGATAATACTTAAACTTTTCAAATTTTTTAGAAATCTGAAAAACTGCTTTCCAAAATTATGTTAATAAATTTTAGTTTAATTATTCTGTTCATCAATCTATAATCTCCAACCAGCAACATACAGGAGGACCTTATCCTTCCTTCAACCCCCCCCCCCCCTCTACACAGCCAGGTGGTTCAGCTTGTTGGAGTATTGTCTCACCCACCAAAAGGCTTCGGGTTCAGTACCCAGTTGGGGTGAGTAAGGGAGGCAACCAATTGATGTTTCTCTCATCAATGTTTCTAAAACGATCTCTCGCTCATGCTCTCCCTAAAAACAAACAAACAAACAAATAAATAAATCAACATATCCTTGGGTGAGGATTAAAAATAATCCCCCACCAAATCCTTATCTTTTAGAGATACTCATAGAAATACGGACCTGAGCCGAAACCTGTTTGGCTCAATGGATAGAGCGTTGGCCTGTGGACTGAAAGGTCCCAGAGGTTCGATTCCGGTCAAGGGCGTGCACATTGGTTGTGGGCACATCCCCGGTGGAGGGTGTGCAGGAGGCAGCTGGTCGATGTTTCTCTCTCATCGATGTTTCTAGCTCTCTATCCCTCTCCCTTCCTCTCTGTTATATTAAAAAAAAAAAAAAAAGAAATACGGACATGAAATAATATGTCTGTGATTTGTTTCAAAACATGACACAAGATTGGTCGTAAATTGTTAATAGTTGAAGCTGGACAATGGTTCATTATGCTATTCTTCTCTCTACCTCTGTATCTATCTGGCAATTTCCATAATAAAAAGTTTTAAGTTATTTAATCTGGCAATTTCAATCTCCTCTCTAGTGAATCAGAGATCCAAAGTATTTCAGAGATCATCTATTTCCGACTTCTAAACTGAGCACAGAATTCCCTCCTCAGCACCTTGCAGGGCAGCCAGCCAGCCTATGCTTGTCCATCTCCTGGTAGCGGTGCTCATGACACCACTTCCCACTTCTTTCTTAGGAAATAGAATGCTTTTTATACTGAACGAAATGTGGCTCCTGATAACTTTCTTTAAAAATAAAGAAGTTTTTATTGATTTTTTTTAGAGAGAGAAACATCAATATGAGAGAGATACATTGATGGTGGCCTCCTGCACACACCCCACCAGGGATCAAACCCACAACCTGGGTATGTGCCCTGACTGGGAATAGAACCGGCGACCTTTCAGTGCATGGCACAATGCTCAGCCAACTGAGCCACACCAGCCAGGGCCTGATAACTTTTTTTTATTTGTCTTAATTTTGTCCTCTGAACATAAGAGTTATAAATTTATTTATTCCCTTTACCTTCAGATTAATGACAGAAGTTATACTTTTCTTTCTTCCAATAGAAGAGAGTTACAAAAGTAGAAGGGACATGAGTTAGCTCTTTTCCACATGTTACTCTTCACTTCACCCACACATCCCCTTGGCACAGAGTTATTAGTATGTTTTTTAAGTGGCCTAAAGGTGGGGGGGGGGGCGGGGGAAGAAATGCAGAGGACCGGGGTAGCCTACATGCTGGTTCTGGGGTTACTAAGCTCTGTGACGTCAGAACTGCCCCAGAGACAACATAAACTTCTCATGTGCTGCAATGTGACTCTAGGTTTGTTCATAATCCTGTTTTAAAAATCTCATTTTAAGCCCTAGCTGGCTTGGCTCAGTGGATAGAGCATTGGCCTGTGGACTGAGGGGTCCCAGGTTTGATTCCCGGTCGGGGGCACATGCCTGGGTTACGGGCTTGATCCCCAGTGTGGGGCGTGATCCTCTCTCATCATTGATGTTTCTATCTCTCTCCCTCTCCCTTTCTCTTTGAAATCAATAAAAATATATTTTTAAAAAATCTAATTTTAAGCCAGAGTGGGAAACCATCCATAATTTTTTGTCAATTTCTCACTGTTACTACTTCAGCAAGGAAAAGTGGTATCTAGTACTGAGTTTCTTTTCTCTCCTCTCAAGTAATGTATGTTTACTATAGGTCTTCTTTTGCACTCAAGTTTCTATATGCAAATCTTACCTCCTGATAAGCCCCAGCTCTAGTCCCATTTCCTCTAGGAAGCCTTCTAACCAACCCATCAATCTCTTGTAACATTTACTAATTCCTGTAACTTTAACATATCTTGCCCTATAGCATAATTCTGCTTTATTCTACTTTTTGTGGGTGTGTGCCTTGTCACGGGATCACGACAAGGAACACTTTTTAGGAGGGCTTATAGGGCAAGGGGCAGTTACAGGAGTAAGAAGCAACTATCATTCATAGAATGTTTACTTAATGTCGAGCACTTTACATATCTTATCTCTGAGGAGAGTGAGACAGAAAAGTGAAATGATTTACCACAGGTCATCGAACTATTAGATTAAGCCATATATTATTGCCATTTTTATAAGTAAAAAATGATTATACATTAGGAAAGTCATATATGGCTGAATCTCATCGTAAGTGATGGAGTGATAATTTAAACTCATTGATTAGGTTGTCAGTTTGGGTCCAAAATCTATGATTTTACTATATCATGTTGCCCAATAAAATATGGACTAAGCCCTAACCGGTTTGGCTCAGTGGATAGAGCGTCGGCCTGGGGACTGAAAGGTCCCAGGTTCGATTCCGGTCAAGGGCATGTACCTTGATTGCGGACACATCCCCAGTAGGAGGTGTGCAGGAGGCAGCTCCCAAACTCCAAATATCTTGTCCTGGCTCCATCCAGGTACCCAGACTATTTATGTGAAGTTTCAAACACAGGACCTGCCGCATAGCAGGCACTTAGTAAATGACAGATCCCTTCTTTTTGCCCCCTCCCTCACCTATGACTTTGCACACACCGTGGCTTTGGCTTTCAAGGTTCATCTTTACATCTCCTGCTGGTAAAATACTCAATGGCTTATATGCCACCTGGTCTAAGCATCCCTGCAGCACTCGTACCACTAGAGCTAGTTGTTCTCCATGTTCCCACAGAGTTTTCTGCTGCAGGGCTTACCAAACTGTCCTCAATCACATGTCCACACGTCTGTCTGCCTTACTAACTGTCAGCTCCTTTAGGGCAGACTGTCACTGATTCATTATTGAATCCTCAATGTTTTACAATAAAGGACAATACATTTACCCCACCAATGTTTACTGAGCACCAACTACATAGTGGGCACTAAGTTAAATGCTGGAGATAATACAATGAATAAGGCATAGTCACTACTGTCAAGGAGCTTGGACTGGAGGGGGACATAGACAATTACAATGTAGGGTGATAAACACTATGTGATAAGCACAATATGCCGAACAATTGTGGAGGACCACGCCCCTAGCACAGCCACAGACCAGACACTTAAACCTATGTTTAACTGAATTGCATGGAACCATTCTCTCCATTGGCCCCTGGACCCACCTTGGCTAGCAATGAATCCGTCTCTGAATCTCAGCAGGGATAGAACTGGTGCTCCTGATCTGTGGATGACTTGTACTGGAGCCCTAGGATTCACAGTAAAAGGGTCAATTTTAGTTTTTTCTTCAAAAGCAATGCCTGATTATATAGTACTAACCACATAATAGCAAACAGGACATAAGTAGAGATTAAATATTCATATGGCTTCTTTCCTGCAAGATAATTAAATGGTAGATCAAGATAACCCATTCTAAAATACTGTGGAGTGAATCTAAATCTGTCTCTAAACAGGTCATTGAACTGAATAAGCCTGGTCACCACCAATATCTCCAGTTTTTGGGGAGGTCTTACAGTGTTAACAATCTGTAAATCTTTTTACTTCTAGATAATTAAGACAGTTGTGAAATATTAAAATTGTCAGGACTCTATAAAACAAAACAGAAAGGTTAGTGAAAATCAATTATATATACATATATATGTATATATGTGTGTATATATATATATATATATACACACACACATATATATATGAGTGATTTTATTATTTTTTTTAAAAATAGGTTTTTATTGATTTCAGAGGAGATAAAGGGAGAGCAAGAGATAGAAACATCAATGATGAGAATCATTAATTGGCTGCCTCCTGCATGCCCCCTACTGGGGATCAAGCTTGCAACCTGATCGGGAATCGATCCATGACCTCTTGGTTCATAGGTTGACACTCAACCACTGAGCCATACCAGCTGGGTAAGAGTAATTTTATAATAGTGATCAGAGAGTCCCTATCTCTAGGGAGGCAAAAACAAGTACAAAAATAAAGTAACTTAACTTATGGAAGAAAAGGTATAAGCTAGTCACTCTTTACCTGGAATTTCTTCACTGCTGTTGGAATAAAGTTCAAACTCCTTAGGCTGGTATGTAAGTCTTTTCTAAGTAAACTCCCACTTTCCTGTCTGTTGCCCTGTCTGCAGGGCATACTTTCACACGCCTTCATGCTTCTCTATATGCTATTCTACCCTTTCTTCTTTACTTGATAACTCCCTACTGGACAAGATGCAATTAAAGCCTCATCTCCTTGGGAAGCAGTCTCACCTTCTTCCCTCTCCTTGGTGCTTCCTCATATCCCTGTCAGACCACTGATCACACTACATCATGACAGTCTTTTACTTGTTGGGTGTTACTACTAGACTCCAAATGCCTCAAAGTCAGAATCTATATCTTGTCTGGTTTTCAGTGCCCTGCATAAGGCCTGGTGCCCACAGAAGCTATTCAATAAATATCAGTTGAACAAAGGAAGGAAATAGAGAGAGGAAGAAGGTGCAGACATGATAAATCCTGGGACAGGGGGGTTTTCTCTGGATAGCGTTAAGATCAGAATAAGGCTTGTTTGAGATAGGTTATGATAAAAGCTAAATAAAGAACCAGAGCTGGCTTATTTCAAACTGAAAAATGATCAATTTTAGGCCCCAGATCTAATACCATAAAGAAAATTACTGAGCTCCTTAAAATTAAGTTTTACACAATTTTAAAGTGAAATATTAGTTCATGATTTAACCTTAATTTGCAAAGCAATCACCACAATAGGCCATCATGACAGTATGAATCAAACCACATTTTAATGATTCCAAGAATGATAATAAGGACTCTAGTAATAAGAAGAACAATCAGACAATTCACACCAGAAAACCTTTATAAATGGAAAAATATACCCTTGATTCAATAATCACCTATATGCTATGCTAAACCAATGTTAAAGCCAAAAAAATTTCCACTCTGTAGAAGGTCTACATCATGCAAAGGAATGGTGACTCACCTTGGACTCCTCACATCCAGCTGATAAATGTTTCCATCCTGTGTCCCAGCCAAGAGCAAGAAGCCAGAGAGAAAAGTACAGCAGTTGAAGGCATCTGAGCCAATAAAGAGGAATACCTGGGAACAAGTAGGAGACAAAAATGCTGTTAAAGCTTAATTTGTTTCCAGGAATAAACAGGCACCAAAAAATAAAAATTTTACTATTTTTAGAGATATTTTCTTTCTTCCCCCTTTAAGCATTCCTTTTATTTTTATTTTTTTAAGAATCAAATTTTCCGCCCTAGCCGGCTTGACTCAGTGGCTAGAGCATCGGCCTTCAGACTGAAAGGTCCCAGGTTCGATTCTGGCCAAGGGCACATGCCCGGGTTGCGGGCTCAATCCCCAGTAGGGGGCGTGCAGGGGGCAGCCGATCAATGATTCTCTCTCATAATTGATGTTTCTCTCTCTCTCTCTCCCTTCCTTTCTGAAATCAATAAAAATATGTTTTTTTAAAAAGAATCAAATTTCTGCTTTATTTATTTTTATTTTTTAATCCTCATGGAGGATATTTTCCCATTGATTTTTAAAGAGAGTGGAAGTGAGAGGGAAAGACAGAGAGAACTATGGATGTGAGAGAAGCACATCAATTGGTTGCCCTCTGCATGGGCCTAGGCCCAGGTCATGGAAGAGTCTGCAACCGAGGTACATACCCTTGACTGGAATCGAACCCTGGACCCTTCAGTCCGCAGGCTGATACTCTATCCACTGAGCCAAACTGGCCAGGGCCCTTTAAGCATTCTTGATCTAAACCATGCCCTCACCTCACCAACAACTGAGAAAGAAGCACTCCCGGGTTTCAGGAACCTGAGGTTGGCTGAGGACTTCAGCAGTTTATATAACACCATAGTCTGAGGCAGCAATTTTCAAACTACTACCCCTCAACACATTGACTCACAGAATCCTCAACACCAAAAATCCTTCTTTTCCCTCTTTTCATTACAACCTTCCATTTGAGAAACACTTGCAATGCACACATTTAAGATTTGCTTCATGTCACTTATAACCAAATTTTGAAGGGAGATAATTTGTAGAAAAAAAAAAAAACAACAACCTTAAATAAACTGGCAACTTAAAGAATCACAATTCTCCCTATGTACTTGAGAAAAGAAATTATCAGATTTTTATTATTCCTTACTGTTAGCTGACATTGATCATTTCTCCCTTGAATATTCTAAAAAGGAAAGACACAAAGCAAAAAAAACACACAAAAATCCTTGATTTGCCTTTGGAAGTAAAAGCCAGCATGGAAATTCAGAGTGCAAAGGCAGTATGATAAAAAATAGTGATGTTCCTGGAACAACTTTGAATATGGAAACATCACCAATACAATGAACTAAGGAGATAAAATGAAAATACACAGCTTATGGCCAAACCAAATCATTAAAATTATCTGGTGATAGAGTTGAAATTTGAAAAACCTAATCCCAGGGAACTCAGTTTAATTAAGAACACAGTATGCTCAGCAAAACTTCAGAGGATGAAGGAAGAAAATTCAACTAATTCTTCTATAAAAGATATTCCGATCATTATCTAGAGCCCTGCGTGTGTGAGTTCTTTACTCAGAATTTCTTCATGTTACCTTAGAGGTGGAAAGGAATCTATACAACCTATCATTTTATGTACAGCACACGGAGGCCCAGAGGGAAAGTGACTTGCGGTAGAGTATGTAAGCCTCATCACATAACCCTACGAGGTAAGTCCTACCAGGCCCAGTTTAATGATGAGGAAACTCAGGGTCAGACAGGTTAAGTAACCTGTGTGATGTCATAGCCATTAAGTGGAAGAGCTGGAATTTAAATGTTGTTCTATTCTAAATCCCATGCTATTATTCACTACAATGGACTGCCTCTCACTCATGCAGCTTCCTCAAAAGGTGAACACAGTGTGCATGTAGAAATGTTTCTAAAACAGCCTTCCAAGAATCAGAGTGACCCAGCTTTCCCCAGAGTTCAAAGAACTTAGAGGAACCACTTGCCGGCTGCCTGCTTTGCAGTCCCAAGCACTGAAGCTTCTTATCTTCCCGGGCCAACAGCAGCATTTTCGATTCTGTTCCAACCTCCCGTTCACCTGCATGACAGACGAGCTATGTCAATAACTGGTTGATCAGCTGGCAGTACCCAGAAAGCAAGACACTGATGGCTGTTTACTGAATTACTCTGTTAGTGATTCACTCATTAATTTAAAATATATATATTTTTATTAAAATTTAAAGAGAACAAGGAAGGGGAGAGAGAGAGACAGAGAGAGAGAGAGAAACAGAGAGAGAGAGAAACATCGATTGGCTGCTGCCTATGTGCCCCCTATTGGAGATTGAGCCCACAACCCAGGCATGTACCCTGATCGGGACTCAAACTGGCAACCTTTTGGTGCACTAGGCGACGCCCAACCAACTGAGCCACACCGGGGTCAGACAGTGGGGTCTGTGATAAACCATGGTAAAGGGTTAAGACTTTAATATATGTGTAAAAGGAGGCCACTGGAGAAGAGTAGGGACAAATAACAGTGACATGACTTGATTTATGTTTTTTAAATGACCACAATGGTTGCTCTGAGGAGAACGGATTATAAGAGAATAGTACAAGCAATAGATGATGATAGATTGGACCAGGATACTGGTAGGAGGGAGAATGGGAGGGACAGAGCAAGGTAGAAAAATTAGAAACACTTTGAAGGTAGAGAAGACTTTGCTGATGTGAGACATGAGGAAAGGCAGGGGTGGACTGTGAATGAATCCCAGGCTTTGGGCTTGAGCAATGGCAAGATGGGGAAAAGCAGACGGGGGCTGGGGGAAGGAATAAAACACTCCTTGTCAGACAAGGTAAGTTTGAGCTACTAGACATCTAAACAGAGTCTAAAACACAGGTGAGAGGCCTATACTTTAGATGTACTTTTGGAAATCACCAGCTTAAATACAATACTTAAAGCCAATGATCACCCAGGAGAAACTGTAGTTAGAGCAGAGGGCCCTCCAATACTTAAAGGCAGAATAAAGGAGATTTATAAAAGGAGACTAAGAATCCAGTGAGGTAGGAAGAAAAGCCGTATAGTGTGGTATCACGGAAGCCAAGGCAGAAAATTTTCCTGAGAAGAGGGGCTGACATTGAATTGTAGAAAATTCAGAAAGAAAAGCACAGAGAAGTAACACTGGATTAGGCAACGTGGAGTCACTGGTGACCCTGCCCTAGCTCCCATCCTCCCACCCTTCCTATTCTTGTCTGTCCACCTGGAATCCATCCTTCAAGATTCAAGTCAACTCCTTTTGTGACACCTTTCACGTCAACACTAACCCAAAACAGTGTCTTCTTTCAAGAATCACTAAGTTATTTCAGCCAAAAATTTATTGTTCTGTTTTATAGGCATTCATCTAATCTGATATCAAATTGTAATTACGCAAATGCAATAACTATGACACATAGTTCTTTTGTAGATTTTAAAGCAACAGAAACAGAGTAGGTTTGCAATAATATTAATCTTATGGTGAAAATAGAAATACCAGCTACAGAGCAAAAAAGGATGAGGAAGAAAAGGAGAAACTAAGGCAAATACTGAAGGGGCCTAAGAAAACAAAATAGCTCATAGATCATTATCAACTTACTGGGCATCTGCTCAGGGCAGCCGAGGTTGATGGAGTTGTCAGCAGCACCGACAGCCACTCCGTTGATGGAAGAACCACAGTCTGCAATGACTCCCAGGCAGGCTGAGCGCCCACAATCCCAAAGTCGTGCTGTTCCATCTCTAGAACCAGAGACCACATTCCTCCCCCGATCAACAATGGCTGTATCCAGGATACCTGGCAAGAGGGAAAAAAAGATCCTGAGGTAGAATAAGTGATAAAGGAACTTCAAGGGCAGAGAAGACAGATCTGCATAAATGACTCCATTCCTTCACAAACATATTGGATATATACTACATGCTGGGCACGGTCAAGTGCTAGAAAAACAAATAAATAGAACAGGGTCCCTGCTTCCCATCGGTTCAAAGACTAGCTGTGAGAGAAGACATGGAACACGCTTTGGCCCTAACTGGTTTGGCTCAGTGGATAGAGCGTCGGCCTGTGGACTCAAGGGTCGGTCCCAGGTCCGATTCCAGTCGAGGGCATGTACCTTGGTTGCAGGCACATACCCAGTGGGGAGTGTGCAGGAGGCAGCTGATCGATGTTTCTCTCTCTCATCGATGTTTCTAACTCTCTATCCCTCTCCCTTCCTCTCTGTAAAAAATCAATAAGAAAAAAAGAAAACGCTTTGGATTTAATTTTTAGTGGGGTGTCCTAAAGCAGTGGTTTTCTTTTTTCTTTTTTTTATTAAGGTATTATATGTGTACATATCTTACCATTGCCCCCCCCCCCCCAACCCCACTTCCATACATGCCCTCATCCCCCAGAGTTTTGTGTCCATTGGTTATGCTTATATGCTTGCATACAAGTCCTTCGGTTGATCTCTTATCTCCCCTACAGAGCAGTGGTTTTCATGATTTTATTTTGGCTTTAAAACCTGTTTTTTAAACAAAAATTAAGTAGACATCTTACAGAGTTCCATTTGAAAAATCCCCTTTAAAAGGATCCTGGTGCTTCTTCCACTGAGAACTAATTGAAAGGGTTAGTCTCCCCATCTTAAAAGAAAGGATGTGACTTCTGGTCCAGCCAAGATGGAGTAACCCCATTCCTCCTAGGTTCTTCCTCTCACAACTAAAAAAACCTGGACATAATACCCAAGCCTAGGCAGACTGAAGGGTGGAAAGAAGAAGGCAGACCATCTAGGGACCTCAGGACTTGAGCAATGAGTTCCCTGGACTTCCTTATTGCTTCCCACGTATGCTGGACAGGACTCTGCAGAAGTCTGCAACATGCAACTGGTTAAAAAACCAGACACAGGACCATCTTTCCTTCCCTCCGGCAGCCGCAGCCATGAAGGCTGAGCTGTGCAGTTTCAGTGGATACAAGATTTACCCCGGACATGGGAGGCGCTATGCCAGGACCAACAGGAAGGATTTCCAGTTTCTTAATGCAAAATGTGAGTTGGCCTTGCTTTCCAAGAGGAATCCTTGACAGATAAACTGGACTGTCCTCTACTAAAGAAAGCACAGAAAGGGACAGGAGGAAGAAATTCAAAAGAAAAGAACCCGCCGTGCAGCCAAATTCCAGAGGGCCATCACTGGTGCATCTCTTGCTGATATCATGGCCAAGAGGAACCAGAAGCCTGAAGTTAGGAAAGCTCAGTGAGAACAAGCTCTCAGGGCTGCCAAGGAAGCAAAAAAGGCTAAGCAAGCATCTAAAATGACAGCACTGGCTGCGGCTAAGGCTCCCACACAGGCAGCACCTAAGCAGAAGACGGTGAAGCCTGTGAAGGTTTCTGCTCCCGTGTTGGTGGAAAACGCTAAGTTTGCAGATGATATTCTTAAATAAAGACCTGACTATAACTAAAAAATAAGGAAAAATACTCGCATGCTGGGTTTTAAAAATAAATAAATAAAAAAACAGGCACAGTTTAAAAAAAACAAATAAACTCCAAAAAAAGTCTGTTGCCCCTCGCAAAAGACTGGGAAAGGGGTAGCCTTCAGAACAGAGAATCTTTTGGCCACATCCACCCCACTCAAATAGCAAGAGGAAAACTGCTACCTCCCCTCACCCAAGGTTTCCGTGGGGCTGAATAGGGAATGACAGCACTCCAATTTCCCCAGTGACACTGACCAGGCCCAGCTAGGTACTGTCAGCAGGGTTCAGAGGTGAAATGAATCTCTACCCTCACCTGACACAGCAACAGGTGGAAAGAGGTAGAATGAGATAGTGACAAATAGCACCCCACTTTCTCCAATCACCCTTCATACCTCCTTTGTGACCTTTGAAGGTTGCCACACAGCTAGCATCTTCAGCTGACCAGATCTTCAGCTGGGCATCCATTCCCCCACTCAGAACCACAAGGCCTGATGGGAAAAACCTGCAACAATTCACATCAAACACATGTCCTTCCAATACTCTCTGGAAAAACAAAAGAAAATTCCAGGCTAGTTCTCTTGTCCATCCCTTGATGTTCTCTTACCTCCCATATCTTTGATTCCTTAAATGAAATATCTACGTGCTTATACTCGCATGCTGGGTTTTAAAACGAAGGAGGTCCAAATAGCTCCTTCTCTTTAGCTCATTTGTCTACCAGGTAGTGTTCTAAGAGCTAAGCTCCCTTTCCATTTTTGGCTACAGATGTGGATTTGAACTCCATGGCTCTCACAGCCACCCTAAGTCTAGTTCAACATATAAGAAGCTGAGGAGGGCCCTAGCTGGTTTGGCTCAGTGGATAGAGCATCAGCCTGGGGACTAAAGGGTCCCAGGTTTGATTCTGGCCAAGGGCACATGCCCAGGTTGCAGGCTCAATCCCCCCCATTAGGGGACGTGCAGGAGGCAGCCAATCAATGATTCTCTCTCATCATCTCTATCTCTCTCCCTTCCTCTCTGAAATCAATAAAAATAAAAAAGAAGCAGCAGCAGCAGCTGAGGAGATTGGGGAGCTATGCCATATAATTAATGTAACAGCCTAGCTCAGTGATGGGCAACCTTTTGAGCTTAGTGTGTCAAACTTCGCCAAAAAACTGAGCATAACTCGGGTAGTGTGTCACTTTGAGGAAAAAACATTATTTCGCAAATGTTTCATCCTCAGGAGCAGCAAATGTTTCATCCTCAGCATGCGGCCGCCTCAGCGGCCGCGTGTCATCAGAAATGGCTACGCGTGTCAGTGCTGACACGCGTGTCATAGGTTCGCCATCACTGGCCTAGCTACTCTATCTTAGAAACTATCCCTGAAGGCAGTTCATAAAAAGGGACCACACACTTAGACATTCACTGGCCTGGCTCCTCCACTGTCCCAGCCCCAATTTGTTCTGGCAAATCACCTAGCTTGAGGATGGTTTTCAAGTTTAAAAAGGGAACAAAGATCCACTGAAGTGTAGTGGTACTATATTTATAGAAAGAGACACTCTTCTTTCCGTGACCCAGTCTGAAGTTTCTTAGACCACCCTTCATGTATAAGACCCTGAAAGTGTATCCAAAGCCTTTACTCTGAGTTCTCCATTGGAAGCCTGCCAGATTTTCATGCTCCCATCAGCACTAGAAGACACACCAAGGCCTCCTCCACTGGAAATGTCCAGGCATGTTATCTGTTCAAAAGACAAAACAACCAGTGTTACTAATAATAAAATGCTCCTCTTCCCTTGAAGCATGTTATAAATATCCCGTTTCACACTCCTCCAAGACTTATCCCAACACAAAGGACATGTGTTTCATGTAAAGGTTGACTTATCACCAATCTCCCAACAAGGATAAAGCCAACACCTTTTATTTATTGAAACAAAAGGGGCAGCTGAAACCGGTTTGGCTCAGTGGATAGAGCGTCGGTCTGTGGACTGGAAGGTCCCAGGTTCGATTCCGGTCAAGGGCATGTACATTGGTTGCGGGCACATCCCCCGGTGGGGGGTGTGCAGGAGGCAGCTGGTCGATGTCTCTCTCTCATGGATGTTTCTAGCTCTCTATCCCTCTCCCTTCCTCTCTGTGAAAAATCAATAAAATATATTTTAAAAAAAGAAAGAAAGAAACAAAAGGGGCAGGCTGGAAGAGGTCAATGGGGGGAAAGAGGGACATATGTAATACTCTCTCCACAATAAAGATTAAAAAAAAGATAATGAAGTAAAAATAAGATTGTCTATATGCTAATCCAATATGATTAATGTCCTTGTAAAAAGAGGAAATTAGGACACAAACACACAGAGTGAAGACCATGTGAAGACACAAGCAGAAGATGGCTATCTACACGCCAAGGAGAGAGACCTCAGAAAAACCAACTTTGTTAAAACCTTGACCTTGAACATTAGCCTCCAGAAGTGTGAGAAAATAAATTTCTGTTAAGCCAAAACAAAACAAAACAGAAAAAAAACATACAAAAAGATCCTATATAATAAAGAGCTAATATGCTAATTAGACTGGATGGCAGAATGACCTTCCGGAAAGACCAGTGGGCGGGCGGGGGGCGGAGCTGCAAGGCCTACTCCTGCATGAATTTTGTGCATCGGGCCTCTAGTATTATAATCATCTATAGTTTCCTGTTTCAGCTACAAAGTTTTCCCTATCCCCATATCATTTCCCACAGTTTCCATCTTTTGCTATTTTATTTTAAAATTAATATACCACTCCTAATTCTTAGGAACCCACTTACACAAAAGACAGTCTTCCAAGATGCTCCAAAAGGATTCAAGGAAAAGCAAAGTAAGTTGCTTTCAATTTTCTACTTCACATTTGCTCTGTAAAATCCTAATTGTATGTGTATGTGTGTGTTTCAGAATAAGAGAATCCCCAGATTTACTTAAGTGGTTTCAATATGAGGAATCACTTCATGAATAAGCCATGATCAGAATGCCAAGTCTCCTTCATATACATTCATAAATACATACCCTTTTTATTTAATAACACCCAGTTGCAAATATTTCAGAAATGTAAGACTGAGATATTCCCAGCAACAATGATTCCCATATGACCTAAATTACTAAGGAAAAAGTAGGGACTTTTGCAGTAATTATCCAACCTTCCATTTTATTTTGCTCTTTGACAGTTAAGCCATAATGAATAGGATTAGAAAGAACTAAAGGGATATGTCAACTGTAAGATTTTCTAAGACTTTTTCTTCTTCATATTGGTTTCTCAGAATAAAAGAACTGTTAACTTAATTGTGGAACATTTAATTTTAGGAATTATGACAACTTACATTTATATCACATTTTATTATTTATAAAACACTTGCAAATACATTACATAGAACCAGGATAGAAACCTAGGTCAGAGTCTAAACCTAAAGATCTATTCCTTAGTCAAAACAAAAGAACAGACAGGTCAATGGAACAATGCTAAATACTGGATAAAGATGACAATTCAAGCCAGTGAGATAAAGGATGAATTATTTTATAGTGCTGTGACATGCTAATCATTTCAAAAAGAATTAAGTTAGATCTCTACTTCAAACCAAATAACAAAAACAAAGTTTAAAATGTAAAATATAAAAAATTAAAAGAAAACACTATATTTACACTTTTAATTAACGAACACTTATATTATGCTTACTATGCTCCAGACACAATTCTAACTGCTTCAATCCTCATAAAAACCTAAAGATATATATTATTTTTACCGCCATATTATAGCAGTCTGTAGCACATGGAGTTAAGTATGTGGCCTAAGGTTACACAGTTAGTAAGTGGCAGAATCCTGGGAGTCAAATCAATGAGTCTGTCTCTAGAGTCAATGTTCTCATCCATCATAATATGCAACTAAAGTAACTTTATATATATAATCATGTACTACTCTAAGCAAGACTCCAAAGGCAGTTACCATAAAGGAATAAATTGATAGGTTTTATTCTCTAGAAATATTAAATATCTGTATGTCAAAAGACAACAATAAAAAATAAGCTAGAAAAATGATCTGCAAAATATATGGCAAAGGATCGATACCCTTAATATACGAGCTTTTACCAATAAAGAAAGAAATTCAGACTTAAAGAAATGGGCAAATGGTATGAAGAGTGTCCAATAAATATATGAAAAAATGGTCAATCCATGATTAATCAAAGGAATGCAAATTAAAATAACAATGAAATACCATCTCAAATAGGTAAAACTTAAAAATTTGAATACACAATATTGAGAATATGTTAAGTCAGACTGGTATAAAAGCAATACAGTAAGAGCCTTTTTAGTCAATGGATAGAGCCCAGTGATAGGTCAGTTAATAAAAAATTTCAGTTAAAGTAGGAAAAATAATGGAAATTGATGCATATATACCTACATTTTATTTGAACTCAAATATATAAATGTATATTAAAATTCACTAATCTTTTCATTAGTCCATTGATTACAAGGAAGCTTCACCTTGAATTTCTTTTATTTTTTATTTATTTACTTTTAAGTTTATTTTATTTTTTTAAAAAAATATATTTTATTCATTTTTTAAAAAATATATTTTATTGATTTTTTACAGAGAGGAAGGGAGAGGGATAGAGAGCTAGAAACATCAATGAGAGAGAAACATCGACCAGCTGCCTCCTGCACACCCCCTACCAGGGATGTGCCCGCAACCAATGTACATGCCCTTGACCGGAATCGAACCTGGGACCCTTGAGTCCGCAGGCTGACGCTCTATCCACTGAGCCAACCCAGTTTTGGCAATTTTTTACAGAGAGGAAGAGAGAGGGATAGAGAGTTAGAAACATTGATGAGAGAGAAACATCAATCAGCTGCCTCCTGCACACCCCCTACTGGGGATGTGCCCGAAACCAAGGTACATGCCCTTGACCGGAATCAAACCTGGGACCCTTGAGTCCTCAGGCCAACGCTCTATCCACTGAGCCAAACCGGTTAGGGCAAGTTTATTTTTTATTGACAGTATTAAACTTGACTTTCTTTTAATAAACTATAACCCAAGGCATAATTTACAGTTTCTAGATTCTCTTAAGTAAGGTAAGTCTTTGTTCACTCTTACAAAGCAATCTATGAACAAGAATTCAACTAGTGTTTTAAAAAATATATATTCTCTAACAATTTGCATTTACCTTGCTCACATATACTATAATAGCAGTTAAAAACAAAACAAATAAAACTCTTCTTTACCAAGTCTTTACAAAGCAATCAATTTAGTTTGCAGACATAATCACTCTCTGCCTTTTCACACTCATATGTCATCAGTTTAACATAATTAATTAACATAATTTCAAAAACAATATAACTGGCAGTGCAACTGACCCGTGGTAAGCACTCAACTTACCCAGTAGTGTCAGAGTAGGCAGACCTCAAAGAAGAGTTTATAAACTAAGAATATGCTGTGGGCACCAGTCAGTATGTTTTACAGAGTGCATGTAGAGCAAAAGTTGGATGAGTAGATCAGTTAAATTGAGGTCAGTCAGAACATACCAAAAGCCTTATAATTTGCATTCCCTGTGACTCGGCAACTCTACTTTTACAAGGTAAACTAATTTCTTCCCATCTTTGTGAGGAAAGGGTTAGCTATGTCATAAAAATAGGTATGCATGAACCCAAAATATCTGAATGTCCAGTAATGTAAGACTGGAAAAACAAATTATATTAAACAGACAGTAGAATACTATGCAGCTCAAAAGAATACATAGAAAGATGGCATAGGATGATGTACACAATATATTATTAAAGAATAAAAAGCAAGTTATAAAATAGTAGGTACTGTAAAACCTATTTGGTGAAATATTTAAAGAAAAAAGATTAAGAGGAACAAGTAAAATAATGATACATAAAGCTTAGCATGATGCTGGCACACAGTAAACAATCAATAAATGTTAGCTATTGCTATCATGATTTTTCTTAATAAAGGCTAAGCAACAAAGTACACAGTAGTTATTTTTAGGGTATAGAAAAAAATGAGTGATTCACTTTGTTTTCTAATTCTTAAATTTTCATCCCTAAATATATCTTTGTTTTGCAATAAGGGAGAAAAATAGCTATTTTAAAAATCTACCTATCACACAAAAAGAAGTGGAAGGCTTTAATATAACCAGTTTATCTATATATTTCTCACTTCTGCTTTCAAAAGCCCATAGTAGTAGAAAGGGCTTTATCACAAAGACATTTGAAAATTATTCCTCACTAAGTTATAGTTGGAATTTTGAGAAAATGTCCCTGTCCTGTAATCAAAGGGACAAAAATATGAGCAGCGGCAAATTATGCAAACATCAGCTACAACCATCATTATCCAAAACCCAGTAAGTAGCTCTGCTAAAACATGTATAAGAAAATTTCATTTCAAAATTCCTTTCTCTAAGATTACCAGTGAGTGGTTTGTACATATATTCTACTAGAGGCCCAGTGCATGAAATTCGTGCACTGGCGAGTGGGGGGGGGGCGTTCCTCAGCCCAGCCTGCACTCTCTCCCAATCAGGAACCCCAGGGATCAGGCCTAAGCTGGCAGTCAGACATCCCTTTCGCAATCCAGGACCACTGGCTCCTAACCGTTCGCCTGCCTGCCTGCCTGATCGCCCCTAACCACTCTGCATGCCTGTTCACCCCTAATCACTCACCTGCCTGCCTGATCACCCCTAACCACTCTGCCTGCCTGCCTGATCGCCCCTAACCACTCTGCCTGCCTGTTCACCCCTAATCACTCACCTGCCTGCCTGATCACCCCTAACCACTCTGCCTGCCTGCCTGATCTCCCCTAACTGCTCATCTGCCTGCCTGATCGCCCCTAACTGCTCACCTGCTTGCCTGATCGCCCCTAACCACCTTTGCCTCATCCCCTGCTGCTGCGGCTTCATCCAGAAGGACATTTGGAATGAGGTCCGGAAGGTCGTTCAGCTGTCCAGTCTAATTAGCATATTACGCTTTTATTATTACAGATGTGGTCCCAAGTACCAGTTTTGTCTAACATTATCATACTTCATCAGCTGTTATCTTATAATCAAAGAAGCGAACTACATTAATTATGAGTATTTATAGCACTAAACAAGAAGAGAAGATGGAAAATTAATGATATTACATTTCTCCTCATTTTATCAAAATACTTACACTCTTTGCATGAATTCTGGAAAAAGTAGTGTATGGTGTCAAAAACTTCGAAGATGCATTTTCCTTTGGACATGAAATATGAATGCTTTTCTAAACAGAGAGGAAAGGATGAAATACATCAGTAAAGCTATTCCAATGAAATTAAAGCCTCGTAAAGAAAACATTAAGAGAACAGGAAATTCTCATCTTTTAAGTGTGTCCTCTCTAATCCTCCTTCCCCAGCCCACAAAACTATCACTCCCTTATAGAGTACTAGTAGTAGTCCTTTCACTGCAGGGGCTGCAATGTAATTGGCATCACTGAGATGCCATTATCTTTTTATGTTAAGACAAATCAATAATAAAATACAGCTGACAAACATGAGAACATTACTTTTTAGAAGAAAATTTAATACCAGCACTCTTAATTAGCAGTGGGGCAAGGAACAGGATCAAGAGATATGAGGAAACAGCACCAGCCCTGAAACCTAGACTAAAGGACTAGTCCAAAAGTAAACTTGCTGCCTATAAGAACTTTTAGAAAAAAATGTTAGACTACTGCCATCTACAGTTAGCAGAGAAAACTGGAAAAGTAAATTATGGTACACTCTTACAATGTGTAGGCCTGGTCAGGCTTGCAGTGCGCATTCCCACGTAGGACTTACACTTACACTTACATATTTTGTAGACTGATCATCATCACATCCATAGCTGTATTATGACTCCCCATGTGTTTTACCTGGTCATTATCACATATCTTCCAGCTACTCTAGCAAGATAACACTAGTGACAGAGTAAGAAGTTATACCTAGAACCAGATGTTAGATTCAGGTGACATGATTTGCCGAAGGCAGTCTTTGTAACCATTACAAGTAAGTATGTTGGTATTTCAAGGTAGCATGTGTAGAGGTATAAAAGGCTTAGCAAACCCTTTCTCAAGGATTTGATAAGACAATTCCTTACTCTAAGCGGCAGGATACCAACACCAACATCTCAGGGTATATCTCTTATACACAGCTGAGGAGTTGCACCCACCAAATGGCCCCAAACCTATTATCTCTTCCATAAAAGTACTTCAAAGTTTCTGAAATTTCTGCTGGACAATGAAAATATCTTCAATAATCAAGATTTTCAGAACTTCTTTATAAGGCTAATCTATGTACAACAAGCACAGTCCTCACAGTTCATTAGAAAGAACAGTTTCAAAGTCATAATATTGTTATCATTGAAAATCAATATGCTCTTATTACAAGTCTTCTATGCCTTTAAAAACGCAATTAGAATATCTTTACAAACAGTACTTTCTTAGCCAGCATATCTATGCCTGGCTGCCTGCAGGCCTTTCATTAAATGAGTTTTTGCTTCTAACCGCGTGACAAAGCCCACACGCTGCCAGAGAGCTGACCTGAATTTGGAATTGTCTCCTGTACCTAAAACTAAAGCGTCAGCTAAACTCTCCTTGCTAAATATTCATTTCAAGCAAGGATGCAGGGGCTCTGAGAGCTTTAGTTTTCAGGCCTCTGTAAGTTTTGGTTTGTTCTCAGAAGAGTTCATTTCCTTGGGCTAATTACGTGAAAGAATTCAAGAATCAGTGGTTTTCTCCTGCTTATCAATCCCGCAAATCAACCTTTGACCCATAAACATACTATGAAGGAAGGTAAATGTTGAACTACCTTCCAATGTCAGCAGTAGAGAGTCATGCTGTTAATGAAAATATTTTAAAGAAAAGCTGCAGAAGGTATCAAAACATACAGAATTTAAGGGTGAGGGGATAGGAAGGGGGAGTGTGAGTATTCCATACTAAGGTAAAATTCAAAGTCAAACTTTTTATCTTCCGGGGTTAGGTTTTTAAGCATACTAACAGATCTGTTTTAAAGAAAAATGTAGCAACATCAAATAGCAAAGTGACTCATGGCAGTTAGGAAACAAATGAATGTTCAACCATAAGCACTTACTGTCTGACCCAACAGGTACACAGCAGAAATTAACAATGATGTTGGAAGGTAAGAATTGTATCAGGGCCTGAGTATGAAGGGAAGAAAGGAAGTCAGCATCCAGGCTATGGATGGATACCTGTGAAACACCTGGGAAAAATGTAGGCTTGCAAGGCAGTATTATACTTTTAGTTACACATATTTTGGGTTTCAATTCCAACATGCAGTCTAACTAGCTTTGATTATTAGGGGTTAATAAGTCTGTTTGTTTATCTACAAAACAGACATTAAAAATGCTAATCCCAAAAGACTATTCTGATAAATAATAATTCATTTTTGTAATATTCTACAGTTTCATTCATATACAGTCTCCCTCCCCTCTAATCAGTCTATGAGGTAGAATATTATCTAGGTTTTTTTGTTGTTGTTTTTTTAAAATATATTTTTATTGATTTCAGAGAGGAAGGGAGAGGGAGTGAGAGAGAGAAACATCAATGATGAGATAGAAACATCAATGATGAGAGAGAATCATTGATCGGCTGCTTCCTGCACGCCGCACATTGGGGATCGAGCCTGCAACCCTGGCATGTGTCCTTAACCAGAATCGAGCCCAGGACTCTTCAGTCTACAGGCGGATGCTCTATCTACTGAGCCAAACCAGCTAGGCCTTATCTCTGTTTTATAGATGAGATGAGAAAACTGAGGCTCAGGGAACTAAATCATTTGTCCAAAATAATATCCTTTCTTTTTTTAAAATTTGAATTTATTGGTGTGACATTGATTAATAAAATTATATAGGTTTCAGGTGTATAATTCTATATAATATACCATTTGTATATTGCACTGCATGTTCACCACCCTAAGTCAAGTCTCCTCTGTCATCATTTATCCCCCTTTACCCTCTTCTACATCCCTCTGGTAATCACCTTACTGTTGTCTGTCTATGAGCTTGTCCAAAATCATATTGCTAGCAAGTGTCAGAGTTAACTATGTGCTGGACTCAGATCTTCTGATACTTTCTACAGTTCCATAGCTGTCTATAAAAAACAAATATAAGATATATAATAACATGTAGCCTATCACCCTGCACAGAGGGTAATGAATGAACATTTGCTAAACATCTTATGTAAAAAAAAATGTATTTTCTATTCATGTCAATATACCAGAAATGTTTTACAACTAAAATAGTTTAATTACATAAAAAATAAATAAAAAAGAGTTTACCCATCTCACCAGAGCATACTGACTGCAGCCATCAGAATGAGTAAAGAAAGCCAGATCATGGGTTCTCAAAGACCAATGAGAAAAACTATTAAGTACTTGGTGAAGGCCTAGGTCTTCATCAAGGCCTAGCCAGACATATTATAATGCTCTGCCATACAATAAGGTAGATACTAGCCATATAAGGTTACTGAACACTTAAAATATGGCCAATACATATGAGGAACTGAATTTTTAATTTTTATTTAAAGTTTAATTTAAAAATTAATAGTTGATTCAGTTATTAGAAAACTTTTTAAGTATGTGAACCTATATTTTCAACTGTAAATTTTTAAAACCTAAACACATCATCAAGTATTTCCAATAAGAAAATTAAAGTCTATGCCAAGCTGGTGTGGCTCAATGGTTGACTGTCGACCTATGACCTATGAACCAGCTGTAGGAGGCAGCTTATCAACGATTCTCTCTTATCATTGATGTTTCTATCTCTCTCTCCCTCTACCTTCCTCTCTGAAATCAATAAAAATATATTTCAAAAAAATAATTTCATTAATTACAGATAGAAATGTTTTAGATATATTGGGCTAAACAAAGCCCCCCCCCCCCCAAACAGAACACATTCATACATACATATATTTTTTTCAACCACAACCCAAAGGGGATCTTTATGGAATATAAATTAAGAATGTTGGCCCTGGCCAGATAACTCAGTTGGTTAGAGCATCATCCCAATATGCCAAGTTTGCGGGTTTGATCCCCAGTTAGGGCACATACAAGAAGCAACCAATACATGCATAAATAAGTGGAACAACAAATCAATGTTTCTCTCTTTCCTTTCCTCTCTCTCTCTGAAATAAATAAATAAAATTTTAAAAAATCTGAGGATATGCAACTTCTGGAAAATATTTGCAATATGCATGATGATAGATGAAAGTTAAATAAAATATATTATTAAAATTAATTTCACTTGTTTCTTTTAGGCTACTAGAAAATTTAAAATTATATATGTGGCTCACATTATTTATCTATTGGAAAGCACTGATATAAGGGAAGAGGAAGTTTTATTACATCTAAATGTATATGTAATTACAAAAAAAACCTTTGACATTCAAAGGCAGTAAAAACTGTGATTGTTGTACAAATGACATGGAGATGATACTGATATACAGATAACAGTATAAATATTTAAAGTAGATGTATAGGTACTACCATATATATGAACATGGTGCCATCTAGAAGACATGAAAACCTACCTTGCTTATTTCATTCACAATAAATCCTTCCGAAGCTGTAATCTCTGGGATACCATCGAGGCCAATTCCTTGACAAGTTAGGCTGCCATACAAAGTTGGTTTCCCTATATAGCACAAAAGAAGAATGTCTCAAAAAATAAGAAGAATTTAACATTTTTCTCCTTGAAGACCCAATTCAGGCAACTCTACTAGTATAGATGGTAGGATATTGGTTAATGAAAGAAAAACATGAGGCGAAGTGGAAAGAATACTAGCCTAAGCGAAGCTAATTTGGGAGAAATATACTCCAAGGCTAAAAACTAGAGACAAAGATTTTGAAATACAATGTACTATTTGTAGAGAAAGCTACCAATGTGATCTAAACCTAAGTTTTACTGGCTGTGAAATGGCATTCTTCCAGGAAGAAAGGTGAACATCAATGTGAATGTATGTGTTTATCCACAGTATCTCTATATATAAAAGGCTAATATGCAAAGTGTCACCTCAGGAGTTCTACCAGGAGTTCGATTGCTCACTATGATGTGTGCTGAACACCAGCGGGCAGCGTGGAACATGGCAGGTGATCAGTGGCGGTGGTGAGGCTCTGAGGGGGCTCTGAGGGAGAGAGGGAAGAAGGAGGCGGGGAGGCAGGGAACCTGATTAGCCCTGATCACCGGCCAGGCCTAGGGACCGTACCCATGCACAAATTTCGTGCGCCAGGCCTCTAGTATACATATAATACATAGTAAAGAGCTAAGCTTCATTAATCTGGAAAATGTACTTAAGTAGAACACTGCTTTTGCAGTGATATGGGCTAAATAAGATATTATCCTACACAAACATATGTAGATGGTAGAATGGAGTTAAAAACATTTTCTAGTTCCTTTCTGCACCATATACATGTATATATACACATTATACATATACATATACATATATATGTATATATATGTATATATATATGTATATAGTGCAGAAATTCGTGCATGGGTAGGGTCCCTAGGCCTGGCTGGTGATCAGGGCCTTCCAGCTGCCTGCTGGGGTCTTCCTTCGTTCCGCGCCGCTCCCTGGTGGTCACGCACGTCATAGCGAGTGGTCGAACTCCTGGTTGGTGGAACTCCCAAGGGAACAATTTGCATATGAGCCTTTTATTTTATAGCATATATATATATATATATATGTATATATATATATATATATATGTATGTATATGCATATACACACTTCTATAACAGCCCATAATACACTGTTTTACATTTCTGACCTCCCACTAGACTGTGAAGTCCTAGAGTTCAGAAACTAGCAGGTTGCTATAAATTATTCAGCGAATAACCATTGGTACAAAACTAAAATTCTAAGAGTACAAGGAAAGTAAAAACCGTCCTGGATTCACAGAGTGGGGGGCTTCCTAGAGAGGGCGAGTCTTTGAAAGAAAGACAGGACTAGGCAGAAGATAAGGGAAAGGAAACTCCAAGTCAGGGAGGGGGCGTGTCAAGAACAAAAGAAAGAACAAGGAGAAAGGAGTCATCAATTAACATACTAGTTTGGTTACAACCATCATGGAAAAGGTAGCTGAAGGACGTTAATAGAGGAACTCACAATCTAGGGTAGAGGTTTGGACTAGAGAAGATCTAGTGAAGAAGCTTTTGGTAAGGAAGTGGCATGAAATGCTAGTTCAGAAATATGCCGCAAAAATAGGATTGAGGAATTCTGTTTTTTTGTCCCATTCCATGAGTACTGTGCAAGGACTCTCGGCCAGGAGAAAGTAGGAAGCTTTCTTCGGCGATAGCTTTCTCTTCCTCTAAAGGGAATGCGTACAGACTTAAGGATATTACCTGGGGGGTGACAGCTCAGCCAGGCCTCCCCTTCATCCTTCCTATGAAGAAAGACAAAGCCTCATTAGGCTCACTCAACATTGAAAGGGATGCCACTGATGCAAGGGGAGAAAGATAGCATAATTTTCAGTTTGGCCATAGTACACAGACATGATCTAGTCTAACATCTCATCCAGGCATAGATTATTCTAAGACAAACTTTGTTTACTTGTTGAAGAAATATTTGTGGATTGTTTATTGCATATAATGGAGTTTACTATTCATTAATAGCTGCACAGCTTTGAAAAATAAAGAATATATTACATTCCGATCATTGGGGGATTATTGTAAGCCAGGCCCTGTGCAAGACACTTTGCATATAGCATTATTAATCTTCACAATTTAACAAGATATCTTTTATTATTTCCATGTTAAAGATAGAAAAAAAACAACAACCTGAAGCTCAGAGAAGTGACTTGCCCAAGGTCACCTACCTATGAAGCAGGAACTGAAACCTGACTAGTATAGAAGGTCTGTGTGCTACCACCTTACAGACTCTTCATGTTCTAGAATGCACCTCCCCAACCATTTAAATCAATATCTCACCTAGGGTACAGGGAAAGGGCGTAGGCTTTAGGTTGCCAGCATCTCTCTATCACTTATTTGCTGCACCATCTTGGGCAAGTTTCTTCCTCTGATTCTGATCCTGCATTCTCTCATAGGCACCTAGTGGTCCTCCATAAATGTTAGTGTTCTTCCTTTATTATTTATCACATATTCTGTGTTGCAGTAAGTAATGTGTTATTTTATTTTAGTCCACTTAGTAAGGTGTACTAGTACGTTTTTTTTTTAAATACATTTTATTGATTTTTTTACAGAGAGGAAGGGAGAGAGATAGAGAGTTAGAAACATCGATAAGAGAGAAACATCATTCTGCTGCCTCCTGCACACGCCCCACCGGGGAGTGCCCGCAACCAAGGTACATGCCCCTGACCGGGATCGAACCTGGGACCCTTCAGTCCGCAGGCCGACGCTCTATCCACTGAGCCAAACCGGTTTCGGCACTAGTACGTTTCTTAAATGCAGGAATGTTATTCACCTTCACCACTGTTTCAATTTGAAAAACCTTATTAGTAATAATAGTTGCCATTCATGGTACTGCAGGACTCATCCCGGTGCTAGAGAAATAAATATTTGTTAAATAAATGAACGGTTTGCTGTGCATTCCCCATTAAGCTGTCAGCTCGAGGGCAGGAACCACCCCTTCAGTGTAGTGTGCACATCTGAACTGCATCTGAACAGCACCGCGCATCAATCTGGGTCGGCGTCTGGACCTGGTTGGTGCTACATGGTTTACTGAACACAATTGTCCAATATGACAAACACACTCAAAGACACTGGGGTGGTGGCGAGTGCTGGGACTTTCGCAAATAGCTGACGATCAATAACTATCTGGGCCCCCTGCTTCCCAGTTGTCCTGTCTTTCTCCAACTCATTGATCCTCGTTCTGATGCTGGAATCTCACAACGCTTATGTGACCCCTTAGCCTCAGGATAGCTCTTCTGAGAGTGAAAAACAATGGCCATGTGGGTTTGAGACTTCTTTCTAGACCCAGTGCTCCCTCAACAACTGATGCGGGAACTCCTAATGGATATCCTGGGTCGGGCATGGGTCTCCACGAAAAGACCGCAATCACTACCCGCCTCCTTTGTCCCGGTTCTACGATTGGATTCACCTGAGGGCTTGGGCCCAGTCGCTCTGAATCCTCAAAGGCGCCGCCATCTTGACCACACCTCCACCAACCCGCCTTTTCCGCTCTTTCCCGGAAGTGGCTCCTCCGAAAGGGCTGTGGCCAGTGCGGAGGGCGGGACCCACACCGAGAGGCCACCAATGAAAATGCGCGGTGGGACCTTCCTCTCCGTCCTCTCCGCCCGCTTTCCACGCGCGCGCGCTCCTCTCAGAGGCTGGTCCCCGGCCGGAGGCTCGGAAGAGTTCCAGCTGCTGGCAAAACGGACGCGCCGGGGCGCGCGTTCAGGCCCTCTTGTCCGCCTTTTCGGTGAGCACCGCCTGCCGCGTCCTTGCTCGGCAAAGCGTGACGGGCACTAAGAGGGCGCAGGGCCGCCTGGATGCCTCTGCTTCACCATTCTTCCCAGGCCTTCCCAGTCCAGACCGGCTTCCCGTTCCAGCTACCGACCGTCTAGCCTGCCCTGGTCTCTGAGCAAGGGCCTTCCTCTTGTTACTCCGAGGTAGACGGAGGCAGGGATGTGGTGGGGGAAAGAGTAAGGTAGCACTATCTGAGTCCCGTTGTGGCCCAAGCATTTGGCATCGTTGTGATAATGCTTACAGTCATTCTGTGACTTACATATTACCGCAAGGACGAAACTGAAAAAGATGGCGTGGTAAAGCGTTGCCTGTATTTGAACCCGGGTTTCTTGGCTTAGGATTTAAGGCACTTTTCTTCCCCCTGTGTTGGCGCTAAGGTTTGCTCCCTGCCTTTAAAGAGCTCCCAGTGGATTTAAGAAGAGGAAACACGTGCCGTAATAGGGACGATCATTATCGAACTCTTTGGGCGGGCCCGGCTCCTTTACCTGCGTGATCTCATTTAGTCTTTAGCAGTCCGGTGGGGGTATATATCATCTCTATTTTTCAAGAGAAATTATGAAGTGATTTGCTTAAAGTCACCCAATACATCAGTGAAGAAGCTAGTTTCCAACCCAAGTCTGTTTCAAAGCCCGTTTTCACCTTCCTCAGGTTATACTGCCCCACAGCAAATGAGTTTTCTGTAGGGCTGTGGCGTTGCTTCAATCCTTCTGGTCACGTCCCCATTGCCCTCTCAACGCCCTAACATGGCTCACAAGGCCTGGCTGTGATCAGATACTTTATCATCTTGCCAGTTTCATTTGTTTTGTTTTCTCCTCATACTCGATTCTCCAGTCACACAGAACTTCCCCTTCTTCCCATGAGTCAAATTCTCTTTCCAACAGCCCCCCCACCTCCCCGCCCCTTCATTGACAGGGGTCTTCTTCCTTTCCATCTCTGGCTAATTCCTACTCATTCTTCAAGTGTCAGTTTACAAATCAGTTCCTCTATCCCTGTCTGGATTAGGTATCACTCCGCTGTGTCCCGAATCTGAGCTGTCTGTACACAGTGTACAGTAAACTGCCTGTTTACTTGTCTAGACTGTAAATTCCGTGAAGGCAGGAACTGTATCTCTGGTCACTCCTCTGTCCTCAGCTCTAGAATATGCCTGGTACATGATAGGTGCTCAATGGTCATTTGTCGAATAAGCCAGAGAGACACAGGGAAGGCATTAAGCAGTTCTAGTTTCTTTATAGCCTGTCATGGTGAAATTTGTACAAAGGCTGAGATAATTTCTCCTCAAGTCTTAAGTTCTTTCTGTATGCTACCTTCTTTTTTAAAAAATATATATTTTATTAATTTTTTATAGAGAGGAAGGGAGAGGGATAGAGAGTTAGAAACATCGATCAGCTGCCTCCTGCACACTTCCCACTGGGTAGGTGCCCGCAACCAAGGTACATGCCCTTGACCGGAATCGAACTTGGGACCCTTCAGTCCGCAGGCTGTCGCTCTATCCACTGAGCCAAACCCGTCAGGCCTGTATGCTACCTTCTACTTGGTGTTCTGAAGCAGATGATCTTGGGAAGAAGTTTGGGCAAATACACCTCACATTAAGTACTCAGCTCACAGACTCCTCTCTTGCCCTGGCCACTACATACTGTATGTTACAGCCACACAACTCTCCATTCCTCCCATTTGTCAAACCCTACACATTCTTGGGTATTTCCCCCAAGTATTAAACTTTGTTCTTCTTCAGCCATAGAATAACACTGATATTAGAAAAAAAGAGAGATTCTTTTGGGGTGAATCAGAGATAGCTTCTCCAGAAAGGTGACATTTCACCTAATTCAAATTCCATTAGCAGAATCCATTCCAGCTTATTGTTGTTCTAAGCATACTTTATCTCATTCCATTTAGTTCAAACCATTTGTAGGCCTGCTCTCTGCCAGGCCTAGTGCTGAGGACACCAAGTTGAATCAGGCCCATTATCTGTCCTCAAGTAGCTTAGTCTCCAAAGAGAGACATATGCATAAATAGGCTATAACAGTGCAGTGGTCAGTGTTATCTATACTAATAAAAGGGTAATATGCTAATTAGACCAGACGTCTTCCGGACAACCACCCGGACATCCTTCCCGACAAAACCACGGTGGCGGGGGGCGACCAGGCCAGCAGGGGAGGGCAGTTAGGGGCAACCAGGTCGGCAGGGGAGGGCAGTTAGGGGGTTAGGCCAGCAGGGGAGAGCAGTTAGGGGGATCAGGCAGGCAGGCAGAGTGGTTAGGGCAGGCAGGCAGGTGAACGGTTAGGAGCCAGAGGTCCCGGATTGTGAGAGGGATGTCCAACTGCCAGTTTAGGCCTGATCCCTGTGGACATCCCCTGAGGGGTCCTGGATTGGAGAGGGTACAGGTCGGGCTGAAGGACCGCCCCCCACCGTGCACGAATTTCATGCACCACGCCTCTAGTTTATAATAGAGGAATCCCATACATAATCATGTTCCTACTCTAACCTTGCCTCCATTGATGTCTAGAGATTCCCAAAGATGACAACTCAAGGACATACTTGGGCCCGTCAGGTGAAGAAGGAGGGTGAGGAAGAGGACCCCCTGGACCAGCTGATCTCCCGCTCGGGCTGTGCTGCTTCCCACTATGCAGTGCAGGAGTGCATGGCCCAGCACCAGGACTGGCGACAGTGCCAGCCACAGGTGCAGGCCTTCAAGGACTGCATGAGTGAACAGCAGGCAAGGCGGCGAGAAGAGCTGCAGAGGAGGAAAGAGCAAGACAGTACCCACAGCTGAGCCCCCAAACCATCCATCCCCAGAGGATGGCCTGCAGAAACTAGCACCCAGACAAATCCTAAACAGTGGAAGTGTGGGCCAAAAGGTATAAAACTCTGGGATAGTCTTTGGGGTTGGGGTTGAGAGCCAGGCAGCCATGGGCTTGGACATGACTGTCATAAAGAAAGACCTGTCATATATTTTATTTGTTTAAAAATCTTTATTGTTGAAAGTATTACAGATGTTTTCCTTTTATCCCCCATTGATCCTTTCCACCCTACTCCCCTTCTCCCCCACCTTCATCACACCATTGTCCATGTCCTCTACCTTACATCTTGGGTCAGTGTCCCAAGTACTGAGCTAATTACATGGACATTGAATTTTAGAAGTAAATTCACAATCTAAAGGTAAATGGTTACCTAGTATGTCTTCATTTATTCAGTCATTGGTTCAACAATAGCCAGTTTTCCTCAGACCTCACATGCCAGGCACTGTTGGCAACTGATGTGATAAATAATATGATCTTTGCCTTCGTGTCTAGTTTGAGAGACAAATAAAACAACACTGGAACAACTAAATAATTCCTGACAATTATATAAATGACTTTATCTTTCTTTTTTTTTTTTTTTGACTTTATCTTTCATAAGTTGTTCTGGATGTTTCATTTGATCTAATAGAAGGAAGAAAGCAAATGTGGAGAAAAAAACACACTGAGTGACTCTCACATGCCAAAGTCTATTGAATTAACAGATGTAGAGTCTGACCTCAACACACTCCCAACCAAACACACACACAATGTTGGCTTGACGTTTAAAAAGTACATTTAACATAAAACACAGCCGAAACCGGTTTGGCTCAGTGGATAGAGCGTCGGTCTGCGGACTGAAAGGTCCCAGGTTCGATTCCGGTCAAGGGCATGTACATTGGTTGCGGGCACATCCCCTGGTGGGGGGTGTGCAGGAGGCAGCTGGTCGATGTCTCTCTCTTATCGATGTTTCTAGCTCTCTATCCCTCTCCCTTCCTCTGTGAAAAATCAATAAAATATATTAAAAAACAACAACACACTACTTAAAAAAAAACACATAAAACACAGATTTTTCCACTTTTGAAAAATAGAGAAGCTGTCAACATGGAGCTTATATTCCTACTTGACAACAATTTGCTGGAGCTAAATATGGTTTCTTTTAGGTGGTTGTATTCTCTGGCTCATAAATTGCCACCACTTCTCATTTTGTTTCCATGGAATTATATTGCTCATTCTGTTACTTTCTGCCTAGCCCTGAAAGGCAGTGTCCTGTGCAAAGGGACATATGCTGTCATCATCATCAGTAATATTTCTTGTGTATGTGTATCACATATCATATTTTATTTTATATCTATATAAATTAGAAGCATAAATCTGAAGTACAGTAGCACCTAACACTACCTTTGTATGTTGGTGTTTGGGGAGGAGAGAAAGAGAAAAGAGGGGAGAAAATAGGAATACCAGTTTAAAGAACAATAAAATCCAATTTCAGCCTTCAAGCAGAAGGGGCTGGAGAGAGAGAGCGAGAGAGCGCGAGATGAATCTGTGCTAAGTGCTATGGGTCATTAGAAGGAGTACTAGGGACTGGGGTTTTCAGCAAGAATCTCAAAAAGAGAAGGGATTTAGTTGAGTTGAACCTTTAAAGATAAAGAAGATATTACCAATTTGTAACATATATAATAGGAAGGATTACCATCTGTAGCAAAAAGTATCTAGAATTCAATAAGAAAAAGCAAACAGCCCTAGCCGGCTTGGCTCAGTGGATAGAGCATCAGCCTGCGGACTGAAGGGTCCCAGGTTCGATTCTGGCCAATGGCACATGCCTGGGTTGTGGGCTCGATCCCCAGTAGGGGGCATGCAGGAGGCAGCCGACCAATGATTCTCTCTCATCATTGATGTTTCTATCTCTCCTCCCTTCCTCTCTGAAATCAATAAAGAAATATATTTTATAAAAAAAGCAAACAGCCTAGTTGAAAAGTGAACAGTTAAATATACCTCCACAGCCCAGCCAGTGTGGCTCAGTGGTTGAGCATTGATTGACCCATGAACTAGGAGGTCGCCAGTTCAATTCTGGTCAGGGCACATGCCTGGGACGTGAGGGCACGTAGGAGGCAGTCAATCGATGTTTCTCTTTCAGCAATATTTCTATCTCTAGCCCTCTTCCTCTCTCTCTAAAATCAATAAAAAGCATTTAAAAAATTAAAAATAAATATACCCCCACAATAGGAAAATGTAAATATATTCTACATCACTAGTAGTAAGACAAATGCAGATTTTAAAAAGTTGTATTATCCTGATCCTCTTGGCAAAAATCCAAGTTTTTATAATGCTTCTAGCAGAGAGGATGGGTGAAAGGACTTCCAAATCAGCTATGTGGAGGTAACAAGTTTTGGAGGATTATAGCTATAACAAAGCTAATGTATTTTGGCAAAGGGTGCTTAAACCTTTTTCCTCAAGTAAATGAAGATAAATCCTATTTAATAGACATACTAAAAGAATTAAATGAGATAATATATAAGTAATAATAAAAATTGTTAGCATTTATTGGACTATTAACTAATATTTATGGAGCATTTAACCCAGGCTGTCTGGTTCCAGAGTCTGTGCTCTCATTCCCTGTGATATGCTTTCAAATCCCACTATGCCACTTACTAGCTGGGTGATTTGGCGCAAATTACTTACCATCTCAGGCTCCGTTTTTTCTTCTATAAAAATATAGTTATAATGCCTTTCACATAGGCCTCACCACTAATAAATGTAGGCTTTCCTTATAGGGTTGTAGAAAGAATGAGTTAATATTGGTACAGAAATTATTTGATTAAAGTCGTTTCTTTCTTTTAATATATTTTACTGATTTTTTACAGAGAGGAAGAGAGAGGGATAGTTAGAAACATCAATGAGAGAGAAACATCGATCAGCTGCCTCTTGCACACCCCCTACTGGGGATGTGCCCGAAACCAAGGTACATGCCCTTGACCGGAATCGAACCTGGGACCCTTGAGTCCACAGGCCGACGCTCTATCCACTGAGCCAAACCGGTTTCGGCTAAAGTCGTTTCTTTCAATGTCATTTTGTTATAATGAGGAGAAATGGTAGGAATTTAACTCTCTACATCAATTAGCCTACTATATAGTAAAATTCGTTTCATTATACATCGTTTTGCTTAAAGTCGAAAAACCTATTGACATTAAGTAAGGACTTACTGTAAAGAGCTTAGAAACAGTGTCTGGTACTTAGTAATCACTAAATGTTAGCTATTATTGTCATTTTTCTTGTGTGCTAGTCACTATCCTGAGTTACATTATCTCATTTTAATCCCTCATAACACTCCATTAACTCACCTTTACAGAGGAGGAAATACAGGTCAGATTGAGGATCAGACTCCAAGTGTGTCTTGTTCTAGAGCCTATGCTGTTTTCTGCTCTGCTCTTTCACAAGCATCTGGTGCCTGGTATGATGCTTACACAGTAAGTAACCATATTTACTATGTAAATATTGCTGTACTTTTTTTAGTGCTTTACAAAAGGAAATTAACCAGTGCAGGTTGCCCACAGTGTTATAGATTGGTATGGTGTTTTTGTTTGCTTTTTTGTCTCAGCTCTACAGCCCACAACTATGGAGCTAGAGTTTAAGGTGGTCCGTGCCTGTCCCTGTACAATCTACACCTACCCCTGCAGAGGCTTGGTGTCAAGGGATAGAGAGACCTCTTAGCTGGCTGTCCCCCCTTGGGTAGGCCTAGGACAGACTCATGATTTGGCTCTTCCCTGCAAGGTCCTTGGCTGTGGACTTGGCCTGTTTCAGTGGAAAGGTGCACTGTACTGTGTTTTACTAGATGAGTAATAAGATACTCCTCCCACTTTCACTCCCTCAGGTACAATTGCCAGACTTTTCTTTCTTCAGAGCCTGGATATTTTGTCTAAATAGTGAGCTGATTCCCTAAACCTGAAATGTCTGAGAATGAAAGTTATTCCATGGGGCGTTATAAGAACTAAATGAATCATTTTAGATTTCCGGGGATATCAGACATTTGGAGATAAAAATGGCACAAAGAGATCAAAATACTACATGTGAAACAAGCATGAGACACATTGGCCACCCCCCGTCTGCAGTGTCTTTGCAGCAGGTCTAGTTTTAGACATGCCCAATGCATACTCTGAGAGCTTTCCTTCCTTTAAGTACACTTTACATTCCAGAAACCGTGGGAACCAGGGATCTCAGCATTGCTGTGGTGTCTGAATGGCCAAAATATCCAGATTTCATTTCTTTCTCTGCAACTAAAACACCCTTTCAGGATCCACAGTGGGCAATTTACAGCTCTGGTGGGGGAAATAAGGTATCCTCAGCCAGAGGAAAGGGACTAACAAAGCTGAGGAACCTAATAGCCCTAACTCGTAAAACTCCCCATTTGACCCCAGGTCCTTCTTGAAAATTACTGATCTACAAAGAAATCCATTTCTAACAATCTCAGTGTGTACTGAACCAGGAATTGAATGACCTGGGGCTATCCCTGGCTGACCATGGTTAACTGGGTAACCTTGGACAAGTCTCTTTCCTTCCTACACCAGTTAACTCATCTGTAAAATGAAGACCAAAACAGATTATCCCAAAGGTTATGTATTGATAGAGCCAAAACTAAACCCCAGCTATTTTGATTTCCTAATCCATTGACCTTCTCTCTCTTCCCTCCTGCCTACCCCCTAGTCTTTACAGCAGTACCAGGCAGGCTATAGTTTAACCCTGACTGAGGTATTCAAAACAGAAGTATGCTGAAGGAGTGAACTATTGATACATGCAACAAAACAGATAAAACATTAGGGTAAATTAATGTAGTAAGACACAAAAGGCTACATACTGGGTGATATTTAAATAGTACTAGCTAGAGAGACCAAACCAATCTATGGCAATAGAAATGAGATTACTGGTTACTTCTGGGGAAAAATGAAAGAATGTAAAGGAACACACCGGCCACAATATTCTTTATCTTGATAGAAGTATAGTTTTCATGGGTGGCTGCATTTTTAAGACTGATCAAATATACATTTAAAATCTGTGTTTCACTATATATGTTATATCTTAATGGGGAAAAAATATTTCAAAAAAGTATGCTGAAGAAGTTTAGAAGGAAAAGTAACCTAACATTTACTGATCGCTTGCTAGCTCATTATGTATGTACATTATCTCAAACTCCTAAAAGAGAATTATCTCCATCTACAGATTAGAAAACTGGTTTAATGAGATGAAAATAACTCACCTGAGGCCTCAAAACTAATAAATGTAGAAACGTTGGAATAGCCCAGGTTTGTCTACCTCTTTATAATAGGTTGTCTCAGGGAAGGAGACTTCATCCTAGAGGCAGGAAACATACACCCCATTTGATTTCATTGCCATTTGATCTTGGAAAAGTCCATTTCCCTCTGGCCTCAGTCTAGAGCAGGGTTGGGGAACTTTTTTTCTGCCAAGGGCCATTTAGGAATTTAAGACATCACTCTCGGGCCATACAAAATTATCAACTTAACTCAGCCGGCATGGCTCAGTGGTTGACCATCGACCTATGAACCAGGAGGTCATATGCCCGGGTTGTGGGCTCGATTCCCAGTGGGAGGTGTGCAAGAGGCAGCCAATCAATGATTCTCTCTCATCATTGATGTTTCTCTCTTTTTCTTCCTCTCTGAAATCAATAAAAAATGTATATATTAAAAAAAAGTGGTGGTTCAGCCCAGCTGGTGTTGCTCAGTGTTTGAGTGTCGACCTGTGAACCAGGAGGTCACGGTTGGATTCCTGGTCAGGGCACATGTCTGGGTTGCAGGCTTGATCCCCAGTGTGGGGCATGCTGGAGGCAGTCGATCAGTGATTCTCATCACTGATGTTTCTATCTCTCTCTCCCTCTAAAATCAATAAAAATATATATATTTTAAAAAGCGGTGGTACATTTATACAATGAAATACTACTTGGCCATTAAAAGAAAGGAAACCTAACCTTTTGCAACAGCATAAATGGACCTGGAAAGTATTATGCTAAGTGAAATAAGCCAGTCAGAGAAAGACAAATATCATATGGTTTCACTTATATGTGGAATATAATGAATAAAATAAACAAACAAAATAGAAACAGACTCATAGATACAGAGAACAAACTGACAGCTGTCAGAGGGGAGGGGAGTTGGGGGTCTGGGTGAAATAGTTGAAGGGATTAAGAAGAAAAAAAACAAAAAACCTCATAGACACAACAGTATAGTGATTATGAGAGGGAAAGGGGGGTGGGGACAGGTAGAAGAGGGTAAAGGGGATAAATGATGATGAGACTTTTTGGGTGGTGAACATACAATACAATATACAGATGATGTATTATAGAATTGTACACACTGTAAACATAATTTTATTAACCAGTGTCAACCCGATATATTCAATAATTTTTTTTTAAATGCTAAGAATGCTCTGAGTTCCCACAGAGAAGTATTTCAGAGAAGTAGTGGGATATAGGAGAGAGGGGTCTGCACTATTAACTGTGTGACCAGGGAAAGTCACTTCATCTCTCCAAAACTCAGTTTTTCCATCTATAAAATTGAGATAATACCATCAACCTCAAGGATAATCTGTATATAGTACATAGTACTTACAAAAGCTCAACAAATGTGATATATTCACACACACACAGATACCCATCCACATACACACTCATATACACCCTAAAAACTGGTATAAGTTTCAGAGCTAATATAGTACCTAGCCCAGGGTCTAGCTGAATAAATGATAGCTGTTATCTACAGAAAAACGAATGCATTGATGCTCAGAATAGGAAAACACTGGGGTCCCTTAGCACCAGCATCACCTGGAAACTTGTAAGAAATGCAAATTCTAGGCCCTCACTCAAATTACTAAATCAGAAATTCTGGAGGTAGAATCTAGCAATTTGTGTTTTAAAAAGCCATCCAGGTCATCCTCATGCACACTTAAGTTGGAGTACCAATGACTTAGATCAGGGTTTGACTGTTTTTATAAAGGGCAACATAAATGTTTTAGCTCTACAGTTTGTTACTACTACTCAACTCTGCCACTGTAGTGTGAAAGCAGCCATAAATTATATATAAATGAATGAGCATGGCTCTGTTTCAATAAACTTTCATTACAAAAACAGGCAATAAGGTTTGGGAACTAGATAGAGGTGGTGCTTGCACAACATTGTGAATGTAATTATTCACTTTAAAATGGTTAGTTTTGTGGTATGTGAATTTCACCTCAATAAATTACTTTAAAAAAACAAAACACACCCATCAGCAGCAAATTTTTATTAGATGGAAGATACCTAGGGTTGGCTCAAAGGAAAGTGGCGACAATTGGCAAGCATTCCTCCACAGAGGAGAGGACGCATTCCTGGCTGTGAGGATGGACACTTCTATCTAAGAGTCAGGGTCACCTGCTTAACTTTGACCACTCGGAGAGCTCTTCCCCTGGGCACTCAATATCTCCAGTGCTGGCATGAAAGAGCCTGCCTGCAATGAGCTAGTTCAACTTGGCTATCAGTTCTTCCAGTTCTGGCCGAGCTTTGAACCTTCCCTTGAAGTCTTCTTCAGAGTGCTGGGGAGAAGAAAAAATAAGTGGGAATTACTGCAGAGCTTTCAATTACTCAAATATGCACAGCATCAAAAAAGGATCCACCTACCACCTCTGTAGAGAATGCATCAGAACTCAACTAACTTTATTGCGTATCGATTATGTACCAGACTTGTATTAGGTACTATGGATTCAAAGCTGAATTGGACTTCCTCCCTGCCTTAAATGAACATATGGTTTGGTGACAGAAGACAGATTATAAAGAACTAATGTAAAAACTCTGTAAGTATCACAATAGAAGCACTTATAAAAAGAGAGAATGCCAAAATTACCCATTAACAATAGGAAATAACAGGTGCAGGACTGGATTATTTCAAATCAGCATGACCATCACATTTTCTCCCTTTATACAGATCTATAGTAATAAGCAAAGGTTTAACAAGCATGGACTCAGAACAAGGGAGCTGCATGAAGCAAATGGCATCAGTCTAAGCTGACCCAATATATCTGTGTCATAATAAGGATCATCTTGGCAACAAGACCCAAATACTCAGTCTTTAGGCTAAAGTTCCTAATGTATTCCAAGTTCTCTATGGCAAACTTCCTTCTGACTGATATTCTTTACTGAATATATGCAGTGAGAGTACAGTTAAGTTTCAAAGATCCAAGAACTTTTTCTATAGAATACATTTCCCTATTTGTGTTCTGATTAGTTATACTGTATGTGATCTTAAATGATGCTCTTTCTGCTATACAACTGCCTGAGGGGGAGAATTTTGAGGTGTGATGGACTCATACCTAACATCAAGATGCTGTGATGGATTTCAGCTTGTGGTCCATAAAGCATCATCCCTGAAGAGCCAGAATAATGATCACAGTAATACCAGCCTGCACACCTTTCCTGATTATTATCTGGGCTAAATTATCCACATTTCTTTATTGTTTCTAAAGCCACACAGTCTAGATAGTTTGAGCACAGGTGGGCCACCAGGGGACTCTTCTCAAACTAGCACCTACCTCCTTCACTGACAATTTGAGTCCTTCAGGAAGATTGCTTTGGATTATTTCCAAGAAAATCTCTGCAAATGTAGCACTCAAACCGCTTATCTGCAAAAGAAAGATACTCTAAGAGAGAGGCTGAGCCCTAAACGGTTGCTCAGTGGTTAGATCGTCGGCCTGCAGACTGAAGGGTCTCGGGTTTGATTCCAGTCAAGGGCACATACTATGATGGCAGGCTTGATCCCTTGCCCTAGTCTGGGTGTGTGTGGGAGGCAACCAGTCGATGTACCTCTCTCTGGGTTTCTCCCCCCACTTCCATTCTCTCTAAAAAAATCAATGGAGAAAATATCCTCGGGTGAGGATTAACAAAAAAAGGAAAAGAGTTGCTGAAAGCTAGGTGAGTGGGAGACATGGCATGGGCTCAACTGTCAGCTCTAGCAGAGCTAGACGGCCGCCTTGGGTGAAGGAGTATCACCCAGAGATGGTTTCAGAGCCCAGTCTCTACAGGATTTCTCTTGCTCTCTGCCAGGGTGTCTCCTTGCTGAGAAGGTCATGTCCAATATCTGCTCTTGTAGGCAATGGATGTCATAACTGGACCAAAGAAGTTATCAAATCCAGGATGACTTTCTGAGTCAACTCAAGTTAACCCATTCAGACCAGGACCTGACTGGTGTCAGACGCTGTGCTGAGAATTCAGAGGTGAATCAGAAATGTGGTAGAAGGGTATGAAGGGGCTACAGAAACCCTCTAGAGAAGTACATACCTAAATTAATCAGGGGAGGTCAAAGAAAGCTGCTGAATGGAGTGGAGAAAAACAGGAGTAAACTGGAAGAATTCAATAGTAGTGGGAGTTTTCAAGGCAGAGGAAGCAATATTCAGTAAAATGTGGAGGCACAGCACAGTACTAGGGGATTAAAATTAGTTCCATGTGTAGCTGGAATGAATGGGGTATGAAGAAAAGCAAGAGAATAATGAAGGCAGTTAGATGCTAATCTAAAGAGTTCAAATTTGATCCTACGGCCCTCAGTGGCAAGTTAGATCTGTCATAAGATATATCTCAAATAATTTATTTCTTACAATATTTAAAGAACCGAAGATTTTAAGTACTTTAATTATTTTAAAAACTAACATAGATTTAAGGTATTACTGCCTTAACATTCATTACCTTGTTGACATGTTTCTTAAGTGGATAAAAAAGAAGTGATATCCATTGGCCAATTGATGTTTCTCTCTCTCCCTCCCTCCCTCCCTCCCTCCCTTCCTCTACTCCCCCCCTCTTTTGGCAATAAAAAGGAAGGAAGTAATGATACATGCTACAACCTTGAAAACAGTATGCTAAGTGAAAGAAATTGGACATAAAGACCATATATTGTACAATTCTATTTAAATGAAATATCCAGAAGAGGTAAAACTATAAAGGCAGAAATTAGATTAGTGGTTGCTAGGAATCAGGGGAATGGGGAAGAGGAATGACTGCTAATGGGTTCAGAGTTTCTTTTGGGGTTGATGAAAATGTTCTAATATTGACTGTGGTGATTGATGGTTACATAATTCTGAATATATTAAACCCATTTAATTGTACATTTTAAGTGGGTAAATTGTATTGCATGGGAATAAAACTCTCAATAAAGTTGTAAAAAATGGGGGTAATGTTAACTGTGAATTTTTAATAACAGCTCTGGGCACTTTCATGATAGTGTGGTTGTCACCCATCTGTCTCTGCAGTAAAATGACAGAGAAGCACTGCTGGAGCTAGCTACTGCGGGGTTTTAAGCAGTAAAATGACATGATATGAAAGTAAAGCAAAGTTGATGAATCTACAAGATTTTTGGGGGTAGAAGCTTTAGAATTTGGTGAATGAATGGATATCAGAGAGCAAAGAAGGATCAAGCATTAGGCTCAAAGGTGAAGAAGATTCTAGAGACCGAGGAACAGTTCCTCTACAATTTATAAGTACTGAGTGCAGGGCACCTGTGGAACATCCCCGTGGAAAAGTCCAGTAGACAAGTGGATGTCAGATTTGAAGCTCGACCTAGAGATCAAGACTGGAGCTCTAGGCATTGTCGATATATAATGACGGTTACTAAGGTCGGGGGAATGAATGAGATTGCACAGAGGAAAAGTATTACATAAGGAGAGATGGAGGGATCAAGAACGGAAACCTGCAGAACATCATTCAAGGGGCAGGCTAGAGGAAGAGACAGGCATGGTAGAAGGAGGAAAATGTACAGAGAGAAGCACCAAGATAGGCAAATACATTTCAAGTTTCTCCCAGAATACTTACCTGAACCACTCGCTCATGGATGGTAAGAACTGCGTCCACAAACATTTTGCTGCCCTGCTCCGGTAGCTGCAACACCTCCATGGTTTTGGTGGGCATCGCATAACTGTGGGAAGAAAGAGTCAGCTTTGGAGAGGGTCCCCTTAAGCCAGCAGCACCACTTCAGTCAGGATAGTCCCTGAGTACAGCCACTAGTGCATGCAGAGCTCCTGGAATCTAGGGCTGTTATTTGCAGCCAGGGCAAAGTAATAAGATCCTCTTAAGCCTCCTCCAGAAGTCTCTAAACTTCCTGAAGTGACAGAGGTGTCTGCTACTTTTCTGCATCCCCAATCTTGCCTAATATAACACTCTAAATAATACCTGGTGATTAATAAGTATTTGCTGCTACTAAAGAATAGCCAATTCTAAAAGAATCACTAGGTGTGCTTTGGATAACTTTGGGTATTTCCCCTCTTCTAGAGAAATGAGGCCTGAAACCCAAATGTTTTAGAGCAGGATTTCTCAACCTTAGCACTATCTTAGACCAGAAAATTCATTTTGTTGTGGGGGGCTGGCCTACATATCCCTAAGCTCTCCCTACTAGATGCCAGTAGTACCCCCCAAGTGGTGACAATCAAAATGATCTCCAGACATTGTTAAATGTCCCCTAGTTGAGAACCACTGTAGAGTCTGTGCTCGCTATAATCAGCTTCAGCAGATCTATATGCTACAGTGGGAAGAGCACTGGACTTGGGGTCAAATGTTGGCCCTGCCACTTATTAGCAATATTTACTAAGGCCAGTCACTCCCCCCTCTGAGAAGAGGATTACAATCTAGGTCTATATCAATAGATTATTGTGAGGATTAGGTATGATAGGACTGATGGCTAAACAGAAATATGGTTCATCAAACTGAAGATAAATGGAATAATAATAACAGAATTTCTGAATTTTTCATGCCACAAAAAGCTTCACTAATTAATAGCAGAGGGGCATGGTCCTCTACAGATGGACTGTTACAAAAGGACGTTTGGTGTAATGGAAAATTGATTAGAGACATGACAGTCAGTCCTAGATTTAAATGTTGGCTCTGCTACTTATTACCTATTTGACCTTGGACAAATTAACTCAGCTTTCTGAGACTCAGATTCTTCAGCTCTAAAATGAGGATAATAATAACTAGTTATAGGGTTGTTGCAATGATTAAATGATTAAACTAGTTATTATTTGCCTGATATGCTGTGCCTACAAATGCCAATTCCCTTGCTCTATGAATAGTGAGTAAATGCTAGGTATTGCAAATTCTTCCAGGCAGCCTCCCTAAATAACATCCCCTCCCACTTTTCAGCACAATCTCTGCTCTCCTCTTCCAATTCAAATTTGATAGTACCCATGTATAAAATAAAATGACACATTCATAGAGTTGTTATGGAAGATTAAGTAAAATAACTATGTAAAAGCTTTCAAGAATGTAAAATATGCTATTTTTCCTTTTTGACATTCTGCAGATAAGACTAAAGGGAGTTGTCCATTCCTGCTACTGAGCATACATTTTATTCTTCAATACTTATTTTGCCAAGATTTCACTGATTTGTTTATTTATTCATCCATTCATTTAATAAACACTTACTGAGAGCCTCCTCTGTCCTAGGCACTCTGGTGGGCATTATGTAGCCTGTGCTTTAAAGGAGTTCACTAAGCGTGTTTTGGACAGACAGGTAAGTAGATGAACATCTTCACCACAGGAAAACAAAGACAATAACAGGGATGTACCAAATATTATAGGGACAAGAGGAAGAGAAGTGGGGTCAGGGAAGGTTCACAGATGAAGTAGTATCAAGATGTAAAGAATGAACAGAGCTGTTTGCCCCAAAGAGTGCAGCAGTTATCTCAAGGCAAGGAGGCATGAGAAGCTCTCAAAGAGAACCAACAGGAAAACCAGACATAGTCTGATAAGGAAATACTGGGAACTCTGGTCATTAAAGTAGAATAGACCTTTGAGTAGTAAGAGTATAATTTTCCATTAGTTTCTGTACTTTTCAGATTTAATCAATAGTAAAAACAGAAGGGAAGAAATGAAATACAGTAACTGAATTTCAAGAGTCAACTTATCATGATAAAATAATGCTACCTTTTGGGGATACTGCCTAAGACAGGGCAGAAGGGAGCTGGCTGGGGTGCTAGGGGACTTAGAATCTGTGGACTCTACTATATATGAGATATACCCCCATTTTAAACAATAAACAAAAAAGTAAGAGTAGCCTTTACAGAGAGGTGCTGAGTGATGCTGTTACTCTCCAAAGAGCACAGGGGCTAGGATCAGCTTTAGGCTTGGAAGCTGCTCCCAGATGAGTCATATTTCCATCACTCCAGGCAGCTGCTCAGCAAGGGAGGCAGGCAAATTAAGGGGCCTGCATGAGAGGCCCCTTCCTGTCCTCTCCTAGGTTAGTTGCAGCTATAGCAGAGCAGACCATTTATAGAACAAAAGCCAGCACACTGCTCCTTTGCACAATTCCACCTCAAGGTCAAAGCACTCCCCACACCCCAGAGGAAAATGGATCATGATGAAATGAAAATCAAAAGAAAAAATTATTTCATCTCTGAAAAGCTGGGCAGTGAGAATGCCTAACCATACAGTGGTCTGAAAACCTCAATCAATGCAGAGAGTGAGTTGCTGAAAATAAATGTCTCTTTATGCTCTGTGCTATTTGGAGCAAAGAGTCAGGAAAAGGCAAAAAAAATAAAAATAAAAATAAATCATTCAGTTTGCTGTTCTAGGAATCATGCCCATGCCTATTGGAACTCAGTCCAAATCCACCAATACTTATTCATTGCCTACTATGTGTCAGGTACTAGGCAAGGTCTTAGGATTATTAGACAAACTGCTGATGGAGCCAGAAACAATCCTTGCCTTATGGATCTTAGAGTCTAATGAGGAAGATTAATAAAAGTCAAGTAATTACAAGTATAAGGAATGACTGCTATGAAAGAGAAGTTATGTAACCTTCACTTCTACTAAATATATAATATAGAAACTAACTTACTGAGTTTCTCTAAAGAAGTGACATTCAAGATGAAACCTAAGGAAAAAGCAGGAGTTAGGTGAAGGGGAAAGAGTATTTTAAGCTCTGGAGAGCATAAGCAAAGGTCCTTGGGTACGAAGGGACAAAAGCAAAGCTAGTGTAATTGGAGGGAAAGGGAGAAGGAAGTATGAGTTAAAGCAAGAGAGGCAAGCCCAGACACCCTGGGGCACTTGGTATAAGCCATTTGAGGACCTTTAATTTGATCTTAAGGGAATGGGAAACCATGGGAGGAATTTACGCCTGGGAGTAACATCTTACTTCCATTCGAGAAAATCACAATGAAAGCTGTGTGGAGTACTAGTTAGGAGGAATTGAGAATTTGGAGGGGGGAAAAGTGGGTTCAAATCCAGATCTTGCCATTTATTAAGTATATGACTACAAGTAAAATTTAATAATTAATTAAATAATAATAATAGCAGCCAAGAGTTGCTGGGAACTGTTGTAAGCACTTTAAATATATCAACTCCCTTAATTTTTACTATAGCCTTTTAGGTAGGTACTTTAACTCCATTTCATAGATGAGGAAACTAAGACACAAAGAGGTTAAGTAGTAAACTGCCCAGTGTCAGACAATGGTAGCCCCGGCTCGTATAGCTCAGTTGGTTGAGTGTTGTTCCATGCACCAAAAGGTAGCTGGTTCAATTCCCAGTCAAGGCACATGCCTGGGTTTCAGGCTCAATCCCCAGGAGGGGGCATATACCGGCAGCCAATTGATGTTTTTCTCTTTCTCTGCCCTCCCTCTCTCTCTCAAATCAATAAAAACATATTTAAAAAAAAAGAATGTGGCAGAGCACAAGTAAAACCTAGATGGTTTGGCTCCAGAGTTGAGCTTTGATTCACTATGTACAAAGTGCTTGTTTGAATTAAGTAACAATATACAAAAAAAGTACTTTTCAGAGTGGCTGGCTGATGGCAGCTCAATGCTACTGTCTTCCTGCCTTTACCCAAATACAGCCAGAGTTTTTCACAGCTGGGTTTTATTCTTTTTATTTTTTTAATCCTCACCCGAAGATATTTTTCCATTGATTTTTAGAGAGTGGAAATGAGAGGGAAAGAGAGAAATGTTGATGTGAGAGAAGCATATCGACTGGTTGCCTCCTCTGTGAGCCCTGACCAGGGCCCGGGCCAGGGAGGAGCCTACAACCAAAGTACGTGCCCCTGACCAGAATTGTACTTAGGACTCTTCGGTCCGCAGGCTGATGCTCTATCTACTGAGCCAAAACAGCTAGGCCTACAGCTGGGTTTTAAAAACAGCACCTTTTAAAAAGTCCTGAAAATTTTAAACACTGTCCCAGGGAGTTGATTCACTGTAGGTAAGATAACATTGTGTAAATGACATTTTATGTTTCTTTGCTACTACAACCTCTGAGAAGCTAATCCTAATCCCTGCCAGCTGGGAAAAAAACACACCTCTTCATTAATTATTACTATTTAGAATGTTGCAATATGTCATTCTCTGCTAAGTGCTAGCATATGCTATCTTAATTAATTTTCAGAACTCAAAGAAATAAGAAAATTATCATCCCATTTATACAGAAGAGGTAACTGAGGTTCAGAATTTCCCAAGGTCATATTGCCAATAACTGGTAGAACTAGAATTTAAATCAGGCAGTTTGATTCTAGAATTGGTACTGTGTCACTCAAAGTGTGGTCCAGAGACAAGTTGCTGGTGAGCAAACTGCTTGGCATCAGTCCAGGAAAAGATAAGGAACATGCAACATTCACTAAACACACTATTTAATTTGGCCAACCATTTTTTTTCAATAGCAAGACTTTTTTGATGAAGGAAGCAAAGCATGAATGCACATTTTGGCATAAGCTTCTGATATCTTCGTGCAGTGCTACTTTGAGAGGTATTGCTCTAAATTGTTTTACTATCCTGCTTCTTGAACTGGCATTGCACTTTAACTTTCACTTATCACCTTCCACATTATGTTAAAATATTTCTCTGTGTGCCTGTGTGCCCACACATATGTACATATACTCCCTGAAATCAGGAACATTCACCTTAGTATCCTCCAGTTAAAATGCCTAGTACAGTGCTTACCACATGAGCAAGAGAAGGCTCAATCAATAGGTTTTAATCAATTAATTGAAAGCACTGTCATTAAACTTTAGGAAATGTACACCATACAACTGGATTGTATAGTCATATTGAAGAGCCTGTCATTCTTTCAACAATGGCTTAATATTCCCCATGTGGCAGGCAGGCCCTGGTCTAGGTGCTGAAGAAATAAAGAACACAGTCCCCATCTCGTCAGTGGGAGAGGAGCTGACACATGAATAGACGAGTACAGCCCAAAGCACAAAGTGACAGGATAGAGGTGTGTGTCAAGTGCTGAAAGAACAACTGACTCTCTGGGGCATCAGAAATAGATAAAGCATATCTTTAGGCCTAACACAATTGAAGTACTATCTGCTGTGAGAGCTAAAATCACACCTTATTATACAATCTTCCAAATAGCACATTTAGCACAATTATACTCTAAGTTATAAAGGTTCAAAAGTTCATATTTGGCTTAATGACTTAAAATAAGACCCTATAGCCCGGCTGGTGTGGCTCAGTTGGTTGAGCATCGTCCCATGCACGAGGAGGTTGCTGGTCCAATTCCCAGTCAGGCACATGCCCTGGTTGTGGGCTTGATCCCCAGTAGGGGGCATGAAGAAGGCAGGTGATCAATGTTTCTCTCTCATCGATGTTTCTCTCTCTCCCACTCTCTTCTTTTATCTGAAATCAATAAAAACATATATATTTTTTAAAAAGATCCTATAGAATTAAAAATACTGGAGTCAGGCAGAACTAGGTTAAATCCAGGCAATTTACTAGTTCTGTGATTTTTGGCTATTCTGAGACTTGGTTTCTTCATCTGTACAATGAGAATATATTAATATCTGTCAAGTGAGAAAGAGTATAATTTTTGCCATATCCATATATTGTGCCATGTACTACCTTGTCACAATGGCAAACCACCCAAAGTATTATTTATTAAATATTTTTCTTTAAGTCAGCACACTTAAAAAATTAATTTAAAAAAGAAACTTGAGATGTGGAACAACTGGAACTCATGTTGCTGATGAGGAAAAAAATGGTATAGCCAATTTGTTTCTTATAAATTTAAATATACATTACACTTAACCATTTGACTCCACAATCATACTCCTAGAGAAATGAAAACTTAAGTTCTCACAAAAACCTGTACATGTTTATAGTGGCTTTATTCACAATTGCCCAAAACTGAAAACAACACAAATGTTCTTCAGCTGGTGAATGGATAAACAAACATACATATATTCAATGAAATGCTTATCAGCAACAAAAAGGAGCAAACCACTTGATACTGGCAATAACATGCATAAATCTCAAATACATTATCTTAAGTGAAGAAATAAAGAATACAGTCCCTACCTAGTCAGTGGGAAGGGGAGCTGACACATGAATAGACGATTACAGCCCAAAGCACTAAGTGACATGATAGAGGTGTGTGACTCACGAAGAAAAATACTGTATGATTTCATTAATATGACATTCTGGAAAAAGTAAAAACTATAGGGACAGAAAATAGATCTGTATTTGCCAGGGACTGGGGGTATGGGGAGGGAACTTCTTGGGATGATGGAAATGTTCTATATCTTGATTATGATGGTATTTACTCTCTACTGTGTATATTTGTCAAAACTCAGAAATTGTTCACTAAAAGGGTGAATTTTTACTGAATGTAAATTATATATCAATAAACCTGACTTCATGTTCCTACTACAAATGGAAAACCAGTATCAGCTGTCATAAGTAGAAAGTAAGTTAAAAAGAAATACAATGAAAACAAAATAATGTTATAAAATTCTAGCTAAATTTTATTGGTAGCCAAAGACGTTGAACCAGAGGTTACCTCTCTGTTATAAAGATTAGGAAGTGTTAAGTGGTGTTAAGAACATACCAGAACCACACAAAGAATTTATCCTTGACATATTAAGTTGAATGAGAATTAAAAAGGGCATCCCACCTTTTCTGAAACACTGAGATAAGATATGTAAAGTGCCTGGCCTGGAGCAGATAGTGCGTAAATGTTAGTTCTCCTCTCCTACAGTTTTCCAACAAATCCAAAGAGTAAATGAAAAACAGAGCAAGCAAAGAATACCTAAATAAATGGGGACATATACTATTTAATGGATCAAAGGAATTAAAATAGATAAAATGTCAATTCTCCTCAAATTTATCTTCAGATTCAACATAATCCTAACAAAATTCCATCAGGCTCTTTTCTCTATAAATCAACAAACTAATTCTAAAATGTTTATGAAAAACCTAGAATAGCCAGAATAATTTTGAAAAAGAAGAACAAAGTTGTAATTCAGTAATCAAACTACTGTAATCAAGATATTGTGGTATTGGTATAAACATAGATATACAGATCAACGTAATAGAGAACAGAAATAGATCTAAACATATATGATTAATTGACTTTCAGAAGGTGCTAAGATAATTCAATGGAAAAAGAAAATCTTTTTAACAAATGGTATTTGAACAAATTGGATATGTATATTAAAAAAAACAAAACTTCGACCCATATCTCATACCATATACAAAAATAATTCCAAATGGACCACAGACCTAAAAGTAAAACTTAAAACTATAGAACTTCTACCAGAAAACATAGGAGAGTATCTTTGTGATCTTGAGTTAGGCAAAGATTTCTTAGATCTGATACCAAAAGCATGAACAGTAAGAGAAAAAACTGATAAATTGAACTTCATCAAACTTAAACTTCTGCTCTCTAAAAGATTCAGATAAGAAGGTAACAAGATAAGCCATAGACAGGGAGAAAATATTTGCAAAACACATACTGAAAAAGAACTGGTATCCAAAAACAGATTGTAAAAATTTTAATAATCCTCCTATATAATAAAAGAGTAATATGCAAATTGACCATCACTCCAACACACAAGATGGCCGCCCCCATGTGGTCAATGATGGCAGCCCCCATGTGGACACAAGATAGCTGCCACAAGATGGCCAGCAGGGGAGGGCAGTTGTGGGCGATCAGGCCAGCAGGGGAGGCCAGTTGGGGGGGACCAGGCCTGCAGGGGAGGGCAGTTGGGGGAAACCAGGCCTGCAGGGGAGGGCAGTTAGGGGGGACCAGGCCTGCAGGGGAGGGCAGTTGGGGGCACCAGGCTGGCAAGGGAGGGCAGTTAGGGGTGACCAGGCCAGCAGGGGAGCAGTTAGGCGTTGATCAGGCTGGCAAGGAGTGGTTAGGGGGTGATCAGGCTGGCAGGCAGAAGAGGTTAGGGGTAATCAGGCAGGCAGGCAGATGAGCAGTTGGGAGCCAGTAGTCCTGGATTGTGAGAGGGATGTCTGACTGCCTGTTTAGGTGGGATCGGGCCTAAATGGGCAGTGGGACATCCCTCAAGGGGTCCCAGATTGGAGAGGGTGCAGGCTGGGCTGAGGGACACCCCCCCCCCCTTTGCACGAATTTCGTTCACCAGGCCTCTAGTTCAGTAATAAAAAACGACCCAATTTTAAAAGTAGACAAAAGATTTGGACACATCATCAAAGATAATATACGGAAAGTAAATGAGCCCGTGAAAGGATGCTCAACATCATTTATTTATTAGGGAAGTGGAAATTAAAACCACTATGAGATACCACTATGTATATATTAGAATACCTTTAAAAAAATTTGACAATACCAAGTACTGACCAGAATAAGGAGTTACTGGAACTCTCATGTTGCTGGTGGGAATACAAAATGGTGTAGCTAGTTTAGAAACCAGTTTGGCGGTATCTTACAAAGTTAAACATACATTCACTATACAATCCCCAAATCCAAATCTTAGGTAATTATCCAGGAGAAAAGAAGACATATGACCCACAAAACCTATATGAGAATGCTTACGGCAGCTTTGTTAATGATTACCAACAAACTGGAAACAATCCAAAAGTACATCAACTGGTGAATTAAAATCACCATTTAATGGAATACTGCTCAGTAATAAGTCACTTACAAAAACATGGATAAATTTTAAACACATTATGCCAAGTGAGAGGCCAAACAACAGCTACATATTGTATGATTCTACTTATTTGATGTTCTGGAGAACCTAAAACGACAGGGACAGAAAATCAATTGGTAGTTGCCAGGGACTTGAAAGGGAAAGGGAAGGAGATTGACTATACCTGGGCACCAGGAAACTTTTGGGGTTAAAAAAACTTTTATATTTTCATTGTGGCAAAGTATATATCTAAAAAGAGTGAATTTTACCACATGTAAATTATATCTCAAAACCTCATTTACCAACAACAAAGCAGAGCATGCTACCCACACCAAGAATATTTCATGCAAAGACAGCCTTCATACCTTTCCTCCACTTTAATGGAGAGATGGTTGCAGAGGTTGTGAACATATTGGGCATAACTCTCTGCCAGGGCCATGTCATATGCAGTCATGTGAATGTTCAAAACCCCATATTCATAATCTGTCCCCAAATTAATGGCTCTCAATTCCACTGTTCTCTTATTCTTCTTGGGCTAAACAGAAAACAAAAAGAGAAAGAAGATAAATCAAACTATTATATAAGAAATTCTAATTTTACCAAAAAAATTTTTTAATTAGTCTTTCTTTTTTAAAATATATTTTATTGATTTTTACAGAGAGGAATAGAGAGTTAGAAACATCGATGAGAGGGAAATATCAATCAGCTGCCTCCTGCACACCCCCCACTGGGGATGTGCCCGCAACCAAGGTACATGCCCTTGACTGGAATCGAACCTGGAACCCTTCAGTCCGCAGGCCGACGCTCTATCCACTGAGCCAAACTGGTTAGGGCTAATTAGTCTTTCATATAAATTTGTTTATCACTTTTCTCTCAGGTTACCACACCTACAAAATGAAGTTCTCCTGGAAAGGAATGGGCAGCTTCCCCTGCCAGTCTGGGCTGTGACATCAGCCAATGAAAGGCAAGGGAATATTGCTGGCATTACTTTAAGATGAATACGGTGACTGTCTTCGACAATTAACTTGTCTTGAGACTCAACTTCCATCAAGAAAGTTTCTCAACTAGATATAATCAAACCTAAATGCCCATCAAGAGGGGAACTTGTTAAATAAATCATGGAACAACCATATACAAGTACATAAGTACTTGTTAAATAAATCATGGAACAACCATATACAAGTGCAGCTGTAAGAAGAAAAAAGAAATTTCTTTATGTACTGATATAGAAAAGCCTTTAAAATAAATTAGATGATAAAAACAAACTGTAGAATAACATGTTCAGAATATTGTCATACATATAAATAAGGGTAGGTATGCCAAATATTCAAAAAGAATAGGTGTGTGTGTGTGTGTGTGTGTGTGTGTGTGTGTAATTACATAGAAATTTATTTGCTTGTATATCCAAAAAACATCTCTAAAAGGATGCACAAATATACTTTCCACAAATATCATTGGCTGGTTACCAGTGAGGGAACTGGATGGCTGGGGCATAGAGGTGGAAAGGAGACTTTTTATACTATTTCCCTTATATCTATACTAATAAAAGGGTAATATGCAAATTGGTCAGGACCCCTCACAGTAATGACCAAACAGCAGGCTGCATGCGGTGACAAGGCCGGCAGAGGGGTTAGTGTGGGACGGCCAAACGACTGAACAGCAGGCTGTGTGGGGTGACCAGGCCGGCACAGGGGTTAGGGAGGGACGACCAAATGACTGAACAGCAGGCTGTGTGGGGTGACCAGGCCGGTGGGGGTGGGCAGTGAGGGGCGACCAAACAGCAGGCTGCATGGGGCGACCAGGCCAGCGGGGGGTGGGGGGGGCTGTGAAGGGTGACCAGGCTGGCAGGGGGGGCAGTTGGCGGCGACCAGGCCAGCAGCGGGGGGCAGTGAGGGGCAACCAGGCTGGCGGTGTGGGGGGGCAGTTGGGGGCGACCAGGCTGGCAGCGGGGGCAGTTAGGCGCGATCAGGCCGGCAGGCAGGTGAGCAGTTAGGAGCCAGCAGTCCTGGATTGTGAGAGGGATGTCCGACTGCCGGTTTAGGCCCTATCCCAGGGATCGGGCCTAACCATCAGTCGGACATCCCCGAGGGCTCCCGGATTGGAGGGTGCAGGCTGGGCTATGGGGGACCCCCTGCCCCCGGTGCATGAATTTTGTGCACCGGGCCTCTAGTATTTTTTATAATGTGAATCTTTTATCAATTCAAAATTAGAATCTACTGGGATTTTTTTAATTAGTAAAAATTTTATTGTCATATAATACATTGAAAAATGCATAATTATACATCTCAACCAATTTCCATAAAGTTAAAATACCTGTATAATCAGTATCCTAAACAAGAAATAGACCAACACCCAAAAAAATCTCCTGCCCCCCAAATTGGTAACCACTATTCTAACTTCTAAAACCAGGAGGTTATTTTGCTTGTTTTTGAAATTTGTAAAAATGAAATGATACACTATGTTCTCTTTTGTGTCTGGCTTCTTTCATTCATTATGTTTGTAAGATTCATCATGTATTAGGTAAAACAACAGTTCTTTCGTAGTCTATTGTATGAATGTACTACAATTTATTTATCCTTTTTACTGTTGATGGGAATTTGGGTTGCTTCCAGTGTGGGGCCATTATGAATAACAGCATTGCTACCAATGTTCTTGTATGTATTTTCAATGAACATATGTATGCAATTTTGTTGTAGATATACCTAGAACCCGAACTAATGAGTTACAGATTATCCATATGTTCATCTTTAATAAATATTCTCAAACAGCTTTACAAAGTGCTTTCCAATTTAGTCTCTCACCAGAGTGAGTGAGAGTTCTAATTACTCTACATTCTTGCTAACACTTACAAAACTTGGTATAGTTCAGATGTATAATTAGAATTTGTTTGAGCTATTCTGGTTGGTATGAAGTAGTAATGAATTAGGGGTTTAACTTGCATATCCTTTAAGTCTATTGAGCCTGAGGTCCTTCCCATATGTTCATTCGCCATTTGGATGCTCTCTTTTGTTACCTGCCTATTCAAGTATTTTGCCCATTTTTTAAATTGGGTCATCTGCCTTTCTTGTATCAATCTGAAGAAGTTTTTTCCATTGTTCAGTATACATGCTGTAAATATCTCCTCCCTCTCAGTAGCTTCCCCTTTCACTTTATAAAAAAATATGTATGTTTTTATTGACTCAAGAGAGAGGAAGGGAGAGGCAGAGAGAGTTAGAAATATCAATGACGAGAGAGAATCATCGTTCAGCTACCTCCTGCATGCCCCCCACTGGGGATCGAGCCCACAATCCAGGCACCTACCCTAACTGGGAATCAAACCATGACCTCCTGGTTCATGGGTCAGTGCTCAACCACTCACACTGGCTGGGCCCCTTTCACCTTTTTTTTTTTTCAACATACTACTTCTGGATCACTTTATTTTATTTCACTACTAGAGGCCAGGTGCACAAAATTCGTGCACAGGTAGGGTCCCTAGGCCTGGCCCACGATCAGGGCCGATCTGTGGGGCAACCAACAGGGTGATCAGGGGGCCCCCCACTGGCACCTGCCTTGGCCAGCCTGGCGCCGCCCACTCGCTGGCCCCACCCCCTACCAGTGGGACAATTGAGGGGTGGCGCTGGCCTGCTTGCCTGCTGGCCCTGACCCCCACCGCCACCTGCTCAACAGCCGCCCCCCCCCCCCCACCGCCGCCGGTTGCCTCCCTCTGCAGGGCAACCAGTGGGGTGATTGGGGGGGGGGGCCCGCTGGCACCTGCCTTGGCTGGCCTGGGGCCTGCGGGCTGGGGGCAGCTCCTGCGTTGAATGTCTGCACCCTGGTGGTCAGTGTGCATCATAGCGACCGGTTGTTTCACCAGTCGTTCCGCCATTCAGTCAATTTGCATATTAGGCTTTTATTATATAGAATTTTATTTTATTTTATTTTTTGGTTAATCCTCAGCTGAGGATATTTTTTTCCATTGATTTTTAGAGAGACTGGAAGGAAGGGAAAGGGAGAAAGAGAAACATCAATGTGAGAGAGACATATTGACTGGTTGCCTCCCACATGTAACCTGACTGGCGCTGAGAATCAAACCTGCAACCCAGGTACATGCTCTTCACAGGAATTGAACCCAAGACCCTTTAGTCTGCAGCCCATCGCCTTAACCACGAGCAAAACTGGCTAGGGTCCCTTGCACTTTTTAATTGTGCATTTTGATGAGCAGAAGTTCTTATTTTTTTTTTTTAATATATATTTTATTGATTTTTTAACAGAGAGGAAGGGAGAGGGATAGAGAGCTAGAAACATCAATGAGAGAGAAACATTGACCAGCTGCCTCCTGCACACCCCCTACCGGGGATATGCCCGCAACCAATGTACATGCCCTTGACCGGAATCGAACCTGGAACCTTTCAGTCCGCAGGCCGACGCTCTATCCACTGAGCCAAACCGGTTTTGGCCAGAAGTTCTTATTTTTAATGTAATTCAATTTATTCATTCTTTTGTGGTTATAGTGATTTTTGTGTCTGGTTTAAGAAATCTGTCTACCGTAAGATCATGAAGATATTCTTGTATGTTATCTTCTAGCTGTTTGATGATTTTAACATTTACCTTCAGATCTACAGCTCACTTTTTAAAGTGATTTTTGTATATGGTGTGAAATAGGAATCAAGAGCCATTTTTTCCCCACATGATCACCAGTCCAGTTAACCCAGCACCATTGCAGTGTCACTTTCATCATATAAGTGTCCACAGACATGTGGGTCTATTCCTGTAGTTTTTATTCTATTCCACTGGACTATTTGTCTATCCTTGAGCCAAAACGACACTGTCCTAATTACTGGAGATTTATAAGAAGTCATGAAGTTTGGTAGAAATCATTTTTTAAGAAGAAGGAAAACAAATCTATCTCTATTTACATGTCTTAGTCATCCCTATCTAACAGCCAACAGCCTAGTGGCTGCCACAGCAGAGTGGTTCCTGGCAGAGCACCTGGAATGGTTCTCGTACTTCACTGCTCTCCAGATCAGTCTAAGAGAGCAGGGACCCAATATGGGGAAGCAGGGAGAGGACTCAAACAGTCCTTTCATAAGGCCAATAATACTGATGACAGGCCTGATCTCACAAGGGTGTTCTGAGAACTGAAAACACTGTATGTAAAGTGGTTAATACAATCTGTGGCACATATTTAAGCACTCAATAAATATTAATTTTTAATACTATTTTCATTCCATTTTTTAAAAAATATATTTTTATTGATTTCAGACAGGAAGGGAGAGGGAGAGAGATAGAAACATTAATGATGAGAGAGAATCATTGCTCGGCTGCCTCCTGCACACCCCCTACTGGGGATCAAGCCTGCAAACCAGGCATGTGCCCTTGAAGGGAATCAAACCCGGGACCCTTCAGTCTGTAGGCCGACACTCCACCCACTGAGCCAAACTGGCTAGGGCTATTTTCATTCTTATATTCCTCATATCTAACACAAGGCCTGACAGAGAAAACATGCATGACTCACTATTTTAGAATTTTAGAACAGGACAGCATTTAGAGATGATTTTGTTCTTCATCTTTGCAGGGGAAGAATATGAAGCCCAGAGAGATTAAATAAGTCCCCCAGAGTCACACAGCCAGACAGGATAGATCCTAGAACTAAAGCCTAGATCTGACCCCCCCAATGCAGGGATTTTTCCACTGCAGCCTCTGCATTCCTAAAGTTCTTAACAGTGGTGTCCACCCCAAGGTCCTACAGTTTTCAGTGAGTGAGACCAACCATCAAGGAGTAGGAGCTTGGCTCTCTCTTCTTCAGAGGCCACCACACCCGTGGGCAAAAGCAGCAATCCGGGCTTTTTTTTTTTTTTATAAATATATTTTATTGATTTTTTACAGAGAGGAAGGGAGAGGGATAGAGGGCTAGAAACATTGATGAGAAAGAAACATCGATCAGCTGCCTCCTGCACACCCCCCACCGGGGATGTGCCCGCAACCAATGTACATGCCCTTGACCGGAACCGAACCCGGGACCTTTCAGTCCGCAGACCGATGCTCTATCCACTGAGCCAAACCGGTTTCGGCTAATCCGGGCTTTTTATCCTGACAGCCAGCACTGCAGTCAGATCTGTGAAGAATGCTGAGTAGGAATGCAATGGGGAGCGGCTGAAATTTTCCAGCACAGAGAGGAGGAGCTTTCTCTTAACCAGGGAAAATGCCAGGGCTTGTCAAAGGTGTCGCTTTAGGGGAACAAAAAAAGAAAGCTGATTCCAGTATCCCTCTTGGCATCTCTCTTGTTGGCCTAGATATGCCTGGAGCGATCCACACCATCAGGAGCCTATTGTGATATTAGATTTCAGTTCTGAGCCAGGGCACAGAATAACCAGCAAGAGCTTGACTGCACAGGACATCAGTCACTAGTTCTTATAATTTTATCTGCATAATCTTTTTCACATCCTTCCCTTCTTTTCTTTTCTAAATGCCTGAGTTCAGGCCTTCATGACTGCCATGGATGTATATGACTAGAGCTGTGTTTTGGGGAGGCCACCCTGACTGCACATGAAAGAGAGCCAGGCAGGAAAAGAAGGGAGGCTAGGGGAAAGGTGGCAGGGAAGATGGATTATTGTCCACCATCAAACTTTGGTATTCCTGTGAATGACCTGGATTCACTGTGGGGTGGCCCAGGCTGGCCATTCTTAGATCCCTGTAGGATTGCACTGTGATCCCCCAAACAAACCATGGGATAAATTACTAAACCAGTTTTATACAGAATTATTCACATTATTACCCTGTTTTACAGACAGAAAACTGAGATCCTCTGAAGGCACGTTACTTGCCCAGGTTACTGGGAAACTTTGCTGGGAAAGAGCAAATAGAGAAAGGAGTCTTATTAGAATCACAGGCTACTACAGGTGGGAAGGATCTTAGAACTGATTTAGTCTCTCCTTCCTCTCCTCCCTAATTTTACACAGGGGGACGTTGAGGCCCAGAAAGGGGAAATGACTGGCTTAAGGTTACAATAGTAAGGAAATGGCAAAGGTAACCACTTTGTGCCTAGCAGTCCAGGCTCTCGCCTCTAACTTCTGCAAAGAGTATCACTGTAAGTGGCATTCTCCAGGATGGGAAAGTTGGGAAGGAATTGTATCAACCCAATCCTCAAATGAAAAGGCTGATATGCTGAACGTATACTCAGCTTCCAGAAATTCTGCCAATGGAAATTTAAAAATTTACACTTGGGATCTTGAATGATTTGGTGATGGTACTCTGAACAGCCCATAATGAGCTATAAGGTGCATAGAAATCAAGTGATTATGTTTACAACTCAATGTGGCACACTCAGGAGACATACACCAGACAGAAGACCTGGCACTGGGTGGCATTGCATAAAGAGCACTCGACTTAGATGGAAGTTGAAGAAAATGGACTCAAATCCTGTCTGCTTAGTCACTACTTGACATTGACTGTCCTCTCTAGGTGTCAGTTTGTTAAACTTTAACACTTAAGGTTCTTGTAAGGCTAAAAATGGTGAATTTATATGAAATGGAAATAGCATAGACATTAGATGAATTCTGACCATCCTCAGTTCAAATATTGGCTTTGGAAATTACTAGCCATTTGGGCAAGTCATTTAATCGCTCTGAGTCTTATATTCCTTAAACAAGGTCTTTAATAACCACAGGATATCTGAGGATTAAATTAAATATACCATTGTAAAATAAAATAATGTCTTCAAAAGCCCAGCATATAGTAGTTATAGCATCTAGTATATAGTAGTTAATAAATGGTATCTTTTAAAAAGGTTGAGAAATGTACATAGAATTATGATTACTATAAAACAGAGGTAAGCATGCTCCTGGTATCCTATTGGTATGCTTTACAGAATAATAATAAGTACCTGCTATGTGCAAAGTGCTGATTCAACTGCTCTAAGGAAAGACGCCAAAGAAATAGAAAATAGTCCCAGGCCTCAAGGAGCTTACAGGTCAGAGAAAGAGAAAAGACACATATGAAAGAGCAGATCCTCTCAATCTATACTAATAAAAGGGCAATATGCTAATTAGATCAGACAGCTTCTGGATGTCCTTTTGGACAAAGCCATGGTGGCGGGGCCAAAGCAGAGGCGGTTAGGGGCAATCCGGCTGGCAGGAGAGGGCAGTTAGGGGCGATCAAGCGAGTGGTTAGGAGCCAGCGGTCCTGGATTGCGAGAGGTATGTCTGGCTGCTGGATCGGGTTTAAACCAGCAGTCGGACATCCCCCGAGGGGTCCCAGATTGGAGAGGGTGCAGGCCGGGCTGAGGGACCCCCCATGCACAAATTTAGTGCACCAGGCCTCTAATTTAATTATAAAGAGCAGCCCGCTTCCCATGGAACAAACTACCTTGCTGCACCATGCTGATCATGCCCCTAAGGGGAACCAAGAAAAACCACCTCAGATGGGTACAATTGAAAGGGCAGTGAGCAGTCTATAGTTGTTACTCAATAAATGGTATCTTTTGGTGTATGGGATGATGCTCCAACTAGCCGAGCCACCCAGCCAGGGCTAATAAGTGGTATCTTTAAAAAGGTTGATCTAGACCTGCCTACTCCTCAGGGTTTCATGTTCCCTCATCCCCTAGTGTCCATTTGAAACACCAGGATTAAAAACTATTAATAGTTTCCCAACAGCATCTCCAGGATCAATGTCTTCTCACCTTTGCCCAGAATGTTTCCCCTCCCTGCAAAGTGTCTGACTCTTTACCCCATATCCTTAATGTGAGTAAATCCTATTCATTTTTTAATACTCAGCTCATGCTCTTCCAGAAAGCCTACCCTGATTCCTCAGGCAAAGTTAGGCACTACTCCCCTGTGTTCCCACAGCCACCCCTTAATACACTAATATCATTTATCATATGTATTCAATTATTCGACAAATATTTACTGACCAATAATGCTTGTAATTGTTGGTCTTCAAATTTTTTCGGTTGACCTGGACGTTCTTTGTGTTTCACATCAAAATCATCACTTTAAAAGCGTTTAAACCAGCATTCACAAGTATCTTGAGATGGAGCATGTTCACCATAAGCTTCCCAAAGTATATGATAACTTTTTCTCCAAAATAAAGTAATGAATTAAAACTTCCCACAAATGCTCTTTTTTTTTGGACATGAAATTTGACATTTTTAAGCATAACAATATATATAATGTTAACACCTTCAGCAAATGTGACATATGAAGTTTTGAAGCTTGCTGTCAATACAACAAAATAGCATACATATCAAATTGCATATATATTAACATATGTGTAACTCCATCTGTTAAGAAAAATCTGCATTATTAACTGGTACACCTAGTATAATTCCCTATTTAAGCCAAGGAAATTGGCTTGGAAAAGTTAAGCAAACATACCCAAGGGCATGCAACTAAGAAGCATCAGAGCTAAATCTTTAACTCAGGTCTGTCTCAAAACATTTATCTTAACTTCTGTCTTATCCTTTAAGGAAAGTATGCAGAGCTTGCCAGTTTCTTCAATATCTATTCCCTCCTCTTCCTTTGACAGTGGAACTGATGGGTTTTAGCTGGGCACATGATCATCCTATCTAATAAAAGAGTAATATGCAAATTGACCATCACTCCAACACACAAGATGGCTGCCCCCATGTGAACACAAGATGGCTGCCACAAGATGGCCAGCAGGGGAGGGCAGTTGGGAGGGACCAGGCCTGCAAGGGAGGGCAGTTGGGGGCAATCAGGCCAGCAGGGGAGGGCAGTTGGGACCAGGCCTGCAAGGGAGGGCAGTTGGGGGCAATCAAGCCTGTAGGGGAGGGCAGTTAGGGGGGACCTAGGCCTGCAGGGGAGGGCAGTTGGGAGTGACCAAGTGTGCAGAGGAGGACAGTTAGGGGCAACCAGGCTGGCAGCGGAGGACAGTTAGGGGTGACCAGGCCGGCAGGGGAGCAGTTAGACATCAATCAGGCTGGCAGGGGAGTGGTTAGGGGGTGATCAGGCTGGCAGGCAGAAGTGGTTAGGGGCAATCAGGAAGGTAGGCAGGCGAGCAGTTGGGAGCCAGCAGTCCTGGATTGTGAGAGGGATGTCCGACTAATAGGCAGTGGGACATCCCTCGAGGGGTCCCAGATTGGAGAGGGTGCAGGCTGGGCTGAGGGACACACACCCCCCGTGCACAAATTTCATGCACTGGGCCTCTAGTTCATAATAAAATGTACATTCCCAAAAAGGAATGGTTTTGTGGCCATGTTCTGGCCAATGGGATATGAGCTCATACACACTGCCTTCCCTTTTCCCTTCCTGCTGGATGGAATGTGGACATGGCTGAAGAGGGAGCAGCCATCTCAGATATGAGACAGAAGCAATATGATGTGTGGCAAAACAGAAAGCTGGAAGAATATCTCCTTATACTTTTAGGTGAGAGAAATAAGCTCCTATCTTATTTAAGCCCTTGATTAGGTGGATCTATTATGGCAGCCAAACCCCTATTTCAGTTCATATAAGAAGGTACTATGTGACATTCACTTCTCTATTCCTAGAGCCCACCAATATTAAATGTTGAATTGAACTAAACTGAATTCTGGTACTGTCATTTACTAGCCATATGGTCATAGAGAAATCATTTATGCTCATCAGTTTCCTTTTCCACCCTGTCTACCTCACAGGATAGTTGATGAATCAGAAGGCCTGGTTTTCAAATTTGTTGGTTGCAAAAGGCCAACAAAAAAAATCATGTTTTTCTTTGTGAAACAACATGAAATACTCATCAACATACTTGCATCATATACAACAAAAACAATTTCACTAGAAGAAAATATGCTTATCAATACTAATAAAAGCCTAGGTGGCCCTCGCGCCCTCACATCATCACAAGATGGCTGCCCCCATGTCGTCACAAGAAGGCCGCCCATGTTGTCACAAGATGGCCACCCCCATGTTGTCACAAGATGGCTGGCAGGGGAGGGCAGTTAGGGGCAACCAGGCCAGCAGGGGAGAGCAGTTGGGGGTGACCAAGCTTGCAGGGGAGGGCAGTTGGGGGCCATCGGACCGGCAGGAGAGTGCAGTTGGGGGCGATCAGGTCAACAGTAGGGCAGTTGGGGGCTATCGGGTCAACAGTAGGGTAGTTGGGGGCAATCAGGCCGGCAGGGGAGCAGTAAGGCGTCTATCAGGCCAGCAGGGGAACGTTTAGGGGGCAATCAGGCTGGCAGGCAGAAGCGGTTAGGAGCAATCAGGCAGGCAGGCAGGCAAGTGGTTAGGAGCCAGCAGTCCCAGATTGTGAGAGGGGCGTCCCAGATTGGAGGGTGCAGGCTGGGCTGAGGGACAAGCGCCCCCCCCCCAAGTGCACGAATTTTGTGCACCAGGTCTCTAGTCTACACTAATAAAAGAGAAATATGCAAATTGACATACCTTCATGATGCCCACCAGCCAACCAGGAGTAAGTATGCAAATTAACCCAAGAAAGATAGCAGGTTAATTTACATACACAGGTGCCAAGCAGCCGGGGGTGGGACGCTTGCGTCGTCACCAGGGCGACAACACAGGCGTTTCACACCACCCCGGCTGCTCCGGGCCTCTGGGCAGCATGGGAAGGCAGAAAGGCGGCTCCAGGCAGAGCGAAGGCAGAAAGGCAGCTCCAGGCTGGAGCAAAGGCGGTGCCGGCAGCCCGGGGAAGGAAGGCCCATTCTTGCACGAATCTTCGTGCATCAGGCCTCTAGTATTATATAAATGGAGTTCTCTGCATCTCAAAAAATATGAAACATATGAGTTTCTCTGTTAATATTTGTTTTTATCAAGTAAAACTCACGTTGGTGGTATAATGGTGAGCATAGCTGCCTTCCAAGTAAAACTGATGGGAGAAAAATTTGAAATTTAGAAAATTATATCCATTAACTTAATGCCTTTCTAAAGTGTAGATTACATTAGTAGTAAACTTGAGAAGGGATTCAAGGATGACCACTGTCTGAGGGCATATGGTGTGAAAGATATTGAGATAATGTATGTGAAAGTACTTTGGAAATGGAATGGGATCATTACTATTATCACATCAAATATGAATCCATCTAAAACCCTGACACTGTTGTTATGCAGCAGAACAGGCAAGGCAGAATGAGATTTCAGTGGGCTGGAGATCAGGGTGCTCAATGGCACAGGCTAAGTCAGGCCTTCACAGGAGTCTCTCTCTGTGCCTGGAAAAGCCCTGGGAAACTCTTTTATGTTCTTTACAGCCCTGGTGTTTCCAGCTACCCCACCCAACTGGATGTTCCTAGAGGAGTGTCTGTTCATTTCACATACTCACTGTAAGAATATAGGTGGCGCTTAATAAATGTTTGTTGAACTGAACTCCATAACACCTTCACTGACCCTTTCAGGGAGACTTGCTTCTTTATCTTTGTTCTTGATACTTAATTCATTCTGCCTAGTAAAGTACTTACAATGTGTATTTAGTTACACTTTTGAGCACTATCTTTCCCAGCCCACATCTATTTTGTTGTAGATAGAGACTGCGTCTCATTCACCTGAGAATCATCTGTGTGCAGCACAGTCCCTGGCACATAGTAGATGCTCAATGATGGTTTTTTCTTTTCAATGAGTTACAAGAGGTATACTTCAGGGAAAACATGGATGCCAGTTTAAAATAACTATTCCTAAGCCAACTATAGGGCTAGACATGGGTTATAGGATTCTAAGCCAGTCCTATAACCCATGCCTAGCCATAGTCACTGGACTGGCAAAACCAATCTTTCTGTTCCCAGGAAGCTAGGCCTGTCACCATAAAGTTATTCTGAGCTGCTGATTTTTCCAGGACTGATGCCACACTTTCCTCACAGAGCTAATCTATCTGAGGGTGCTACAACAAAATAAACAGGTGTCAGAAATGGCAGATATCTCCTCTATGTCAACAGTAAAAATAACATTCATTAAGTTTCCCAGAGAAAAGGTATCTTGGGTCCTAGGGGCTATTCTATAAAAAGGAAGTAAATTACCTATGTTACAAAAGATACACCAGGGCCAGAAGATAGAATATATAACAACTACAAATTGACAGCAAATTTATATTGCCTGTTTCATCTTCCCACACCTTCCTCTTGACAATTCTCTGATTCTTGGGCTGCTATTGCCCCAAGATTGAAGGCAGGATAACAGCTGAGGGCAAGTATGTAAGTGGTCTTGGGAGAAATGACCTAGCACTATATAAATATGAATGACTATATTACTTTTTATTTCTGTCAAATAAAAATCACTCCAAACACTCTAAAGCATTTACATGCAACAGAATAATGAAGGCCTTTAAGAGAATAATGAGGTTTGCAGATATGCTCTAAAATGTGATCTCTCACTGCCATGAGTCAAGCTGGGACTTACAAATGAAAGAAAAAAAGTATCATTCCATAAAGGGGACGGAGCATGTGCAAAGGCACAGAGGCCTGAGGCAGCATGGGGGCATGAGAAATGTGCCTGAAGCATAGGATGCAAGAAGAAAAATCACTGAGAAGGAGGTTGGGTCCATGCTATGAGAGACTTGGAACCCCATCGTTTGCTGTCATCTCCCATGTTATCACCCAAGAAGAAGCCTCATTTTCATCTCCCCTATCACTTACTCCTCAGAGAAGCAACAAGGACAAGGGCACAGGGTGGAGGGATGGGAACCAACCAGGCCATGAAAGAAAAAAGGAGGTAAAACTAGTATTGCCCAGGAAAGCTGAGATGAGGTAGGTGTGCATTTCTCCGCCCTCCCCCCCCCCCCGCAAGGTTCAGGGGTCTTAAGACTGAGTGTGGGACCTTTGGAAGGAGGAGTGAAGAGATTATACCAGCAGAAATGGGACAAGGGCTAGGCACTTTGTGCATGAGAATTAATTCTCATCTCAGAGATGTGGGGCTCAAAAGAGTAGAGGGCCCAGCCTGAGACCCAGAGAGGGAAAAACTTATTTGTTTTTTCTAGGTTCTAGACTTAAGGAGAGAAAGGGGGCCACAGAGATGCCTTCGAGCTTTTCCAGTCCAGTACCCCAGTGGGGTAAAGGAGCTGGAACTTGGGGCAGAGCCTCTGCAAGATGAGAGCTTTCATTGTGTTGTCCTATGCAGGAAGTGAGCCTGCAGCAGCTTCCAGCACTACTGAGCTAGCCACCCCAGAACAATGAATGACGTCAGAGAAAAGCCTATACTGCAAATAAAGGGAGCATAACTCCCTTCAAGCAACCAAGGTCATCTGGACCCAGCTGTTTGCAGATAGTGGGTTGTGTGTGACAGCTCTGATTTCTAAAGCCTCGGGGCAGCTTCAATAACCACATTTCAATTTAGCTCAATCAATATTTACTGCCCTCTATTTGATGCCAGGTCTGTATTGGACACTGAGGATACAGGAGAAATAAGGCATGGCCTCTACCCTATAGAGCTCACCATCTAGAAGATGGTTAAACAGAGGGTTAAAACAGAGCATTAGGTCCTAGGACAGAGGAAGGACAGGAACTCTGGAAGCTCATGGTAGGACAGGTAACCCAGTGCAGGGAATCCAGGAAGGTTTCTTAGAAGGGAAGATCCATTTTTCCATCCTCACCCTGCTTCTCACTGAGATTTAAAAGTTGAGGATGTATTAACCAAGTGAAAAAGGGGAGAAGGTCTTCCAAGTGGAGAGAACAGCATGTGAGGCCTTGAAACAGTATGGTGATTTGGATGAAAAGCAAGAGGCCCAATGCAATTAAAGCATGGTCTCCATGAGAAAGCAGAAGAAGCTAGAGAGAAAGATGGGGACAGATGGCATTAAATATGGCATTAAACTTCCTTTTATACCAAGCTAAGGGGTGTGTTGGAGCATGACATATGCAGAAAATTATCTTAAGACGAAAGATCCCAAAACATTAAAAACACACCTCCCCCCCCAAAAAAAAAACAAAACCAATTTCATTTCCTGACAACTATGCTAAGATGTCACAACTCAGAAGGGGTGTAAATCACTCTTTCTTCTGATTTTTAATAGCACTTTATTTTATTTTATTTATTTATTTTTAGAGAGAGAGGGAGAAACATCGGTTTGTTGTTCCAATTATTTGTGCATTCATTGACTGATTCTTGTATGTGCCCTGAAGGGGGATCAAACTCACAACCTTGGTATATCAGTACAGTGCTCTAACCAACTGAGCTACCGGCCAGGGTATTTAATAGTACTTTATATCTTCCTTTTAGCACTTGTCATTTTCTGTTTGGGAACATAATCACATACATCTTTAATGGTTTACCAGCTCCCTCTGAGCATGAAACAGATCTTGTTCATTCAACCTGTAAAATTTTATTACAACCCAATTACATAGGCAAGTCAGCCCCAATAATGCCTAGTACATAGTAGACATTTGATTAGTATTTCATAGCATCATGGAGTTACAGGATATCAAAACTAAAAAACTCTTAAAAGATATTCTAGTCCAGAGCTTCTCAACCTTTTTCAAGAGCCTGAAAAAGCTACAGACTCTCTTCTCAGAAAAATTCACACATAGAAAATATTTTACATAAAATTTCAGGGCCGCCAAAACTGGTTTGGCTCAGTGGATAGAGCGTCAGCCTGCAGACTGAAAGGTCGCAGGTTCGATTCCGGTCAAGGGCATGTACCTTGGTTGCGGGCACATCCCCAGTAGGGGGTGTGCAGGAGGCAGCTGATCGATGTTTCTCTCTCATCAATGTTTCTAACTATCTCTCTCCATTCCTCTTGGTAAAAAAATCAATAAAATATATATTTTTAAAAAATTTCAGGGCCCACCATGCCCAGAGGACTAAGGTTAATTTATCCACAGTCACAAAGCTAATGAGTTGCAGAACCAAGCCTAGAACATAAGTTTCCTGGTTCCCAATTGCGTACTCTTCCCACTACAAACAAATAGTTTTAGTTGGGCTGTTTCCTGCTGGGAGGCTGCCTGATACAAGCCTTGGACATGGCAATGTTCTCCTAGTGAAATTCCTTAATATAGGATGATGCTTAAGAGAACATGACAAGCTTAGTGGCTTCAGAAGCCCAAGTACAGTGGTATTCAACTTTTGCCAAGGAGAGAGAGGCAATGGGAGATGTGCATGGTTACATGGGAACATTAAAATAAGCCCAAGAACCAAAAGTAATGTTGAAGACTCCTCAGTAGAACTGCAAAATCTTCTTTACTGTTTATAGGAAGTGACAGACTCATGACCCAAAGCCACACCTTCTGACTTTCAGGCCAGTGTTGTGTTTGCCCCACCAGAAAATCCTCTGCACATGCACAGAAATCTAACTACCCAGAAGCAATCCTGCAGCTGGAGCCAGAGAAGTAGGCTAAATAATCCTATCGTATATAATAAAAGGGTAATATGCAAATCGACCAAACGGAGGAACAACCAGTCACTATGACATGCACTGACCACCAGGAGGCAGATGCTCAATGCAGGAGCTGCCCCCTGGTGGTCAGTGCGCTCCCACAGGGGGAGCACCGCTCAGCCACAAGCCAGGCTGACGGCTGGCGAGTGCAGCAGCCCCCCTCAGCAGCCCACCTCAGCCCTAAGGATGTCTGACTGCCATGGGGAGCGGGCCTATGCCACAGTTGGACATCCCCCAAGGGCTCCCAGACTGCAAAAGGGCACAGGCGGGGCTAAGGGACCCTCTCACCCCTGAATGCACAAATGTCGTGCACCGGGCCTCTAGTCTTATAATAATTAGAACTAACTCCCAATTATCTGTGACAATGAATTCAAGGAACACATACTAGTACATATTTTAAATCTGCAAATACTATAAAACTCAGCTAGTTGGCTGAAAACGGCAGTCCACCTCTACCAACCACCATTCACTCAGCTAAACTGGATGTATCATTCCCATTGTGAGGTCCATACTGAGCTAAGTACCAGGAAGATACTTTTTAAAGCATCACAAGTACTAAAACTAAATCATTTGCTTTTCACTATGATAACCTGGCCTAGGGAAGAGATTGGGACCCGGCAGAAACATCTCCACTCTGGATAATATTGAAACTCAGTAACTGGAGCCCTGGCCGGCTTGGCTCGGTGGATAGAGCGTCGGCCTGCGGGCTGAAAGGTCCCAGGTTCGATTCTGGCCAAGGGCACATGCCCGGGTTGCGGGCTCGATCCCCAGTGTGGGGCGTGCAGGAGGCCGCCGATCAGTGATTCTCTCTCATCATGGATGTTTCTATCTCTCTCTCCCTCTCCCTTCCTCTCTGAAATCAATAAAGAAATATATTAAATAAAAAAGAAAGAAAGAAAGAAACTCAGTAACTGGAGAGGACTGAGGGATGACCCCTATTCTTTCTAGCTCTAATACTCGTCAACCTATGCAGATCTGATCTTTGGGTGTTTGCAAAAGCTGCACACTCTTCTTTTCGGAAGGACCCCGGCCCCCTTTACCTCTTGTGCTTGAATTAAGTGCTTGTATCTTCCAATGCCATGGGTGGGCTTTGACCTATAGTGCCGGCTGGTACTCAGCAGAATGCCACCTAAAAGAGAGAAAATAAGACAAACCTGTTTCAAAGCTCCTCCAGGGACAGATCACACATAAGGAGGCGAGGAGGCAAATTCTCCATTGCAAGACTGGGACTATTTGGTTTAAAGAACCAGAGCTATTTTATTATCGTGGGCTAACTCGCAGTTTTCCCCACCATTTCTCTCCTTTTGACCACTGGACTATATCCAATCCCCACTACCTATCTTTCTTTGAGAAATTCTCTCCTGCTAGAGCCACTGATGGTATAGAAACAAAATATAATTCTCACAAGTTGTCATTTCCTCTTGTCCCTCAACAGGCAATAATTCTTTTGAAGTTTTCTACAGATTTACAGAGAAAGTGACAGGTAGCAAATATAATCAGGTATGAAGACAATCATAGATTTCCACAAAGTTTTTAAAATCATCTAGTTTTAGACACTCAGTGTGTACTGGGCAAGGATGATGGGAAAGCGGATAATTATCTTATGGTGTACAAAATACTTTCATGGAGATGAGTGCAAGGTAGGGAGTGACTAGAGGGACAAACAACTCTGCTTTGGGGACAGCAGTGGGGAAGGGTGCAGGGGAATAGGTTCAGAAGAGGTAAAAGCTGAATCCTTGGAAGAGGAGTTAAGAGTTTAACCATGCAAGGAAGAAGGTGGTATGCTTGGGAGAGGTTCCCTAAGAGCACTGAAAATAACTGAGGTGTGTTCTTAGCCGCTGTCCCAATTCTGTCTCTCTAAATGAATCTAAGACATTTGACCCTTTGAGTCTTCGGGTTCCAACTCTGCAAACTGGGATCCCACCCAAGAAGCTGATATCCAAATCCTCTTGATGAATACACAGTGGTCCTCAGACCAGAGCCTTAAAAATAATCTTATCCAACAAGATTTCATCATGACCTCAAAAAAGCACTGAACTCTTCAAAGCATGTTCATTCACTTAATAAATATTATTTTCCATCACGGTAACCAGTGACAATTACGTGAATGGCACACACTAGAGTTATGCAGTGTGTTATCAACCCAATATTTATGGCAGGGCTATTGGTGCCACGCAGTGCCTTAGAAGCTGGGCTATAACAATAGACAAAGACCCAGTCCCTGCAATAAAGAACCTATCATCTAGTGGGGAAACACAGTAATACCAATGCAGGGCCATACATAGGAGGGTCACTGAAGCTAGACTTGAGGTGTTGGGAAAGAATTGTTAGAGCAGGTGGCTTTTAAGTAAAACTTGAAGGATGACTATGAGTTAGTGAGGAGAGAACATGGTACGGAGAGGGGAAAAGCCAGAGAGAATTTCAAGGCAGAACAGGAGGACCAGGTTGGCAAGAGATGAGTTTACAGAAAAAGGCATACTTATGATGTACCAGGCATTGTGCTAAGAGTTGGGGATATAAAAGCCGGTTTGACTCAGTGAACAGAGCATCGGCCTGCAGACTAAAGGGTCCCAGACTCAATTCTGGTCAAGAGCATGTACCTTGGTTGCAGGCTCAATCCCCGGCCCTGGTGGGGCATGTGCGGGAGGCAACCAATTGATGTGTCTCTTTCACACTGATGTTTCTCTGTCTCTCCCCCTCCCTACCACTCTCTCTAAAAATCAATGGAAAAAAATATATCTTTGGGGGAGGATTAACAACAGCAAAAAAGTAGACCAGGCCAACAAAACTCCACTTATGGAGCTGATAGTCTTGAGGGAGGAAGATAACTTTAATGGAATAGTCACAAAATAAATATAAAATTCCAAATTGAGATAAATAATAAAAAGAAAAAGCACAGAGGGCTATGGCAATACAATCGGAGAATCTATTTTAGATTGGAGTATCAGAGAAAAAATGACATGTGAACTGAGACCAGAATTCAGGGGGAAATGGTAATAGTGGTTATCCCCAGGGAGAGGAAGTGGCTGGAAAGCAGAAGGAGAGGGACATTTACTGTTTATTTTATATTCTTTTGTAGCTTTTAAAACTTGTTCCATGCACATGTATTACCTATTCAAAAAATAAATAAAATAAACTGAGACCTGAGAGGCAAGTAGGAGTTGATTAAGTGGAAAGACAGAGGATGACTGTTCCAGGCAGAGGAAACAGCGTGTGTAAAGGCTCCAGTGTGGGGCGCAGCTTTGGTTTTCAGTGTGGCTGATGCAGTGAGAGGGGCATGGAGAGTATCAGACTAGAGCAGTGGGTCAGAACACCACACTGGGCCTTGTTCAGGGTTTGGATTTCAGACTGAACAGCCATAAGCAGGGAAATCATATGTCTGATGTGTTTTTAAAATATCACTTTGGTCGTTGTGTGGAAAAGGGAGTAGGGAGAGGGAGTGTGGATGGAAGGGATAGGAGATTCAAATGGTAGCCTTGGCTAAGTTATTGTTGGTGATCTCAAAATATCCCCCTCTCTATTCTATCCTTAGAGCTTACTAATTAATCTTTCTAAAAAACAGACCTAATTACGTTATTCTCTTTCATTAATTCAACCATTTACTCATTTCACACACACAATTTTTTAAAAAGTATTTACTATGTGCAAAGCACTACAGGGGTGGGCAAAAGTAAGTTTACAGTCGTGAGAACCAATTGTGAACCTACACTTTCTGAGCACATACTATTTGCCAGGTGCTGAGTAGGGTCTATCAGGGTCATGCAGTCTTTTGAATGGAAAGAATGTCCTGTAATTAATTCTTGGCTGGGCCACCCCAGTTTTTCCTCCTGCATAGCCCTGCTATATATGCTTGTTCTATTTTGAAGGAGAAATCATTGAGTTTAGTAAACAAGGACACTGAAGGACAGTTGGCTCTGGCATATACACAGGAAGGGGTGTGAGGTGGGAGAAGTCAATACATGATTACATCCAGTAATTGTGCTAACTGAAAGATTTTCAAAGCCTCCTGTTGAAACCCTGGGGTTGTTTTCTTCAGTGAAAAGAGTTGCCTTTTCTCTCAGGAGGCTGCAATGTTAATGTGACAGCAGGAAACCCAGATTAATGACATGAAGCAGGGGGCTGGTGGGGAGGGGTTCAGTTGAACTTAACAAAATCAGAGGCTTTCAAACTTGTAAATTTTATAATTAAAACAACTGGCTAATTAAGCAGTTTAACCACTGGTAATTTGACCCAAACCTTTCATTTAAGAAGGAAAATGGTTAATTTACCAGTAGTTTGATTCAGCTTTGTAATTAAACAACTGCTCTAAATAAAGGAATTGCCCCAAACTGCATTTGAAAATGCCTCCTTGCCAAGGAATTCCAGTAGATGAGAGACCATGCAAGCATTTGTGGCCCTTTTACCTGAGAAATGTAATCATCTCAAAGATCACTTTCAGTCCTGCTTTTTGAAACCACTGAAGGGTTATTGAGTTTCTGTGTACTTAAAAATGGTGACGGGCATCTGAGTTTTCTTTTTTATTTACACAAAAGGCTTAATACTACTTTTGGTTGCCATGAAACGACACTATCCTGGTTTTCTCCCAACATTTTGGCCTCCCATTTTCAATCCTATTTGCCATCTTTCACTCTCTACCCAATTTTTTAATGTTGGAGTTCTCCAAGTGCCTGATCCTTGGGCCTCTTCTCTATTTGTTCTCCTCAGGTGGTCTCATTCATTCCCATGACTTAAGATGGACACTATGATGACTTCCAAATTTACAGTTTCAATCCAAACCTATATTTGCACTCAAGATTAATGTATCCAATGGGGTACTTAATATATCCTCCTCACAAGCACTCAATTCAACATGTTCAAAATCGGGCTCAGAATCTTCCCCTCCAAATTGTTTCTCTTAAGGCAATACATTCAAAATAATTACATAGATTATCTATTTATTTATTATTTCGTGCACTTGGGGGGGGGCGGTCCCTCGGGGGATGTCCCACTGCCGGGAAGTGGGCCTAAGCTGGCAGTCAGACATCCCTCTCACAGTCTGGGACCCCTCGCTCCTTACCGCCCACCTGCTCGCTGGCTGCTCCTTACCACTCAGCTCGCTGCCACAGAGGCGGGAGAGGCTCCCACCACCACCGCTGCACTCGCCAGCCATGAGCCCAGCTTCTGGCTGAGCGGCACTCCCCCTGTGGGAGCACACTGGCCACCAAGGGACAGCTCCTGCGTTGAGCGTCTGCCCGCTGGTGCTCAGTGCGTGTCATAGCTACCCGTCATTCTGCTGGTTGTTCCACCATTTGGTCGATTTGCATATTAGGCTTTTATTATATAGGATAGTAGAAAATGTTCACTATAGATTAAGTGGGAAAAAGGAAATGATAAAGCATAATATATCATCACTGGTTCCCACATGCATATATATCTGGAGAGAGAGAGAGAGACCTAGAAAAAGACTTGGTAGGATATACACTAAAATGTTAAGCAGTAATCTCTGGATGGTAGGATTAGAAGTGACTTTTCTTCAGCTTTTTCAGCTTCTTCGTGTGTGTGTGTGTGTGTGTGTGTGTGTGTGTGTGTTTTCCATATTCTCTAAAATGTATGTTTTTCACTTTTATAATCGAACATTCTTATAATCAGTTATTTCTTTTTAAATCTCCTGACAGATGCAAAATGAAGTTCAAAGCATCAGTTGGTTTTCTTGTTAAAACTATTTAACTTAAATCTAGTCAAGCTTGTAGATCTAACTTTCAGTTTGTTGAAAGGGGGCCGAAGAACATGTTACACAACACCATGAGAATCAGACAAATCAAGGAGGGAGGACATTCTATAAGACAAATGGTCTGGCCCAATCAAAAAGTCACTGTTATAGGAAAATAGTGGTAGAGCTGTTCTAGATTAAAGGTGACAGAATAGTGAAATACAAAGTGTAAACCTTTATTAGCTCTTGGTTATAAATAATCTCACAAAAGACATTTTGGGGATAACTGAGGAAGTGGATAAGGTATTAGATGATATTGAGGCATTATTATTAACTAGAGGCCCGGTGCACGATATTTGTGCATGGGGGAGAGGGGGAAGGGGTCCCTCAGCCCAGCCTGTGCCCTCTTGCAGTCTGGGACCCCTCAGGGGATGTCCAACTGCTGGTGGGGAGTGGGCCTAAGCCAGCAGGTGGACATCCCCCGAGGGTTCCTTAGCGCTGCCACGGAGGCGGGAGAGGCTCCCGCCACCACCGCTGCACTCACCAGCTGTGAGCCTGGCTTCCCCTGTGGGAGCTCCACTCAGCCAGAAGCCGGGCTTGCTGCTCCATAGCACTGCCTTGGAGGTGGGAGAGGCTCCCACCAACGCCGCTGCACTTGCCAGCCATAAGCCCGGCTTCTGGCTGAGCGGTGCTCCCTCTGTGGGAGCACACTGACCACCAGAGCACTTCTGCGTTGAGCATCTGCCCCTTGGTGGTCAGTGCACGTCATAGCGACTGCTTGTTCCACCGTTTGGTCGATTTGCATATTACCCTTTTATTATATAGGATTTTCTTGTGTGAGATAATGGTTTTGTGTCTCTTTAACAGAATGTAAAAAATGTCCTTATTTCTAGAAATGCATGCTGAATTATTTAAAGGTGAAGTATCATGATGTCTGATACTTCACTATAGAGAAAGCAAAATGTTAACAATAGTTAAATCTAAGTGGTGGGTACATAAGTGTTCATTGTAGTATTCTTGGGGGGAAAATTATTTCTTACAAGACTATTAGCTTCCAAATGGCAAGGACTGTATCCTCTTAGTTTTTTATCCCCAGCACCTAACACATATCCTGGTACAATAAATGTTTGTTGAGAGAACCAATAATAAAAAGAAGCCCATATTTTGAGATGCTGGGCTTGGGAGCTAAAAGAAATGGTGATTCTCTATACATTGCAGCCATCTTCTAAAATAATTAACAGATATCAAACCTCTTATACATTGCCTGGCACATATTAAGCACTCAGTAAATGTTAGTTCCCTTCTTTACTGCCATTCCTTTGCTCTGATACTCTTTAGAAAAATGACAGATTTCATTGAAATACAACAATAGCTTTGAAATTTCTCACATAATAGACAAAGCAAAAATGGTTAATAATTAGATTGAAACAGATTAAAATTTATTGAGTTAATCAGATTGAATGGACAGTCATTACAAAATACTAAAAGAAAAGCCCTAACCTGGCAGATGATAGACATGAAAAATAAGTCTGGGTCGAAACCGGTTTGGCTCAGTGGATAGGGAGTCGGTCTGCGGACTGAAAGGTCCCAGGTTCGATTCCGTTCAAGGGCATGTACATTGGTTGCGGGCACATCCCCGGTGGGGGGTGTGCAGGAGGCAGCCGGTCGATGTTTCTCTCTCATCGATGTTTCTGGCTCTCTGTCCCTCTCCCTTCCTCTCTGTAAAAAATCAATAAAATATATTTAAAAAAAGAAAAGAAAAGTAAGTCTGGAATAGTAACACTATTCCTATCTAATAAAGAGGGAATATGCTAATTGACCCTCATGCTGTCACAAAGATGGCACCCACAGCCAATAAGGAGGGAATATGCTAATTGACTTCCCTGCCCTCAAAGTTGGTGGTGCCCACAGCCAATAAGGAGGGAATATGCTAATTGAATTCCCCACCCTCAAAGATGGTGGTGCCCCCAGTCCCCTAAGCCCCCCAGGGGCAGCCGAGGTGCAGGCAAGCCTCAGCTGGCGGCTGCCCAGCCGCCTAGGGCTGCCTGAGGCTCAGGTAACCAGGACCAGCCAAGGTTTATGCTGCCAGCAGTGTCAGCAGCAGAGGTGTGATAGGGCGTCGTCTTCCCCTGATCGCTGGGTCGCCTCCTGCCCCTAAGGGCTCCCAGACTGTGAGAGGGAGCAGGCCGGGCTGAGGGACCCCCCCTTCAGTGCATGAATTTTCATGCACCGGGCCTCTAGTAATAGAAATAATAACAAAAACATCTAACTTTTTGAGCACTTTATGTGTTTTACCTCACTGAATCTTCAAATAATTCACTGTAGTTAGTACTATAATTATCCCCATGTTTAAATTTTTATTTATTGATTGATTCTAGAGATAGAAGAAGAGAGAGGGAAGGAGAGGGTGGGGGGAGAGAGAGACACACACATTGATTTGTTGTTCCACTTATTTATGCATTCATTGGTTGACTCCCGTTTGTCCCCTGAACAAGGATTGAACCTACAACCCTGGTGCATTGGGACAATGCTCCAACCAACTAAGTTACCTGGCCACGTTCTAATTATCCCCATTTTTTAAAAGTGAGGAAACGAAGTAATGGGGAAGTAGCCAAAGGTCACACAATAAATATGAGTTAGAGTTGGAATCTAAACAAACTGTAGAGCTCTTGCTCCTAACCATTTCTTTTTGTTCTTGCCCACTATCCTATTCCATGTGAGGGGCTTGGATTTGGGCCCAGCCACTCTACTCAAAGATATGTTAGGCATCCTTCTAGAAAAATTATTAGTGTTAGAGAGTCACTTAAAGTAAGCAGACTACACCAGGAAAAAAATGCTTACCTGCAGAACAAATGGGATTCTCTCCAGAAGTTTTGAACCTAAAAAGAGAGAGAGAGTATGTTGAATACAATTAGATACCCACTATATATTTGCAGTTATCAAAACTTGTATACTCCTCATTAAGGATAAGTCAATGCCAGATATTTCCTCCTTCCCTCCTTTCCACAAATATTATTAAGTACCTACTATGTGCCAGCCAATGTGCATAGGTCTTGAGGATACAAAAATACAAAGTAAATGTCTCTATCTATGGTCTAGTTGGGAGAGAGATACTGTATGTAAACAAATGTGAACCACAGGATAGTACTGATCCAGAACAAAAACATGTACAAGATTGGGTGGAACACAAAGGAAAGTGTGATCATTTCCACCAGGGAGGTGAAACTATTTGAGCTGAGCTCTAAAAATTAACTGTTTTGGATTATTTACCCTAACAGGTAAAGCATTCTAAGCAGAGGGATAAAGTGGTGTGTTTAGGGAACAGCAAGCAGCTGGATGTAAGTGGAATTTAAGCTGCAGAGAAGGGAACAGAGTGAAAGAGGTAATAGGGAGTCAGGTTATAAAGAACCTCGTATGTTGTGCTAAGGAGTTTGGTCTTTATTCTGTGTAGGCAGTGGGAAGCTCCTGGCAGAGTTTAAGCACAGGAGTGATATGATCAAGATTAAGATTTTTGGGGGGATCAATTGGGATAAAACTTTAGACAATAAAAAAAAAATGCATTAGAGGTAAAAAATAATTAAGTTTTGGAAAGTTAACCCTGGCAGTAGGTGAGAAATGAATGGGAAGAGGTGAGACTGAGGCAAGAGAACCAGTGAGGTGGTTCTTATAATAGCCTTGCATTATTAGAACATGTTCAGGGAAGATGGAGAGGAAGGGACAGCAATGAGAGCTAGACTGGATACAGAAGCCAGTGGATATGGAGGAGAATAAAATGGTTCTGTTTGGCCCTGGCCAGGTGGCCCAGTTGGCTGGAGTGTCATCCTGTACACCGAAAGGTTGCAGGTTTGATCTCTGGTCAGGACACAATGGGAGGCAACCCATCAATGTTTCTCTCTCACATCAATGTTCTTTCTGTCTCTCTCTCATGCTTCCTCTCTCTAAAATCAATAACAATAATAATAATAATAATAAATAAGTAAATAATTTACAATAGTTCTGTTTGGTTGACTAGGTAATTAGAGTATTTTAATTCAGTATCCTGCAAAGCTTTGACACTCAACTGTGGGACAAGTTAGAGACAAGCAGATCTGTGATTAAATGCTGATTCCACCATTTCCAAACTGTGACCTTAGGCAAGTTGTTTTGTGTCTCTGTAACACAGTTATTTCATCTCATGGGACTGAAAATGTATCTTAAACTCTCTGAGCCAGTTTCCTCTTTTTTATTTTAAATTTATTGATTTCACAGAGAGAGAAAGAGAGAAGGAAGGAAGGGAGGGGGGAGAGAGAGAGAGAGAAAAACATCAATGTCAGAGAGATACATTGATTGGCCGCCTCCTGCACACACCCCCACCTAGGCCTGGATCGGGCCTGTAGCCCAGATACATGCCCTTGATCGGGAATCAAACCCAGATCCTTCAGTCCTCAGGCTGATGCTCTCAACACTGAACAACACTGGCCAGAACCATTCATAGATTCGTGTATGTGCCCTGACTGGGGATTGAACCCAAAATATTGGCATATCTGGATGACACTAACCAACTGAGCTACCTGGCCAGGGCCAGATACCTCTTTTGTAAAATAACAATATTTATATATTTGTCCTGTAGTGTTTTTTGTTAATGAGAGAACATGTAAAATGCCTAGCATGGTGCCATAGTAAATGCATATTAAATAATTGACTGATTAATAGAAAAATAGATTAAGATGGAAAGGGAATAAGAGGAAAAGGCTTCAATCAATATAAGGGATTAAAGAAATCATCCAGGCTCATGTGGTCCAGGAAGATATTCAATTCATTGTTTTACATCATGTGGCTGCCACACATAAGACATTCAGTGGATATCTGATGAATAGAGAAATAAACTGCTAAATGCTCCTCATTATCATCCGGAGAAAAAACAATGGGGAGGTAGCATACTGTGTATACAGAAGAGTGAAAAAACAACTTGGGTTTGAATCCTAACTCCAACTCATATTAGCTAGGTCATCTTTGAGCAATTGATCTACCATTTTGAACCTCAGTTATTTATGCATAAAATTGTGGTAATATCACCTGTCTCACCAGATAATTATGAAGAACTATTAATTTATTAAACAAATATTTATTAAATGCCTACTATGTGTCAGACACCATTCTAGGCCCTTGGGATATAGCAATAAACAAAACTAGCAAGTCTTTATACATATGATGATTATATTCTAGTGGGCAGGGTGAGGAAGACAGATAATTTAAATAAATATACACATACATATATATAAAATGTGTCAGGTGGTGATACCTGCTTTGAAAAATAAAGCAAGGTAAGGGGATAGAGATTGATGGGAGGTGTAGTTAGGGAAGGCCTCCCTGATGAGATAAAGATAACATTTGGGCACAAACCTGAATAAAGTCAGAGGACAAACCATATGGCTATCTGAGGGGAGAATGTGCAAAGACCCTTAGGTGGGAGAGTGCTTAGGTCAAGGAATAGAAAGGGAGCCAGTGAGTAAGTAGTAGTATACAATGAGGGAACAGATTAGATAAAGACTTGTAAGCCATGGTAGGACTGTAGAACTTACCTTGACTAAGATGGGAAAGTCTGAGAGAGAAGTAACATGAGCTAACTTGATTTCAAAAGAATCACTCTGATTTTAGTGCGAAGGATAGAAGACAAAAGTGAAGGCAGTGAGACCACTTAGAAGGCAGCATAATTGTAGTTAAGAAGATAAGGAGCCGGTCCATAGTAGTTTAGCAAAACAGAAACCTGAAATTGGTTTAATTCTATATTTCAAAAGTTGAGCCAACAGGATTTGTTAAAGAATTGGATGTAGAGTGAGAGAAATAACAATGTCAAGGATCACTCCAAGGATTCTGACCTAAGCAACTAGATGAATGGAGTTAACCATTCACTGAGAATGGATAAAGAGCAAGATGGCAGGCCCTAGCTGGTTTGGCTCATTGGATAGAGCGTCAGCCTGCGGACTGAAGGGTCCCAGGTTCGATTCCAGTCAAGGGCACATGCCTAGGTTGTGGGCTCGACCTCCAGAAGGAGGCGTGCAGGAGGCAGCTGATGAATGATTCTCTATTTCCCTCTCCCTCTCTGAAATCAATTAAAAAAAAAAAAAAGGCAAGATGGCAGAGGTGTTCATGCTCAAGATGCTTAGTAGACATGCAAATGTAGATGATGAAAGAAAAATGCTGTGTGAACTACCTGGCAGAATGCAAATGTTAACTATATTTAACTATTGTTATTAATATCCTTACCTTAAGAGAGGAAAGGCTTTCTTAAAAATGATATCGTTCTTCAAACACAGCACCTACAGCAAAATAGCCATGTTAGGACAATCTTAAGCACTGATAAACTTCCAAGCATCTCTTCACAAAGAGGCTAGAACTCATAGCACACAAACCAAAAGGGCCCAAAGTCTCTTGTCAGGCAAAGAAGCTGTCCTATAGTTAATATTAAATATGTAGGCAAACCAAGGTCATCTTTTTTTTTCTTATTCCACCCCCTACAGAAAATGCTCAAAAAACAGAAGCCCCCCTTCCATGCTGTCCCCTGGGGGGCGCACTTTTTGTTTTTTAAAGAAAAAACCTTATTTCCCCTTTCTAATTTGATCTATTTTTCTAATATTGATCAACAACTATGATGCTTCTGCCAAGCACAAGCACCATGCAACAGACTTTCTTAACTTCTTCCCTAATTCTCAGAACACTTGAAAGCAATTTTACAGGTGAGGTAACTAAGGCCCACTGCAGTTATAGCCCAAGATATTATAGCTAATAAGTAGCTAAGAGGACTGTTTTACTGCAACGGCTATGCCTCTATTACAACACACGATTTCTCTCAATAGTAGCAATAGTGATACCAACAGCAACAAAACAGTAATGAAAGGAGGCAGGAGAAATGGGAGCTTTTCTCCCTGAGACTCCCCGCTCCCCAGTTATTTCAATCTCAGTCTGTCCTACCGGGCACCCACTCAAAAGATCACCAGTATAGCTTTACGAAGGGAGTATTTAACAAAGAGGAAGTCTTTTTATAAAGTAACTAGAAAATAAATATTAAATGTCCTTAAGGTACATAAAGATAAAATCCTATCCACTGTGGGTAACAATTTCAATTCCTTCAATATGTATTTGTTAAAAGCCTGTTATACAAAAACAAAGGAAAGTCTGAGAAACTGTCACAAAAAATAGGCGCCTAAGGAGACATGACAACTAAATGTAACATAATATCCTGGATGGGATTGTGGGGCAAACAAAGGACATCAGATTTTTTTAAAAGAAAGAATAATGAATAAAGTGTGGACTTTAATAATAATATATCAATGCTAGTTCATTAATTATGGAAAATGTGCCATACTAATTTAAAATAATAATAGGGAAAACTAGATGTGAGGTATATGGGAATTCTCTGTACAATCTTTGCAACTTTTCTGTAATTCTAAAACTATTATAAAATAAAGTTTATTTTTAAAAAGACTATTATCAAATAAATAAACAAAAAGACTATTATGTGCCAAATACTGTACTGTGCTGAATATTAAAGGGAATATAAAACAAAATGTGCCCGGCTGGCATGGCTCAGTGGTTGAGCATCGACCTATGAACCAGGAGGTCACGATTCGATTCCTGGTCAAGGTATATGCCTGGGTTGTGGGCTGGATTCCCAGTGTGAGGCATGCAGGAGGCAGCCGATCAATGATTCCCTTATCGTTGATGTTTCTATCTCTCTCTCCCTCTCCCTTTCTCTGTGAAATCAATAAAAAAATATATTTAAAAAATAAAAACAAAATGTAACAACATGGATAAACTTTGAAAATATTATGCTAAGTGACAGAAATCAGTCACAAAGGCCAAATATTGTATGACTACATTTATATAAAACTAGAGGCCCGGTGCACGAAATTCGTGCACGGGGGGGGTGTCCTTCAGTCCGGCCTGCAATGCCAGCGTCCCGAGCCCCGGCCTCTGGCCAGAGGCCCCTCCCTCCCTCCGCATGGCCAGGGCTCAGGACACTGGGCTCACATTGCCAGGGTGACGCCGCCAGCGTCCCGCCCCAGCCACTATGGGCACTTCCAGCTTTGTGGCTGAGTGATGGTTAATTTGCATATTACCCTTTTATTAGATAGGATACTGGGAATAGGCAAATCTATAGTGAAAGTGGATTAGTGGTTGACTAGGGCTGAGGATCTGAAGAGCTAGGAATGACCGCCAAGGTATATGGGTTTTTTTTTCGATGATGAAAATGTTCTAAAATTGATTGTAGTGATGGTTGCACAACTCTGAATATATTAAAAGCCATTGAATTGCACATTTTAAATAGGTGAATTGTATAGTACTTGAATTATATATCAATAAAGCTGTTAAAATATGTAAGCACAGCCCTGGCAGGTGTGGCTCGGTTGGTGAAGTGTCATCTGGTACACCATAAGGTCAGGGTACAAGGTTGCAGGTTCAGTCACCCAATCCTGGCATGTGTGGAAGGCAACTGATGGATGTTTTACTCTCACATCTATGTTTCTCTCTCTCTCTCTCTCTCTCTCTCTCTCTCTCCCTTCCTTTCTCTAAATTCAATTTTAAAAAGTTGGGCAAGAAATGTAAGCACAATCCCTATCCCATAGTTTAAATGGCTGGGGATATGGTATACATTTCTATCAAACAGCTAAGCAATAGTATAAGCATTATATGATTAAGTCACACTAAGTCGTATGAACAAGCACTTCTGGCAGGAAATCCAGGCAGAGATGGCCAGAAGAAATTCTTAGCTTTTGGGTTATTAAAGACATTGCTGAGAATTTGCTCAAAGACATGAGCCTTCTTCCCAGACAAAAACATATAGGCATGAATATACATACCACTTCAAAGGATTGACTAAAACTCTTAACATCCCCCATAGATCAGTATGCTAAACCAAGAGATCCTTAGGGGCAAGGGTAATGTACTGTCATATTCCTCTTAGGCATATTGTAGACATTCAATCAAGGTTTGTTTTGGTGAATAAATAAATGGTTAGAAAGAAGTGATAAGCAATGCTACCACCTATTGAATGCCTCTTGTGTGTCTAAATCATAATTCCCTTATAAGTATTATTATCCCATTTTTGCAGTTGAGGAGACTTGAGATTAAGTAATTTACCCAAAGCCAAACAACTACTATCAAAACTAGCATAGGATCTTAGGTTTCTCTGATTCAAAGAAAATAATTTTCTATTTTACACCCTCTCTCACATAAATGAAATAAATGTTTTGGTGCTTAGGAAATGTTCAAATTTAGGAAAAGTCTCCCAGAGTATGTGAGGTCATGATGAATAGAACAAATAGGAAGGAAGAACAAAGTACATAGACAATCCTAAAAATCACAATTAAATCAGATACTAAAAGACTTTGTAAAGTATGTGTGCAAAATGCTTAACCTAACATAAAAGACAGAGAGTAGGCAACTGTGAGGCCCAGGAAACAGGACGCCAGCTGGCTCCCCCACCTCTAGCCACCATATTGTGGCCCTTAAGAAGGAAAATAACTGCAAAGGACTACTCATGGTTAACTGGGCACAGCAGCCATTAGGGACAGAGGCCTCTGATGCACTCTGCATCTCAGGGGAAAGGTACAGACTGAGTTACCAACCTCCTGCACTGTGTTCAGAGTCAACCATTATAAAGGAGTTCCTAGTAACTGTATTTTGACCAATGGGCTGAGACCTGCCTCATCCAATCAGAACTGCTCAACCACATCCTCATTTGCATACTTACTGACCAATTAGAGCAACTCCATAATGACCAATTAGAATATGGGATTCTGACCAATCAGAGCAGTGCTAATTGAACCAATCAGAATGTGCAAATTTGGATTCCTCATTTGCATAAAAATGGACCTATCAGGGATCAGGGCAGGGACTTTATATAAAGGGGCCTCCCCTTTGTCTTCATGGAGTGAACTTTCAGTTTCCACCAGAGGCTGTGTTTCCCGGGTTTGCAAGCTGTTCATATGAGTCAAGTTTCTGCCCCTTCACCCCATCCTAAACTGGGGGCTCCTGTTGGGGTTGGATTGGTGGCAGCAACCTTTTGTCAACAGTACCTTGGCTAGTGCTGCCCTCTGAAGTTATACCAAATGACTCTAAGGTTCCTCCAGTCCCAAGATCTGTCAACCATCATCACAAGCAGAACAGAAATCCAGTGAACAGAATATATTCTTAAATGGGTCACTTCATACAGAGGAAGCATTGGATGGGAAGGAAGATCTAGATGAGACTGATTTTTCCTCACTTTAATTGTTCAGAGTCACTACAATAGCAAAGGATGTAATTATCTAAAAGCCAGGCTTAAAGGCTGACAACTTTCTGGAAGACATTCAAACTGTGGTGTGAATGCTACTTCCTTTCAGCTCTGGGAAATGTGCTCCTCTCCCTGCAATGCTCAGCATTATTTATCAGGACCAAAGTAATCTATTTTGGGACTGCATCCACAAATACCCCCTCCTCCCAGTCAGCAAATGAAGAGCAGCTCCAGCTCTGGAGCAAATGGAAGAAGAGGGCAGTCATGCTAGTGAATGAATGAATGAGGACACAGCTGCCACAATGGAATATAAAAATACTTGTCCCAGGAGCTTGGGAGCCAAGAACTGGAAAGATTTCACAGCTACCAAAAAAGCAAAGTCAGGGGGAAAAACCTTATAGTTCACTAGAGGCCCAGTCCACGAATTTTCGTGCACTCAGCAGGGGCGGGAGGGGGGGTCCCTCAGCCCAGCCTGCACTCTCTTGCAGTCCGGGAGCCCTCAGGGGCCTAAGCCGCAGTCTGGCCTCCCTCTGCGAGAGGCGACTGGCGGGCCAATCAGGGGACAGCACCGGCTGGTGAGCAGCCAGCCCTGCCCCCCTATCACCCTTTCGCGGTCACCGCCGCCAGTCGCCGCTGCCGCGCCCCCCCCCCCCCATCGCCATCCCCTCCCTCTGCCTGCTGGCACCCGCCTTGGCTGGCCTGGCACCACTTCACTCGCCGGCCCCGCCCCACCCACCCCCGCCAACCGGTCGTTCCGCAGTTCGGTTGTTTTGCATATTAGGCTTTTATTCTATAGGACTAGAGGCCCAGTGCACGAAATGCGTGAATGGGTGGGAGGTCCCTCAGCCCAGCCTGCACCCTCTCCAATCTGGGACCACTCGGGGAACGTCTGACTGCCGGTTTAGGTCCGATACTGCACATCCCTCTCACAATCCGGGACCACTGGCTCCTAACTGCTCACCTGCCTGCCTGCCTGATCACCCCTAACCACTCTGCCTGCCTGCCTGATCCCCCTAACTGCTCTCCCCTACCAGCCTGATCGCCCTAACTGCTCTCCCCTGCCAGCCTGATCACCCCTAACCGCCTCTGCCTCGGCCCGCCAACGTGGCTTTGTCTGGAAGGACGTCTGGAAGGTTGTCTGGAAGATGTCCAATGTAATTAGCATATTACCCTTTTATTAGTATAGATGGGCAGCCTTAGACACCAGAGCCCCAGGGTGGGTGGTGCCAGCAGTGGGTCAGGGGCCCATGAGGAAACAACTGAGAGGTGTTTTATGAAGATTAACAGAATATATTTGTATATTAACAAATATTATTTAAAAGAGCATTTTTACTACTACTTATTGAATACATCCTTTGTGCTAAGCACTTTACACATATTATTTCAATTAATCTTTATACCAAAGATAGAGTCATTATTGAGATAATTGTCTGTTTTATAATGTGTTTTTATTAGCTATGGTTCCTCTTAGCTATGGAACCATAGCTTATCAGTGCTGTAGTAGAAAATACAGAGGCTTAGGTTCCATAGCTCAAAGTTATAAACTTGGTCAGAGGTGCCAAGAATTCAACCCCAAGTCTGACTGAATCCAAAGCCCATGATTGACATTTTGCCACTTACCTCTTGAAAGAGTAATACCAATTCATATTAGTGAAATTAATATGCTAATAATAGCCTAAATAATCCTATTTGTTAAGCACCTGCTATATGCCAAACATCATTTCCTTTATTGCTCACAACGATTCTGTGAGATAGATATTTCTATTCCGTTTTACTGTGAGGATACCAAAGCTCAGAAAGGTGAATTAATATGCCCAATGCACATAGCTAGTAGATGTGTTCTAGCAGACCTTTTTCTAAGTTCTTTCAAAACTGTTTTTGTTTATAGTTTTCCTCTAGCCTTTCTCATCTGATGTTGAGGTTGTTACATGGCTATGACTTAAAGAATGACAGACTATCAAAGTCGGTCTTTGCACTGAGTCTTTATGGCAGTTAGGGGCACAGGTTATAAATTCACAAAGACCTGGGTTTGAATATTAGCACTTCCATTTTACTAGCTGTATAGGCAAGGCACTTAAGGAATTCATGGCCTCAGATACTGTATGATTTCATTTATATGAAATGACCAGAACAGACAAACCCATAGAGACAGAAAGTAGATTAGTGGTTACCAGGGGTTTGCCAGGGCTACTGGGGAATGATAAGTGACTTGTTATGAGTACAGGGTTTCTTTTTTGGAGTGATGAAAATATTCTGGAACTAGATAGTGGTGATAGCTGCACAGTTTTGTGAATATGCTAAAAACCACTTAGTTGTCCACTTTTAAAGGGTGAATATTATGATATGTGAATTATATCTCAGTATTTTAAAAAAAAGAAATAGCTGGCCTCACATCATAACTGCTAGACGGACCAATTCCCTAACGTCCTCCAGGACTAAATTCAGTTTCAAAATACCTGTGGTCATCTCCTGAACTGTAAGCCCACTCCCCTACTATCTCCCCAACTCTCATCCCCGTACTTCTCTGCACATTCTCCCTTGATCCAAGCCCCACTGCTTCTCTCCCAATTTCCTTGGGCCCTCTGAAATTCCCAGTGTGTTCTCATTTCAAGGTTTTTGCACATGCTCTCTATCATAAAAAAAAAAAAAATGTTCTATCATTCTTTAAGTCATAGTCATGTAACAACCTCAAGAATACTTTCCTGACGGTGCAGACTTGCTTGGATCCTGCTGTTACACATCCATACAACACCCAGAATCTTTCTTTTGTGGCATTTATCACACAAAGTTACATATTTAATTCATCTGCCTCTTTCATGGAATACAAGTTCCATGAAAACAGGAAAAGCTACATCCCAGCAACTAGCACATTTTCTACACATAGCAAGTGCTCAATAAACATTTTTAAAAATATTTTTTAATTGATTTCAGAGAGAGAGAGGAAGAGAGACAGAAACATCCATGATGAAAATCATTGATCAGCTGTCTCCTGCATGGCCCCAAACCGGGCATCAAGCCTGCAACCTGGCTGGGAATCGAACTGTGATCTCCTGGTTCATAGGTCGACGCTCAGCCACTGAGCTACACCAGCTGGGCTCAATAAATATTTACTGGTCGAATTAATAAATGCCTCCAAACCTTACTTCTATATCTCTAAAGAGGTTATAAAAATATTTACCTCATAGAATTGTTTATATGATTAAATTAGATAATATATAAAAAGGGCTTAGCAAGTGCAAGGCACATTGTTAATAGTAGAATAAGTAGCATTGATGATAGCGGTGGTGATTGTTCAGCTCCTCATTTACTAAACAATATATATCTTAGTGTGTGACGGGTGCTGAAGATAAAACCATGCACAAAATAGAAAAATGTCCCTGTTCTCCACTTACACTCTAGTAGTGACCAGGATATAGTGAACTTCTTGACAATTTTCCAGGGATTTTGGACCCCCTGCCCTTCTAGGCACTGTACATTTGTTTCCTATTTCCTATCTTCTTATGTCCTCCTAATTCATGTCTGTTGATTTGTCACTTATTCATATGAACTCTGCTCCATGTTAGCCCTCAATGGTTTCACTTGAACTATGAGATCTGTACCCATAGTTGAGTTGCTCTTTCTGGGCTGTCATCTTGATCAATCAATATGTATTCTGGGTTTGATGAAAATCAGCATTAGTGTCTTAGTCAGATTCACCCTGTTCTACTACTTTTTTAAAATGTTTTTTATGTCAGAGAGAGAGGAAGGGAGAGAGCGATAGAAACATCTATCTCTATTGGTGTTTATTAATTTCAGAGAGAGAAGGGAAAGAGAGATAGAAACATCGATCGGCTGCCTCCTGCACGCTCGTACCGGGGACTGAGCCAGCAACCTGGGCATGTGCCCTGACTGGGAATGGAACTGGCAACCTCTTGATTCATAGGTCGATGCTAAACCACTGAGCAACACAGGCCAGGCCTGTACTACTTCTACTGACCCAAGGAGGTATATGATTCCATCCAGTATTATTCCAGTAAAGCTAGGCTTCTCACTCATCTAAAATTTGAGATTATTATAAGCTAAAAATGTCTTAGAGTCCCAAAGAAAGATAATTGAGCTAGGAGTTTGAAGTACTATTCTTAGCTCTGCCAAGTAGATACCATGTAATGTCAACATTTATTCAATCACTTATTCATTCAATATTTATCAGGTACCTACTATAGATGAGTACATACAGACATGAAGAAAATACAGTTGCCTACCTTTAAATATTTCTAGTGAGGATGACGGATGTACAAATTATTTATTACATTGCAATGTGAGATCAGTATGATGGACTGTATAGGTCACAAAAAAGGAAGGATTGACAACTGGGAAGGTTGTTTCATTCTTCATTTCACAGATTAGGAAAACCAAGATTAGTATCAAAGTAAGGAGATGTGAAATACTCAGAAAAGGAAAGGCAGTGGGGTCTTAGAGAGGTAAAATCTAGGCTGTTGTCTCAGTACTACCACTTAAGAGGCTATTGTCCTATAGCAAGGAGTTCATTCATTCAAGCATTCAGGAAAACAGTTGAGAACCTATTATGTACCAGGCAGTGCTAGTAGCGTCCATATCCTCATCTTGTACCTGCTAGGATCATCTTAAAATATTATGAAGATCAAATTAAATTATGCAGATGAAGCCATTTATTAATTATAGAATAATGTCAACATTCCTATTTGTATAGTCCTTCATACCTTACAAAGTAGTCTTACATTATCTTCTATAATCTCTTAGATTATAAACAACAATTTCATATAGTGGGCATCACGATACGCATTTTACAGATGTGAAACTGAAGCAGAGAGAGGTCAAATAACCTGCCTAAGGTCATACAACTAGCAAGAGAGAGAACCCCATTGGTTTTCTCTGTAACTGTAAAGTATTAACTAACACTCCCAGACAGGCTGAGACAAGGATGGTCATAAGACTGCACATGATTAGGTGTCAAAACATAATACCAGTTAGGAGTTCAGAAAATAAACAGGCGCGTTAGCTGGAGTAATCAGAAACATTTTGTGGAAAAGATGAGGTGAACTGGGCCTGAAGGATGGAGCATTTGGATAGGTGGTGAGGGCACTTCAAATGAGAAGGCTCCACAAGATCAAGGATCAGGAATTAAGCATTTGGCAAATAAAGGACAAAGCAGCGGGCAGATGAAATAGTCTACGAAGGGGTCTAGAAGGGGCAGTGGCATCAGACTATATGCCCTTAAGTGATGGCCTAAGGACAGATTTCCATGGGCTCCCCTGGAGTACAGAATGGTCAAAAACATATTCCTTGAAAAATGATCCCTCCCTTTCAGCATTCCTCAGAATCAAGGCAAACAGAGAAGGTGCATGGAGTCACCAATCTATCTGACTGTCTTTAACTAAAGAAGTTTGAAACTTTCTGATTTTTTTCTATTCTCCTTTTACTAGATCTGGCCCAATTCTCACAATTTGGCTAAAGTGAACAAACAGCGAGTTATTTCACACAGAATGAAGTGAGGCTTGGGCCCTTAAGGAAACAAAGCTAGAGAAATTCAGGGGCTGCCCCAAGATAATTACTAGTAGATCCATGAGCAGCAATGAACATGCTAATCTGTGCATCATGGAACTATAGTCTCCACAATTAATACCTAAAATAAAATTTTGACATAAATTACTGAAAAATAAGTTATTATTCTGAGAAGCATGATACAACTGAAAGAGCACAACTGAAATCTGTTCGACCTGTTAAGAGGACAAGGGAAGGCCAAGGAATGCCTTTATAGTGGTTCTTATGGTTTTACTGCAGTCACTTAAGGTTTCATAAGTAAACATGTATTTTATTACCACCCTTCCCTTACCGCCAAGTGGCCTCACATCCCAATCAGTTCAACAAGTAAAAAACAGTATTCTTAGAAAAAATTCTGGAACTTGATGAGTTAATACAAAAATAAAATGACCTGCTCTAAGTCATACTGGGACCTATCCTGGTGTGGTGACTCCCATGGAGGGGACCTTCTCTTTTCAGGCCACTGGGCGGCGAGGGTAGAATTGCGTGGCGCGCAGAACCGTGCGGCCGAGGGCACCCGGAGTGGAGAGGAGGGAGCGCAACGCTTTGATTACAAGGCGCCGCATGTGCTGCCGGGAAGAGCCTCGTTTTCGCCATTTTCTATACCCGGATGTCTGCAGAGGCGGTGATCGTCCGGGCCACCTCCCAGCCCTGCTCTCCCCCCCACCTCCCCCGCGCTCGGCGTGCGTGGAACCCACGTTACCTTCCTCAGAGTTCCGTTCATCCTTTGCTGCTGCGGCCTGTTATTGTGCAAAATGAAAATCAACCCAAGCAGCCGCAGTCCCCGGGCGGCTCACAACACTGACGGGCTGGCCTTGATCGGGTCCCGTAACAATATCCGACCGAGACTCACTCAATTCCCGCAGCACCTTGGTTCCGGCAGCTTCTGAGACTTGATGTCCAGAAATCCTCTGCAGACTCCGCCCTCGCTACAGCTCAAGTATCACCTTCACTGCTTTCTCCACGCAGAATTAATTGCTATCTCTTGTCGCCCAGATATGTGGCACACAATTCTGCTGTTTTGTCTACCATACTATATGTTGCTTCTGCCTCTTTCCCATATTTGATTCTGAGTTCCTCAAGGACTGAGATCCTGTCTGATTAATTCATTCAGGCGCCTAGCACAGGACATGGAGAGCAGACTTCTAACCTCTGTTTCAAAGCTTATTAATCCTCCCCGCCCAAAAATAAATAAATAAATAAATAAATAAATAAATAAATAAATAAAATAAAAGCTGATTAATCATAAGTAAGCTTTTCTGACATTCACTTGCCTTGTAGCCCTGAAAGGATACCTCAGTTAGTTAGAGCAATGTGCCAATATGCCAAGATTGCTGGTTCGATCCCCGTCAGGACATGTACAACAATCAACCAGTGAATGCATAAATAAGTGGAAAAACAAATCAATGTTTCTTTCTCCCTCTCTCTAAAAAATAATAATAGTTGATAATAACTATTCTTTAGAGTGACCACTATGGGCAATGCATTATGCTAGGTACTTAACTGTGAATTTACCTCTTTAGATAGTCGCTTAGAAACTCTGCCTCAGTTTACCTACATAGCCCTTTGTAGCTCCTTAGAATTTAAGCCTAGGAAGGATTGATAAAGCAATAGGATAAAAAATCTTGACAGGGCTTCTGACAACAAACCAGACTCCCTATCACTGAAGCCCCAATCATATTTACCAGTTTTTACACCTTGCTAAGAACAACAATAATAACAAAACAGTAGTAGTAGCAGCAATAATAATAATAATAATAATAATAAAAGCAACAATAAAAATAACTGCATATTTGTTATTTCACTTGATGTTCACCTTTTTTTTCACTTGATACTGCCTTTATGTGACCAAGTACTTCCTTCATACACAGAGTTTTTGTGTCTGTGATTGGAAATCTCCATTGCTTTATAACTGTTTATGACTTGGTCTCCCTACTGATCTCTATGAGCCACTTTTTTTTAAAATGTATATATTTGCCTGAGCCAGTTTTGCTCAGTGGATAGAACATCGGACAGCAGACTGAAGGGTCCCGGGTTTGATTCTGGTCAAGTTCAAGAGCATGTACCTTGTTTGCAAGCTCAATCCCTGGCTCTGGTCAGCAACTAATTGATGTGTCTCTCTCACATTGATGTTTCTCTCTCTGTCTCTCTTCCTCCCTTCCACTCTCTCTAAAAAAAATTGGTGGAAAAATATCCTCAGGTGAGGAATAACAAAAACAAGTATATATTTAAGGTGCCTAATATGATGATTTGATATACATAGTGGAATGATTATTACAGTTAAGCTAGTTAAAATATCAACTCCTTACATAGTTACCTTTTTTGTATGTGATGAGAACACCTAAAATCTACAGTCTTAGCATTTCTAGTATTTAATACAGTATTTTTAACTAGAGTCATCATGCTGTACATTAGGTCTCTAGACTTATTCATCCTATATAACTGGAACTTTGTAACCTTTGAACAACATCTCCTATTCTCTCCCTCACCCCTCACCCCACACCAAGCCCTGGTAACCACCATTCTATACTTTGCTTCTGTGAATTTGACTATTTTAGATTCCATATATAAATGAGATCAGGGAGTATTTGTCTTTCTGTGCATGGCTTATTTCATTTAGCATAAGGTCCTCCAGGTTCATCCATGTTGTTGCAAATGACAGGTTTTCCTTCTTTTTAAAATTTAAAGAATAGATTATTGATTTTTAGAGAGTGAGGAAGGGAGAAGAGAGGAACATCAGCTGCCTCCTGCATGCCACAATCCAGGCATGTGTCCTGACCAGGAATCAAACCAGCAATCTCTTGGTGATGTCCAACCAACTGAGCCACACTGGCTGGGGCTGGTTTTCCTTCTTTTTAAAGGCTGGTGTAATCTCCCCATTTTATATCCTATATAATAAAGAGGTAATATGCAAATTGACCATCACTCCAACACCCAAGATGGCCGCCCCCATGTGATCAAAGATGGCCACCCCCATGTGGACACAAGATGGCCACCACAAGATGGCCAGCAGGGGAGGGCAGTTAAGGGGGACCAGGCCTGCAAGGGAGGGCAGTTGGGGGTGATCAGGCCTGCAGGGGAGGGCAGTTAGGGGTGACCAGGCTGGAAGGGCCTGCAGGGGAGGGAAGTTGGGAGTGACCAGGCCTGCAGGGGAGGGCAGTTGGGGGGGACCAGGCTGGCAGGGCCTGCAGGGGAGGGGAGTTGGGGGAGACCAGGCCTGCAGGGGAGGGCAGTTTGGGGGGACCAGGCTGGCAGGGACTGCAGGGGAGGGGAGTTGAAGGCGAGCAGGCCTGCAGGGGAGGGGAGTTGGGGGTGACCAGGCCTGCAGGGGAGGGCAGTTGGGGGGGACCAGGCCTGCAGGGGAGGGGAGTTGGGGGAGACCAGGCCGGCAGGGGAGGGCAGTTAGGGGTGACCAGGCCGGCAGGGGAGGGCAGTTAGGGGCAATCGGGCCGGCGGGGGAGCAGTTAGGTGTCGATCAGGCTGGCAGGGGAGTGGTTAGGGGGTGATCAGGCTGGCAGGCAGAAGCGGTTAGGGGCAATCAGGCAGGCAGGCAGGCGAGTGGTTGAGAGCCAGCAGTCCTGGATTGTGAGAGGGATCTCATATTGCAGAGGCTGCAGGCTGGGCTGAGGGACACACCTCCCCTCCTCCCCCCATGTACGAATTTCATGCACCAGGCCTCTAGTATACTTTATATATATTTTATACTGCTTTCCATAACAGCTATACCAGTGATGGGCAACCTTTTGAGTTTGGTGTGTCAAACTTCGCCAAAAAACTGAGCATAACTCGGGTAGTGTGTCACTTTGAGGAAAAAACATTATTTCGCAAATGTTTCATCCTCAGGAGCAGCAAATGTTTCATCCTCGGCATGTGGCCACCTCAGTGGCCCCGTGTCATCAGAAATGGCTACGCGTGTCAGTGCTGACATGCGTGTCATAGGTTCGCCATCACTGAGCTATACTAATTTACATTCCTACCAACAGTGTGTAAGGGTTTCCTTTTCTCCACATTCTTGCCAATACTTATTAACCTTTTGCACTCGGATGTCGAGTGTGACTCGACACGGTTAGCATTAGAATAAAGGAATCGAGAAAAAAGCAAGCGAGTGCAAAGGGTTAAATGTTACCTTTCCTCTCACATTCACTTCATAGGAATCACGTGGTCCCTCCACACTGTAACGTGCACAGCCCATTATTCATGCCTTCAACACAGTGTCTTGTAACTATTTGTTTACATAAACCTTATGAAACTTCATCATAAGTGTCATGGGATAGGTATGTTTTCTCACTTTGTAGATGAAGGGAAGAAGATAGATGGCTTGCCTAAGCTTAAACAACTGGTACATAACAAATACAGGGCAACACAAAAGATTTTTAGCTCTGGAAGTCCCTTCTTATGGTCAACAACACCAAAAACAAATTAGAAGCTCTGAGATCTTCCATTGCTAACTCTAAGCCTCAAACCAACATTCTGTGAATTGGCACTTACAACAGCACACACAAATTTGGGTCATAAGCAACTTTAATGAGGAATTGACAATGAAATCAGCCTTTCCTAGATAAGAATGGTTAAGAATGGTAGCTAAATGCACTGAAGCACCAGCTTCTTCTTCAGTCCCGTAACTTTCTCCTCCCCCTCTAGGCAGATGTCTCCCAATCTTTGTTCATTCATCTTTGTACAGAAGCTGGTATTCTATTTTAAATAATTGATTTTTCTATTTTATTTTTTATATATTTTAAATTCTTTATTGTAAGTATTACACATGAAAGTATTACATATGTCTCCTTCCCCCCCCTTGACCTCTCCCAGACCATCCCCGCCCCCCAGCTCAGGCCTTCACCCCTCCCCCCTATTGTCTGTGTCCACTGGTTATGCTTATATGCATGCATACAAGTCCTTTGGTTGATCCCTTACCCACCACCCCACTCTCCCCTGTCTTCCCTCTGTTTGACCAGAAGCCGGTATTCTTAAGGGAGTATTCTTCCCTTTTCTTTGTATCCCCAGCATTTGGCACAGGTCATAGGACATAATGAAGCTCCAATAAATGTTGAATGAAATAATGAATGAGTGAATATATAAAAGTTCCTAGATGTTGTTATGGATTTTAGATTTTCCAAGATCCTGCACCACAAATAAAAGCATGGAGGAACTCTGCCTTTCTGGTTTTATTTTTACAAGCCAGCCTTCTTTAAAATCTCTTTAAAATCTCTACACACACCTATTTCAGTCCTCTGCACAACCACATCAGAGAAAGCCTTAGGGAACAAGAGAGAATAAAGGGAGGACCTTTAAAGGAATATGTTTGATCTCAAGTTAAACTTCCTTTCAAGTAATACTTCCATGGTACCTATTATAAAAAGTTTCCCAAGGGTGACACAATAGCTCTCATTTATGGCATAAGTGAAAATATAGGTATTAAGCTAACTCCAATTGAAAACTATTTTAGCTTCAGTAGGATTTTTCTGCTTCTACTTCTTTTTTTTGGTATGGTTTTAGTACAAAGAAAACCATACTTAAAAGAAAAAAATGATACAAGGCCATAGGTGGAAGAGAGCTGGCAACGCAGGAAAAATCAGAAAGGGATGGTGCTCACTCCCCAGACTTTACCAGGAGTTTTCTGCTTGTGCAGGGATGGCTGAGGGAGTGGGGATTGCCTGGCCCTGGAGAGGAGAAAGGATGATGAAAGAGGCTGCAAGAGGAAAGCTCAAGTGGTTAGTGAGGTCATAGAAGCCTGTAAGGAGGAAGGGAGAAATTGTACAGAGAACCACTCACCAAGCAGCAAGGTGTACAACTCAGTCGAGAATCTTCCTAGAAGCCCAGAACCCATGTTCAGGTTACTGGGAGAAGACCTACTGCACAAAGATCCTCCAGCATAAGGGCACTGAATCCTTATGGGCACCTGAGAGGCAATCCTCTCGCCCTTGTTCCCATCCCTTTAATAGCTTACACCACCTTTTATAGCTTACAGCATGACTCAACATAAGAAAAACTTTTCTAATGAACTAGGAAGAATCCTTTGTAGTTGTTGCTGCCCAAGCCCCAGATATCACAAGTGTATTGAAAAATAGAAACAGAGCCCGGCCAGTGTGGCTCAATGGTTGAGAGTCAACCCATGAACCAAAAGGTCATTGTCAATTCCCAGTCAGGGCAGGCTTGATCCCCAGTAAGGGGTGTGCAGGAGGGCAGGAAGCAGCTGATGGATGTTTCTCTCTCATTGATGTTTCTATCTCTCTATCCCTCACCCTTCCTCTCTCTCTAAAAATCAATAAAAACATATTTTTAAAAAGTAGAAACAGAAAATCCTTAATTTCATTCTAACAAACTAGTGTAGTCCTCCTGCCTGGCAGTCTGAGATTAGGAGACACAGGTGCAGATTTTACAAAATCATGATGGGGAGGCCAATTTTGAAATAAATTCCTCAGAAAATAGTAATACCTCCTTGACCTAGTGAAATAGGAGCTTCTAACCTTCATTTTCAACTATCCTCTCTGTTCTTATTTGAATGCCTCCTCCTTTTTTTTAAAATAATATATTTTTGTTGATTTCAGAGAGAAAGAGAGATAGGAACATCAATGATGAGAGAGAATCATTGATCCACTGCCTCCTGCATGCCCCACACTGGGGACGGATCCTGCAACCTAGGCATATATCCTGACTGGGAATCGAACTGTGACCTCCTGGTTCATGGGTCAATGCTCAACCACTGAGCCACACCAGCTGGGCGAATGCCTCCTCTTCTTTACCTTCACATCTACTTCCCAACATCCACTTTCACTGTCTCTCATCTGAACTGTTGTGCTGGCTTCTAATTCATCTACCAGCCTTTAGTCTCATTCATATTCTAGTTCATTTCCAAAGGTAGCCTTCCTGAAGCTCAGATCATGAAGATCATGATTTAAAACCAAAATAGATAAACAACAAACAAATAAATAAATAAGTAAAGCCCTAGCCAGTTTTGCTCAGTGGGCCCGTGGACTGAAGGGTCCTGGCTTAGATTCCGGTCCAGGGCACATACCTCAGTTGCAGGCTCCCAGCCCTGGTCGGGAGCAGGTGGGAGGCAACCAATCATTGTGTCTCTCTCATATCGGTGTTTCTCTCTGTCTCGCCCTCTCCCTTCCACTCTCTTTAAAAATCAATGGAAAAAATATCCTTGAGTAAGGATTAAAAAATAAAAATACAAACAAATAAATGAAACCAAAAATAGATAAAAACAAAGCAAAGGCTTCAATAGCTACATACGGACGGCCCTCCAATTTAACAACACTTCTTATCTTGGCATTCATAGCTCTTATGATTTATCTCCAATTTACCATTCCAGCTACTCCTACTTATATACCCTTTGCTTCTACACTGATAACTCTGTTCACCATCTTTTCCTACACTCCCTTCTGGACTTTTCATTTGTATTATAGTTATTTGCAGATGTGTTTCTCTGATCACCAGGGCTTGCTCCTGATTTTAGAATCCTTGTCTGATTCAGCATTGTGTTTCTCTCAGCATCTTTATAGCATGGACATAGAGGAGGCACCAGGAATATTTGTGGACGAACATTGGACTTGCCGAAGAACACTAACACTTTGCACCCAAGGTTTACTAATCAAATGGTTCTCATGATAAGCTTCTAATTGAGTCTCTGAGAGCCTTCCTTTAAAAAAAGAAAAATATACTGTAAAAATGTGGAAAAGACCAAAAAGTAAATTAAAACAAAACAAAAAATCCACACCAGCCAAAGACAATCAGGATATTAACATTTCATTGTATTTCTCCTTTTAAAAATAGTTTCAATATAGACTGCTTCCAATTTTAGAGGCATTTTTGTTTCCAGTATATTCTGATATAAACTGTTCCCTAGTTTATTAAAATGCATTGCAAATATCATTTTATAGCTGCACAATATTCATACCTAATAAAATGGTAATATGCAAATTACCATCACTCCGCTACGCCCACGATTGGGCTGGCTGGAGGCGCGGGGGGCGGGACTCAGGGTGGCCGATTGGCTGGCGGTAGGAGCGGGGGGCGGGGACTCGCCCCCGCTCCTCCCGCCAGCTTAAATGCCCGCGCTGCGGAAGACGCTGGTGGCCGATTGCGTGGCTGCTGGCACCAGTTTTCCACCAGCAGTAGTTTTCCTCTGGCCACCCGCCCGATCGGAGCGCCTCCCGATCGGAGTTCCTCTCGGGGTGGCCGATCGTGCTGGCGGGAGGCGCTCTGATCGGCGGGTGGCCAGAGGAAAACTGCTGCTGGCGGATAACTGGTGCCGGCAGCCAGGTGAAGGAAAAGTCTATTGCACGAAACTTCGTGCAACGGGCTCCTAGTCTATTATAAAGATGTACCATTGGATCCTAAGTTTTTTACTTTTAATATTACAGATTATACTAAATTTTCATGTTAATATTACTTTCTTATGATAGCTATTAGGAGAAGTAGAATTAGTTCTATATAGATTAATTTTGAGGCTATTGGCATATTTTGCCAAATAGCTATATTTACTTGTTTCTTGTTTTACCACACCTTTATAATAATTGAATTTTAATATATTTGAAAACTTTCCACATTTGGCAAGTAAAAATATGCATATCAAAAATATTTGCAAACTTGATAGTTTATAAGTTGCAGTTTTCATTTTCATTTTCTGTTGATTGAACCTTTCCCCATATTTTGTTATCCAATTGTATTTCCTTTGTGAATTGCCTGATCATATCCATTACCTATTTATCCTTTTGAGTCTTAATACTTTTACTCCTGACAATTTCAGCTTTTTATACACATTCTATGTTTTAGGAAGCAGCTTATATTCAGGGAAAGAACACCACACTGGAGTTTAAGAAATCTGGGCTCAAGTCCCACCACTACCATTATGTGACTTGGATGAGTTGGAGCAAGTAACTTCTTCTCTTTAGGGCTCAGCATCCAAATCTGTACAATGAGGGTGATGGACTGGAGCTCTCAGATCAAGGCAAAGGCCAAGTGGACTAGGCTATCATCCAGAACTCCTGCCTTCTGCTCTAATTAGATCAGCTCCCCATTTTATCCTATATCCTATATAATAAAAGCCTAATATGAAAATTGACTGAATGGCGGAACAACCGATGGAACAACCAGTCGCTATGACACACATTGACCACCAGAGGGCAGATGCTCAACACAGGAGCTGCCCCCAGCCCACAGGCCCCAGGCCAGCCAAGGCAGGTGCCAACGGGGCGGCCCTCCCATTACCCCACCAGTTGCCCCCACAGAGGGAGGCAACCGGCAGGGGCGGGGCTGACTGGAGAACAAGCCAGTGCCGCCCCCCACATCGCTCCACGGGTCGCCTTGGTGGGGGGTGGGACCAGCAAGCAGGCAGTGCCAGGCCAGCCAAGGCGAGTGCCAGTGGAGGGACCCCCCCCAAATCACCCCACTGGTCACCCCACACATCGGCCCTGATCGCCAGGCAGGCCTAGGGACCCTACCCATGCACAAATTTCGTGCATCAGGCCTCTAGTATATATATAATTTCTAAGGCCCTTTCATCTCTCATGATCTTGGATGCCATTATTCTGCCATAAATAGACAGTAACCCAGTTAGATAACATTTCTATTATTGTTATTTCCATTTTACAGATGCGGAAACTAAGGCTCAATCCAAGTGAACATATTATTTTTCAAGTCTAGATAAGAGGAAGCCAGACCTTCCAACTCTATTGTGGTCCATAGCCCCTTCTTGAATCCAGAACCACCCTCTCTTCCTGTATCCTAACTCTTTCTGAATCTGGACTGCTCAGCATTTAATGGTCCTCCAGCATGTATATCCTAACAATGAAATACTCAACAAATCTCCAACCTAAATCACTTGAGATAATTCTGTTCTTTCCAAGCCAAAGAGGCAAATTCTTCAGAGTAAAACAGAAGCTACCCTGAGTTAATAATGCTATCATGGCATAAGAAGTGGTCATATGGACCTAGGAAAGTTACTATACCACTTGGCTTTTGCCATATCTCCTCTCCCAATTATCTTAATTATGATGATTCTTTAAAAGTTTCAAAACAGCCCTGGTTCTGATACACCAGTGTTGTGGGTCTGATCTCTGGTCAGGACACATATAAGAATCAACCAGCCCTGCCTGTGTGGCTCAGTGGTTGAGTGTCGACCTATGAACCAGGAGGTCACAGTTGGATTCCTGGTCAGGGCATATACTAGGGTTGTAGTCTCCATCACCCAGTAGGGGACATGCAGGAGGTAGCTGATCAATGATTCTCATCATTAATGTTTCTATCTCTCCCTTGCTCTCCCTTCCTCTCTGAAATCAATAAAAATACATTTAAAAAAAAGAATCAACCAATGAATGCATAATGAGTAGAACAACAAATTGATGTTTCTCTCTCTCTAAAATAAAAAATAAAAGGTATTTTTTGTTTCAAAACTTTCTTTTTAAAAAATTTATGCCATCCAGTAATAATAACAAAATACACTGCCTTTAAAAAAAATCTTTATTGTTGAAAGTATTACATATGTCCCCTTTTTCCCCCCTTGACCCCTTCCAGCCCACTGCTATCCCTGGCCTTCACCAACCTCTTGTCTGTGTCCATGGGTTATGCATGTATGCATACAAGTTCTTTGGTTGATCTCTTCCTACACACCAGTGCCTTGTTTTTTCTAAAAACACTTTCATAAACATTTTCCCAGTTGTTCTTCAACATGATCTAATGAAGCAAGCAAAGGACTTAAAATACTCATCACAAGATGAGGAAATTAAGATTCAGAGAGTTGAAGTGACTTGCTCAACATCACATCTTTTAAAAGTAGAGCCAGGTTTTTAGTCTCTTAGCCCAGTGCTCTTTTATCCAATTACTACCACTCAACATTACTCATTTGATCATTGTTAGTTGGATACCCCTATTCAGGCCAATTTATCATTATTATAAAACCCCTGAGCAGTCAGTCCATTTACCATCCATGGTTTCATGGAAGAGACCCAAAGAGACCAAGAGTATTTCTCTCCAATCAAATAAATAAGTGAACAGATCCACATAAAATCCCCCCTTCCCTGCCCTGCTTTTACTTAGAAATGGTAGTGCAAGACAAACAGCATTTAGATACCTAGTAAAGTTCCTACCTAGGAAGAATTTAGGGCTGGAATCCTAACTTATTCCTTGACCCGTCGGTAAAGACTTGTTAGAGCCATTTTGATACAGGAGAGAGATTGACTAGAGCTAGTAAAAGGTGACATTCTAAATGTAAAGGACCCCACACTTGAGACGGCTCTGATTGTTTATACTCCTACATTTGGTGAAAGTTTGGACTTGTTTCTTCAGAGGTCCTACGACCCTCAAGATATTATGATTCTGAGTTTCTCAAGATTGTAATACTCTAGAAGAACCCTAAGACTGTTAAGTCTGTAATGACTCTAAAATCTTGTAATTCTTGTGGAACAGCTTTACAAAGGGAGGATGAAGTTGTGGAATTGCCAGTTCTTACTCGCCTCTCCTACTCTATCTGCCCCACCTCCAATGAGTTATTCACTTAAAGTTCCAAGTGCTTAAATGCCATTGGAAACAAAATAATGGCACATTCACCCACGGAATACTTTATAGTATGCATAAAATTAAAATGATAAGGAAAAATACTTAGCATGTAATAAAACAATGCAATTTTTTTTTTACAGCATTGTCCCAATGGTATTAAAACAAGAGGGGAAAAAAATAAAAGAATGGCCAAAGGTAATCACATATGTCCCCTTTTTCCCCCATTGACCCCTTCCAGCCCACTGCTATCCCTGGCCTTCACCAACTTTTTTTTTTTTTTACAGCATTCTGGTTGACAGGATAATAAATCATTTTTTATTTCATTTTCATTTTAATGCTTTTTAATTTTACTTTGATATTTATGCTCTTCCCAATTTTCTAAATTATGCATATATTGTATAATCAGAAAGAAATGTTTCACGTTCAAACGTGTGAGGACACACAACAATTTATCTCGGAGTTGGGAGGTAGAGTCGTCCCAAAGGAGAGGGAGGAGCCAGCTGAGCTTTGACTTGGGCTTTGAAGGGGGAGGAGGGATTAGCACTGGACGGGGTGGGGACTGATCAGCTCTGCTGGAGTTCAACCCGGAAGCGCTGACGGTGGCACCAAACGGGCAAAATCCAGCAACACTGGGAATTACGTGGCAGCTGCAACAAGCCAGCAAGGCAGGCGTGGTCCGGGCCACCCGCAACGCCCTCGGGCCCATGCCCCCTCCTCCCATAAATCCCGCCCCTTGTCTGTTCCCATTGGTCCGCTGAACCAAGTTTGGACGAGAGGGGCCGCCCATCTCTCGCTGGCCATGCTGAGTGTGGCCGGACGCAAGAGGGTGGGGCCGGGCGTTTGCTTCCACCGCCCCAGCGGCACCCTCCCAAGTCGCGGACTCCATGCAAATTGTGGTTTGCCCCTAGGAGCAGGGCCTGTGTGACGCGTAGACGTCCTCTGCGCTGCCTCCAATTCTCCGAAGGCCAGTGGGTTTTAGTTTTGGAGAGGTGATGTCATCACAAAACCTTTACATGGTCCTAAGGCCCATGGTTAAGGTTTCAGAACCACTGAAAACCAGAGATCCTTAGAGACCAATAGAGTGACCACGTCATTCATTGTTCAAATTGGGACAACTTGGAGAGCCTGAGGGGATACTATTGATAATTACAGTCGTAAATGTGGACTGTTCTGGAACTTACAGCCACCCTACCTAGAAATCACCTGGTCTTAGGCCTAGGTCAGTTTTACTTTTTTAAAAATTATGGTAAAATGTATATAACATGAAATTTTCTATTTTAACCAGTTTAAGGGCACACTTCAATGGCATTACCTACTTTCACAATATTGCACAACCATCACCATTATAATTTCCAAACATTTTCATCCCAGGAATAATGCTCCTGTGAACATTTCTGTGCACATTTTTGTGTGGACATGTGTTTTCAATTCTCTTGGGTGTATACCTAGAGGTGGAATTGCTGAGTCATATGACAACTGAAAGGTTTGCGATGCAGGAAACAAGACACAGAGTCCAGGTGATGAAATCTTGCACCCGGGGCGAAACTCGCTGGTCAGAGAGTGGGCCAGGGAAGTTCTTGCCAAAAAGGGGGCATAGGTACTTCTTTTATACAGCTGTTTAGTGAGGGGAGGGTGGAGGGCATGAGAGGTGTGGAATTCCTGCCTCGGGCCAGGGGTCTAGGAAGGCGCCAGTTATCTTTGTCAACATCTACCTTGCAGATGCTTGCATGGGCTCTGGACTTCCCCCCTGCCTCAACCTAACATCCCGGCCTTTTGGTGATAGAGGGCACCGAAATCGTCCTGGCTACTTCCTGCTGACCAGGGGCGAAGAGGGTGGGGGATGTTAAAGGCCAGGGTCAGGCAGAGGCGGGTTGAGGGGCAGCCGAGTGTAGGGATGGAGCAGGAGCTGGTTTACAGTCACAACAACCATATGTTTAACATTGTGAGGAAAAAACTGATTTTCAAAGTGGTTGCACCATTTTGTATTCCCAACAGCAATGTCTGATGGTTCAAAATGCTCCACATCTACGTTAATACTTGTTTTTTTTTCCATGTTTTTATTTACTTACTAGTGGCCCAGTCCATGAAATTCGTGCACAGGGGAGGGGGGTTGTCTCTCAGCCCGGCCTGCACCCTCTCCAATCTGGGACCCCTCAGGGGATAACCGGCAGTCAGACATCCCTCTCACAATCCAGAACTGCTGGCTCCTAACTGCTCGCCTGCATGCCTAATTGCCCCTAACTGCTTCTGCCTGCCAGCCTGATTGTCCCTAACTGCTCCCCTGCTGGCTTGATTGCCCCTGACCACCTCTGCCTCAGCCCCGCATCCCATCCGCATCCGGGACCCAGGATTCCCTCCTTCATCTGACCACAGGCACCCGGGATCCAGGCTTCCCTCCCTCTGTTCAGCCAAAGGCACCCAGGCCGCCTGCAGCCGCAGGGGATGGTGGGCAGGTGGCTTCGCCTGGGCTGCAGCCACAATTGCTGGCGTCTGGGACCGCAGGGTGGGCGGCTTCTCCGTCTACCAGGCTGTAGCCAGCCTCAGGTGCTGGCGCCTGGACTGCAGGCAGGCGGCTTCTCCGTCTTCCCTGGGGTGCAGTGTGGGCGACTTCTCCAGCTGGCTGTGGCCTGGGATCATGGGGCAGGCAGCTTCTTTGTCTCCCAGACCGCACCCAGCCTCAGGCGATGGGGCCAGGTTTCTCCGTCTCCCCTAGGACATGGGGCAGGCGGACGTGAGGCTTCTGCTGCTGTCTGCGGCCTGGGATCATGGGGCAGGCGGCTTCTTGGTCTCCCTGGCTGCAGCCAGCCTCAGCTGGTGCCCGACTTCTCCGACCCCCACAGGCCCAGAGCAGGGTGGGGGGGGTGGGGGGGGGTGCGCAGGGCTGCCACCATGTTTTCAGGTTAATTTGCATACTCACTCTGATTGGCTGGTAGTGTAGCAGATTGATGGTAATTTGCATGTTTCTCTTTTATTAGTGTAGATTTATTTTTAATCCTTACCCGAGGATATTTTTCCATTGATTTTTAGAGAGAGTGGAAGAGAGAGGGAGAGACAGAGAGAAATATAGATGTGAGAGAAACACATCGATTGGTTGCCTCCTGCATGCTCCCTGGCCAGGGCCCCTGCAACCGAGGTACATGCCCTTGACTGGAATGGAACCTGGGACCTTTCGGTCTGTAGGCCAATGCTCTATCCACTGAGCCAAACCGGCTAGGGCTCTGTGTTTTTAATTATTAGCTATCCTAGTGAGTTTGAAGTAGTATCTTGTGGTTTTGATTTTTATTTTCCCAGTGATTAATTATGTTGAGTATTTTCTCATTTGGTTATTGATCATTTATATGTCTTCTTCAGAGAAATGTCTATTTAATCCTATGTTTGTTTTTCATTGGGTTATTTTTCTTTTTATTGTTGAGTTGTAAAAGTTCTTTATATATTCTGGATACTAGACTCCTATCAGATTTATAATTTGTAAATATTTTCTCCCATTCTGAGTGTTATCTTTTAACTTCTTGATAGTATGTTTTGGTACATAAAAGTTTTCATTTTTAATGCAGTCCACTTTATCCTTTTTTATTACTTGTGCTTTTGTGTCATATCTAAGGGACCATATCTAAGAGACCTAATCTAAGGTCACAAAGATTTTCACTTATGTTTTCTTTTTAAAAAATATTTTTTAATTGATTTCAGAGAGGAAGGGAGAGAGAGAGAGAGATAGAAACATCAATGATGAGAGGATCATTGATTGGCTGCCTCCTGCACACCCCCTACTTGGGGTGGGGGGGAATCATGCCCACAACCCAGGCATGTGCTCTTGGCTGGAATTAAACCTGGGACCGTTTCATCTGCAGGCCAACTCTCTATCCACTGAGCCAAACCGGCTAGGGCATTCACTTATGTTTTTTTATAAACATTTTATAATTTTAGCTCTTTTTTTCCCCCCGGGGAGAGCACGAACACAGTCCCCGACTACCACAAATTATGCAGTCGAGTTTCCCACATTTAAGGAAATCATAGGGGTCAGCATATCCAGGGTGCAATGCATAAGCCTGGCCCTGGAAAAACCACCTTTGTGATCATGGTATCTCCCCTGCCAGTAAGCATAATGTTGACAACAGATCTTGCCTTCTTGGAATAACTCTTCCTTGGTCATGGTATATAATCCTTTTTACATGCTGCTGGGTTAGGTATCCTAGTATTTTTGTAAGCAATGTGTGTAAGGAGTATTGCTCTGTAGTTTTCTTTTTTTCTTTAGAGGTCTTTGTGTAGTTGTAGTCACAGGTTAATACTGGCCTCATAGAATGAATTGGGAAGTGTTACCTCACATTCTACTTTTTGGAACAATCTGTGAAGTATTAGTATTAGTATTAATTCAAATTTAAATTCATCAGTGTAGTCATCAGGTCCTTGGGAAAAAAATTTTTATTATTAATTTTATCTCTTTACTTGTTATAGGTGTATTCAGATTTCTTGTTGTGTCAGTTTTGGTAGTTTGTGTCTTTCTTGGAGTTTTGATCTAGGTCATCTAATTTGTTTGTTTTCAAATTACAAGAGAAAGTTTATTTAGATAATTACAGAGGTTGTAGAATGAGCCAGCTGGGCTGCATAGGTACAGGAAACAAATTACAGAAGCAAAAGAAGGGCCCTTGAGCTTAGGAGAGAGAAAGGCAAAGGTAAAAGGCAAACTCCTGCTCACAAGCCACATGCGGCTCTTTGGCTCCTTGAGTGTGGCTCTCCCACAAAATACCACGTGCGGGGGCGCACGTACAGTGCGATTGAAACTTCGTGGCCCATGTGCAGAAGTCAGTTTTCGGCCTGGGCGAGTCTATTTTGAAGAAGTGGTGTTAGAACACTCAAGGGGCCAAAGAGCCGCATGTGGCTCGCGAGCCACGGTTTGCCGACCACTGGTCTAGCCAAAGGTTTGTTGATTTTGTTAATCTTTTCAAAGATTAACTTTTGGTTTCATTGATTTTCTCTATGGTTTTCTATTCTTTTTTAAAAAAACATATTTTATTGATTTTTTACAGAGAGGAAGGGAAAGGGATAGAGAGTTAGAAACATCGATGAGAGAGAAACGTCAATAAGCTGCCTCCTACACACACCCACCACTGGGGATGTGCCCGCAACCAAGGTACATACATGCCCTTGACCGGAATTGAACCTGGGACCTTTCAGTCCGCAGGCCGACACTCCATCCACTGAGCCAAACCGGTTTCGGCTGGTTTTCTATTCTTTATTTCACATATTCCTGTTCTAATTATTAGGGGCAGAAATAGAATATTGGGGACTAGTTATAATTATAAGAAATATTAATCCTGCTCTGTTAACCATGATGGTTCTGTTCTGATTAGAAAAAGCATATTCTAACCTGGCTGAGAGTTGCATGCCCTGGGACATGGGCGCTAACATTGGAATATAATCCATCCTTCTTTTCTGAGAGCTGTCTATCATTATGGAAAGATTTACAACCCCGTGGCTGAAACAATCTAGTCCTAGAGGCACCTACCCTTTGCAACCCCCCCCCCCGCCCCCGCCCCTGCCTCTATTGCCTGTAATCTGGTTCCAGAGGTGCCGGGAGGCACCTGTTCTTTGCTATTCCCAGCCCTATTGCCTGTAACCATCATAACTTGCCTACTTTCCCATGCCTGTAATTCTTACTTTCCAACGTAATCTTTGCCCCTCTACCCAATATAAGCAGTTGATTTATGAGGAGGGGTAGAACAGATTTTTGTGGATGACCTGCTGCTCTCCCATCCTGCCGGCATTATTGGAATAAATGCTCATATATGATTCAACCCTGTTTCTCTTCTGAATTGGCTCAAGTAGTGCTAGGCAGCCCAGACTCCTTGGTTATTCTGTTACATAATCAGCATTATATCCTTCCTTGTCTGTCTTTTTTTTTTTTTAGTTTCTTAAGGTGGAAGGTTAGACTGTTGTTTTAAGGTCTGCCTTTTTATTTATTTTATTATTTTTTAAAATATATTTTATTGATTTTTTAGAGAGACAGAGAGCTAGAAACATCGATCAGCTGCCTCCTGCACACCTCCCAATGGGGATGTGCCCACAACCAAGGTACGTGCCCTTGACCGGAATCGAATCCGCGACCCTTCAGTCCGCAGGCCAACGCTCTATCCACTGAGCCAAACCGGTTTCGGCTGCCTTTTTTTTTTTTTTTAATATAGGAATCTATAGCTGTAAAATTTTCTCTAAGTACTGCTTTTGCTGCATCTCCCATGAGTTTGATAGGCTGTGTTTCATTTTTTTATTTATCTCGAAGTATTATCTAATTTGCCCTGTGCTTTCTTCTTCGACTTGATTTTTTTTTAGGAGTGTGTTGTTAAATTTTGACGTATGTGTGGATTTCCCAAATTTCCTTCTGTTATTGATTTCTGATTTCATTCTATTGTGGCTAGAGAACATACTTTGTAAGATATCAGTCCTTTTAAATGCACTGTGCCTTGTTTTATGGCCTAAGATATGGTCTATTCTGGAGAATATTCCATGTGCACTTGGGTTGTTACACATTTTGTTGTGATTAGATGGAGCAGTCTATAGATGTCAGGGCTAGTTAGTGTACGATGTTGTCTGAGTCCTCTTTTCTTTTTTAATGATTAATCCCCCTATCTTCTGGCAGCACCTCACCCTCGTACTCGATTATGCTTGGTTATCTAAGTCCAGAGCCCCCATAGAGAGGGATAGGTTTATAACTACTGTTTATATATTCTTTGATACAATTCCCTTGTTTTTGACCTCTTTCCTTACCCCCACTTTTGTGGTAACCAGTGTTTCACATTCCTGCGCCTTTCTGGGGTTCTGCTTGGCTGATTGGCTTGCTTCTTTTTACCTTGCCCTTCAGTAAGCATTTTCTATACTCTATGTAGTCAGTTACCACTGCTCTATCTTTGTCTACAAACTTAAAATATTATGGTTCTGGGTTACAGATATCAAAGATAGAGTTTCCTTTTTTATTTTTTATTCTTGTTTTGGAACAATTTCAGAAAAGGAAGGAGGCAGAAACATCTTTAATCTACCATCCTAAAACTGGAAGGTTGTTGAGTTTTTCTGAATAATGTGGTTTATCTCACTGGATAGTTTCAGCTACAAACTGCTGTAATGATTTTGATAGCTTTTTAAAAATGTTTTTAATTTATTGACTTTTAAAGAGAGAAAGAGAGAGAGAAACATCAATTTATTGTTCTATTTATTTATGCATTCATTGCTTGCTTCTTGTATGTGCCCTGACTAGAGGTTGACCTGCAACCTTGGCATATTAGGACGATGCTCTATCAAACTGAACTACCCGGCCAGGGCTTGATATCTTTTGACTTTTATATAAAATAAAGTTTTAGTCACTTTGTGCTATCCAAAAATGCAAAGAAATATTCACAAAAAGATGGTTTCTCTTGGCATCTTACGCAAGTTACATTTTGGCTGTACCGTTTGTTGGCATTTTGGTGCAAATAGTATTGGCCTCACTTTTCTGTCCTAAGATGTTCTGTTCTTTACATAAACAGAAGTAGATGCAATTGTCCTCTTCTACTCAAAGAGTGATTATCTCTTAGTAGCAGGTGGAGGGGTTCATTCTTCTGTACTCTTAGAGGAGACTTTATTATTTGTGGGGGATAGAGTATGAGGAGAGGAGAGCTCCAGCAATGTGTCAGGTATTACACATTCTGGACGAGTATAAAAAAAAGGAACCTCTTCCCTCACTGCAATTTCAAAGCCTGGAAGTCACACCCCACATCTAAGGCTCTGAGAAATCACATTATTCATAACAAGAACCATGATTCACATGAAGAGAACAAAATGGAATGATCAAAAAATAGATTCTGTAGATCAAGCTTTAGCAAAAATATCTTCTGTCTTAGCTTATAAATTGCCTATATGAAAGATTTAAAAAATTGGCTATAATCACAGGAAGGACCATTCCTTCTCTTCCTCCTTGACTAAATAGACTTTATACTTCTCCCATGCCACATCCTTGTAGGTCAAGGTATTTGGAAAATGGCTTTTGCCATGAGGACTCCCCCTCTTTTTTTTCCTTCTAGTCCTTTAAAAAATGAAAGTTGCTTAAACATACCTTGTCTTACTTGTGCTCATTTAATTGGTCACCTTGAATTATTGAGCATTTGTCATTTTTATGCTTTGTATATTGACCCACTATTATTTTTAGTATCAATGACTATAATAACCTGCATAGTGGGTTAGAAGCGTTTCACATTTGATGGAATTTGAATTCTTGCCAAAGCTATTATTTGTTTCCAATATGAGCAATATCATTTCAGCACTTTTACCCAGACAGTTTTTCTCCTTTTATTGATTTACTGCCTCTCCAAGAGCAATACTTTTTTTAGGGAGTAGTAAAAAGAAAAAGGCAATTCCAGTTTGATAACTATTACTGAATTATTCAAACATGTGCGCGCGCGCGCGCGCACACACACACACACACACACACACACACACACATACACACACACACAGTATTGAGTGCCTAATGTTCAAGGAACTGTGCGAGGTGTTGTTGTTTTTTTCTTCTTAATAGTTTATTGATTTTTAAAGAGAGAGGAAGGGAGAGGGAGAGAGAAAGAACACCATTGTGAGAGCACAACATGGATCAGCTGCCTCCTGCACATGGCAACCTCCTGGTGCATGGGACTACCAAACCAACTGAGCCACACCAGCTAGGCATGTGCAAGGTGTTTTAAGGGATTGAAAGATGAGACTGTCATATGCTTTCCACTGCAAGTAACAATGACAAAGACATATTATGAAGACATTATTAAATATAAAGACATTTCTATTTTGCTAAAAAATAAATCCAGAGTAAGGCTAATTCTAGGGATAACATAGTGGTTCAGTGATATCTTTTAGCTTTCTGCTTAGCCATCATCAATGGTTTGGCTTTTTTCTTCAGGATTACATATTAATATTCACAAGATGTCTGAGCTCTAGATATCCTATCTAATAAAGAGGGAATATGCTAATTGACCCTGACACCGTTGCTAATTGACTGCCCTGCCCTCAAAGATGGTGGTGCCCACAGCCACAAGATGGTGGCGCCCAGTCCCCTCAGCCCCGCCCGGGCAGCAGGTGCGTGGTAAGGCTGGGCCCGTGGGCTTGGCCGCTCTGCGCGCCTGCCTCCAGAGTCCCCCAGTCCCCTTGGCCCCCCAGCCACCCAGGGTTGGCCTGAGATGCAGACAAGCCTCAGATATCGGCTGCCCAGCTGCCCAGGGCTGGCCCGAGGTGCAGGCAACCCCTGGATGGCAGCTGCCCAGCCACCCAGAGCCGGCCCAAGGTGCAGGAAAGCCTCGAATGGCGGCTGCTCAGCCACCCAGGGTCACCTGAGGCTCAGGTAACCAGGGCTGGCCGAGGCTTGCGCTGCTGGCAGTAGCAGCAGCAAAGGTGTGATGGGGCGTTGCCTTCCCCTGATCACCAGGTTGCCTCCCGCCCCTGAGGGCTCCTGGACTGTGTGAGGGGGCAGGCCGGGCTGAGGGACCCCCCCCTCCAGTGCATGAATTTTCATGCACCGGGCCTCTAGTATCTTTATATAAACATATCCAATGGCAGAAAAACGGCAGTTTTTCCTCATCTATCTTTTTTCATCGGGGAAGAAAATTTATCTTAGAAGTCTCTGGGATATTTCTTTCATCTGCCACTAGTTCAGATAAAGTTAGGTGCCTGTGTCTTAACTAAAGGGAACCTGGAAAAGTATCTGACTTTTTTAATACATGTTGTGGAAGTGTGTGTGTGTGTGTGTGTGTGTGTGTGTGTGTGTGTGTGTTGTCGTTGTTGTTCTTGGACAGACAACCAATAGTGTCTGACACAAGGAATATGATAAAATCTCAGTCCTCTTTCAAGAAGCTTTGTGTCATCTGGCTGGTGCTCAGTGGTTGAGCATTGACCTATGGAGGTCATGGTTCAATTCCCGGTTAGGGCATATGCCTGGGTTGCGGGCTCGATCCTGTGGGGTGTGCTGCAGGAGGCCGCTGATCAATGATTCTCTCTTATCATTGATGTTTCTATTTCTCTCTCCCTCTCCCTCTCTGAAATCAATAAAAAAATATTTTTTTAAAAAATGAAGCTTTTTATCTCTCGGGGTGGAAAGAAAAGCTGTAATTATATTACAACTAGAGGCTGGGTGCATGAAATTTGTGTATGGGTAGGGTCCCTAGGCCTAGCCGGTAATCAGGGCCAATCTGTGGGGCAACCAGTGGGGCGATCGTCGGCGGGGGGGGGGGGGGGGGGCGGCAGCCGCCTTGGCTGGCCTGGGGCCACCCACTTGCCAGCCCCACCCCCTGGTGCCAGTTGCCTCCCTCTGTGGGGCGACCAGCGGGGTGATCAGGGGACCCCTGCTGGCACCTGCCTTGGCTGGCCTGGGGCCTGCGGGCTGGGGGCAGCTCCTGCGTTGAGCGTCTGCCCCATGGTGGTCAGTGCATGTCATAGCGACCGTTTGTTTCACAGGTTGTTCTGCCATTCCATCTATTTGCATATTAGGCTTTTATTATATAGGACTAGAGGCCTGGTGCATGAAATTCGTGCACGGGGTGTGTGTCACTCAGCCCAGCCTGCACTCTCTCCAATTTGGGATCCCGCTCACAATCCAGGACTGCTGGCTCCCAACTGCTTGCCTTCTTGCCTTCCTGATTGCCCCTAACCGCTTCTGCCTGCCAGCCTGATCACCCCCTAACCACTCCCCTGCCAGCCTGATTGATGCCTAACTGCTCCCATGCCAGCCTGATTGCCCCTAACTGCCCTTCCCTGCAGGCCTGGTCGCCCCCAACTTCCCTCCTCTGTCGGCCTGGTCACCCCTAACTGCCCTCCCCTGCAGGCTTGATTGCCCCCAACTGCCCTCCCTTGTAGGCCTGTTCCCTCCCAACTGCCCTCCCCTGCTGGCCATCTTGTGGCGGCCATCTTGTGTCCACATGGGGGCAGCCATCTTTGACCACATGGGGGCAGCCATCTTGTATGTTGGAGTGATGGTCAATTTGCATATTACTCTTTTATTAGATAGGATTTCTATGTGGTAGTTTCCTGGACACATTCATGGGCTTCAACTTAACAATTTGTTTTAAATTGATAAAAGAAAAGTGCTCTATGTACTTTCAATTTGGAGCTGCCAAAAGCTGTCCTTGCTCACTTGGGGTGGTGAATACACAATACAATATACAGATGATATATTACAGTACATCTGAAACCTATGTAATTTTATTAACCAATGTCACACCAATAAATTCAATAAAAACGTTTTAAAAAGCTGTTCTCTCCAATTAAAGTGATGTTCTCTTTTTCCAAAATGTTCTTGCCCTTCTATCTCCACCTGCCAGAATTCCATTCAAACCTTTATAGAAAGCTAAAAATATTCTCTCTAATTTATTTCATTTATTCAGCAAGTATCTGTTGCATGCTTACTATGTTGCAAGTATTCTGAAATTTTGGGGATACAGGACCTGAGCTCTGACCTCATGGAGCTTATAGTCAGGTGGGGAAGAATGACAATCTACCTAATAAAAGAGTAACATTCTAATTGACCATACCTTCGTGATGCCCACCAGCCAATCAGGAGTGAGTATGCAAATTAACCCAACAAAGATGGTGGGTTAATTTGCATATGCAAGCTCCCAGCAGCTGGGGATGGGGTGGGATGCAGGCATTCCGCACCACCCCAGCCGCTCTGGGCCTCTGGGCAGTGTGGGAAGGCAGAAAGGCTGCTCTGGCCAGAGCAAAGGCAGTGCCAGCAGCTAGGGGAACAAAGGCCCATTCTTGCACGAATCTTCATTTGTGCATTGGGCCACTTTTGGATAATAATTAAATGATGGGGAAGAATAGGGTACAATGAGAGGACAGTCAGGAATACTTACACTTGCTGGGGGTGAGAGAAGACAGAAGAAGTCTTGAAAAATTTTTAAAGATGATACCTGAAGGATGGGTAGAAATTGGGGAGTAGAAGGGAGGGGAAAAGAGAACAGTGTGTAGAAAACTATGGAAGTGAAAGTGTTAGTGAAAGCACCCTTGAAAAAGGCCTCTTTAATTCTTCCTTTTCCTGCCGAAACTGGTTCGGCTCAGTGGATAGAGCGTCGGCCTGCGGACTCAAGGGTCCCAGGTTCGATTCCGGTCAAGGGCATGTACCTTGGTTGCGGGGGCACATCCCCAGTAGGGGGTGTGCAAGAGGCAGCTGATCGATGTTTCTCTCTCATCGATGTTTCTAACTCTCTATCCCTCTCTCTTCTTCTCTGTAAAAAACCAATAAAATATATATTTAAAAAAATTCTTCCTTCTCCCAAGTAATTTCTCCATTTGATGAACTCCATAGCACTTAATATGTAACTTTTAGACCATGTTTTACTCTGAAGGCAAAAGATATGATTTACACACATTAGTCAGTAAATATGAATGTAGCTTCAGAAGGGAATGAGGCTTTATATGTGTCAATGCAAAATACTACCTTAAAACATCTGAGGTTTTAAATAATTCTCTTCAAAATAATAGGAAGAGCATCACCTGTCTAGGCTACAGAGACCAAAGCAGCATGGAGGAATTGATTCATAAAGTTCTGGAGGAAGTCCAAAGTAATTATAATCTCAATCCTCAGATGTTACTTTAAAGGCAATTTCAGGAAACAAAGAAAACCTGGTAATCATCAGAAAGAAAAAAATAGCTACTCTTATTTGCAAGAGCTTTTCTTTTTAAATAGTCTCTTGGTATTGGCTGTTCTTTGTGTGTGCCAGGGTTCTAAGTTACTGGTTGGGAAAGCCTTCCCAAACCTGACAAGCTACTTTTAAAAGCAAATCATTTTAAAAAAATCAAATGTTCAGTATGGCCGGTGTTTCTCAGTGGTTGAGCGTTAACCCATGAACAAGGAGGTCATAGTTCCATTCCTGGTCAGAGCACATGCCAAGGTTGCAAGCTTGATCCTCAGTGTGGGTTATGCAGGAGGCAGCCGATTAACGATTTTCTCTTATCATTGATGTTTCTATCTCTCTCTCCCTCTCCCTTCCTCTCTGAAATCAATAAAAGTATATTTTAAAAAATTCAAATGTTCATAGCATGACTCTGAGTTTTACCATTTCATTTTAGATGCATGTTCCATTTTTTTTTTTTTTTTTTTGCCACTTAGCTGAGAGGAACAGCAGTAAATGTTGATAGAGAAGATAGTTTGGGGATATAACAGTTGTCTTCATAGGCCAGAACAGATGATACTTTATGAACCTCTATTCCTCCTCTTAATTTATTATAGTTCAGCAGTTTATTCCTAGTTTGAGAAGGCATTTGTTTGATCCTGTCATTTCTATAGCTACTAGTAATTAAGTAATAGACCTTAGACAATGAGAAAATTTATGTAAATATCTTTTGGATATGGTAAATAGGAACTTATTTTTTATTATCAACTTGGGAAGTACTTTTGATACCAGTTTTTAATTGTCCTCATCAAGGATAGAGATTACTTTTTTGGATGCTGTCATGTAGAGTGGTGAGGAGTGACTGAAGTATGCTGAGATGTGGATACAAATTTCTCTAATTTGATGATTCTTAATCTTTTGTTTATTAATTTTTTATTAATAGGCTTTGCTTTTTTAAGTGTTAGATTTACAGAAAAATTGAGCAGATAGTACAGAAAGTTCCCATATACCTCTCCCCTGCTGTTTCATCTTACATTAATATATTTGCCACCACTAATGAATCAATATTGATCATTGTTATTAACTAAAGCCCCCCTTTATTCAGATTTCCTTAGTTTTTGTATGTTATTTGTTATTTTTTTATTAGAGGATCCCATTCAGCTTAGTTGTCATGTTAGTTATATTCATATTACACTTAGTTGTCATTTTTCCTTGGGTTCCTCTTAGCTGTGACATTAACCTTCATATTTGGGTCATGAACTGGTTTGAAAATCTGCTGCACACTGTGGATCCTCTCCAAAGAAAAATGCTCATGCTTCAGATGTCTGATTTAAGGGAGGTCCATCCTGAGCAGGTTTAGAAGCCCTGCTTTAGGAGGAATGGATGATCTTTAAACCATCCCCTTCCCCACATTTGGGCTCAATCAGGCTCTACCTCAAATTATTGTGTGACCTTTTTGCAAAGTTGTTTTGTGTGTTTTTTCCCCCACTACATGGGCCTCAATGTCACTGTCTGTGCAATGAGGGGTTTGTTTTACATGATGGCACAGTAGAATGTGGTAGTCACCTAGAGTTGTGAACATCTGAGGAAGACGCATAACAGATGACCAAGCTAGGTCATGCCAGGGAAGTGATGGGCTTATCAATAAGGAGGTTGCAAAGACTCAATGGGGAGAAAAAAACAATACCTGGGTTCCACCTTATTTTTTTGTGAATTTTGTTAAGTAATTTCCTTCCTCAGCTTTACTTTCCTCATCTGCAAAACTGGGGGCCCCTTCTTCTAGTAGTTATGAAACTCCTGGGAGCATCAGCCTAGAATGTACCTAATAAGAATTCGTGTGATGATTTACGATAAGAAAGAACAAGGGAAGGAGGGTCGGTGCACAGGTGAAGGGCGGAACTGAGGATTGTGAGGCAGGTCTGCAGGCTCGGGATAGAGGAACCTAGTACCCATCTTGGCTCCCGGACCACACCAGTACATTGCAGGGCTCCATTCCGCCTCCATTCCGCCCCCGCCCCCGCCCCACTTTACTTCCCCGCCCTCAGGCTTCGAGGCGCCACACTTCGCATGGCCGCCGCGATACGACGCTTTCTACCCAGCGAGGGCCGCGCGCGTTCTTGCCGCCGCCTCACGCCCGTCCCGCCTTTGGTCTCTTCCGATTGGTTCATCACGTATGTGACGTATCCGCCCCCTCCGCTTATTCCACCCGCCTCACTTCCTCCGGGCTCCGTCCCGCCTCCTCCCGGCTTCTAGACTTGAGTCGAAACCAAACAGGCTCTCGTCTAAGCTTCGCGGGGGGAGCCGGGAGAGCAGGCTGACCCAGGAAGACGCTGGCTGTGGCGCGCACGCACGCACGCACGTACGCACGCCAAGGCCGGCGGGGCGCGGGCTCGTGCCCGGGCTCGCCCTGCGCCGCCAGAGGCACGCGCACTCAGCAGGTTGGGCTGCGGCGGCTGCTGTGGGAACGGAGGCGCTGCGTGTCAGAGGTCCCAGACGTCTGCGGCTCCGGCTCCGCCACCCTCCGCCTCTCAGCCCAGTCTCCGCGCCGGGTGCTGAGAACGACACGGCGCCAGCCTTGGGAACCCCGAGCATACCGCTGGCTTCCGATACCGCCCTCCTTCCCTACCCAGCCGCGGGCCTCGCTCGGTGCTAGGCGACTTCGCGGGGAGGCGGCGGCGGCGACGGTTGCCTCTCGGTGAAGAGGAGTCCTGCCCCAGCCTTGCTCCGCCGCCCGGCCCTGCAGGGGCCGAGAGAGCTCGGCATCCGCCCTTTCCGTCAGCCGGTTGGAGCAGCGTCGGTCCGGGAGGATCTCTGGGCTGAGGCGGCAGTCGCTCCTCCAGCTCCATCATGTCCACGGGCGGAGACTTCGGGAATCCGCTGAGGAAATTCAAGCTGGTGTTCCTGGGGGAGCAGAGCGGTGAGTGCGCGGCTCCCCCACTCCTGGCTGCTGGCTGCAGCGTCCCCGCACCGCCCCCAGTGCGGCCCTTCAGTCCTCGGAGGCTCCCCGCCGGCCTCGCCTTCGCGCTGGGTTCCACCCCCAGCCCTTCCCCGGCTTCAGCGACCCCTCTGAGCCACCCGGTTCCTTTTCGCTTCTATCCGTCAGTCGGATTTTGACCCTTTTCGTCCCCGATCCCGGCGTCTCCTTTCCCCGCAGCCCGGCCTCCCCAGTCCCCTCCCCACTCCGCCCAGCCCCAGCCTCTCGCCCTTCCCTTTCTTCCTCCTGTCTCCGTTGTCTCACCCACCCAGCCCCCTTCTTTGAGCCCCACCCTGAGTCCTTGCTCTTGTCCCAGCTCCTCAGCTCTGTGAGGCCCACACTGGCAAGTCCCCTTCCCGGGAACCGGGAGCCAGCCCTCTTCAACCTTGGGCAAGGCGGGTGGGATCTGGGCGTTGTTTTCCCTAGAGGCTGGGCCCTGAGAAGTGCGGGTCTCATGGAGGTGCGGGTCGTGTAAAATTCTTGGAGAGTTTCACCTGGGTGGGGAATTAGTCTGGGTTATAGAGGATGTGTATCTGAATTGGAAGCGACTTGGGGCCGGGGCGGGGGGCGGGGGGGGGGAAGAGGCGGCAGCAGTGGCGATTTTTGCCCCTTGGGTTAGGCTGTGGCTTGTTGGAAAACCTCCTTTTCTTCTCTTGACTTCCATTCCTGACAGTGTTGATGCTTCCCCGATTTCTGCCAGATGCTATGTCATGATCCTTTTGCTTGGAATTTTTCACATCTCGCCTCTCCTTTTTCTCTGAAGCAGTGTCTGATTCTCCTCATGGTGGTGCAAACAGGAATTACTGAGGAAAACGTTAATTATTCCATTTCTTCTTGAGTATTTTCCCATCATATATTTACGATTCCTGTGAGAGAAGGTTTGAGAATAACGAACATCTTTGTTTGGAGGATTTCTTTTGGGGTTAAGAGAGTGTTGGAGTAGGAATTGATTCATCATTTAGTTTTTTAAATTAGATTTAATATGTAATATCTCTTCAGCTAAATGACTCTTTTATGCTTAATATTCCATAGTATCTGATAAGCGAAACTGTTATCTCATTTACCTGGTCAGCCTTGTGCTGTCGCTGTAGTTTGTATTAGATACGGGGTCCTAATAGTGTGATGGTTGTCTCTAAAATTGCTTCCTGTGGTAATTCCAATTTTATGCTGTATTATGCAAACTTGATACTTGGCAATTTAGAGATTATAATCCTTTGTTTTTTCTTACACTTTTCATGGTCATCTTTAGAATTCACTCATTGAGAGATTAGTTTCTCCCAACTCTTCCAACATCGAGTTACCCGCTAGCTGTCTTATAGAAAGGTTAGGTTATAGAAAACATTTATCTTTTGGTTGGAAAGAAGATAACTGATACAAGTTCAGAACTTTAATTATGTATACTAACACTAACTAGGTTAGTATTAGTTGCAAAATTGCTTCCAGTTGGACCTGAGAAATTATTTTTCTCCTTTTCAACATATTTTCTCTCCTCCACTTACCAAGGAAAAATGTAGTCTTCTCTTTGCTTATGACTTTTCCTGAAGTAAGTATAATCTTGTTTCTTTTTTAATTGATTGATTGATTGATTGATTTTAGAGGGAGAGGAAAGGAGGCACGGTGGTGACGGAGAGGGAGACAGACACAGATAGACAGTCAGAGAGACATTGATTTGTTGTTCTACTTATTTATGCATTCTTTGGTTGATTCTTGTATATGCCCTGACTAGGAATTGAACCTACAACCTTGGTGTATTGGATAATGCTCTAACCAACTGAACTACCCAGCCAGGGCCAGAACAGTTTTAAATTTATAGAAAAATTGAAATGATCATGCAGAGGGTTTCCATATAGCCCCACCCAGTTTTCACTATTATTATCTTACATTAGTATGGTACATTTGTTACAATTAATAAACGAGTATTAATACATTATTAACTAAAGCCTGTAGTTTATTCAGATTTCCTTAGTTTTTGTCTTTTTTTGTTTGTTTCAGCATTAATTTCTGGATAACATATTTAATTGTCCTGTCTTCTTAAGCTCCTTGTAGAATTTTTATTTAGGATTGTTTATATGCTTTTTATTTTAAACTCTATGTAACTGTGAGGTTAATGTCTTTTGAGGTTACTATATTTCTAAGTAATGCCATCCAATAGCTTTGACAATGACAGATTGATCTTTGTTTTTATGGGCAATGTCTGTAATTTTTTTGTACATTAGCAAAGATCTGTAGAATCCATGTCATATTGATGTAACTCTTCATGAATTATTTATCTTTAGGTTTTAGAATTCCACAATTCAGCTTTCAGAGACTAAATCTGTGGTAAAGCTTTGTTCGTTTCCTTAATAGCATTTACCACATTTATAATTTTATTTTTTTATGTGTTTGTTTTTGTCTTATTTCCCACAGCAGACAGAATGCAAGCAAGCCCCATCCATGATGATTAAAAACTTTTTTTTTGTTCATTGTATCCCCAGTGCCAGGCTCATTTTCTACTTGAAATATTTGGTGAATGAATGGTTGAATCTAAAAGTAACCAAAGCTATAGCTTATATTAATCTTTGCTATGGAGAGACCTACATTTTTTCCTTCTATAATTAATGGTTTAACAATAACATTTTATATTTACATTATTTGATTGTATTCAGGGATACTACAGATGCTTACCTGGGGCAGGGAACCCAGTAATTTATTGTTCTCACCATTTCACTAAAAAAAAAAAGGAAGACTGGCCAGGATTTCACACTTTTTTTTGAGTTGAGCAAAATTATTTTATTTTGTTAAAGCTATTGCTAAATTATTTGCTGTTAGTATAGCACCTAATAGTATGTCAAATGACATTAAGACGTGTTCAGGGAACTGATTTGAACTTAGGTAATAGACTGTTTTATTTATATTATCAAAAATTTAAGGTCTTATGCTCTGTATGACGATACATTGTTTCAGTACATGAAGCCTAGTTTGAATAAATGACATCAATCTTGGTAGTCTTCCTATAAACTCTTATGGTTTCTTTATATTTAAGTAGTGTACATGGTTTAATAAAGGAATGTTGAAATACATAATTTGAATCTGAAGTTTCTTTGAGGAATCCCTTTTTTACTACCTGTCGCTATTGTCTTGAAATGCAGAGGTACTTTTAGGAATGTCATTTTGGTTTACTGTAGAAGATATTACTACAAACAAATATTGTAGGTTACAAATTAGGAAATGTGATATCAGGAAAAAGCACATACCTGGCCTAGTACTGCTTATTTTTCATGGTATTTAAAATTTTTTTTTAACATCATTTCTATTTCTTTTTTAAAAATAATTCTTTAAACATTCTTTAAAAATTTTGATTTTAGAGAGAGGAAGGGAGAGAGAGAGAGACATCGATGTGAGAGGGAAACATTGACTGGTTGCCTCTTGTAAGTACCCTGACTGGGAATGGGCAACCTAGGTATGTATCCTGACTGGGAATCGAGTCTGCAACCTTTCAGTGTATGGGGATGACGCTCCAACCAACTGAGCCACACCGGCCAGGGCTACATCAGTTCTTTTGACTTAAAAATATTATTTTACTATGAGAGACTAGGAATACTGAACAATTTAGATTGGCTAGATCAGTGAACTTAAACTTTTTTTAAGATGAGTTATACACTTACAAATTATTATTATTATTTTTTAATATATTTTATTGATTTTCCACAGAGAGGAAGAGAGAGGGATAGAGAGTTAGAAACATCGATGAGAGAGAAACATCGATCAGCTGCCTCTTGCACACCCCCCACTGGGGACGCGCCCGCAACCAAGGTACATGCCCTTGACCGGAATCGAACCTGGGACCCTTGAATCCGCAGGCCGACGCTCTATCCACTGAGCCAAACCGGTTTCGGCCACTTACAAATTATTGAGGCCTCTAAAGAACTCTGCTTATGTGATTAATTTAATTGTTACTTATTGACCTGAGAGAAAGAGAGAGACATTGATTTGTTGTTCCACTTATTCATGCATTCATTTGTTGATTCTTGTATGTGCCCTGACCAGGAATCAAATCCGAGGCCCTTTGATGCTCAGACCGACGCTCTATAACAACTGAACAGCACCACCCAGGGCTCAGTTTTTTTTGTGTGTGTGTTTTTTTAATCTAAAAATAAAGATAATAGGGTCTATCATGTAAACTTACTGTAAAGATTAAATTATTTAATAAGTGTATTTAAAAGAGTGCCTGGCACATGAGAAGAGCTTAGTAAATATTTTAATTTAACAATGTTAACTAAAAACTGCTATAGCCAGTTCGCTTAATGGTTAGAGAACCGTCCTACTGACCTAAGGGTCTCAAGTTCGATTTCTGGTCAAGGGCACATACCTTTATTGTAGGCTCGATTCCTGCCCTGGTCGGGGCACATGTAGGAGGCAACCGACCGATGTGTCTCTCTTACACACGATGTTTCTCTCTCTCCCCTTCTCCCCCCTCTCCTCCACTCTCTCTCAAAAAAAAAAAAAAAAAATCAATGGAAAAAATATCTTTGGGTGAGGATAAAACAACACTGAAAAAACCCTGTTATTCTGTCATTGGTTTGGTAGAACCTTCTCTTAAGCAATTTCATTGGGAAAGAAATATATCATTCCTAATGTAATATAGTGAGATGAGTGCAATTACTTTGAAAAGTAGAGTTAAAAGGTACAGAGAAATGATAATGGATGGAGCATGGAGTTTCAGGGAAGGCACATTATAAATATGAGTAATAGTTTAAGAATCTTTAGTTGAAATTCTTTAATTAAAGCATTCCTTAGTTGGAGGAGACTTTGAGACATCATCTAATCCATTTCTCATATGGCTTTAATCTGGGCCACTTTTTCCCCCCTCCAACTTTGTTATTAATAAGTAATTTAACCACATTTTTCTCAACCCATCCCCTTTCTCCTTTAGTAATTATGTATGTTTTCTTGTGTAAATTTGGGATTTCTTTATGTAGACACAAGCAAATATGAATATAATTTCTTGTTCTCCCTTATATAAGACTCACCGGGATCGGGCCTAAACGGGCTGTCGGACATCCCTCTCACAATCCAGGACTTCTGGCTCCCAACTGCTTGTCTGCCTGCCTTCCTGATTGCCCCTAACCGCTTCTGCCTGCCAGCCTGATCACCCACTAACCACTCCACTGCCAGCCTGGTTGATGCTTAACTTCTCCCCTGCCTGCCTGTTTGCCCCCAACTTCCCTCCTCTGCCGGCCTGGTCACCCCTAACTGCCCTCTCCCGCAGGGTTGATCACCTCCAACTGCCCTCCCTTGCAGGCCGGGTGCCTCCCAACTGCCCTCTCCTGCTGGCGATCTTGTGGTGGCCATCTTGTGTCCACATGGGGGCAGGATCTTTGACCCCATGGGGGCAGACATATTGTGTGTTGGAGTGATGGTCAATCTGCATATTACTCTTTTATTAGATAGGATAGAGGCCTGGTGCAGGCGTGGGGGCCAGCTGGTTTGCCCTGAAGGGTGTCCCAGATCAGGGTGGAGGTTCCCTTGGGGCGTGGGGTGGCCTGAGCGAGGGGCCTGAGGGGGCAGGCCAGCCACGCCCCCTGGCAACCCAAGTGGAGGCCTTGGTATCTGGAATTTATTTTCCTTCTACAATTGAAACTTTGTAGCCTGGAGCGGAGCCAAGCCTGCTGCTCCCTCCGGGCCCGGCAGCCATTCCTGTCGCAGTTAATTCACCTTCTATAATTGAAACTTTGTAGCCTTAAGCGGAGGCTGGGCCCGGACAGGATGTGCGGAAAGCTTTGCTTCCCCTGTTGCCGCCGGTAACCCTGGCTTGCTCTCTCAAGCTCCATTCTGCCACCATTTCTGTTTGAATTTGTTTACCTTCTATAATTGAAACTTTGTAGCTTGAGTGGAGGCTTAGGCCTGCAACAGCTCGCGGAAAGCTTGGCTTGCTCTGTTACCTGGAAACCTTGCTCTCTGTGGCTGTAGCCATCTTGGTTGGGTTAATTTGCATACTTGCTCTGATTGGCTGGTAGGTGCGGCTTGTGGGCGTGGCTTGTGGGTGTGTTGCTGGTATGGTCAATTTGCATATTACCTTTTTATTAGGTAGGATTATTAACTAGTAGCCCATTTGCAGGAAGAATCTCTGCAAATTCCCCTTTGCAGCCGCTGCGCCTACACCCGTGCGCCGCTGCTGCCCACTCTGCCTCGCCTGGGCTTTTCCTCTGGCAGCCACCTTGCTTTCTGCTTTTGCTCCCTCTTCCTTCTAAGTTGTCTTCAGTCTTCACTCCTCCCTCCCTCAGCATATGCAAATTAACCGACACCTTTGTTGGGTAATTTGCATACTCACCCTGATTGGCTGGTGGGCATGGCTTTGGCGTAGTGAAGGTGCGGTCAATTTGCATATTACTATTTTATTAGGTAGGATTTCAGAGAAGAAAGGAGAGGGAGAGAGAGAGAGAAACGTCAATGATGAAAGAGAATCATTGATCTGCTGCCTCCTGTACGACCATCACCGGGGACCTATCTCACAACCCGAGCATATGCTCTGACCAGGAATGGAATTGTGGTTTATAGGTTGACGTTCAACCACTGAGCCACAACGGCCAGGCTCTATTTTCATTTTATGTACAGATTAATAAGTATTAGTCCTTTCATACTGGAAACTAATATTTTTAAGTTTCAGGAAATTCTCTTAACTAGAATGATATCCTCTTCTCTATTTTCAGTTCTCTCTAAAATTCTTCTTAGGCCTCCTGAATTGATGCTCTGATTTTATCTTACCTATTTCTTCATTTCTTTATGTTTCTGATTTAATTCCCAAAAGATTTTCTTAACTTTTTCATTCTATCAAGTTGTATTTCTGCTATCATTTTTTAAAAATATGTTTTTATTGACTTTAGAGAAAGAGGAAGGGAGAGGGATAGAGAGATAGAAACATAGTTGGGATAGAGACATCGATTGGCTGCCTCCTTCAAGCCCTACTGGGGATTGAGCCTGTAACCCAGACATGTACCCTGACCAGGAATCAAACCAGGGACCTCTTGGTGCATGGGTTGATGTCCAACCACTGAGTCACACCGGCCTGGCAATTTCTGCTATCTTAATTTCAAAGGGTTCTTTATTTATTTTTTTAGTTTTTATTTATTCATTTGAGAGAGAAAGGGAACAAAGCGAGAAAGAGAGAGAGAGAGAGAGAGAGAGAGAGAGAGAGAGAGAGAGAGAGAGAGAGAAACATTGATTTGTTATTCCACTTATTTGTGCACTCATTAGTTGATTCTTGTATGTGCCCTGACTGGGGATGGAACCTGAAACCTTGACATATTGGGACAACACTCTAACCAACTGAGCTACCTGGTTATCCTGTCCTGCTGTTGTGAGATTGCATAAAACCTTGCCCAAACACCCCATACAGACTTCATTAAGGTGTTACATGCTATAAAAAACACATGTCTTTGCTTTTTAAAGCTTCCACTCTAAGAATCATAGAATTTTATAGGTCATATATCCATTTCAGGGGATATAGCTGTTAAAACTTCAGATATAATCTCTATTCTTGCTCATAGAATAGCAAGGAGCAATAAAGTAGATATAAATCTTTTCAGTTGCTTTCTCTGTACCTTCCAGCCTCTATTCTTGAACCTCCCCTTTAATCCATTCTCTACATTGATATCAGAGTGGACTTTATAAAAATATAAATCAGAGTAACTTTCTTAAAACAAAAACAGTGTGGCCCCAGCTGGTTTGCTCAGTGGTTAGGGTGTTGGCCCTCAGACTGAAGCGTCTTGGGTTTGATTCCAGTCAAGGGCGAGTACCTCAGTTGCAGACTCTCACATCGATGTTTCTCTCTCTTTCTCTCTCCTCTTCCCTTCCATTCTCTAAAAATCAATGGAAAAAATATCCTCAGGTGAGGATTAACAACAAAAAACAACAACACAGTGTTAATGTACTTAATGCCACTGAATTGCACACCTAAAAATTGTTGAGCCCTAGCCGGTTTGGCTCAGTGGATGGAGCGTCGGCCTGCGGACTGAAGGGTCCCAGGTTCGATTCCGGCCAGGGGCACATGCCTGGATTACAGGCTCGATCCCCAGTAGGGGGGGGGGGGTGTAGGAGGCAGCCGATCAATGATTCTCTCTCATCATTGATGTTTCTATCTCTCTATCCTTCTCCCTTCCTCTCTAAAATCAATAAAAACATATTTAAAAAAAAATCATTCTTGGAATAAGTCTGAAATCTTTCCAACGGATCTACATGGACCATACTATATTATATGGCTCATTTCCATCTTCCCATTGTTATCTTGAACACATCTCCTACCGCATCTCTCTTTTTCAGCCATACTGGCCTTTCCCCCCCCATTTTTGTAGCTCTTCACTAATCTCCACCTTGTTACATACTCCCTTTGCCTGGTTAACTCCAGCTTATCCCACACTTGATCTTAGTCAAAAGGCGATCTCTCCAGCTCATCCTTTAGGTTTCAGCTTGAAGTTACTTCTTCAAAGAAGCCTTTGCTGACTTCCTCAGAGTGGTTTAGATTCCCAGAATTCTTTATACTCTCAGTACTGTGTACTTCTTCTAGCACCCTTTAATATAGTTGTAATTATTTGTCTATTAAAATTTCTGTTGTCCATTTGGTCTGTAAGTTCCACAAATGTAATGTTCATGAATTTCTTATTCACTGCTGTATTTTAAGCACATTTCACAGTGCTTGGAGTTCACTAAATATTTTTGAATGAGTAAATGGTTTATGATTTTTACCCTACTTAGTTTCAGAAAGGCTTTGATGTTGCTCACAATAACAAATACATATAAAAGAAACAATTTAAAGGAAAAACAGAATAAAACAAAACTAAAAACCTAGGAGAGAGGTTTGCTATACTAAGTATCTGGTCTGACTGGTTCAAGTTGAGGAAAATAATGACTCCGTAAAGGTCATTGGATTTATCAAAAACTAATAATTTTTATTTATTTTTAATTGATTTTAGAGAGAGGAAGGGAAAGATAGAATGAGAGAGAGAGAAAGACATCAATGTGATAAAAATCTATCAGTTGTCTCCTACACATGCCCTAAATGGATCGAACCTGAAAACTGGGTATGTGCTCTGGCCGGGAATCAAACCCACCACCCTTTGGTGTATGGGACGATACTCCAACCAACAGCCATACCGGCTAGAGCGAGAACTAATCAATAATTTTTAAATGGTTTCAGTAGAGTTTTGGAGAGTCAAGAAAGATTCAGAAGTAGGCAATAAGTATAAATGACATCATTGAAAAGTGAATTTGTGATTGAACCAAATATGTTTCTGGCTTCTTAAAATATTATTTTAACCTATTATGGGAAATTTTAACATATCAGGAAATACAGAGAATAGTATAATGAACTCCCATAAACTGTTACTTAGCTTCAATGATTATCAACTTAGGATGGGTTTCATCTATAGCACATACACTCCCCACCCTCCCACACACTAAAGTGGGTTGAAGCAATCCCATATACATTGTCATTGCAAATATTTTGGTATGACTGCTAAAAGATGAGGACCTATTGGTATATTGTTGACATTCATGAATATAGTTACCCACAGAAGCGTTTATTTTTGGAATATTTTCTTTGATATGTTTTTGAGATTTAATATTTCAGGATCTCTAGATCATTGCTATCCAATTGAACTTTCTGTAGTGGTGGAACTATTCTATATTTGTGCTGTTTAAAATGGTGATGACTAGGGTGACTGAGGAACTGATTTCTAAATTTTATTTCATTTTAATTTCAGTAGCCTCATGTGGCTAGTTAATCCTTTATCTGTCCTTAACCATTCTCTTAAAACTGAAGGCTATCCCTTCAGAAATTTATGCATAGGCACCTAAAATTATTTCTATAATCCAGGTGAATGAAGTTGATTATAATAGAGAAATAGAGAATGTGATGCCTCATAGATTTAGACAGATTTTAGGCTACCTCTGGACTAAAGATATTTGATGTGTAGTATTTAAGGCTGCACAAAATCCACTCTGAGATCTTTTGGATCTCTGTCCTTGATGTCTATCATAATGCCTTTCATATAGGTGACCATAAAATAATGACTGTACAGTCATTAGGAATCTGGAATAATAGTCTTTCTTCTTTAGGAAGGTGACAGAAGTATCATCATACATTAAATAAATAGGAAAAAAACATGACTACTGAAGTTACTATTTATTTGTAAACTTTTGTTTATTGTTATTTAATATGGAATATTTCTTTCCTTTGGCCTGTGAAATTAATATTGTTAATGTGACATGGGAAAAGTCCTGGAGCAGGAGTTAGGAAAACTGAACTATGGTCTTTGGTCTACCACCTTATAAATTATGTATAAATTTTAAAAAGTTCACTTTAATCTCTCTGTGTCTCAGTTTCCTCATATGTAAAATGAGAAGAATCTTCCCCCTTCCCATATAGTATGGACTGTATAGATGGTCCTCTGTAAGCTCCACCGAGGGATTTACTGTCAGAACCCTCTCATATAGTCCTACCTATTTAATCTCACAAAACTTCCAGAAATTGAAAGTGGTTCCTCTTTACAAAAAGACTGAGTACATTTAGTTTTAAATAAAACATTCCTTTGTATTCTCAAAATTCTTCAGTTGAACTCTTCTATAAAATATTGTACTTTTGTTTTCAAAATCTCTGCAATAATTGTAGTTCTTTATGTAAAACAATCTAAATAGTTATTTCTTCCTCAAGCTGATTGATACTCTAAATATTGTGATGATTTATTTTTGTTTTTCAGGATTTTTACATTTATGCTTTGTTATGGATTGAGTTGTATCCTTCTCAAGTTCATATTTTGAAGTTTAACCTCTAGTATCAGATGCAATTGGTTAAGATGAGGTCATTCTAGGGTAGGGTGGCCCCTATACAGTATGACTGGTGTCCTTATAAAAAGGGGAAATTTAAACACATGTAAATAGAGAGAATGCCATATGAAGATTAATGCAAAGATGAGGGTGATGTTTCTATACACCAAGAAATGCCAAGGATTTGCTGCAAACCACCAGAAGCTGGGGAACAGATTTTCCTCAGAGCCCTCAGAAGGAACTAACTCTGCCAACACCTTGATTTTGGATTTGTAGCTTCCAGAACTGTGAGACAATAAATTTCTGTTGTTTAAACCATTCAGTTTGTGGTACTTTATTATAGCAGTCCTAGCAAACAAGTACAGTGCTTAATATCCCTTTGCAGCCAAATATAAAACTCCATACACTTCTGACAACAATGTATATTTCCTGTCCAACTGAATTTTTTTGAATAGTCAGATTACCAAATTATGTGAGTAAATCTATGTTTTGTGGCTTCCTGACAGTATATTTGTTTGCATGCATAATAATAATATCAACTGACATTTGATTGCTTATTACATATCAGGCCTAACTAATTTAATCCTTAAAACTAACTCTATGAGCTTCTTGGAGAAGTGGTTGATTTCAGGGCTAGGGCAGGGAAAATACAAAATGAGCCTGGAGAGCCACCTGTGCCACCTCCTGATGCCAGTGCTTCTGTGTGGTGCTCTTGCCAGGTGCTCTTGTCGTGACTACTGGCACTGTGCTCAGTCAATGCACGAGTTCTCAGTAAAGAACATTGACGGGCCGCCTTGGCAAGTACTGGGGCTTCCTGTGCAATGTCACCAATGTGGCCTCACAATGAGGCAAAACAGATAAAACAGATGTAAATTTTACTCAGCTTGTTGACCTGTACACCTGATAAGCTGAGGGTGCCTTACTGATCCTGGCTTTCCCTTGTAACTAGTTTGGGAGGCAGGAGCCAGGGACTAATGCTGAGATCAAAGAGTTCCCTCCCATTTGATATGTATAGCAAGATCTGTGTGAACTGAGATGAGGCCCACCCTCTGTGGAAGTGATGAAAGTCCAGCCCAAGAGGAGGGGCATCCTGTGAAATGCCATCAAATGGAACTTCACCAAGTTCCTCATTGACAAGAATGGTTGTGTGGTGAAGTGGTACAGAGGCATTCCCATGGGAATACCATAGTAATAATTACTGTGGGCAAGATCAAGATCCATTTGATGAATGTTAAAATTAGTGAACAAGAGTTTGGGAAGATACAGCACAAAGTATCTCTTCAAGATATTATTTACACAGTAAGTAATAAAAATCTATACTAATAAAAGGGTAATATGCAAATTGGTCAGGACCCCCTGGAATCGAACTGTGACTTCAGGACCCCCTCACAGTAAAGACTGAACAGCAGGCAGCGTGGGGCGACCAGGCTGGCAGGGGGGGTTAGTGAGGGACGACCAAACGACTGAACAGCAGGCTTTGTGGGGAGACCAGGCTGGCAGGGGCGTTAGTGAGGGGCGACCAAATGACCGAACAGTAGGCTGCATGGGGTGACCAGGCTGGCAGGGGGGGCAGTTGGGGACAAACAGGCCAGCAGGGGGGGGGCAGTGAGGGGCAACCAGGCCGGCAGAGGGGGGGCAGTGAGGGGCGACCAGGCTGGCTGAGTGGGGGGAGTTGTGGGTGACCAGGCCGGCGGGGGGGGGGGGCAGTTGTGGGCGACCAGGCCAGCAGGGGGGGGCAGTTAGGGGCAACCAGGCTGGTGGGGGGGGCAGTTGGGGGTGACCAGGCCAGTGGGGGGGGGGGTGGCAGTTAGGCGCCACCAGGCTGGCAGGCAGAGGCGGTTAGGGGTGATCAGGCTGGCAGGGGAAGCAGTTAGGGGCGACCAGGCAGGTAGGCAGGTGAGCAGTTAGGAGCCAGCGGTCCCAGATTGTGAGAGGGATGTCCCAGATTGGAGAGGGTGCAGGCTGGGCTGAGGGGAACCCCCCGCCCCGTGCACGAATTTTGTGCACCAGGCCTCTAGTCCTATCTAAAGAGTAATATGCAAATTGACCATCACCACAACACACAAGATGGCTGCCCCCATGTGGACACAAGATGGCCAGCAGGGGAGGGCAGTTGGGAGGGACCAGGCCTGCAAGGGAGGGCAGTTGTAGGCAATCAGGCCAGCAGGGGAGGGTAGTTGGGAGGGACCAGGCCTGCAAGGGAGGGCAGTTGGGGGCGATCAAGCCTGCAGGGGAGGGCAGTTAGGGGTGACCAGGCCAGCAGAGGAGGGAAGTTGGGGGCAACCAGGCCTGCAGGGAAGGGCAGTTTGGGGGGACCCAGGCCTGCAGGGGAGAGCAGTTGGGGGGGACCAGGCCTGCAGGGGAGAGCAGTTAGGGGTGACCAGGCCTGCAGGGGAGGGCAGTTAGGGGTGGCCAGGCCTGCAGGGGAGGGCAGTTAGGGGCAAACAGGCTGGCAGGGGAGCAGTTAGGCATCAATCAGGCTGGCAGGGGAGTGGTTAGGGGGTGATCAGGCTGGCAGGCAGAAGCGGTTAGGGGCAATCAGGAAGGCAGGCAGGCAAGCAGTTGGGAGCCAGCAGTCCTGGATTGTGAGAGGGATGTCCGACTGCCCGTTTAAACGGGCAGTCGGACATCCCTCGAGGGGTCCCAGATTGGAGAGGGTGCAGGCTGGGCTGAGGGACCCTCCCCCGTGCATGAATTTCTTGCACCGGGCCACTAGTATATAATAATACATAAAATGATAAATAAAAAACAGTAAGCTTATGGTAGAGAAACTGTGGAGCTCACTGTAACCAAGTGATGAAGGTTAACATTACAAGGATTAAGACATTTGTCCTGTTAAAGATGCACCCAAGAGAGACACATCAGTTCTGTGGTAGTCATGCCAAAAATGCATGACCTGAATCTAGTGAGAAAACTGACAAATATAAATTGAGGAACATTATACAAAACAATTGACCTGTATTTTTCAAGTGTCAAGGCCATGAAAGCAAGGAGAGACAGGAAATGTTAGATATGAGAGGAGACTAAGGAGGCATGACAACTAAAGCAATGTGGGACCCTGGGTTGGATCTTGGGGACCAGAAAAAGGGAATTAGTAGAAAAGCTGGTGCAACCCAAATAAATTCTATAGTTTAGTTAATAGCACTGCAGCACTTAATTTTATAGTCTTTATAGTGGAATTATCTGTACTATTTTTGTAACTTTTCTGTGAGCTTAAAATTATTTCTAAGTAAAAAGATAAAAGGATTCCTTAAGATAGGTATTATTGTTATTCCCATTTTACTATGAGGAAATTGAAGCACAGAGAGGTTAAATAACTTGTCCCAGTTGGATATAGTTAGTAAGTGGTCAAGTTGGGATTTCAGCTCAACCATCTGGTTCTAGACTCCAGTGCTAAAACACTAAACTACACTACCTTTCCTTGATAAGTTTTGTGTAGGTGAAATATTTGCAGAAAGTACAGGATACTTAGGTGTTCCTCAAACAAAAAGAATAAAAAAACTAATCACCTCTGGAAAGTAAATCAATTAAATATGTTAGATAAGATTGTTTCTTGGGTATCTTCCAGTAGTGGACTTTTGTAATTTATATGACAAAATTTTCAATACATGTAACTTACAGTTAAGAGAGTAAGATGAGAATTAGTTTTTTAGTCCTTGAGTAATGTCATGCTACTACATTAGGGCACTTACAATGTCATTAGGAGATAGGAATTTTTCAGCTCCCTTAGAATCTTCAGGGACCAATGACCTACATGCAGGCTTCTTTGACCAAAACATGGTTATACAACACATGGCCATATTTGGATTTAAAATAAATATGTTGCGCAGCCAGAGTGGCTCAGTGGTTGAGCGTTGACCTATGAACCAGGAAGTCACAGTTCGATTCCTGGTCAGGGTACATGCCCAGGTTGCAGGCTTGATCCCCAGTGTGGGGCAAGCAGGAGGCAGCCATTCAATGATTCTCTCGCCGCATTGATGTTTCTATTTCTCTTTCTCCCTTCCTTTCTGGAATCAATAAAAATATATTTTAAAAATAAATAAAATAAATGTCCTCTTTATGCTTTTATTTATTTTTAGAGAGAGAGAGAGAGAGGAAAGGAGAGGGAGAGAGAGAGAGAAACATCCATGAGAGAGGAGCATCATTGATTGGCATCCCTACTAGGGATAGAGTGCAACCCAGGCAGGAATCGAACTGGCAACCTCTTGGCTCCTGGGTTGATGCTCAACCGCTGAGCAAAACTGGCCAGGGCTAAATCTGTCTTAATATGCTTTTCCCCCTGGTTATTTCTTTTTTTCCTTGTGTATTTGAATTCGCAGTCTTTTAAAAATCATTCCATATTAATTGCTTTATTAAAATTGGGAAGTTACATATTTTTTCTTTTTTATTTAATGACTAGAGGCCTGGTGCACGGGATTCGTGCACTGGTGGGGGGCATGGCCTGCGGGGATCGGCCCGCTGTGGGAGTGCTGCTCATCCCGGTCAGCTGAGCAGCCGTGGACCTGCTCTCTGAGCAGCTGCTCCCTGGTCCGGCATCTTCCATGGAGCTGGAGCACTCGCCTCTCCAGGGGACCCGGTCCGGGCCGGGCCCAGGGACAATAGCACTGAGAGGCAGCGGAGTAGGCCTCAGTCCTGCGGCGGCCACAAACCTGCCTCCCAGCCTCCGGGGTCAGCTCTGTGAGTCTGGCAGCGGCACTGCATGGCCTGCGGGTGTCCAGAGGAGGTAGCAGGGAGCGAGGAGGAGGAGCCTGGGGCAAGAAGGCAACGATCGCAGCCTGGGTTCCTGCCCATTGGCCCGGGGTTCGCAGTGGGAGCAGCCACTCATTCTGGTCAGCCGAGCGGTGCTCCCACTGTGGTAGTGCACTGACCACCAAGGGGAAGGTCCTGCTTTGAGTGTCTGCCCCCTGGTGGTCAGTGCACGTCATAGCAACTGGTCGACCGGTCGTTCTGGTTGTTCCACCATTCGGTTGCTGGGCTTTTATTATATAGGACTAGAGGCCCAATGCATGAAATTTGTGCAAGGGGCTGTGCCCTCGCAGCCGCGGTGGCTTGCCTCGGCCCTCGCAGCCCTGCTTCGCCTGGAAGGATGTCTGGTCTAATTAGCATATTACGCTTTTATTATTATAGATTGCCCTAGAATTTGTGGCATGCAGCCATGACTTATAAAAGTCTACCATTAGCCCTCACCGGTTTGGCTCAGTGGATAGAGCGTCGGCCTGCGGACTCAAGGGTCCTAGGTTCGATTCCGGTCAAGGACATGTACCTTGGTTGTGGGCACATCCCCAGTAGGGGGTGTGCAGGAGGCAGCTGATTAATGTTTCTCTGTCATCGATGTTTCTAACTCTATTCATCTCCCTTCCTCTCTGTAAAAAAATCAATAAAATATATTAAAAAGAAAAAAGTCTACCATTAATTGATTCCTCTCCCCTTCTGGGCAATGCAAAGGACTTTAGAACTCTATACTTACTACTACTCCTTTTGACTTTACCAGTACTATGTGTATTTTAATTGTGTGCGTGTGTGTATAAAACCCTATACGATGTTATTTCAAACAATGATTATTTAGATATTTTTATAAGGAAAACGTTTTACTGAAGTACAACATAATAGAAAAGCATGCAAGTTATAAGTGTACAATTCGAGAAAATTTGCTAGTCAAATTTCCATCCTGACGAAATTTATTTCTTACTGTAAATTAGTAAATTTGGTGTTCTGGTTTTAAAACCTTGATTTCCTGAGTTTTATTTTAAGTATGTCCCTATGAGCTGTATCTACTTTCATTTTTCCAAGAATGCAAGGATGTTGCAGGCTGTTGTCTTCCAGAGTCTGACTACCTTAGTAGTGAATGCTGTCAACTTGGTCAAGTTTCTTTTCATTGATTAATTTTATTCAGTGCCAGGCAGGGACCAACACTGTTAGTATATCCATGAAGAAGACAAGATGATCTGTATCTTACCCTTTGTAAGTTGGGGAGATAAATTAGTAAATAAATGTACAAACAAGATAATTGGAGATAAGTGTTTTATTTCCAATTTAAAAAATGGTTTCCCCATAAGAAAAAGTGGATCAGGATTTTTTCCTATGTTAAATTTCTACACTTAGACTTACAAGTTTTTGAGTAAAGTTAATGACGGTAAAGTAAGTCTCATGTTAGTACTTTACATGTTACTTCTTCCTTTCCTTTTTTAATCCTCAACCGAGGATATTTTTCTATTGATTTTTAGAGAGAATGGAAGAGAGAGGGAAAGACAGAGAGAAATTTTGATGTGAGAGAAAAGCATCGATTGGTTGCCTCCTGCATTAGCCCCTACCAGGGCCAGGGCTGGGGAGGAGCCTGCAGCCAAGGTACGTGCCCTTGACCGGAATGGAATGGAATCTGGGACCCTTAGGTACACAGGCCGACGCACTATCCACTGAGCAACACTGGCTAGGGCTTCATGTTAACTTCTTTCTCATTCATAAACAGTCTAGTTCTTGTAGCCCTCATACTTCTAGGACTCTAGTCTTTATATTCCCAGGGATTATGCTTTCATTCATTGAATTAAGTAGACCTGAACCTCAGTTTCTCCAGGTTACTCTCCAGAAAGTTAACTATAATTGCTTCATGGTCTAATCCTAGTTCTTTTTGTTAGGGCCCAAGTAAATACCTGCTTCGCCTTTTTGTGAATTAGGGATATCAACATAATTGATTGTTTTCCTCCATCTTTTATCTTCATTTTCCTCAGCTCTTAACTAAGTAAATACTCTTTACTTGTGCTTTTAATTTGAGAGGTTATCTGTTTAATTAGAAAAAAAAGCATTTCACTAACTTGGGGCTTTGTGTTTTTTTCATTATTGTTAGAACCTTTGCAGATATTTTCCATTGAATTTAATTGCAGTTTTTTGTAAAAGTATTTTTCGAGAACCCAATGTAATGTGTTAACTGAGTGAATTTTTTCCTTTTAATTTCAGTTGGAAAGACATCCTTGATCACCAGATTCATGTATGACAGTTTTGACAACACCTATCAGGTATTTTGTTTTTGCCAACTTACTAGTTGTCTCTATTTTGTATGTTATAAGTAGTATACGGTGTCCCCCCAAGAATATAGACACTCTTTGAATAATTATTAATTCCAATGGGTTAAATCTGAAAAGAAACATCAGTTGAGCTACCTACTTTTAGTAATATATACACTTTTTGGGACACCCTGTATTTATGGTGTTTTTAAAAATTTCACATGCAGTCATGGAAATAAAAGCACTTTGTAATCTGTAAAATGCTATAAAATATAAAGTATAACTGATTTTGCTCATTGTTTTCGACTTCTTCATGTGATTTCTGTATCTATTCCAAAGTATATTGAAAGATTATCGCTAATACCATCTGGGCTAGAAGTAGGAATGATTGTAAATATTCTCTTATAGAGGTTTTATTCTAGTCTAGGATTCTGTGACATTTTGACCTATACTTGAAGTCAAGAATAAGGAGATTTGGGAAATTCACCAGTATTTGGAAATTAAACAATATATTCCTAAATAACCATTGGATTAAAGACAAAATCACAAGGGAAGTTAGTAAATACTTTGAGACAAATGAAAAAGAAAACACAATATACCAAAATTTATGGGATTCAGCTAAAACAGTGCTATAAGGAAAATAAAAACATTAAATCAATAATTTAACCTTCTACTGTAAAAAACTAGAAAAAGTAAACTAAATCTAAAGCAAGCAGTAGGAAGAAACTTTTAAAATGTAGGTTTTATTTTTATTCATGTATGGTGAGGCTAACAGATTAGGGGATTATTGCCATTGAAAAGATCTGTTGTACTCACAGATCCCAAGAGGAGGATGATACTCTATGCCATGGGAGGGAGGCACATGGGGAAGCTCTTGAGTTGGTTAGGAGGTGAGGAGTGGGAAATGGGAAAAGTAGCAAGAGCCTTTATTGTGGTTTCTGTGGGAAGGATAGGTGAGACCAGGTAAGCAGATTTAGGATTGCCTAGTTTGAATAATTTCAGTGGGCTCTGGAGTGCAGGAGCCATTCCTAGTTGTCTGGTAACTGGCTCTAGAATGTTTAGGGCTGGGGAATAGTGGTCCTGAGTGTGATACATGAAGTGGTTGGAACTATGGGCTCTGGATTGGTTGGTTTGCATGTTAAAGGTGTTTTCACAGGCAAGTTTACTATTTCTAGGAATTGGCAAACTCTGGGAGGGCCAGTCTCCCAGATGTCAAAACAAAACAAAATAAAGACATGCTTAATTCAGAAGCTAATAAAGATTAGAGCAGGAATATATGAAAGAATAGAAAAACAGTAGAGCCGAAACCGGTTTGGCTCAGTGGATAGAGCGTCGGTCTGCGGACTGAAAGGTCCCAGGTTCGATTCCGGTCAAGGGCATGTACATTGGTTGCGGGCACATCCCCAGTAGGGGGTGTGCAGGAGGCAGCTGGTCGATGTTTCTCTCTCATCAATGTTTCTAGCTCTCTGTCCCTCTCCCTTCCTCTCTGTAAAAAATCAATAAAATATATTAAGAAAACAGTAGAGAAATGCAATGAAACTAAAAGTGGTTCTTAGAAAGGATAAACAAAATCGACTAACCTTGAGCTAGACTAATCAATTAAAAAAAGAAGACTCAAATTACTAAAATCAAAATGGAAAGAGAGGACATTACTACTGACCATGCAGGAATTAAAATGGATTATAAGGGAATACTGTGAATAATTATGTCGACAAGCTAGATAGCCTAGATGAAATGGTTAAATTCCAAGAAAGATACAAACTACTGAAATTAACTCAAGAAGAAATAGAAAATTTGAATGTATCTATAATAAGTAGAGATAGAATTAGTGAACAGAAACTTCTCACAAAGAAAATACCAGGACTAGATTCTTCATCTCTGAAGACATCTGTTCAATTTTATGAAATATTTAATAAACAACACAAAAACTTCATCAACTTCCAATAAACAGAATAGGAGGGAATACTTCCCACTCATATTATGAGATCAATATTACTCTGATACCCAAACCAAAGACATCAAAATTAAAACTGCAGACTGATATTCTTTGTGAATATAAACACAACAATCCTCAGCAGAGTTATTACCAAACTAAGTTTGGTAATGTGTCAAAAGGATTATGTACCATTTATCAAGTGGGATTGGTAGGTTGGTAACAGGATTACAAATTGGTTCAACATATAAAAAGTAATATAATACACTGTACAAATAGAATAAAGGACAAAATCACATGATCATTTAAATGGACAAAGATAAAGAATTTGACAGAATCCAATAGCCAGACTAGGAGGAACCAAGATGGCGGCATAGGTAAACACCTGGACTTGCTGCCCCGCACAACCGCATAAAAACTACAACTAAAAGACAAAATGGATATCATCCAGAACCACGGGAAGGCTGGCTGAGTGGAAATTATACAACTAGAAGGAAAGAGAAAAGCGCACTGAGACTGGGAGGAGGTGCGGAAGTGCGGAGGTACGGAGGCGCGCATGGAAAGGGGAAGGCAACTGGGTACGCTGTTGTCTTTTTCAACTGGGAGGGAGATACAAGCTCCCAACTGCTCTGAACTCCAGTTCTGGGCGAGACTCTGGGTACCCAGACTCATACGGGGAGAAACTGGACTGTCTGGCATTGGGCCGGAACATGAGGGCAGCTTTCTCTCAGAGGTGCTTGCAGTGATCATTGTTCCTGCACGATGCCGCGGGACACAGAGACCCAGGGACCTCTTCGGGGCAGAGCTGATGGGCAGCCATTGCTGTTTGTTCCACTCTGGTGATTCCCTGAGACCCTGCCCCACCCAATTTACAACCCCACCCAAGCTGTGCACAAAGGCTTTTGCATATGAATGGCCTGGTCTGTGCCGTGCCAGCACAGCCAAGGGTTTGGCGAGCCTGAGCGGGGGCGACGAAGGATGGAGAAATGATAGACAAAGAGAAAAAGCTGGGTCTAGGTGGATCTTCTGTGCCTTGCTGAGGCCACAGAACAGATCCAGACTGCAAAGCTGAGGCTTTATTTATAATCAGGGACAAACAAGGTAATCTACAATGTTGTTGTAAGTTTCACTTGTTTTGGCAGCACTTGCTGCCCCTCCCATAGCCCACTAGCTACCCAGGAAAGATCTAGGGAGCAGTTACAAGATCAAGCTTAATTATGCTTAGAGGACTGTGCCCTCCAAGCTGGGACTTGTTTGCGACTTGGCCAGCAGGTCAGTCCGAGGCTTAACCCTATAACCGCTTCCTACACTGGCCTTTTGCAATCTAAAACCTAACAAAGTGCAGCTGGGTCAGAGAGCCGCAGAGCTTCCAAAAGAAGACCCAAGGTTCAACAGCAGCTTGCATTGCTTCAGAGCTGGACCCCATCTGGGCACCTCCAAACCCCAAACAAAGAGGAGGAATCTGCAGATCTTGCTGTAGTTCCTGCTGGGTGGCCTCAGGCAGTGGCTGACTTTGCACCTCCTTGGAGATTTAAGAGCCAGTGTACACAGTGGTCAGAGTGAGACCATCCAGATTACAACTCTTCACATCCATAAGAGACACACTCAGGGGCAGACTCAGTGAGCACCAAAGCCCCACTGAAGCAAGTTCTGCCCCATAAGGGTGTCTCCAGCACAGAAGTTCTCCCATTGTAGACACAACTGGTCCTCACAGCCAGTTGGTCTGGAGGTCAATTCCTCCCAGTCTTACCAACAACAATCAAGACTTAACTACAACAAGACTGTGCACACAGCCCACAAAGGGGTACACCAAGAGTTTCCACCTCAGGTAATTGGGGAGGCTGAGCCACTGGGCCCTATAGGACACCTAGCACGCAAAGCCACTCTATCAACACAGGGAAGCAGCCAAAATGCGGAGACAAAGAAACATGTCACAAATGAAAGAAATGGAGGAAAGCAAACGACTGGATATATAGTTCAAAACCACGGTTATAAGGTTACTCAAGAATCTTCTAGAAACCTCTGAGAAATATAGTGAGACCCTCAAGGATATGAAAAAGGACCAATTAGAAATTAAGCATACACTGACTGAAATAAAGAATAATATACAGAGATCCAACAGCAGACTAGAGGATCCCAAGAATCAAGTCAGAGATTTAAAATACAAAGAAGCAAAAAACATCCAAATGGAAAAGAAAAAAGGAAAAAGAATCGAAAAACATGAAGATAGTGTAAGGAGCCTCTGGGACAACTTCAAGCTTACCAACATCAGAATTATAGGGGTGCCAGAAGAAGAGAGAGAGCAAGATATTGAAAACCTATTTGAAGAAATAATGACGGAAAACTTCCCCTACCTGGTGAAAGAAATAGACTTATAAGTCCAGGAAGCGCACAGAACCCCAAACAAGAGGAATCCAAAGAAGACCACACCAAGACACATCATAATTAAAATGCCAAGGGCAAAAGACAAAGAGAGAATGTTAAAAGCAGCAAGAGAAAATCAGTTAGTTACCTACAAGGGAGTACCCATATGACTGTCAGCTGATTTCTCAACAGAAACTATGCAGGCCAGAAGGGTGTGGCAAGAAATATTCAAAGTGATGAATAGCAAGAACCTACAACCAAGATTACTCTACCCAGCAAAGCTATCATTTAGAATCGAAGGTCAGATAAAGAGCTTCACAGATAAGAAAAAGCTAAAGGAGTTCATCACTGCTAAACCAGTATTATGTGAAATGCTGAAGGGTATTCTTTAAGAAGAGGAAGAAGAAAAAGGTAAAGATAAAAATTATGAACAACAAATACATACCTATCAACAAGTGAATCTAAAAATCAAGTGAATAAAAAATCTGATGAACAGAATAAACTGTTGAATATAATAGAATCAGGGTCATAGAAAGGGAGTGGACTGGTAATTCTCGGGGGGGAAAGGGGTGTGGGGGTGCGGGAAGAGACTGGATAAAAATCGTACACCTATGGATGAGGACAGTGGGGGGGAGGTAAGGGCAGAGGGTGGGGTGGGAACCGGGTGGAGGAGAGCTATGGGGGGAAAAAGGAGGAACAACTGTAATAATCTGAACAATAAAGATTTATTTTTAAAAAATCCAATAGCTATTCATCGTAAAAAAACACTCAACAAACTAGAAATATAAGGAATCTTCCTAAACATAATAAAGGGTATCAGTGAGAAACCATAACAAATATACTTAATCTTAAAAGACTGAATGCTAGCCCTAGCTGGTTTGGCTCAGTGGATAGTGTTGGCCTGCGGTCTGAAGGGTTCCAGGTTCAATTCCGGCCAAGGACACATGCCTGGGGTTGCAGGCTCAATCCCCACTAGGGGGCATTCAGGAGACAGCCGATCAATGATTCTCTTTCATCATTGATTTTTCTATCTCTCCGTCTCCCTTCCTCTCTAAAATCAATAAAGATATTTATATCTAAGTTATATATATGTATTTTAGTTTGAACTGCATAATCCTATATAATAAAAGCCTAATATGCTAAGTGTCTGGTCGACTGGTCGGCCATTCAACCAATCAAAGCATAATATGTTAATGATATGCTAAGGCCGCTCAACCGCTCGCTATGACGTGCACTGACCACCAGAGGGCAGACGCTCTGACCAGTAGGTTAGTTTGCTCCTGGGGTCCGTGAGATTGGGACTGAGAGAGACGGACCGGACACATCCTGGAGCCCTTCTGCAGTCCCTCCCTGGCTGGCCAACCTCCTGCATCTCTCCCCAGCCCGATCGTGCACCAGTGGGGTCCCTCGGCCTGGCCTGCACCTTCTCCCAACCCAAGCTGAGGGACCACGCCCCCCCCCCCCCCGCCAAGTGCATGAATTTCGTGCACTGGGCCTCTAGTTGTAAAATAAAAGAACACACTAAAAAGAAAAAATTAGTAATTTTTTTTAAAAAATGCTTTCACTGAGACCCTAAGCACATGCAAAACTTTTTCTGTATTAACTTTTTAAAAAATATATATTTTTATTGATTTCAGAGCGGAAGGGAGAGAGAGAGAGAGAGAGAGAGAGAGAGAGAGACATCAATGATGAGAATCATTGATCGGCTTCCTTCTGCATGATCAAGGCTGAAATCTGGGCATGTGCCCTTGACTGGCATCAAACCTGGGACACTTCAGTTCATAGGTCAATGCTCTATTCCAGTGATGGGCAACCTTTTGAGCTTGGTGTGTCAAACTTCGCCAAAAAACTGAGCATAACTCAGGTAGTGTGTCACTTTGAGGAAAAAACTAACTCCAAGACTCTAGTCGCAAATGTTTCATCCTCAGGAGCAGCAAATGTTTCATCCTCGGCATGCGGCCGCGTGTCATCAGAAATGGCTACGCGTGTTAGTGCTGACATGTGTGTCATAGGTTCGCCATCACTGCTCTATTCACTGAGCCAAACCGTCTAGGGCTTTCTGTATTAACTTTTTGAAATGTTCTTGTTAAAATGAAAATAATAAAATGGCTCCTTTAAGTATCTATTTTATATCTGTGTTACTGTGTAGTTAATATAAAAACTTGATTTCCATGGTTTTATCATAATACTAGAGGCCCGGTGCATGAAATTTGTGCACTTGGGGGGGTCCCTCAGCTTGGCCTGCGCCCTCTCGCAGATCGGGACCCCTCGCTCCTTATTGCCTGCCTGCTTGCTGCTCCTTAGTGCTGCCTCAGAGGCGGGAGAGGCTCCCACCACCACCACTGCACTCGCCAGCAGTGAGCCCAGCTTCTGGCTGAGCGGCACTCCCGCTGTGGGAGCACACTGAACACCAGGGGGCAGCTCCTGCGTTGAGCGTCTGCCCCCTGGTGGTCAGTGTGCATCATAGGGACCGGTCACTCTGTCGTTTGGTCGATTTGCATGTTAGCCTTTTATAGGATATCAAATGTTAATCTGTTTAAAGGAATGATTACTTTTCATAGTTATTAACTGCCACTGTCTCATTTATTTGTCAAACCACTTTTATTTTTCTAAAAGTTTCTAGGGTAAATTTAAAATCTGAATCTGGTTCTATTTTTGGTATGTATTTTCCCGCAAGTTTAGTATGCTTTTTACAAAGTAGACCACCCCCCAAATCAATGAATTAATTAACACTTAAATAATGTGATGCTGTAAATTAATATACATTGTTCTTTAACCTTTGATTTCTTCTACAATTATTGTCTTCTCCATTTTCATAAAGGAGATGAACGTGAGGCAGCAGTAATGTCTCATTTATCTTTTTTTTTTTTTAATCTTTATTGTTGGAAGTATTACATAGGTCCTCCTCCGCGACCCCCCCCCCCCACCTCTTCCAGCTTCCTCCCACTCATTTATCTTTTATAGAGGTTTGAATTAGTTTCATGTCAGTAGCATTCAAGATGCTGCAATAGCTGATAATGTTTATTTTCCCTGGATTTTTTTTTCTGTTCTTCCTGCTGTTGACTTCTTTGCCATAATAGCTCTGCTTGGTATAAAATAAGAAAAGCAGCAATCGGTTGTTTTTGAGGTTAATTTTGATCTTTGAGTTGAGTGGTGTAAATGTCCCCAAACTAGGATGACGTAGTGGAAGAAGGGGACTATTGTACATTTTATCGTAACGTCTGACTTTGTATTAATTTAAAAAAACACATGTGTTGGCTATGAGATCTAAAAAATGACAGTTTCTGTTTGTAGCCATTAAAAATTATTTTTGGCTGTTTTTAACAAACTTAATAACAAGTGACATGAGAATTATTTTTAGGTGAAAGAGAGTTTATCAGTGAAGGAGTGGGACAGAGAAAATTACTCCATAGACAGAGCAGCTGAGAATTTTTTTTTTTAATGTAAAATAATTCTAGAGGTAGGATAGTTCATGAAGTGTGTGGCAGCTCCATGATCGTCTGGAACCAAGACTCCTCCTAATTTTTTGTTTAAACAAACAGATCGAATATGACTTTCATGTTGAAGTTTGCCTCATGAATATTGAATGTTTCCTAGAGTTCTGTTATCCACAATCCAGGCAGGAAGGAGAAGTAAGACAAAACCAAGGGTACACCTGCCAACTCAGAGAGCCCCATTTATTTAAAACTCAGAGAAGACTGGAAAATAGAGTTTTTTTGATGGAAAAAGTATGGATTTAAATAAATGTTTCTGTTATTAAGGAAGAAGGGGAAGATGGATATTTGTGTGGGAAATTAGCTGCTTCTACCATAGTGAGTAGATGAAGTTCTCCTGATGAGGTTTCTTAAATGTAGCCATATCTCTGCCCTAACTTGTTTGGCTCAGTGGATAGAGTGTCGGCCTGCGGACTGAGGGGTCCCAGTTTCGATTCCAGTCAAGGGCATGTACCTTGGTTGCGGGCACATCCCAGTAGGGGGTGTGCAGGAGGCAGCTGATCGATGTTTCTCTCTCATCGATGTTTTTGGCTCTCTGTCCCTCTCCCTTCCTCTCTGTGGAAAATCAATAAAATATATATTTTTTAAATGTAGCCATATCTCATTCCTGTACATTCTTCAGGTTTGTCAAATAGATACTCTTGCACAGTAAGTTCAAGTTTATAAACCTGTTATCCCACCATATATCCATTCTCAGATGGAATGTCATAAATTGGAATTAGTACTTTGCTTATATGTACTTAAGCCCTAAATTAAGAAACATAATTGAAATATGTAGACACATAGTTTAAGGTAAGGAGGAAACTTCTTTGTGTGTGTTTTTTTTAATAAAAGTCTCTGTGTAACTGAAATCTACAAAAACACTGCTCAAAATATTAAAGACCTAAATAAATGGAGAGACGTCCCAGGTAAATGGATTGGAAGACTTAATATTGTTAAGATATCAGTAGTAACTACCCAAAGCAATCTATAGATTCAGTGCAATTCCTATAAAAATTTTTGCCATCATTTTTTTGTAGAAATTAAAGAGCCAATCCTGATTTGCAGTAGCCAAACAGCCTTGAAAAAGAAAAGTAAAGTTGGAGAACTAATACATTCAGATTTTAAAACTTAATTCAAAGCCACAATAATCAAAATAATGTGGTACTGGCACAAGGATAGACATATAGACCTATATGAAATATAATTGAGAGTCCATAAGAAAATCCATGTATCTATTGACAATGGATTTTCCATAAAGGTGTACTGGGCCGAACCTACAGAATGGGAGGAAATATTTGAAAGTTACATGCCTAGTAAGTGTTTAATATTTAGAATACTATATAAAGAACTCCTACAAATCATAATAAAAATGACAAACTCATTTTAAATGGGTGAGGGACTTCAATAGGCATTACTTCAGAGAGGATATACAAATAGCGGATAACACATGAAAAAATTCTCAACATCAATAGTCATTAGAGAACTGCATATCAAAACCACATTAAGATTCCACTTCACACTTACTAGGATAGAATTTAAAATAGTGCAGCCACTGTGGAAAAGTCTGACATTTTCTCACAAAGTTAAATACAATTACCATATGGCCCAGCAATTCCACCCCTAGATATAAACCAAGGATAATTGAAAACAGGAATTCACAATAGCCAAAAAGTGGAAGTAACCCAATTGTTCATCAATAGATGAATGGATATACTGTAAAATGTTATTGCTTAATGGGTACAGAGTTTCTATTTGGGGTGATGAAAAGGTTTTGGAAATAGACAGTATTGACAGTGAATGTAATTAATGCCATTGAATGGTATACTTGAAAATGGTTAATATGTCAAATTTTATGATACATATATTTTGCCACCATCTACACTAATAAAAGAGTAAGATGCCCACCAGCTAATCAGGAGTGAGTGTGCAAATTTACCCAACAAAGATGGCAGGTTAATTTGCATATGCAGGCGCTGAGCAGCGGGGGTGGGGGGGTGGGGGGGGGTGGGGAGTACCGCCCCAGCCCCCAGCCGCTCCTGGCCTCTGGGCAGTGTGGGAAGGCGGAAAGGTGTCTCTGGGCCGGAACGAAAAGGCGGCTCTGGCCAGAATGAAGGCGGTGCCGGCCGCCAGGGGAAGGAAGGCCCATTCTTGCACGAATCTTCATGCATCAGGCCTCTAGTTTAAAAATAAAACCTATCTTTAAAAATATATCAGTGTCAATGTAAGTTCATCAATTACAACAAATGTAACATTCTGGTGGGTAATGTTGATAATAGAGGATGCTGTGCATATTTTGGGAGTATATCTTCCTTTCAGTTTTGCTGTGAACTTAAAACTACTCAAAATAAAGTCTTTTTAATAAAAAAAAATGTGGTTAAGATATATATCTAATAAGCGTATATTAGAAAGAGCTTTTACTCCTAACTCTACAACAGAAGTTTTGTGTCCTTAGATAAGTTATTTAAGTTCTCGGAACTCCAATATTGTTATGTTTACAATGAGAAAAACAGGGCTAATAATAGCTACCTTGTAGAGATTTATGAGGGTTAGAGATGATCATGTGAAGGGCCTTAAAGAATTCCCAATACACAGCAAGTACTAAATAAGTGGAAGAAACCATTATCCCTGAAAATTATGTTCTTTCTTACTTGACTACAATGTGTTTATGTTTATTCATTATTTCTACCACAATCAGAATTCCCATTTGAACCCTAAACTGCTGACTGCCATTAAACTATTATTATTATTTAACTTCTTTGTTTTGGTTTGGTTTACAGGCAACAATTGGTATTGATTTTTTATCAAAAACAATGTACTTGGAAGATCGAACAGTGAGTAATGTTTTCCATGTGCAATTTTCTTCAACACTCTAGGATAGAAAACGGTGATCAAGCTATAATCAATGATTGTCACCACAGAAAGTACTTAGCAAACTTGTCAAAGTTAATTTACAGGTCTTGAGAAAAACGTATTACAGATTGCGTAGGTCTTAGCACTCTGACTTAACCCCAAGTGAAATCCAAAAATGAGAGAAAGCCAAGTTATTTATAAAACCCTGAAGGCACTAGGCTTGTCAAACAGAATTCATCATCCTGATTTAGAAAAAAATGGTAACAGATATAGCATTGAGATATTTAAAGCTGCTAAAGACCTTTTGAATGCACTCAGAAAGATTTCATTTGAATTTGACAAAACTTGTGAACTTCAAGGTTTTATTTGTCAGAATATGATATATACCAAAGTGAATAGAAAATGGTTAATATGTCAAATTTTAAATAGAAAGAATGTGTATTTATTTGTTGTATTTGTCTTCCATCTTTAGGAATGTTCCCTTTAAGTACAATGTAAATTCTGTATTCTAGTCTTCTATCTCTTGAAGAGATTTCTATCACCTAAACAGTGACTGTCTTAAATGCAATATTTTGGGATCTATACCCCAAAACATTTTCTATCTAATGCTGTTTCTTATAAGTGTGTGTTTTCTTTTGGATATTCTCTTTTATGTTTTAATATATAGCATGCCATTTCTTAAAATTTGAAAGCTTAGAAACAGCTTTATAATGGTAAAAGAACTTAGTGCCTATTTTCAGGCTTTTCTTCCTCAAATGTGAAGAAGTAAGAAAGTAAAATTTTTATGTAGGGTTGCAAAAAGATACTCCTCTTTTTTGTTAGATTATATACAGTGTTCTGGGAAGAAGTGTGTGGGAGAAACATAAGCATAGTAGTCAGAGACCCAATTTCAGAGTGTTCCAGACCCAATAGAAAAGAGACACATGTTAGCTTCAGAGAGGCTTTCTGAGAAGCATTAATTCCTTTTCTGTGATAGCCTGGGCTGCTCATTGACTTTTCCCTTTTATGCTTACTATTTGAACATGAACAAAGTCTACTTTTTGCTATCCAGAAGGCATAGGATTCAAAAAGAGGTTATAGAGAGGGGGGTGGAGGTGGGGGAGGAAGGAAACTGTATTTCTGATTCTGTGAAGAATTTGCCATTGCCATTTTTAAGTCATGTGTCTTCAGATACATTTTTATATTACTCTCTTTTGGAAAAGGAAAGTTTTGTGTTTTCATTCCTCACATCCCTGCAACCTTTTGCATGAGTCTTTGTTTTACCTCCTTTCTACCCCCTTTAAAAAACATTATTTCTTTTTTATTTTTAGTATGAGTTTTTTTTTTTGTTTTTTTTTTTTTTATTCATTTTTTCCCATCCCACAGATCAGGCTGCAGCTGTGGGATACTGCGGGTCAGGAACGTTTCCGTAGCCTCATTCCCAGTTACATCCGTGATTCTGCTGCAGCCGTAGTAGTTTACGATATCACAAGTAGGTATTTTGCAATGGGTTGACCTTCTTGCTTGTTTGACTGATTTTGTTGTTAGGTACGATTGCAATTATGGGACACAGCAGGTCAAGAGCGGTTCAGGAGCTTGATTCCTAGCTACATTCGTGACTCCACTGTGGCAGTTGTTGTTTATGATATCACAAGTGAGTGGGGGGGGAATTATGCATTTCTTATCCTCTTTCAACCTGTAGCTTAGCTGTATGCATGTTCTTGTCTTGTGCTTGTTTTCAATACTGGCATGCAAAAATGAGTTTAATCATAGCAAACCTTTTCACAGATTGGCTAGGTCAGAAATATTTGCTTGGTGTTTGTACCAATACCCTTTATTTCTACTGTGCCACATTTTTTGTACTGGAAATTTTCCTTTGGGTTCAATTATGAATCCTCTCCAAGGCTTTTTTAATATCCTATTATCCCTAAGTCACATCATAATTATGGTTGGAAGAGCATCTTCTTTTTTGTTTAACTTGATCTCAGACGTCTCTAAAATAAAGTAAATCTGCATTTTAAGCCTCTTGCCAAGTTTTCCTAATCTTCCAAGGTTTCTGTTGAGGCTATTAAAAACTTCTGCTAGCCTACTTTTCCCTGCTTTCCCCTTACAGCCATTCTTTCTTTATAGAGGAAGGCAGAGAAAACATGATGTCCAATCTTCTATTAATCATTTTCATTTGAATATCTGAATTCTATGATTGACTGACTTGCTTTGTTGCTAACAAATTACACTTTCATTTCTCCCCAAGAAAATAAATAGGAGACTAAAGTAATGTTCTTCCTTTTTATTTTCCCTAGAAACTGAATAATGCCTTTAGAATTTTATGTGACTTTAAATGTTCCATGGAGCATTGGTGACTGATAAGGAAATGCTCTCTGATTAAAATTATCTTTGTAAATTGTTTTTTTTAAATATATTAGGCAATATTAAGCATCATTCCATATAGTGGTCCATAACTTATAGAAAAATCAGAATAGTACTACATCTTAGGCCTTCAAAAACATAGCAACAAACTATTGATTTGAGCGAGTAATAATATTCTCATACATTTTTGCATATCTGCTCAACCAGAAGTCATATCTACTTAATAATAATTGCAATAGCAGAATTATAAATTACAAGTTTGCATTCAGAGACTTTTTTTTTTTTTTTGGTTAGGTGCTATATGCCATCTTTTCTTGAAGCTTTACTTTGGGTTGCTACTTGTTTAAAAAACTGTATGTTCATTATTGTGCATTGACAAGTTTTGCAGCTTTAAAATGTTTGTGCTTACTTTAACCAGATCAAGTGAACTGTATGTATTTTTCTTTAAAAATTGTGCACATGAGGTTAAAATATTAGTAAACTATTTTCTTTAGCTACTATAAAAAATATTGAAGTATTCTACTTAGAATCTAGTGCTAGAAAAGATGGATTTTTTTTAAACAAGTGATTCTGGTGCATTAAACAACTTCAAGTTAAAGTGATCACAAACTGAATAAGCAATGCAAATAGAGTGGTGTTGAAAGCTATTTAAAGGCTTTCCAAATTTTCTGGATGTGTTGGGTCTTACTGGCTGACATACTTTTGGAGATGCTTTCTTTGTCATGTTTGGTATGTGTAAGTAATGAAAAAAAAAACATTGTGGCAATGTAACACCATATTATCTGCCATAGCTGTCCTTATACTAAAAAATATTTTTCAATTACATATATTACATTGCACTCATTTAGTTGTGTTCAACATTTTAAACCACTATAAAAGGAACCTTGAGGATTTTATATTTGTGATTTGTTTAGACTGTTGACAGTTATACTCAGATAAAATGGAGTTATGTTACAGGCACATTAAAAGTGGGTCCTAATGTGCCAGCCTCCTTCCAATTTCCAGGGCTTTTTTTCCCTCCCTCCTTCCTTCCTTCCCTCCGTCCCTCCGTCCCTCCTTCCCTCCCTCCCTTCCTTCCTTCCTTCCTTCCTTCCTTCCTTCCTTCCTTCCTTCCTTCCTTCCTTCCTTCCTTCCTTCCTTTCTTTGTTTACGTTTCTTCTTTATTTTCTGGTCCATCACATGGGGAGGCATTTATAATAACATTGATGTCTCTATCCACCCTTTTATACCAGATGTTAACTCATTCCAGCAAACTACAAAATGGATTGATGATGTCAGAACAGAAAGAGGAAGTGATGTTATCATCATGCTAGTAGGAAATAAAACAGATCTTGCTGATAAGAGGTATGGAGTGATTTTGTATGTTAAGTAGTCTGTTACTTTTAATGTTACTGAAGAATTGTTTTTAAAATAACATATTAAATTCTTAAGTTTATATCCCCTTTTTCTTTAGTGTAGGAACCTAAAATATAAAACATTAAACTCAGCCCTTAAAGGAAAATGAGTATTTTTGTTTTATAAAAGCCCATGTATAAGTAACTCTTGTGCAAGATTTGTTTACGCATAAAGCTAAATTTTGCATTTTTTAGGCCTCATAAATATGAGCAGTGTTCTGTTAAGGAACAAAATGTTTCCCCTAGCCGGTTTGGCTCAGTGGATAGAGGGTCAGCCTGCGGACTGAAGGGTCCCGGGATCGAGTCTGGTCAGGGGCACATGCCTGGGTTGCGGGCTCCATCCTCAGTAGGGGGTGTGCAGGAGGCAGCTGAACAGTGATTCTCTCTCATCATTGATTTTTCTATTTCTCTCTCCCTCTCCCTTCCTTTATGAAATCAATAAAAATGTATATTAAAAAATATTAATAATAACTACACACTCTTTTGGTAGTCTTCTTAGAAATATTCATTATAATTCAGTGGTGTGGTTTTTTTTTTTTTCTTTTTTAAGTTGTATGGTTGAGCCAGACTGTGTAGTTGAACTGAATAGCTTGGTTGTGATACCTTAGTCAAATGAGGAAAGCCATATTCAAGTCACAGGATGCAAAATGTATTAACATTCACTGTCAAACCCATGGCTTCAATATCTGCTTTTAGCATTCCTAAGTGATCTTGATATTCTTTCTGCTTTAAATAGTCTTCACCATTTTACTTAATAGTAGAAGCTTTTACTATTTATTATTTGTTCATGAGTTGGATATTGAAATTCAGGTAATTACCTTGTGCTATTAATTAAAATGTTGCAAAGAAATCCACTATGTTCAAAGACTTGTGGAAATGTTAAGCCCATTGCTGGCCAAGGTACTTCATTTGGAATTGGCAGTACAGTGACAAAAAATTTATTATAATTTAAAAGTAAATTCAAAGTATGTTTTCATCTTTTTTTAATTCTTACCCGAGGACATTTTTCCATTGATTTTCAAAGAGAGTAGAAGGGAGGGACAGAGAGAGAAACATTGATGTGAGAGACATTGATTGGTTGCCTCCCATATGCGCCCCGACCGGGGCTGGGGATTGAACCTGCAACCGAGGTAAGTGCCCTTGACTGGACTCGAACCTGGACCCTTCGGTCCACCGGCCTATTCTGTATTCACTGAGCCAAACCGGCTAGGGCTAATCTATTCTTTATGAAAAGTTAAATGTCACTTTCTTTGAGAATTACCTTTTTGGGGGTAAAAACATGAAGGAAAGGCTAGAATATATCTTGCAATGTCTCAATTTAAGCACCTAGATGTTCAGTACTCTCTGTTTCCTATAGCCCAGTGATCCCCAAATGTTTCAAACCTGGTAAATATAGCTTATTAGAACCTCTTTTAAGATTCTGGCTATAAAGAATCATGGTCAACTTTTTAAATTTGGGTGGTTTTAACCCTATTTCTAGGTACTATGTTAGTCTAAAATAGGGCCCTTGGAAATCTATTTTAGAGAGTTTTCCTTAGGTGATTGTGACAAAATCAAACCACAATTTGGGTCATTGCTATAGCTAACATTCAACCATTTTATTAGGGTGACTTATAGTTCTGCAACTAAAAATGGTTTTTGTCTGGAATCCTTCACATGTAGGGTTTACTTCTTGAATGACTAATAATCATTCAAGAAGTATTTATTAAATATCACTTATGTTTCAGAGGATGATACTCTAAGGTAGAGTAGTGAACAAAAAAGTAAGTCTTCACGGAGTTTTTATTTCAGAGAGTGAGCCAGACAAAATAAAGCAGGGAAAGGGAATATGAAATGTCAAGGGTGAGTTTGAAATATTAAATGGCATAGCAGTAGAAGATCTCACTGAGAGAATGACTGGTGACTTTTGATTAAAGACGCTAAGGAAGTTAACTATGCAGATATTTTAAGGAGGAAAAGCCTCGAGGCAGATGGCTCAGAAAATGCAAGATCCCTAAATTGGGACTACACTTAGCTTTTTTGAGGAACAGCAAGGAGGCCTATATAGCTGGTAAAAAGAATGATGGAAAGAGTAATAGGCAATGAGGTTAAAAAACACACACACAATAATGAAGGCCAGGTCATGTATGGCAAACCTTGTCTGGTGATCATTGGTCAAATTCAGATATATTTTGAAGATAGAACTTTCAGGATGTATTGATACAATGGATGGAATACATGCTGATGGATGGAATATGGGGTCTGAGAGAAGGAGAAGGATGACACCTTTATTTTTGGTCTGAGTAACTGTCATTAATTGAGATAGGAGAGACTGCATAAAGAGGTGCTTTGGAATGTAATATAACTTCAGTTTTGGTCATTTTAAGTTTATAATGGTTATTAGATATCCTAATATCTTATTAGATGTCAGGTAGGCATTTGGATATATGAGTCCAGAGTTCAGAGCATGGTCTAAGATAGATATGTAAGTTTGGGAGTCATCAGCATATAGATGGTACTTTTCTTTTTTAAAATATATTTTATTGATTTTTTACAGAGAGGAAGGGAGAGGGATAGAGAATTAGAAACATCGATCAGCTGCCTCCTGCACACCCCCCACTGGGGACGTGCCCGCAACCAAGGTACATGCCCTTGACTGGAATCGAACCTGGAACCCTTCAGTCCGCAAGCCGATGCTCTATCCATTGAGCCAAACCAGTCAGGGTAGATGGTACTTTAAACCATGAGACTGTGTGGGATCACCAGGGGGAGTAATTGTAGATAGGAAAGAGGTCCAAGAGTAAGTTTGAGGGCACCTGACAGAATTATTATTTATTTTTTTATTTTTTATTTTTTTAAATATATTTTATTGATTTTTTACAGAGAGGAAGAGAGAGAGATAGAGAGTTAGAAACATCGATGCGAGAGAAACACTGATCAGCTGCCTCCTGCACAACCCCCTATACTGGGGATGTGCCCACAACCAAGGTACATGCCCTTGACCGGAATTGAACCCGGGACCCTTCAGTCCGCAGGCCGACGCTCCATCCACTGAGCCAAACCGGTTTCGGCCAGAATTATTATTTTAAAAAAATATATATGTTTTTATTGATTTCAGAGAGGGAGAGAGAGATAGAAACATCAATGATGAGAGAGAATCATTGATCGGCTGCCTCCTGCACACCTTACACTGGGGATCGAACCCACAATCTGGGCATGTGTCCTGACTGGGAATTGAACCGTGACCTCCTGTTCAACCATTGAGCCATGCCTGTGGGCTGACAATTATTTTTAGGAAATCCACACTGCTAAAGCATTCTAGGCTGAAGGTTTATTAGATTGTCAACTTTCAAATTGTTAAGAAAAAGTGTGTTATTTAAAATTTATATACACACACAAATTTATAGAGCTAAACATCTATGTTGCCAGCTAGGCACTTGGAACACCAAGATAAATGAGATAATCTTATACTTGAAGAGCTTACAATTTGAGACACTGCTAATTATTATAATGCATCACAAAATGTCCTCTAAAATAAGTATTAAACTGTGTATCAAGAGACTTCAACATAAATGTGTGGGTTTTTTTAACCTCGCCTTAGGATATTTTTCCCCCATTGATTTTTAGAAAGAGTGGAAGGAATGGAGGTGGGGGGTAACAGAGGGGAGGCACACACAGCGATGTGAGAGAGAGACACATTGATTAGTTGCCTCTTGCACACAAACTGACTGGGGCCAGGGATCAAAACTGCAAACCAGGTACATGCTCTGAGCAGGAATCAAACCCACAACTCTTCGGTGCGTGGGCCTACATCCTAACCATTGAGAAACACTGGCCAGGGCCAACATACATGTCTTTTGACTTGCTTTTTCACTTGCAGATATTCACAAAATCCATCCTCCAGAAATGATCCACAGTGTACAAAGTAGTAAGCACAAAAATGTTTATAGCAACATTTTTCACATTAGTGTAGAATTTGAAACCAACTTGCATTTTAACAGTTTGGGAATGGTTATATAAATTATAGTAGAAAATTGCCCTAGCCAGTTTTGCTCAATGGATAGAGCATCAGCCTGTGGACCAAAGGGTCCTGTGTTTGATTCTGGTCAAAGGCACGTACCTTGGTTGCAGGAGCCTCTCTGGCCTGGATCCTGGCCCAGGCCCTGGCCCAGGCTCATGCAGGAGGCAACCAATCAATGTGTGTCTCTCACATCAGTGTTTCTCTCTGTATTTCCCTCTCTTTTTCACTCTCCCTAAAAAAACAAAATCAATGGGAAAATATCCTCAGGTGAGGGTTACCAAAAATTAAAAAATAAAATAGATAAAAAATAAATTATAGTAGCAAATTGACAAATGGTTTAGCCATAAAAAATGATTTTACACGAAGTTTTTAATCACAAGATTAAATACTTATGGTCTAATATTAAGAGAAAATAGCAAGCTATTAAGTTTAAAAAAATAAAAAAGTTATAGGATGAGCTCAGCCAAGTAAAAGCAAATCATTAAAAAAATGTCTTGGTATAACATACACATACAAGTGCACAAATTTTAAGTGTACAGCAGCTTGAATTTTCAAATTAGTCTTGTCTGTGTAACCAGCACCCATATCAAGAAAAGTTATTTTAGAACTTTGTTTCTAATCTTTATAATATCATCTTTCAAAAAGAAGAATTTGTTTTTTTTATTTTTCTACAGGCAAGTATCAATTGAGGAGGGAGAGAGGAAAGCCAAAGAGCTGAATGTTATGTTTATTGAAACTAGTGCAAAAGCAGGATACAATGTAAAGCAGGTAAGTGTTCTTTGGAGTATTTACCAAATTGAAAACACATATTATGAAATAACTAGAGGCTGGGTGCATGAAATTCGTGAACGGGCAGGGGGGAGGCGTTCCCCGGGAGGGGGGTCCCCTCCGCCCAGCCTGCACCCTCTCCAATCCGGGACCCCTCAGGGGATGTCTAACTGCCAGTTTACAGGATTGGGCCCAAACTGGCAGTTGGACATCCCTCTCACAATCCTCAACTGCTGGCTCCTAACAGCTCACCTGCCCGCCTGCCTGATCGCTCTAACTGCCCACCCCCCCCCCTCGCCAACCTGATCAACCCTAACCACCTCTGCCTGCTGGCCTGATTGCCCCTTACTGCCCCCCCCCCTGCCGCCAGCCTGGTTGTCCCTCACTACCCCCTGGTCACCCCCAACTGCCCCTTTCTGCTGGCCTGGTCGCCCCTCACTTCCCTCCCCCCCCGCCTCCGCCGGCCTGGTCACCCTCAACTGCCAGCCTGGTCGCCCCCAACTGCCCCCCCTGCCAGCCTGGTCGCCCTGTGCAGCCTACTGTTCAGTCATTTGGTCATCCCTCACTAACCCCCCTGCCAGCCTGGTCACCCCATGCTGCCTGCTGTTCAGTCATTTGGTCGTACCGCACTAACCCCCCTGCCGGCCTTGTTGTCCCATGCACCCTGCTGTTCGGTTGTTACTGTGAGGGCGTCCTGACCAATTTGCATATTACCCTTTTATTAGTATAGATTGCGTGAGTATTCTATTCTCTAGTGTAAGGTTTTCTTTCTGTTAGTAACAGGAGGCCTCACGAACTAGTTTATTAAACAGTGAAAAACATATATGTGGCTAGTTTTTGGGCAAAGAGAAAAAGACTTAGCATACTTTTCAAATGGTGCACAGGAAAAGTACTTTATTATGATTGCAAGATTGTGTGATTGCAAGGTTGTAAACTCACCATCCTCTCACTACTTCTCTACATTTATTTTAGAGTTTGATAGTAAGAATTTGATAAAAGAAAGCAAATATTGCTGTCAGGAATGGTACATTGCTTATTGTGATGAAAGTGCATCGTTGTTACTTTATTCTTAACAAACTACTGGTATGTTAACAGTGATTATAAAAGGAGTGTTTGGGCGGGGGGCAGGCAGGAAAATATTTGGGGACCTCACATTATCAAACTTTTCTAAAAGATGAAGTAGCTAAAAACTCACCTGCTTAATTCTTCAGCGCTATATATAATATAGAGTAGTAGTTGAAGATTTATAGTATTTACAGACCAATATAAATTATTATAATTATTATTTATTCTCACCAAGGATTTTTTTTTTTTTTTTTTTTAGAGAAACATCGATCTGAGAGAGAAACATTGATCAGTTGCCTCCCATATGCACCCCAACTGGGGATAGAACCCTCAACCTGGGTATGTGCCCTGACCGGGAATCGAACCCAAGAGCCTTCAATGTATGGGAAGGCGTTCCAACCAACTGAGCAACCCTGGCCAGCTAAATTATTATTTTTTTATTCTAGGTGATTAGTAGAGGGTTAAAGTCAAGTCCTTTAAAATGAATAAGTAGAGCTTTATGAAAAATTGTCTATATTGTTTTCATTTTGGACACTTTATTTCCCATCTCTCCTTGCCCTTAAACATCCTATATAATAATCCTCTATAATAAAAGGGTAATATGCAAATTGACCTTAACAGCAGAATGACTGGGAATGACCGGTTGCTATGATGCACACTGACCACCAGGGGGCAGACGCTCAACACAGGAACTGCCCCCTGGTGGTCAGTGAACTTCCACAGGGGGAGCCCCGCTCAGCCAGAATCTGGCTCATGGCTGGCCAGTGCAGCGGCAGTGGCGGGAGCCTCTCCTACCTCGGTTGCAGCGCTAAAGATGTTGGACATCCCCTAAGGGCTCCCAGGCTGCCAGAGGGATGTCTGACTGCCAGCTTAGGTCTGATACCCCCAGGAGCAGGCCTAAGCTGGCAGGTAGACATCCCCCGAGGGCTCCCGGGCTGCCAGAGGGGATGTCTGACTGACAGCTTAGGCCTGATCCCCTGGGGAGCGGGCCTAAGCCAGCAAGTGGACATCCCCCAAGGGGTCCCGGACTGCGAGAGGGTGCAGGCCAGGCTGAGGGGACCGCCCCCCCACAAGTGCACAAATTTTCGTGCACTGGGTCTCTAGTGTGTAAGTAATACTGAATTGTCACAATACTTCTCCATAGCATACTCTTTCATGGCTCCCTGTCTTTGTTTATGCTATTTTTCTTTTTGCTTAGAATACTCATTTTCTTCCTTCCTGATACCTACTCATCCTTTTAAGTTTCAGTTTAGGTGTCTGTTCTTCAGAGATATTTTCTGTGAAATTCTCTACCATACCTCCAGGCTATTTTAGTGATAAATGACTCTCTTCTGTGTTTTTACAGACACCTGACCCCTGTCATAGAACTTCCCACATTATGTTGAAATTACCTCTTCCATCAAAGAACTTACCACATTATATTGAAAAATATCTCTTCTGTCAGAATTGTATATTCCTAGAATGTATCAATGTGTATGGAATTTAGCACGTGATAAGTAACTGAGCCTATAGGAGCCATTGACAAAGAATTTGAGTAATATAGTTACCACAACATTATCATATGTTACTGTTCTAGGACAAAGCAGTAGGTAGCTTCATCTAGATTTCTCTATTATAGACGTTTTAATAAGGATTTGAACCAGTTTATTATATGTCAGAGTATGACCTTTCCATGGGACATACTTCTGTCTGGGTTAATGTCTAAAGCAGAGATTGCTGTGTCCCCCTAATCCTAATCCTAAGTAGCCTCATAGTTTGAAAGCTATAAAATCATCATCATGACATTTAATTCCTTCTAAATTTAGATAACTCCTTAACAGCTTTAAGTGTAATTTACATACCATACAATTCACTTGTTTTAAATGTACAGTTCAGTTATTTCTAGTGAATTTACAGCATTGTGCAATCATAAGCACAATTTGATTTTAAATCATTGTTATCACTAGACACATAATTTTTCCTAAGAGCCTGACCCTACAGACAGATATAGCTAGCCAGTGATAGTGAAGAGAGACTTAAACAATCTCATCCTGAATTCAAAACCCATTTGCTACTTTATTATTTCTGCTTATGTAGATGCTGTGTCTGAACATGTGATTTTGCTGAAGTTTCTGATTATTTTGGGACTTGATTTTATTATCTTTTAAACACTAATATGACCTAAATTACTGTTTTCAAATTTTAATTTTTTTGTAGATTCCTTCTTAACTCACACATACCCTTACTTTTTATTTTATAGGAAGTATCACAGTATATTAGAAATTTATTTCAATATTTAGAGACCCATGCCTTGTCAGCAAAAAAAGAATCAAAATTTTGCCCTGGCCAGTTTTTCTCAGTGGTTAGAGCATCAGCCTACTGATGGAAGGGTCTTGGGTTCAATTCCCTGTCAAGGGCATGTACCTCGGTCGCAGGTTCAATCCCTGGCCCTGGTTGGGGTGTATGTGGGAAACAACCAAATGATGAGCTTTATATTGATGTCTCTTTCTCTTTCCCTCCCTCCTTCCCCTTCCTCTCTTCCTTCCATCTCTTTGAAAAATCAATGGAAAAAATATCCTTGGGTAAGGATTAACAAAAATACAATCAAACAAATAAAGAAAAAGAATTAAAATACTATGTTTAAGCCCTGGCCTGTGTAGCTCAGTTGGTTGGGCGTCATCTAGTGCACCAAAAGGTTGCTGGTTTGATTCCCAGTCAGGGCACATGCCCGGATTGCAGGCTTGATCCCTGGTTAGGGGTGTGCAGGAGGTAGCTGATCAATGTTTCACTCTCACATCAATGTTTATCTCTCTCTTCCTCTCTCTTTAAAAATGTCAATTAATGCCGAAACTGGTTTGGCTCAGTGGATAGAGCATAGAGTGTCGGCCTGCGGACTGAAAGGTCCCAGGTTCAATTCCAGTCAAGGGCATGTACCTTGGTTGCGGGCACATCCCCAGTAGGGGGTGTGCAGGAGGCAGCTGATCAATATTTCTCTCTCATCAGTGTTTCTAACTCTCTATCCCTCTCCCTTCCTCTCTGTAAAAAAATCAATAAAAAATATATTTTTTTAAAAGTCAATTAAAATATTTTTTAAAATCTTATGTTAGTAAGCACATTTAAATAAGAGGTTAAAATCTTCTTCCTTTAACTTCAGTGATTAATCATATAGAATATATTTCTGTCATGTGATGAATACTTACTCTGCCACACCAGCCAAGGCCTGAGAATTAATATATTTCTTTAAATGAAATATTAAGTGTATGACCCAACCAGTGTAGCTCAGTGGTTGAGCATCGAACTATGAACCAGGGGATCATGGCTTCCATTCCTGATCAGGGCACATGCCCAGGTTGCAGACTCGATCCCCAGTAGGGGGCATGCAGGAAGTAACCGATCAGTGATTCTCTCTCATCATTGATGTTTTTATCTTTCTTTCCCTCCCTTCCTCCCTGAAATCAATAAAAATATATTTTTAAATAATAAAAAATAAAACATTTCTTTATTGCCTTCTTACCAAGCAAGCCCATTACATAAAATAAATAAGTGCTGGAGAAACCAAGATGGTGGCATAGGTAAACACCTGAACTTACTGCCTCGCACAACCACTTCAAAACTACAACTAAAAGACAAAATGGACATCATCCAGAACCACAGGAAGGCTGACTGAGTGGAAATTCTACAACTAGAAGGAAAGAGAAAAGCACACTGAGACTCAGAGGAGGTGCAGAAGTAAAGTGCGGAGGTATGGAGGCGTGCGTGCGCGCGTGTGCGAGGAAAGGGGCTGGCGACTAAGTACGTGGTTGTCTTTTTCAATCGGGAGGGAGACACAAGCTCCCGACTGCTCTGAACTCCAGTTCTGGGCAAGACTTTGGGGACCCAGACTCATACGGGGAGAAACTGGACTGTCTGGCATCGGGCCGGAACACGAGGGCAGCCTTTTCTCAGAGGTGCTTGCAGTGATTATCGCGGGACACTGAAACCTGGGGCCTCTTAGGGCAGGGCTGCCGGTCAGCCATTGCTGTTTGCTCCGCCCTGTTGATTCCCTGAGACCCCGCCCAACCCAATTTACAACCCCACTCAAGCTATGCACAGAGACTTTTGCATATGAATGGCCTGGCCCTTTGCAATCTAAAATTACCTAACAAACTACAGCTTGGTCAGAGAGCCGCAGAACTTCCAAAAGAAGGCCCAAGGCTCCATAGCAGCTTGCATTGCTTCACAGCTTGGCCTCATCTGGGCACTTCCAAACCCCAAACAAAGAAGAGGAATCTGCAGATCTCTCCATAGCTCCTGCTGGGTTGCCTCAGGCAGAGACTAAATTTGCACCTCCTTGGAGACCCAAGAGCCAGTGTACCCAGTGGTCAGAGTGGGACCATCCAGATTACAACTCCTCAGATCCATAAGGGACACACTCGGGGCAGACTCAGCACCAAAGTCCCACTGAAGCAAGTCTTGCCCCATAAGGGTTTCTCTAGCACAGAAGTTTTCCCATCGTAGACACAACTGGTCCTCACAGCCAGTTGGCCTGGAGGTCAATTCCTCCCAGTGATAACAACAACAATCAAGGCTTAACTACAACAAGACTGTGCACACAGCCCACAAAGGGGTGCACCAAGAGTGTCCACCTCAGGTAATTGGGGAGGCTGAGCCACTGGGCCCTATAGGACACCTAGCACACAAAGCCACTCTATCAACACAGGGAAGCAGCCAAAATGTGGAAACAAAGAAACAGGTCACAAATTAAAGAAATGGAGGAAAGCAAACTACGGGATACAGAGTTTAAAACCATGGTTATAAGGTTATTCAAGAATCTTCTAGAAACTGCCGATAAATTTAGTGAGACCCTTGAGAATATGAAAAAGGACCAATTAGAAATTAAGCATACACTGACTGAAATAATAATATACAGAGATCCAACAGCAGATTAGAGGATTGCAAGAATCAAGTCAAAGATTTGAAATACGAAGAAGCAAAAAACACCCAACTGGAAAAACAAAAAGAATCCAAAAATATGAAGATAGTGTAAGGAGCCTCTGGGACAACTTCAAGCGTACCAACATCCGAATTATGGGGGTGCCAGAAGAAGAGAGACAGCAAGATATTGAAAACCTATTTGAAGAAATAATGACAGAAAACTTCCCCTACCTGGTGAAAGAAATAGACTTACAAGTCCAGGAAGTGCAGAGAACCGCAAACAAAATTCTCTTTTTCTTCTTCCTCTTCTTAAAGAATACCCTTCAGCATTTCATGTAGTACTGATTTGGTGGTGATGAACTCCTTTAGCTTTTTCTTTTCTGTGAAACTCTTTATCTGACCTTCAATTCTAAATGATAGCTTTGCTGGGTAGAGTAATCTTGGTTGTAGGTTCTTGCTATTCATCACATTGAATATTTCTTGCCACTCCCTTCTGGCCTGCATAGTTTCTATTAAGAAATCAGCTTATAGTGGTATAGGTACTGCCTTGTAGATAACCAACTGTTTTTCTCTTGCTGCTTTTAAGGTCCTCTCTTTGTCTTTTGCCCTTGGCATTTTACTTATGATGTGTCTTGGTGTGGTCCTCTTTGGATTCCTCTTGTTTGGGGTTCTCTGTGCTTCCTGGACTTGTAAGTCTATTTCTTTCACTAGGTAGGGGAAGTTTTCTGTCATTATTTCTTCAAATGGGTTTTCAGATTCTCATCATTTCTATCTCTCCCTCTCCCTTCATCTCTGAAATAAAAATATATAACTTTTTTTAATTTAAAAATAAAATACTCATTACCTGCCCTACCTGGTGTGTCTCAGTGGATAGAGCGTCGGCCCGAGGACTGAAGGGTCTGGGTTTGATTCTGGTCAAGGGCAGGTACCTTGGTTGCAGGCTCCATCCGGGTCCTGGTCGGGGCGAGTGTGGGAGACAATCAATGTGTCTCTCTAACATCAATGATTCGCTCTCTGTCTCGTCCCCTCCTTTCCACTCTCTCTAAAAATCAATGGAAAAATATCCTCAGGTGAGGATTAACAACAACAAAAATACTCCTTACCCTTACAAAGTTTATTTTCATAATAGAAATTTTTCTGTAAGTTGGTGGAACTGACTAGCTTAGCTTGCTCTTTGAAGGATGGAATTTCTTCTTGCTTATAAAATACTTGGTTAAGCCCTGGCTAGGTGCTTCAGTTGGTTAGAGTGTTGTTCCGATATGCCAAAGTTGCAGGTTTGATCCCGATCAGGGCACAAACAAGAACCAACCAATAAATGCATAAGTAAGTGGAACAACAAACCAATGTTTCTCTCCTTTCCTTTGTCTAAAATCAATTTAAAAAAATTTTAATTTAGAAGTATTTGGTTAATTTTATAATAATGGTAAGAACTAATAACAATAGTGATTTTACTTTGAGATCTCCTTCTCCAATTCACTCCTTTAAATTAAACACCTGAAATTATAGCTCAAAATATTCAACTTGAAAATTTCTATGGAGAGCCTATATTCAGCTTGTCATCGTTTCCAGAGCTAATTCTCATAGCTTTCACTGCAATTTAAATATGCCTATTTCTCTCTAGAAATTACAAGTAAAATACCATACAGCTAGAGGTCAGGGTGGAATTAATACCCCTTTTCCAGAGAGAAAATGTCCTGGCAAGGATGCTTCAGAATGCCTATAGAAATTGGATACTCAATAAATACAAGTGTGAGGATTTAAAAAAAATATTACCTACTGTACTGACCCATTTATCTTGATATAGCATACGCCTCTGTTGGTAGTATATCATTGCCATTTAAGAAATGGGTTTTTCTTTAGTGATTATTTAAAACAACTTAAACTCCTATATATATATTTCTGTAAGGATAGAACTTGGCTTTTATAAAGCATTTTCTTGACTCAATTTGAGATGTCCCAATTTAATTGAAATATTTTGAAAGAGCACTAAATTTTTAAAAATACATCAGTTAAAAACTATAGGTAAAAAATTTTTGTCATAGAAAATGGATTAAGTTTTTATGTCTGTGATTTGTTCGTAATAATATTTCACAAAACAATTTCTTCTTACCCACGATTTTCAGCTTTGCGCAGTATGTTTTTAAAAAATATTTTTTATTGATTTTAGAGAGGATAAAGGGAGAGAGAAAGATAGAAACATCAATGATTAGAGAGAATCATTGATCGGTTGCCTCCTGCCCGCCCCCAACTGGGCAGTGAGCCCACAACCCGGGCATGTGCCCTGACCAAGAATTGAACCAAGACCTCCTGGTTCATAGGTCGATGTTCAACCATTGAGCCACGCTGTCTGGACTAAATAGGTATTTTTAAATGCTTTCATTATGGTAAGGTCTACATGAGGAATAACCTAGAAGCCATATCCTTGAACACAGCATTCATTAGTCATCCACCTTTACTTGATGCCATTTGTTAAATTTTCCCTGCCAATTATCACATTTCTCTCTTTTCCACAGCTCTTCCGACGTGTTGCAGCAGCTTTGCCTGGAATGGAAAGCACACAGGACAGAAGCAGAGAAGACAGTATCCTTTCTGTTTCATCGGAGAATGTTGTTGTTATCACTAGTCTTGACAGCTCCACTTGGTTGGCTAAGGAATATTATGCCATTGCCTTTTACAGTCAGAAATAGATGGTTGAAGAGCATAGAAGCTATGAGTTTCTTTATAACAAAACTAGTGGCCCGGTGCACAGATTCGTGCACATTGAAAGGAACATAATTAGAAGAAATATTTTAATATTGCTATTTGCCCTTTCTCCCTCAGCGCCTGGGAGCCTGGCCCTACCACCCGCCACCCCGGCCACTCACCACCTGCGAGGCCGATAGCGCCTATCGCCCCCGCTGCCACCCCGGCTCCCAGGTGCTGAGGAAGCAGGGCGGAGGCCCCGCTGCCCCTGCTGGTTGCCACCTGCGGGGGCCCAATCGCCCCGCCTATCACCAGTTGCCCTGCTGCCATCCGGCTCCCAGTTGCTGAGGGAGCCGGGTGGCGCCACTGCTGCTGGTCGCCCTGGGATTGGATCAGCAGGGCATCGGGTCCCTGCCCAGCTCCCTCAGCGCCTGGGAGCCCAGCAGTGGCGGGGCCATCAGGTTCCCACCCAGTGACCAGTGGCTCACACCCGCCCTGGCCTGGCTCCGCCCACTCACCTGCTCCACCATCCCACCCTGGTCCTGCTCCCATCAGTACCTGAGGCACCTCCACTGCCACCTGCTGCCAGCACAGCATCACCAACGTCCGCCATGTTCTGCGCCACCCCCTGGTGGTCAGTGCACATCATAGCAAGCGGTCGAACTCCTGACAGGACTCCCAGTCGAGGGGACAATTTGCATATTAGGCTTTTATTATATAGGATGAGCTCTGGTTATCCAAGTGCATACTTGCTCCCTGCTGCTCACTACAACTAATCAATGAGAGACTTTGTATTTGCTTGCTTGATTATTTATTTTTATTTTTTTAAACTTTTATTTATTTCAGAGAGGAAGGAGAGGCGGGGAGAGAGAGAGAGAAACATCAATGATGAGAGAGAATCATTGATTGGCTGCCTTCTGCACGCCCCACACTGGGGATTGAGCCCACAACTTGGGCATGTACCCTTGACCAGAATTGAACCTGGGACCCTTCAGTCTGCAGGCCGACGCTCTATCCACTGAGCCAGACCAGCTAGGGCTATTTATTTATTTTTTATCTTTATTGTTTAAAGTATTACATATACCCCTTTTTTCCCCCCATTGACCACTAATATCCCACCCCTAACCCCAGGCCTTCACCACCCTATTGTCTGTGTCCATGGGTTATGCATATATGCATACAAGTCCTTTGGTTGATCTCTTCCTAGCCACCCACTCTCCCCGACCTTCCCCCTGAGATTCCACAGTCTTGCTTGATTTTTAATGAGTAGGAAACTCTTAGAAATCCAGTCTTTTCTTTTTTTAAGCCTCATCCAAGGATTTGATTTTTAGAGAGTAAGGAAGGGAGAGAGAGAGAGAGAGAGAGAGAAACATCGATCAGTTGCCTCCCATATACGCCCTAACCGGGGATCGAACTTGCAACCTTTTGGTGTACGGGAAGATGCTGCAACCAACTGAGACATCCGGCTAGGGCCCAACCTTCTCCTAAATTTGAGTCCTATTGACTCTGAACATGTTTACCCCACAGTATGTATCATATTTTCTTCCCCTGCTTTTTCTAACATTCAAGTTTTCTATTCGGCATAGGCAGGAAATAACTCTGTCTGGAACTTTATTGTGGCTTCTGCTTTCAGAAACAGAACATAATGAAGCACATCAAATACCAATTTTTTCAAAAGATTTTAAATTTTGATATTTTCATTATTTGTTGTATATTTGTCTTCTAGTGTTTTTCCTTATATAGACATTTTTATTAAGCCATAGAATTTAAGCACTTTGTGTTCAGCACATCCCTCTTCTAAAAGTTTTATGTTTTCTAAGCTTTTATTACTTCTATTAGCATAATGTATTCCACAGAATTAAGTCCCATCATTTATTAAATTCTCTCCCTGTTGTGGGAACTCTCTTGTAGGTTAGTTTCAGATTTTTATTATAGATAATTCCATAAGGAACATCATCTTAATAGGGTTTCTTGCTCCTGCTTAGGATAGATCCCATGAATAGAGAGGTTATCTTATTCTGACCCTGGCTGCATATAGTAGAATATAAGCAAGTTTATACTATTAGAGCACTTTGTTGTATGGTGAGCTAGCTAAACAGTAAGTAGTGGCTGTTAGTAGGAATGGGAGGGAGGGGTTGCCAGAGATATCAGTGTTCAGCAGAATTGGAATTGTACTTTCCCATTTATAGGTCCTTAACTTTTGTTTCAGTGATTGACATAAAACTGGAAAAGCCTCAGGATCAACCAGTCAGCGAAGGAGGCTGTTCCTGCTAATCCCTCTTGGCCTCTTCACCTTTTCTGCAGAAGCTCACTGCTTTGGCCCCCTTACTCTTTCATTGACTGCAGTGTGAATATTGGCTTGAACCTTTTCCCTTCAGTAATAACGTATTGCAATTCATCATTGCTGCCTGTCTCGTGGAGATGATCTATTAGCTTCACAAGCACAAAAAAGTCAGTGTCTATATTATTTATATTTTACAAAAAGTCAATTCCAGCATATTCCAGTGATAATTTTAAACATTAGATACATTTTCTTAACTTTTTTTTCCCCTTTTTAATGTTATGATAATGCACTTCAAAATGATGGAAATCTCAACAGTATGTGGCTTGGTTAAGGAATAGCTGTTCACAGCAGCATTTGCCTACCTTCTTGACCTCTCCCTGCTTTTTTCATCTCTCCCTTACCCCATTTCCTGTTCTTACTCTCCACTCCTGAAAACAAACAAGAGGTGGCAAAGCATCAGTCAGACCAAGCCCATTGGAATTATCTTTGAATTTTAGTGATACCACTTGCTTTAGGCCTTGGGTCAAGATGTCCAAAATTATTCTTGAGCACTGAAGTAAATTATTTAGACTTTATTTGAGGTCAAAACTCAATTATCATGGTAGGCAGTACTCGAATAAGTGTTCTGGTGCATCTTTAAAATGAGTCCTAATGAACATAGTACTTACAAGTAATGAACAAAAAATCTATTTCTGACCAAAACTAAAGACCCTTTCACATGTTAGACTCTGGAAGAGAAAAGTAAAACAGAACGTTTTTTTATATTTAATTTTTCTAATGAACTGTCTTTTCCAAGATTCTAAAATTGTCAAGATAGAGTTTTTCTGTTTGTTAAAAAAATTTTTTTTTTAAGAAATAGATTTCTCCTGGTATTTTTTTTTTTTTTTTGGTCTTGTTTTGTTTTTTTAAATGCTGTGCAGGCAAGGCACTATAGAAATACAATTCCTTTAAGAAGAACCAGTGGAAGAATTTAAATTTGGCACCTTGGTCAAAACTACTATATCCAGTAGAAATGATGATATCTAAAGCTTACCAACAAAAGAATCCTTAAGAGAATAGCAAATACTTTGCTCAGGATATTTGGGGTCAGATTGAAAATGGCAGGTTTTCTTATAAGCTTCTAGAGGCAGATCTGGAAAAGCATACACAGAAGAGGGTAAGAGAGAATGGAAATAAAACTCAATATTGCAGATTTATGCCTTATTTTTTAGCTTTTTTTAAATGTTGGGTCTTTCAAGCTGGTTTTGCTTTTTATTAGATCTGTATAGTTTGGTTAATTAACTAGTAATTTAGTTTTATATTTAAGCTACAATTAATCTTTTTTCTTTGGTGATATTTATTTCTTTGCCTTTTTTAAAGCTACTTTTAACTTTAGATGTTTTGTTTCATCTATTTAGAGCTTCATCACCATGGCAATATGTATTTCCCTTAAAACACTGCAAACAAATATACTAGGAGTGCACCATTTTAATCTTTACTAGTTATTGTGAGATTGCTGTGTAAGTTAAACACATGTGTAAATACATTATTTGCAGGAAGAAATTTTCCGAGTTATAGCTCGGGAAAAGCCTGCTGAATTTATGTTGTAAGCATTACTTAACACAGTATAAAAATGGAAGAAAACAAAAGTATCTTCATACTTCCTCATCCCCCTCATTACAGCAAAACCCTTAACTGGGAGAACCTTATTCCCCTCTCTTTCCTCTTCCTCCTCCACTTCCCATTTATTATCACCTTCTAATATTCAGAGAGCACTTGGATAATGGGTCTGAATAGAGAAATGTTTTAAGATAATCGTTAGCCCACATACCAGTAACTTATACTCAAAGATGGGATGGAGTTGTAAAGTGCTTTTATAATACAATATTATTGTTAAAGGCAAGGGTTGACTCTTTTGTTTTATTTTGACATGGCATGTCCTGAAATAAATATCAATTCAATATGGCAAATGGGTCATATTCTTTATTTGGAAGAAGTTGTGATTTCTGACATTGGGGTGATTGATTTCTACACTGTAGCATTTGATTTTTTTTATGTATCTTTAAGACAGTAGTAACCAATATGCTGCTTTTTAATATTGGTATTTTTATTTAGCTTAGGGTTCTTCAACTGAAGCAGTGAAATGTATTCATAGACCAGATTTTTTTTTTTAATAAACACAATTTTGCTGCCAAAAATATATAAATAAAATACAAAAGAAAACAATTATTGACTTGGTTTCCCATTCCTGCCAAGGTTATAAATGAGCATGTGCTTCTTACTTCTTCTCTAGAACTATAAAGGGGAACATAAAATCCAGGAAAATAAAACAAACAAAAAGTGAAGGAGAGTGGCTGCAACTTGAAAAACAGGGCTACTGGTGGAGGCAATAATAGGATGTATTAAGAAAAGTAGTTTAAGCCCTAGCCGGTTTGGCTCAGTGGGTAGAGCGTTGGCCTACGGACTGAAGGGTCCCGGGTTTGATTCCAGGCAAGGGCACATGCCCAGGTTATGGGCTTGATTCCCAGTAAGGGGCGTGCAGGAGGCAGTTGATCAATGCTTCTCTCTCATCATTTATGTTTTTATCTCTTTCCCTCTCCCTTCCTCTCTGAAATCAATAAAAATATATATATATTTTTAAAAGTAGCTTAAGCCCTAAGCAGTTCGTTTCAGTGGATAGAGCATTGGCCTGCAAACCTAAGGGTCCCAGGTTTGATACCCCTCAAGGGCACGTACCTTGGTTGCAGGCTCCTCCCCAGCCTGGGCCCTGGTCAGGGCGCGTGCAGGAGGCAACCAATCAATGTGTTTTTCTCACATCAATATTTCCCTCTGTCTTTCCCTCTTTCTTCCAGTCTCTGTAAAAATCAATGGAAAATATCCTCAGTGAGGATGTAATAAAAAAAGAAAAGTAGTTTAAGTTGGGCTTTTGCTTTTTACTCCTAACCCCACCTTTGCCTTGGGACAAAGACAGTAAACTACTACCTTCCCACTAAATCCAGCCTGCTACCTGTTTTTTCATTTTAATATGTTTTTATTGATTTTTAGAGAGAGAGAGAACGGGGAAGGGCAAGGGATAGAGAGAAACATAATTGATAGGCTGCCTCATGCATTCCCTCTACTGAGGATCCAGCCCACAATCAGGGCATGTGCCCTAACGGGGAATCAAACTGGTGACCTCTTGGTTCCTGAGTTGATGCTCAATACCTGTTGTGTGTGTGTGTGTGTTTAAATGTATTTTTATTGATTTCAGAGAGGAAGGGGGAGAGAGAGAGAGACATCAATGATGAGAATGATTGATCTGCCTCCTGCACGCCCCACATTTGGGATCAAGTCCACAACCCAGCGATGTGCCCTGACTGGAATTGAACTGTGACCTCCTGGTTCATAGGTTGACACTCAACCATGGAGCCACGCCGGCTGGGCCGCTACCTGTTTTTTAAATTAAGTTTTATTAGAACTCAGCCATACTTTCTCACTACAAAAAGAGTTGAGTAGTTGTGACAGACCTTACAGCCCAAAGGGCTAAAAATATTTGCTATCTGGCCCTTTACAGAAAAAAAGGGCTGATCCCTGCCTTGGTACAAACCATAGCTGTCCCCTTTACTATAAAAACTGAAGCCATAGGCCAGACTATTGGTGCAGGTGTCCACAGGGGTAATATTAGGGCAATATAAAATCTCTGGTTGATGAAAGGGCCTGGTCTTTCAGTCCTCTCTACCTTTTTTCTTTTAAAACATCAGTTAGTGGATGTAATCTAGGGAGAGTGCCTCCTGTAAGAACTGCTGCTTCCTGAACTGAGTTTAAAGGCTTCTTTCTCGTAGCATAATGTTTTCAGTGTTCATCCATGTTGTACCATGTATCAGAATTTTATTCCTTTTTGTGGCTGAATAATATTCCATTGCATGTATATGCCACATTTTATTTACTTATTCATCTGTTGATGGACACTCACATTTTTACTTTTTGGCTATTTTAAGTAATGCTGCTATGAACATTGGTATAAGAGTGTCTGTTTGAGTTATTGTTTTCAATTCTTTTTTTTAGTAAAAACATAGAAGTGGAATTGCAGAATTATATAGTAATTCTATATTTAACTATGTTTAACTTTTAATCATTAGCAAGTCCATTGTCATGAATATTTTCTCCTATGTTTTATTCTAAGAGCTTTATAGTTTTACGTCTTAAGGTTAGGTCTTAGATCCATTTTAAGTTAATTTTGTATCTGGCTTAAGGTAAGGGTCCAATTTCTTTTTGTTGTTGTTAATCCTCATTTGAGGATATTTTTTTCATTGATTTTTACTTTTATTTTTTATTATTATTTTTTTAAATATATTTTTATTGATTTTTTACAGAGAGGAAGGGAGAGAGATAGTTAGAAACATCGATGAGAGAGAAACATCGATCAGCTGCCTCCTGCACGACCCCCACTGGAGATGTGCCCGCAACCAAGGTACATGCCCTTGACCGGAATTGAACCTGGGACCTTTCAGTCCGCAGGCTGATGCTCTATCCACTGAGCCAAACCGGTTTTGGCTTTTTTTCATTGATTTTTAGAGAGAATAGAAGAGAGGGAGGGAGAGATAGGGAGAGAAAGAAACATCAATATGAGAGACACACATCAATTGGTTGCCTTCTGCATGCATCCCGACTGAGGCCGGGGATCGAACCTGTAACCCAGGTTCATGCCCCTGAGAGTCGAACCTGCGACCCTGTGGTGTGTGGGCTGACCCTCTAACCACTGAGCCAGACCTGCCAGGACTCCAACTTCAATTCTTTTGCATGTGGATATTTAATTTTCTTAGCAACATTTGTTGAAAAGACTGTTCTTTCCCCTTTGAATTGTCTTGGCACCCTTGATGAAAATCAGTTGATAGCCATATATGTGAGAGTTTATTTCTGGATTGTCTATTTTATTCCTTTGGTCTGTATATCTGTCTTTATGCCAGTACCACACTGTTTTGATTACTGTAGCTTTATACAGCAAACTTTGTTTTATTGCACATCACAATTTTTACAAATTGAAGGTTTTTGGCAACCCTACATCTTATAAGAGCATTTTTCTAAGAACATTTGCTCACTTTGTGTCTTTGTCAGATTTTGGTAATTCTTTACAATATGTCAGATTTTTCCTTATTACATTTGTTAGGATGATTTGTAATCAGTGATCTTTAATGTTATTATTTTAATTGTTTGGGGGCACCACAAACCATCCATAATAATAAAAGGGTAATATGCTAATTAGACTGGACGTCATTCTGGACATCCTTCCTGACGAAGCCAGGCTGGGTCCGGGTGCCTGTGGGTGGCCCGGGGGAAGCCAGCCTGGGTCCTGGGTGCCGGAGGGAAGCCGGTTCTGGCAGCTGGGGGAAGGAAGGCCTACTCTTGCACGAATTTTCGTGCATTGGGCCTCTAATGCTCTTGTAAGATGGCAAACTTAATAAATGGTGTGTTCTGACTGCTCCACCGATTGGTCATGCCCCCAAAATGTCTTCCCCCTCCCATCCTCTCTGTTATTTTCTTGATTCACCCATAATTCTGCTTATACATATGGATAATTAATTCTCTTAGAATAGTATCTATTTTGTGAATGGAATATGTCAGTGGAACTACCTATTCTAGAATTTGAGTTTTTCCAGTGCCTCTATGACACTTTTATACCTATTGTGTGTTGTTTTATTTTGGAACATATGTATGCATTTCTGTTGGGTGTGCCCTAGGAATAGAATTGATGCGTTATCATATTTGTCTATGTTTGTCTCTACTGACCAGTTTCCAAAGCAGATAGAACAGTTTATACATGAGATTTCCAGCTCCACATCAGTATTTAATGTTGTCTTTTTCACCTTTAGAATTTAGGTGGGTGTATAGTGGTATCACATTTTAATTCAAAACTTGGTAAAAATGCTGTGCTGACCAAACAAATGTGTGAGCCAGATGTGGTCCATGGGGCACCTCCAGATTAGACTGTGTTGTCTTTGAGGGTTAAAGTTTCTCTTCAAAGATCTAAATATATAAAAGCCTAAGTGACTGTTACGACCAGCCAGCCAGCCGGTAGCTGTGACACGCACTGTCCACCAGGGGGCAGACGCTCAACGCAGGAGCTGCCCCCTGGTGGTCAGTGCGCTCCCACAGCCAACCTCCTGCTGTCCCTCCCCCCAGCCGACCACCCCGATCAATCGGCCCCTTTCGGGACTGGGCGAGATGGCCCTGATCACCGGCCAGGTCGAGGGACCCCCACCTGTGCATGAATTTGTGCACCAGACCTCTAGTAATTTTATAATTGTTGGACAGCTGGAAGATTAAAAATTCATGTTGCAATACTGTTAGTGGAGAGATTTTGAAGCGAACTGCATTTGGAGCATCCATTTGCATCCCTCTTGCCCTGTTCAGTGGGGTGAGTGGAAAGAACCATAGTGTTATCAGGATGATGGCAAATGGTAACCCTGAGGCTGTAGAGGCATAAAGAAAAGTGCCCTTAAACCCAGTTGTGGGAGGTTCTTTATAACCTGGCCACGTTCACCACCCCCTCTCACCATACAACTTGCTGTGACATCAGACTGTTTTCTGAACATCATAGTGCTCTCAAGGCCAATGTGTTCCAAGGCCTTTGTTCATGCCATTTCTTCCATCTGTTCTTTCTGTGTGGAAAGCTCTCTCTCCCTTCTGTACTTGGCAAGCTCCTACTCATCCTGCAAGGTTCACCCAGAATTTTTACTTCCTCTCCCGAAGCTTTCCCCAGTTCCCTTAGAGTTGGATACCACCTCCTCAGAGGCACCATGTTCCTCTCTTACCTCATTAAATCATTGATGTTGACGTCTCCCTCTCAGTTGATGTATCTGGGAATATGGCTGAAGTGGACACCTGAGGTTTTTGCCACCCATCTCACATCTATTTATCCTATTTCTGGGAGCAGTGCCCTAACTTTCAGACACCACCCCATCCCTTCTCAGAGCCCTGTTGTTTTAGACCATCTTTCCCAGACCACCTGCAGCCTCAAAAGGCCTGATGCAAGATGGTTGTATTTCCTTCCCTGACAACCTGGTCTCTGGGACCAACTCACTGTAGAAGGATGAGAACGTATTGGGACAGACCCCAACACTACAGAACTCTCAGAAAGCAGGCTCACCCATTAGCTCAGATGACAGAGACCCTGATAACAGCCTCTCTCTTGAGCCCTCAGGGATAGCCAACTTCAACTTCCTACCTTATGAGCGTGGGGAGGGAAAGCAAGATTCCGAAAGGTTGTTATTTGCCCCAAATTGCCCAGCTAACATGCGCTCATGAGTTCTACCTGACCTCAGAACCCACACTTCTCACTACACCAGAGAAGGCACTAGTTAGGTGCTGAGTCATGGAGATGTCCTAGGGGGACAGGGCCTAGGGAGAACAAACAAAGCCAGAGCCAGGGCTAGAGCCAACACATCTTTATTAGTCTCTGCAGCAGGGCCACGGGAGCCCCTACCTACAGGGGAACTTTTGCAGGCTACTCTGGCTACTGGGCAGGAATATTAGCGTTTCTGTGGTGATTAGGATGGCGGGGGGGGGGGGCGGGGGGGGGGCAGAAGGAGACCAGATGAGGAGACTGCTGGGCAGCCAGCAGGGAGGCACATGTGGGGGGCCTTCTGAGCTGAGACAAAGGTAGTTTATGCCCCAGAAGTGAACACTGCCATCTTCCCCAGAGTGAAAGTGGAGAGAAAACCTAAGAGGGTGATAACCACAGCTATGGGCACAGGGCCAAGCCTCTGGGGAGCATTTCCTGATGGAGGATCCTAGGGCTGGAGGTCCCAAACAGGTGCTTTCTGGACACTGAAGGAACAGGGAACCCAGTAAGCTGGTAGTGGCAAGGATGGGGCTAAATGTACAGTGTTTTGGGTTTGGGTATGTGTTAAAAAAACAACAGGCAATATATTCATTTATTATGAAACTTCCTCTAAAGAAACCTCACATCTCCCCCTTACTCAGCAAGCTTCTTAACCTAGAGGGTATAATGATCTGACCCCTGCCTCCCTCCCCAGCCCAATTAAATGCCCCTTTAATTTCTTTGATATGCCATGATGGTCATGGCTCTGCACTCTTGCCAACAACCTTCTAGCCTGCCTTCCTCACTCTCTGCCCTCTTACTGTCCAAGGACTGGTAACTCTGCCTTGTCAGGTGTGTACAGCCGTTTTCCCCACCAAGCCTGGAGCCACCCCAGGAAGAACCTGACTTCTGTGCCTCCAGCACCTGGGAAACTAGAAGCCACAGGAGTTGTTTTTTGTGCCCTGTTGTGTTTGGGGCAAATATACCCATGTGTCTATAATGGATTTCTGGGGTGTCTGGCAGTAGAGACAAGGATTTTTAGTTAACGTTTGTGCCTCCCATGGTAGCTTCTTCCCATGTTGGGGTGAGGGTGGGGAGCAGGAGGGGGAGATCCAAGCTTCGCATGGCTAATAGGAAGAGGCCAAAGTTGGGCAGGGCTTGGGTGGAGGGGTGGGGTCAAGGAGTAAACTATGCGCGAGTCTCAGGGCTCAGAACCAACAGGGCGACCACATGAGCGAGCCCAGCGCCGCACCGGTGGCCGCCCCCGCGAGCATGCCCATGGCCAGCGGGGCCCCCGAGCTGTAGCAGGGATCATCCCGCACTACCACGTGCGTTACGCCTCCGGGGCCTGCGGAGAGAGCCGGGGAATTGAGACGAGGGAACAGCGCGATCTTCGCTCCTCTCCTCCCGCTTGACTCCAGCCCAACCCAAAGGAAGGCGCTGAGCCCACCGTTCTGTTCCCTAGTCGGAGAAACTGAGGCCTTAAGGTGGGAAGGAAGTGCGGCCCGCCCCCTCGGCTTCCAGGCCTTGGGTCCGCTGTGGATGTGGGCTAGGATGGAAAGGCGAGGAAACCCCCGATCTCTAAGAACCTCCAGACCACATCTGGAGCGGGGGGCGACAGCCATTCCCGCATTAGCCACCAGGGGTCACTACCAGCTCAGGAACGGGTTTTGAGCGGCCTGAGAAAAAGGCCTGGAGACGTGAGTCAGCCCTGGGCTGGGAAGGGGCTCCAATCCAAGAGCTATTCCGAGTTTTGGGATGGGGAGGGCCTCGTGGAGGTTCTGCCTGAGAAAATCCTTGGTCACTAAAAGGGTGGGGCCTGGATCGAAGCAGGAAGCTGGGCGGGCCAGAACTTTACCTGGGTAGGGCTGTCCGTAGGGCGGTCCATAGTAGCTTCGAACATACGTGGCGTCGTAAGCGTTGGGCGACACCACCTCATAGTAGTCCTGGTACGGGCTGTAGATACGCACCTGGGGAGCCCTGCCAGGTTAGCTGCCTGGGAATTCCCTGGCCCGGGTTTGGCCCCTTACCCACTACACCCAGCTCAAGTCCCTCTGGACCCATGGAGCTGCCTCCCCAAGTTTAGAAGTGGGTCCCCAGGGTCCCTGTATTCTAAAGCTCAGCCTCTATACCCAGCTCCCAGTGAGGCCATTTTCCGCCCTGGCCTCCCACCTAGCACTCCCCAAATCAAGAATTCTCCATGGTGCCCAGCTGGTGTGGCTTAGTGGATTGAGGGTCATCCCATGCACCAAGATTCCTGGTCAGGGCACATGCTCAGATTGCTGGCTAGATCCCCAGCAGGGGGCGTGCAGGATGCAGCCGATTGATAGTTCTCTCTCATCCATGTCTCTCTCCCTCTTCCTTAAAAAAAAATTAATTAAAACATATTTAAAAAGCATGTTCAAAATAATTCTCCATGGTTTCCAACTTCCTTCATAGATAGTCTAATATTTGCTAGCAGCTCTCTAATGATTCCATTTAGAGAAACCCGATGAATTTCTCTACTCTCCTAGTCACGGAGAGGGAGACCTGGCCAAGTCCCAGGCCCAGGAAATAAAAGAGGGTTGGGGAGGAAGGAGTGGGATTGATCCAGTAGGGAAAGGAAGTAATTAAAGTGTTATTGAGCATCCACCATGTACCAGGCCTGAGGGAGGTGTTCACATTGTTACCTCCTCTGTTCCTTACCACAGTCATTATCATCTCCACATTACCACAGAGCTAGGGATGGAGGCTCAGAAAATGGCCAGTGTTCTCCGGGAGGGAGGAACGCACTCCCTGCCCCCTTCGCTCCCCATTAGATTTTTACTAACCCTCCAAGCCGAACTCAAAAGTCACCCACTCCAGGAAGCCCTTCTGGGCTCAGAAAGAATCCTTTCTGAGTTCTCTGTGAGCTATGCTTGTGCCTCTTATCCTATCCTTCCTCTGGGCCTTTCCTGCTTGCACCCCAAATGTAAGCTACCCGTAGGCAAGGACTCTGATTTGTGTCACCAGCAGGGTCTAGTGAATGCTAAGAATAAATATATGCTGAATTAAATGGTAGCTCCTAGTCCAAGCCCCGCATTTTACCTATAGAGAGCAGACCTGGAGAGGGGCAGAATCCCCTTCTCTCCTGGCTCCTCCTTGGACACCCTTCCACGCTCTATCTCTTTCTAACCAGGCTTCACACCTGAATGGTCCAACTCCCCTTTGAAGTCCAGGTGTCTTAAACTCCATGCATCTCAAAGTGATTTCATCATCCTTCCATCCCCCCAAACCTGCTCTTCTGTAAATTCTTTTCTCTAAATGCCACCACTATGCACTCAAACCAAGACATCATGTTGGCACCCTTGTCTTCACACACTCATCTTCCACATCATATCAGCCATCAGGTCACATGACTTTATCTTCTAAATATGCTCTTCTGTCCATCCTTTTGGCCAATGCCTAAAGAATAAGCCATTAGTTTTGGCAACTTGGAAGCTGTGGGTGACCTTGAAAAAAGTACCTTTCAGAGGAGTGATTAGGAAAAGAAGCCAGACTATAGGGAGTTAAAGAATGATTGAGAGGTGAGGGATGGAACCAACATATCATGACATCTCTTTCAAGAAGTTTAGCTGTAGCCCTGACTGGTTTGGCTCAGTGTATAGAGCGTTGGCCTGCCGACTGAAGGGTCCCAGGTTCGATTCCAGTCAGGGGCATGTGCCTTGGTTGCGGGCACATCCCCAGTAGGGGGTGTGCAGGAGGCAGCTGATCGATGTTTCTCATTGATGTTTCTAACTCTCCTTCTCCCTTCCTCTCTGTAAAAAATCAATAAAATATATATTTAAAAAAAACAAGTTTAGCTGTAGCTCTGGCCAGTGTTTCTCTGTGGTTAGAATGTTGGCCCATGCATCAAAGGGTCTTGGGTTTAATTCATGGTCAAGGGCACATACCTGGGTTGCAGGTTCTATCCCCGACTAGGTCAGGGTAGGTACAGAAGGCAACCAATTGATGTGTCTCTCTCACATGGATGTTTTTATCTCCTTCTTTCTCTCTCTCTCCCTCCCTCTTCCCTTCCACTCTGTAAATATCAATAAATGAAAAAAAAAATCCTTGGGTAAGGATTAACAAAAAATAAAATATAGACTTCAAGGAAGTTAAAAAAACACAAGCTTAGCTGTAAAGGGGAGTTCTCAAATCTCGATGCCATTTCCCAATGATGGAGAGCTTGCCTTCCTCATCTTTTTTTATTCACCTACCTAACTTGTCTTTCAGAGTCAACTCGAGTATTACTCTCCCTGAACCTCAGGTCCTGGTGGGCTCCCATCTGGGCACTCATCGGCCTTAGAGTTTCCTGATCACAGCAAAGCACCACTCGGTAGTGTCACTGCTTGTATCCCTGTGAGTGTGAATCTCTCTCATCAGACTTGTAGACACCCTATCATCACCACCAAAGGCAGCACCTGGGTCTAACCAGGCCTGATTGGAACATGGTAGGTGCCTAATGTACTGAATATATCTCAAGTGAATCAAATACAGGGTCAGACTGGAACTAAGGTCATCCAACTCAGTCCAGTTTCAAGTTAGGGACAATGACCAGACCCAGGGCAATGCAGGAGGCTCAGACAAAAAAAAAGCTCAGTCTCAAGTGACTTCCCTCACTGTGCTCCTTCTCCAAGGGTGATCCAATAGGGATATCTGGTGGGGGTGGCCAGGATTTGAGCTCCAAGCCTAGAAGGGGCTAGAGAGATCTAAGCACTCAGATCCCGAATTTTATCGGTAGGGAAGTTGAGGTCCAGAGTGTACACCTTTGCAGCTGCACAGGGAGCCAGTGGCCCTGTCAGGCCCTGGAGAGAATGGAAAACACCACTTCATGTCCCTGTGGGCCACCTGTTTCTACCCTCCAGGCCTGGGAGGCTCAGAGGTAAAGTCATGTGGGTCACCTGGCAACGGGGCAGGGGATCCCCCGAGACCTCATGGACAGAAGAACCAAAGGACTTGATTTCTGGTCCTCTCCCTCTCTGCAGGCCTAGACCCTTATATGCAAACAGATCCCTTCCCTCAGAAAAACTGTTGTGTACTTATAAGATTTTAAAGGTTCACAGCCTTTTTTTAAAATCCTCATCTGAGGATATTTTTTCCATTACTTTTTTTTAATTTTTTTTTTTTTTTTTTTTTTTTTTAGAGAGATGGGAAGGATGGGGAGAGAGAGAGAAAAATATCAATGTGAGACATCAATTTGTTGCCTCCTGCACGCCCCTGGCTGGGGCCAGAACAAACCTGCAACCACATACTTGCCCTTGACCGGGAATTGATCTCAAGACCCTTTGGTCCATGGACTGACACTCTACCACTGAGCAACACTGGCCAGGGTGGTTTACAATCTTTTAAATCCTATTTTTTGGAATCTCCACTGTATACAAACTTGAATCGTAGTTTGGGCATGGCGGATGCCTCAGAATACTGGGCTGGAAGTCCCAGCCCTGCTACTGATGAATTAAGGGACCCTGGTCAAGTTATGCCCTCTCAGAGCTTCAATTTTCTCATCTGTAAACAGGGACAGTCCTACACTGCCCACTCCTGAGCCACAGTGAGAATCCAGCAGAGCCACATCTAAGCAACTAGCTGGTCCTAGTACTTCTGAGCTCAGTGGTTCTTGTACATTAGAATCACCAAGAGAAATTTTTAAACCAGATTTCCAAAAGCCACACCTGTGGTATTAGAGAATCCAGAGGTAAGATCTGAACATTTCTGGGTGGTTGTTTTTCAAGTCCTTAAGCGATTCTAATGTACAACCACATTGCTCACCACTGTGCTAGAAAAGGAGCTCACAGTTGACTATAAGACCACAGGTACTCTATGGCAGGCCCCCACTGTGCCCTGGCTGAGCACTGGAGAGAGAGAGGATTCATCCCTAAATCCTGCATTCCAGAAACACTGGGGGTGTGCAGGGAGACAGACAGGGACTAAATTATAATATGCCATAATAGGTTTTTCACTTCTTCCTTCTTCCCTTTATTCATTCACTTGTTTGCTCATTCAGTAAACACTGCCTTGGGCCTACTTGTGCCTGACCTTGCGCACCAGGAATAAGGAGGGTCAAAATATCGACTGTCTCTCCATCACTAAGTAGCCATTGACCTGCTGTATACCCAGCACTGTGCCAGGCTCCATAGGGCAGAGCTGATCAGACCTGGTCCTTGCCTTGGAGGATGTTCCAGGTCTCATGAGAGAACAAAGAGAAGTAAACAGAATGGAAACCAGGCAGCATGAAGACAGTACTGAGCATCAGTGCAGCGGGGATGTGGGAGGGAGTGGTGGTACCTGGAGGTCTGGGAGTCCTCCCTGAGGAGGTGGCAGCCTTTGAAGCGGGTCTTAGACGATAAACTAAATGTCAGTTTGTCAAGTGAATATGGAAACTAAGGGTTTTCACAGCAGAGAGAATAGCATGTTCTGGGAAGAAGGGAAAGGTCTGGAGCAGCTAGGACAGAGGGTACAGCAAAGCAGTTGGAGCACAGGGGATGAGGGGCCTGTGTAGGCAAGACTGGCTCAGGCAGATCCTGAGGCCTTGAAAGCAGGGTTGTGGTTGGTGTCCGATGGATGGGAGCCAAAGAATGTTTGTGAGCCGGGAAGGGATGTGACCAGGCCCAGTTTGGGAGGCACATCCTGGTGGCCAGGATGGAGGCAAGAAGGGCTAAGTCAGCACTTACCCAGATTCGCCTCTCAACATTACAGGGGCTCCACGAGCTGGTCACACACCTGACCTTGGGGCAAACCCGGCGGCTTCTGGGAGGGACGGTGGCTCCAGCTGGGGCCTGCTCAGGCCACAGAAACCCAAGAAGGGGGAGGAAGGGAGTTGTCAGAGGCTCTCTACATCTGGAGAGACTCACAGTTCTTAATAGGCCCTACCAGAGCCCTCTTCCAGCTGGGCAGGGGCTAGGGGTGTCTTCCTCCTCCTCACCCATGGTAAAGGGGGGAGACTAGGAGGGGGTGGTGATTTTGCCAAAGTTACTGAGAGAAGAAGGATCAGTAGCCTCTCTCCAGAATTAGCCCACCTTCACGTGTTTCGGGCTGCTGAGGTTCCCGTCTCCAGGGAGGACAAAACAGCTATGATCTGCCCTTCCAGCCACCTGCCCCCTTCACTGGCCCCCCAGCCTTGCTCCTGGCCCTGTGTTCCCTAGAACAGCTGGGGTCAGGAGCTCCTCCTCGAGCCTCCACCCAGAGCAGGGTATAAACCTGCAAGATGTGGAGAGATAAAGTGCAGGTCACTCCTGCATAGGTACAAGACAGAGAACCCCCCGCCCCCCCCCCCCCCACACACACACACAGGCATGAACACTCAGAGACAGGCAGACACTGGTACAAAGACAGAGACACAAACACAACCCCCTTGAGAAGCTCTGGGACCGGAGGGATGTGTGTGTGTGCAGAGCAGTGGGGGGTGGAGCAGAGGGTCAGAGCAGAGAGGTGTGGTAAGCAGAGCAGCAGGAAGGCGGACAGGAAGAGCAGGGACAAGGCAGCTTCATAGAGTCACAGAGTGCAGAACGGTCAGCTCTCACCTCCTTCCTTCCATCTCTCAGGTGGGACTGATTTGCCCTGTATAAGGGGGATTTGGAGCTCAGAGCCAGTTTAGCCCAACTGGGGTCCCTCCACCTCCGTCCTACTGACCACTGCCCAGCCTCCTCACTCCTAGCTTCCTCTAATCCAGCCTTCACCCAGAAGCGTGAGTCTGCTCCCCAAAGTTTGACCACAGCCCTTCCTGCTTAGTGACCTTTACTGCTCCCCACAACCCTGGGGTAAAGTTCAGTTCCTTTAACTGGACTTCAAGGCCCTGTGTGACATAGCTCCTCAGAGGTCACCTTTCCCATTTCTTTCCCTCCGCACATTACCCTCCAGCCAGGCCAGACTCCTGGCCCTGATACACACATGCGCACATTCACACAAATGCCCATGTCACCTCCCTGCCTCTGCTCCTGCAATTTCCCTCAAAATCTCACACTGACCTAGATTCCAATACAGGCTTTTTCACTGACTATAAATTATGAGACTTTGGACAAATCCCTCCCTCTGAACTTCAGCTTCCCTATCTGTAAAATGGGGCTGGAAACATCAACCCCTACCAGAGTTGTTGGAAGTTTAAATGATATAACCCATGTCAGGTGCTCATCGGCTTGCCCTGCTCTCAGAAGGTAGATGCCTGAGGGGGTTTCTTTTTTTTTTAATTTTATTAAGACCTTTTCTATCTATACCAGGTCCGAAGGGGTTTCTAAACGCATCCCAGTTTTCCCTGCTACTTCCCACGGACTTCCTCTCAAGATGAGTAGGACTCCACTGCACCACAGATAGAAGGAGCAAGCATGGAATCTGGAGACAGGCAGATGGGGGTCAAGGCAAGTTGGGCTGAGCTAGGGGCTTTGGACAGCTCCTCAAACCCACACCTCATTAAGTTCTGTTGGCTCTCCCTCTTAAACATGCCTTATCCTCATCAACTTTTCTCTGCCAGCAAGGCCTTAGTCCAGTCCTCCAGCCAGTCACCTGGTCAGGGTCCCAGCCTTCTAACTGGTTTCCAGGATCCACTTTTACCCTCTACAATCCATTTCCTACCTACCAGACAGACTATCTTTTTAAAAATACAAATCCCCTCTGACCTATTCGTGCCATCCCTCTGCTTAACAACTTTCCATGACTTCCTGATGCTCTCCGGAGAAACTGACATCCTTAACACAGCCCGTAACGCCCTGCCAACCCTCCTTCCCCACCGCCCTCTCACTCCCTGAGCTCCAGCCACCCAGCCTTCTTTTTGTTCTTCAACTTGCCAAAAAGTCTTAATCCCTCTAGGGCCTTTGCACATGCAGTTCCCTCTTCCTAGAAAGCTCTTCCATTCACCCCACCCCACCCCTTTCACCCAGTCTATTTGTTTATACTTCAGGTCTCAGTGTAAGCCTTGTCTGGACTCACATCTGAATCAGGCCACCAGGGTGGTCACAAACTGAGTGTACACTGCACGTCTCCATCAGAGCAGTTACCACCATTTGCAATAGAACAAACAACCGTATAATTAGTTGCTTCACATCTGGCTTCCCAGTAGGCTGAGTCCAGGAGGGCAGGGCTCACATCTCCTGAGCTCACCTCTGATCCCTTGCCCTGGCACAGTGCCTGGCATGTAGTAGAAAGTCAGTAAATGTTTGCTGTGTACGTGAATGAAACTCAGTCATCATTTGCAGAGAGGGAACAATAATCCCAACCTCACAGGACTGTTGTGAGGAATAGCTGCAATTGCTTCTGTACCACACCTGGCACATAATAGTTGCTCAATAAAAGACAGTTCCTTTCCCCCAGCTCACATGCCATCCCCTTCTCGGAGGCCTCTCTCTCCCTCCTCTGAGCACCAGTGGACCATCTTCTGTCCTTTCCTGCTTGGGACTCAGGGCATCTGAGTCTGCACAAGTCAATTCACTCACATACAGTGGCCCCTCAGTTCTCAAACTTAATTCATTCCAGAAGGCTATTCGAGAAAGCGATTTGTTCGAAAACCAAATCATTTTTTCCCATTACAAATAATGTAAATTGAATTAATTTGTTCCAGGCCCCCAGATGATTCCCTGTTTTAACCTTTCTTATATACAGTACATGTCTAAGGTACTGTTTAACCTATAAACAAACACTTCATTTCTTACATTTATTGAACCACCCCTACTCGCAACCACTTGTAGCACTTTTCCAGGGGTGTCTTTCAGGAAGTCAGCATGTGATCTTCCCTTTTTCACGTGTTGCTGCCTCCAAAGTGTTGTCACTGGCTAACTGATTTTTGTTTATCCAAATCAACATTTTTTTCTACTAGTAACTCTTCAATGGCCTGGGATCATTGATTCTTTCACACGCTTAGCAACATTAGCACTCTTGATGGCCCCTATATGTTTTAAAATTGTGCTAGTTGTCCATTTTGCCAGCAAAAACAAAAACAAAAAAACCCACAAAAATATTCACAGCACAATTTCCTGAGATGTTAACAATGCAGGGTTTAGCAGTAGACTCCAATTCTCTCCTTTGTTTGTGGCCTGAGAGATGCTTTTTGTCATGCTGATGTACCAGCATGAAAGGGTTGTCAGGTCCAGAACTGAAGTTTTTATTCAAGGACCAAGACATTTTTTCCCCATGAACCAAATTGTTCCAGATGGGAGTCGTTCCAAGAACCCAGGTTTGACTGTATATGGGAATTGAGAACTCCTGGCAGGCGGAGACCGAGTCTGAATCACCCATGATTCCATGGCAGGTAGGGGTGGGGAGGAGAGAAGGAGGGAATGGGGGCTCACCGGGGTGGAATTCGCCTCCAGCAGCGCAGTCTTCCAAGCTCTGCAAAGCAAACCCCACCGTACTATGAGGGAGGGTTGGAAGAAGGGGGATGAGCCCCTACAGTTTAGATTTAATTCCCCCACCCAGACTCTTGCCCCATTTTGGGGGGGGGAGGGCCTAAGATCTTTTGAATACACAAAGGTGACCCCTCCCCTGCCCCAGTCACATGGACAGAGCCCTCAGTTGAGCTGGAACCTCGTAATTCATTCGTAGTCCATAGTTTTCACCCTTTAGAAGGCCCAGTTTCCCCATGCAGACAACAGACAACTGGGCCTGGGGGTCTCTTCGGGGCCTTCAGATTCTGACCTGCCTAGGCTGGTTCTCTAGCTGCAGTACCCCCCCCCCCCCCACTCCTGCCCACATCCAAAACCTACAAACAGTTCCCCAACACTCTGACCCCAGAGCCCTGGAAAGGCCCAGTGGACACAGGACAATTGGGCTTTTGTTGGTTGCCATGGCACCTGTCGGGTGGACAAGGCAGCTCTGTGCTTTGTCTACCCAGAGCTCAGCTTCCCCCACTCCCACACACCCCATCTCATTCGCTCTCCTACAATGCAAAGGCCAACGGACCCTCTGCCAGAGGGTAGGAAGGGAAAGAATGTGAGTGAGCAGCCGGTGCCTGAAGATGCACCCAGGCTCACAGTGTGGACCTGAGTCTGACACTGGGGTGCCCCCATGATATGGCAGGCTGCCTCTGTTAGGCAGGTCAGGATCCACTCCTCAGATCAGTCTCCAACCAGGACATCACCTCAGAAGGAGGGTCCTTTGAGGATGCCACAGGGCTCTGTTCCTTTGTATCACCCTAAGTGAGGGCTCACCTCAGAGACTGCTCAAGACCTGACTCTGAATGATCAGGGGCCACACACTTGAGGCAGGTGTGCACACTCCTCCCCCAACAGTCCAATGGGGTACCTTACCAACCACCGTGAGCCATCAAATCCACTCCTCCAGCCTCCACCAACCTGACTGTCTCTCTGTCCCCTCTCCCTAACGTCAGGGAACCAGGAGGCCCAACGAGGAGCAGGCATCTGATCACACGCCCTAGGATACCGTCCCATCCTCTCCCGGGAGCAACTCACACGGCGTCATCCTGAGTGTCCGCACACAGGTGCAGGCGGGAGCCTTCCCGGAGACTCACGGTCAGCAGCCCGTCTCGGCTCCGGCCCTCGGGGGGCTGCACATCTAAAGGCAGACACACAGAGAAGGGGTCTCCATGGGGCACAGGCCCCTTCCAACGCAGGTGTTCTCGGACAGACACGACGGGAGGGCCGTACTCATAGTCACAGTGCCAGAAAGGAGAGGGCTCCTCACCGTGGCACTCTTGGCCGATCTTTATGTTGCGAACATTGGAGCGGATAAGCACACGGTCCTCCTCGTCCTGCGCAGTCTCATCGTGGTAGTAGCCCAGGGTCCCATCCAGCCACAGAGCGAACCAGTTCCGTTTCCAGCGGCGAAGGATAGAGCCTGTGAGATATTCCAGACCCGCCAGGCAGGCTGATCGCGGGGCCTGCTGGGGGCCAGAGCCCTGGATGGGCTCCCCGAGTCCTCTGGCCCCAGTCCCTCAGAGTTGCAACCACCCGTGTCTATCCCCTGAAGTGACGGCAGGTCTTCTTTCTGTCTTGCTCACCCATTGCCTCCCCCCATTAGGCCTAACACATAGCAGGGGCTCCATAAACATTTTAAATGGCAAATGAGTGATCTGATTCCCCCCTTGAGGGCTTCCAAGGCTAACCCCCAAGTCTCTTTAAAGGCAAAGACCTCTCCCTACCCTAAGCCTCTGTCTTCGTTCTTATCTCTGACTTGTGTGATGGTCATTCATGTAGTGTCTGCCTCCTCCATCAGATGGGGATGGGGGGTGGGGGGCATGGTCCACAGCTGGACCTGGACTGGGTGTTTGCTGAACCAAATGAACTGAGAATAGGTCATGGAGGGGATTAGGGGGCTCCTAGCCCAGAAGTGCTCTTGCTAAGATCATGACCCTGATCTGAGCGTGGGTCTGGAAGCTGAGCCCCAGCTTCAGACATTTTGTGACTGTAAATCTTAACAGAAAGGGCAAAGACATACGAGAGCTTCTTAGAGCCTTACGGGCTCCAAAGCACAGGGGCATTTTTCATTTTGCCCTGAGCCTTGTTATGGGGCCAGCCATGGGCTGGGGTGCTGTGGACACACAGAGGATCAAAGCCAGTCCCTGCCCTTGAAGACAGTTATCGATCTCCCTATAACTGTCTTTACCTGTGGGTGTCACCTCTGGGGGAGGTGACACCCACAGGTAAAGACAGTTATAGGGCGATCGATGCTATAATAGGAGTGTGGATGAGGCATTGGGGATCAGAGAAGCGAGCCTCCAGCCCAGTTTGGTGTTACAGCATGGGCTGGGGTGGGGGTTAGAGGAAAAGTCAGAGAAGGCTCCTCACAGAAGAGGACATCTGAGCTGCGTCTTGAAGAATAAGTAGAAGTTTACCAGGCAGTCAGGAATAGGAAGGGCATTCCAGGCACAGGGAGAAGCATGGACAAAGGTGGGGAGGATAAAAAGGGCCTGGTTGGCCCCGGCCATGGGGCTCAGTTGGCTGAGTGTCATCCCAGGCACCCAAGGGTCACCAGTTCAATTCCTGGGGTTTCGGTTCCATCCAGGTTGAGATGTGTACGGGAGGCAACTGATCGATGTTTTCCACACCAGTGTCTGTCTCTGTCTCTGCTTCTCTCCCTCCCACTCTCTAATCAACAAAAAACATATATATATATTTATTTATTTAAAGGGCCTGGTTTCTTGGGAGAAGGGTTCACTGTGGCAGGCCCAATAAGCCACTGTCCTCACTCCTTCCCCTGCACAGGCTTGGTCACTCACTCTGTCTCCACAGCCAGCCACCCCTCACCAGGGCCATTTCTTCAAAAGGACTTCCCAGGATGGAGTCAGGCGGGACCTGTCAGAGGAGCCACAACACACACAGGCCTCATCAGCAGTTCCAGAGCAGCTCTGGGGAGAGAAGCCCCCAGCCCCGTCCTCCCTGGGGGAGCCACCGAGGGAACGTTTCAAGGAGTGTAAGTAAACAAACAAGGCATGCCTGCCTTTCTCCTCCCCGCTCTCTGCTCCAGGCAGAGAATGGCAGCTCTGTCCCGTGGGGTCAGCAGGGCAGCCACCACTGTGCTGGGGTGGGGGAGGGGGTCAGGAGTCTGGATTCCAATCTCAGTTCCATAACCTTGGCCAGGTCCCTTGTTCCTGGCCTTTTTCCCTGGACCCGTAGAGGTGTGACTGTGAGGCAGGTAGAGGTTGGAGTGAGTAACTCATAAAATGTTAGAACCCCTGGGATTCTGAAAGGCTGGCAGCACAGAATATGAGAATCACAGCAATAAACGAGGGGCCTTCGTAATAAGAAAATCCTCCTCACACTTGAACGTCATCTGAGCCGTTTGTAAAGTGCATACAATAATGGTTCAACGGCAGCTGACGGACTGAGCGCTAGGCCAGGTACACGCCTCAGTGCTTTCGTCTATTACCTTACTGCAGTCCCACCACAAACCTTGTGACACCCAGGACACTGGGGCTTGGAGAGGTCCAGTCCTCTGTGCAGATCCACTTGACGAGTAAGCAGTGCAGCCAGGACTCACACCCGGCAGTCCTAGCGTCTAACCACTTTACCAGTGGGAGCTTTTAAAACTCCAGATACCCAGCCGAAACCGGTTTGGCTCAGTGGATAGAGCGTCGGTCTGCGGACTGAAGGGTCCCAGGTTCGATTCCGGTCAAGGGCATGTACATTGGTTGCGGGCACATCCCCGGTGGGGGGTGTGCAGGAGGCAGCTGGTCGATGTTTCTCTCTCATCGATGTTTCTAGCTCTCTATCCCTTCTCCCTTCCTCTCTGTTAAAAATCAATAAAATATATTTTTAAAAAAATAAAATAAAAAAATAAAACTCCAGATACCCTGGTCAGGCTCAATTAAAAGCTAATTCAGAATGGCTGGGGGTGGGAAGCAAGCACTGGAAGTCTTTAAAGGTCCCTAGCTGATTCAACGTGCAGCGAAGTTTGGGAACCACTGCACATACTATACTACCTTCCCTTGTCCCAACTGTAACTGTTAGCCGAGTAGGATATTTACTCCTATTTTGCAGATACACAAACCGAGCGGTAGATACACTGACTTGTCCATGTATGTGATGGAACTTGGATTGGAATCTAGGTGTCCTCTATTCCTCAGGGCAACTTACCTGCGATCAGGTGCCTCTGCCCCTCCCCCACTTGCTGCGTAGCAAGGGCTGGCACACCTGGGCTGCAAGGCCCGGCCTTGTCCCTGCTTCTCCTGCCGCTCCCTCCCATCTCCAAACCCTGACACAGGTCAGACAAGAGGGCCAGGTGCAAGCAAACTCCCTCTCCAGCCTCCCCTTGATGCACCCACCTGTCTACACCTGTTGCAGGATGCTGTTGCCCAAACAGCCGCTACTGGATGCTGCTGCCACCCAACCCGCTGCGCCTGCGCTTTGCGCGCCCCAGAGCTCCTGGGGCATTTCACTCCCCAGACTACGCCCCGGCCCGGGACTCGCTGCCCCTGAGCCCCGCCCCAGGCCCCGCCCTCCCCCCGGGAGGGGGCGTGGCGTGGAGCGCGGTGCTATCGTAAGGCCTCTGGGACTTGTAGTCTGCAGCTCTGGAACCCAGCAGGACGCAACCGCCCCTGGGTGGTAGCCCTCGTCTGACCCGGCGCACAGGTGAGAGGCCGCACCTGCGATTTTGTTTTGCTGTTTGTTCACTTATTTATCGTGAAATACCTTTTTCTAACCTTTTTGAACTCATTTTCTAGAAAGAAAAAAAAAGTAAAGCTGCAAGGAGAAGCCAGGCTCCTAGCTTTACCCTGTTTTCTCAATATTCAGTTTGTCCCTGGCACTACACTCGGCACTGGTGGCGGACACAGAGAAGCATCCGACAAGGCCCTTCTCTTTCCTGCCCCAGCTTCCAGTCTGGCCGGGGAGACAACGCGAACACACAATTAGGGTGCGATTGAACGATGGGGAAGAAGAGTCTGACTTTGCCCAAGACATCCGGGAAGGATTCCCAGAGGAGGCCGAAAGGGGTTTTGAAGGAGGAGAAGGAAACCTCGGAGACTCATATGCACACTAACCAAGGAAGTTTAAAAGAATGTACGGCACACCCGAGTGGCTCAGTTGGATGAGCTTCCGATGGATGTTTCCCTCTCTCTCTCTCTCTCTCTAAGCATGTCCTTAGGTGAGGATTTAAAAAACACATACAAGTGTCCAGAATTTAGCTGCGTTTGGAAAGGAGAATGCAGGGGTGTGGAGGGCATGGGGAGAGGTAGCTGATGAAGCTGCAGGGTTGCAAGGATATAACGTGAAGGCATTGGTTGATAGGCTCAGGGGCTTGGATGTTATGACATAGTGACTGGAGCTCGAGGTTGGGGGTTTCAAGGTGAGGTAGGAGGGAGGATTTGTGGAGGGGAAAGGCACCTCTAGGACAGTCATCCATGGATGGAAGGGGACCCAGCTGGGGAAAGAAGACTGTTTCCGTATCTACCACCTCCGACTGCCCTTCCAGGATCATTTCCTTGACTAGCTCAGCCACAAACCCCCACCTACAAGCAAAACCAAGATGCCATTCAGAGGACAAGACCTGTCAGGGCCTGAAAGGCTCCTGGTCTGATCCCCTGTTTGAAAAGGGCACCCACCCCGCCCATGGGCCCTTCCTCCTGTCCCAGAGACTTCTTCCTTACCGGGGCTGCAGGGCTCATGTTCCTCGGGGGCCAGAGCAGCATTTCCCAGAAGGCTCCTGCAGGGGGGCATTTCCCTGAGCGCCTTAGAGATCAGGAAGGTGCTTAGGGGATCAGGAAGGTGCTACCAAGTGGGAGCCAGAAAGGGGGGGGGGGCGAGGAATGGGGGCACCCAGATCCTAGAGAAAGTCATCTCTCTTCAGTCCCTTCCCCAACCTTCCGGTCTGATCTGGGCCTCAGACCTTCGTTTCGCTGGATAACAAACTAGTCATCCGTGATTCGGAGGCGGTCTTGGCCTAGCATCCCCATAATTTCCCTGGGAGGGAGGGGGGCCGGTTCTCCTCCCTCGGTCGGGGGCGGGGCTACATTTTCTTTCTCCAGCCCGGTAGGACTGTGCCATCACCCCAGTCTTGGTTGCACAGCCTGGCCCTTTAAGTTTCCTTCCCTCACGCCTGGGTTTCTATAATCCTGACCTCAAGCTACCCAGGCGCTTGCTTCGGCCCTTCGTGCGGTGCGTGCCTTGCTGGAGGATTCGCCATGGCCGATCCTATTAGCCCCTGAGCTCATCCCCTCCGTGCAGCCCAGTTACCACCTCCCCCAAACCACGCTGTTCTCCACCTAGTGCCTTTCTGTCCCTGGAATGTCCTACCTTCTCCAAGCTAAAATGTCTGCCCCTATAGCAGAAGGACAGAAGGACAGAAGAAAGGAACAGAGGGAAGTAGGGATCCAGACCCCCCTCCCCAGCTCTCTCTGCTCCCCTCCCTGAAGGGGTGATGGGGGGAACCGTGCAGACAACTCTAGATTACATTCTCTGGATTTAGCAACCAGATGCAAAGGGAAGGTTCTACAGCAGCAGTGTGGAAGTCAAGGGGAAGGCTCCCCCATCATCCTCCGAAAGAGGGGGTTCTCTGACAGAACAAGTGGGGAAAGGATGCTTTGCAAACTAAAATTACAGATGCTGCTGCAGAATCGAAATGCAGCTGGACCTGGTATATGTCTCTAAAATGTCAATCAATGACCTTCTTTGAGATGCTAATAAAAGGTGTAGCCTCTGCCCAGGAAAAAAAAAAAATGCACACACGTCACATTTTGCATGTAATTCCTGAGAGTTCATAGACTCCTAAAGCCTGATGATTACTGCTGAGATTGTTTTTAATTTCCAAAGCTGTGTAGACTGATGGAAAAAGTGTGATTGACAAGTGAGAGGCACTGAGAGCATAACAGGAATCCCAGCTCCAGCAGTCCTGGCTTTGAGAGACTGTCTGTTTAAATCAACTAAAATTTATTGAGACCGACAAGCCAACAGTAACTTTCATGTTTCTCTTGTAACTGAGGTATATCATGCTATTGACAGAGAAAAGTATTTTGCTATTCAAATGTCTGTGGTGGATGAACAGCTCACAGTTATATACTGTTTAGAGAATAGTAAACTGGTTCATCAAATTAAAATTCACTAATATTTTCTAGAAAGTATATATAATGAGAATAATTAATACCATTTCTTTTGTTGTTGTTGTTAAATCCTCACCCAAGGATATTTTTCCATTGATTTTAGAGAGAGTGGAAGGGAGGGGGAGAGACACAGAGAGAGAAACACCGATGAGACACACCGATTGAATGCCTCCCACAGGAGCCCCCAACCAGGGCCAGGGATTGAGCCTGCAACCGAGGAGGTATGTACCCTTGACCAGAATCGAACCTGGGACCCTTCAGTCCACAGGCCAACACTCTATCCACTGAGCAAAACTGGCTAGGACAATACTATTTCTTTTTGCCAAAAAAATCCTGCAATGTGAGCAAAAGAAAAACCACTTATGTAAAAGTTTTTAATAATAATTTAGTGATATAACTTACATACCCCAAAATTCACTCTTTTACAGTGTACAGTTCAGTGTCCTAATATATTCATAGGATTGTGCAACCATCACTACTATCACCACCCAAAAAAGAAATCCTTTAGCAGTCCCTTTCCTTGCAGCAATCCTTCCTTCCTTCCGTCCCTGGCAACCACAAATTTACTTCCTATGTATGGATTTGCCTACTGTGGACATTTCATATAAGTGAAATCATACAATATGGGGCCTTTTGTAAACTAGCTTCTTTCACTTAACATAATGTTTTCAAGGTTCATCCATGTTGTAGCATGTATCAACACTTCATTCCTTTTTCTTGACGAATATGTACTATTCCCTTATATGGATATACCATGTTTTATTTATTAATTTATTAGCTAATGGACATCTGAGTGGTTTCCACTTTCTAGCTATTGTGAATAATGCTGCTATGAATATTTGTGTACAAGTTTTTGCATGGATATATGTTCTCAGTTTTCTTGGTTGTACTATTTCTGGGTCATATGGTAACTGTATGTTTAACATTCTGAGGAACCATCAAACTATTTTCCAAAGTGGCTATATCATTTTACATTGCCACTAGCAACTGATGAGAGTTCTAATTTTTTCACAATCCTTGTTATTGTCTTTCTTTTTTATTATAGTCCTCCTAGTAGGTGAAAATTATCTCACTGTGGTTTTGAGTTTTAATTTCTCTAATGTCCAAAGATGTTGAGCATTTTTTCATGTGATTATTAGCCATTTGTCTATCTTCTTTGCAGAAATGTTTATTCTAATCTGTCTACTTCTTAGTTGGATTTTTTTTCAAATACGTTTTTTATTGCTTTTTAGAGAGAGAGGAAGGGAGAGGGAGAAGGGAAAGAGCAATATCAATAAGAGAGAAACACCAATCGGCTGTCTCTTCCACGCCCCCTCCTAGGGACCAAGCCTGCAACCCCGGCATGTGCCCTGATGGAATTGAACCAGCGACCTCTCAGTGCCTGGGTCAGTGCTCAACCATTGAGCCACACCAGCCTGGCTGGATTATTTATTTTTTAATGTTGAGTTGTAGATTTTTAAACTAAAATATGTAAATCATTGAAGGGGGAAATAAATGAAATGGTGTAAGGTCCTTGCAGTGTTTTAGGAGTTTGAATAGGAGAGAGGGCTATGTGGAGGCTTAGTGAACCCAGACGGTAACATACTTACATTTCCTGGATGGGAGTGTCCAGAAAAAAAACCCTGCCCATGAGGGAGGATGAGGAGGATAACAATCTCTTGGTGGAAAGCCATTTTAGAGGGGTGCATCCGTGCTTCTTAGAGCAGAAGAAGTTAGTTTTATGTGTCAACCTGGCTGGGCTATAGTACCTAGTTATTCAATCAAACACTAATCTAGGTGTTGCTGTGAAGGTATTTTGTAAATGTGGTTAACCTCTACAATCCGTTGACTTTAAGTAAATGAGATTATCCTTGATAATCATTCAATTAGTTGAAGGGTCTTGAGAGCAAACCTGAGGAAGAAGATTGTATAGTGTGTGGACTATAGTCTCAGTCCCTGCCTGAAAGCTTCCAGCCTGCTGGCCTGTTCTTTGTCTTAGGTCTGCAATAATACTTGTCTTTATATGAAGAGGTGTCTTTTAGCCTCCAGTGCTCTGACCATTTAGTTCCAGAGTTTTGAGAACAAATGATGCTTTCCAGCTTTTCTTCAAGGTCTTTGACTTGCTCTCCCTGAAGGTCTTCAGCTCTTCATTCACGTGCTCATCTTGTCATTTGCTTCAGAACTTTCTTCCTCTTGCTCCAAGTAATAATGGACAGATAATTTCCTAAGAGACTCCATGTCTTTCTTTCTCTTGACAAAGTTCAGTCACTTCAATTCCTCTTCTCTGAAGATTGTGACCTTCAGTCAAGGCTTGCTCGGCCTAAAGACTTTTAAGATCTGTCATGTGGGCTTTCCCTGTTTTCTTTTTTAGCAATGTTGATGTAGCATTGATTTTTCTCTCCATGTTGGATGTTTAATTGTGCACTCAACTTTTCAACACAAGTCAGTTTCTTCCTGGCTCTTCTTGTTTGGTCATAAATATTGTCTCCACCTGCTGATTCCAAGTTTTACCCACATGCTCTTCTCTGTGGGAAGCTGTCACGCCTTTCATATTACCCAGCGTTTCTCCAGAAACTTGGTCTAGACTCTTCACACATGCCTGCAGAGCTCTGTGAGTCTGTCTTTTATTGCCCGTATAGTTTTAAGTTTGCTTTTGCTTTTGCTACTTACATTTTTCTGGATTTGGTTTCTGCTTCAACGGATAGTTTCTTTCTCACATTATAAGAGATTGGCTTATCTTGATCTGAATATTGAGGTTTTGTGTGTGTGTTTTTCCCCCTAGCTGGTTTGCTATTAAGCATAAGATGTACCAAATAATGGGGTTAGATGTATCCAGGGCATCTGGCACCTGGGGCACTTCTTTCATTGCAGGGCAAAACTGACAAGAGCTTTAATTTTGCTAGAACTAGTGCTGAATGGCTAAGGTATATTCCTGGACTCTTAATACAGAATTTTCTTTTTCATTAACTAAAATAGTCGGCCTAAAACCAAGAGAACTGTTAACACACATACTGTCCTGGCAAATGTAACTATTTCCCATGGATGCCTGGGAGAGGGAGACTTGGCCTCACATTGTCAGGTACTTCTGCATAGAACTCTGCAGTGTCTCCTGAGTTGGCCAGCAGTGCAGATCCCTGGCAGGAGGAAGCCCCTCCATGATGCCCAGGCTGCACAGAGCCCACTCTGTTGCCGCCAAGTCCTTCTGCGCTCAATCTGTCGTGGAGAACACTGAGCAAGTTTCTTCCCAGAAGAAAGCCTGCATCTGGCAACTGGGCAGACCGTGAGTGAAAGGGTCAACAGGGGACAGGACAGACACAACAGCCCTGTGTCGGATACCCCGAGACCCTCAATCTTGTCCAGGGCTCCTTCTTTTCTCTACTTAAACCCCTCCTTGGTGGTCCTGGAGGCCTCAGTGCATGCCCTGCCCTCCGCCTGGAAAGTGCTTCCACTAGCTGCCCACCTGGAGCCAAGGCTAACCCTGTACTCACCTGGGCCTCATCGTCCCTGTTCCCAGCGCCCAGGGCAGGGCCTGGCACAGAATAGGGTCTCAGTGTTCCAAGAATGTTCATGGAGATAATAAATGAACAAATGAGTGAATGAGCGAATGAACAGATGAATGAGGGACAAAGCCATCATTTGCCATCCCTGCAGATTAATACCTAACGCTAGCTCTGTTGCCTCAGCAGCTGGTTCCCTTAGGAGGGCTTAAAACTCCTTTCAGAACTCGGTGCGGGATGGTGGAGGGAAGGGGAGGCGGATGCAGCTCTGCCCCTGGCTCCTTATCCCACCTGCTGCTCCCCACATGCCTCCCCCGCTGGGAGGCTTTGAGCAAGTTACCTAACCTCTCTGAGTGTCCTTTCCTCCCCTGTAAATGGGGAGAGCAAAGCCTCCCTCATGTGATGTTGTGAGGGTTAACATAAGGGTGGACGTGGAGCCTGGCAGGTAAGGGGTTCAAAACATTTTAGTGAACGTCTTGATTCCATTATCCAAAGTATAGCAACTCCTTCCATTAAACAAGTATTTGGTTATTCCACCCAGATTTAGCAAGAGCATTAAGAAAATAAAATAGCTGCTATCAGTTCAAGAAAAGGAGATAAGCCAGGCTGGCGTGGCTCAGTGGTTGAGCATAGACCAGTGATGGGCAACCTTTTGAGCTTGGTGTGTCAAACTTCGCCAAAAAACTGAGCATAACTCGGGTAGTGTGTCACTTTGAGGAAAAAACATTATTTCGCAAATGTTTCATCCTCAGGAGCAGCAAATGTTTCATCCTCGGCATGCGGCCGCCTCAGCGGCCACGTGTCATCAGAAATGACTACGCGTGTCAGTGCTGACACGCATGTCATAGGTTCGCCATCACTGGCATAGACCTATGATCCCGGAGGCCATGGTTCAATTCCCAGTCAGGGCACAAGCCCGGGTTGTGGGCTCCATCCCCGGTCAGGGCATGCAGGAGGCAACCAGTCAGTGATTCTCATCATTGATGTTTCTATCTCTCTTCCTCTCCCTTCCTCTCTCTATGAAATCTATATATATATATATATATATATATATATATATATATATATATATATATATATTTGAAAAGAAAAGGAGATAAAATATTTTACTATTAAGATTGTATGCCTGGGGCTGGGGGGCTGTTGGGGTCTAATATATGGTGAAGATTTGATGTTGGGTGGTGGGCATACAGTGCAATATACAGATCTTATATCATAGAAATCTACACCTGAAACCTATATGATCCTATTAACCAATGTCACCCCAATACATTTAATTTAAAAAAGATTGTAAGCCCAGTAAACATGAGATAATTACAAACTACTAGAATTAAGAGAATTGGGCAAGGTGACTGTATATAAGATAAACATAAAAAACAAAGCTTTAAATTTTTTTTTATTGATTGATTTTGAGAGAGAGAGAGAGAGATTTGTTGTTCCACTTATTTATGCATTCATTGGTTGATTCTTGTATGTGCCCTGACCAGGGATTGAACCTGCAACCTTGGCATATCGGGAGAACACTCTAATCAACTGAGCTACCCAGCCAGGGCAGCTTTTTATTTTATTTTTTAAAGAAAACTTTATATTAAGTTATAAAAAGCAGCTGCCGACTGTTAGCTCCCCTCCAAGAACCCTGGCCACCACCAGGCCTCGCTGGTTCAGCAGCTCTTCAATGCCTTCTCTAGTTCTCAGCAGGAGCACTCACTGCCACAAAGCTTCAAAGAATGTGTCAATTTTTTTGTCTACTCTTAGAATGAATACCTACTGACAAAATTGGGGGTAAAATTACATTTATAGCAACTCTGAGATACTCCGGAATACACATTTAACAAGAAAAGTAAAACACCTATAAAGAGAAAACCACAAAACCTTATTAAAAGATACAATATGCCCTAGCTGGTTTGGCTCAGTGGATAGAGCGTCGGCCTCGGGACTGAAGGGACCAGGGTTCAATTCTAGTCAAGGGCACATGCCTGGGTTGTGAGCTCGATCCCAGTAGGAGGCGTGCAGGAGGCAGCCAATCAATGATTCTCTCTCATCATTGATGTTTCTATCTCTCTCTCTCCCTCTCCCTTCCTCTCTGAAATCAATAAAAATATATAAATATTTTTTAAAAGATAGAAGATTTGAATGAATGAAAAGACATGCCATGTTCTTGGGTAGAAAGATACAAATTCATAAAAGTGTCAATTCTCCAAAATTACTATATACATTCAATTTCATTCCAGCTAGAATACTAAAAAATTTCCTCCTCCTCCTCCTCCTTTTTCTTTTTTAGAATATGACAAAGAAAGTATGAAAAATAAGAACAGAGGAGGAGATTTGCTCTCCAGAAATCAGGGTTGACTAGAAAGCCACTGTAATCAGAGCAATTGTGGCAGCTACTGCTAGTTAGCTCCAATACTCATTCTCCTCCATCAGTAGAGCCCTAGATTTATGGTACATCTGGGCACATAACCACTTGGAATAAAGACCACACCTACCCTATCTCCAAGCATAGTGTGGTCATGTGAGGAAGTTCTAGCAAATGAAATACAGGCAGAAGTATCCTGTGCAACTTTAGGAAATGTCCTTAGAGAGAGTGGGACACATCTTTCTTTGTTCCCTTCGCATTCTGAAATGGAAAGGCAGCCGTTATGGCTGAAGCTTGGGCAGTCATCTTGGACCATGAGAGAAAAGCAATGTGTTGAGGATGATGGAACAAGAGAGAAGGAGCTTGGGTCCCTAAAACTGTAGGGTCAAATCAGTGCTAATGACTTATCTCTGGACTTCATTTATGTGAAAGAGAAATAAACTTTTATTTAGGTTAAGCCATGATTACTTTAATTTTTCTGTTACTCAACAGGTAAACCTAATTAGAATTGATGTTGAATTTGGTATCTGGAAATAGGGCACTGCAAGTGACAGGACCTAGATGCTTAATGAATGAGTGCAGTTGGGTTGCAGATGGCAAGGACTCGGGGACTGCACAGTGGGAAGCTCTGACTCTTCGTTATATAGTGATCAGACATTTTATCAAAACCTTGTGTGCTTAAAAAAACACAAAAAAAACCCTTGTGTGTTAGTTACTTATTACTATGTGGCAAACCACCCCCAAACTTAGTGGGTTAAAACAACAAACATTTTATTACCCCTCACAATTCTGTTGGTTAATTGTGATCAACAGGGTGGTTTTTCCGCTGCTCTCACGGGGGTCTTTGTTGCGGTTTCAGTCAGATGGTGACTGGGGGGTGGAATATCCAAGATGGCTCCTGTGTGACACCTTGGTGGGATGGCTGCAAGGCTGTGACCTTTCTCTCCACGTGGCTTAGCATGGGCTTTTTTTACACGCTAGCTGGATCCCAAGTATGCAAAAATAAACGTTTTCAGACCTTCTTATGGCTTTAAAGTGAGTCACAGGACCATCCCAGATTTAAAGGGAGGGTTCCACACATGGGTCTGAATACTGGGAGATAGGGTTCATTGGGGGCAACCTTCAGACACTAGCTACTTCACCCTGGAGGGCGTATCATGGGCTAACTGAGGTTGTAGCAATGTAGAAAGTAAGGACATTTAGAATGGTGTTTTCTGGTTTCTTCTTGCTACTGTTAGCATAGTCCTACTAGAGAAAGAGATAGAGACACTGGAGCTAGCTACTCTGTACAACTTTGCTAAGGGAGCAACTATTTGCTATAACCTATAATCTGAGTTGACTGAGTGTCCTGTCATTTTGAGTTTTGCGGAGTTGAAAAAGCCAATTGCTTCCGCACTGAAGCCCTTATAAGTGATAACTGCAAAGTGGCAGCTGTGGGAGGAGCTAAGACGAGTGCCCTCTTTAGAAAAGCCATGGGCCTGTTGGCAAAGAGGGATGGTGCTTTCTACCCCGGCTGTTGTTTCAGATGCCTGAAGAGAGCCATCACCCAGTTGGAGGAATGACCTACAAGTAGAAGGTCACAGTCTTTAGGCTTGTAAACCATGTCTGTCTAAGTAAAATCTTGGGATGTGATCAGTCACATTGAAACTGACCAGACCAAATAGATCAAAGGTCTGTTAAATTTTTGAAAGAATTGTGTTATCAATGTAACCCAAATCCCGTCTGCAAAACCCTGTGATTGTTCAACTCTCAAAACACTCCTTGGGCCCTTGAACCTGTACCAGCAGGAGGTGGAGTTGGATGACTTCCTCCTAGAAGGTCCATGTGGCCAGAGTAAGGATCTCAATCAACATGAGGTCATGCCAGCCATGGTCAAGGGCCCTTGGACTTAGTGGAGTCTGGAAATAGGACCATCCTCTTTGGATAAGGCTCCAGAGTTCTTGGACAATTCTGGGCTTGGGGAACAAGAGAGAGATGCCAAAAACCCTGCTAAGAAAGAGAGAGACGTCACCCTTTTTATACCCCAAACTGGATCAAGCCAGTTCCGTATGGTGGCAGGACTCCTTAATGAAGTTCTTTTTTTTTTTTTTTCCCTACAGTGTAAAATTTTTATAGTTAGAATTAGGCAGCTGGACTCAGTTTGGATATCCCCGATTTTGTTGGCAATATCCAAAGCATCATAGGCAGGAGCCGGTGGAACATATGCCGCCTTCTCTCCGTCAGGCCTGATCAGGGCGTTGACCTTGGCCACGGCAATGTCATAGAGCTTCCTCACAGCCTGTTTGGTCTGGTGCTGGTTGGCCTTGACATGCACAGTGAACACAAGTGTATTGTCATCTATCTTCATGGCTGACTCGGTGGTCAGGGGGGAGTTTGGTGATGGCATACTGCTCAAGCTTGTTTCTCCCAGGGGCACTCTCCCAAGAATATTTAGGCTGCCGACGGAGCCTCCGTGTCTGGTTGTTGGAAGGTGGGTGACTGCGGATCTTCTTTTGCTTTTTTTTTTTTGTGGCTGTGGATGCCTGTCAGCTCTGCTTTCTCTGCCTTCAAAGCCTTGGCTTTGGCTTCGGCTTTGGGAGGGGCAGGGGCTTCCGTCTTTGCTTTCAGTGCCGTACAGTGAGGTATACCTTCTGTCTGTGAGTAATCGATTGTTGTTAACGTAATAATATAGTGAGTAGGTGACTAATAATCAACCTTCAGTCATATGTGAGAATGAGTTTATGGAACCGAAAGAGCCTCCGTTTTATTGTGTGTGTGCTGGTCATCAGGAGACCCTGAGGGGCCACTTGGTGCGCTGAGACCACACTTGGAGGGTCGGGGCACTCTGCAGCACAGCACACCGCCGTCCCCAGGGCTGATGGGACAACTCTGAGGCAGCATGCAGTTTGGCAATGCATAGGATTAAAAAGGAAACCACTGTTATTGAAATTTAATTATCAAGACATAAAAAACACGTGCGATGCCCTAGCCGGGTACCTCACCCAGTAGCTTAGAGCATTGTCCTGATACACCAAGGTTGCAGGTTCGATCCCCGGTCAGGGCACATGAAAGAATCAACCAATGATTGCATAAATAAGTGGAACAACAAAAATCTCTGTCTCTCTCTCTTCCTCTCTCCCTAAAAATAAAGTAAAAATAAAAATTAATAAAATAAAATTTAAAAACAGTGGTCGACAACCTTTCGGACCACGGGTTGGCGACTGCTGAATGTGCTTCTTTATTAACACACTAGAGGCCCAGTGCACAAAAATTCATGCACTGGGGGGGTGGGGGGTCCCTCAGCCCAGCCTGCGCCCTCTCACAGTCCAGGAGTCCTCAGGGGATGTCCTACTGATGGCTTAGGCCTACTCCCCGCCTTAACCACAGTCTGGCCTCCCTCTGCAGAAGGCGACCAGGCCAGCTGATCGGGGACGATGCCGTCCGCCCCCCATTGCCGTTCCCTCCCTCTGCCCGCTGGCACACACCTTGGCTAGCCTGGCACCGCCTGCTCGCAGGCCCTGCCCCTGCCGACTGGTTGTTCTGCTATTCGGTTGATTTGCATATTACACTTTTATTATATAGGATTCAATGACATAATCTAGAAGCAGGTTTAATAGCTCTTCACTTGAGTGAGTGATGAGCGTAAATTATAAAGATACCTAGAGCCCCATGGTGCCCGCAGGCCCACAGGGGCCCGAACACCCAGGGGGTCGGCGGCAGTGGCAGCGACTCTGGATCTGAGCAGGGCCCTTCCCGTGGATTGCCCCAACCGCAGCGGGCATCGTGGCCGCCCCAGGGAGCCCAGGGTGGTGTTGAGCGTCACCACCACCACCACCACCACCCCCCACCCCCGCCCTCTGCCCTCGTCTCTGGGTGCGCCAGTCTTCCGCTGTTCTGCGAGGCACCTCGCCTCGGCTGGCACCTAGCAGCCAACTTAGAACTATTGCGGACCAGGGAATCTGACTGTTTAATTAAAACAAAGCATCGCAAAGGCCCACGGCAGGTGTTGACACGATGCGATTTCTGCCCAGTGCTGTGAATGTCAAAGTGAAGAAATTCAATGAAGTGCGGGTAAACGGCGGGAGTAACTATGACTCTCTTAAGGTAGCCAAATGCCTCGTCATCTAATTAGTGACGTGCTTGAATGGATGAACCAGAGTCCCACTGTCCCTACCTACTATCCAGGGAAACCACAGCCCAGGGAACAGGATTGGCGGAATCAGGGGGGAAGGAAGACCCTGTTGAGCTTGACTCTGGTCTGGCGTGGTGAAGAGACATGAGAGGTGTAGCATAAGTGGGAAGCCCCCCCGCCCCCGCCCCACACCCCTGCCCTGAGTCCCCCGAGGGGGCGGGGCGGGGGGTCCGCAGGCCTTGCTGGCCGCCGGTGAAATACCACCACTCTGATAGTTTTTTTTCACTGACCCGGTGAGGTGTGTGTGTGTGGGGTGGGGGGCGGGGGGGCAGCCCCGAGTGGCTCTCGCTTCTGGCGCCAAGCGCTCTGCCACGTTGGCCGGGCACGACCCGCTCCGGGGACAGTTCCAGGTGGGAGTTTGACTGGGGCGGTACACCTGTCAAACGGTAACGCAGGTGTCCTAAGGGGAGCTCAGGGAGGACAGAAACCTCCCCCTCCCGTGGAGCAGAAGGGCAAAAGCTCACTTGATCTTGATTTTCAATACGAATACAGATCGTGAAAGCGGGGCCTCACGATCCTTCTGACCTTTTGGGTTTTAAGCAGGTGTCAGAAAAGTTACCACAGGGACCACTGGCTTGTGGCGGCCAAGCGTTCATACCCATGTGGCTTTTTGACCCGTCGATGTGGGCTCTTCCTATCATTGTGAAGCAGAATTCACCAGGGGTTGGATTGTTCACCCACTAACCGGGAACGTGAGCTGGGTTTAGACTGTCGGTTAGTTTTACCCTACTGATGATGTGTTGTTGCCATGGTAATCCTGCTCAGTACTAGAGGAACCGCAGGTTCAGACATTTGGTGTATGTGCTTGGCTGAGGAGCCAATGGGGCGAAGCTACCATCTGTGGGATTATGACTGAACGCCTCTAAGTCAGAATCCTGCCCAGGCGGAACCACACGGCAGCGCCTCGGTTGGCCTCAGATAGCCGGTCCCCTGCTGGCGGGCAGGGCGCCGCGCATCGGACCGGGTTTGGTGCGGAGAGCCCTAACGGGGTGCGGCCGGAAAGGGGGCCGCCCCCTCGCCCTTCACGCAACGCACGTTCGTGGGGAACCTGGTACTAAACCATTCATAGATGACCTGCTTCTGGGTCGGGGTTTCGGCGTAGCAGAGCAGTTTCCTCGCTGTGATCTATTGAAAGTCAGCCCTCGACACAAGGGTTTGTCTCGCTCCCGGCTTCTCTCTCTCCTTCCCCAGGGGAGGACGGGTTGAGGGAAGGGTGAAGGACCGGGCGGGGTGGGGGTGGGGGGACCAAGCACATGTGGAGCCTCTAGAAAGTGGAGGGCCTTAAATTCCAAACTGAAGACTTTAGACTTTATCTTGCAGAAAATAACAACAGATTTTTTTTTAAAGGGGGAGTAATGACAAGTAGAAATCAGATTTTTAAAAAGTTTTTGTAATTTGAGTGCCTGCCATGGATGTCTGGAGGGTTCAGAAAATAATATCCTATTCAGAAATCTACTTTTGTTTTGTTTCAGATTATTGCATGTGACTGTCAGCTTTTACTAACAAGGGAAACGTGCTTATTACATGTTACATAGATTATAATCTTCAGAGATTACAGTTCCAGTACACTTGCTAAACAAAATAATTACTATGACTGAATGAAAATATTAGCAGTGTGTAATTAATGGAGAGATGGGTTCTTACTTAACTAATGGCCACAGACTTTCAGTTCGAGTGGAACTAAGTTCCAGGACTTCGCTTTCTCTTCAGAAAAGAAATGAGAGTAATTAAATGCATATGTGAAGTTCACAGATCTGGGCGATGATCTTTGAAAGTACTAGGGTCACAGAAAATGGAGTAGATAGGGTTCTTATCCTTCAACTAGAGGCCCAGTGCACGAAATTCGTGCACTTGCAGGGGTCCCTCAGCCCAGCCTGTGCCCTCTCGCAGTCCAGGAGCCCTCGGGGGATGTCCAACTGCCGGGTTAGGCCTGCTCCCCGCCAGCAGTCAGACATCCTTAGCGCTGCTGTGGAGGTGAGAGGCTGCCACCACCGTTGCTGTGCTTGCCAGCCATGAGCCCAGCTCAGGGCTTCTGGCTGAGTGGCACTCCCTCTGCAGGAGCGAACTGACCACCAGGAGGCAGCTCCTGCATTGAGCATCTGCCCCCTGGTGGTCAGTGTGTGTCATAGCGACTGGTTGTTCCACTGTTTGGTCAATTTGCATATTAGCCTTTTATTATATAGGATGAATAAACCTGGGATGGTAGGCACTCTGGAGAGGAATTTGGGAGACAAATTGAGAGAAGTTCAGGTCTGATTGGCTAGAAAAGGAAGGTCTTTGAAACTGGAACTAGGCTCTGATGATCACCTTCAGTAGTTAACTTTCCCCCCTGTTTTCTGTAGAGCTGGGCTGAGGGATTATTTTGAGTTGCTTTGAGGGTTTCCGTTGGACAAGCTGACTGTTAGAATTAAAGTAATTATTTTGCAGTCCTGGGAATAACCTTGGTGATAGCTATTCTAGTATCTATCACAGTTTGAAATATGAAACAATGGAGGCCCAAGAAAGCTTAAATGGCTTGCACAAGGACACACAGATAGTAAAGTGAAGGAATAGGCCAGAATGCCTACTTCACCACTGTATGCATATTGCCTAGAATGTCTGACACAGAGCAGCAGCTGAATAAATATTTATTAAATGAATGAATACAAAAAAGATACCTAGAGCAACTTATAATGTGGTATGAAAATATTTTATTTCTGTTAGTAATATAGTCACAATTACTACTACTGCAGTTCGGTTGCCTACACTCATAGTTGAAGGAAATACTAAGTTCCATTAAGGGTTAATGAATATAAAGATGTAGTTTTTTCCCATCCAAGTTTACAGATCTCATGAATTATATGGGTCTGTGCATTCCAGATTAAAATACCCTTTTTTAGAAGTGGTGTTCATAAGTACGATGGCATCTGCTCCCAGTTGTTAAAGTGACCCTCATTTCCTGGGCTTTCTGGCATCCCGACTGCCCACAGACCAACATACTCAGATACCATCTGTCTGAACACAGCTCAGAGGCCACACCCCAGGAGGCCCTCCCTGAAACCCCAGACTGAGCCTTGAGCTTCTTCCAGTCTCCCATAATCGAGGGCTTCCCTCTATTATATCACAGAGTTTAATGTCATGTCTATGTCTTCTTTAATCTTCTTTGTTCAGTTCATACATATTTATTGAGCCCCTATTATGGAGCAGACATCATACTCCGTCCAGAAGATACATTAATGAAAAGACAAAATCCTTATATTCTGGAAGGAGGAGAAAGGATAAATACATGAAAACTAGTAATATAAGCATAATAATATGATAAAAAATACCAAAGGAAGTGAACAGAATAGAAATGATGGTATAGGTGGCAGGGGAGTGCTCATCATGGAAGTCCTTCTAGTGAAGGTCATATCTAAGCTATGACATGAAGGAGGAAAAGGAGCCAGATCCCAAGAGGAGGAACAGCCCAGGCTGAAGAAACAGCTGGTGTAAAGGCCCTGGGGCAGGGAAGAACGGGGTTTAATTGAGAACAAAGAAGCTGGGCCTTAGTGAACAAAGAAGGGGAGATTGGGATGAGACTGCAGAGAGGAAGATAGGAGCAAACATATACTTGCACGATGGAAGCCCTTGGAGAGTTTTTGACAAAGAAATGACATGATGTGATTTATATCTCTAAAAGCTCACACTGCCTATTGGGTGAAGACTAGCTTCATATGGGACAAGAGTGGAGCAGGGAGACTAGTTAGGAGGCCATGATAGGCAGGAAATGGAAGTGACGGGAAGAGGGAGGTGGCAATAGAGATGGTGAAAAGTGGATGGATTTTGCGTGCATTTTGGAGATTTTACTAACTTCCTGATGGACTTAGTGTAGATGCTGAGGGGATGGGAAAATTTAGTCTTTTTGCTCTAGGCCTGAGTGGCTGCTGTTGAAATGGGCAAATTTATGAAACCCGGGAAGGTGGTGCTGGTCCTAGCCAGTCATAGTGAAGAACATTGACGATGACACCTCAGACGGCCCTACAGCCATATTCTGGTGTCTGGAATTGACCACTATCCCCACAAAGTGACAGGTGCCACGGGCAAGAAGAAAAGGTCAAATTGCCAAGAGGTCAAAGATCAAGTCTTTTGTGAAAGTTTATAACTACAAATCACCTTATGCCCACAAGGTACTCTGTGGATATCCCCTTGACAAAACAAGGCGGTCTTTAGGGACCCTGCTCTGAAATGCAAAGAGGCCAAGGTCAAGTTCAAAGAGAGGTATAAAACTGTCAAGTTTCTCCCAGAAGCTGCAGTTATAGAACTTTTTTGTTTCAGTCATTAGAAATCCAAAAAATAAAAATAAAAAAGAAAGCAAAAATTTAGAAAAGGCTCTCAGATTTCTAACTTGAAGTGGAGGATATATTATACATACTTGAACATATATATTTGTTTAAATATGTATAAAATATTTCTTGAAGGCTAAATAAGAAATCCCATGGGAGCCCTAGCCGGTTTGACTCAGTGGATATAGTGTCGGCTTTCGGACTTAAGGGTCCTGAGTTGGATTCCAGTCAAGGGCACATGCCCGGGTTTTGTGCTCGATCCCCAGTAGGGGGCGTGCAGGAGGCAGCCAACCAATGCTTCTCTCTCATCATTGATGTTTCTATCTCTCTCTCCCTCTTCCTTCCTCTCTGAAATTAATAAAAATATATTTTTAAAAAACGTTTCTTTTTAAAAAATATATTTAAAACTAAACACAATATTATTATTATTCTTTTAATCCTCACCTGAGGATATTTTTCCATTGATTTTTAGGGAGAGTGGAAGAGAGAAAGACAGAATGTAGATGTGAGAGAAACACAGCGATTGGTTGCCTCCTGCACGAGCTTGCAACCGAGTATGTGCCCTTGACCGGAATCAAACTGGGGACCCTTTGGTCTGCAGGCTGACGCTCTATCCACTGAGCCAAACCGTCTCGGTCCTAAAAACAATATTATATGTCATTATATCTCAATTAAAACATTACATTTGTAAAAAAAAAAAATGGTTTCTTTTCATCCCACTAAATATCGTTGGACAAGTATTTAAAGAATATCATTTTAAAAGCACATCAAGTTATTTGCCTTCCCCAGAGCACCTGCAGATCTCCCGCTGGCCTTTCTGCTAGTGATCAAACTCTCCAGCTGTTGTTCCTGGTTGAAGCCAAATCCCTGCAGTTGAGAAAACACATGACTGCCCCTTAGTGGCTACATTTGGTTGCTGCACCCAAACTGCGTGCCCAGGTCAATACAGGGCTTTCCAATGCTTAACTAGGTAAATTGGATTCAGTTGTGAGCTGGCACGTTCGAGCAACCCTTCCCGCCGAGGTGACCTGAAAGTCCTGGCTTGGGTAGCACCTATAGTTACCAGCAGCCTGTCCTTCATGGGGCAGAGATGGGTTAGCCTGGGAGTGGGGCGGGGCTGCTGAAGTTTCCTCCTGAAGAACAGCCAGCTGCTAGAGATTGTGGCTTTGGCATTCTCAGAACACAGTGTTTGGCAGGACCTTGGGTGTGCTACACGGCAGAAATCCTGTGGCCTTGCTTCTTCGGAGCGTCTCCCTTCTACTCGGGTGACAGGCACAGAAAGGAAGACAGGAGTGAACGCATCCTGAGTGAGATGGAAAGCAGCAGAGAGTCTCCAACAAAGAAATGATGTGACTTATGTAAAAGCTCACTCTTTGGGGGAGATGAGAGGAACTGGTGATTTCTTGAGATGAGACCTGGTCAGTGAAGGGCCATGGAAAGTGGGTCCACTGGGGCGGGGGCTGGTGGAGCTGCAGGCATTACCTCCCACCTCTCACACCTGGGCCTTCCCCTGTATGCGGCTTGAGGAGCAAGTCTGGTAGAGAGGACAGAGCCAGTTGCAATCAGTAAATATTGACATTGGTCAATTCTAGTTTATATCTACCCTAATGCCACTATCCTAAGGTTTCATCTCAAGAAATCACCAGTTCCTCTCATCTCCCCCAAAGAGTGAGCTTTTACATAAGTCACATCATTTCTTTGTTGGAGACTCTGCTGCTTTCCATCTCACTCAGGATGCGTTCACTCCTGTCTTCCTTTCTGTGCCTGTCACCCGAAGAGAAGGAAGATGCTCCGAAGAAGCAAGGCCACAGGATTATTTATTTATTTATTTATTTATTTATTACATATTTTTATTGATTTTTTACAGAGAGGGATAGAGAGTTAGAAACATCAATGAGAGAGAAACATCGATCAGCTGCCTCTTGCACACCCCCTACTGGGGATGTGCCCGCAACCAAGGCACATGCCCTTGACCGGAATCAAACCTGGGACCCTTCAGTCCGCAGGCCGACGCTCTATCCACTGAGCCAAACCGGTTTTGGCGGCTACAGGATTTCTTAATGCTTTGTCATGCAAAGAGGCTATGGGACACACACCACTAGCCCCACTCAGCAGTGCAAATATAAAATCTATAATAATAAAAGCGTAATATGCTAATTAGACCAGACAGCAGAACGACCTTCCGGACTCCTTCTAGACGACCTTCCAGACAAAGCCACAGCAGCGGGGGCCAAGGCAGAGGTGGTTAGGAATGATCAGGCAGGCAGGCAAGCAGTCAGGGGCGATCAGGAAGGCAGGCAGAGTGGTTAGAGGCAATGAGGCAGGCAGGCAGGCAGAGTGGTTAGGGGCAATCAGGCAGGCAGAGTGGTTAGGGGTGATCAGGCAGGTAGGCAGGCGAGCGGTTAGGAGCCAGCGGTCCTGGATTGTGAGAGGGTGTAGGCCGGGCTGAGGGATCCCCCCCGCCCCCGCCACACCCCGTGCATAAATTTCGTGCACTGGGCCTCTAGTAGGGTATAATAGGGGGGAGCATACAAGCAGAGAAGTAGGGCACAAGCAGTCCTTAGAACTCTCATTACCCCACGGTGGCCAGAGTCCCAGCAGAAAGGGCGCTATTCCAGTAGTGCTGAAATGGAGAAGGAAAATGTTTTGCTGACATGAATGATTTTAAAAGAAGGAAATTTTTATTTCTTTAAAAAATTTTTAAATTACAGTTGACATACAATATTGTATTAGTTTCAGGTGTGCACGTAGTGATTAGAAATTTATATAACTTACAAAGGAACTTTAAAATCGAGTGCATATGGGGAGGTAGCAGCTGTGTGACTATGTCACATTGGAAAGCCCCCTGTTGAGGAAGTGGTCTAGTTAGAAAGGGGAGCCCCTAGGACCCAGTGGCTGATACCATTAGGCCAATTGAGATGTGGTGAGCAGGCTGTATAGGGCGAGGAAATGAGTCTCTAAGGCCATTCAGATATGTGTCTTCTCACACTTAAATATTCTGTGACAATGAGGATGCTTTTAGCTGTAACTGAGTCTTCTTAACTGAAAGTGACTTAAGCCATAGAAATGCTATAATCTCCCTTAACAGGACATCAGCAGAACTGTCCCTAGATTGGCTCAGTGGCTTAGCCTATCACCCAGGACCTTGCCATCTCTCCCCTTGGCCACCCTCCTGGGCAATTGCCGGGGTTCTTGTTCCAGCATTAAAAAGGGTTCAACATTCTGGAGAAAGGCTGTGCATAGATTAAGTAGGAGTCCAGAGACGAAAGATGATTTTGAAAGGCATTGGGGGTCAGAGGAGCTTCAGCTGAAGGAGCTAAGTTTTAAGTTCTCCTTGTCTCAGGACCCCTTGCTTTTTATTAACACAAATTGTCCTAGGGCAAGGTGGAAATATACACTTCAAAAGGTAGGGTTTTGTACAGAAGCATTGTCAGATTGGGGAATAGCCTATGGCTGTTCAGGTGTTTGGCCAACAGGAGGCAATAACATGTTGATTAAGATGCACTGAGCTGTCTGGCAAACAGTCATCCTATTCAGGTTTGGGGGAAGTGCCTTTAGCCATTCCAACAGGTGATTACATATGTGACTCAGCCCTTGTTGAGTCCCCAAGTTCCATTAACCTTTTGATGAAACTCTTGCAATTATGACATGCTGGAATTGGCTTCCGGCAGGCAACATCTTCCCTCAAGGTTACAGGATGGCTGCTGGAGATCCAAATGCCACACCATTTATAGGACAATGTACAAAATCTTCTCCCCTTGTCTCTCTCTCTTCTTTTGTTTCAGGGAGGGGACTTTTTCTTAAAATTCTGCCCCCACCCGCAGCCAGGAGACTTCCCCTTTCATCGCACTTGTCAGACTGGGCACTCAGGCAGGGCATGAGGACTGCTACCCCGGCTGGCTTGGGAAAGTCACGATTCATCCTATCACCAGGGAGGAAAGAGAGAGGCCTGCTGAGAAGTGACCACTTGTACCTGCCATTACATGTTTTTGTTCTTTTCTTTGATTACAAAAGTCATGTATGTTCATGGCAAAAAATGTGGGAAATCCAGAGAAGGATAAAGAAGAAACTAAAATCTCCTAATGTTCTGCCACCCAGATCCAACTATTTTGCACTTGTGTTATCCATCCCTGCATTGCACTCCTCCTCCTGCCCCCTCTACCGTCCTTTTGCACCAGCCCTTTAAAGCTGCCCACCCCACTCTCAGGCACATAAGAGTTTGTTGTAGGCCAAGGCCCCAAACTCTTCCTCACTCTTTTTTTTCTTTAACTTTGGGGAAAAAATCAGAAATTACAGTGTGTGTATAATGGATCCATGTAGTTTAAAGAATAATGATGAAACAGACACTCGTGAACCACCTTTCAGCTTGAAAAAGAAAGCATTGCTAATACTTTGAGGCCCTGATCACACCCACTCCCTTCTCTTCCTGAATTTGCGATTGCTTACTGTATTAGTTGTTGCTGTAAAAATGCCATGTCTTGCCTCAAAACTCAGTGAACATTTATCTCATGTTCATGGTCTGTAGGTTATCTGCTTTGCACTCATCTAGGCTGGGCTTGGTGGGTGGGTTGGCTGGGCTGGCTCCAGGCTGCTCCACGTGTCTCTCATCCTGCTTGGATCAGCGTCTACCTGGGGCATAGCCTTCTTCCCGAAGCTCAGTGAAGTCTGACAGCCACATCCAACAGCACAAGCACATTTACGGTACGGCTCCTGTCATGTCTGCTAACATCCCACTGGCCAAACCAAGTCATATGGCCACACCAGCCTCCATGGGGCAGGGAGTGCAGTCCCTTCAGAGTGGAGGAAGGTACAGTGAATATTTGCTAAACCATAATCCAGACTATCACAGACATGCCTTTGGTTTTCTTCATGGTTTTACCCAACAGGAGCGTATCCCTAAGTAATATATCAGTTGTTTCCTTCCGTCTTGGAACTTTGTATACATGGATTCAGAGTAAACATGTTTTCTCTGAGGTACTTTTCTCTGGCCTCCTCCTTACCTGCTCTCTCCCTATTTTATCAGGATGCTTGGCTGTGAACACAGACACCAATCCTGGCTCACTTAGAGGGAAGGAGTTTATTGGAAAGGTGTCGGATGGTTCACAGAATTGACGGGAGGGTTGGAGAACCAGGCTCAGGAAGTGGATGCATGATCAGTACTTGCCTGGGGCTGAAGACGGAGGGGGATTCCCTGTAAATGGACGCAGAGAAACTCTTTCAGGTGATGGAAATATTTTGTATCTTGACTGTGATGGTGGCTACCTGGGATGTATATGCTTGTCAGAACTCACCCAACTATACGCTTTAAATGAGTGCAGTTTATTGATTGTAAATTATATATCGGGTTGATATTTTAAAAAGGGGCACCTGCTTCATTTCATAATTTTTAAAAGTATGAAGAGGCCAAGTGTTTGAGAAAGCAACGGCGGGTCCTCCCCAGACAAGTTTTATGAGATTTAGGGTGATGTTACTGACTCTATCCCTGGTTCTCTAGGTTTCTTGTTGATTCTCTTAACTACCCAATAGTATTTGTTTTGTTGTTTTTTATTATAGCAGGTTTATTGAGATTCCGTAGTTTTGAGTATGTTTGTAGAGTGCACAACCATCATCACAATCAGTTTTAGAACATTTTCATCACCCCAGGAAGAAAGCTCATACCCTTTAGCAGTCACTCCCATTTCTCCCTAGTCCCCCATATTAGTTTGCTAGGGCTGCCATAACCAAGTACTAAAACCTGGGTGGCTTAAAGCAACAGAAATTTATTCTCTCTCCGTTGTGGAGACTAAGAGTCATCCAAAATCAAGGTGCTGGCAGGACCATGCTCTCTCTCTCTCGACTCTGCAGGAGAACCTGTTCTGTGCTTTTCTCTGAGCCACTCAACTTGCCGGCAATTCTTGGTGTTCATTGGCTTGTAGGTGCATCATGTATTTATATCATAATTATACCTGCAAGAATCCTTATAAGGTCACATTTACAGGTAGGGGTTAGGACTTTAACATATCTTTGGAGGGAGGGACATAATTCAACTCGCAACACCCTCTCATCCCTAGGCAACCACTAATCTACTGTCCATTTATGGATTTACCTATGGATATTTCATATAAGCGTAATTATATAATATGTAGTCTTTGCCCTAACCGGTTTGGCTCAGTGGATAGAGTGTCGGCCTGCGGACTGAAGGGTCCCAGGTTCGATTCCGGTCAAGGGCATGTACCTTGGTTGCGGGCACATCCCCAGTAGGGGGTGTGCAGGAGGCAGCTGATCGATGTTTCTCTCTCATCGATGTTTCTAACTCTCTCTCCCTCTCCCTTCCTCTCTGTAAAAAATCAATAAAATATATTTTAAATAATAATAATAATAATAATAATAATAATATGTCTTTACTGACTAGCTTCTCTCAAATAGCATAAAGTTTTAAGGTTCATCTATGTTGTAGCATATCGTATCAACACTTCATTTCATTTTATTCCAAATAACATTCCATAATATGGCCCTGGCTGGGTAGCTCAATTTAAAGCGTCATCCGTCTGATATGCCAAGGTTGTGGGTTCGATCCCCTGTTAGGACAACCAATCTATATATATAAAATCCTAAGTGACTGTTATGACCAGATGACCTGACGGTAGCTATGACGCGCATTGACCACCTGGGGACAGATGCTCAAAGCAGGAGCTGCCCCCTGGTGGTCAGTGAGATCCCACAGCTAACCTCCTGTGGCTGGTCAACCTCTCGCAGTCCCTCCCCCTGGCCGGCCCCGATCGGGACTGGGCAAGAGGGCCCCAATTGGCCCCGATCACCAGCCAGGCCAAGGGACCCCACCCGTGCACGAATTTGTGCACCAGACCTCTAGTAAGTGTATACTAGTAAGTGGGTGGAACAACAAATGGATGTTTCTATCTCTCTCTCTGTCTCTTTCTCTCTCTGTCTCTCTTTCCCCTTCCTCTCTCTCTCTAAAATCAATAAATAAAAAAATTTGAAAAGGGATATCTTTATTTAAAAAACTAGAGGCCCAGTGCATGATTTAATCATGCACCTGGTGCACCAGCGGGCTGGCTGTCCGCCGGTGCACCAGGCCTTCCGAAAGCCTCCTGCGCGGCGGAGGCTTTCGAAAGGCCTTGTGCCGGAGCAGACAGCCGGCCAGCTCCCCCGCTTTGGCTTTTGATCGCGGGGGAGCTGGCCGGCTGTCTGCTCCGGCACAAGGCCTTCCGAAAGCCTCCGGCACAGCCATGGCACAGACGCTGAGCTCGCGGCGCCAGTGTTGCCGCGAGCTCAGCGTCCTGCTGGCCCAATCAGCTACCCCGGCCACCCTGAGTCCCGCCCCCTGCGCCTCCTGCTGGCCCAATCGTGGGCATAGTGGAGTGATGGTAATTTACATATTACCATTTTATTATGTAGGATTCCATAGTATGGATATACCACTTTTTTTTTTTTATGACCATGCTAATCTTCTCTGTATCGTTCCAATTTTAGTATATGTGCTGCCGAAGCGAGCACCACATTTTTTTTATTCATTCATTAGTTGATGGACATTTGAGTTGTTTCCACTCTGGCTGTTATGAATTGTGGCATTGTGAGCATTTATGTACACATTCTTGTGTGTACATATGTTTTTATTTCTCTTGGGTATATGCCTAGTAGTGGAATGATAACTCTACATTTAACTTTATGAGGACCTGACAAACTGTTTTCCAGAGCACCTACACCCTTTTACATCCCTACCAACAGTGGAATGTAAAATTCCAATTTCTCCACATCCTTTTGAACACTTGTTATTATCTGTTTTTTTAATTATTAGCCACCCTAGTGAGTTTGAAATGGTATCTCATTGTGGTTTTGATTTGTATTTCTCTGATTACTAATGATGTTGAACATCTTTTCATGTGCTTATTCCCATATTCTTTTTTTATCATCATTTTTTTCTGCCTTTTAAAGAAGTTATTGTCTAAAGTTTTACATATGTCTACTTTTCCCCCAATTGACCCTATTCCCATATTCTTTTAATAAATTCCTCCTCTTAAATCAGCCAGAATTTTCTGTTATGTTTTTGTTGCTTACAACTACAAATCTCTGAATCTATCATGAAAGTCTCCCTGAGAGTTGTCTGTCCTCTAAATCATTGTGGGCCTAACAAAGGAGTTCTGTCAGGGTCCTTTGAGCCCTCCTCAAAGGTCCCTGAAGACTCCATGGGTACAGGAGTTTCTTTCACAGAGACCCTCCATGGTCACTAAGGTCCTAGCTAGCATTTACTAACTAATTCAATCTTCAGTAAACACTCACTGACTCTCCCTACCCATCCCGTGCCTGGCTCTGTGCCTGGGGTCCTGCCTTCAAGGAGCTCATCACCTGCTACAGAAGGCGGACGTGGACATAGTCTGTTATTGCTTCTAGTAATCAGTGCTGCTGCAGAGGAAAACGGAAGGGCTCTCTGTCCGTAGGGACAGGAGGCCTCTCAGAGATGGAGATAGCAGAGGTAAGTCCCAAAGGATGAGCAGGAGATAGCCAGGTGAAGGGGTGGGGCATGTTGTGGTGCTCAATAAATGTCTCAGTTGTCTTGGCAGTGTTTCTCAGTGGTTAGAGCATCAGCCCCCCACCCCCACCGCACCAAAGGGTTCCAGTTTGCTCTCTGCCATCAGTTGGGGCGCGTGTGGGAGGCAACCAGTAGATGTGACTCCTCTCACATCAATGTTTCTCTTACTCTCTCTTTTTCTCTTTACCCCTCCCTCCCTTCCATTCTCTTTGAAAAGCAATTGGAAAAAAAATTATCAGGTAAGGATTAACAAAAAAACAAATGTCTATGTCTTAGAGGAAAGAGGAACAGCTTTGTATTACTGAGGATATAAGTTCAATTGCTATAATGATAATCTCACATGACCTAAATAGATCTTCTTCTTCTTCTTCTTTTTTTAAGATCTTCTTTAACAGTTCAAGTGTAAGCAGTCCAAATGGGAGTATAAATTATCTATTTCTGCATAAAAAGTTATCCCAAAACTTAGTGGCCTAAAACAGTAGACATCATCTCACATGTTTTCAGTGGTTAAGTATTTGGAAGTGGCGTCACTAAGAATTCTGGATTAAGGTTCTCATTAGGTTGCAGTCAAGACGTCAGCCAGAGCTGCAGTCGTCTGCGGGACTCGACAGGAAGCTTGGTTGTTGGCAGGAGGTCTCAGTTCCTCATGGTGTGAATTTGTCCTCATGACATGGAAGCTGGCTTCCACCGAAACAAGTGATCCAAGAAAGAGCAAGGCTGAAGCCACAAAGCTTTTTCTTACCTAATTTCAGAAGTCACACTCTGTCAGGGGTGTGACTATCAGGAGGTAAAAATTATTGGGGGACATCTTGAAGGCTAGCTAACATAATCTGCTTCTTTTTTTTCATAATCTGCTTCTTGACCCCAAGGCAAAATACCCTTCTCCCCCAAGTCCCTCAAAAGTCTTATCTCATTACAGCACCAATTTGAGATTCAGAATTGTATTATTTCAGCCAAGTTTAGATGTAAATGAACCTCCTTGTGTACAGTTCCTTCAGTAATCTCATCAAGTATAGTTGTGCTTTATCTGAACATCTACAAATGAGTGACCCACCCAACATATCATGGGTCTAGGACAGTGATGGGCAACCTTTTGAGCTTGGTGTGTCAAACTTCGCCAAAAAACTGAGCATAACTCGGATAGTGTGTCACTTTGAGGAAAAAACTAACTACAAGACTCTAGTCGCAAATGTTTCATCCTCAGGAGCAGCAAATGTTTCATCCTCGGCATGCGGCCGTGTGTCATCAGAAATGGCTACGCGTGTCAGTGCTGACACGTGTGTCATAGGTTCGCCATCACTGGTCTAGGATAACCACGATAAACCCTCTTACTCACAGAGGGAGGAAACAGGAGGCACACAGGAGTCACTGGTCCATAGCAATTCTGAAATCAAGCAGGGCACACATTGATTTTGAAATTGAGCACTTCCATGATTCAGCTCCTACTTGGGAATACTTCTCTGTGAGTATTGCTTCTGCCTCTGAGTCATCCTTCCTTTTTCATGAAAGGTAGCCAATGTTTGCAGCTGTGTAGTTTTTCCAGTCAATTTTCTGTTTGTTTAAGTTTAGGAGTCTAAAACCTTCTTTTTATTTTATATTGTCTCTGCCCCTTTCAAATGTAGGCATTTGAGTTCGTGACACATGGTTTAGACAAAAAGGTCATGTAGGGAAAAACAAAATCTGGAACTTCCAGGAGTTCAGTATGACTGCGCATAGAGAATATTTATTTGATATTCTGGGGCATAAATGTAAATCTAACCAAATTTTAAAGAACTGAAATTATATAGGGATCTCAATAATCACTATTGGGTTATACTAGAAATAAAAAAACAAAAAGAAAACTAGAAATATCCTAAATTTTTTTGGAAATTGAATAATACACTACTAAATAATCCATGGATTTAAACAACAACAACACTATAGCTCTGGCTGGTATGGCTCAGTTGGTTGGAGTGCCATCCTGTACACAGGAAGGTGGTGGTTCGATTCCTGGTCAGGGCATGTGCCCAGGTTGCAGGTTCGATCTGAATCAGGGTGCATGGTGTGTGTGTGTGTGTTTCTCTCTCACATCAATGTTTTTCCTTTTCTCTCCCTCCCTGCCTCTCTCTCAGGTAAAAAAAAAAACACTGATTATGGACACTGGAAAATATTTTAATTAAATGAAAATAAAGCCATGCTTAAAGTGAAATTTATGGCTTTAAATGTATATATTAGAAAGGAAAAATGGCTGAAATTCAATGATCTAAATATCAACTTCAAGGAGTTAGAAAAAAACATCCAGAAATTAAACCCAAATAAAGTTAAGGAAGAAAAACAATAGAATAAGTTAATAAAATAGAAAACAAAAACATGAATGAGTGGTCAAAAGAACCAATTAAGCTACTAACATTAATAAACTTCTGGCAAGACTGATGAAGTTAAAAAAAGAGGATAATAAACTATTACTTCAGAAATGAAGAGAACCATCACTACAGATCCAATATTCATCAAAAAGATAATGAAAGGATATTATAAATAATTACATTCCAACAAACTTGAAAATTCAGATGAAAAGATGAAATGGACACATTTTTAGAAAAACACAGCCTACTAAAACTGACACAAAAAGAAATAGAAAAACTGAGCAGTCCTGTTTCTATTATAGAAATTGAAATGTTTTATTAAAAATATTTCCTCACAAAGAAAACTCCAGATTCAGATGCTTCCAGTGAATAGAAAAAGTGGAACTACTTCTCAACTTATTTTATGTGATCAGTAATTCCTAGATTCAAAAACCTAACAAGGACATTATTAGGAAGGGTAATTATAGGCCAAACAGATGCAAAAACTCTAAAAGAAAAAAAAAATCAGCCAACCAAATCCAAAGACCTATAAATAGTATAATACTATACAACCAAGTTGTGTTTATTCCAGAAATACAAGGTCGATTACACATTTGAAAATTAATCAACATTATTTACCTTACTTACAGAATAAGTTTTAAAAAAATCATAGGATCATCTTAAGAGATGTAGAAAAATCATTTGATAAAAGTCACCACCCATTTATGATAAAATCATTTTCAAACTAAATAGAAGGGAATGTAATATGAAAAAGAGCGCGCGCGCGCGCACACACACACACACACACACACACACACACACACACGTCAAGCATCATTTTTACTGGTGAAATATAAAAATAGGGTTCTCATTATCACCACTTCTATTCAAGATTGTACTAGAGGGCCTCACCAGTGAAATAACAAGAAAAAATGTAAATTAGGAAAAAGAAGTAAAAGTGCCATTATATGAGGACAGGGGCTTGGCCTGATTCTTCTGCCATGGCCTGCTACAGAGTAAGTGTTTGGTGGATAACTGCTGAGTGGACAGATGGAGCAATGGATGGACAAAGAGAATGTTAAGTAGTGAGGCCCCAAGGCAGGGGCCTTCACTACATGGGCACTGGACCATTATATAATCAACAACAACAACAAAAAATAAAACCATGGCAGTAAAATTATACACAGTGAAATTTTTTATTGATGGAAAATTCAGATAAATATTCTTGGTAAAATGTAGATCAGCAAAGATTTGGCCTGCTTCCATTTCTATTTTCTCTCTAGGAGCTTCAGCAGAGAAGTCAGGATATTTGGTCTCCTGTTTTGACCCTAAGGATGATTTTGTCTTGTGAATATAGATTTTTAGATGGAGTTATGTCAGATTGATTACTTTTCACTGCACTGAGAAAATATTTCCCAAACAAATGCCATTGAGTCATTTCAATAACTTTGATTTTCTACATAGCCTATTAAATCTATTTCCAGCTAATCCATTTTCACTTAAAATTGAGCTATAATTATTTTCATCTGAAAAATAACCTTCTGTATAAATTTTATTATGATGATTTGAATTGTCAGTCAATTATAAAAATCATATCACAGTTTAATAATTAAAGCTTCTGTCATTATAAGTTATCTTTTACGGTTGTTATTTCTATGTCCTATCAAGTCCACTTTTCCTGGGACAAATTTTTCGAATCTACATTTTGTCTGAAATATTTGTTTTATTTTTCCATCAATTTTTAGTCAATAAGTAATTTCATTGTGTACAATTTAGCTGTTGTCAATTTCATTTTTTCTCTTGATTATGTAGTGGGTATGAATCTTACTCCACAAACTTAGGGGAGTAAGAAATGACATATTACTTTATTGAATTTAAATCAAATTAAGTCCAGCTTACATCCTGGTCATTATTTGGGATCCTTCCCTTGCAAAGGATCTGGGGTATTATGTAGAAAAAGAATATTTGGGGAGTCCCCTTTTATGGTTAGTAGATACCAATGTACTACTGTCTACCATATCCTACTCCTCTTCACTTCCAGAGAACAAGCCACACGCATGTCCAAGCCCCAAACTCAATAATGAATGTTTCCAATTGAGGACATGGCAGTAAAGTGAGCAGAAACAATTTCCCCAATGTTGCAGCCTCTAAGTAACTGAGCTGGGATATGAATCCAGATCTGGCTTCCTCGTGTCTGTGTATTTTGTATGACACTGAAGTTCTTCACACTGATTTGAAGTATGTGCCATTCCAGGAGATAGGGCAAGAACTAAGAACGCAGTAAGTGTTACAAAGAGAAAAGGCACAGATTTAAAGCCAATGGATGTTAACACTAATTTCCCAGAGCTTCTATTAGAGATGACAAATGAAATGGAACCGATAAACATTTTCCGAAATAGGCTCCTTTGAATCTGTTTGGAGGACTTAAAATATGTGCTAATGACTTAATTTCTTGGGTTTCCAGCTTGATTGCTGTATTAGTTTCCCGGGGCCACCTTAACAAATTGCCACAAACTGGGTGGGTTCATACAACAGAAATTTGTTCTTTCCCAGTTGTGGAGGCCAGAGATCGGAAATGACGGCATTGGCAGGATTGGTTCCTTCTGGAGACTCTGAGGGAGAATCCCTCCATTTCTCTCTCCTAGCTCCTAGAGACTGCTGGCAATCCCTGATGTCCTTTGGCTTGGGGTACATGATTACTTTCTGCTTTTCTCTTCCCACATGGCCTTCCCCTTGGTGTCTCTTCGTCTCAAATCCTCCTCTTCCTTCTCTTATGAAGACCCCCCTCATTGGATAAAGGGCCCACCTAAATCCAGGACTGATGTCATCCTGAGATTCTTAACTGCTAAGATCCTACTTCCAAATAAGGTCACATTCACAGGTATAGGTGTTAGAACTTGGACATACAGGCATAGCCCGGATATATTGAGGGTATGCCATCACAATAAAGTCAGTTGTAATTTTTTTGCTGGTGGAGGGTCTTGCCTTCAATTTGTAAAAGTGCAACATCTGTGGAATACAGTAAAGTGAAGGGCAATGAAAGGAAGTATGCCTGTATCTTTCTGGGGGACACAATTCAACCCACTATATTTGGTATGTGTGTGTGTGTTTTTTTTAATTTATAAACTTGAGCAGCATAATTTATATAAAGGATCCTCCTAACAGCAAACTTCTCTCTCAATTATCTTCTGACCTTTGTTAGAAACAACCTTCACGTCTGTCAGCTCTTATAGCACCGAAAGCATCTGATACCCTAATGACCTCTCTCATCTGCCTGGGGAGTTCTGCAAGGTCCGTCGTTTTATGGATAAGGAAGCAGGTACAGGAGAAGAACTGACCTGACCGAGGACACCCAATCCCGACTGAGATAGGATTTGAACCTAGGACGCAAGGCTCTTTCCTTCTGCGGCTGAATGGGAGCTTAGGTAGCTGCAATCAGTTCATGCAGATTTGTTTGTGATTTACTTTTGCTCTTTACTTAATGTTCGTTTTGCCCATGTGACTTAAATTTTTTTTCCCCAGATTTATTGGGGCATTTTCCTCGTCATTTTAATTGACAAGGAATGTAATTGACAAGTATATGTAGTCGGTGTACTTGTCATGTTAATTGATTGATTCATTAATTCAACCTCCATTTACTAAAACTTTACATGGTGAGAATCTCGGGGCTGAACTGAGCGCCGGCCACAGAGATGAACCAAATCACCTTTGTCCTTGTCCTTGTCCTGAGGGCAGTAAACAGGCAATGAACGTGATAGTGTGAGCAGGCAGTGGGAGCTCCGTGGGCTCCTAACCTGAGCAGGGGTCAGGAGAGGCTTCCTGACAACTGATTTCCTAGTAGGTCTTAAAGGGCAGGCACGATGCAATCTTGCCCCTTTAATGCTGGTTATTAGAACTGGATATTAGGCTGGGCTTTTGATACCCACCTATCAAATGCTAGTGGTGTGTTACTAGTTTTCTAGCACCCTTGTCAAGCTAGCAGAGCAGGTTTATTGAACAGCCCTCATCACAAATGGCAGTAATGTCCATTCGACCAGTGTTGGGGTCATTTACAAAACATGTTCACACGCCTTGCATCATTTGCTGTTACAAAAAGCTCTTTGAGAATGCTTTGTTTGCATGCAAATATTTTTCTTATTTCATAGGTTCGCTAAACTTAAATGTTACAATTAAATTTTCCAACAAGATTATAGCAAAAGTTTAAAAATTAAATTAGGGCCCTGACCGGTTTGGCTCAGTGGATGGAGCGTCGGCCTGTGGTCTGAAGGGTCCCAGGTTTGATTCCGGTCGAGGGCATGTGCCTTGGTTGCGGGCACATCCCCAGTGGGAAGTGTGTAGGAGGCAGCTGAATCGATGTTTCTCTCTCATCGATGTTTCTAACGCTATTCCTCTCCCTCTCCATTCCTCTCTGTAAAAAATCAGTAAGATATATACTTAAAAAAATAAAATAAAAATTAAATTAGGTAACTTTGGAACTTAGAATTATTCAAATTGCACTAACTGAGAATTAAACCGGGGTCTGGTTTCTGATCCTAACTTGGCCAATCCCTTCCTCTCTCTGGGTCTCAGTTTCCTCTACTATAAAAGGGTCATGTGAAGGACATTTGGGCTGAAGGGTTAAATGAGATAATGGATCTTAGACACCAGCACAGCACCTGGCTCATTAAAGATCGGTTCTCCTAACCTGGTCTCTGTTGTCCATTTTCCTGCAATTCTTAAAGTAATACTCCAGCCCACACTGTGCCAAGGCTCCTAAAGAGATGCTTTGAGAGAGAGAGTTCAGAGCCAGCTCATTAACATAGCTGCGATAAAACTATCTCACAGTCATCGTTAATCAGATAATAACAGGCAGAGGTTAGTGTTTTGACACAGTCATTTTGCCCCGGAGTTTGTTACAGTTCGGTTGCAGAAAAAAAAATTGGATGTGGTAGAAATAATCAACACAAAATAAAACTGACAATGGCTAAAACTACATGTGGCAAACATTTATTATGGATGGAAAAGCAAACTGAATGATCCCATCTTTGTTGATGGCATTGAACATTGCAAAGTTGACCCCTGGGAAAATTCCACTTGGTAGAAATAATCAACACAAAATAAAACTGACAATGGTCAAATTGCTCCCAGGAAAAGGTGGAGATGGTGGAATAATGACTAGAATTTCATAATGGCTGAAGTGATAATCAGTAAAAATTGATAAAGGTAGCTATTTGATTAATCTAATCTTTCTTTTAAAAGTGACAGAGAAAAGCATATATTTTGATGAAAATTCAATATAGAAAAATCTAGCCTGGCTGGCATGGCTTAGTGGTTGAGCATCAACCTGTGAACCAGGAGGTCATGGTTTGATTCCCGGTCAGGGCATATACTTGGTTGCAGGCTTGATCCCCAGTGTGGGATGTGCAGGAGGCAGCTGATCAATGATTCTTTCTTATCACTGACCAGAGGCCCAATACACGAAATTCGTGCAAGGGGCCTGGCCCCGCCACTGCTGCGGCCACCTCTGCCTCCACCGCCGCCCGCCCCTCCCAGCCCCGGCTTTGTCCGAAGGACGTCTGGTCTAATTAGCATATTATGCTTTTATTATTATAGATGTTTCTCTTTCTCTCTCCTCTCCCTTCCTCTCTGAAATCAATAAAAATATAAAAAATAAATAAAATAAAAATCTAGAAAAGTTAGAAATTGTTTAACTGCGCTGTTAAGTTTGATCAAATAATTGAATTGATACCCCTTCCCTGGGAAATGACCTTTAGGTCACTTCACAACGGACATCCCCTTTTGCTTAGACCACATTCCACTTGCTAAGACCATATCCCACGTGCTAAGACCATTATCTCTCCCCTGTGGGCCTTCCAGGATCCGGACCTGCACAGAGAATTCTCCACCCAGAAAAAGCCCGCCTAGAGTCTTTTAAAAACCTCTGACTCCTGTCTTTGGGTGCTGGTGCCATTTTGGGGCTCAGCCCATCTGGTATCCAGATGACCTAATAAATTCATAATCCCTCACCACTCTGGTCTCATGCATTCCTCCTTCGGCGACCCTAACATGTGCTATATAGAAAATTTATCAAGGAATTAAATTGGCTTAATAGAGTTAATTCTTTAAATACTTAAATAAATTCATTAATAATAATCCTGAATAAAGAGTATATATGCCAAGACTTGGCAGGGATTTGGAGAGATAATTCTCAAATTAGATGAAGGGTTTGGACTATAAATGTCACTTTACAATATTCAATATACTTTCATACATATTGTTTTATGGGATTCTTCTAATAATCTTATGAGGTGACAGGGTAGGAATTATTCTTTCCATTTACAGATATAAACACTGAGGTTCAGAAAAGGGTTTACTAAAGGTCACCCAGCATGCTCATGGCAAAGTCTAATTCAGGATCTGATTCCCAGACTCCTAGTCCAGTAAGCTTCCGCATACGGATTCCCCCTAACTCAAATGGTCCTTTACTCACAGGACAGAGCAGATAGATTCCTTCTAATTTTCATCACCCAGCCCCCACTTTCTGCCATTCGGAGAAGTAGGGAAAAGGAGGAGTGAAAAGGGTTTAGAAGAGAGGATGGCCAAAGCAATTCAGAGAGGGGAAAGGACATAGTCGACAGGTCCTAGGCACTTTCCTTACTATTCTAAGAGGACAGTAGAATAGGATGTTTTTTGGAGGCGGGGTGAAATTTTAAGGCTGGGAGAATAGGATGAAAAATGAGATACGAAGTTTGAAGAAAGACAGTGCCTGCTGTATTTTGGGAAAGTGATTCCTAAGGGATGGGGGTGTAACTAGAGTAAGGTGGGGTGAAGCTGATGGATGGGCTGCGGCAGGACTGCTAAACTCTGACCTAGGCACATGGGTTTTCTCTGGTAGGCCTGCCGTCCTCCTGTGGGCTGGCTAGTGGAGCTCAAATATTCTGGTATTTCTTGTACAACACTGCAGAATAATGACATGAAATCTAAAATACTGTAATTGAATACAAGATTTATGCTAAATCAGAGATTATCTGACACCCCATTTAATATTCTAGGAGAACCGGACACAGAAAGAAAAAAAAATTGTTTTAAGAGTAAGACATTTATTCAGTCCATAGAGAATGCTTTGTTTAAGTAGAGCTTTGTAGAGCCTTTACAATAACTGTTCCTCCAGCCTCACTCCCTCTCCCCACAGTGATCTCTGGTCCACAGATTAGAAACCACTGCTATAAGAATTCAGATGTAAGGAAAATCAGTGTGCCTAAAGTATGTTCTAGGGGAGGCAGGATTTTGTCCTGAGCTTTAAGATTCAGTAGGCGATAAGGGTTCAGAAAGACCTGAAGAAGGAAAACTTTGAGAAGAGACAATGAAAATTGAGAAAATCCTCCTGCTCATGTAATGTTCTTTTATGAATTTTAAGTGGACAACATTACTTGTTTTAATAGTAGTGTTGAGCTCCCAGAAAAACCAGACAGGCCTAGTCCGGGAGCAATAGGAAACCACGAAAAGCTTTCAAGCAGCAAAGATATAGTTGTTGTGTACGGAAATTGTATTTTTGAGAACAGTCTTATAGCTTAAAAAATTGTATTCCTTCTACACATTCAGGCAATATGAAAATTAAAATTACTGAAAATCTGATACCCTTTCCTCCAAGATAATCACTGATGTTTTGGGGAACCTCTTTCTTGAAATCTTTCTATGATTATAGAATATTGTCTCCAACTTCCTCTAAGTTGGACCATTCTAAACACGCTGTTGTGTAATCAATTCCCCCCCGCCCCCTCGGGAATAAAAGGTGAACAGCTTCTTATGCCAATACATAGATCTGTATCATTATTTTAAATGGCTGCTTAGCACTGCATTGTTTGTCTATACCATTCCATCAGCCCCAGTGGATGAACATGTGCGTTTCTCCCCCCCCCCCCCCCTATTATCGACAATCTTCTACAACAACCTCTTGCATTCCTTTTTTCCCCCAAATTGTCCGATGGCCTTTTTAAGGTAAATTGAAAAAAAGTAATAGAGCTGGGTCCAGCATTATGTCCTTTTTACATGTGGACTCAAGTTCCGTCCTCGGGTTTACAGGGAGGCCAGGCGGAAGCGGCTGCGTTAGTTTCGCGAGACCGTGGCCCCGGGGATGGCGAGGAGCGCGCAGTCTCCCCGGTGATCTAATCCACTCCGGCCTGTCCTCGGCCGGCCGGCCGGCACATTCCTTTCCTTTTTCCCCTCCTTCACTTCTGGTCCTTAACATGGAGGCAGGACGGTGAACTGCGTCTGCCAGCATTTCGCAGGGACCGGAGAAGGAAGGCTGGAGACGGCGGCGCATGCTGGAGAATGTAGTCCAGCGAGCAAGGCGGCGGCGGCGGCGTGTGTGTGTGTGTGTGTGTGTGTGTGTGTGTGTGTGCGTGTGCGTGCGCGCGCGCCTACAGAAGTTGGAGATACTGAGAACATCGCCACCTGGGGACGGGGCCGCGGGGCGCCCTCACGGCTCTCCCATGTGGTCTTTTGAGTCTGCAAAAGCCGCCGCCGATGGTGGGCTGGATCCCATTGTCCGGGACCCCGGAGGGCGCGGCCCCTCAGCCCCGGGCGCGGGGCGGCCGGCGCGGGCCGGCGCGGGGCATGCCGGGAGTTGTGGTCCCCGCTCCCGCGGAGGCTGTGGGACGTGTCGCGGCGCGGCGCCGGCTCCTCCTTCCCCGCCCTTCTTATAGGTCCCCCGCTCCCCCCTCCCCGCCTCGCCTCCTCCTCCCTCGCCCGCAGCGGAGCGTCCCCTCCCCCACCCGTCGGGCTTCTCGGCAGCTACTGCAGAGGATCCAGAGCCGAGTCGCTGAGGAGGAGGAGGCTCCCGGTCCCTGCGCGCCATCCGCCACCTTACTGGACACCGGCGAGGGAGCGAGAGCGTCGCCTCTGTAGCCTCCGGAGAAGACAAGGGCATCGTCGCCTCAGCCCCCGCCGCCGCCGCCGTTTTCGCCTGCAGCGGCTCGCCGGTGAGGAGACCCCCCCCGCCCCTCCCCGGTCCGCTCGCCCGGAGCCTGGGCCGGTGGTGCTGGGGAGAATGGGAGCGGGGGCTGCGGAACGCGGGCTGGGGGAAGGGGCTGAGGTCGCGATGGAACGGCGGGCTGGCAGGGAGACTTGTCCGGGCGCGGGCTGGGGCTGGGGCTGGGGGTGGGGTGAGGGTGGGACCCACGCAGGTTTTTTTCTTTTTTTTTTTTTTGGGGGGGGGGCGACAGGGGAAGAGGACTTTCAGTGGGGAATAACTGGACCCGAAACCGGAGCGTGGGGTTGGGGTGGGATTTGGGATGGTTTGGGGCGAGCTGGATGATGAGACGAGAGTGGGGTGGCTTGTAATGGGGGAGGGGACGGAAGGAGGGTGGTGGTGGATTTGGGATCCGAGCAATTGACAGTTTGGGATCCGGGCTGGAGCGCGGGGTTGGGGGGTCATTTCCAGAGAGTGGGGGTGGCAGGGCTGGATAGGGCCCTTGTGGGGTGTTCATGCAGGCGGGTGGAATTTGGGGTGGACCTAGGGCAGGCTGATAGGGGTGGTAGGAGCCTGGGGGTGAGGGGCTTGGCCTGGGTTGAGACCTGGGCTTTGAAGTAGGCGTTTGCCATCTAGGGGTGATGGAATTTGTGGAGACTTAATGAATAGCGTGGGTGAGGAGAGCAGAGGAGGTAGGATTTGGGGTTTTCCTGGGGCATGTTTATGGAGGTTGGAAGAGGAGCTGGTGGGGATAGGACTTTCAATGAGGGGGAGTGTGATGGTGAGCTGGCAGGAGGGGGGTAAATTAGAAATTAGGCCCCAAATGGGAGGACCGGGATTGAAATTGGGAGGGGGCACAGTGGGATGGGATTAAGGGTGATCTTAGAACCACCGGAAGGGGCCTTGGTGGCGGGTCCTTGGGTGCAGGGTCGAGGCAGAGGGCACCGCGGACGCTGCCGAGCTGCACTCATGAAAGAAGAGTGGCAGGTGGTGAGCAAGGTTGGGGGATGGTATCTTGAAGGAAATGTCCCTTGGTCAAGGTGGCAGAGGGAGAGGGAGATGGACTGGTAGGACCGGAGAGGCGGTGGTGATGGTGCGGTGGCAGAGGGGTTACTTACGGCGTGGAGACGTGGAGTTGGTGTGGATGGGGCAGAGTGACCCGTGCTGGGAAGAGGTGGATTGGATGAAAAGGAAGGATTCGGATGTCCTCCAAGCGACAGAAGAGGGTTAAGGGGTGGACTTAAATGGACATCTCTGGAGGCTGTGGTTTGGAGAGAGAGACCGTAATCAGAGGGGACTTTGTAAGGGAGAGAGAAGGCACATGAAAGAATCTCTTTCCTAGAAGACGTCTTAAGCTGTTAGTTCAATCTTTTTTATTTTTTTTTCATTCCTGTTAGTATCATATTTGGAAGTAAATCAGCCCAAAGGGTGAAGTTGAGAGGGGCTTCAGTTGAGGTAGAATTAAGAAGGTGAGAGTGTCTTCTGTTACAGGCATACACCTTGGAGATAGTGCAGTTTGGATCCAGACCTGTAATAAACGAGTATTGCAATCAAGCGAGTTGTGGTCTTATTGCTGGTGGAAGGTCTTGCCTTGAATTTGTAAAAACTGCAACACCTGTGAATGGCAATAAAGCAAAGTGCAATAAAATGAGGTAAATCTGTGTTCATAGAACAAGAAGGTTAGGAGAAAAAAAATCCAATCCCAAATAAAAGGTGGAGAAGATAAAGATGGAATGTGACAGGTATCTTTCTATAAGATGTCTCTGCCTTCTCTTCTCCGCCCTCCCCCATGGTGCATTAAAAATTAGTCCTGGAATTTGGAATTAAATAGATTTGATGGGCTTGAGGTAGCATTCTTTGCTTGAGAACTGGTGAATGAGATTGAAAAATATGAGGCTGAATTTATTTCCCAGTCAGGGAGCGTGCATGTATGCAGAAAGAGCTTAGGCCTTTTTTTCTTCTTAAAATTGATTGCTTGAAGACTCCATTTATTGGTGTCCTGGTTTGCAAGGCAATTAGGCCCATCATTGTATTGCAGGCTAATAATCCTGAGATGAATCTTGGCACCACTGCTTTATGTAAACAGAGAGGACAGAAAATATGGAAATGTCATAAATATTCATTGGTAAGATGGTTTGGTATTAATGGAGTTTTTCATTTGATTCTCTGACATTACTTGATAAGATTTATAATAATTGGACTATATTTCTATAGATTGAATTTTCTTCTGAAGGTGGTAAGAATTCTATCAGATATGGATAAATCATGTAGAATTTTATTTTATTTTTTAGGGGATGGCATTGATGTAGACACATTACAATAACTACAGAAACAATATCTCCAATTTTAGTTAAAGCTTAATAATTATTCTCATGGCAGAATGGTGATGCTGGGAAGTAGAGAGGGGTGTTCATGGGAGAAACATCTTTAGGGAAACAGTTTTCTGGGCTTAATTGCATCAACTATGATATGTTAAAGAAGTGGCTGTTGATTTTAGAGCTCAAATTGAGAAAAAAATGGGGAGGGATGTAAAAAGACTAAAATTGGCACCAACGAATCAAAATCATTCTTTTTTAGTTAAGCCTCAAGAGTTCAGCTCACAAGCAAATCATTTTCCTTGGCTTTCACAGTTGAGCATATTAAAATACCCAATATTTAGAATGCTTTTCTTTTTTTCTGTAGTTCCAAAATGGGTAGAATGATGGAAGGTTAGATTTAATCCTTAGAATGAAAGTGTATATATTTTTTTAATGAGGAAGCTTTATTACAATAAAAATCAGGTTTGAGCAATTACCTGTTCATTTGCTGACAGTGTAATTGAATTAATGCAATCTTTTCTCCTCATAAGTTCACTTTGGGATGCTGACATTGCTTTTGTGGATCTGTGAGCTTGATGTAGAGTGGGATATTTATATTTTTAAAGCCCTAACTAGCTTTTGAAAGCTCTAAATGAAAAGTAATCACCTGGGAGAAATATCGTGGTGGATTACCATCCCCTTCCTCCAACTGTGATCACCTGTGCTATAGAAATGCATGTCAAGTGTTTTAGTATCTTTACCTCATTTTGTTAATCTTCACCTGAGGATATTTTCCCCCCATTGCTTTTCAGAGAGAGCGGATGGGAAGTAGGGAGGGGAGAGAGAGAAAGAGAGAGACACATGGACTGGTTGCCTCCCACACAAGACTCTTGGGTGCACAGGCCAATGCTTTTACTACTGAGCAACACTGGCCAGGGCACTTTACCTCATTTGGTTCTTCCAGTATTCTGGTGTGAAGGGGAGAGCAGAAGGAGGTATTAATAGACAGGAACCTTGGTAGAATGAGTGGCCTGTAAATTTAGGGGTCAAGAGTCCTGGGTTCAAATCCCCATTCTACAATTTGATAGCTGAGTGATTTCAGTAGTCATTAAAAACCTTTCATACTTAGTGGTAATGGTTATACAACAGTGTGAATATACTTACTTCTACTGAATTGTACACTTAAATATGGTTAAAATGGTTTTTAAAAAAAACTTTCATACTTCACAAAGCTGTCAAGGGGAACAAATCAGTTCATGTCCTGAAATAACTTTATGTCCTGAAAACACTGTGCATATATGAAATATTTGCTCAGTATTTATTTACTTATTGCCTGCTAAGTGCCAGGGGAAATGAAAATGAACAAAAAACAGCTTTCAGTGTAGTGGGAGAGACAGACGATTTAAATATAGTGCGAGAAGTGAGGCAAAACTAATGTGGTCGTGAAGAGTGTGGATCCACCATTTATTAGTTGTATGACCTTGGGCACAAGTCTCATCTATAAAACAGGCATAAGAGACCTAATCTCATAAAGTTTTTTTTTGAGGATTAAACAGAATAATCTATGGAAAGCATTTAACACAGTGTGTTTTATAGTACACATTAAAAAATATTAGTAGTTGCCAATTATTAGATAGGAAGACTAGAATGTGAATAGCCTTGTATGTCCTCACATTGAGTTCTTAGTATTATGTTCTATTTAATAAGGAGGTATTACTTGGAATTATCATTTCATTCATAGTTCACCTGCATATTTGCATGTTTGTACTGTAATCTAGTAACTTGAAACAGTAAAGTGCTAAACACATGATAGCTGTTAGCTTCTTCATGTTTAAAATAAGGAGAAAAAACTCCTCTGAGAGGTTACTAGTAAATGACTTGCTTAAGGTTATAGTCAGCAAGTGGAAGAGTCTGGGTTACATTCCCCAAATTCTGATTCTTCAGCCCTGTTTAGTCTTCTTTTTTAAATCGTGAAACAAGCCATCTGTATAAAAGTGCATATAACATACACCTTCAACTTAACGAATGATAAATTGAAGGCCTGTTTTTGTTACCAGCTTAACAAAAGGAAGAGTTCTAGTACTTTTAAAGCCTCTTGCAATTCCCTGCCTGATGGAGTCTCCCTCTCTCTTTCTCCCTCAGAAGTAACTAGTTTCCTGAATTTTGTGTAAACTATTCTCTGCTTTTCTTTTTTTAAAATTATTATTATTATTTTTTTATTGTCTAAAGTTTTACATGTGTCTCCTTTTTCCCCAATTGACCCCCTCCCCCAACCCTTCCCAGCCTGGGCAAGCCCCCACCACCCCAGTGTCTGTGTCCATTGGTTATGCTAATATGCATGCATATAAGTCCTTTGGTTGCTCACTAACCCCCTCCCCCCCTCCCATTTGTCTCTAGATCAATCTCTGCTTTTCTTTATAGTTTTACCAAACAAATACATGTCATAAAAATATATTTTTTACCTTAGCATTTATAAGTAAATAGAATTATAGTGTAAGTATTCTTTTATGACTTGCTTTATTCTTATTATTTTTTAACTTTAAAAGAGTTTTATTTCTTCCATTATTAAAATAACATATGCTCATGGTTGAAATTGGAAATTACAAAAAAGTAAAAGGGCCCTAACTGGTTTGGCTCAGTGGATAGAGCATCGGACTGAAGGGTCCCAGGTTCGATTCCGGTCAAGGGCATGTACCTTGGTTGCAGGCACATCCCCAGTAGGAGGTGTGCAGGAGGCAGCTGATCGATGTTTCTCTCTCATCGATGTTTCTAACTCTCTATCCCTCTCCCTTCTTCTCTGTAAAAAATCAATAAAATATATTAAAAAAAAAAAGTAAAAGGGAGCAAAATTATTGTCTGTAATCCCAGTACCCAGCAACAATTCTTAATCCAGATGGCAAGAGGAAGCCAGTTCGCATTTATGGATGATTGGGTTATCCAGGTATGGATCAGTCATACTTGGAAATAGGAATTGGAGGGAGTAGTAGCAGCCTTTGTGAGCTGTGAAAGAGCAGGAGTTCTCATTAGCAGGAGTTCTTTATTTGCTAGAGACTAATTCTTTGTTATACCAGTTTAGAGTTTCACATCATGTTTTCATAGGTCTTTTTAAAATATATATGTATATTTTTTATTGATTTTTTACAAAGAGGAAGGGAGAGAGAAACATCGATCAGCTGCCTCCTGCACACCCCCTATTGGGGATGTGCCCGCAACCAGAATCGAACCTGGCACCCTTCAGTCCACAGGCCGACGCTCTATCCACTGAGCCAAACCAGTTAGGGCTTTTCATAAGTCTTTTGGTCAGAATTTTTGTGCATCTTTCTTTTTGCAGAAAAATAGTCTGGTACATTGATTATTGTCTGATTGTGCAGGAGGGTCTGTTATCTGCTGTACAGAGTACCATGAATAGGATACATAGTATACATATCAGTTACACATATCAGAAGCTTGGCAACCTAAACACCAAGAATTTTTTTTGTCTAAGAGATTTGAAATCCAAATTCATTATCTGTTGGAGCTTCAGTTTACTTATCTGTAAAATCAGGCTCAGATGAGATAAATGTGAAAATACGTCTTAAACTGTAAAGGACTATATAAATGTTAGTTGGGTTTTTTCCCCCTCTTACTTTACAAAACAAATCAGGAGGGCACCCCACACAGGTAAAAAGCTTGCCATATTTGGTTTATTGCCTTTCTGAAGGGTTTTGCCAGTGGAGGAGGGAGTACATGGTCAGTTCACAGTTTCTCCCTTGAAACTTGAAGATTGTTGGATATAGCGGGACGGAGAAGGTGCTAAAGGACTGTCTCCTAAGGAATTTATGGGACCTGTTTCCACATTAATTGCATTGACTAACTCAAACTGAAGCTAGTGAAGTGGAGAATGCAGTATTTAAACAAATATGGTCATTTCATTGTTAGTTTTTGTGTGTTTTTTTACCTGTACCTTAATACAGAGACAGAGTAAAGTGAGATAAAATATTTGTGCATATGTAGAAGGGAGATAATACTCCATATTTGGGTTGTTGTGTGGATTAAAGAGACAAGAGCAAAGAACCTGGAACATTCACTGGCACGTACATTGTTTGTACTTAATATAGTAGTTACAATTATTATTTTTATTTTACTTATGAATTGTTTAGAGCTAATTTTTTCCTTCAGGATATTCTTTTGTTAGCCTTTTCCTGGGATACATCTCCCCTCATTTTACATTTGTATTATAATTTTATTTTAATATTATCATAAGTAAAGCAAAACAAAGAACATAAATCCATAACTGCAATGCAGTCCAAGACTAAGGAGCTAGTAGTCTTAGATGTGACAGATATGTCTAAGACATCTATTCAACAAATACCTATTGAGTGGTTATTAGATGACTAGAGGCCCGGTGCACGAAATTCGTGCACTGAGGGGGGGCGTGTCCCTCAGCCCAGCCTGCACCCTCTCCAATCTGGGACCCCTTGAGGGATGTCCGACTGCCCGTTTAGGCCCGATCTGGGATCGGACCTAAACGGGCAGTCGGACATCCCTCTCACAATCCAGGACTGCTGGCTCCCAACTGATCACCTGCCTGCCTTCCTGATTGCCCCTAACCACTTCTGCCTGCCAGCCTGATCACCCCCTAACCACTCCCCTGCCAGCCTGATTGATGCCTAACTGCTCCCCAGCCAGCCTGTTTGCCCCCAACTTCCCTCCTCTGCCAGCCTGGTCACCCCTAAACTGCCCTCCCCTGCAGGGTTGATCGCCTCCAACTGCCCTCCCTTGCAGGCCTGGTGCCTCCCAACTGCCCTCCCCTGCTGGCCATCTTGTGGTGGCCATCTTGTGTCCACATGGGGGCAGGATCTTTGACCACATGGGGGCAGCTATATTGTGTGTTGCAGTGATCGTCAATCTGCATATTACTCTTTTATTAGATAGGATAGAGGCCTGGTGCATGGGTGGGGGCTGACTGGTTTGCCCTGAAGGGTGGGGGTTCCCTTGGGGCGTGGGGTGGCCTGAGCGAGGGGCCTGTGGTGGTTTGAAGGCCGGCCACGCCCCCTGGCGACCCAAGAGGAGGCCCTGGTATCTGGAATTTATTTACCTTCTACAATTGAAACTTTGTAGCCTGGAGCAAAGCCAAGCCTGCTGCTCGCTCTGCGGCCAGCAGCGATTTCTGTTGGAGTTAATTTACCTTCTATAATTGAAACTTTGTAGCCTTGAGTGCAGGCTTAGGCCGGCAACAGGATGGCCTCTTTTGTTACCGCGGAAACCTAAGCCTTCCTCCTGCTTTCAGTGGCTGTAGCCATCTTGGTTGGGTTTATTTGCATATTTGCTCCTGATTGGCTGGTGGGCGTGGCTTAGGTGTAGCAAAGGTGCGGCCAATTTGCATATTACTCTATTATTAGGTAGGATAGTAGGGGAGTGCTGGGAGTATGGGGTACAAAAATTAAAATTCCCTGCTCTTAAGGAGCTTATAGTTTATAGTCAATCTAGTGGGGAGACAGACATGTCACAGATAATTGTAGGATAGTGTGATATATGCTGCAGTGGGAGTGTGGACAAGGTGCATGGGGAGAATGGAGATTGGCATGGCCTGATCTGCTTGGGGGAGCAGGAAAGAGAGATGCTTGAAGGAGTTAATGCTTGAATTGAGATCTGAAGGGTATGTGGATGTGCTAAGGGAAGGAGAGGTTAAGAATGGTTCAGGTTGTCAACAACAGTCTTCCTTGATTGTTCCCTTCCAGTGTTTTTGTTGGCCTTGGTTTGTACCTGTTTTTAAAGGCCTTCTAGCATGTACACCTACTGTAAAAACCAAATAAGCAAATACCTAATATGCTGTGCTGTTATGCTTTTATTCTTTCCATATGTTGTGTCTTGCACCTGGAAAGCTGATCCCTGCTGAATTCCTTAATCTTTACTTTGTCTATTAGATGAAATGTATCAATGAATGTATTTCATGCTTTTTGCCCTTTTCAGTTTGTTGTTTAGCAGGAAGAGATTTTTGAAGCAGAAATTTAAGAAGAGATCTTTATTAATTCTGCTTTCTCAGTTAATGTTGATATTTCTTCACTCATTGGACTTTTTAAGATTCTTTCCTTCAGTAGTCTTGCCCACTCTATTTGCTTTTTCTGCTACCTATATACTATGATTCTCATTTCTGTCTCCAGCTCAGAGCTATCTCCTGAAGTCCAGACTTGCACATTTCACTAGCTACTGGCCTCCATATGCATCTATTTCGGTGATTCTCAAATTCAGTAGGTGCAATACAGAACTCATTTTCCCCATCTACTTATTCTGACGTCTCCCATTTTGTACCCCTCCCACACAGAAAGTAAGAATCATCTCTTTCTGTAGATTTGTCCTAACTTAAAGGTACTACCATTCATCCAGTCATTCAAGATGTGAATCTGTGCCATTAGTTTTCTCTTCTCCCTTCTCTCTCATAGTCGAAAATAAATCCATCTAAATATTTCTGTAATTCATCTCCCCTTTCCTATTATTACCAACTTAGTTCAGACTCTAACCTCACCTGGACATGTGTACTAGCCTCCTAACTGGTTTCTGTATCACCCATATAGTAAACCCATAGTCTACATAGCAGCGAGAACATCTCTACCCAACCATGTATAAATGTCTGTGTCATTCCCCTCCTTAAATTCCTTCATTGGCTTTGAAATATTACATTCCTTGCCATGACATATTAGGTCTTCTGTGGCCTGTCTCTGTGTACTCCTTCTGCCTGATCTCCCATTACTGGCAATACTACACAGCATGTACTTTCTACAGATATCTTGCAGTTCCACACCTTTGCTCATGCTGTTTTTCCTTTTATTCATCCTTCTGGGTTGAGTGCATCTCTCCTAAGAAAACTTTCAGAACTCTTAAGGTTGTCCTAAGTGTCCCCATTTTGTTCACAGTGAGCAGCCAGTGCATGTCTGTGTTCTAGTACTTACCCTGTATTAGAAAAATTAACTGTTTACTCCTTCACTTTAACTGTAAGTTTCTTGGGGGCAGGGACAGTGTCCTAGTCACCTTTATAGTCCTGACTTCTCCTGGAGGGTGCCTTGTGAATGATTAGTTTTTGAACTGAACTTCGTAAGGATAGATGACAAACCAGTAGTATGCTATTCTAATAAGGAGTAAGGTGATATGTGTTTTTCTAGATATAGATTTTTATTTAATTTAGAATGGAATTTAGAATTTAATTGGATTGATAAAGGCTTTGATAATGATGATGTTGTATAACACAAGGTTCAAAAGTAGAAGACAGCAAGATGGTATGCTAAGGGCTTGGCAAATGCTTTCTGTGAAAAAATATTTTAGGCTTTGCAGGCCACATACAGTCTCTGTTATTTATTTTCTCCTCATTTTTTCTCTCTTCATCTTCCCCCTCTTTCCCTCCTCCTTATGTTTTATTTTTAGCTCACAGGCCATTCAAAACAAGGCCATGGGTATGCCATAGCTTGACAGTCTCTGGTATATTATCAGAAATCAAACTTGAAAATGTAGAATATTGATAAGCAAAGAGATTAAAGCAAGTTTATATTTCTTGTTTTATTTATTATAAAATTTAGTTTTTCGGGCAGTTAGGCATATCTTTAGTATTGAGAACAATTGCACAGAATCTTTTTTGTCAAACTGCTGTGTTTATGTAAATGTTTAACATTTTTTAAAAAAGGGCTATTGAGCCTGGCCAGTGTTGCTCAGTGGTTGAACACCCACCTATGAACCAGGAGGTCATGTTTTGATTCCCGGTGAGGGCACATGCCTGGGTTGGGTTTCAGGCTCCATCCCTAGTGGAGGGCATGCACGAGGCAGCTGATAGATGATTCTCTCTCATCATTGATGTTTCTATCTCTCCCTTCCTATTCTTTTCTCTCCCTTCCTCTCTGAAATTAAAAAAAAAATTTTTTAAAGGGCCTTTGATCTCTGTCTGAAGGTGCTTAGTTTATAAAGCTCCAACACAACTTTCCCTCCTCCCTCCATTTAGGCAGGTATCTGGGTCCTTTCAGAATATGCCTGCTTTTCTGATGATATAGACAGTGCCTTTTAATAAATACAGACATTTTGAAGGAATACTGGGATGATATATTTTTCACAGTAAACATCAATCCCTGGCTGAATTGATGTTAGGATCTTGATTTGCCTTCTGATCATGTCTTTCAATCTTGACAGTTTCTGCTGATGTTCATATTTTCTAGCTTCTTTTATAATTTTCTTACATATCCTAGTTTTCTAATGTATTCTTTTATTTTGAGTTGATAGCAGAAATCCTTATCTGTATATATAGTTACACTATTTATACTTCTGCAAATAAAATTATACCATTTTATTTGATTTACAGAGTACAAGTTTGTCATGTTGCATTATTTTCATTTTAAGGATGAAGTAATCAAGACTCAAGAGGATAATTTGTCTAAGACACTAGGATTAGTAGAGGATGAGGATGGAAAGACAAAGGGGTATAATATTTGAATGATGGGATATATGCGGGGTGCTTTTACTCTCTTTTGTAATTTGATTTTCATATTTACAATATAGGGCATTATGCCCATTTTACAGAAGAGGAAACTGAAGCAACTGAGGCCAGTATGGATTGAGTAGTTTGCATTTGGCTACATAGCTAGTAATAAAAGAGAAACTTGTATTAGAAACCTGATCTGCCTTGTTTCAAAACTCTGGTTCTTTTTACTATCCTCTCTAATAAAATGGTAATATGCAAATTAACCATCACTCTGCTACATAAGCCACGCCCACCAGCCAAGCCACGCCCACCAGCCAATCAGGGTGAGTATGCAAATTAACCCCAATCCAAGATGGCTACAGCCACAGAGAGCAAGGTTTCCCAGGTAACAGAGTAAGCCAAGCTTTCCATAGCCGTTGCAGGCCTAAGCCTCCACTCAAGCTACAAAGTTTCAATTATAGAAGGTAAACAAATTCAAACAAATGGCGGCAGAATGGAGCTTGAGAGAGCAGGCCAGGGTTGCCAGCGGCAACAGGGGAAGCAAAGCTTTCCTGCACACCCTGGCCGGGCTCAGCTTAAGGCTACAAAGTTTCAATTGTAGAAGGTGAATTAACTGCCACAGAAATGGCTGCCGGAGCCCCAGGCTTGGCTCCGCTCCAGGCTACAAAGTTTCAATTGTAGAAGGAAAATAAATTCCAGATACCAGGGCCTCCCCTTGGGTTGCCAGGGGGCGTGGCCGGCCTGCAAACCACCACAGGCCCCTCGCTCAGGCCGCCCCACACCCCAAGGGAACCCCCACCCTGATCTGTGACACCCTTCAGGGCAAACCAGCTGGCCCCCACCCGTGCACCAGGCCTCTATCCTATCTAATAAAAGAATAATATACAGATTGATCATCACTGCAACACAATATAGCTGCCCCCATGTGGTCAAAGATCCTGCCCCCATGTGGACACAAGATGGCCACCACAAGATGGCCAGCAGGAGAGGGCAGTTGGGAGGCACCCGGTCTGCAAGGGAGGGCAGTTGCGAGGGACCAGGCTTGCAAGGGAGGGCAGTTGGAGGTGATCAACCCTGCAGGAGAGGGCAGTTAGGGGTGACCAGGCTGGCAGAGGAGGGAAGTTGGGGGCAAACAGGCTGGCAGGGGAGCAGTTAAGCATCAACCAGGCTGGCAGCAGAGTGGTTAGGGGGTGATCAGGCTGGCAGGCAGAAGCGGTTAGGGGCAATCAGGAAGGCAGGCAGGCAAGCAGTTGGGAGCCAGCAGTCCTGGATTGTGAGAGGGATGTCCGACTGCCCGTTTAGGCCCGATCCCACCAGGATCGGGCCTAAACGGGCAGTCGGACATCCCTCCAGGAGTCCCAGATTGGAGAGGGTACAGGCTGGGCTGAGGGACAACCCCCTGCCGTGCACGAATTTCGTGCACTGGGCTTCTAGTACTATATATAAAGCTCCCTGTTTTTAAACGCTTGTCTATGAGTAATATCTTGGCTATACATCAGAATCACCTGCAGATTTGTTTTAAGAAAAATGACATGTTCTAATTCTAACAGAACTGTGCCAGCAGAACTTTTGAAGGTGAGCATAAGACAAGTATATGTATGGGTTTATGTTTATTTTTTTGTTTTTTAAAATATATTTTTATTGATTTCAAAGAGGAAATGAGAGGGAGAGATAGAAACATCAATGATGAGAGAGGATCACTGATTGGCTGCCTCCTGCGCGCCCCCCACTGGGGTTCGGGCCTGCAACTGGGGCATGTGCCCCTGATCAGAATCGAATCCAGGACCCTTCAGTTCCTGGCCAGTGCTCTATCCACTGAGCCAAACCAGCCAGGGTGGGTTTATGTTTATATAGAAAATGTAGACCTGGCCGATGTGCCTCAGTTGATTAAACATCATCCCATATACTGAGAGGTTGCTGGTATGATTGATTATTCCTGGTCAGGGCATATGCCTGGGTTGTGTGGGCATGATCCCTTGTGTAGGAGGCAGCTGATCATGTGTCTTTCTCATTGATGTTTCTATCTTTCTATCCTTCTCCCTTCCTTTCTCTCTAAAAATCAATACAAATGTTAGCATACTTTAATGAAAATAACAATATGTATCCCTGGCAAAAAAAATTAGAATAATGTTTTACATTTTTCTTTTCTTTTTTAAAATATGTTTCAGCCCTGGCTGGTTTGGCTCAGTGGATAGAGCATCAGCCTATGGACTGAAAGGTCCAGGTTTGATTCTGGTCAAGGGCACTTACCTGGTTTGCGGGCTTGATCCCCTTGGGTGTGTAGGAGGCAGCCGATCAATGATTCTCTCTCATCATTGAGGTTTCTATCTCTCCCTTTCTCTTCCTCTCTGAAATCAATAAAAAATATATATTTTAAAAAAATGTTTCATTTATTTTAGAGAGGAAGGGAGAGGAAGACAAACATCCATGACAGAAACATTGACCAGCTGCCTCCTGTGGATTGAGGCTGCAACCTGGGCAGGAATCAAACCAGTGACCTCTTGGTGCATAGGTCGATGCTTAACCACTGAGACACACTGTCCAGGCAGTGTTTTTACGTTTTTCCAAATATCTTTACTGTCTGACTGGATACGTATCTGTTTTTACATTCTATATGTTGCAGTTTGTGGTTTTGCTTGTAGTATATAAAGAAAATGCAGTCCTACATATATATGTGGCTAGAAAAGAATGTTTTATTGCTTTTTAAAATAATTGTGGATTTTCTTTTTAGATACTATACCAAAACTTGACAACTGGAAGTTTCTTAAAGGCCCCTTGCCTTATGGAATCTGAAACCATATCAATGAGTGTTTCATATTCTGTTACATTAAAATCCTTTAGTGTTTTTTACTTGGAATGGATCTTCTACCCCTGCATGATATTGTAACATCATGCATTGGTCATTTGGTAAATATTGATTCACTGAATTATGCAGATCTACTGTATGTTGACATATTCTATTATACAATGTCAAAAAATCACTTTTGTTAATATCACCACCAATCTCATCAGATAAGTCTTTTAAAATTTTTGCTTGAAAGCTCAAATTTTATCATTGGAACAAATACTGACAGTTGTTTTCCTTGAAGTGACAGTCTCACATTGTTCATTTTTGAAAAAATGTCTGCCAAACATCTATGTCTGAATAATCATAGTCATTCTTTCAAGTAAAAATGGTGTTTCATGAAAAGAGCAGCTAGTTCAGCTTCCAACTCAATTGCACAAGTGCTTTTAGTGCTTTTCCTAGAGACAACTCTTGTAGTTTGGTATGCAGGAGAAGTACTTTATGTGTACTTCCTGTATCACAGAATATTCAAAAGATGTATAGTTGAGGATTGAAATTTAATAAAATTAAACATTTTAAACTATATTATTTAAAAATAATTTTCAATTACAGTTGACATTCAATATTATATTAGTTTCAGCTATATAGCATAGTGATTAGACATTTATATAACTTACAAAAAGATCCCCCTGATAAGTCTAGTATTCCACTGGCACTATACATAGTGATTACAGTATTATTGACTATATTCCCTATGCTGTACTTTACACCCCCATGACTATTTTGTAACTGCCAATTTGTACTTCTTAACCCCTTCACCTTTTTCATCCAGCCCCTCACTCCCTCTCCCACCTGGCAGCATCAGTTTATTCTTTGTGTGTATGAGTTTGTTGCTCTTTTGTTTGTTCATTTATTTTGTTTTTTGAGATTCCACATATAAGTGAAATTGTATGTTGTTTGTCTTTCTCTCTTATTTCACGTAGCATAATACCCTGTAGGTCCACCTGTGTTATTGCAAATGCTAAAATTTGACTCTTTATGGCTGAGTAATTTTTTGTATACGTGTACCACATCTTTATCCATTTTTCTAGTGATGGACACTTAGGTTGCTTCCATTTCTTGGCTATTGTCAGTAATGCTGCAGAGAACATAGGGATGCATATGTCTTTTTGAATTAGTGTTTTGGGTTTCTTTAGATAAATACCCAGAGGTAGAATTGCTGGGTCCTTCTTTGTCTCTTGTTACAGCTTTTGTTTTAAAGTCAATTTCGTCTGATAATAAGTACTCTTACTACCCCAAGCTTTTTTTCTCCTTCATTTTCATAAAATAATTTTTTCCATCCCATTACTTTCAGTCTGAAGTGTATCTCTTTGGGGCAGCATATGTTTTCTTGTCCATTTAGTCAACACATATCTTTTGATTGGAGCATTTAATCTACCTACATTTAAAGTGTTTATTGCTAGATATGTAGTTATTGCCATTTTATCATTTATATTTTTGATCTTTATTTTCATCTTTTTAAAAATATAATGTTATTGATTTTAGAGAGGAAGAGGGGATAGAGAGAGAAAGAAAAACATCAATGATGAGAGAATCATTGATCGGCTGTCTCCTGCATACCCCACACTGTGGATCGAACCCAAAACCCGGGCATATGTCCTGATTGGGGATCCAACCAGTGACCTCTTGATTCCTGAGTTGATGCTCAGCTGCTGAGCTGCACCCAGCTGGGCTTTATTTTCTTCTTTTTTAAAATATATTTTTGTTGATTTTTTTTTTGAGAGAGAGGAAGGCAGAGAGAGAGAGAGAGAAAGAAACATCAATTGGTTGCCTCCCTGATGCACCCCAACCAGGGACTGGACTCACAATTGGGCATGTACCCTGACTGGGAATTGAACCAGTGACCTTTTGGTGCATGGGACAACACTTAACCAACTGAGCCACACTGGCCAGAGCTGCTGCTTCTTAAAGAAGTCTCTAACATTTCTTGTGATTCTGGTTTGGTGATGGTAAACTCCTTTCATTTTTTTTTTTGTCTTGATGAAGAACATTCTTTTTTTTTTTTTTAATTTTTTATTGAGGTATTATATGTGTACATATCTTACCATTACCCCCCCCACACACCCACACTTGCCCTCACCCCCCAGAGTTTTGCGTCCATTGTTTATGCTTATATGCATGCATACAAGTCCTTCGTTTGATTTGAAGAACATTCTTTATTGAAACTGAAACTAGCTCTTTTTCTTGGTGGATCTATGAAGAATACAGTTTGGTGTCACTGCTTTGATTCAATACAAGATGGAATATATATATATATATATATATATATATATATATATATATATATATATATATATATATATATATGATTTTTAGAGAGAAAGAGAGAGAGAAACTTTGATTTGCTATTTCACTTATTTATGCATTCATTGGTTGATTCTTGTGTATTCCCTGACTGGGGATTGAACCTCATCCTTGGCAAACTGGTATGACGCTCTAACCAACTGAACTACCCAGCCAGGGCCAAGCTGATATATTTTTATTTATTAGTATAATTATAACATTTCTTGTGATACTGGTTTGGTGGTGATAAACTCCTTTAGGTTTTTTGGTCTCGGTGAAGAACATTCTTTAGTGAAACTGAAACTAGCTTTTTTTTTTTTTTTTGATGTGTCTGTGAAGAATACAGTTTGGTTTGGTATCAATGCTTTGATTCAATACAAGATGGTATATTTTTATTTATTAGTATGATTATGTTTTAAGACTTCGCTTATTTCTTATGCAGGAAAAGGTGATTTTTGTTACACTGTTTTGAAAGCCAGCATGAATTCAGTTGATTTTTCCTTGGCTTAGTAGAATCAAAACATTTTAGAGTTGAGCAGTTTTACAACTTTGTCATGATTTTAGGAAATCATTGGGCTTGGTGCTTATTCTTCACTACCTTGTGGTGAAGGAAAGGCACGAAGTGGCCTTTAGGGAACTGTGTATAGCTGTATGTAAAAGTGGTTCTCCGGTATATTGTTGGGTCTTCCTACCCTTAACCTGGAGTATTTATTTACCATAGGCAAAAAATTCAAATGAAATCACAGCCAAGTAATCTTGTGTAACGACTTTGATTTTTCACTGTGATTGGGTAGAGGAGAATGGAGGAGGTAGGCTAGACAAGTCAGTACTGAGCATTATTTTACCTTTCAGCCAGCACCCTTAGACAGCCTGGAACCTTAGTTGTGGAGGGAGGAGAATTAACATTCATTGTGTGCTTACATTGTGGTAGGCCCTTTATGTGTGCTGTCTTATTTAAAATATATTTTTATTGACTTCATAGCGTAAGGGAGGGAGAGAGAGAGTTATGAGAAAGAATCATTGATTGGCTGTCTCTGCATGCCCCCCAATGGAGATCGAGTTTGCAACCCGGGCATGTGCCCTGACTGGAAATCGAACTGGAACCTCCTGGTTTATATGTTGGTGCTCAACCATTGAGCCACAGCAGCCAGGCATGTGCTGTCTTATTTAAATTATTCTGTAAGGTGGTCATAATTATTAAATTTATTTGTGAGAACATTTAGGCTCAGAGATCTGGAGCCTGCTTGAGCTTATCTCCAAAGTTTTCTGCCTCAAAAGTCTGTGAATGTTCTTTCCTACGTGCTGTGCTATTTTCCAAGGACATGGTCTCATGATTATTTGTGTACCTGGAACATAGTAGGGCTCAGTACATTTTTGTTGAATAATTGAGTCAGTGCTAAATGAGTGAACCAGTTTTTACAGAGTAGGATGTGATGTAACTCCTCTGGACTACTGTGTAGAGTGGTGCTACAAAGTTACATACTAGGGTCTAGTCACCATCACTTGCTATGGGGAAAGGATCAATCTTCTTAATGATAAACTCTATGAAACTATTTAAATATTTTGGATATTTAGGGATTGAAAATACCTAATGGGATGTGTTTTCCTTAGAATATTAATGATCTTTTCAGAAATAGTTAATATATCTGTTTGGCCATGTTTTCCCCTCAGTAGCAATGAGACCTTGGGCAAGTTACTTCACTTTTCTGTGTCTCTCTCTTTAAAAAAAAAAAAAAAAATCTTTAAAAAGGGAAGGGCAGGAATAACAGTACATACTAGGTAATTTCTAGGTAGTTGTGAGGAATGAATAAGTCATAAAGAATTTTCCATAGTGCTTGGCATATATAATTAATAAATGATAACTGTTATTCATATTACCTTCTTGAATGAAGTAAGGGATTTAATGTGACTGAGCATGTGAAGAAAAAACAATGTTTTGGCTTTTAACTCATTTTTCTTAGAGAAATAAAGCACTGAATGTATTGGTTTTTGTATTTTGGGATTTGTATTTTGATTGTAGTTTACTTGGTCTTCCTGGCAATGAAACTCTAATTTTGGCTGTTTGCCCAGATTTCTTGGTGAACCAATGCAGGTATGGTATGGCCTGTGATTCTCCAACTTTTTAAACTTGGTTGTTCAGATGAAACAGGTTGGATTCCTCTGGCCAGTTCATGGAGGTTGATATTTTTTTCTAAATTAAAAATGTCAGTGAGTGTGAGAAACACCTCTTCCTAAATCTTTTCTAACTATGCTAGTCATTGCTGAGAAGATCCAATATTTCTCTCCATAGTACCCTGCCCCAGAATCAAAGAAGTGTGCTTTAAAATTTCTCTACATTTGTTTTTATTGGTGGTAATATTACCTATATTTTTTAGATTTATGGCTTTGATAGTACATTTTAAAAAATGTATTTTATTGATTTTTTACAGAGAGGAAGGGAGAGGGATAGAGAGTTAGAAACATTTATGAGAGAGAAACATCAATCAGCTGCCTCCTGCATACCCCCTACTGGGGATGTGCCCACAACCAAGGTACATGCCCTTGACCGGAATCGAACCTGGGACCCTTCAGTCTACAGGCCGACTCTCTATCCACTGAGCCAAACCTGTTAGGGCTGATAGTACATTTTGATTAGGCTGTGGAGTTATGGAGGGGAAAACCACCTATCCATTCTAAGAGAGCATATCTGAAAGCCTGCTTGCCCTTCATCCAAGAGTCATTATAGGTACACTCTCTCCTAGATAGAAGTTAGCTTGTAACGCTTGAAAACTTAAATCTTTGAGATGAAGTCTAGATTCCCTAGTATGGTATGTAAGGCAATTCAGTATCCTCTCCTTAACTCCCTCTCCAGTGTCATTCATTGTTTGTCTGTCCTCCCAGATTTCACATTTTGCCTAGTCCTAATGAAGTGTACATACCTTGTACTGTATTCGCAGTTCTCCAGCTGTGCCATTCCTCTTGTTTCAATGTCTTTGTATATCAGAGGTGGGAACGTCTGGCCCGTAGGCATATAAGGCCCATGATATCATAGGTATGGCCCTGCCAAAGCATTAGGGGTGAGTTAATTAAATGTTTGACCAAATAATAGTGGGCTAATTTTTAAGTTGATATCTGCCTTTTAAAAGTTGCAAGGATTTTACACATGTGAGAGAACTTCATAAAAATGCTATGTAAATTTTATATTCTGGGTTTTTGTTCTCAATTATTCATTAATAATAATATTTTGACAGATTAGAGCCTCAGGTGTTTTTTTCTTTTCTTTTCCTTTTTTTTTTTTTTCCCCCCAAACTAGAAATAAGAGAAAAAGTTTGGATATATTAGGTTATAGTGTCATTTGTGACGTGCTAACATCATGAATTAGGGCAAAGAGTTAAGTCCGGAGACCATAATACTTTAGTTCTGTGCTATAATGGAAGATACAATGCTTAAGATGTTTAAGGATTGGCCTTTGAAAAAACATTGAATGTGGTACTGAGTGGCTTGGATGGCAACACCTGAACTAGAAGGAGCTTCTTATCAGAGGACTTACCGTATTTTCCGGTGTATAAGACGACTTTTTAACTCAGGAAAATCTTCTCAAAAGTCGGGGGTCGTCTTATACACTGGGTGTCATCTTATAGGGCGGGTATATCCCAAACTCTATATTTTAACTGGAAAAGTTGGGGGTCGTCTTATACACCCAGTCGTCTTACACGCTGGAAAATACGGTATGTCTGTGCCACCATTGATGTTTATTTAACATTTCAGAATTGTGTTTTCCCCATCAGTAAAACAGAGAAAAATAATAGTTACTTTGCAGATTAAGAATAAGGGGTAAATTGGGTAAAGTGCACACAATTAGCTTTAATCAGTTAAAAGTTTAATTTTTAGAGAATTAAAAATTTTTTTTTTTAATATTATAGACTACTTTAGAGATGCTTGCTTTCAAGAATAGAGGGGGCATTCTCATTTTTACTCTACTAACACTGAGTATTTTACTTACTCCTTCAAATTTATTCCTCCAAATAATTTTGCAAGGTGAGTTTAAATTCCAGCTCTTGCACTTGCTGGCTGTGTGATCCTCAAAGTTACTTAATTTTTCTATAACTTATTTTCATCTATGAGATGGGGATATAGTGGTATTTACAATACATAGTTGTTGGGAGGATTGTTTGGCACATAGTATGATTTCAGTAAATGGTAGCATTGTTATTATCACTTTCGTTTTATAAATGAGGAACTAGATACAAATTTAGCACCCTGACTAGATTCACTTAAAAGAACCCAAGAATAGGATTCAATCTAGGTTTGTGTAATGCTAAAGCCTTTATTCTATCCTAGTGATTTTCAATCTTATTTATCTCATGACTCACATAAATTACTTACTAATATTCTGTGGCACACCAAAAAAAAATTTGTTTTTGCTGATCTGACAGAAAAAGGTATAATTTTGATTCATTCACGTTGGATGGCTATTGTGTTGGCTGCTGTCATTTTTTATTTGACAATCTAAGGGAAAAGAGGTCAGTGCCCCTGACTAAATCGTTGGGTATTTCATGTTTTAAAAAATTCTTGTGGCACACTGGTTAAAAATCACTGCTCTGTCCTTTTATAAACTACATTTTTATAAATAGCATTTCATTTGTATGGAAATGTATTCTGAAGTGCTGTAGAGTGTTTGGAAATAATTTGTTACTCTTAGGTATTTAAAACTTTCAGTGATGATTAGTATAATCTATACTAATAAAAGGGTAATATGCAAATTGGTCACGATGCCCTCACAGTAACAACCAAATAGCAGGCTGCGTGGGGCAACAAGGCCGGCAGGGGGGTTAAGGAGGGACGACCAAATGACTGACCAGCAGGCTGTGTGGGGCGACCAGGCCGGCAAGGGGGTTAATGAGGGACGACCAAATGACTGACCAGCAGGCTGCATGGGGTGACCAGACCAGCAGGGGATTAGCGAGGGATGACAAAACAACTGACCAGCAGGCTGCCTGGGCGACCAGGCCGGCAGGGGGGTTAGCGAGGGACAACCAAACGACTGACCAGCAGGCTGCGTGGGTGACCAGGCCGGCAGGGGGGTTAGCGAGGAACGACCAAATGACTGACCAGCAGGCTGCGTGGGGTGACCAGGCCGACAGGGGGGGGGCAGTGAGGGGCGACCAGGCTGGCAGAGGGGGGCAGTGAGGGGCAACCAGGCCGGTGGGGGGGGCATTTGGGGGTGACCAGGCCAGCGGGGGGGGGGCAGCTGGGGGTGACCAGGCTGGCAGGGGAGGCAGTGAGGGGTGACCAGGCCAGCAGAGGGGGGCAGTGAGGGGCAACCAGGCCAGCAGGGGGGCACTAAAGGGCGACCAGGCCTGTGGGGGGCAGTTAGGGGCAATCAGGCAGGCAGGCAGGTGAGTAGTTAGGAGCCAGCGGTCCCGGATTGTGAGAGGGATGTCCAACCTCCGGTTTAGGCTCGATCCCTGGGATTGGGCCTAAACCGGAAATCGGACATCCCCCAAGGGGTCCCAGATTGGAGAGGGTGCAGGCTGGGCTGAGGGGACCCCCTCCCCCCTGCATGAATTTTGTGCACTGGGCCTCTAGTAATTTACATAAACTCAGAACTAAATTGGTTTGAAAAAGAACTCTTTGGGCTGGCTTCTCTGTGATCAGACACAATTGAAGAGCAGGTATTCTGGGGTCCTGGTTAGTGGTTTGTAAAAAGAACAATGTGTTTTTTTCCCTTCTAAACAGCTTTTTTGAGGTAAAATTGAGAAACAATAAATGATTCAAATTAATGTTAGTTTGCTAATTTTTTTGCACATTATACACCTGTGAAACCATCACCAGAATTCAGACAGTGAATATATACATCAGCTCCCAAAAGTTTTCTGGTACCCCTTTGTAATATTTTGCTCCTGCTCTCCCTGATTCCCCATCCAAGAAACCATTGGTCTGCTTTCTATAATTATAGTTTAAACAGTGCTTTTGAAGTCAGACCAATCAGGATTCAGATTCCCACTTTGCCGCTGTGTTAGTTCAGAGATTTTGGAGAAGTAATTTCAGCTCTCAGCCTATTTTACTACTCTGTAAAATAGGGATTCTTTTACCTTCCCAAAGGACCATGAGGAAGATAGAAACAATGTATAGAAAAAGCTTATAAGGGTGCCTGACACAAAACAGGCCTCCAATCCCTATAAATCAGTATTGCCAGTCCAGATTTCAGGTGGTGTTCCAGAAGTCAGAGCTCCAAAATGCTTTTTATCACCTAGACCCCATGTCCCCTCCCAGTGAGCTTTTAGTGTTCCTGAAACAGAACCAAGGTTAGGTTTAGGTAGCTTGAGGCACTAAAAGGCTTCTGGTACTCCTTCCCTTCCTACTCCAAACCCAGTGTTCCACGTGCTATTAATTATGAACAGATGTTTCTTCATAAATAAGCAAAGAATGCCATAGATTTTTAAATTCTTTATGCCTATGTTTAAGTCTGGCATTGTGATTAAGCTGCATGAGCAATGAGGTTGTAAGTCAACGTTCTGGGTTTTAGTTTCCATGCTACTTTGGGCAAATAATAAAATCTGAGCCTCAGTTTTCTCACATATAAAATCAGGGAGCTCAGACCACATAATTTGTTGAGAGGATTAAAGGAGAATTTTAAAGATTAATTATATGATGAAGTCATAGTTCATCTGCATCATCCTATGATTGCCTTGTAGCATTAAAACTTGGCAAAAGGTTCAGGTAGCATTTACATTTGATATCTTAGAGGTTTATTTTTATTTATTTATTTAAAATATATTTTTGTTGATTTCAGAGAGGAAGGGAGAGGAAGAGAGAGATAGAAACATCAATGATGAGAGGAAATCATTGATTGGCTGCCTCTTGCATGCCACCTACTGGGGACCGAGCCTGCAACCCCGGCATGTGCCCTTGACTGGAATCGAACCCAGGACCCTTGAGTCCACAGGTCGATGCTCTATCCACTGAGCCAAACCAGCTAGGTCATCTTAGAGGTTTTTTTTTAAAAAGTACATTTCATTAGATTCTACTAATAGGTAGCACAAAAAAGCAAAAACCAAAGGTTAGAAGTAATTAGAATTTAAACTCAGAGAAACTTTAATTCAAATCTTAATTTAGTAGTTGTGTGACCTTGGACAAATTATTTAATTTCTTTGAGCCTTAAAATTCTCACTTGTCAGTAAGGGATATCTAGTCTGCCTCAGAGGGTTGTTGTGAGGATTAGAAATAATGTGTGTGGCACTAACCGGTTTGGCTCAGTGAATAGAGTGTGTGGCACTAACTGGTTTGGCTCTGAGACCCGCAGACTGAAGAGTCCCAGATTTGATTCTGGTCAGGGTGTGTGTGGAAGGCAACCAATTGATATGTCTCTCTCACATCCATGTTTCTCTTTTTGTCTCCCCCTCCCTCCCTTTTCTCTAAAACTTAATGGAAAAATATCCTCAAGTAAGGATTAACAAAACAAAAAGAAAAGAAAAAAAAGGAAATAATGTGTGTACAGCCCAGCTGGTGTGGCTCAGTGGTTGAGCATCGACCTGTGAATCAGGAGGTCACAGTTTGATTCCTGGTCAGGGCACGCCTGTGTTTCAGGCTCAATCCCTGAAGGGGGTGTGCAGGAGGCAGCTGACCAATGATTCTCTCTCAGCATTCATGTTTCTATCTCTCCCTTCCTCTTTGAAATCAATAAACATATTAAAAAAAGGAAGAATGTGTGTACATAGTTGTTATATAGCAGATACCCAGTGATGCTACCTTCCTTCCTTCCATTTCCAAACGTGGCCGATTTGTGGAGTTCAGTGAGCTGTCACTGAAGGGATTACTCTTGCTTTCCCCATTCCATGATGCAGTTTGGTCCAGGATAGCTGTTAGTGTCTCAGATTTCCCATTTAGTCTGAAAATGCAGTTCAAGGTTTATGATGCTAACAGTTATTATAAAGGGATTTTTTTTTTCTACTGGGAGGAGCTAATGCTATGGTTTTGTACTTTTTCATTAGTTCTCATTGGTATAGCTGGAGGTACTTTGGATTGTGGGAGCCAGGGAGTCTCTTCTGTTTGTGGTTGTTTGGGTTGGAAAATTGTCTAATGCTTTCTTTTTGTTGTTGTTAATCCTCATCTGAGAATATTTTTTCCATTGATTCTAGAGAGAGTAGAAGGGAGAAGGGAGGGAGGAGAGAGAGAGGAGAGAGAGAGGAGAGAGAGAGAAACATTGATGTGAAAGGACCACATCAATTGGTTGCCTCCCACATGCCCTGGTCAAGTGGGGAACCTGCAACCCCGGTATGTGCCCTTGGCCAGGAAACTAACCCTCGACCCTTCAGTGCTTGGGCTCATGCTCTAACCATTGCTTTCTTAGTGAATAAAGTGAATTTGTTGAGTTCAGATTCTTCCTCCTGGGTGAGCCCGGGAATGAGCTGCTGCGGGGAGGGGGAGAGAACAAAATAGGAAAATGTGGGCATAACTGGTGAGTTCTGCTTGTGAAGTTGCCCCAGTCTGTGAATTGGGGGCGGTGAAGAAGAGTTGATTCTCTGTTCCCCTCTTCCCCTCCAGAGCTTTTCCAGCCCAGCACAAAGGCAGCCTTAAGATGGAGGTCTGCATTGTAATTTCCTAGAAATTGCTGCTTCTGGTAGCGCTCTTTCAGTTTGCACCTCTTTGCTGCTGTGGATGAAACAATGGGGACAATAAAGCCATTTATGTGATAGCTGTAGCCTCAATGGGATGTTTGTTTTAATAATGGTATAATTTGCAGGGCTCATAAATTGTGATTTTATTCTCATGGAAATAACTGCCCGGTGGTATTTGGATTCTCAGGTCTCCTGTTGTGGATAATTTCACTAACATTCTGGCTGACAATTCCCTTTATTCCAGACTCGTTTTAGATTGTTCTGGCTGGTTGGGTAATTAGCCCAGTGCAGAGCCAATTTTCTTTAGTTTGGGGCTGGCAGGTGGTTACTAGGTAACTAGAGGATCTTCTGAACTGGGAAGAAATTCTGCTTAGGGATTCAAGGCAAAATAGCTGAATTTGGTTTTGATTGTCATCTGGGATTTTTAAAAAGGTTTTGTCTATCCAATGTCAAAATATCTGAATGAAAAAAAAAATTGAAGTCATCCGAATATTTATTTTTCATGGTACCAAACATTCCATTCCATTTGAAAGATCATTTGTTTGAGTTTTAAATTTTCATCCTCATAGTTTTGTTGGCAATATCCACAGAGTGCAAAGAATGATAATAGCTACCTCATGCTAGACATTGCCCTAGGTGTTTTACATACATTGTCTCTAAATCTTAATTGGGACGCTGAGAGGTGGGCATTGTTTCCATTTTCATATGCAGAAACTTAAATTCAGAGAAGTGAGGTAACTATATTAAGGTATCCCAACTAATAAGTGATGGGCAGTTTACCAGACTTAAAGCTCATACTAGATTTTCAGTTATAGTGTAAGACATTCTGAAGATACATTAAAGTTTCTATTATGCTCTTAGATATTACAGCGATTGGCTCAGTAATAAATTATAAATGACTTAGTACTTATCAGATGTATATGTCTGATTGTTCTTTATGTCATCCAGTTTTATATTATAGCAGTAAGGTACATGGAATATTTTGATTATTTTACTGAAGTTAAAGGTGTTCCAGATACACATAGTTTGAGAATCCTTTTAAAAGCACCAAAACATGGTATAGTCACAGGAAATAGCCTCAGACTTGGAGTTTGGGGACTGGGTTTTAAAATACTGCCACTTATTGGGTGATCTTGTATAAAGCTCTTAACTTTCGTTGGCTAACCCTTTTTTGGATAAGCTTCATTTTACTCATCTGCAAAATAGGGATCTGATGCCCACTTTACAAGCATGTTAGGATTAATGTATGTGATAGAGCCTGGTATATGCTTTGTTGCATAGTAGGGGATCAATAAATGTTGATTTTCTTTCTTCTTGACTAACTCTACTAGGATAATTTGATGCTTATTTCATTATTGGTCATAGGATTTATTAAAAGATGGCCAAGTTCCAGTGCCATTATGCTGCATTTCATGTTGAGGTTGTTAAATTGACAAAGTTCATTTTTCTCTAGGAACTTACTGCCTAAACTAGGTACTTTATTTAAGGGACATTAGACAGCTTGTTCATTGTTTACATCCTCATGGTCAAAAGTGAGTGCGTATGTGGAAAGGACATTGGATTTGTGATCATACAAACTTGAAGTTCCAGCTTTCCTGTTTAGTAGCTGGGTTTCTTGGGACAACTGACTTTCTCTGGCTGAGACTTGGGATTGGGATAGTAAGAGCTGATCTTCTCATCTGTGGTGAGGATCAAATGAGATATTGGATGTAAGAATGCCTTTTAAATTGAAAAATTTTCATTTAAAGAGGTGCAGGTGGCTGGCAAGCAGGGGTCTGCTTTCACAGACAGAAACCTTAATTTTATGCAGTCATATCCAGGTTATCTCTCTCCCTGAAAATTGGTTCTGTTTACAGCATTTCAGTAATGCAGATGGTATTTTTCCTAAGTGGAACATCAACCACAATTTTTAATGTGTTTAATTATTGATGTATCTGAATGCTGCAGTGTATTGGCTAAAGATTTTTTTCATGTGAAGAAAGCCTTCTGGTTCTGAATTTTGGTGCTACACCAGTTTTATTCATTTTTCTTTCAGGGGGATGTCGGTTTTTCTTTGCTTCAAGTGATTGTGTTATGCAATTGGATCATTGCCTTCTCTATTGAGTACTGGGGTAGAATAGTTGTACAGGACAATTTAAAAGTCTCCATTTTATTTGATTATAAGAACACTCTTAGGTTTCTTCAACCCCTTTTGTCTTCTGGTACAAAGGTGTTGCAGTGATTAGGTAGGAGTTGGACTGCCATAGACTCCACTCAGAATCAGTCTTGAGTTCCTTTATCATATTAACTTTATTTATAATAATGTTAACCGATAGCTGCAAAATTCTTTTTTTGTAAAGTATTTTATATTATTATTTTTAAAAAACTGATCTGTTTCTTGCACTAAACTGGTAGCTCTTTTGGGGCAGGACCATGTATTTTTTCATCTTTGTATTCATTGTATCAGCACAGAGCTAATGATGATGATACTAGTAAACATTGTGCTGTATGTCAGGGATTGTGCTAAGTGCAATATTTGTTTTAATTCTCATCCCCATTTTATAGGAGAGAAAACTGAGACCCGGCAAAAGTAACCTGCTCAGTCTCACAACTAATGAAGGGATACAGTTGTGATTAGTACCTGTGGAGTCTGACTTCAGAGCCTCCATACTTAACTCTTACACTAACATTTTCTTAGAAACAGCTTGTAAGAATATATAGATACATGTAAAATATATTAGCTATCTTTTTTGAGTCTTAAAACTCTGTGAAGCAGATATTATGTTGTATCCATTTTATAGGTGAGGGGAAGTAAAGTGAACTATTTATACAGGGTCATATATTGTTGAGTGGAAGAATCTGGACTGGTCTGCCAGTCAAATCCCAGGTTTCTTGATCCAACTCCCATGTTTCCTCCCTCTATCATGATTATAGCTATTGGAACAGCTATATGTTTACTTTCTTAGGAATGCACAATAATATTTTTAGATATGGAAAATAGATTCCTTTATGTAGACTAACTGAAGATAAGAGGCAGTCTTAAAAAACAAAAACGCCTGTGTGTCTTTCTTTTTCAAATACCAGGAGCAAAATTCCCTGATAGACTGTGAGGGCTCCTTGACAGTAGATCAGACAACTAAACTTGGGCTGTCTCGCTGAGTCTAGTGTTATTAAAGAGTGATGATGCTAAAATTGCTAGTTTTATATCCTATGCTTCTCTTGTTTGTTTCATACTTGGTCACTATTGGATTATGTTTGACAGTTACAGTAATACTGTAGTGGCATTTAATATAGCTGAACCAATATATGGTAACTGTTTATAACAGAGCCTTCATATGAGAGAGGGATTGCAGTTATACATTTGTAATACTTGAAGTAAATTTTTGGATGTCTGGGTGAACTTAATTGTATTGGACTCTTCGATTGCCTTGTGAACTTTTTTTGTATTTCTGTGAAGAAGCTATAACAGTGACAAATTAGTTTTCCAGGATTTTTTTTTCTTCAAGTATCTATTTTAAATACATTGAAGTGATGCTATATTGTGACTTCTCTTTTTTACATTGAAATGCTGACATTAAAGTAATAGGAGGCTAACTCAGTCGTCTATCATTAGAAGATTTATAAACTTTGGAATTTAGTAGATCTGGAAGAGATCATTATCTGCTTTACTCTCACCCTCTCCAGTATTTCAGGTAAGGAAATCAATTGATTTGTTCACGGTCCTACAGTTTGAAAATGGAGGACTTGGGACTAGACCTAGGTTTCTCTGTTTTGCCACAGCACAGTCTTTTGCTTTTGCAAACTATTTTCTTACTGTGGCAATTTTGAAGCCAGATAGTGACCTAAAGGGGGTGTCACATGGCCAAAGCCACAAGGTAAAGTGCTGTGGCTCATCTGCCCTGCAAATAAACGAGAGAGAGAGAGAGAGAGAGAGAGAGAGAGAGAGAGAGAGAGAGAGAAGAGAAGAGAAGAGGAGGGGAGGGGAGGGGAGGGGAGGGGAGGGGAGGGGAGGGGAGGGGAGAGGAGGGGAGGGGAGGGGAGGGGAGGGGAGGGGAGGGGAGAGGAGGGGAGGGGAGGGGAGGGGAGGGGAGGGGAGGGGAGGGAAGGGAAGAAGGAAGGAAAGTATGGTTTTTCATAGGAGCATCCAAATAGTAAACAGATCAAGGAGCTAGTTTCAGCCTTCTAGCTCCTGCTATCAAGACTTCTTCCAAGACCTTGAGAAGAAGCCAGTTTTGCTTCATTTAGTTTCTAGACAATATATTCAAATGCAGTCACATTACAGCCTATTTGGTTACAGTCATATCATATAGCCTTTTTGGTTTTCCAGGTACATTGCCATACATTATTTTTGTATATAATTCTAGTTTAAAATGTTTGAGAATTTCTAAGCCCCTCTTATATTAGTCTGACATGGTTGTTATGTTTATGTAAATTACCCCTCACCTAGGAATGTCATAATTGATTCTATTGTTCCAGATTGCAGATTTGAGCGTCAGGTAGTAATCTACATATTACTGGATCTTTTAAGAGTTGTTTTAATGGGAAAATTGCATGAAATGAAAAATTAGAATTTTAATCTTGATTAGTTAGCTACAGACCTGGTCCTGGTCTGTCACTTGGCACACATCAATCCAACTCTTTTCTCACTTTACATTTGTGAGTACACATGTGCATATATACACATGAATGTTCCCCTCTCCGATCTTGAAGGTACTACCAATATCTAGTAGATTTTTAGGGCCCTGAAATTGTCTTGCACAGTTTCTTGCTGGTTTTACAAGCTTGGAGGGTAAAAAGAGTACAGGGTAGCTGCCAAAGCAGAGAGACTCAAAACTTCATTGGTTCAAACAAGATAGATGTTTATCTCTTACATAAGTTAAGAGGTAGGTCTGTTTTAACCAGGGTGGGCCGAGATTCTGCTCCATGAAATCATTCAGGGATCCAGATACCTTTTATCTTGTTGCTCTCCCAGGAAGGTATCCTCAGCTGCATGCTCAAAGACAGCTTATTAACACATCCACGTTCTAGTCCATGGGAAGGAAGAAGAGAGAATATAGAGGGCACATAGCTGCCTTAAAGAGTTGGAAGTTGCTTACATCATTTTTCCTAGCATCTCATTCATTATATATACATAGAAACATGGTATACCTAGTTGTAAGTAACACTGAGAAATGTAGTTTCCAGCTGGGTTGTTATGTGCCTCAGTTAAATTTTGGCAGAAAGCAAAGGTAGGAGAGTGTCTGTACCAAAAGGAAGAAAGGAAAAATGGATACTATTAGTAGTCCCTTCAGAGAGTCAATAGGTAGAGAGTGATTAATAATATAGCCCTTTCCCTATCCATTATTCTACTTAATACTCACCACAACCTTTGAGGTAGATGGTATTATAACCATTATGATTTTGAGATATTAAGTGATTGATTTAAAGTCACATGTTTGACTCAAAACTGAACTCATTACCTTCGTCTCTTGTGTTTCTTATCTCAGTGAATGACCACCATTCTTTCAGTCACCAAGCTAGGTATTTGGGATTTCCTTATGTTCCCATAATTCTGCAGTCACTAAGCTATGTAGATATCATCACCTTACATTTCTCAAATCTATGCCTTTTTCTCCATCCCCACAACTGTTTGCCTCAGCTCAGACTCTCAGCATCTCTTGCCCAGACAGTAGCCTCCATTCTTTCCTCTGCTGCCAGGGTCACCTCCAGTGACCTCCGCTTCTCATCCTGACCTGCCAAACCACTTGCAGTTTCTGGGATTCACCATATGCTCTTATACTGCCAAACCTTTACTCATGTTGTTTCTTCTATTTAAATAGTTCTTCTTCTCTATACTTGGCAAACACAGCCTTGTTAAAAAAAAAAAAAATCTAGCACCAACATCACTTCCTCTATAAAGCTGTTGCTCTCTTTTCTAGGTAGAATTGACTGTTTTCTCTTCATGCTTCTCCTGTGTTGATGCCTGTCACTTATTGTACTAATTTGTTATGTCTTCCTTATACTGTCAGCACTTATGGTGCCTGGAAGAGAACAGCTACTCCATATTTGCTTGAATAACTGGAGTATATGACAGACTGGTACTTGAATCTAAATCCCATGTTTTTCTTATCATATCGACTCATTCTATGTGAGTGTGTACATATTTCTCAGAAATTGCTTACCAATACTGCATTTGGAGATCTAACCTTCCTGGAGCTCTTTTATTTGGCATTCAAGAGGAACACTGCTTGAGCCCTGGCTGGTGTGGCTCAGTTGATTGGGTGGGTGTCATAAGTTTGCTGGTTTGATTGGATACCAGGTGGATTCCTGGTAAGGGCACATGCCCGGGTTGCGGGCTCGATCCCTGGTAGGGGGCATGCAGGAGGCAGCTGATAAAGTTTCTTTCTCTTTCTCCCCACCTTCCTCTCCCTTCCTCTCTCTCATAATCAATTTTAAAAAAGAGTAACTTTGCTTGAAAAAGGCTATTTTAAGAAATGGTGCTTTTATGGCATCATTGCCCTGTCATGTGTTTAGAGTCCACATAAACTGTTTAGTTTGTAAGAGTCCATTTCTTTGAAAGGTCATACTTTTACCTTAGAATAGTCAAACTTGTGGGAAAATTTTTTTTCTATTTGGATTTTGGGTGTGTGTGCTTTATTTTTATGCAGGTGTTGCTAAAACCATTGTCTGTAACTTGCAAAATAAATGTTGGATGCCTGACTTTAATTTTTTAAAAAATCCTCACCAGAGGATATTATTTTTTCCATTGATTTTTAGAGAGAGCAGAAGGGAGAGAGGAGGGGGGGGGGAGAGAGAGAGAGAGAGAGAGAGAGAGAGAGAGAGAGAGAGAGAGAGAGAGAGAGAAACATCAACCTGAGAGAGACACATCGATTGGTTGCCTCCTGCACTTGCCCCTACAGGGGCTGGGGAACCTGCAACTGAGGTACGTGCCCTTGCCGGGAATTGAACCCACAACCCTTTGGTCCATGGGCTGAGTTTCTAGCCATTGAGCCAGATCGAGCAGGGCCTGACTCTAATTTTTTAAAAATATATTTTTATTAATTTCAGAGAGGAAGAGAGAGGGAGAGATAGGAAAAGAGAGGGAGAGAGAGATAGAAACATCAGTGATGAGAGAGTCATTGATCGGCTGCCTCCTGCACACCCCCCACTGGAGATCCATCCCCCAACCCACAACCGGGGCATGTGCCCTGACCAGAATGGAAACTTGACCTCCTGGTTCATAGATTGACACTCAACCACTGAGCTACACTGGTGGGCCTGATTTTAATTTTTATCGATTAAATCAAGGGACAAAAGAGGTTTGCTATATGTATACATTTTGGAGGAAAGGTAGGCAAATTAGAAAAAAATGCATCCCCATAAAGATGGTTTTGTTAAAGTTATTTACAAAGTAGATTAAAAAAAGGAATAACTTCAGTTTACAATAGGCATAATTTAGGGAGACATGGTAACATCTTAGTTTTTGAGTGAAAATTCAACTAGGTCATTATTTCTGTTCACTGAAGCTTACTTATTGTGGGCCCAGCGGTCGCCAATCTTTCGGACCTCACGGTCCACCAGTGGGTTCGCGGACCACCGGTTGGCGACCGCTGGTTTAAACCATCTGTTTTGGTGTTAATTCTTTAAAACTCAATTGGTGGATGTTAACATGATAAAGGGTAATAAAGCTTGAAATATGGCAGTCATTTGGTTTGGTTTACTTTTCAACTAATTACATGCAAATTTAAGTGTCTTTGGTAAAAAGGAAAGGGGGTATTAAGGCTGTAGTCAACTATTTTGATCTCAGCTTGAGTCCTGCACACCTGTCACTGGCTTGTGGAAGTTTTCTTCCATAATTAAGAGCTCCTTTCTCACATTATTACTTAATTGGATGCCACAAGAGCCTGATGAAACAGTGGAATCCTCTTAATTGCATACCAGCTCTTAAAACAAATCACCAATGTTTAATGTGGTATTGTTTTTGTAAGCCTTCCCTGGAAACAGTTTTGATCTTCTTCAAATCCAAAAGGAAATGTGCGTTTTGGAGCATTGAGTATTCTGCTCTTTATAAAAGGGGAAGTCATATCATTTACTTGGAAACATCTTTCTGCAAAGAGTTAAAGAACGTAATAACTAATGTTTACGTGATGCTTTATGATTTGATCAAGTGCTTTCCCTTACTTTATGTTAATAACTTCATGTAGAAAGTTGTTATACTCATGTTTCCTATTTTACTGGTGAGAAAACAGGGTCAGGAGAGTGACTTGCCCAAAGTTCCACAATTAGTAAGTGGTGGAGACTCTGCAGACCCCAAACCCTGCCTCCTTTTTGGGTACATCATGCTGTTTCAATGAGCATAAACTGCATGTGTAGAAATGTCATTTGTGGGTGTGTTTGTCCTTTTACTTGTCATATGACATGTGGTCTCATTTAAATATGTTTGAGCTTTTCTCTTTGAGTTTTCAAGCTTTACATATAGTGGAAAGAGGTAGTACTGTGGCAGGTGAAGAAGCTAAAGTACTGGGGAATGACGGATTGTCCAGCTTCATGTTTGGATTATTACTGGATCTAGCTGAAACATCTTTCTGTAGGGTTAGCAGGGTATTGTGGTCCTGCTGCTTGCCGTGAACAAGGTCCTTACAGTGTATTTAAGTGCTGAGTAGTTTGTCTTTTTAAAATATATTTTATTGATTTTTTACAGAGAGGAAGGGAGAGGGATAGTTAGAAACATCAATGAGAGAGAAACATCGATCAGCTGCCTCCTGCACACCCCATACTGGGGATGTGCCCGCAACCAAGGTACATGCCCTTGACTGGAATTGAACCTGGGACCCTTCAGTCCACAGGCCGACACTCTATCCACTGAGCCAAACCAGCTAGGGCTAAGTGCTGAGTAGTTTTGACAGCTGGTCTAAATGAGCTTCTGTGGCAGTCACCTCCATTTAATGCCCCAGTGCCCATTTTCCTCTACTACATTAGGACTTAGTAGTGGAAAAAGCTGTTAAAAAAGAAAAGAAAAAGGAAAGAATATATTTATTGATTTTAGTGAGGAAGGGAGAGGGAGAGAGAGAAACATCAATGATGAAAGAGAATCACTGATTGTCCGCCTCCTGCACACCTCCTACTGGGCATCAAGTCAGCAACCCTGGCATGTGCCCTGACTGGGAATCCAACCGTGACCTCCTGGTTCATAGGTTGACGCTCAACCATTGAGCTACACCAGCTGGGCTGGAAAAAGCTCTTGACAGGGAATCTAGAAACCTTGGTTCTACTGTTGTAGTTGGGTGATTGTCATGATTTTCTGCTTGATTTGTTCTCTTCAGGACTGGGTTTGGTCATTACCACCTCTGTGAAGACTTCCCTTAGTCCCTGTGGTTGGCCTTAGTGCCTTTTTATTTATGGGTGCTGTAACACTTTAACATACCCACTGTTGTAGCACTTATTATTTTTTACTGCAATTATGTTTCTTTCTCATTGGAACTGTACCTCTAAACCCTTTTTCTACCAGACATCTGTACTTGTGAGTAATCATTCTCTCTCATCATTGCTGTTTCTATCTCTCGTTCCTTCTTCCTTACTGTCTGAGAGATAGAAACATCAATGAGAGAGAAACATCGATTAGCTAGCTGCCTCCTGCACGTCCCATACTTGGGATCGAGCCCCCAAACCCGGGCCTGTGCTCTGACTGGGAATTGAACTGGCAACCTTTTGGAGCAGGATGGCGCCCAGCCAACTGAGCCACACCGGTCAGGGCTAGCAGCTACAATTTATTGAATACTTTCTTCAGGCCAGGCATTGTGTAGACATTCTACATAAACTATCTCTTAACCTTACTTAGCTAATAGCACTACCTGTTAGATAGCTATTAGATAAGTAGTATTGTCTTCAGAATTTAGGTTATACAGTTAACAAGTGAGAGAGCTGACCTTGTTGGTTGAATTATGATGGAAAATAAATGTGACTGAGTCTTCCAGAGCATATACAGTTAGTCCTCACTTAACATTGTTGATAGGTTCTGCAACTTTAAGTGAAATGATATGTAATGAAACCAGTTTACTATAGGATAATTGATATAAACAAGAGTGAAATTCACACAGTATCTCAGTACTGTAACAAAACAACTTCAATGAAACAACATTATTCAAGGACCTGCTGTACTAGGAATATTTGAGGGTTCTGGCTTAGGTGAATGATAGAAATGAACATAAAAGTAAATATCTGATAGGAATGAAATCTTGGTCTGGAATTATGTGAAAAGCCACCTGTGAATCTTTTCTTGCCATAGTTTCATTGATTGTACCAATCCATTGCATCAGTATTAAATAATGAAAGATATAGAGAGTAGTGGCTTTAGAAATTCTGGTCACAAGGGTGATGTGTAGTATGGTGATGCCCCATTGAATAGCTCAGTAAATGTTTCTTTTCTGGATCTCTTGTGAATTAATATCTTGCTTAATTAAATATTAATATATATTAATGCTTGGCTGGTGCCAAGGGAATGTTTTGACCAGGTCTGGCAGAACCACCCTGTTAGTAGGAAACCTTTAGTTCTTTATTGGGCTTTAAAGTCAGAAATCAGATTAAGCAAGAAATCAAATGGAAAAAGTCTAGCATTATAGACTTCATTTTAGGATAGAAACCACTTTCACTTTGAAGTAAGATATCTGGATTGTAGCCCTAGCTGATTTGGCTCAGTGGATAGAGTGTCGGCCTGTGGACTGAAGGGTCCTGAGTTTGATACCGGTCAAGGGCACATGCCCGGGTTGCAGGCTCAGTCCCTAGTACGGGGTGTGCAGGAGGCAGCCGATCAATGATTCTCTTCCCATCATTGATGTTTCTATCTCTCTCCCTCTCCTTTCCTTGCTGAAATCAACAACAACAACAACACACACACACACAGTAGGTCCTCGGGTTACATCGGAGATCCGTTCCTACGGTGAATGTAACGCGATTTTTGCTGTAAGTCGGAACCCACCTACATAAGCACCTGCGTCACTCACATGGAGCACATACACAGCAGTAATGAAGTGAAACAGTAAAAACAATGTAAAAGAAAGATAACAATTCCTGACCTTGTGGTAAATAAATAATAAAAAACATAAAGCACATAAGTACATATGTCAAAATGATGGAACTTTTTTTTTTTTAGTAAATAAATGGGAGATGGCGACGTAACCACGAACGACGTACGTTGAATCCGACATAACCCGAGGACTGCCTCTGTGTGTGTGTGTGTGTGTGTGTGTGTGTGTGTGTGTTTATCTAATAAAAGAGTAATATGCAGATTGACGATCACTCCAACACACAATATGGCTGCCCCCATGTGGTCAAAGATCCTGCCCCCATGTGGACACAAGATGGCCACCACAAGATGGCCAGCAGGGGAGGGCAGTTGGGAGGCACCAGGCCTGCAAGGGAGGGCAGTTGAGAGGGACCAGGCCTGCAAAGGAGGGCAGTTGGAGGCGATCAACCCTGCAGGGGAGGGCAGTTAGGGGTGACCAGGCCGGCAGAGGAGGGAAGTTGGGGGCAAACAGGCTGGCAGGGGAGCAGTTAGGCATCAATCAGCCTGGCAGCGGAGTGGTTAGGGGGTGATCAGGATGGCAGGCAGAAGCGGTTAGGGGCAATCAGGAAGGCAGGCAGGCGAGCAGTTGGGAGCCAGCAGTCCTGAATTGTGAGAAGGATGTCCGACAGCCCGTTTAGGCCCGATCCAAGCAGTCGGACATCCCTTGAGGGGTCCCAGATTGGAGAGGGTGCAGGCTGGGCTGAGGGACACCACCCCCCGCCCCCGTGCATGAATTTCGTGCACCGGGCCTCTAGTATGTATGTATACACACACACACACACACATATGTATATATATATATGTATATATGTATATGTATATATATAAATGTTGAGAGTAGTTTAAAAAAAAAGATATCTGAATTGTAGACCAAGGTCTGAATCAGATGATACTGAGGATCTGCTACATGATTTGCACAATGTTGTTTTATATAACCTCCAAAAGAGTCCTTCAGGGTATTATTCTCCCCATTTATAATGAGGGTCAGAGAGATGAAGAGAAGTCATACAGTGGTAAATATTCCCCTGTAATGTTTTAAATCACAATCCTCCCTAAAATTACAGTATTGAACCTCAAGATCAAGAATCATATAGGAGAACATAAATGTATAATCCATGGACACAACAGTGTGGTGAAAGCCAGGAGGGAGGGGCAGGGGCTGGGTAGAGGTGGGCAAATAGGAAAATAGGAGACATCTGTAATAGTGTCAACAATTAAAAATATAAAGCTCATTTTACTTCCCTTAAAAAAAAGAATCATATAGAAGATACTTAAATTATTCAAAAAATTATTGTTCAAAGTGAGTGAAGTGTCATTTTTTAGCCTTTACTTAAATGATACGGATATAACAATAAAATAAATTCAGCAATGGTAGGAGTCTTGATAAAGATGTAGGTTTATGGATTTTTAAGAAAGTGAATGGCTATCCCATTATATGCCATAATTTTAATACACTTATTAGGTATATAGTAGGGTATACCATATTTGTGTGGTCTTTGGTGTATTTATTCCACAAAGGATTTAGGGTAGCTTACAACTGTAACAATAAAATAATAGAAAAAAATTGTTCAGTATTTAATGAGGATAGAATAATATATGTGTCACCCCACTTCCTGTAGGCAAGCTACAAATTGACCTTTTAATTTCCTAGAAACCTAGGACGTAAGGATGACTTAAAAATATTTTTATTAATTTGTAGAGAGAAAGGGAAAGGGAGAGAGAGAGTAACATCAATGTGAGAGTGAAACATCGATCAGCTGCCTCCCGTATGTTCTCTTCCGGGGACCAACCCCAACCTGGGCACGTGTCATAACTGGTAATCAAACTGGCAACCTTTTGGTGTATGGAACGGCGTCCAGCCAACTGAGCCACACCAGCCAGGGCAAGGATGATTTTAAAAGGAGAAAACAAGACAGTTCCGCTAGGAAAACAATTTAACATTTAACTGAGTTTGTCATTCATGCATAGGAAACAGCATGGACATAGCTATATTGTCATAAAACCTGAACCAAATGCTCTTTGTTTACATGTTTTATACCGGTTTAAACAGTGCCTTTCTGTAAGGTCCTGCTTATAGGGGAGATGGATTAAAATGGACAAGCATCAGTTTAAAGTAGTCTTGAGTTAACTTCCCAGAGGTGGGACTTAATCTATACTTCTGTGATTGTAGGAGCTCAGAAGAGGGGGAGACCATTTTTGGCCTGGGTCACCAGGAGAGACTTCCCAGGGGAGGTATAGGTAGGTACATTGGGAGTCCAGCATGTATAGGTATTCTCCACTTTTCAAAAGTTTGCATAACTCCATTTCACTTTATGAAGGACCTGTAATAGTACTCTTTTGCTAAATGAAATAAATCCAGATTTCTTTTGGATTTTTACTTTGATGAAAAGCGAAAAGCAAAAATAGTGTTCAGTGTTTGTTTTTCAGCAAGCTGTTACAGAGGCAGCTCAAACCCGAGCAGCAAGAGTGGCACTGCCAAGCTCCTTTGCCTGGAACGACACTCAGTATGCCAGCATCAAGCTGCCATAGCTTTTGAACTGTGTCTATGAGCATCTGTACTTTATTTTTGGCATCTGTTAGCAAGATGTGTGCTAAGGTATCAGAAAAACCTAAGAGAGCTCATAAGGGTGTTGTTAATGTTTAGCATAAAACTGGACATAACTAAGCATTTTGAAGTGGTGAACGAAATCCAGGGTCTGGGAATGCTCAAAAAATTGTTCATGTAAATTAATGGTAATGGTTTCTTCACTTTACGCCATTTTGGCTTATGAAAGATTTTATAGGAATGCTCTACTTTTGGGTAGTGGGGGAAACCCGTAGGACCATTTGGCTGGAATCGGGACTTCGTTAGGAGGCCAGACCATCCAAACAGATTATAGGCATCCAGAGACTCCTGTTGCAGGATAGATTTCAGTTTCTTCCTCCTTCCCGGGGACTCAGAGACCCCTCATTTCTCTATACCAGTTACACTTCTGCCAAGACTGTCCTTTGTGGTCTGGTTTAATCCCTTTTTTCAGGATGGATATATTCTAAGGGAGCTACTTTTCCTTCTATTATATGTTCAAACATACTTGCTCTTCTTTCAGTGTGTTTTTTCTTCCCATAAATGACTTTTTTCCAACACACACGTTTCTGCATCATTCAGGCTCTTTTGTTTATTTTTTTGCTGTAAAAAGGAGAGCCGGTGATACATTTCTGAGCTTTTGATATATTTGTTATGGTGAAAAATGTGCTTTGGCATGTAGAAGCAATAATGGACTTTATAAGTATGTTAATAATAAATTAATAAGTTAAAATAATTTTTAAACCTCGCCTGAGGTCATGCTTATTGATGTTAGAGAGAGAGGGACCGGGGAGAGAGAGAGGCAGAGGCAGAAATATTGATGTGAGAGAGAAACATCGATTGGTTGCCTTCCTGTGTGCGCCATGACTGGGCACCAAACTGGCAACCTAGGTATGTGCCCTGACTGGAAATCAAACCGGCAACCTTTTTGGTGTATGCTCCAGCCGGCCAGGGCAAAAGTATCTTGATTTTTAAAGTGGATAAGCCAGGGATATCAAAAGTGAAAAAAATTAGGTTTTATACAATATATAATTTTTAAAAGAATAACATTCCATTACAAAATGGTATCTGGCATTGTAGATATGTAATAAGCGTTTGTTGATTGCATTGCTTTTTAAAAAACTTTATTTTGGAATAATTATAACAGGAAGTTGCAAAAAAATAGACTGACTGTGTATCTTTTCAACTTGCCCCAGTGGTAACATTTTATATAATGTAGAAAAATAGCAAAACCAGGTAATTGACATTGGTATAATATATTCACTATACTATAGACTTTATTCATTTTCACTATTGTTTTACATGCATACATTCCTTTGTGTGAGTGTATAGTTCTATGCCATTTTATCCCATGTATAGATTTGTGTCATGGCTCCACAAGCAAGATACAGACCTGTTCCATCACCACAAAGGTACCTTTGTACTACCCACCCCCCTATATATTTATACACACACCGCCCTCTCTCTCAATCTGCTCTTCTCACTGTCCCCTGGCAATCACTAACATGTTCTTCATCTGTATAGTTTTGCCACTGTGAGAATGATATATAAGTGGAATCATATAGCATATAACCTTTTTTAAAAAAAATATTTTTATTGATTTCAGAGAAGGGAGAGGGAGAGAGAGAGAGAAACATCAATGATGAGAGAGAATCATTGATCGGCTGCCTCCCGCATGCCCCCCACTGGGGATCGAGCCCGCAACCTGGGCATGTGCCCTTGACCGGAATCGAACCTGGGACACTTCAGTCCGCAGGCAGATGCTCTATCCACTGAGCCAAACCAGTTAGGGCTAGTGTATAACCTCTTTGAGATTGACTTCACTAAGCATAATTCCACCCAGCCAGCATGGCTCAATGATTGAGCATCGATCTATGAACCAGGAGGTTACGGTTCGGTTCCCCAGTGTGGGGCATGCAAGAGGCAGCCAATCAATGAGTGATTCTCTCTCATCATTGATGTTTCTATCTCTCCCTCTCCCTTCCTCTCTGAAATAAAAAAAAATAAAAAAGCATAATCCCCTTGAGATTCATCCAGATTGTTGCATATATCAATATTTTTTTCTCTTTTTTGCTGAATAGAATTCCATTATAAGGATGTATCAGTGTTTATGTAACCATTCACCTGTTGAAGGACATTTGGGTTGTTTCCAGTTTTTACTTACAAATAAAGCTGTTTATGAGCATTTCATAACATGTCCACTGAATTTATCAACATGAAGGTCATTCATAACTTCAGTGAAATATGATAAAGTGATTAGTGGGGATTGTTCAGCTGATATCTGTTTCATTGAAAAATAGAATGTTAATCTGAAAGGGATATTATCATCTGTTTTAGTGGATTAGAATTTTTTTTAAAGCACTGGAACTTTTCCTACCAAATGTTACATGAGGTTTCATACAAAGAGATCAAATCGGAGCTGCTCTGTGAAGTGGGGCGTATAACACTACTCCTTCTTATCTCCCTTCTGTTTACTTCTGGTCCTTTAGATATCCCTCAGTTCTCTGAAGACCATTTTGAAAACACTGATCTATGCGGTTTCTTGTTACTGAAGGGGAATCTGAGGGTTGAGGAGAGGTGGTCCCTTAGCAAAGCATGCATAGCAGGCTTTAAGTTTAGAACTAGTATTAGTATAGTACTATGACTAACACTGATATCTCTAGATCCGTGCTCGGCAAACTGTGGCTTGCGAGCCACATGCGGCTCTTTGGCCCCTTGAGTGTGGCTCTTCCACAAAATACCACGGCCTGGGCGAGTCTATTTTGAAGAAGTGGCGTTAGAAGAAGTTTAAGTTAAAAAAATTTGGCTCTCAAACGAAATTTCAATCGTTGTACTGTTGATATTTGGCTCTGTTGACTAATGAGTTTGCCAACCACTGCTCTAGATCATCTTCCTGAGTGCTCTCCACAGCTTGACTCTATGTAATGCCCTCTCTTCCCCAGAACAGCAGTTCTGACCCCTTGAGTCTTCAGGGTCCCTTTGACATGAAAGAAACATACTAAGGAGGGGCCTGGAGGCACTCTGCTTCCTTCATTGTTTCATGTTAATATCCTAGAAGTGATGGGCACTGTGGTGGTTGTGTGTTTTCCAATTTTCATCCCACCTTAAGGAATTAGTTTAAGTTAAATATTGTGGTAATTCCATGCCCCATGCCAGTTAATGAATTAGGAATGGATATGTGCCCAAAGTCTAGCCAGTGAGACATGACAGGAATGCTACCGGAGGCTTTTGACAAAGGTTCTTGGCTCCAAAACAAAACAAGACAAAACAAAACAAAAAACAAGAAAGGTAGCCTCTTTTTCTAATGGATAGTTTTTGCTACTTATTCATTTACTTAGACCCGTGGTCGGCAAACTGTGGCTCGCGAGCCACATGCGGCTCTTTGGCCCCTTGAGTGTGGCTCTTCCACAAAATACCACGGCCTGGGCGAGTCTATTTTGAAGAAGTGGCGTTAGAAGAAGTTTAAGTTTAAAAAATTTGGCTCTCAAAAGAAATTTCAATTGTTGTACTGTTGATATTTGGCTCTGTTGACTAATGAGTTTGCCGACCACTGACTTAGACTAAACTGAGCCTGTTTGGTTAAATGGAGATACTAACACCTGTCTCTGAGTTGTAAGGATTATATGATTTAACTAGAGGCCTGGTGCACAGATTCGTGCACCAGTGGGGTCCCCTGGCTCTCCGACATCCCCCAAGGGGTCCCGGATTGCGAGAGGGCATAGGCAAGGCTGAGGAACCCCACCAGTGCACGATCGGGGCTGGGGAGGGATGTGGGAGGTTGGCCAGCTGGGAAGGGACCGCGGGGGACTGCGGGAGCACTCCAGGGCGTCTAGCCCGACTCACTCAGTCCTGATTAACCGGACCCCAGCAGCAAGCTAACCTATCGGTCGGAGCATCTGCCCCCTGGTGATCGGTGCACGTCATAGTGACTGGTTGACCGGTCTACTGTCTGCCCCCTGGTGGTCAGTGCACGTCAAGCGAGCGGTTGAGTGGCCTTAGCATATTATTAGCATATTACGCTTTGATTGGTTGAACGGCTGACCAAACAACCGGACACTTAGCATATTAGGCTTTTATTATATAGGATATTTGGAAATGTCTGAGAACTGTGCAGATGTTATTAGTTCATTCATTGAATAGTTGATGTCACTCAGCAAAGTTAGGTAAAGGAGCAGTGGAGTTGGTGATTCTGGGAGTGGTACAGATGGGAGTGGGAGAGGTTGAGGGAAAATTGGTTAGAAGGACAGGGTTGGTAATGATTTCTAGGGATTGTCTGCCGGAGGAAAGAGAGCAAAGGCTGTGTCCAGGAGGACACTCCATTTGCACTAAGGTATTACTGCTGCTTAATCAATGAAGCATTGTTAAGCAGCAGTAATACCTTAGTGCAAATGGAGTGTCCTCCTGGAAGAAACATTGTTACAAATGTTTTAAGTGTCTATGTTAGAGGTGAAGAACTTCTGGCACATAAGACCTGTGAAATCATTTGGTCTGGCCCTGCCAAGGCATTAAGGGTGAGTTAATTAAATGTTTGACCTGATATGGCAGGCTAATTTTTAAGTTGATAATTTTGTATGGCCTGCAAATGATGTTATAAATATCCAAATGGCCCTTGGCATAAAAAAGGTTCCCCAATCCTGGTATGTCCTGCTTGGTCAATTTGGGTCTGAAAGGCCTCTGGTGAGCCACTTCTTTTTCTTCCTGCAGGGGCTTAATGTCCAGAGCATCCCCATTTCTGGCCATTAGGTATTGCTTAGAAAGGTATTTGGTAATGACTCAGTTTAGGTACTCCAAGCTGATAACCTCTGTCGCAGAGCTGGAGGGAAGGGCAAATCAAGGCCCCAGTATTAGCATAGAGAGAGGTAGTTGGTTGGGGAAGAAGAAGCTAAGCAAGTTGTTTTGAGATAATTGATGACTCCATGAGGTTTTTGGAATCAGATGTACCTAGGTTCAAATTTCAACTGTGCTATTTATATCTGTATCAACCTAGATAAGTTAGTATGAAAGTAGAATTATATATAACATTTACCTTTCAAGATTACTGTTATTATTAAAGACTAGAGGCCTGGTCCACAAATTCATGCACGGGTGGGATCTGTGCATGCGGGAGGGGCTGCAGCCAGCTAGGGGGAGGGGCTGTGGGCTGTTGGCCAGCCAATCCCACCCCCTGGTTAAACTCCCGGTCGAGGGGACAATTTGCATATTAGCCTTTTATTATATAGGATAATATTTATAAAGCTCCAACCATAGTGCTCTACACATATTAGGTGTTCAAGTAAATTATAGTTGTTTTGCTGTTACTAGCAATAATGAGACAAAATCAGACTGTGCTTTCATAACACATCTTTCAGATTACCCATGGATTTGCTTGTTTGTTACCCTTTGGGGATTCTACACTTAGTATTTTTTAAAATATGTTTTTATTGATTTCAGAGAATGGAAGGGAGAGGGAGAGAGAGATAGAAACATCGATGAGAAAGAAACATGGATTGGCTGCCTTCTGCACATCCCATACTGAGGATTGAGCCTGTAACCTGGGCATATACTGGGAATCAAACTGGTGACCTCCTGGTGCAGGGGTTGACACTCAACCAACTGAAACACACCTGCTGGGCAGCATTTTTTTTAATTGGGATTCAACTACATGCAAAATTACTAAATTGGATGTGGATGGAGATGGCAGTTGAAAGGAGGGAGAAAGCAGACATTGCTATCTGCCTTTGGCTCTAAGGTCCTAAGGATTGGCCTTAGTCTTCAGAGTGACACTCTTACTTCTTTGTCCCTTTTTCCATTTCTTTTGTTTTATCCATTGCTTTCTTTCTAGGTAACTTTTTTTGTGTGCTTAAAAAAATAGTGGTAAGTAAACAAATATAAAAATTACCATTTTAGCTATTTTACAGTGTACAGTACAGTGGCATTAAGTACATTCACATTGTTGTGCCACCATCCCACCAACCACCACCAGAACTTTTTTCATGTTGTACACCTGAAACTACGTATTCATTAAACAACAACTCCCAATTTCCTTCTCCGTCAAGCCCCCAGTTACCACTATTCTATTTGTCATTATGAATTTGACTACTCTAAGTATGTCAGATGAGTAGAATCATACAGTATTTGTCCTTTTATGACTGACTTATTTTACTTAGCACAATATCTTCACAGTTTATTCATATTGTGCCATGTATCAGAGTTTCCTTTTTTAAGGCTGAATAATACTTCATTGTACATATATACCACATTTTTTGTATTTATTCATTCATCTGTTGGTGAATGGTTGGATTGCTTTCTACCTTCTGGTGATTGTAAATTCCCCATTGCTTTTTTTTTTTTTATGGAGAAATCCATTGCATGTTTTTATTTTTATTGATTTCAGAGAGGGAGAGAGAGATAGAAACATCAATGATAAGAGAGAATCGTTGATCAACTACCATCTGCACGCCCCCTACGGGGGATCGAGCCTGCAACCCAGGCATGTGCCCTTGCTCGGAATCGAACCTGGGACCCTTCAGGTCTGATGCTCTATCCACTGAGCCAAAATAGCTAAGGCTCCGTTGCTTTTTAATATAACATCAAGACCCCTCTCTTTTTCTTTTTCTTCATAAATATCTGTAGAGCAGCTTCTTTGTGCTCACTATTTTTAGTATTGGAGACATCACAGTGACCAAACAAATGGGATTTTTTGGAGATCACATTCTGGTGATGAGAATGGAAGCCTTGTCAGGGACTAGCTTCCCTGATTTGCAGAGTTTGTGTCAGGCCAGGTGTCAGTAGTGTGCTACTGTTTTGGATGCCGCTGCCCTTAGATCCATTTGCCTTTGTGTCAACTTTGACACCTTCTCTCAGAGGTCTTTTATGAGCCCCCAGGCTGGATTGGCTGCTCCTTCTCTGTGCTAACCACCTACACTTTTCTTTTCCATAATGCTGCTAGAGTGAGCTGCTTCTCCTCTGGTGCCCTTATTGATTGATTCATTGCAGCTGCTTGGCTAACAGTACATGAGGCATTCAGGTCCTCGGGGACAGGCCCTGATGACTTACTTCTGCAACCACAGCTTTCTCCACTGCTTGCACTTTGTACTTTAGCAACATGAAATGAATGTCATTTCCTCAGACATGTCAAATTGTTTGTATTTTCAGGGCTGTCCCTTTTTCTTAGAATGCCCTTCTCCCCTTTCTCCAGGTTCATGCCTTTCTCTTTGAAATCAGTCATCTTCCATGAAACCGTCCCTGACGTCTCTAGACTATTTTGTCACATTCTTGTGCTGCCTTCCTTCATGATCTTTATCACACTGTATGGTAATTGACAGGTTCCATACTCTCAGGGAACTCACAGACTTTAGCACTAGGTTTCTGTCATCTTCTTCACTCATTGAACTTGGCTTTGCTGCTGACAGACATTCTGTAATGAAAGTGACCTCCTGGGAATCTGATTGGATTTCCTCCTTATTGCTTTTTCTTTGTGTTTCACCCTTGTAGTTGTGTCAGTTCTCACTAAGATTAACATAATCCTTTTGTATAAAGATAATATGCCTTTTATATTCTGTAACCCCCACTTTACCTTTCATATTTGACCCTCTTACTGTCCTCTGTCCTTATTTGTTCATAGCTTTATCCTCTTGTTAGTTTCAGATTTAATTGCTTCCTCTATATTCAGGCTAAATAAAATCAGAGCTTTGCTTCTTTCTCAAAGAGACACTGACTTTCTCCTTATTTGGTCACTTTCCTTTTTCACCTTTCCATCAGTCATTAGTAGTACTTTCTGACTCAGAGGTCTCTTCTTGCAATCACAGAGATTTGGAAAAACTTGACCAATCTCACAGTTAATGTTTAGAATATGGAGATAGAGCAAGCCCCAGCAGAAAAAAATCTAGAACTAGTTTCTGAAAGACCAAAGAGGATTCTAGTTCCTGTCCTACCTAAGTGATCTTAATCTTTAATCTCTCTGGGACTCTGCTTCTTATCTGTAAAACAGGCTTTCAAGAATACTTCAACTTACAACACAGGCTTGATAGAATACATCAATTCACAAAACAATACATTCTTATTGCATGGCTACTATGGGAAGATTGTGTGATAAATTCAGAGAGGTATTCCTCTTTTCACAGACCTATGATGTCTTCAGTTCATTCACTCAACCATTCATCCATTATTCAACTGGTTAACAGATATTTATGGAGGTTTTATGCTAAGTATTAGATGGGAGGAATATGGCAAATAAATTGTAATTCAGTGTGAAACATGCTATGATATTGGCATGAAATAGTAACAGCAATAGCAACTAAAGTTGATTGCCTGCCATGCCAGGCACTGTTCTAAATCCTTAACCTATATTGCTTCATTTAATCCTCACAATAAACTTTTAAGGCTTTTGCTACATGGTGCATAATTACTGTTATATAAACAAGTGAGGTACACAGGAGAGTATAAAACTAGTTACCATTTATTGAATGCCCACATAAGTCAGATGTTTTATATATATTTTATATACATTTTCTTTCATCCTCACCACAACTCTGCAAGGTTAGGTATTATTTTACACAAGAAGAAATAGTCTCAGGGAGGTTTAAGCAATGTGTTAAGTTCTAGGTTAGGTATTATAATTTTGCACATGAAGAAATAGTCTCAGGAAGGTTAAGCAATATGTTAAATTCATACAGTTTGTAAGAGGTAGAGTTGGAATTGAATCCAGTTTTAGTCCAATTCCAAAGCCTTGGCTTTTCAGATTTTGTTGGTACAAGGCAGGAGGGTAGGTAAAACTCTCTAGGCTAAGGAACTATGGGATCAGTGACATCAGAGTCCATTGCCTTTAAGAGAATAAGAGGTAAAACTGAAAGATACTTTCTTAAAATTGTGAGATTGCTCATTCCATGTCCCTGTATGTCCCCTCCTCTCTAGGACAGACTACAGCGGTTGCCAGCCAGTGGTTTGCAGATCACTGGTGGTCCGTGAGGTCTGAAAGGTTGGCCACAGCTAGAAATTCTCTCATACAAGCTTAAGTATGTAGGTACTTCCTAAGTATTATACTTGAGACTCTTGCTATTGATGACACATGGCAGTTCTGAATGCTTTAGACAAGTGCCTAATAACTGAAAATGCTGTATTCATTCAGGACAGCTGCACCATGCAACCAGATGGGTTTTAAAACTGGCATGTTCATATAAAAAAAAAGCTAATTAAAAAATGTCAATTTGCAATCTGATGTTGCCATGTTAGGATATTCTAATTTCCCCCCCCTCTAATAAGAAATAGGAAGTGTTTCATTAAACTCCTGCTCAATTGTTACACTTGTTGCACACTGCACAGATGTGCTCAGCTGGCTGAAATGTTTTCAAAATTATGTGCAGTGGAAAAGAGAAAAATGTGCAGTTTTAGTTTGAAGTCCAGAATGGCTATTGAATTAGAGTGCAGTGTAATTTTTTAGGGCTTATGTAATAGACTTTAACAGTTGCTTTTGTAGTTGTGCTATATAATTAAATCATGGTGTTAGAGCTTTTACTAGTAGAGGCATAGACTAATGGAGAGAGACCCATTTAAAATAGGTTGTGTTTAAAACTATTTGCATCAGATGGGCGCTGTCTCATCACTTTTTTTAATTGTGGTAAAATATACTGTCTTTTTACTTTGTGTAGCAACTTCCTGACTGATCTCCCTGTTCCTGTCTCACCTCCTCCAGATTATCCTTCCTACTGATTCTCTGTGAGCATTGTTAAATATATATTGCACTCCTTTTTCCTGCTTTAAAACTTTCAGAGGTTCCTATAGTGTTGAGGATAAAATGCAAACCCCTTAGTTTAGGTTACAAAGTTTTTTTTTTATGATTTGGCCTCTGCCTGCCTCATTAGTCTCAAATCTTACTTCTTTCTCCTGTTGTTCCAGTCAGACTGAACTATTTGACATTTACTGTCCAGGTGACATTTCTGTACCTTCATAAATGCCATTGTTTCTATTTGTGACAGCCTCCCACCCTTTCGTCATCTCCCAACCTCTTAATTACCCTTTAAGACGGGTGGGGAACGTCCGGTCCTCTGGGCTGTATAAGGCCCACAAAATCATTTTGGCCTGGCCCTGCCAAGGCATTAGGGGTGAAAATTAAATGTTTGACCAAATATAGCAGGTTAATTTTTAAGTTGATAATTTTGTATGGTCTGCGAATGATGTTATAAATATCCAAGTGGCCCTTGGCAGAAAAAAGGTTCCCCACTCCTGCTTTAAGATACAGCTTGGGCTTATTTCTGATCAACCTCCCTGTGGTTCCACCCCCTATCGCCCCCACCACATTTTACCACTGGGTTCTGAGCCTCTCTTTGTGCTCTTCATAGTTCCCCTTATCATAGAACACTTACAGCTTTGTGTTATTCCAATTGATGTTTCTATCTGCCACTAGAATTTATTTATTTCTCTTTAGTTCCTAACCCTTAATAGGTCCTCAGAAAATGTGTGCCAAATTACTATATTTTTTTTATGTAAAGAGCATACTGAGGATATATTAATTTATGGAGTCCCAAAAAGTGTGGTAAATTTCTAACAGTTTTTATTTTAGCCGAGTTGTTTGCTCCAATATTTGAAAAAAAGTTCCTTTTAGAATCACCTGAAGTTTAGTTACGTGCTAAACCTGAAAAAGAAATGTCTCCATAATAGTGGAGATTTGTTTTGAGGAGAGGGGCCAAGCAAAGGCTTTCTGAGTATCTCTAACTATTGTAGTTCCTACCTCTTTCCACAAGTTGGGATGAAGGTAGATTAGTATGCTGATTCTAGCTTATAAGGGACATTGAATATATGGAGTAGAGGCCCTGGTGGTGTGTGGTAACAAGAAAAATAGAACAAGCTCTCTGGTACCCAGTGTCATTCCTAAGAGACATTTACTGGTGATTTACTAAGTGTTGAGGTAAAGAAATAAATTAGGCATAGCTCCTGCAGACTGCCTGCTAGACAGACTGTTTGTGCCTAAGGGACAATACACAACTTACACAGCACTGTCCAGTATAGACCTTTCAGATAGAAATGTTCTATATCTGTGCTGTCCAATATGGTAGTCACCAGCCACATGTGGCTTTTGAGTGCTTGAAATGTGGCTAGTGAGACTGAGAAACTGAAATTTAAATTTTATTTAGATTTAATTAACATAAATTTGAATTTCAGTAGCTACATGTATCTAGTGGCTACTGTACAGGAAAGCACAGATCTAGAGGGGCAAATCAATAGGGAGACAGACATGTTAATACGGAAGTATAATTAAGTGTAGCAGGTGCTATGATAGAAATATATCTAGGGTTCTATCTAGAATTGGGTCAGATATATCTGGGGCAAAGTGGAACCCAGAATAAGTAGATTAGTTAGTCCTGGAAGTGCGGGAAAATGATTTAAAAAAGTGTCATAGCCCTAACCGGTTTGGCTCAGTGGATAGAGCGTCAGCTGCGGACTGAAGGGTCCCGGGTTCGATTCCAGTCAAGGGCATGTACCTCGGTTGTGGGCACATCCCCAGTAAGGGGTGTGCAGGAGGCAGCTGATTGATGTTTCTCATCGATGTTTTAACTCTCTATCCCTCTCCCTTCCTCTCTGTTAAAAAAAAATCAATAAAATATATTTTTTAAAAAAGTGTCATAGCTTTATGAGTCTTAAAAGAAGAGTGGAAGCTCAGCCGATGTGGTTCAGTGGTTGAGTGTTGACCCATGAACCAGGAGGTCACAGTTCGATTCCCGGTCCGGGCACATGCTAGGGTTTCTGGCTCAATCCCCAGTAGGGGGCGTGCAGGAGGCAGCTGATCAATGATTCTGTCGGTTGTCACATAATGTTAGCTTAAAGAGTTATCACTGCCTTAAAGCATTTCTAGGTTACCAGTTTTCTAAGAATCAAGATATAATAAAACATAATTACTCCTAATACCTCACTGTATACAATATAGTCTTTTGTGTGTGTTTTAATTTTTCATTGATTTTAGAGAGGAAGGGAGAGGGAGAGAGAGAGAAACATCAATGATGATAGATAATCATTGATCAGCTGCCTCCCACATGCCCCACACTGGGAATCGAGCCTGCAACCTGGACATGTGCCCTGACCAGGAATTGAACCGGGACCTCCTGGTTCATAGGTCGATGCTCAACCACTAACCACGCAGGCCGGGCTACACAATATAGACTTATCTTTGATTCAGAAAGAAACCTAGGAATTAATAAATGTTTCTTGTTATTAGAGCACTTACTGAGGTAAGCAGTTAAACATGAGCAAAGCAAGGATGATGGGCTGGCCAGGTACAGCAGGTCAGCAGGGCAGATAGCTCTGGGTGCCTAGCAATGGGCAAACCTGGGAAAACAAGGACCTTGCCCCAGGGTAACCTTTCCTTCCCTACCCCTTGACCTTTCATATCGCTAGTCATGCGGTTCAGACCCTTCCCTGACCTTTTCTTCCTGGCAGGTTGCTAGTCATGCAAGTTAGACCCCCTTGAAGGGGGAAAGAGCACGGGGGCCCGGAGAACAGCCCTTAAGCATTAAACCCCCAGGGCAGTGAGGTTCTGGTCTGCATCAAATGCCTTTAGGCCTCAGTTGCGTTTCAGTTCCAGGCCCAGGTAAGCAGTAAAACCAGACAAGCCAGACCATGACTGACATCAGGACCAATTGCATTAACTAATGATTTCCTGCCCTCATGCCCACCAATCAGTAGAGACCATGACCCTGAAAGGACACACCTGGAAAGCTGATGAGTATTCAATTGGGATCCTCTCCTGAGACCTTAAGATAAATAACCCTCAAGACCAGCACCCACCCTGCACCTTTCTCCACCCTGTTCGCTCAGGCGTCTTTTCCTTGCCTCTCTTTCTGCTAAGCTTCAAGGGCTCCTCTTTTGCTTCTGTAAATTGTTTCCTGAGCCCATTTCTTCTATGGATCACTATTTTTACCTCTGTGACTTTCTAAATAAACTTTATCTTATAGTTTGAGTCTAGGCCAGTGGTTCTCAACCTTTTTAATGCCGTGACCCTTTAATACAGTTCCTCATGTGGTGACCTCCAACCATAAAACTAATTTCATTGCTACTTCATAACTGTAATTTTGCTGTCATGAATCGTAATGTAAATATCTGTGTTTTCCGATGGTCTTAGGCTCTACAGCAGCGGTTCTCAACCTGTGGGTCATGACCCACAGGTTGAGAACCGCTAGCAGGGTCGCCTAAGACCATCGGAAAACACAGATATTTACATTACGATTCATGACAGCAAAATTACAGTTATGAAGTAGCAATGAAATTAGTTTTATGGTTGGGGTCACCACAACATGAAGAACTGTATTAAAGGGTCGTGGCATTAAAAAGGTTGAGAACCATTGGCTAGGCTCTGAATTCTCTTAGTCAGAACTCAAGTACCGAGGTTGCTGAACCCAGGTCTGGTCTGACTCCACTGGTCTAACACCTGCTGCTGTTTTTTTCCCACCAACGTTACTATATATGTTCTTGGTTTTTTAAAATTGATTTTAGAGGGGAAGGGAGAGAGAGATAGAAACAACAATGAGAGAGAGACATTGATCGGTTGCCTCCTGCATACCCCCAACTGGGGATCGAGTCCATAACAGGCATGTGCCCTGACCAGGAATTGAACCTATGAACTCTTGGTTCATGGGTTGACTCTCAACCACTGAGATATACCGGCTGGGCAACATTACTATATAAAATTGTTGAGAAGGCTGGTAAGTTGATAATCCCTTTTAAAAATATAATAATGATATATATTAGTTGGCACTTGAATTTTAAAATGGAATAATGTTCAATTTTTGAATGAACAAGCAGCACTTACTAGATATAGGCTAATTTTCTAGCCACTGGCAATAGAGTAACATAAGGGTGTTATGAGATCCACTGGTGGAAGAGCATACCATGCCTTGTATTAAGCTGTATGTGGACTTAAGTCCCTACAAAAACAACAACATGCTATCATTGAATGTAGAATGAGTGCTATGGATATGATTACTGTAAGTCAGGAAGGGAAATGAACACTACTCTGGGACAGTTATCATAGAGTTTGTAAAATGGATGACCTTATCTGTCCCAGGAGAGGTGGATAGAACTTAAGTAAACCAAATTTTTGTAGTAATGAATCTTGTGGGAACTGTGGCAACTAGAGATGCTGAAGTAGGATTGCAGAATATATTTAAGGGGCAGCGGGTTCATGCTTGGCAGGGACTTAGAGTTCTTGAAAAGAAAGGCAAGAGCCAGTTTGCAAAAGAGCCTTAGATATGAATTAAGGTGTATAGACTTTATTCTGAAGGTAGTGGGAGCTGTATAAAAGTTTTATTTGGGATTTGCTATCATCTTTTTTCAGAAGCAGTTGTAGGTAATCCATTGGGGAGATGGCCTGCAGATACAGTATGCTTTTGTGTGTATGGTATTTATGAAAAGTTATGGATTGCATGATGGGTGATGATAAGAGCACTCTTGTGTAGTGCTGGTACATGGTGGAAGAGATGGAGGAACTCTTTCCAATCTGATTTTACTAATTTACCCATTACTTATATATTCAACAAATATGAGTGCCTGTCTGTGCCATGTTCTGCGCCCTGGGGATCTAGATGAAAGTCATAGTTTGCAGCCCTCAAGAAGCTCATAATTTGACTTTTGTCTGCTGTGAGTTCTTGTTTGATAAATCAGGGGCATCCAATTCATCTTGGGGAATATGGATGAGGGCTCAGGCAGGTGGTGCCGACCATCCATTTTAGACATCCTTTAGTTTCTGCCATGTGGTTGTGATTTCTTTTCTCCCTAGTAGATGCTATTTTCTCCCCTCACTTTTCCAGCCAGAGAATTCTTGTTTGCCCTGCAGCCTGGCTAGAACACTGTGGCTATTTCTATTTCTATTACTCTGTTAATTAGGTTAATTATGGCTTAAAAAATTCCACCTGTATATGTGTGCTTGTCTGAGAGAGAATAGAGGAGAGGAAGTAGACTCGGCAAGTCTCTGAGCAAAAACAGCTCTGCTGCAAACATCCCAACTGCTAGCTGAGTCAAAAGTGCTCCTGAGATACCCCAGGATCATCACACATTATGAGAGCTAATAGTTATAAGATAGCTAAGAAAAAAATGAAGTGTCAACTTGAAATGGAATAAGCCAACAAACCAGGCAGTTCAAGTGTGAAGGAAGAAAGGGAAAGACTAATGTTTATTGAGGAGCAGACACTGATCTGATGATTTGCATATAGTACTTCCTACATTGACCCTTGAAGATGGACAATATTATTTCCATTTTGCAGAGGAGGAAACTGAGGCTCAGAGAAGGTGAGATAGAAGGTCTGAGTTTGAATCCTGGCTCCTCTACTTTTTTTTCTCCTTTGCTTTTTTAGTTGTGAAGTCTTTGCAAGTTATTTTAACTATGATTTCCACTGGTTAAAATAAATGAGGAAGGGTGATAGCTAATAATACTTAAGTCAAGGATTCTTTTTAAAAATACATATATTTATTGATTTCAGAGACAAAGGGAGAGGGAGAGAGATAGAAACATTGATGAGAGAGAATCATTGATCAGCTGCCTCCTGCACGCCCCCCACTGGGATTGAGCCCACAATCCAGGCATGTGTCCTCCTGGTTCATAGGTCAACACTTAATCCACTGAGCCACCATGGCTGGGCTCAAGGATTCTTTTTTGAGGAGGAAATGAAACACCTCCTATGAAGAAATAATTCAGAAGCATAATAAGTGATTAGTTAAGTTTGGTTTAATGTGAGACTGTTTTGTTTAATCACAGATTCCTTTTAAGGAAAGAATTAGAATTCCTGGAAAGGCTAAGAAATTTTTACAAAGAAATTTGGAGAATTAAGAAATGTGAGCTCTGGCTGGGCTAGCTTAGTTGTTTAGAGCGTCATCTGATACATCAAGGTTGTGGGTTTGATCCCTGATCAGGGTACATACAAGAAGCAACCAATGAACAAGTGGAACAACAAATTGATATTTCTCTCTCAATTAATCAATAAATAAAAAAAGATAAAAGAAATGTGACCAAGGCTTAATACAGTTAACAATATATTTATTATATAGTATACTAGAGGCCCGATGCACGAATTCGTGCATGGGTGGGTTCCGTCGGCCTGGCTGGCTATCCAGCCGATCAGGGCCATCTCGTGGGGGGTGGGGGGGCGGTGGGGGGACTGCTGGAGGTTGGCCAGCCGCAGGAGGTTGGCTGTGGGAGCGCACTGGCCACCAGGGGGCAGCTCCTGTGTTGAGCGTCTGCCCCCTGGTGGTCAGTGCACATCATAGCGACTGGTCGTTCGGTCGCTTAGGCTTTTATATATAGATAGATTGTGTTTATTTGAGAGAAAGGAGTGCATTTTGTGTACTGAGGAGCATTTTGAAGTTTTAGCTTTTCAGATAAACAATAAGAAATAAATTTCAAACTATGAGATATGAGAGAAGAACTTAGTAGAAACAAGGAAGATTTGCTTAGTATTTGGCATAGCATAAGTTTTGGGGTGGAAATACAGAGGGTAATGTTTGTTCTGCAGAACCGTGGGCTAAAGGAGAGAATCCTTGCCCAGAGCAAATATGAAAACTACTGAGAAGTCCAAAGTACCACAAAGGAGGCTGGTGGTATTGGAATCTGACAGTAGTGGAGGGTATTATTGAAAACGGGGATGCTGGAGGCAGGGTTTTTTAGTAGATGTATATGAGTATGTGTCCTGCCTGTGATGATTTAGAACTGTTATTATTTTGCTCTTTCTTTTATGGGCTGGCTTGGGGCATGGTTCCAAAGGGAAAGACTGTGGGGCCAGCTAAATTTACATATGTATACTTTTAATTAATTAAATTTAAAAAATGTTAAAATTTATTAATTTTAGAGGGATGGAAGGAGGGAGGATAGAGAGAGAGAGAAACATGGATTTGTTGTTTCACTTATTTATGTGTTCATTGGTTGATTTATAAAAAAAATCCTCACCTGAGGATATGTTTATTGATTTTAGGGAGTGTTGGAAGCTGCCCATTGCCTTCACTAGCAGAAAGAGGTGGACAAGGAGTCCGGAAGGCTGGTCAACCTTGAGGCTCTGGCAAGGGTCAGAGCCATACACCCACTGTCTGGTGGAGACAAAGGGATCTGAAGCAACTTCCACCTTTTAGTCTTATGTAAATCCTTACTGATAAGATAGTCTGTCTGTTACCAATTGCCTGCCTAGGGACTATGGGTGTACCCCAGACCTGAATAAAAGGGATCGCAAGGCCAGAGCAAAGCAGAGTCCTCTCTTGGGCTTCCGCCTGGCCCCCACTTCCCAAATTAATATTTTCTTGTCTTGTCTCTTTCATTTGCGTGCAGCCTCCTCCAGAGCCCAAACCCTGAACCTGAACCCTGAAGCACATGGGACGTGGGGCGACACTCGCAACTGGCAGCCCAACGTGGGGTACTCGCAAGGGAGAGGAAGGGAAGTAAGGAGGGAGAGAGGAAGGGAGTGAGGGGGAGAGAGAGAGAGAGAAAGAGAAACATCAGTGTGAGAAACATCGATTGGTTGCCTCTTATAAGTGCCCCAACCGAGGACCAAACCCAAAACCTAGCTATGTGCCCTGACCAGAAATTGAACCCTTGACTTTTCATTTTATGGGACAATGTTCCAACTGAGTCACACCAGCCGGGGCCATTGGTTGATTCTTGTATATGCACTGACCAAGGATCAAACCTGCAACCTTGGTGTATCAGGACTATGCTCTAACCAACTGAGTTACCCAACCAATGCTCATATGTATATTTTTTATAAGAATAATCTTAATATTTCAACTTGCTTCTAATCTTTATATTGTTGGTACAGTATATCTGCTCTTAATGTGGTTCTCTTTAAGTAAAGCTTAGGTTGTCAGGGCTGAGTAGTATAATCTGAGTGGTTATCTTTTGTCAATTTCTAGCTGCAATATTTTATATAGTATTTTATGTTGTAGTATAGTGGTAAATGGCCTGTGTTAGGCTGCCTGAGTTTTAATTCAGTCTCAGTTACTCACTATGTGATCTTGAGCAAGTGACTTGTCCTTATTAGGCTGTGACTTCTCATTTGTAAAAGTGAGGTCATAATAGGATTATGGTCAGAGTTGGGTGAGACAATGGACTTGCTCATAGTGAGCACTCAGTAAACATTAGCTATTATCATTTTACCTTCAATCACCTTACCGTGTATGCCCCGCTTATTTACTTACTTATAAATAGAGGCACAAGTTTGTGCACCAGTAGGGTCCCTTGGCCTGGCTCTCTGACATCCCCCGAGGTGTCCTGGATTACGAGAGGGCGCAGGCCAGGCCAAGGGACCCCACTGGTGCACGATTGGGGCCAGAGAGGGACACAGAGGTTGGCCAGCCGGGAAGGGACTGCGGGAGGGCTCCAGGGCTTGTCCAGCCTGTCTCACTCAGTCCCGATTGGCCTGACCCCAGCAGCAAGCTAACCTACTGGTCGGAGCGTCTGCCCCTTGGTGGTCAGTGCACATCATAGTGAGCGGTTGAGCCGCCTTAGTATATCATTAGCATATTACGCTTTGATTGAACAGCCGACCGGACACTTAGCATATTAGGCTTTTATTATATAGTATAGGATAATTGTGGTAAAAACATATAATGAATTAAAAATATGTTTTTTTTTTATTTTTTTTAATTTTTTTTTATTTTATTTTTTTTATTTTTTTTTTCCAATTTTTTTATTAAGGTATTATATGTGTACATATCTTACCATTGCCCTCCCCACACCCCCCTCCCATATATGCCCCCAACCCCCAGAGTTTTGCATCCATTGGTTATGCTTATATGCATGCATACAAGTCCTTTGATTGATCTCTTATCTCCCCCACCTCTCCCTAACCTTCCCCTTGTAATTTGACAGTCTGTTTGATGCTTTACTGTCTCTGTATCTATCTTTTTGTTCAAGATTATAATGTTCTTTATTATCCATAAATGAGTGAGATCATGTGGTATTTTTCTTTCATTGACTGACTTATTTCACTTAACATAATGTTCTCCAATTCCTCCCAGGTTGCTGCAAATGATGAGAATTCCTTCTTTTTTATGGCAGCATAGTATTCCATTGTGTAGATGTACCACAGTTTTCTGATCCATTCATCTGCTGACGGGCACCTAGGCTGTTTCCAAATCTTAGCTATGGTGAATTGTGCTGCTATGAACATAGGGGTAAAAATATGTTAACTGAATTTATTGGGGTGGCATCCTATATAATAAGAGACTAATATGTAAATTGACTGAACGGCAGAACAACCGGTCGCTATGACGCACCCTGACCACCAGGGGGCAGACACTCAATGCAGGAGCTGCCCCCTGGTGGTCATTGTGCTCCCACAGGGGGAGCACCACTCAGCCAGAATCCCTGAGCCGGGCTCACGGCTGGTGAGCACAGTGGCAGTGGCAGGAGCCTCTCCCGCCTCCACGGCAGCTTAGGCTGTCAGTCGGACATCCTCTGAGGGCTCCCGGACTGTGAGAGGGCTCAGGCTGGGCTGAGGGACCGCCCCCCCCCCAGTGCATGAATTTTGTGCACCAGGCCTCTAGTCCTACCTAATAATAGAGTAATATGCAAATTGACCGCACCTTTGCTACACCCACAAGCCACGCCCACCAGCCACGCACACCAGGAAACTGTTGCAGGGACGTTGGGGTGTGGTGGAGCCCAAGGCCGGGAAAGCCTCGGGCGGAGGCTTTCCCGGCCTTGGGCACCAGCGGGAGCCTGCACGGATCGCAGGCAACGACCAGGGGGTCGGCTCCTAAGATCCATAGCAGGGACGCTAGGTGTGGCCGAGCCCAAGGCCGGGAAAGCCTGGGGTGGAGGCTTTCCTGGCCTTGGGCACCAGCGGGAGCCTGCACGGATCGCAGGCAACGACCAGGGGGTCGGCTCCTAAGATCCGTAGCAGGGACGCTAGGTGTGGCCGAGCCCAAGGCAACCACAGAGGGTCGGCTCCTACGATCTGTAGCAGGGAGGCTGGGGTGCAGCAGAGCCAAGGCCGCCGCCAGGGGCCAAGCCCCGACCCTGAAAGAAGGCAGAAGACGGTGGCCACAGCCAAGGCCTTGGTCCCCGGTGCCGGCAGAAAACTGGTGCAGGCAGCCAGGTGAATGAAGGTCTATTGCACGAATCTTCGTGCAAATGGGCTGCTAGTTGGTTAATAAAATGATATAGGTTTCAAGTGTACAATTCTATAATACATCATCTGTGTATTGTATTGTGTGTTCACTACTCAAGTCAGGTCTCTTTCTATCACCATTTATCCCTCTTCTACCTGCTCCCAACCCCTTTTCCTCTGTTATGTTGTCTGTGAGTTTTGTGTGTTTTTTATTTTGATGTTTTTGTTTTTTTTTTTGCTTAATCTCTTTACCTATTTCACCCAGTCCCCAACCCCCCTCCCCTTTGACAGTTGTCATTCAGTTTTCTGTATCTATGAGTCTGTTTCTATTTTGTTTCATTTTGTTTATTAGATTCCACATATAAGTGAAATCATATGGTATTTGTCTACATATCATAAAACTTATCATCTTACCTATTTTTAAGTGTATAGTTCAGTGACATTAGGTACATTCATATTCTTGTTCAATCTTCCCACCATCCATCAGTTTTCAAGACTGAAACTCTATACCCATTGAATAACTTCCCACTGCCTCCTTCCCCAACCCCTGGCAACCACCATCCTGTGTTCTGTCTCTGTTACTTTTACTACTCTAAATACCTTATATAAGTGGAATCGTACAGTATTTGTTTGTTTGTGACTGGCTTATTTCACTTATCATAACATCCTCAATGTTCATTTATGTTTTGTAGCATGTATCAAAATTCAGGATTTCCTTTTTTTTTCTCCTTCCTTTTTAAGACTAAATAACAATTCAATTGTGTGTGTGTGTGTGTGTGTGTGTGTGTGTGTGTGTGTGTGTGTGTGTGTGGTGTGTATATGCCACATTGTGCTTATCCATTCATTTGTTAATGGATACTTGGGTTGCTTCCACGTTTTAGTTATTGTGAGTAATGTTGCCATGAACAGGAGTGTATAAATATCTCTTTGAGACCCTGTTTTAAGTTCTTCTGAGTATTTACCCAGAAGTGTAATTGCTGGATCATTTGTTATTTCTATTTTAATTTTTTGAGGAAATGCCAGTGTTTTCCACAACGTTTTACCATTTTACATTCCCACAAACAGTGCACAAGGATTCCAACTTCTTCACTACTTGTCAGCACTTGTTATTTCTTATTTTGGTAATAGCCATCCTTATGAATGTGAGTTGGTATCTCATTGTGATTTTGATTTGCATTTCCCTAATGATTAATGATATTGAGCATCTTTTTATGTTCTTATTGACCATTTGTATATTTTCTTTGGAAAAATGTCTATTCAAGTTCTTTCCACATTTTTAAGTCAGGTTTTTTGTTGTGTTGAGTTTTAGGAGTTCTTTATATATTCTGGATATTAATCTCTTATCTTCCCCACCTCTCCCTAACCTTCCTGCTGTAATTTGACAGACTGTTTGATGTTTTACTGCCTCTGTATCTATCTTTTTGTTCAACAGTTTATAATGTTCTTTATTATCCATAAATGAGTGAGATCATGTGGTATTTTTCTTTCATTGGCTGGCTTATTTCACTCAGCATAATGTTCTCCAATTCCATCCAGGTTGATTGGCTAGTGGGTATGGCTTGGTGTAGCAGAGGTACGGTCAATTTGCATGTTACTCTTTTATAAATAGGTTATCTCTCCCTCTCCCTTCCTCCCTGAAATCAATAAAAATATATTAAAAATATATGATTTGCAAATATTTTCTCTCATTCTTGTGGGTTTATTTATTTATCCTCACCTGAAGCTATGTTTTTTATTTTATTTTATTGATTTTGAGAGAGAAAGAGAGAGAAACATTGTTGTGAGAGAGAAACATCGATTGGTTGCCTCCTGTACATGTCCTGACTGGGGATTGAACCTGCAATCTAGGTATGTGCCCTGACTGGGAAGCAAACCCACCACCTTTTGGTGTACAGGACAACACTCCAACCAACTAAGCTATCTGGCCAGGGCTGTGAGGGTTGCCTTTTAAATCTGTTGATAATGCCTTTAAAAAAAAAAAAGTAAATTATTTTTATTGCTGATGGTATTACAGATGTCCCCTTTTTTCCTCCCTTTTGCCCCCTATCTTTTTCCCCTCTGAGATCTGTTAGTCTATTCCATGTAACCATGCCACTGGACATATTTTGTTCTGTCAGTTTAATTTGTTCATTAGAGTTCACATCTAAATGAGATCATATGATATTTGTCTTTCTCTAACTGCCTTATTTCACTTAGCATAATAATCTCCATGGCAAAGAGTAAGAACTCCTTCTTTTTTACAGCTGCATAGCATTCCTCTGTGTAAATGTACCATAGCTTTTTTATCCAATCATTTACTGATGGGCACTTGGGTTGTTTCTAGATCTTAACCATTGTAAATAACGCTGCTGTGAACATAGGGGTGCATATATTCTTTCTGATTGGTGTTTCGTTGGGTCAAATGGCAGTTCCATTTTTAATTTTTTGAGAAAACTTCATACTGTTTTCCACAGTGGCTGTACCAGTCTGTATTCCTACCAGCAGTGTACTAAGGTTCCCTTTTCTCCACATCCTTGTCAGCACTTATTGTTTGTTGATTTATTGTTGGTAGACATTCTGACAGGTGTGAGGTGGTACCTCATTGTTGTTTTAATTTGCAGCTCTCTGATGATTAGTAACATTGAGCATTTTTTCATATGTCTATTGGTCATCTGCATGTCCTTTATGGAGAAGTGTCTATTCAGGTCCTTTGCCCATTTTTAAATTGGATTGATTATTTTCCTGTTGTATAAGTTCTTTATAGTTGTATAAGTTCTTTGTATATTTTGGAAATTAACCCTTTATCAAATGTGTCATTGGCAAATACATTCTCCCATACATTGGGTTCCCTTTTCATTTTGTTGGTGGTTTCTTTTGTTGTCAGAAGCATTTAGTTTGATGTAGGCCCATTTGTTTATTTTTTCCTTTGTTTCTCTTGCTCTAAAAGATGTATTGGTGAAAATACTGCTACGTGAGATGCCTGAGATTTTACTGCTTTGATGATAATGTCTTTTGATGCACAAAAACTTTTTAATGTACAGGTTTTCTTAAATTTTACTTTTAAGTTAACAACACTAGAATTGTCCGTTTTGTGTTATAAAATTCTACGAATTTTAACACATGCATAGATTTGTGTAACTGCCACCACAGTCACGAGATAGAACAATTCCATCACCCCCAAAGCTTCATTGTTACAACTAGCATTTTAGTAAGTGCTTTTCAGTAGTGTTATTGAGATGTCTTGTTTCAAGAATAACCAAGGTCAGTTGCAGACCAGTCCGAAGTGCTTATGGCTCTAATTGGTTTGCTGGGGAATGCTATGTCCTGTCTTTTTTTTCTTTTTCTCTTCCTCCCTCCCTCTTCATAGGTGACTTTGGGAATTAGATCTAGCTCCCTCTTTTCATGTAGCAGAGCATTGTGGACAAGTAATAAATGCAGGGATATAGGATTTTATGATATACAGTTTTGGTAATTATTCTCTTAATCTGTGATTATAAATCTGTGTTTTTATGATCTCTTAGTCCTTGGTTTATTCATAATTCTTATGAGTAAGTATTATAGTTAGGTCTTTTATTTTTTAAATATATTTTATTGATTTTTTACAGAGAGGAAGGGAGAGGGACAGAGAGCCAGAAACATCGATCAGCTGCCTCCTGCACACCCCCTACTTGCGGAATGTGCCCGCAACCAAGGTACATGCCCTTGACCGGAATTGAACCTGGGACCCTTGAGTCCGCAGGCTGACGCTCTATCCACTGAGCCAAACCGGTTTTGACTATAGTTAGGTCTTAATTGTGCTTGCTAGTAAGAAGGGGGAGAGAGGAGAGAAAGAGCCCTGAATTTGGAGAGTGAATGCAAGACCAGCTCCTGGCTCTAGGAATTTACTGTAGATCTTAAATAATTTAATTGCTATGAGCTGTATGTTTCTTACCTGAAAATAGGCTATTTGATTGTGAGTATGAAGTAAAATAAAGTGAGCGTTATCTAGCATTGAGTAAATATTAAATTGAATGTGAATAGTAAGAATGTTGATAAATGGAACCTCAATAAATCCCAGATTACACACACACACACACACACACACACACACACACACACATATATTTTTCCTTTTTTTCTGAACAGGTTTTATTACACAGATGGGGTGGGGCTCAGTCCTTCTTGGCTGCTGCCTTCCTCATGGCTGCAAGGACATTGCTCAGCTCCTCTTTCTTCCTCTTGGCGCAGATGTGTGTCCCCACCCTTTTCTTGATGAATTTCAGGGCCCTCTTGTCCTTAGAGACCTTGAGCAGCTCCATGGCGCGATGCTCATAGGGGGCAAAGCCACACACCTCTCGGATTATGTCCCTCACGAACTTGGTGTGCTTGGTGAGGCGCCCGCGGCATCTGTACCTCGGTTTGCTCAGGTTCTTGGTTACCTTGTGGCCCTTGTTGAGGCCGACGGCCATGGGGCAGCACAGAGCCATGGCTGCTCCTCCTCAGTGGCTGCTGCTCCTCAATGGCTGCCATGGCGGAACCCCAGATTATATTTTTAAAGTTTTTTCTTTTTTTAAAAAAATATATTTTATTCATTTTCCACAGAGAGGAAGGGAGAGGGACAGAGAGCTAGAAACATCGATGCGAGAGAAACATCGACCAGCTGCCTCCTACACACCCCCTACTGGGGATGTGCCCGCAACCAAGGTACATGCCCTTGACCGGAATCGAACCTGGGACCCTTCGGTCCGCAGATGTCGTCGCTCTATGCACTGAGCCAAACCGGTTTCGGCTAAAGTTTTTTCTTTTAAATAGCCTTATTGAGCTCCAATCCACATACCATATAATTCATCATCCATTTAAAGTGTACAAGTCAAGACTTTTAGTATATTTACAGAATTATGAACATTTTTATTATTACAAAGAGAAACCAGTACTTTAGCAGTCATACCATACTTCACCTATCTTTGCCAGCCCTACTAATCTATTTTCTACAGTAGATTTTGCCTATTCTGGACATTTCATATAAATGTTATATAATATGTAGTCTCTTTCATTTAGTAAAATGTTTTCAAGGTTCATTAATGTTGTAGCATGTATCAGTACTTAATTTTTAATTGCCAAATATTCCATTGTATGGATAGACCATGTTTCTAATTTATCAGTTAATAGACATTTGGGTGACTTCTAGTTTTTAGCTCTTATGAGTAATGCTGCTGTGAACATTCTTATATTAAGTCTTTGTGTGGGTATGTTTTTTCTTTTTTGGGTAGAGGAAATGAATTCTGAGGAGTGGAATTGCTGGATAATTGGTAACTTGAACTTTTTGAGGAACTCCAGACTGTTTTCCACAATGGCTGCACCATTTTGCATTACCACAAGTGGTGTATGAAGGAGCCAGTTTCTCCACATCCTCTCCATGACTTGTCTTTTTATATATATTTATATTTTTTATTGATTTCAGAGAGGAAGGGAGAGGGAGAGAGAGATAGAAACATCAATGATGAGAGAGAATCATTGATTGGTTGCCTCCTAGTCCGCAACCTGGGCATGTTTCCTGACCAGGAATCAAACCATGACCTCTTGGTTCATAGGTTGACACTCAGCCACTGAGCCACACCAGCCGGGTATGACTTGTCTTTTTTATTTTAGTCATCCTAGTGAATGTGGAGTGGTATCTCATTGTGATTTGATTTGCATTTCCCCAATGGCTAATGATGCAGAGCATCTTTTAATGTGCTTATGTCCCATCTTCTTACTATTTTTAAGTATCTCTCTTTTACTACTAAGCTATGTAATACCCTTTAATAAGATGGTGTTTACACCCATATGTGCTTATTAATACTTAACGATTTGTTAATTGATTATAAGAGGATGGCAGGGGAAGGAAAATATCACCTCATCTTATCATTCTCTCCCTTTTGTTACTTCTATCACTAATTGAATTGAAAGTCCTCAGAGAGGATATCTAGAAAAGGGAGATTTTCAAATAATATTCAATCTGTTTAGGGGATGACCAGATTGAGGACATAAGATATTAATTAAAGAATAATTAATGGCCAAATTGATTACTGGTATTGATGATAGAGCACTTACAATGTGGTCTTGGCACTGGGGATACATCAGTGAATAAATTAAAGTCCCTGCTTTGAGTTGTACTCTAGTGGGCAGAGACATGAAAAATTAGACAATGTATGGGAAAAGGGAGTTATAGAAAGGGAGGGGGCTATTTTAGATATGACCGGTTAATCTATAACTATCTGGTGAGGTGAAATTTGAGTACAGATCTTAATGAAATAAAGGAACAACTAATATGGACAATTTGAGAGAAGAATGCTTTAGGCAGAGAGAACTTGAAGTGCTAAAAACCTGAGGTGGGGGTGTGCTCAGTTTATCAGTGAACAGCAATAAGGGAAAGAATGTTCCTATTCTTCACATTAAGGAATCTGAAGCTTGCGTGTTCTTAGACTTTGTTTATGGCCACTTCAGAGTGGTTTCCAAACAACATGAGTGTTGGTGTTAAAATTTAATTTTACTGCAGTCTGAATGAAGTATAATGAGCAAAGAGGACAATGTTAGGTGGTAAGATCAGACAGGTAGAAGGAAGCCAGGATACATGGTATCTTGTAGGCCATGGTAATGATCGTGTATTTTTATTTTGAGTGAGATGAGAAGCCATTGCAAGATTTTGAACAGAGTGGAAGGACATGATCTGAACTGAACTTAAAAGGATTGTTTTGGCTTCTGAGAAGAGAGGAGCATAGGATAAATAGATGACAAGGGCAGAAGCAGGGGAATAAAATGGAAGCTGTTAAAAGAGTTAGGGAATGAGCCCTAGCTAGTTTGACTCAGTGGTTGGAGCATTGGCCCTTGAACTAAAAGGTTTGATTCCGGTCAGGGGCACATACTTTGGTTGCAGGCTGGATCCCCGGTCAGGACATGTACAGGAGGCAACCAATCCATGTTCTTTCTCACATCGATGTTTCTCTCTCTGCCCCCCCCCCCCCCACACACACACATTCTCTAAAAATCAATGGAGAAAATATATATACTCCAGTGAGGATTAACAACAACAAAAATGAGTTAGGGAATGAGATAAAGCTTGAGCCAGTGTGATAGAATAGAGGTAGTAAGAAATTGTTGGAATCAGGATATGTTTTGAAAGTAGAGCTGACAGAATTAGCTGATAGATCAGATGAGGATTATGAGAGTAAGAAAGGGGTCAATGGAAGGTTTTTGCCTGAGCAACTATGAGATGGGAGTTGTCATAAATTGAGATGGGAAAGATTGGAAGGAACAAGTTTGTAGGGAGAGGTCAGGTGTTTGGTTTTATATTTAAGATGGCTGATAGATAACCAACCAAGGAGATGCCGGGTAGGCAGGTGGATATACCAGTCTGGAATTCAGAGAAGTCCAGGTTGGAGATATATATCTGGGAGTCATTAATATATGTAAAGCCATGGAGTAGATGTGATCACCTAAGAAATGTGTGTAGATAGAGCAGAGAGATTAACAATGGAGCCCTGGACACGCTGACATTGGGAAATTGAGAAATTCAAAGGAATAGCCAGACTGGGACATTGGACAGTTCACTTTACACTTTTGGGCCTTCGTGTGATCTGTAAAGTGTAAGATTGTTCTAAATGTTCCCCCGTCATCATAATAAACGTATTTATCTATATAACACTTTATAGTTTGCACAAAGCATTTCCATGTGTTTATGACATTTAATCTTTAACAAATCTATGTGATTTATATTTTTATACCCATGTTACAGATGGAAGATTAAAGCAGTTTAGAGACTTGTCCAAGTTGTACAGTCATAGTCAGAGACTTGAATCTAGATCTGCCTGATCTCAAAGCCTGTGCTCTTTATTCTATGTAGCAACTTGTTACATTAATATTCTAGAACTCTGAGATTGTGGTCACATATAATTCATTTATTTCTTCATTCATTGAACATGTGTTGAGTACCTGCAGTGTACTATTCACTGTTCTAAGTGCTGGGAATACAGTTGTGACCAAGACAAAGTCCTTGTCCTCATAGATCATTCATTCTAATTGGGGAGACTGACAATAAACAAAAAAATTAACTAATAAATAACATAATGTTAGTGTAATAATAAAAAATAAAGCAAGGTAAAGGGATAGAATATGTTGGGGGATGATCAAGAAAAGTCTCTCTGGCCTGGCTTGTGTGGCTCGGGGGTTGAGTGTCAACCTATGAACCAGGAGGTCACAATTTGATTCCTGGTCAGGGAACATGCCCAGGTTGTGGGCTCTGTCCCCAGTGTAGGGTGTGCAGGAGGCAGCCAATCAATTATTCTCTCTCATCATTGATGTTTCTATCTCTCTCCCTCTCTCTTGCTCTCTGAAATCAATAAAAATAATATTTTAAAGAAAAAGGATTTTAAACAAATTATACAAAAAATAAAAGAAAAAGAAAAGCCTTGCTGAAGAGATGGCATTTGAGCAGAGACTTGAATGATCTAAAATAAAAAAGCATGTGATATGTGATAGAGGAAACAAATAGAAAAGTTCAGAAGGAGGAATGAGCTAGATGTGTTTGAGGAGCATCAAGAAGGACAGGAGGTTGTTAAGCAAAATATATAGAGTTTTGGAGTCATTTAGTTGGGGTGGGGGGGGTGGGGAGGAGGTCAGTTCTGACTCCTAGACTTAATTTGCTGTGTGACTATGAGCAGAGTATCTGGTTTTTCTGAGTTTTAATTTCCTTATCTGTAAGATAGAGATAATAAAGGCTATCTTGACAATTAAATGAGAATGTATATAAAACACCTAGAATGTTGCCTGAAACATTACTATGTTAAACATACAGGGTATCCCAAAAAATGTATATGCACTTTGAAAGATTATAAAGTCAGTATTTATTAATGTACTAGAAGCCCAGTGCATGAAATTCACGCACTGGGTGTGTGTGTGGGGGGGTCCCTCGGCCCAGCCTGTGCCCTCTCGCAGTCCTGGACCCCTCTGGGGATGTCTGCCTGCCAGCTTAGGCCCGATCCCCCGAGGCCTAAGCTGGCACTCAGACATCCTTCTCGCAGTCCAGGATCCCTTGCTCCTTACTGGCCTGTCGTGGAGGTGGGAGAGGCTCCCACCACCGCTGCTGTGCTCGCCAGCTGTGAGCTCGGCTTCTGGCTGAGCAGGAGTTTGGAGCACTGCTCAACCAGAAGCTGACTTGCTGCTCCTTAGCGCTGGCCCTGCCCCTGCCCGGCCGTGGGCGCCATGGTTGCGCCCTGTCCCGTCTCTGCGGAGGTGGTGGGACATGCCACCCCCTCTCCCACTGCTTCTGCGGAAGGGGCGGGCACCAGGACCAGGCCTGCTCTGCAGCCTCTCCCGCTGCCTCTGTGGAAGGAGGGGTACAGACTCACTGGCCCGCCCCCCCGCCCACTGGTCGTTCAGGAAGGTCGTTCTTGCCTCGGCCCTCGCAGCCCGGCTTCATCCGAAATGTCCGGAAGGACGTTTGGCTGTCCTGTCTAATTAGCCTATTGGCTCTTTATTATATAGGATAGTTCATTTTCAAAATGTAAAAGAATCTACAGAAATGAATACATTTTTTTGGTCAATGCCTGCTTTCAAACTGATGACAGTTCTGGTCCAGGCACTGCTGATAACGTGAAGCAATGGAATTGCAAAAAGAAGAATTATTTCATTCGGTATTTGTGTGCCCTCAATTTGTTGGCTGTTGCTGGTTTTGTGCCGTAAACTTTATCTTTTGTGTATTCCCATCAAAAAGAGGGTCTATCGGCATTGTAGGATAATTTTTTTTTGTTCAAAGCTTAGTCTGATTTCCCCCATTATTTCAAATCAGTTTAACCTGAAAAGGAGTGAAAATTGAGTTAAAGTGTATATACATTTTTTGGGACACCTTATATGTTTACTGCACACCTGCTGTTATAGACTGTGTCTTAGGCACTTATTACACTGTCATCCAGTAAGTTCAGTTTTTCCAGTTTGTTTTAGTCAGCAGATATTAACTTTGTTTTTGTGCCTAGGCTGTGTTAAACACTCTCCCTGAGCTCACCTTTGTATTGAAATCAAGGAAGGAAATGTTGGACTGAAAAGAAAATAATTTAGAAGTTGATGAGTAGGTACAAAATTAAAGGCTGGAGATTCTGGTAATTGCAGTCTCCGATATATTCATTTATTATAAAAAGAAACGGCATGTGCATTTCTGTCATCTTTTCTCATCACTGGATACTAGCTGTACTCAGGCACTTAACCAGCCAGGCTTCCTGCTGACCCAAACCTGCTTGCCTTAGGAAAATTAGATAGGAGCCAAGTCCTCCATCCTTATATGACCATCTGTTTTCAGGCCCACAGCTGCTGCTCTTACAATTGCAACCCAACACAACTGGAATGATTTATTCATCTCCAGGTAACATTTGTGCACCAGGCTTCCAGCTAAGTACAGTATCAGCTTTACATTTAATGAGGCATCCAGCACAGGTGGTGAGCTGCACCAGAAAGGATGCTTCTGGCTTAGAAATGGCTTATGGACAGGTGGAGGTAAGCTGTTAGTCCTAAGAATATAGCCAGAGGAAGAGCAGAGTGAACACTGGGCAATAAGGGAGAATTTCTTGTCCAGTAGAGTCTTGATTGTATACCCTGTATTTTTGGAATTTCGAGATAATGTGACTCATCTTTTAAGTTAAATGTACCACTGCTGAGTTAGGTGAGAAAATTAATATCCAGAGAAGGGAAGGGACTTTAAGCTCCATAGCAGTTTGGCACAGCTAAGACTAGAACTCGGGTAGTATTCCAATTCCTGGTCCAGTGCTTAACTCCACATATTTTGTTGTGCAGTGAAACACAAGTGCTTTTTATTTTTTTATTTTTCTTATATGTAAAATGAGGATAATTAACACTTGTTCTGAATTGTTTTGAGGATTAAATGAGATAAATTATATGAAAGCTGCTTAGGTCATTTTTGATAATCAGAAAGAACTAAATAAATGTTCATCTCTTCAGTTCAGTTGAGCAAACACTGATTAAGCATCTATCTTGTGCCAGCGCAATTTACTTAAATTATCTTATTTACCATTTATGTTTCTTTCTCTCCTTATTATATTGAGGGTCTATTTGGTATAATAGTACTTTTCTTCCATGACAAAATCTTTCCATAGTCAAATCTCCATAACCAAACACAGTTGGCACAAACAAGTGATGCTTACTTTTAGAAAAATCTAGAGTGTTAGAGTCTAGTATGAACCTGTGTTGATACCTATAGTATGATTCTATGGACCAATGTAGCTAGAGTTAGTCTATCTATGACTCTTGACTTCTGCCCCATCCTACAAGGTGAGTTGAGGATTCTCAGTTTGGAGGGGAAATCATAACTATGACAGCACTGTTACTTCAGAGAAGTGTAGTTTCTCTTTTGGAATATTTGGTTTTAGTAAATTGCTTCTTTTTCACCTTAGGTTTTAGGCTCTTGGATAAGCCATCTGCTTCTCAAATCCAATTTTCCTTGACCACCAAGGGCTTGCAGGCAATTGTTCAGATGGAGAATAAAAGCTTTCTTCAGTTCCTGGTGGTTTTATAAGAGTGGGAAGGCCTCAGGGAGAGAGATTGCATCTGCTTAATGGAATTCATTTGTGATGTGTGCCTGACTATGCAGTATTTTATTTACCAGGAACTCTGCTGGGACTGGCTGAGGAGGAGATACGATTTTGGAATGGAGTTCTGTCAACATGGGTTTTGGCTATTTCTGTCCTTGCCAATATCAGCTAGGGCTCCAAAGAGCTTGTTGGGAATGCTGCTGCTACTGCTTTTGTGTGTGTGTGTGCCTGCATCTATTGTCCAGGTTTTCCATTTTCACTTTGTTTTCCCAGGTTGTTGTTCTGTTCAGTGAGTGATTTCATATAGTGCAGTTCAACAGACTGAGTTAAGTGAACATTCAGAAATGAATGAAATAAGGGAAACATAGTATGGAGCAGTGGAAAAGCATTGGTAAACTCATAGACATGTGGCTTGAAGTCTCAACTTTGCCTTATACTGGCTTTGTGATCTTGAGTAAATCATTTAATCTCTTTGAGCCATAGCTTCTTTATCTTTAAAAATATGAATATAAATGTCTACCATGTGGTGAAGATTAAATGAAAAACTATGTGGGGAAGAATCAAGCATTAAGTTGGTGCTCGTTAAATATTCCTTTCCATCTTCTATTCCCTTAAGGAGTGCAGTATACATGGGGAAATCAGATATGTATACAAGTGAGTGTGTGTGTGTGTTTGTGTGTGTAAGATTAACTCTGAGAGTGGTTGGAATTTGCCACTGTCCTTGGGAATTAGGAGGGTGAGAGGGCTTGGGATGGATGCATGTCTTCCTTGAAACCAGGCTGAGAGAGATACTTTGACAAGGTAACAATCTTTGTTCTTTTAAAGAAGACCTGAGGAGGGGGAAAAAAAAAAAAAAGAACCTGGTGGTGGAGGCCTTGGAATACTGGTTTCCTCAGGGAGACCACTACAGTGTTTCTGGCTACTGGCCTCTTAGAGATAGAATGGTCTGTTTCACAGTTAACTGAGAGCAGAACCTGGGGTTTGTAAGCATGAGAACTGCCTTTAAGGAACAGTTAGTACATTGCTTGAAGGTTATAGCCACCAGCCTTCTTCCTCTCAATCTCTTATGTCATCAGCAGAATGATCTTTTCCAAGATTCAAATCTGATCATCTTAATTTGTTAAATCTCTTCATTGACTCCCAGTTGCCTTCAGGTTAGAATCCATATTTCTTCTGTGACATAAGGTCTTCCTTGATCTGATTTCGGCCTACCCTTTCAGCCTCATCTCCCACTGTTCTTGCCTGAGCTCCACTGACACGGCATTATTTGTAGCTTCTCACCCCTTCTGGCCCATGGCAGCCTTTCTGCTATGCTGTACTTACCTCTTTCCTATTGCTCTGTTTTACTTGACAAACTTCTCTTTTCTTTAAAACTCTTAAGTACCATGCTTTCTGTAAAGCCCTCCCTGGCTTCTACAGGTGAGGTGCCATGGGGTAAGACACTTCCCTCCTCTAGGTTCATCTAGAATTTTGTACATACAAAACTCTAACTACATGTTGTAGCCTAAGTGCTTAGTAGACAGAATGAGGTCTCTTAATGCTTTTGTTTATGACACTTTGGCTATTTTATTTTAATGCCTTCATTAGGATACTCAGTCCATATATATGTAGATCCATTCACAGCAGATATCTTTGTTTTGTTGTTGTTAATGAAAATACGTTTCATTACATAAAGTAATAAATACATACAAAAATGCAAACAGTGTTAGTAATTTTCTTCCAGATGTTTGGATTACCTTACAGGAAACACAGAACTGAAATCTACATACAATCTTAGGAAAATTTTCAGGGGTCCTTGTTAAGTGAGTTTTGGTAAGTTGCTCTTCTGTATTTATAACTTGTGCATTTCAAAAATTGCACTTCAAAGCACTGACAATCATGCAAATGCTTAAGCAAAAAAAGAAGTTACATTAAGCAGAATCTATACTGTTTGGCCAACAGGGACCATGAATAGGCTACTAAGTAAAACGTGTTGTTAGTATGCACTAAAAACATAACTCTCAAGAGTTGTATTAGCTTAAGAAGAGAAAAAAAAAAGAACAATTTGAGTAACATAAATGTATGCAAAAGAGAAACATTGTATCTTGGAGGCACACTGCTGTTTTGCTGTGAGATAGGAAACTTTTATGTGCATCTTTTGAATCAGTGCTTAAAGAGAATACCCTGAGGCCCGGCTGGTGTGGCTCAGTGGTTGAGCGTCGACTTATGAACCAGGAGGTCACTGTTCAATTCCCGGTCAGGGCACATGCCCGGGTTGCAGGCTCGATCTCCAGGAGAGGGCATCAGGAGGCAGCTGGTCTATGATTCTCATCATTGATGTTTCCATCTCTCTCTCCTCTCCCTTCCTCTCTCTGAAATTAATAAAGACATATTTAAACAAAACCAAAAAAACACCCTGGGTAAGTTCCTAACTATTTAAAAATAAAAAATATAAATACTGATCAACTGCAAAATCTCTTCCCCGTCTTAGACTGTAGGCTCAGAATCTAAAGAACCATGGGATGGGAACAGGGAGGAGAAACAATTTCAGATGAACTATAAACTTATTGGTAGAAGTGGAAAACCTTCCAAGCTAATAAGGCATCTAGGATCTGACATTCCATTCAGCTTCAGCCAAACACTCCTGAACCAGCTCTCTAGCATGGATGATGCCTCATTTTAGTCTCTCCATCACACTCTTGCTTCCCATGTAGGTGGGTCTGATTTCTTTCCCTAACTCCTTGATGATGGCCTGTAACTCTGTGTAATTGCTCTGGGGCACCTGGCTGTTTCCAGTTTCCTTGGTGTAGCCTAGGGATGGTGGTTCATGGTCAGTCAGCTGCTGGCGGTACTGTGGAGGGCAGGTGGGCGCTCCCAGGCTCCCAGCCGCGTTGAGGCAGGCAGCAGGCATGTTTTTGGTCCAGTTTGGTTTGTAAGACATCCGAAGAGAGTGGCGGGGTGTGCGAGGTGTGCGGGGCAGCTGGTGTCTGAGCGCCAGTCTGCGCCTACCCTGTTTCTGCTGCACTTTTAAAAAATATATATTTTATTGATTTTTTACAGAGAGGAAGGGAGAGGGATAGAGAGTCAGAAACATTGATGAGAGAGAAACGTCGGTCAGCTGCCTCCTGCACACCCCCTACTGGGGATGTGCCGGCAACCAAGGTACATGCCCTTGACCGGAATCGAACCTGGGACCCTTGAGTCCGCAGGCCAACTCTCTATCCACTGAGCCAAACCAGTTAGGGCTTCTGCTGCACTTTTTGTTGATGGTAGCTCCCTGCCGCACCCCACAACATATCTTTAAAATTTGAAAAATAAATGCGGAAACAATACAGCACCTTGCCAGACTTGGCAAATTATACTTTATTATACTTTTATTTCTGAATAAGTGACTATCCATCAGTAAAATGAACAATCAGAGATTTGGAAAGAGCTAATTTTCAGGTTGATGGGGTAGGTCCATCTGATCTGATTAAAAAAAAATTTTTTTTTTTTTTTGAGAGAGGGAGAGGGAGAGAAACATTAATTGGCTGCTTCTTGCATACCTCCTACCAGGGATCAAGCCCACAACCCCAGCATGTGCCCTGACTGGGATCAAACCAGCCACCTCTTTGTACATGGGATGACACTCAACCAACTGAGCCACACCAGCCAGGGCAGATATACACTGAGTGGCCAGATTATTATGATCTCTGAACGCATAATAATCTGGCCACTCAGTATATATATATATATATATATATATATATATATATATATATATATATATATATATATATATATATATATATTAGAGGCCTGGTGCATGAATTCGTGCATGGGTGGGGTCTGGCCAGCCTGGCCAGGGGGAGGGGACATGGGCGATTGGTCGGCCTGCCTGCTGGTTGAACTCCTGGTCGAGGGGACAATTTGCATATTAGCCTTTTATTATATAGGATATACACTGAGTGGCCAGATTATTAGACATTCAGAGATCATAATAATCTGGCCACTCAGTGTATATACATATATATTTTTAATCCTCACCTGAGGACAAACTCAGAGCAAAGAAGGGAGGGAGGGAAGGAAGTTAGAGATTGGGGTGGGGAGGGGGGGGGCGAGAAACATCCATGTGAGAGAGAAAAACATTGATCAGTTGCCTTCTCTATACTCCCTGACCAGTGATCAAACCCGCAACCCAGGTATGTGTCCTGACCTGGAATTGAACTGGCAACCTTTTGGCGCACTAGATTACCAACCAACTGAGCTACTGAGCCACTCTAGCTGGGCTGATATGATTTTTAAATCATTTTCTTTACTGTTATGCTTTCTTTTATATAACTTTTCATTTGGATCCTCAAATTTCTTCTGATATAAATGGGATCGGAATTCTGTGTTTCATGTTGGAGCTTTCCCTAGATGTCTGATGATCTTTGGTGTCTATATTTTTAAATGGGAGATACTAAAAAGCTGACTGGAAATTTTAAGTACTTGCTCAGGGCTTACTGATTGTGGCCCTCACTGTATCATCTGCCTGGTCTATTTGTGGGGCAGCTACAATGTTAGTATTTTTATCTTTCCACTTCGGTGGGTGAGATTCTCATGAAGGATCCTCTGGTCACCTTTGTAGAGGTTATAGGACTGGCTGCTACTGGTCTAGAAGCTGAATGGGGGAGGAAGACTGCCGGGAGGTCCTCCATATTCAGTTTACTTAGACTCTTATTTTCAGTACAGTAACCCTGCCTTCAGCTGTGCCTGCTCTTCTCTTCGTCTAGAGATCTTCTATTTTATCATTTCCAGAGGGAAAAGAAAACCCGAACATGGAGCTACCAGTTTCTGAGTTTTGTGGGGGTTTTACAGGTTAAATTGTTGCTTTTTAATTTTTTTTCACTGCTGGCTTAGTAGTCATCTTTCTTGGATCTGATAAATCAGTTCCTGCTCATTCATTTGCTTTCTAGCTTTCAATATTTTGTGGTTATCGCTCTTCTCCATTTCTTCATTTTTATGCCTTATAAAAATTCAAAATGTATATAAAATTCATTATATATCTCCCTTTACAGAATAGACATATTATTTAATCTTTCTTAGAATTCAAGTTCATTACTTTGAACATCAGTTATTTTGCCTTTTTGTGTTATACTGATACCACAGGAGCTATTGTAACCTACATTAACTACTTTGAATCTATATTTTAAAATATAAACAAAAGCGAAGGGCCACCTTTTTGATGAGTACTATGCTTTTTACATTCTTGTGGTTGTTTGGAATTATTGTTTTGCATTTTCTCCTGCTGTTTGTGAAACACAACAGACAATATTGTTCTCCTTTCTTACTTTGTCACTTCGCACCTACTATATATGGGTGCTCCCAAATTACTGAGTTTATTAGATGTGTATTTAAGGGAAGAGTGAGGCCCTGGGGACTCTACTAGTAGTAAAGTGGGAAGAATTAAAGACAGTTATTTTGGCTTGGAAGAAGCTCTTTTTACTTACTTCCTAGTTCTGTGTGTTCCAGAAAGACAAGGTTATTGGATTGCTGAATTCTATACAAATGGGGTATTGTAATAAAACTTCTGGCTTGTCAAGTAAATTGCTTTCATTCATATCATCATCTTTTTATTTCAAGCTTCACAGTAATTCTACAAGGTAGTAGGCAAGTAAGAGTATTCCATGTGTTTTAGAGAGGGCGATTTGAGGTTCAGAATGATTAAATGACTTTTCCCCATCACGTAATTGAGTGGTAGAACTGGGCCTAATCTCAGGTTGTCTGACTCAAACCTTAGTGCTCTGTCCCGTCTCTGTCCAGTCCCTTTATCCGTAGCCACCTTCAGAGAGGGTCAGATTCATAAGATTAGAGTTCAATGCAATAAGGAATAGTCCTCATTTGATCCTTATGGTAGAAACACAGTGGGACAGGTTATATTTTTCCTATTTCCCACCTGGGGAAATTGAAGCTCAGAGAGATGAAGTGACTTGTTCAAGGTCATCTGGTAAAATAGAGTGGTGGAGCTGGGACTCATTCGCTTCTTTTAACTCCAAATCCTGCTCTCTGATTGCAGTGCATGATACTTCCTCCCTAATCTGAGTGAGCTGCCAAAAGAGAAGATATTCCAGCCACATGCGTATTAGTTTGAACTGTTAGTAAACAGCCAAGTCTTCTCTTCCTGGGAAGGGTTCAGCTGGTTGAAATTCTCAGGCTATTTTTCCAATTTATGTAAAGGAGGAAGATAAAGAACTGTTGTGTTTGGACTTGCAACAAGCTTTAATTCCTTTAGTGGAAGCACTGAAGTTACACAGTTGCATTGCCAGTTTGGCACAAGGAAGTAGTTAAGCTCTCAAGTAGAATACGTAGTTTCTAGTACAGTCTAATAACTCTGGACCACAGGAGGGATTCATTATGAATCAGGGAATGTTAGGTCTTTAAAATCCATTCATTCTTAGTCTTAAAAGCTGAATTTGTCTAGGCAATTTAGTAGAGTAATTCTGGGTATCTTTATTGAGCTCACGTAGTATACTAGGAATAATAATAGACAATGGGGAATGTTAGGAATCTCATGGTCTGTTTGGGAAGGAACATATAAACAATTACATTATAGTGTAAGAAAGTGCTATAATTGAGAGAGATACAAAGAGCACTTAACAGGGAATGATTAATTCTTCCCAGAGCAAGGGTTGGGAGTGATTGGAGAAAACTTTACAGTGAAGATGATGATTGATTTGTGCCCTTGCAGGATGGGTCAGCTCTTGAGACAGAAAGGGATTGAAGGGCATTGTAGGCACAGGGAACAGAATGTGAAAAATTTCAAGAAATATGAAAGAACTTGTTTAAGGGAAGCAGTGGGAAGCTTGATTCAGCGAGAACCGGAGAGTCAGGTAAACTAGGCCTCCTCTCTGGTCTAGGGCTCTCAAAGCCTCTTCTTCCTGTGTCAGCGTCTGCTCCCCATAGGTGTCTTCTTCCTCATATCCAAGTGTTCTCTGAAACAGGCTGCATCTTCTTCCTAGTTTTGTAAGCCTTTCTTTCAGCTGAGTTAGTATAATTACACTCTCCTCTCAAGCTTTCTAGGCTGATTCCTGATACCTCTCTTCTTCAAACTCCTCTTGCCCTTTGTAAGCCAATGCAGTTCTCTCCTAAGTTAATACTGACAAGTGCTCATCCATAATTTATTTCTATATTGCTTCCTATTCTAGAAGGATTCACTATTAGTGACATTTTCCAATTATGCTCAGAGTAGAGGTTTATTTTTTGGTTACTTATACTTCTTAAGCCTTGGTTATAGGTTTATCTTGAAGTTGTTTAACCTTATATTCAGTTCAGGAATCCTTCAGTTTAGGAAATAAAGTATGGTGAGATGAAGCCCTCTAGGGAGCCTTCTCTTACTTCCTAGAGCTAGTAATTTCTTTTTGTCTTAGTGCTTGTCACCCTGCCCTACAACTAACCCTCCCTCCCTCTTTCCCCTCACTCTTTTTTTATTTTTCAGTGTCTGTATCACCTACTAGATATTGGACCCCTCGAGGGGAGGGATTTGGTATAGTTTTAACACTTGTGTGTTTTTTCAACTGCCAACCAGAGCCTGGACACAGAAAAAGTGTTTGTTATTCTGGTTTCAGTTCTACCACTCTGTGACCTTCAGCAGATCACTTCCAATATTTGAAACACCGACTTTCTTATCTATAAAATATGGAGGCTGGACTCTATGATGGAATATAGCACTTGCCCTACTTATAGTAGTCAGGGATCAGTTGAAGCAATAGAAGCCACACTAGTAATTTGAACAGGTAAAATTTAATATAAAGAATTGTTAACTAGGTAAAAAGTGGTTAACTACTAAAAAGAGAATAAGATGTAACTGCAGAAAACCTACCTTCTATCCCTAGGGCTGAGGGAATAGTGAACAAAGGAAGAACTTAGAAGCTTAAGAAAAGAGATCTCTACAAGACTGAATTTCAGACTTCGGTCCTGAATTTCAGACTTCGGTCCTTGGAATGTGCTGCTTGTGTATTGGTGAAGAAGAAACTGTCTGGAAGGCACTCACCTTAGAACCTGCAGAGCCACTGTGTTGAAATTTACCAAGCCTTCCTGTGCACTGATCTATTTGCTGCCTCATAGAGAAACCAAACACGGGGAAAAAGTCCCTTCTTTCTCCCTTAGCCTTGTAGTCTCCTTCGAGCACCCTCTATTGGCAGAACCTGACATGAACCAGCTGAGAAAGGAGAAATGTAGTCTGCAGAGTCCAGTCCAGTATTGCAGAGAAGGGCAATGAAGAATTGGTTTGGAGCTTTAAGGCAAATTTTAAAATATTATGTATTGTAATAATCTGTTTTGCTATTTGTCTTCCTCATTGCACCATGAGCTCAGTAGTGGCTGACATAGTGTCATATTTGTTTGTATCTGCATTGTTCCCAAAGGGGCCTAGCACTAAAGAGTTGCTCAGTAAACACTGTTTGAATGAAGAAAAGTCTCTCCAAGATTAGGAAATTTAGGTGTTGGGACCAGGCATTCTCCCTAGCAGTTAAAACCTTATTGAATGCCATTTGTCTTGTGCCTTCATTGTATATAGCTTGCATTAGATGCTAGAGTGAGGACAGTGAGAACATTCTCTTGTTAATATTCATGTGAAATTAATTATATCTTCTCCCCTAAAGTGTGATAATATGAAATCTAGAGTAGGTACTTTGCACATAAATATATTCCTCAGAAATTTAGTTCATTTTCTTGTAATAGTATCTCCTGTACAATTTAGTTCATTTCCTCCCAACAGCCCATTGTATTATCCCCATTTTACAGATGGAAAAATTGAGGCCCAGAAAGGTTGAAGGACTTGACCAAAGTTATACAGCTAGTAAGTAGCAAAGCTAGCTTAAATTTGGCTAGTTCTGAAATATATATATTTTAAGCCTCCTCCGAGGATATGTTTTTATTGATTTCTATTTATATATTTATTTTGTTAATCCTCATGTGAGGATATTTTTCCCCCATTGATCTTTTAGAGAGAGTAGAAGGGAGGAGGAGAGACCGAGAGAGAAACATCAGTGTGAGAGAGACACATTGATTGTTTGCCTCCTACATGCGCCCTGACCTGAATTGAACCCAAGGCCCTTCAGTCCATAAGCGGACGCTCCATCCATTGAACCACACTGTCTAGGGCTGTTTTTATTGATTTTTAGAGAGAGAGGAAAGGGAGAGGAGATACAGAGAAAGACAGAGACATCGATGTGAGAGAGAAACAGAGAGCACTTGCCTCCTATATGTGCCAGACCAGGATCAAACCCACAACCTAGGTATGTGCCCTGACTGGGAATCAAACCTGCAACCTTTTGATATATGGGACAGCGATCCAACCAACTGAGCCATTCGGCCAGGGTGGCTGTTCTAAAATTTGAACAGGGCAACACCCTCTTCCTTTTTCCCAGCTTATGAGGGCAAGCACAGAGTTTTTTGTTAGCCGATGGCAGTAGAAATCTGTAGAATTGATTTCTGTTTCTGGCCATTCACGTCTGGGCAAATAACAACAGAGCAAAATAGCAGCACTTGCAAGGACAGTTTTTGCTAATAATTGCTATTTAAAATAAGCCAGTTGGAGCCTGAGTCTCAGAAACCCCATTTTGGAAACAGTTGCTATCTGGCAGCAGGGTATTACTCTCTCTTTTTTTTTTTTTTTTTAACCCCACAAAAGCAGCTCATAGCCAAATTCTGATGCATTCCCTGCAACATTAGGCTTTTCTCTTGCTCCTATAGGTTACTTTCCATTTCTAGGGCCTGAAACTAGATAGACCACTTAAATATTATTAGGAAGCAAATTTATGAGGCTGGTGTGTTTGTTCCTTTTGGGCCAATGCCCACAAAGCTTTTAAGTAAATTATTTAGGCTTAAGAGTCAGTTATTCCTTTTTCAGGCCATCAGCCAGGCAGAGTTGGGGACCCTGATGCCTTATTTCATTGCTTGAAGGGTCAGAGTATTGCATATGGCTTGGAACAGATACTGTTAAAAGAAAAGCTTTGCATTAAAAGCAGTGAAGAGGCCAGTAAATCAGGATTTCCTAATCAAATTATCATCGGGTTATTTTGTGATTATCCTCTGGGGTGGCCGCTGAGATTGGCGGACGTGGGAGTGTGACCCCATCGTGACAGTGGGAAGCCCTTGGATCAGTGTCGCCTCTCCTTAGTTTCTTTTGGTTCTGTCATTGACTCTTGGTATAGTTACCTTCTCCTTTGATTTTCCTGGCAATAAACGTTGCTGCTATCCTGCTTTTGAGAAATGATGACATTTATTCTTTGTAAGGAACTGAAGAAAGAGTCTGTACATATCATTTATTTTTAACTGCATACTCAGAGTTGAAATTTTATTTTCATTTTATGATTTAGCATTGAACAGGAAAGGCAATGTAGTGGAATTAGTATGGGCTTTAAGAGCAAAACCACTGGATACAATCCCATCTGCTACTTAATAACTTAATAGTTATTGTCTGAGCCTCAATTTTCTCATCATTTAAAATAAGAATGACAATAATAGTGATCCATAATTTTGGGTAAGTCTTTGAATTTCTCTGAATTTTAATATATTTATCTGTAAAACGGAGGCAGTAATTCCTCAGTAATAGGTTTGGTTTGTAAAGAAACTGGCTAATGTAAATGAAAGTGTCTATTGGAGTGCCTGGCACGTGGTATTTGTGTATGCTGAGTGATAAGTGAGTTGCTATTACTGTTTTTAGGAGACCTGAAGGAATAGACTCCTGAGGGTAGGATAGTTTCTGTGGGATGGGTCCCGGCTTATTAATAAACTAGAGGCCTGGTACACGAAATTCGTGCATGGGGGGCGGGTGTGTCCCTCTGCAGCCTGCACCCTCTCCAATCTGGGACCCCTCGAAGGATGTCCGACTGCCCGTTTAGGCCCGATCCCTAAATGGGCAGTCGGACATCTCTCTCACAATCCAGGACTGCTGGCTTCCAACCACTTGCCTGCCTGCCTGCCTGATTGCCCCTAACCGCTTCTGCCTGCCAGCCTGATCACCCTCTAACCACTCCCCTGCCAGCCTGATTGACGCCTACCTGCTCCCCTGCCAGCCCGATTGCCCCCAACTGCCCTCCCCTGCCAGCCTGGTCACCCCCAACTGCCCTCCCCTGCTGGCCCGGTCACCCCTAACTGCCCTCCCTTGCCAGCCTGGTCATCCCTAACTTCCTCCCCCTGCCGGCCTGATTGCCCCTAACTGCCCTACCCTGCCAGCCTGGTCACCCCTAACTATCCTCCCCTGAAGGCCTGGTCGCCCCCAACTGCCCTCCCCTGCTGGCCCGGTCACCCCTAACTGCCCTCCCTTGCCAGCCTGGTCACCCCCAACTGCTCTCCCCTGCAGGCCTGGTTCCCCCCAACTGCTCTCCTCTGCAGTCCTGGTTCCCCCCAAATTCCCTCCTCTGCAGGGCTGGTCCCCGCAACTGCCCTCCCTTTCAGGCCTGGTCCTTTCCAACTGCCCTCCCCTGCTGGCCTGATTGCCCCAACTGCCCTCCCCTGCAGGCCTGGTTCCCCTCAACTGCCCTCCCCTGCAGGCCTGGTTCCCCCCAACTGCCCTCCTCTGCTGGCCCGGTCACCCCTAACTGCCCTCCCTTACAGGCCTGATCGCCCCCAACTGCCCTCCCTTTCAGGCCTGGTCCCTCCCAACTGCCTTCCCCTGCTGGTCATCTTGTGGTGGCCATCTTTGACCACATGGGGCAGCCATCTTGTGTGTTGGAGTGATGGTCAATTTGCATATCACCTCTTCATTCGATAGGATACTCATTAATTCTTTCAGTGGAACTCCTGTCATTTCCTTTATAGACAGTTTTACTTGATCTGATAGTGTTCTTTCTCCTACTGTCGTGTCTACAGAGAAAACTATGCAGTAGTTTCCCCTGAGAGTTTCCTTCCCAAGCTGCAGTGCTGATTGTGTTATTCCAAGTTGCTCTCTATAGAGAAAGGGAGTACAAAGGCTGAGTTGTGGTTCAAAAATTCCAGTAGCTTGTATTTCTGAGTCCATTGTTTTGTATATGAGACCGAGGAAGGTTTGTCAAAGGCCTTTAAGGAGGTGTGATGGAGCTATTCTTTGCTACTTCTTTTTAAATAGTTGTGGTTGTGGAGTTTAATGAAGAAAAAATTAATAATTTAGACTTTATAAACTTAAACACCTACTCTGTGAAAGAATTTGTTTGGAAAATAAAAAGACAAGCCACAAACTGGAAGAAAAATTTTATAAAACACATATCTGATAAAAGATTTCTGTTCAAAAGACAAAGGACTCTAAAACAAACCACTCCACTAAAAATGAGTAAAGATCTCTTTTTTGCTATTTTTTTAGTCTAAGCCAAGAAGGAGGGTTGACCAGTAAAAACAATGTTTTATGGACCAGTAAACTAGATGTCTTTGCAAAGCTGGCCTGTGATCTCTACTTAGCCTCTTCAGGCAAGAGACTGGCAAGTTTAAGTTTCAGCTGTTCCATTTCAAGGGTTTCATTTCTCTTTTTGTCAGAGTTACAGAATCCTTAGAGGTCTTCAAAAGCTGAAATACAGAGATTAGAGGACTTGTTTAAAGTTATATTGTAAAACCAGACCTAGATTTTTTCCTGTTAATTCTCTTCCTGCAGTTTTTTTTTTTTTGAAAAAGTAACTTTATTTTATAGGATGTTTATCCAACAATAAGCAGTTAATTTTTTTAAAATCCTCTCTCGTGGATATTTTTTCCATTGATTTTCAGAGAGAGTGGAAAGGAGGAGGCGAGAGGGGAAAAGGGGGAGAGAGAGAGAGAGACATTGGTGTGTTACCTCAGGCTGGTGCCGAGAATCAAACCTGCGACCCTTCCCTGAGCGTGCTGATGCTCCAACCACTGAGCCACACCAGCCAGGCCTAAGCAGTTAATTTTTGAGAATAATCTGGTTTTCCTTCTCATAAATGCTGCAGGATTGTATTGAGCTGTAAAGTTTACAAAGTTCTTTCATGGCCAGTGTTGCTTTTTCTTTACAACACTTCTGTAAGATAAGCAAGCCAGGTAATCTTAATGATTTTTTTTTTTAACTGAGAAAAGTGAGGCACAGATAGGGGAGGTGACTTGTTGAGAATCATATAGTGAGTCAAGGTGAGGGTTAGAATTAGAACTAAAGAGCAAGAAAGCCCTTTTATTTTTAGGTTCTTGATTATCACTGGGAACATTGTCACACCTTGCCAACACTGGATGTTATCATTCTCTACAATGCTTGCCAATCCAGTGAGAGATAAATGCCTCATTGTTTTAGTTTTTATCTCCCTAATTACTAGTGAAGTTAAAATATTTTTTAATGTTTATTGGTCATTTATAGTTTTGTGATTTTTTTGGCATCATTTATTGCACATTTTCTGCTAGGTTCTTTGACTTCTGTAATTTTTGCCAGGGGCAGGGGGTAGGGGGGAGAGTCATCCTCTTATTAAGTATATTAAGGTTATTCATCTTTTGATATATATGCTGCAAATATTTTTGATGTTTTATTTTTAAAACTTGGTACCTCTCTAGAGCACCAAAGAGAAAAAGTTTTTTTATATTGGGGTAACAGTTTAAAAAATAGCACACTATTGCTACCACTAATGCTACTGTTGGATATTTACTTTTTGAGTTTTCCAAGAACTTTCATATTCTTTCTGTCTTTTGTCCTTTGAAGAGCTTCATGAGAGGGTTTGTGATTAAAAATAAGATGGATTTAACATATACATCTTACCTACTTTTAAAAACTCCATTGAAATGGAATAAAACTAGTATTAACTCACAAAGGCTAAGAGAGTAGGAGAAGATGGAAAAGAGGCACAAATGATGAATGAATTAGTGGATTAGGGAAACCAGAAAGCTAAGGCTACTGAGTTAATGTGACCATGAACAAAGCCATTTTGTGGTACAGAACCCTAGAAAGCCCTAGATATTGGAGATTTTTGGCATCTTGAATGTTAGAATGAGAGGTAGAGCTGAAAACAGGAATTCAGAGGTTATATAAGTTCTTTTATTTCAGCAGAACTTTGGAGGTCTATTCTCTAAAGAAATAAAACCAGAGAGGCCCTAAACTTGGGAACACCAAAATTAGCTTTGAGTAAAAGAGGTGACATTCTAAACGGGGGATAAGTGAAGTCTCCATCCAGTTCTTAGCTTCCAGACATAGGTAGGCTTATTCTCCTCAGGAGGGAGATTGGAGGAATCCTCTCTGAAAAACCCACTCAGACATTTGAGGGCCTCCCCAATAAAAAAACTGGGTTGGCATTCTCTCCTGTTATAGTGAAGCCTAGAAGTTAACATGCCCTGCTGCTTATACAGTGTATCTGTGTGTACCTTATTTTTAAATGTGAAATACTAAGCGAAGATCACTTGATATCGAAGGAAAACCTCTAATATGAATAACAGAAATAAAAACAAACAGATAAAATGAACTCCATTCCCAAAAAAGAGAGCAAGGGGAAGGGAGAGCACAAGAGAGACATGTAGAAAACAAAAGAAAATTAGGAAAAACTCAGATCAGAGAATATCTTGCCTAAATGAAACAATAATAGGACCTTTTAGTCCTAGCCAGTTTGGCTCAGTGGATAGAGTATCTGTCGGCTTGCGGACTGAAGAGTCCTGAGTTTGATTCTGGTCAAGGGCATATGCCTGGGTTGCAGGCTTGATCCCCATTAGGGGGCGTGCAGGAGGCAGCTGATCAATAATTCTCTCTCATCATTGATGTTTCTATCTCTCCCTCTCCTTTTCTCTCTGAAATCAATAATAAATAAATATATATAAATAATAGGGCCCTTAAAGGAATCAGAGAACCAGAAAGAACTTTTAGACACTTAAAAATATATCAGAAATAAAGAAAGCATAAAAACAAAGAAGTAGAAAACAGAAGAAAGAAATAAGTTAAAGGATTTATTTATCAGCTTCAGATTCATTTAAATTTAAGAGAGTTGATTTAATTTTAAAATATTTTTTTAAAGTTTATTTCAGAGAGGGAGAGAGAGATAGAAACATTAATAATGAGAATCATCGATTGGCTGCCTCCTGCACACCCTACACTGGGGATCGAGCCCGCAACCTGGGCATGTGCCCTGACCGGGAATCAAACTATGACCTCCTGGTTCATAGGTCTATGCTCAACCTCTGAGCCATGCTGGCCGGGCTGATTTAATAATTTTTCATCATTTTTCTTTTCTTCAATTCCTCTAGTTTTTCTCCTTTAGATCTCTGGATCTCCCTGTAGTTAGATACTGGATTATAGAGTGAATGAAATCATCAAAGAAATAATATCATTTCCTAGAATTTAAGTACATGTATGTTTAGATTGAAAACCTCAAGTGCTCAATACAATGAATAAAAAAAAAGAAACAATATAATGAAATTTCAGAACACTGGGTAGAATGAGAATATCATAAAAACTTCCAGAGAGAATTAACAGATCACATACAAAGACATTGGACTTCTCAAAAGCAGTATTGGAAGCTAGAAGAAAGTGGAGGAATTGCCTTACATTCTGGAAAGAAATGATTTCCAGTTTAGGATTCTAGACCCTGTCAAAACTAACAATCAATATGAATGTGGGTTGGGGGGAGACATCTTTAGACCTCTCAAAATATTTCCCATGTATGCTGTTTTAGGAAACTTGGTAATTTGATGTATCATAATGAGATGAAAAAGAAAGAGGAAGGCAGGAATCCAGGAAATGGGGGTATGCAATATAGAAGACACAAGTGAAATCCCAGAATGATGGTTAAAGTGTATTCCAGGACCAGGGCTATGCAGGAGGTTTAGAGATTAGAGAGGGTTACCAGATTAGAACAAGAGGTTGGAGGTCTCTAAGAGAGACGTTTTAAAAGATAAAATGAAACCAATGAATTATCTGACATATATGACCATGTTAAAAGGAGCCTTGCCCTAGCCAGTTTGGGTCAGTGGATAAAGCATCAGCCTTCAGACCAAAGGGTCCCGGGTTCAATTCCAGTCAAGGGCACGTACCTTGGTTGCAGGCTTCTCCCCGGCCCGGGCCCTGGTCCGGCTTGAGGAGTCAATCAATCGATGTTTCTCTCACATTGATCTTTCTATTTCCCTCTCCCTCTCTTCTACTCTCCCTAAGAGTCAATGGAAAAATATCCTCAGGTGAGGATTAGCAAAACAAAACAAAACAAACAAAAAAGTAGCCTTAATGTTATTTTGGAGAATTTGGAGATGAATTGGGGGAAAGGACAGGGAAAACTAGAATTCTAGTTCAAGAAAGGCAATGCAGTCATACTACATGGCTTAGATGTGAAAATTATAATAATGTAAACTGAATATTAATTTTTAAAAATGTTTTATTTTGAAATAATTATAGTTTTTAGGATGTTGCAAAGATAGTACAGGGAGGTCCTGTATACCCTTTATCTAATATTCCCCAATGGTTAGATCTTGTAACTATGGTTAGATCTTGTACTATAGTACAGTATCCAAACCAGGAAAATGACATTGGTACAATGTGTTATTTTATCATATGTATAGGTTTGTGTAACCACCACTGTAGTCAAAATACAGAATCTTCAATTTCCCACATGCTATCCCTTTATGATCATAGCACTTTCCCCATCCCTAACTACTGACGACAACTAATTTGTTTTCCATTTGTATAACTTTGTCATTTCAAGATAACTATATAAGTAGAATCATGCAGTGTGTGACCTTTTTTCTCATTCAGCATAATGCCCTTGAGCTCCATCCAAATGGTTGTGTGCATTATTTAGTAAAAGGAAAGTGTGTGTACATGTGTATGGATGGTGTGGGGGTGATGATCATGGTATAAAAGCACAAATTCTCTTAACAAAAAGATGATAAATAGTAACTAAAATGGACAAAAAGCCAGTATAAGCCTTTTTAAAAAAGAGAGAGAGAAATACGAAGAGAAAGATCTAAAAGTTCAAAGGATTGCCTTTGGGAAGCAGAAATCAGGCATCAGGTAGGGGACAGCTATTTTTTTGTTAAAAGCCTTACAGTACTTACTGTATACATATAAAGGAAAGGGTTATCTATACTAATAAAAGGGTAATATGCTAATTAGACTGGACGTCTTCCAGATATCCTTCCAGACGTCTTTCCAGACAAAGCCACGGTGGCAGGGGCTGAGGCAGAGGCGGTTAGGGGCAATCAGGCCAGCAGGGGAGAGCAGTTAGGGGCGACCAGGCCGGCAGGGGAGAGCAGTTAGGGGAGAACAGGCCAGCAGGGGAGAGCAGTTAGGGGAGAACAGGCCGGCAGGGGAGAGCAGTTAGAGGCTACCATGCTGGCAGGGGGGAACAGTTAGGGGCGACCAGCCTGGCAAGAGAGAGCAGTTAGGGGTGGCCAGGCTGGCAGGGGAGCAGTTAGGGGTGACCAGGCCAGCAGGGGAGCAGTTAGGCGTGACCAGGTCGGCAGGGGAGGGCAGTTAGTGGCATCAGGCAGGCAGGAAGAGTGGTTAGGGGCAATCAGGCAGGCAGGCAGGTGAGCTGTTAGGAGCCAGAAGTCCCGGATTGTGAGAGGGATGTCCGACTGCAGGTTTAGGCCCGATCCCTGCGGGTCAGGCCTAACCAGCAGTAGGACATTCCCCGAGGGGTTCCGGATTGGAGAGGGTGCAGGCCAGGCTGAGGGACTTCCCCCCCCCCCCCATGCACAAATTTCGTGCACCAGGCCTCTAGTCCTATATAATAAAAGCCTAATATGCAAATTGTCCCCTCGACTGGGAGTTCAACTGCTAGCTATGACGTGCACTGACCGCCGGGGGGGGGGGGGGTGCGGAACATGGTGGGCGACGGGGCGCTGGTAGAAGGCGGCAGTGGAGGCGCTGCAGGCCCTGATGGGCCCTGATGAGAGCAGGACAATGGAGCAGGTGAGCAGGCAGTGCCAGGCCAAGGCGGATGTGAGCGGGGCCCAATCACCCAGCAGATGGCAACAAGTGGTGGGGGCAGGGAGTGGGGGCCGCCACCCAGCTCCCAGGTGCTGAGGGAGCTGGGTGGGGGCCCATTTGCCCTGCCAATTGCCCTGCAGACGGCGATCAGTGGCCTGCTGCCTCCCGGCTCCCAGGTGCTGAGGGAGCCGGGCGGGGGGCCCGATTGCCCCGCCAATCGCCCCACAGACGGCGACTAGTGGTGGTGGCGGGGGGCGGGGCCGCCGCTTGGCTCCCAGGTGCTGAGGGAACTGGGCAGGGGCCTGATGACTCAGGCGGAGGGGGGTGCACAGGGCCCTGGGGGCCCAGGTGCTGCCCAGGGCACAGAGGTCAGCTGGGACCTGCCCTTCCATGTCAGACGCTCACGCTTCTATCGCTGGCCAGGCCTAGGGACTGCACCCATGCAAGAATTTTGTGCACCGGGCCTCTAGTTACCATATATAGAAATAATGCCCAGAGAGTTACGGGCCTGAAGTTTTAGAATAAATAGCTAGGAACTGACACTTCAGCTCTGGCTCTCTGATTCTCACTAATGCCCTTTCTGCCCCACCCTGCCTCGGAGTGTTTGCTGGTGATGTTCCTGCGAGTGAAAGCCAGTGCTCCCGACAGAGCCCTCTCAGTATTTTTTATATTGGTTGTTACAGCCTCTGCATCTGGGACACTGCAAAGTGCCTAGCATAGCAAACAAGAGTCCTAATGACCCAGGCTGATACTGGGGTACTAAATTACCATAAAACTGTTTTCTGAAATGCCAGTTTGGCAGCCATGTTCATTTTCTTTTCTTTTGATGGATTAAGGATAGATCTTTTATAGGTATTGCATGGACCAATGTATTTTTCAGTTTAAAAATCAATTGTTAGCCCCTGACAAAATATCCTGGGTCATAAGAGAGGGAAGTCACAACCTAGATTTGAGAGTCAAAGACGTTGAATGCAAGCTATTGCTTTATTACCTTTTTTCTCTCTCCTTTAGCAAAGTAGGACTGCTTCCTTTCTCAGCTGCACTTTCAGCTTCCTTGAGAATTCCCTTTTTGACATCTTTGTTGAACTCTAGTGTTACCAAATTTCCTGTGCCACAGATAGTACTTTGGGTCACTTCTGCAAATGATTTATCTTTCATCCATCATGCATGAGAATTTTATTTTCAGTAAGGAATGCCATTGTCTAGTGCTGGATAATCTTTCTTTGGCCTAAAGTGCCAACTACAAGATTCAAACCCAGAGTGAAGGCCTCAGGATGAATCAATGGTCTAGTAGTGGTTTACTTCAAATACTAGGTTATCCCCTTCCCCACTGTTACTAACATTGTAGCAATCTTGTCCACAGGCATTAGCTGCAAGCTCCCTTGGTTTTCTTTTCTTCCTGGTAAGGCTGCTGTGGGGTTATTTTATCCAGTTAAAGACTAATTTCCTAGTTCTGAAGATGAAAACAAGAGTTTTGTTATTCAGTAGAGAAAATGTCATGACTAAATATGTGCAAAAAAGAAGAACAGAGCTTTATTTTTGTCTCCTGCCAACCCTGGGCTCAGTTGGAAGGAAAATGTGGGAGGGGCCCTTAGCCTTGTCAAGTGCTCATGACCAGAGGTGCTCTCTTATTCCTGAGGACCAATTCCTTTAGAGGGCTCCACAGGTGTTGCAACAGCAGTACAGACAAGAAAATAGGGTGCCTGTTATTCAGATTGTCCTGGAGAGGGGGCCAAAGGACTCCTTCTTTTATGGTTCTGAGAGTGCAATCCACATTCATAGAATAGCCACCAGTCCATTCAAATTATAAGACTAAAGTCAATCTTACTATTAAAGTAATAGCACGTATGTTTCTTGAAACTACTATAATAAAATTTTATCAGCTCATCTATAACTTGGAACTTACTAGTTTCAACCAATGTAAGAGACATTCTTCTAGACCAAAGAAGCTTGTTATAAGTTGTTATAATGTTTTTTTTCAGCTGATTATTTCATTTGTCTTTGGGTGCAGGGACAGATATTGACAGCAGTGTGAAATACTGTGTAAAATCTCTTTTTTTTATGTTTTATCATGAGCTTGACATCTGATAAGAGGGCAAAGCCTTTGGGCAGGGTATGTAAGGAGCCCGTTTGCTGCTCTGGAGTCTATAAAGGGGCTGCTTCTTTTTAGATTGAGCATCCCTTGGTGACAGGCTTGATCATTCTCCCTATTTAAGGGTATGGTTTCAGTGAGACATTTTGAGATGACTGCTAAAGACACTAGTTCAAATCAGGTATGATTTATGAAATGCACCATTAATTAGGCAATGAGAAAGTTAATTTTGTATTTCTGCCCTGGAATTTTAAAGAGGTTAATTACAGGAAGGCCTTCATATGTTCCTTTATCTTGGAAATATTTCCAATTTTTAATGATGTGCTTGCTATGTGACTACATTTAGTTATATAGTATTCAGTATCAGCATTATTGCTTGAGTTCTTTTGTTTTATATCTGAAGCTATATAAATCTGGTTCTAAGATAATATTTAAATTATAAGTTTAAGAGGTGAATCTACTGATATACTACACTCACTGATCTATGATTAAACCACTCATAGATCAAAGTCTATGCTCCGGTTTTTGTGCCATTCTCCACTTTATTCACTCTGTTCCGGCCATATTCATTGTCTCTCAGTTCCTCTGAGAGCAAATCAAGTTCTTTTCTGCTTCAGTGCCTTGCCCATGCTATTCCTTTTGCTAAAATATTTCCCTGCTCCTCCCTCCAGCAAGGTTAACTACCCCTCCCTTATGGCTTGTTTAAATGTCACCACCTTGGAACTGTTCTTTCTTATCTTGACATTCTTGAGCAAATCTCTACATTTGCTTCTTTATGAGCATCTCTTAACACTTTCTAATTATAGGATGTATTAGTCTGTCCTACCTGCCCTTCATCTCTTTCCTCCTCTAGAGCAGCGGTCGCCAACTGGTGGTCTGCGGACCACTGGGTCCGTGAGGTCTAAGAGGTTGGTGACTGCTGCTCTAGAGTATAAACTCTGAGGACAGGGGCAGTGGCTGAGTGGTTCATTATGGCATTCTCAGTGCCTAATACAAATGTCTAGAGCCTAACATTTAGTAGGAATTAATAACAAATATTTGTTGATAGCTTGAAAGAATGAAGGATCCTCCTCCTCTTTAGGGACTATCCCAGAGAACCAGGCAAAAGATGAATGGCTGTTTTGGGTTTAGTTTTGGAAGTCACACAGCATTACTTTTCAGGTGGTCTGGGTTCTAGACTAGCTGCATGAAGAGTGAGGGTGCAGAGATTGGGATGGGAAGAGATTGGTTACTACTTAGTCCCTCCCTCCCTCCCTCCCGCCCTTCCTCCCTCCCTCCCTCCCTTATGAGGATATTTTCTCCTCACATGAGGATATTTTTCCATTGATTTTTAGAGGGTGGAAGGGAGGGGGAGAGACACAGTGAGAGAAACACTGATGAGACACATCCATTCTGTCTGCACATGCAACAACCAGGTTACACGCCTTTGACTGGAATCGAACCTGGGGTCCTTCAGTCCACAAGCCTGAGCTGGGCTTTATCTACTGAGCCAAAACTGCTAGGGCCTTAGTTGTTTTAAAAAATAAAATGTTGACTCACTGACTGACCTTGAAGGTGCCTTACACCAAGCGTATAAACGAGGCATGCGGCCCGCCAGCCCCAAGTTTGACATGCTTGCCTTACACTCTAAATTTTCTGTGATCACATGCTCTTGCCTCTTCTAAGTACCAAGAGCAATCTGTATTTTTAAATTGATTTTAGACAGGGAGGGAAGGTGAGAGGGACGGAGGGAGGGAGAGAGGAGCATTGATGTGAGAGAGGTAAATCAATCGGTTGCTTCCTGTATGCACCCCAACCAGGGATCAAACCCAAAACCTAGGTATGTCCCCTGACAGGGAATTAAACTTGCAACCTCTTTGGTGTACAGGATGATGCTCCAACCAGCTGAGCCACCCAACTGGGCTTAATGTGGGCTTTTTAAAGAAAGCTTCCTGGAGTTGGAAGTCTTGAGCTAGGCCTAAAAGATGGTTAGCATTTGAATTTATAGGGATGACACAAGGTTTGTGGGAAAATGTGAGCACACACTTCTCTTTCTCTTTAAAAACGGTAGAAAAGCCAAGCACCTGTTCAATTTGCATAGAGCAGTGGTCGGCAAACTCATTAGTCAACAGAGCCAAATATCAACAGTACAACGATTGAAATTTCTTTTGAGAGCCAAATTTTTTAAACTTAAACTTCTTCTAACGCCACTTCTTCAAAACAGACTCGCCCAGGCCGTGGTATTTTGTGGAAGAGCCACACTCAAGGGGCCAAAGAGCCGCATGTGGCTCGCGAGCCGCAGTTTGCCGACCACGGGCCTAGAGCATTGTTGAGCAGAAGTGGAGTGTTGGAGAGTAGAGGTTGGGGATAGGTTTAAAAAGCCTAGAATTCTAGATTTGAGGATTTAATTTTTATTTCTGTTAATGTCACTGAAAATAGACTCCCTTTTCAAAGATGAGTTGTGGGAACCATGGACAATAGCTAGTAGTGAACTCTGCCTTTTTACCCTTTACAAATTGGGCCTTTGTTTCAGACATTTCACTTTGATGAACTTAAAATATTCAGCTCTGGCTATTTTTTAAAAATATATTTTTATTGATTTCAAAGGGTAAAGGAGAGGGAGATAGAAACATTAATGATGAGAGAGAATCATAGACCAACTGCCTCCTGCATGCCTCCTACTGGGGATCAAGCCACAACCTGGGCATGCACCCTGACCGGGAATCAAACTGTGACCTCCTGGTTCATAGGTCAACCTCAACCACTGAGCCACACCGGCTAGGCAGCTATGGCTATTCTTGAGCAGTTTCAAAGGTTTATGATATTTTGTAATTTCCCACTTCCCTGAGGTGAGCATTTGAGAAAGATTTGATGAGGCAGTGGTGGATGAGAGAGATTTTCTTAGCTAAGGAGATTTGCCATCTTTGGAAATTTATTCACAAATGACAAAGCTTGTAATATGTTCTCTTTCTACATACTTGATACTAAGGTCCACAGTCAGCCTAGTCTTGGGTTCTGATCTTAGCTCTATTCCTTGACATGCCTTGTGACAAAGGATAAGCTTCTCTCCTTTAGTTCCTGCATCCATAATAATAATAATGCTGGACTGATTAACCTTGAAGGCTCTTCTGGTTCTGATATTTTAGGACTGTATATGGGACACAGATCAGCCTTTTCTTTGACATTCTTCAGGTACACAGATTATAATGTATTAAAGAGTAATTAGATCACAGTGACCGTGCACATACTGGCTTACTCAACACACGCTCATGAAATAGTTCTTATTGGTGATCATGCTACACTGGCTTTTTTCTTGTGTCCTTTTTATGTCCTCCGCTGCCTTTAGTTTTGGCTGTACCTTCTGTCATCCTGCAGAGGAAGCCATAGACCCAGAGACATCACTGTGTTCTAGTAGTACCAGAAAAAATAACCCCAAACCCAACCAACTGCCTCCATTTAAACTGGCCTTCTTGGCAGTTATTCATTCCTGCCTAGGCATTCTGCAGGGCTCAAAGGACATGACTGTTTTGCCCCAATTTGGTAGAAAACCCTCAGGCCTTATTTCTATCAGTTGTAAGGGCACAGATTGCATTTTCACTCCTGCTTTACGCAGTATTAAAGATATTTGGAAGGAGGCCAGAAATGCAAAAGACAGAGCTATAAGGAATTATATTTAGAAAAATATTGTTTAAGACAACTGTCTTTGGACATGTTTTTTCCTCATTTTTATTAATTTGCTTCATAGAATGTCTAAGAAAAGGCCAATATGAGTAATAGTAAGAAGCATTCCAAACATTTCATAGCACTTTAAATTTTAAAGCTTCCTCCCCCACTTATATAACACATCTTCATAAACAGCCTGGAGATGATGCTTGTTATGAATGGTTATTTTTTATCGAGTACTTATTATATGTCCAACACTAAGTGCTTTACATATATTTTTTCATTTAACTTTTATATCAGTTGTAAAAGTTGTATTATCATCATTTGGAACAGATGAAGACACTAAGACCTGAAGTAATTAAGCAAGGGCCCAAGATCACATAGTTAATATGTAATGGAGCTGTGATTTGAATCCAACCAATGGTTTCTGGCTCCATGGCTGGTTTTGTTAATGTCTGTGCTTGACTGGCTCTCTGTGAGATATGGCAGTGGGGATTTACTTACAGATGAGTAAGCTGATTAGAGAGGCCATAACTTGCCAGTTATAACATGGCACATAAATGGCAGATATAGAAGGTGAATTTTGATCATTTGATTTAGAATCTGTGTCCCAGCTGGTTTTTATTCATTTTTATTTTAACTGCCTTCTTTTTATATCCCAATTTTATATTACTTCACATTCTTTTGAATTAGTCTTGGTATGGATTATAAATAAACTAGTGGCCCAGTGCACAAAATTCGTGCGTGGAGGGTTTGTGGGGGGGGGGGGGGGGGAAGGTGTCCCTCAGCCCGGCCTGCACCCTTTCCAATCTGGGACCCCTCAGGGGATAACCGGCAGTCAGACATCCCTCTCACAATCCAGAACTGCTGGCTCCTAACCACTCGCCTGCCTGCCTGATTGCCCCTAACTTCTTCTGCCTGCCAGCCTGATTGTCCCTAACTGCTCCCCTGCTGGCTTGATTGCCCCTGACCACCTCTGCCTCGGCCCCGCATCCGGGACCCAGGATTCCCTCCTCCAGCTGACCACAGGCACCCGGGATCCAGGCTTCCCTCCCTCTGGTCAGCCATAGGCGCCCAGGCCGGCTGCAGCTGCAGGGGATGGTGGGCCCGTGGCTTCGCCTGGGCTGCAGCCGCAGGTACTAGTGCCCAGGACTGCGGGGTGGGCGGCTTCTCCGTCTACCAGGCTGTAGTCAGCTACAGGGGCTGGCACCTGGACCGCAGGCAGGCGGCTTCTCTGTCTTCCCTGGGAAGTGTGGGTGACTTCTCTGGCTGGCTGCGGCCTGGGATCATGGGGCAGGCGGCTTCTTCGTCTCCCGGGCTGCAGCCAGCCTCAGGCACTGGGGCCCAGTTTCTCCGTCTCCCCCAGGACGTGGGGCAGGTGGACGTGAGGCTTCTGCTGCTGGCTGTGGCCTGGGATCACAGGGCAGGCGGCTTCTTCATCTCCCGGGCTGCAGCCAGCCTCAGGCGCTGGTGCCCGACTTCTCTGACCCCGACAGGCCTGGAACGGCGGGGCTGCCACCATGTTTTCAGGTTAATTTGCATACTCTGATTGGCTGGTAGCATAGCGGAGTGATGGCAATTTGCATGTTTCTCTTTTATTAGTGTAGATTATAAAAAGTCTTAACTGGAAATGCAAAGAAAAATAAGATGTTAGGTGTATTCTCAAGGAACCCATAGTTGATTGGGTGTAACAAAAAGACATGCATAGAATTAGAGGTGCTATCATATACTAATGGGGAAAGTCCTGAATGAGTAAGTTAAGCTATGAGTGATTTAAAGAAGGGGAAATAAGTGTGAGCTATGATTTAATAGGGAGAGGTTTCTTTGTGGGAGGGGTTGTTAAACATAGTATATAATAAAAGATCTGCAACCCTGTTAAGTGTGATTAGAAAAATAAATAAAACTACAGAATTTTGGAGCCAAGTTTTTTTAAAATAGAAACACAATTCTGAAATGTTTATATATGACTAGGAAAAGCAATATATGTGACACCTTCATGGATTTGTCATTTAGTATATTTGTGTTTTCATTGCCTAACTTATATAAATGTTTATTGAATGAATGGATTTTTTGGTCAGAGTCTGAAGTTGCAGGGGTACTGTGTCATTATCCTATATAATAAACAGCTAATATGCAAATTGACCAAACAGCGGAATAACCAGTCGCTATGACACGCACTGACCACCAGGGGGCAGGCGCTCAATGCAGGAGCTGCCCCCTGGTAGTCATTGTGCTCACACAGGGGGAGTGCTGCTCAACCAGAAGCCCTGAGCTGGGCTCATGGCTGGTGAGCGCAGCAGTGGTGGTGGGAGTCTCTCCTGCCTCTGCAGCAGCGCTAAGGATGTCCAACTGCTGGACTGCGAGAGGGCGCAGGCCAGGCTGAGGGACACCACCCCCTCCGAGTGCACAAATTTCGTGCACTGGGCCTCTAGTTATAATATAATGTGCTATAAAGGGCTAATGATAGAACCTTTAAATAATATCTAGTCTAGCCGCTGCTTCTAACTGATGAGTGAAGTAGGGCCCAGAGAATAGAAGCAGCATTTCTAATAAGTTGTAGGGGAGGACTACTTCTCCTGGCAGCACTAGCTATTATTCTGGAATGAATTGCTAATGTTTTCACAGAGATTTTATGAGCACAAGTAAAACATACAGAGAAAACATTGTTGAGAGTATTTTGAATCGCTGAGTTTTTTACTGATAAAGTGAGCCTATGGAAGTTGGTTTTTTCTCTCCTTATTTCTATAGATTTCATGCACCAGGTTTACATTAGAAAGGTTCAATAGGTTGAACCTAACTTTTGATCATAGCTTTCCCACAGTGCACATCTAGCAGAGCTTTTTTCCCCTCAAAGGCCTGGTTGGAAACAGTGTCCTTTATTTCTGATGTATAATTTACCTCTCCTTCCTGGTGTTTGAGTCTTGTTGGTCTTGATAAATGCCTGTTTCTGTGCACAGAACATGGGGTCCTGCAGTTAACACGGGGGTCCTGGTGTGCAGCTACTTGGGAAGCAGTGGGTGAAAATGCCTGTGAGAGTAGGCAGGGTGGGTTATTGCCAGTGCCTTTAACTCCTTTGCTTAACCCATTAACCCAGAGATCTTGTCTAGTCATAATGAATCTATAAATCTCAATGCCAGAAGAGGAAACTGATGTTAAAAGAATCTGTTGGTCTTGTTTCACTACAGAAAGGAATGGAGGTTGCCTGGCCGGTGTGAGTCAGTGGTTGGTCATCGACCTATGAACCAGGAGGTCATGGTTCGATTCCCGGTCAGGGCACATGCCTGCGTTGCAGGCTTGGTACCCTGTGTGGAGCCTGCAGGAGGGAGCCGATCAATGATTCTCTCTCATCATTGATGTTTCTCTCTCTCTTTCTCTCTTTCAAATCAATAAAAAAAATATACATATTTAAAGAAAAATAGAAGAAAGGAATGGAAATCAAACACAGCCCAGTAGTGGAGAAGGAATTGGGAGTCAACAGTCCTGGAGTTGACTCTAGACTCCGTCATTTATAAGTCATGTGACCTTGGACAGTTTCCTTAGTCTAAACCTCAGCTCTCCCATCTATAAAACGTGTTAGTAATACCAAGTACCTCACAGGGGGATTAAATTCCCCCCCAGGTATATGTGTGGCTTGTTCCTTTTCATCCTCTTTGAGGTATTTTCTCGGGTGTCATCTTTTTATTGAGGCTTTCCCTGACTATCTTCTCAAAATTGTAATTCTTATATGGCATTCCGTATTCCTTTACCCTGATTTATTTTTCTGCCATACCACTAATTGGCCATATTTTTTGCTGTCTGTTAATTGTCTTACTCCCACTCACAATAATAACAAAATTCAAAATAATAACAGGTAGTTCTTTTATGTTGGGCACTGTTCTAAGCACTTTGCATATGTTAACTAATTTAATCCTTATAGAAATGCTATTAGGTGGTACTATTATTATGATCCCCATTTTATAGATTTTAAAAATTGAGGCATAGAGAGGTTAAGTGATTTTCAGAGAACACTAAGAGGTTAGCATTGGAGCCAGAATCTAAACCTAAGCTCTCTGGCTCCAGAGTCCTTGCTTTTAATCACTATACTATATTGCCTCATTAGAACATAAGCTTTTTGAGGAAAGGGTTGTTTGTCTTTTTTTGTTCACTATTGTTTCATCAGTACCTACAATTGTACCTGGCACATAGTAAGCAATGAGTATTTGTTCAATAAATCAACAAACAAGTGCTGGTGAGGATGTGGAAAAAAGGGAACCCTCATGCACTGTTGAGATTATAAATTGGTGCAACCACTATGGAAAACAGTATGGAGGTTCCTCAAAAAATTGAAAATAGAACTATAATATGACCCAGTAATTTCACTTTGGGTATTTATCCAAAGAAACCCAAAATACCAATTCAAAAAGATATATGCACCCCTATGTTCACTGTGATATTATTTATAATAGCCAAGATATGGAAGCAACCTAAGAGTCCATCAATAGACCAATGGGTAAAGAAGATGTGGTACATATATATAATGGAATATTACATTCTGACAGGTGTGAGGTGTTATCTCAGTGTAGTTTTAATTTGCATTTCTCTGATGATAAGTGATGTTGAGAATCTTTTCATGTCTATTGGCCATCTGTATGTCCTCTTTGGAAAAGTGTCTATTGAGGTCCTTTACCCATTTTATAAAAGCTCTTTCTAGTAGCTTTGTTGTGAAGGGAAGGGAGGGAAGGAAAGAAGCTGGCATGTTAGGTGGAATAAAAAAAAAGAGTTTGGCCCTTGGCTGGGTGGTTCAGTTGGTGGAAGCGTTGTCCTATACACCAGAAGGTTGCGGGTTTGGTTCCCAGTCAGAGCACAATACCTGGGTTGCAGGTTCGATCCCTGGTTGGGGCACCTGTGGGAGGCAACCAATTGATATTTCTCTCTCACATAAATGTTTCTCCCTCTCTTTTCCTTTCTCTCTAAAAAATAAAAATAACTTGTGTGTAGATATACCAGTAAAGAAAAAAAGAAATATTTTGTTTATTTACTTATTTGACTAGAAAAGTAGTAGTATGTTAACAGGAATAATCCTGAAGAAAAGGAAAATTCTGACAATGTTGGAGAAAGAGAGGGGAAATGACCAGAGCAATGCCCTTCATTTAGGGGGGAGGTGGAACATTGTGTATTAGTGGAGGATTGGATGTGGACTGTTGTCCATGGTAATAGGAGAGAAGTTAGAGTATATGGGTATGGATGCAGTTTGGTAGATGAATATGGTGGGATTTTGTGAAAATTCTCTTCTGGATGATTAATTTTATTTAGACAAATAGGCAAAGTCACTAGGTGAGAGTAGGATTACAAGCAGATAAAAGTTTAGGAAAGTAAATCACCTTGGCAAATACAGAATGATTGTCAGGTTGCATTTAGAACCCACTTGAAAATAGTGATCATGAGTTTGAAGTTTAATTTTAGTAAATATAGTTATGTATGTTTTCTTCCTCCCAAGACCTGTGCCAATGTAGGCAGAGATTAGATGGTGAATTGGATTTACCAGGGCTGTGGTTTAATCAATCCAATACAAGTATAGAGGGCCAAGAGAGTGATTATAAAAATTGACCAAGGAATTTAAACTAGCCAGGATTAGGAAGGGAAGATAAGGAAATGAAATGTAAATAGGATCAGTAGATTGAATGTCCTAATAGGTTGAAAGATTGTTAGAGTTGGGATTGTGTACTGGAAAGATAAGAGATGGTGGTTAGAGAATGAGATATTTGGAATTGAGGTTACAGAAGATGGGCAGTTATTGGTAATGGCAAGGTCAAGTGTTTAACCACGGGAATGAGAAATTGAGGTAGGCTGGAAATCAAGATCAACAGAGGAGAGGAGGTCAGTTAACTATTAGGGCAATATGTTTACCTATTATTTGTATAGTTGAAATTACCAAGAATTATGACAAGAATGGTGTTGGAGTTTGCTAGGAACCACAGTCTTTAAAGCATAAGAGGGAGTGATTTGAGGGAAGTAAATGGTTACAAGGAAGGATGATGGGGTGATCTAAAATCTGATGATATCAGATTCAAAGCTGGATGTTTGTATGCAGGAAGGTTTGGAGGCAACAATGGGGTACAAGTAGTAGAAAATGAAAGAAAACCAGCCCCAATTTGAGAATGTTGCCGAGGAAACATTTCACTTAGAGCAAGAAGGTGGTGAGAGAAAAGGGGCATTCACAGAAGAGCTTGAAGATACAGATACTCCTCAAGGAGTGTTTTTTAAAAACCAGAGCTACAAAGTACTGTGTAATGATATTGAATGCTTTTTGAGGATTACAAGAGCTCAGAGGAAAGAGTTCATCAAAGGCAAGACTTCAGTTCCCCCATTGGCAAAATGGAAATAATAAATAGTACCTACTTCATAGGGTCGTTGTGAAAAGTAAAGGAAGTAACATATATAAAGTTCTAAGAAAAATGACTGGCCCATAGTAAGCATTCCATAAATGTTAGGTAATAATATTTAAGGAAGACTTCCTGAGAAGGGGTGAATGGAGTTATGTTCTCTAGACCTGGGGCTCTGCTGTAGCTCATGGATGTCTTTATTTGACTCTATGCGTTTCCCTTCTCTGCTAACTCCAAGGTCCTTAACACGTTAAGCGCCAAGCCTGTTTTGTCTTCCTTTCCGTTTCAGTCACTGGTGACTGACATGGCGCTTAACGTGTTAAGGGCATGTATATCTTTTTTCCATCCTTTTTTAAAGAAAACCTTTCTTGTTGAAAGTATTACATATGTCTCTCTTTCCCCCATGTATATATCTTTATATCGCGATGCTAGTCCTGGGCCTGGTATAAAAGAAAATTCAGTGAGGGAGGGAGGGAGGGAGGGAGGGAGGGAGGGAGGGAAGGAAGGAAGGAAGGAAGGAAGGAAGGAAGGAAGGAAGGAAGGAAGGAAGGAAGGAAGGAAGGAAGGAAGGAAGGAAGGAAGGAAGGAAGGAAGGAAGGACCTTTAGTGATTGATAAGGTTCTAAAGACATGTTTTCTGGGAGCCCTCCTTGGTTCTGAATTACATCTGACAGTGTATTCTACTATTATGTTATTTTTCCTCCATGTTTCATTATTCTGTACTGCCTTTATACCATTTCTGGACTGCTTCTGCTAACCTCTAAGCAAATAAACATAATGGTTGGTAGGTAGTTCGTTCACAGCAGTCATCATCTCTCAGATCAATCTTTCCAGATGTTCATTGGACATCTTTGACTCTGCTAAGTTTAAAAATGAAGACCATCTTTCAATGCTTACCCTTGAAACCCTTTACTTTTTTTTTCTTTTGAAACCTTTTTTTTTTAACTTTTCCTTAATCAAGACCTGCATATAGAGATTCTAAATCCTATCAGTTCTGATTCAAAAATATTCCTATATTTTTTCCTTCTTTTCTATTTCAGCTCTTCCTTTCTATTTCAGACCTTCTGTTTCTCTTCTACAGTCCATTCTACATCTTCCCATGAAATATTCTAAAACACAGACATGACTGTCACTTTGTTGCTTCATTCCTTCATGGCTTTCTATTCATCTTCACAGCAGTTCTTTAGATTAAATGATAGTATTTCCATTTTATAGATGAGGAGATCATTGCTTTTCTATAGCAGACAATCTCAAGAGCCTTACTCTTTTTGAGGTTCTCTAATTACCCTTCTAGAACCCTAGACGTGGGGAGGGGATATTCCAAAGTCCTGGATGTCCTTATGGACATTGTAAGTCTGGGCCATTGAAAATCACATGTGATGAGGATGTTTCCCCAGATGAAATAATGATAAGGTCATCATTTGTTAAGTGTGTAATCTGCTCTGGCAAAACATGCATTGTCTCATTTAGTACTTCCAACAATCTAGGATATGGTTACCACTAGTATTTCCACAATACAGAAAAGGGAACTGAAATTAAGTATGCTATCCAAGGCCTCACAGCTGCTGTGACCCAAAAAACCTATGTTCTTAATCATTATTCGAAGTTGCTAGGCAGTAGTACTTTGCATATGTTGCTTCTACAAGAAAGGGGATGATGATTTTTTAAAAATACATATTTTTGTTTTTCAGAGAGGAAGGGAGAGGGAGAAAGAGATAGAAATATCAATGATAAGAGAGAATCATCGATTGGCTGCCTCTTGCACGCCCCCCACTGGGGATCGAGCCTGCTACCTGGACATGTGCCCCCAACCGGAATCGAACCCAGGACCCTTCAGTCCGCAGGCCAACGCTCTGTCCACTGAGCCACACTAGCTAGGGCAGGGATGATGATTTTGTGTGCTATAAACGATGTTGAGAATTTCCGATCTGGTGGACTTCTGGGTTTGCTTTAGAGAACTAACATTCTAGTAGATCACTTTGCTCAATGGGTCCTTCAATAAATACCTACATTACTTTATATTCCCTTAGTATCCTATGTCCCATGACAGATAGATTTAAAATGCCAATCAAAACTAATGACCAGCAGAAGGGAGAGGAGTTTTACTGGGACTGCGTTGTCATACAGCTAATTTGTTCATTTATCTGTCTTTCCATATAATTGTTCATCTGTCCATCCAGAGAATAGTATCAAGATGATACAGTGGAAAGTTTGCAGTCTAAAGTCAGGCCCTGTTTTTTGTTCAGAGCCTTGTTTGTGATCCTGACTTGCCATGTATTTCTACGGTAGTCCTTTCCCTTCTCCGTGCCTCAGTTTTCTCTTCTAAACAAAAATAAATAAAGCTGTTGGATGCCATGACCATAGACCCCTTCCAATTAGCTCTTTGCAACTAGATGTGGTAAGTAATATTACAGTTGTACTTCAGAAAAGGAGCACCAGTATTTTTATACTGTATCACAGACCTTATGTAAGAATTTAAAATCTTACAAAGTAAGCTTATATATTTGCATTGCAAATCTAGCCTATTATAAGCAACCATTAAAGAGGAACTGTGAGGATTGGTGAGTTATAGTCTTTCTAGAAATGCTGGATCACTATTTTTTGTAGCTTGGGATGTTATAGCAAGTCTGCCTGCGGCCATCCATTTCCAGCAAAGTATAACTTTGCTTCAGAGGTGTGTGCTAATTTCAGGTCATTGTATTGTGTGATTGTGAAATTGATATGCAATCAATTTATTCAGCAAATATTTTCCAAGCACATACTGTGTTCCTGACTTTGTGCTCGTCTAGTGTTAGGAATAAAACTGTGATCAAGACAAATCTCTATTCTTGTGGGCTTTACAGTTGAGAGTGTGAAAAAAATGAATAGGAATTATCCAAACTAGAGATAGGGGAGATGAGGGATAATCCCTGAATGATGGAAAAAGTGGCATTTTAGGCAGAGAGAACAGCGTGTGTAAAGACTCAGAGGCAAGAGAGTATGGCATGTTCAGGGGAATTTAAAGAAGATCAAATAGCTGAATTATAAAGTATGAAGGCAGGAAAATGCTATTTTGAAATTATAGCCATTTTAGGTAATCTCATCTGGATTGTGAAACAGCATGTTGTCATGGAAAGGACACTAGATTTCAGATCTGAAGTTTTAGATTTTAGTCCCTGGCTTTCCACTAAGATCTTGAACAATTTATATAACTTCTCTGATTATGTTTCTTTATCTGCAAAATAGTAATTGTTATCTCTTGTACCATCCTTATAAACTATAAAAGTATTACATTATGAAAGCTTCTGCCAAGCAAAATGACATCCTCTCTCCGTTTCAAGCACTTTGTTTTAACATAGCACCTTCATTATAGTCATACTTACATATAGCTGTTTCCTCACTAAAAAATAAATTCTCTAAAGGTAGAGAAATGACACATAGGAAGTTCCAAGTACTTGTGAGGTTTAGTGAATACAGATGCTCCTCGACTTATGATAGGGTTATGCAGAAATCTAATGTGCAGTCTGATTACATTTGGCAGACAGTATAAAGAAGCAGACCTCTATAAAAACTGGGCTTCATTGCATATTATACTGATAGAATTGGGAGGGGGGGAACCCACTGAAATGGAGTTCTCTTTGTTTGGTAAGAAAAATTTAATGTGATATTAAGCTGTCGAATTCCAATAAAATGTTTCCTTTTATTTACCCATTAATTCATTCATTCAACTACTCAACAAATGTTTACTGAATACCCAGCTTTATACCATGCCCTTTAAATTCTAGAAATGCATTGATGAATAAAAGATATGGTCCCTTCACTTCATAGTGCTTAAAATGTAGCAGAAAGAAAAGAATTGGGCAAGCAAATTATAGCTGCAATGAGTATTTACTACAGAAAAGTTCAGAGAGCTCCTTGATCATAAAATGGCCTATAGCCATGCCCAATCTCGCCTCTGAGGTCCTTCACAAGAGCTGAGTGGACATAATTCAGAAGTGGGGACCGGATGATAATATTACTGCCATGTTTTCCCTTCAGAGTCTATATTCCAGCCTTTCTATACTCCATATTGTCTGAATGTGCCTTGCTCTCTCATGGTACAATTTCATGAATGGCCTTTCCTTTCCCTTCTCCCTCAAAACAGATCAAATGACATTCTTTTGAAATCCTCTATATCGCTCCCCCTCCCAAATACATAGGATTAGGTTTAGCTGTATATAACAGAAATCTAAAATAACAGTGGTTAAAAATATAGAGGTAGGTAGACCAGAGCTGAAATGATTGCTCCACAAAATCAAGGGCCCCTTCCACCATCCTTGATTTGAGACTTCCATTCTCAAGGTCATTTCATAGAAAAGAAAGCTAATGTCCAATCATTATGTCCCAGTACTAGATACCAGAAAAGATTAAGAGGAGAAGGAAGGGCACCAACCCAGCTAACGCTGTTCTCTTTAAGCTGCTCTTAAGCAGAAGTCCTATACCATATTTCAGTTATATCTCATTAAACAGAAATAATCACATAGCCACATCTAACTTCAAGAGGTTGAGAAATGGAATCCTTTAACTCAGTGGTCGCCAACCTTTCGGACCTCACGGACCACCAGTGGTCCGCAGACCACCGGTTGGCGACCGCTGCTTTAACTAAACATATTGCTACCTAGTGGCAGTCATAATACCTCTCACCTGACCTTTAGTTAGTTGTCTTTAACCCTTTGCACTCGCTTGCTTTTTTCTCGATTCCTTTATTCTACTCTGGATTTAATTTTTTAAATACCCCAGATTTTACAAAGCGCGGCAGTAGAATAAAAAACTGGAGTTTCTTTTCATACAAACTTATTTATTTAATGTAAGAAAAGCCCAAATAAAGGAGGAGGGATGGAGGGAGGGAAGGGATGGGCTACCGATGCTAACCGTGTCGAGTCACACTCGACATCCGAGTGCAAAAGGTTAATTTTAAACAATAATTTTACTGGGGTTAGAAATTTTGATTGGCAAGTATTTTTTTCCTTCAACATGTTTTCTGTATCATTCCACTGCCTCTAGCCTCCATTATTTCTGATGAGAGGTGAGCTGTTAATTTTAATCTTACTGTTATTCCTTTTATCTGATAAGTTGTTTTTTTATTTTTGAAAATTTCTCTTTGGCTTTGAACAGTTTTTACTATGATGTATATAGATGTGATCTTTTTGTATTTAGCCAACTTGGAGTTCATTGTCTATCTTGAGTGTGTAGTTTAATGTTTGTTTGTTTGTTTGTTTTAATCAAACTGGGGAAGCTTTTAGCCATTATGTTTTCAAATATATTTTTCTGCCCATTTCTTTTATTCCTCTCTCTGGAACTCCCATTAATGTATATCGGTTTGCTTATAGGTCTCTGACTTCTTTTCTTTTTTCTTTTTCAGATTGCATAATTTATATTGATCTGGTTTCATGTTTGATGATTCTTTCTTCCTCCAGCTCAGAAATGTTGTTGAGTCCCTCTTGAATGTTTTATTTCAGAATATAATTTTTCCATTTTTTTTATTTTTATAATTTCTATTTATTGATATTCTTTATTTGATAAGTCATTGTCATCATACTTACATATAATTCTTTAAATCTGGTTTCCTTTAGTTCTTTTTAACATTATTTATAATAGCTGCTTTGAAATATTTATCTGCTGATTCTGACATCTGGGCTTCCTTAGAGACAATATCTATAGTCTCCTCTCCTCCTCCCTGCTAAATGGGTCACATTTTACTGTCACTTTGTATGTGACATGAAAACTAGATATTTTAAGTAATATAATGTAGTTGATTCAGATTCTTCTCCCACTAGCAGGGGTGGGGTGTTGCTGCCTTTTTTTGCTTATTTAGTGACTTGCTTAGACTATTCTATAATGTCTGTCTCCTTGACAGTGTATGACTGCTCTTGACTCTGATCTTTTTTTTAAATCATGCACATTTATAAAATTACTAGTGGCCTGGTGCACGAAATTCGTGCATGGAGGGTGTGTACCTCAGCCTGGCCTGCACCCTCTCCAATCTGGAACATCCCTCTTCCAATCCAGAACCACTGGCTCCTAACCACTCACCTGCCTGCCTGCCTTTTCGCCCCCAACTGCCCCCCTCGGCTGCCTGCTCACCCCAACTGCCCCCCTGCCAGCCTGATCGCCCCCAACTGCCCCCCACTGCCAGCCTGCTCACCCTCAACTGCCCCCCCTGCTGGCCTGCTCACCCCCAACTGGCCCCCCTGCCAGCCTGATCACCCCCAGTTGCCCTCCCCTCTTGGCCTGATCACCCCTAACCACCTCTGCCTCAGCCCCGCCACCATGGCTTTGTCCGGAAGGACATCCAGAAGGTCTCCCGGTCTAATTAGCATATTACCCTTTCATTAGTATAGATTTAACGTGCAAGTAGTTTATTCTGGTCATATTTTAAATTATTTTAAAACTTGGCTTCCTAAAAGGCCACTCTTAGGTAAACATGGATTAGTGGTCAGTTAATGATTTACTTAAACCCTAGACCAGGAAACCTTCCACTCTCTGCTGATAGATCTGTTTGTTCTTTAGGGAATGCATTCAAAGTTCAGACAATTTACAATTCTTCTTCTGCCTTTACTTTCAGTATGCTCAAGGCCTTACATTCACATCGGCTTATTAGTCGATAGCTAGGACCCTCTCAAAGTTTCTTGTTAGCAGTGTCTAGCCTTATAGACCACTAGGTCTTATCAAGACCTGTTATGGCTGTTTTGTCCCCAGAACTCCTTTTTAAAAAATATGTTTTTATTGATTTTTAGAGAAAGAGGAAGGGAGAGGGAGAGAGAGATAGTAACATCCATGAGAGAGAAACATCAATCTGCTGCCTCCTGTATGGCCCCCACCAGGGATCAAGCCCACAACCCGGGTATGTGCCATGACCTAGGAATCAAATTGGAGACTTCTCGGTGCGTGGGTCAACACTAACCATCGAGCACACCGTCCAGGCTCGGAACTCTTTCTTAAGTCTTTCTGACTTACCTGCAGGTCTTTTGCCTGCCCGAACTAGTATTATGACTTTAGGCTAGCTTCAGTAGTGGCCTTCCTGGATTATTTACTATTGTTCTTCAGATTGTCCCTCTATTGTTTTTGACAATGACTTTGGGCAATCCAGAGCAGATTTTCTGTGCCGGGCTTGAAATGACCTCTGACTGCACTGTTCTCTTGGCCTGGCCTGCCCTGATGGTATTACCCTCAGAGAGCTAGGAGTTGCAGGGAAATGGGCAGCCCTAGGCTAAAATTCCACAAATTTCAGTGTTCTTAATATTCTTCAGTAACTTTTCTTGAATAAACATTTTTCAATGTGATATATGCTTTTAGCTAATTTTCAGAGGTCTGAAATGCTTGTGGGGGGTTTTTGTTTGTGTTTTACAATTTATTATTGCTTTTTGGGGAGAGGGTTTGCTAAGCAGTTTAGGTGTTCCAGAAGTTCCATCACCTTGTATTATTTTTGGCCTTGTTACTGTTATTTAACCTTTGAAATTCCCAGCTTGACCATAACCTTCTTTGGGCAGACACTATCTTTCTCTTTTCCCTACAGTATCCATCCCAATATACATTAAACCTTTGAGCTTTAATTTCTTCATCTGTCAAATGAAATTAATAACCTTTACATTGCTTACTTCAAAGGATCAGGTTTGAAATAGTGTTAGAATCTCATTGTAAACTATAAGCACTTTGTAAGTAGTAAATTTTTTTTGAAAAGCTTTAAAATAGCTTGCAAACTACAACACTAATTTTAAATACTGCAACCTGTTGTGCATATGATACTTCCAAGTATCATTTGATGTCATTTTATGCTTATAGACTTTGCTGTTGATTTTAAAGAAATAGTTCAGGTGTTTTTGAGGGCAGCAGGCAGGCCACTTGCAGAATAATTTGAGAATGAAAGCCAGCTAGCTCCATCTGGAGGGAAGTATTGAGTATCTCTGACTGTTTTCCTTCTTACACGTCATGCCATCGTATGGCCCACCACTACTTGTTCTGCCCAAGATGAGCTATCAAAGGAGGCTTCTTTGGACATTTTATCTTTCATCTGGATTATTTCAATAGCATTCTCACTCTTCTCCCAGCCTTTCTGCCATCTGATGTCAGCTCAACAGTCAAAGTAATCTTAAAATGAAGTAAAAATAAAAACAAAAGAAAAAGAACAAATAAAAATTTAAAAATGAAGGCAAATCCTGTCACTCTTGTGCTCAAAACAATAAAAAAAACCCAAAGTCCTTATATTGGCTTTCAAGGGCCTGCATGATTTGGCCCTCATTACCTATCTGACCTCACTGCCTACTCTTTTCTCTTTAGTTTACTGCACTCCAGCTGAACTGGCCTCCATGCTATATTTCACACATGCTTCCACTTCAGAGCACATTTGCATTTGCCTTTTTCTCTCCTTGAACAGTTTGCTTTCAGAGACCTGCATGGCTTGCTCTTTCAACTTATTCAGGTCTTTGCTTAGATGGCATTTTCTCAAACCATCTTATTTAATATTGTATCCCCTCCCCTTGTATTCTTTCCACCCTCAGAGGTTTCTCTATAGTATTTATTGCCATCTGTTATCTAATATATTTTACTTTTTGAAGTATTTTTTTCTTCTTCCCCCCTCCCAACTAGAATGTAAACAGGCATTTTTCTTGTTCTTGTTCACTGCAGTATCTTAATTTCTCTATCAAGCTTATGTGAGATAAATGGCATTTGGGAAAGAAAGTTTCAGGAAGTAAAACTGTTGGGATGTCAAAACTCCTTGAGAACATAAATACATAGATTCTTGAGCTCCATCCAGATGGAGCATAGAGGGTCTTCACACGATGTGAAGGAGTGTGGATTTTATTCCCAAGGCTTTTGAGGAGAGTAATGCTGTTATCCAACCTATGTTTTAATAAAGAATAGCAAGGATGAATTAGAGTGGTCTAGAATGGGGGAAAAAAGACCTTGAGACTGTTGTAATAGTTCAGACAAAAGATGATGAAACTTGACCTCACAGGCAGTAGCAGGAAGAAAGGTAGGGTTGTCAGGATTTGGTGATTGATTGTGTGTGAGAGAAGGGGAGGAATTGAGAATGACTTTCAGGGTTTTGGCTCAGGTGCTAGGTGGATGGATTGTCAGTAACCCTGAGACAGGCAATACACGGTAGAAGAATGGGCTTGGGGAAAGATGGTGAGTTTACTTTTGGACATGGTGAGTTTGAATTGCTTATGTTGTTCAGGAAGAAATGTTCAGGAAATAGGTGTGGTGTGTAGGTGAGTGTTGTGTTATAATGATTTTGAGAAAGATGTGAATTTGGAAGTTACTAGGTTTCATGTATCAGAACTAATCTAGACAATCACTAACTACTTTCTGTCTCTATAGATTTGCCTATTCTGGACACTTCATATAAATGGATCACATGATATGTGGCCTTTTGTGACTGGCTTCTTTCACTTAATAGAATGTTTTTAAGGTTCATCATGTTGTAGCATGTATCAATACTTCATTCCTTTTTATTGCCAAATTCTTCATTCTATGGATATATCACATGTCGTTTATCCATTCCTCTGTTGGGCATTTGATTGTTTCCACCTTTTGACAATTATGCATAATTTTGCTATGAACATTTGTGTGGACATACATGTTCATTTCTCTTTGGTATATACCTAAGAGTGGCATTGTTGGATCATATGGTAACTATATTTGAGGAAGTCAGACTTTTTCCAAAGCACCTGTATTCTTTTACATTCCCACAAGCATTGTCTAAGGATTCCAATTTCTTCACATTCTTGCCAACTCTTTTTATTATCTCTGTGTGTGTTTTTATAATAGCCATCCTAGTGTATGTGAAGTGGTACCTCATTGTGGGTTTACATTTTTTTAAAATTTGATTGATTTGAGAGAGAGAGAGAAAGGAAGGGATTGAGAAAGAAAGAGATCAATTTGTTGTTCTGCTTATTTATGCATTCCTTGGTCGATTCTTATATGAGCCCTGACCAAGAGTTGAACCCGCAACCTTGGCATATTGGGATGATGCTCTAACCAACTGAGCTACCAGGCCGGGGCCTCGTGGTTTTGATTTGTATTTTTTCATGTGCTTATTGGCCACTTATGTAACTTCATTGAAGAAATGTATGTTCAGTCCTGGCCGAGTAGCTCTCAGTTGGTTAGAGAATCATCTCAATATGCGAAGGTTATGAGTTTGATCCCCAATCAGGGCACATAGAGGAAACAACCAATGAATGTATAAAGAGGTGGAACAACAAACTGATGTTTCTCTCTCCCTTCCTCATTCTCTCTCAAATCAACAAAGTAAAAATAAAGTGTTTTAAAAAGTGTTTGCTTGCTTCCATTTCTTTCATTTGTGACGTGTTTTTTGGTCTCCACATTTTTTACTGCTTCCCTGTGTTTGTGTCTAAGTATTAGGTAGAGCTGCATTGTCTCCTGGAATTCTTAGAGTGGCCTTGTGTAGAAGGTGTCCTGTAGGGCCCAGTGGCTAAGCCTCCCCAGTCACCTGAGCTGGGCACTCTAGGTGTGGGCTGTGTGCAAAGTTTTGTTGTAAGTGAGCCTTGATTGCTATTGGCCTCAAGGAGGAGTTGATCACTTTTGGACATGGTGAGTTTGTCATGTGACAACCCTACCTTTCTTCCTGCTACTGCCTGCTAGGTCAACTAGGAGGAGTTGGTCTCCAGGCCAATTGGCTGTGAGGACCAACTGCGACTACAGTGGAAGAGCTGCTGTGTAGGAGACGCCCCTCTGGAGCAGGACTTGCTTCAGTGTGATTTTGGTGCTCACTGAGTCTGCCCGTTGAGTGTGTTGCTCTCCACTGAGCCAAACTGGCTAGGGCTTAGTTGTAATTTTGATGTGATTGTGGATCCTCTCAGATTATTGGCCCTTTTATTATTGAGGTAAGAGTTCTTTATATATTTTAGTTGCAAATCTCTTATTATATATATGATCTACAAAAAAATTCATTCTGTGAGTTGTCTTTTCACTTTCTTGATGTTATTCTTTAAAGCACAAAAGTTTTTAGTTTTGATGAATCCAGTTTACCTGTCCCCTCCCCGACTCTTTGGTTATTTTTTACAAATATTTTATTGATTTCAGAGAGGGAGGGAGGGAGGGAGGGAGGAAGGGAGAGAGAGAGAGAGAGAGAGAGAGAGAGAGAGAGAGAGAGAGAGAGAGAGAGAGAGAAAGAGAGAGAGAGAGAGAGAGAGAGAGAGAGAGAGAGAGAGAAACATCAGTGATGAGAGAGAATCATTGATTGGCTGCCTCCTGCACACCCCCCACTGGGGATTGAGCCCACATCCTGGACATGTACCTTTGACCAGAATTGAACCTGGGACCCTTCAGTCTGCAGGCTGACGCTCTATCCATTGAGCCAAACTGGCTAGGGCTCACTCTTTGGTTATTTGTGCTATTGGTATCTTATCTAAGAAACCATTTCCAAATCCAAGGTCATGAAAGTTTATGCCTATATGTTCTTCTCTCTTCCAAGAGTTTTATTTTGTTAGCTCTCTCATTTAGGTCTTTGATCCATTTGGGGTGCTAGTCTTGAACTTGTCTCTTACTTGCTTTGTGAACTTGGATTGTTGTTCACTTGCCTTTTCTCAGCTTCACTCAGTGATTGCCATGGACTGGGAGTCAGGGGTGGGGGCATTGACTACAAAGATGAGAGAACTTTTGGGGGTGATAATAATCTATACTAATAAAAGGGTAATATGCTAATTAGACTGGGAGATCTTCCGGACGACCTTCCGGACAAAGCCACGTTGGTGGGGCCGAGGCAGAGGTTGTTAGGGGCGATCAGGCCAGGAAGGGAGGGCAGTTGGGGGTGATCAGGCTGGTGGGGGGGGAGGAAGTTGGGGGCAAGTAGGTAAGCAGGGGGGGCCAGTTGGGGGCGAGCAGGCCTGCAGATAGAGTGGTAGGGGTGATCAGGCAGGCAAGCAGGTGAGTGGTTAGGAGCCAGCGGTCCCAGATTGCGGGAGGGATGTCTGATTGTCAGTTTAGGCCCAATCCCTGTTGTCCAACTGCCAGTTTAGGCCCAATCCCTGGCAGTCGGACATCCCCCAAGGGGTTCTAGATTGGAGAGGGTGCAGGCCGGGCTGAGGGACACCCCCACCCTGTGCACAAATTTTGTGTACCAGGCCACTAGTATTTTATATCTTAACTAGAGGCCTGATACACGAAATTCATGCAAGGGGCTCAGCCCTCGCAACTGCAGCGGCTGCCTTGGCCCTTGCAGCCCCAGCTTCATCTGGAAGGTCGTCCGGAAGTCCGGTCTAATTAGCATATTATGCTTTTAATTATTATAGACTAGGGTCCCAGTGCACGAATTCGTGCACCTTGAAAGGGACTATGGCCACAAGGCTGTGGTGGGCACAAGAGCAGGTCTTGGCCCATCTTCTGTGCCCCCACCAGCCCCTCCTGCTGTGGCCCCCAGGCCCCTGTCTGCTGGCAGCTCCTGCTCCCACCACTGCCACACCCATGAGCTGACAGCACCAGCCCCACTCACACCGCTGATGGTGTGGAGCGATTGGGGCCGGTGCCAGCAGCAGGTGCGAGTGGGGCTGGTGCCATCAGCAGGTGCAAGCGGCGACTGCTGCCCTGATCACCTCTCAGGAGTAGAGGGAGGTGGAAAAGCTCTCAGGGGCAATCGGGGCCGGCAGCCGCCACTCACACCCGCTGATGGCACTGAGCGATCAGGACCGGTGCCGGGTGCCTGCAGCAGGTGCGAGCGGCGGCTCCAGTGCCGGCTGCAGGTGTGAGTGGGGCCGGCGCTGGCAGTGGGTACGAGCGGCGGGTCCAGTGCCGGCTGCAGGTGTGAGTGGGGCCGGCGCTGGCAGTGGGTGCGAGCGGCGGCTCCAGTGCTGGCTGTAGGTGTGAGTGGGGCCATCGCCAGCAGCGGGTGTGAGAGGCAGCTACCAGCCCTGATCACCCTTCAGGAGTAGGGGGAGGTGGAAAAGCCCTCAGGGGCGATCGGGACTGGCAGCCGCAACTCGCACCTGCTGATGGCGCCGAGCAATCGGGGCCGGCACCAGGCGCTGACAGTGGGTGCGAGTGGCAGCTCTGGCTCTGGCAGCAGGTGCGAGCACCGGGTGGGATGGTGGTGCTTGGGAGCAAAGAATTTTCAGTAACCACCAGAAGCTCACCCCGATGACAGCAACCAGTGCCCCACCTTGGTTTGGTGCCCCCGCTCACCTGTTCCACCATCCCGCCTCAGCTGATGCCCGCCATGTTCTGCGCTCTGCTGCCGATGCCTGCCATGTTCCGTGCACGCCCTCTGGTGGTCAGTGCACGTCATGGTAATTGGTTGTTTGGTTGTTCAGTTGTTCTGCCATTTGGTCTATTTGCATACTAGAGGCGCAGTGCACGAAATTCGTGCATGGGGAGGGTGTCCCTCAGCCCAGCCTGTACCCTCTCCAATCTGGGACCCCTCAAGGGACATCCCTCTCACAATCCAGGACTGCTGGCTCCCAACTGCTTGCCTGCCTGCCTTCCTGATTGCCCCTAACCGCTTCTGCCTGCCAGCCTGATCACCTCCTAACCACTCCCCTGCCAGACTGATTGATGCCTAACTGCTCCCCTGCCAGCCTGTTTGCCCCTAACTGCCCTCCCCTGCCAGCCTGTTTGCCCCTAACTGCCCTCCCCTGCAGGCTTGATCACCCCCAACTGCCCTCCCTTGCAGGCCTGGTCCCTCCCAACTGCCCTTCACTGCTGGCCATCTTGTGGTGGCCATCTTGTGTCCACATGGGGGCAGCCATCTTGTGTGTTGGAGTAATGGTCAATCTGCATATTACTCTTTTATTAAATAGGATAGTGGCCTGGTGCACGGGTGGGGGCCAGCTGGTTTGCCCTGAAGGGTGTCCTGAATCAGAGTGGGGGTTCCCTTGGGGCATGGGGTGGCCTGGGCGAGGGGCCTGTGGTGGTTTGCAGGCCGGCCACACCCCCCGGCGACCCAAGCGGAGGCCCTGATATCTGGGATTTATTTATCTTCTACAATTGAAACTCTGGAGCGGAGCCAAGCTCTGTGGCGGCAGCCATTTCTGTTGAGATTTATTTATCTTCTATAATTGAAACTTTGTAGCATTGAGTGGAGGCCTGGGACAGCATGGGAAGGCGGAAAGTTTGGCTTCCTCCATTGCCTGGGAAACCCAAGCCTCCCTCCTGGTCTCCATGGCCGTAGCCATCTTGGTTGGGTTTATTTGCATATTCACTCCTGATTGGCTGGTGGGTGTGGCGGAGGTACGGTCAATTTGCATATTACTCTTTTACTAAATAGGATTAGCCTTTATTATATAGAATTATATAGGATTGTAGTGGCATTTTTACAACTGTATACATTTTTCAAGGCTTATAGAACTGTATACCTAAAATGGGTAAGTTTTACTATATGTAAGGAACCTATCTTAAAAAATACCTTCCAACAACTCTACAAAGTGTATGTTGTTTTTCCATGTTGAGGCTAGAGGAAACTAAGGCTTAGAAAGGCTTGCCTGTGGTCCCACATTTGATATGTTGCAGTTCAGAATTTGAACCTAAATCTGCCTGATCACAGAGCTTGTGATCTTCCTATTCATTTTTAACTGGCCCATAAACCGTTAACAGTGTGTGGATTCTGTTGTAAAAGGCTGACCTTCCCTTGAAAGCCAGGAACCTTGTCTGTTTGCATGCAGCTCCTCCAAAGTGGCTGTCATATTATTCCAAATTTTGAGCCCCTGGCAGACTTCATTTCTGTCAGTCATTAGCTGGGATTGGAATCGATGCTGTTGTGGAGTGCTGCCTAGGCATGATCTCCTTCTGAGACTGTGGCCCTTATTTTGGAGCAGCAGGAGACCAGTTTCAAAGCTGATGAGTTTCTTCGGATATAAAAAGCAATTTCATACTTTGTTCAATCAGCAAAATAGAGCCTTCTCAGTAGGAGAGTGCTCAGAAGTTTACAGGGCCAGTTGTGCTGCTTAGCATATTAACAGTCTTTCTTATCCTGGCTTACTTAGCCGAGAACTGGTTGGGTAGAGGAGAGATCCAAGGCATTGGAAGTGTACTGGTATTCTTCTGTGTTGCTACATCATTGCCATCATCAGTTACATCTGCATGTAACTTCACAGTTTTGCAATGTTATTTTAACATCTGTGACCTCTCTTAATTTTCTCAGTACCCTGTCAAGAGAGTGCTTTTATTTAGAGAGAGTTACTTGGCTGTATTCTAGGATAACTCTGGATTTAAGAATATTTTTTTTCCTTAAGTTGTGCTGAAATATATATCTCCTAACTTTCATCCTCAAATTGTTTTAGTTTCAGTTTGTCAATTTGTGGTAGTATATCGTCTGATGCTCTGAAGGGGAGAGGAGGTTGCCAGGTCTGCACATTGGGTACATTTCAGGAAGTTCCATCCTCAGAAATTGGCCAGTGGCATTTTCTTCTTTGCCTGTTTGACCTCCTCGGCTTCCTCTCCTTGGGAACCCATCTTTTCTCCACTTCTCATTACAGAACCCAGACAAACTAATTAATCGCAGAGCAATTGTTATCAAGCCAGCTGTTGACTGCTTGTTTTCAACATTTGACTGTTTCCTATCTTGAGGTGGTACTGGAAAAGTTAATGACCTAAAAAAAAAACTGCCCATCTATCATGTGAGCCTAGTTAGGAGGGAATTGTTTCATTTTTATGAAGTGTAAATAATATGTACGTTTTCAAGCATGTGTTGGCTTGTGTTTCAGAGATGGTTCCCTAAACAAGGTGGGACAAATTGGCTGGCTAATAGAGCTTAATAGCAGATTTTCCGTTAATCAGAATGGAGAATGTGTTTCATTAAGATAATTAACAGAGCACTTGTGCAGGTGGTACTTATTACACCCAAATTTCCAAGTTTATTTCTTTCCCTTGAATAAATGTTGAAAGAGGTCTTGGCTGTGTTTCCTTGTTTGCATTAAAATGATTAATGGTGATACATTTCCTTTTTTTTTTTCCAAAGCTGTTAGTAACTAGTATCTTGTCCTCTGCAGATGCTAAGGGTGAATGAGACACTTGCTACTCTTCCTTCTAGAAGTCTGTGTGCTCTTCATCAGACACTCGGGCTCCCCTAGGGAATAGAAGTGTATCCTTTCCCAGCTCCTGGACTAGCATCCTTAGAATCAAAATGGACCTCAGAGAGGCTAAATTAATTGATTTTTACATCATGATGTTGACAGCGAGAGAGGGGTAGCATGCTAGTGACAGAGTAATCTGGGATAGTGGGACTAGTGCTGACTGAGAGACAATGGCCTGGGTTGACGTTAGGCAAGTTTTATCTGTTTCCCAATATCTGCATCTGTATATTGGGAAAAGTGTCTAGCATAGGGCCAAATACTAACAAATGGCTTTTTGTTTTCATCCTGTTTTACTATAAACTGAAGATTATAGGAGGAAACTGATGTCAGGGAGAATGAACAATTAATAATCAATGCTATTTTCTTTGTTTTTCTGTAGGATCCTCAGTCTTCCACAATGAACCCTGTGTATAGCCCCGTGCAGCCTGGGGCTCCTTATGGCAACCCTAAGAACATGGCTTACACAGGTGAGTGGTGTGAGAATGGCTCTCATTTTGAGAAATGATGGTTAAGGGCAGTGGTCGGCAAACTGCGGCTTGCGAGCCACAAGCGGCTCTTTGGCCCCTTGAGTGTGGCTCTTGCACAAAATACCACGTGCAGGCGCGCACATAAGTGCGATTGAAACTTCGTGGCCCATGCGCAGAAGTCGGTTTTCGGCTCTCAAAAGAAATTTCAATTGTTGTACTGTTGATATTTGGCTCTATTGACTAATGAGTTTGTCAATCACTGGTTAAGGGCATTGCCAAATAAATTGCTGAATGATTTTTGTTTACTGTGCCTCCAGAAGGTTTGGTAAAGCTTGCAAACTTGTAGAAGGGAGATATGTCTGGGGTCCAGTGGACAAGGAAATCACATTATTGAGACTAAGGCTCACTGAATTGTCAGCTAAGGGAAAGGAAGGGAGGTAACATTCATTTATTGAGCACCTACTGTAGGCCTGGGCCTATGCTGGGCACTTTAATCTTTCTTTCTTTTTTTTTTTTTTACTCTTCTCCTGAGGATATGTTTTTATGGATTTTTAGAGAGAGAAAGAGAAACATCTATGTGAGAGAGAAACTAAGTCAGTTGCCTCGATTATGTGTCCCAACTGGGGATTGAACCCGCAACCTAGGTATGTGCCCTGATCAGGAATCGAACCTGAAACCTTTTGTTTTATGGGACGATGCTCCTTGAGTCACCTGGTTAAGACTGGGCACTTTAATCTTAAAGCACTTCTATAATGTGCAACTTACCATCACCATGTCACAGATGAGAAAATCATAGTTATAGTAACAGGCTACAATTCAAAATAAAAATAGATATTTGAGCCCAGGTCTGCTGATTGTGAAGGCTGATTATTTTCCCCCCTGAACTGCATAACAAGCTGTTTCCTACTTCTCTGCCTTTGTGTGTGTTGTCCCTCTGTCTCGAATGCTGTCCTCTCCTGACAGCTTCACTTAATTCTTCAAGAATTCAGCTTGAGGCCCAGATAGCACTTTTCCAGGAAGCATTCTCTCCCTACTTGGCCTCAGGCAAGTTTTTTACCTTCCAGAGCCTCAGTGTTTTCATTATAAAATGAGAGCAGTAGTGTTGCTCTATTTCATAAGGCTGCTATAAGAATTAAATGAGCTGGTGTAAAGCACTCAGCATATATTTGGTACAAAGTGCTTAATAACGGTTGTTATGATTTACAAATAAATAAAGATGGGTTGAATGTATGGTAGTGAAAGCGAGTGAGAAAATGTATGTAAGTTACTAGCATGGTGCTTAGCATATCATGAGCCTTCAAAATATCATGAATTTAAATCGAAGGTGAAGGTAACAGTATGAACAAACACATGGAAGTAAGCAAGTATGCTCAGGGTATAATCAATACTTGAGATTAGCTGGAGTGAAGAGTAGAAAGGGGAAGAGTGGGAAATGAAGTTCAAAAAGTGGATTAATAATGGTCTTGGTGGCAGGGATCTCAGGGAACTCCTGGGTTGTTCCAAACTGTCCTACACGAGAGAGCACTAAGGGGTGCTTCAGAAATTCCTCAAATACATTATCTTATTTTTAAAAATAGAACTGTTTATAAAGCACACATACACATAAGATGATCAGTGTCTTAATTTAAGCTTCTAAGAATGCATATTAATTTTTTAAAAACTGCTAACATTTGCAGCTACTGACTTGTAAATCAGGATTTTTCTCAATGCTCCTAAATAACATTCAGAAATATTTTGGAGGTTGAGCCTGATATAACTGTAGCTGTCATTACTAACTTTCAATGTCTTATGTTTGTGTTTATCACAACAGCTTTCTTATCCCAATTCTCCCTTAATGTTAAACATTTTCTCTTTGAACTTCTGTATATTTATTCTAATAAAATTAATTCCAGTAACAAGGACCCATTGGGCAGAACCCCATGCCTCACTAGCTCAGGGAGCCTTTGCTGTTTCCCTTTCCAGTTCAGAGTGTTCAGCAGCCCATTTCCTTTGCCAGAAAAGGACTGAGCTGCTTTGGGAAACAGCCCAGAGAAATCCTGTGGGTTTCCTTTGACTCTTGACTGCATTCATTCTTACTGAACTGCTAAACTTGAGAAAGAAGAAAATAGTTGCATTTATCTAATTGTTTGCACAAAGAAGATTAGGCAGTGTGGTATATTGGAAAGGGAATAGAGCTGTCTTTGCATGGCACATGGTAGAACTTGGTAAATGTGTTTCAATTGAATGAACAACAACCAGGTTCACATCCCAGCTTTGTTAGGTAATAGTGAGGTGACTTTAGGCAAGTTGCTAAACCTCCCTAAATTTAATTTTTCTTTTCTAAGCAGGGATGATATCATCTAATTCATAGAGAGTCATGAGAATTAAATGAGATAATTAGTACTTCTCTGGAGGAAGAGAGGACGGGTTGCCTTTGTTTCTACTAATCACCAAGAAATATTATCAGCCTGGAACTGTGTTTTAAGTTGATTTCTCTGCTGGAGATACTAGGACCACACGGGTAGTATAAACACACAACTAGAATAAATTCAATCTTCATAGGCCAAGGTTCGTATTCTTTTTTTTTTTTTTTTTTTGGCTATTTGCTCTTCTTTATTTGTTTTCTTCTCCGGGGAAGGAGAAGGAAAATGGAGAGAAAAGGAGGGGAAAGGAAGCTGTGCCAGCCAAGTCTCTGGTGCCCGCCAGCTGCTCAGGAGCGAGGGTGGAGGCCAAGGTTCAAATTCTTAAGGAAATTTTCTTTTTTAACCTAAGCTTCCTGTTGTCTCTTTGTACTTTTGAGCCAGTTTATTTATTTATTTTTGACAATATGATATCCTCTAAGGTCCCAGCTTTATGCAGGGGAATTTGAATTCCAGTTCATGGCCTCTCCAAGGCCCAGAGCCTTGTGTTCCACACTCTGTGACTTGAAAAGCAAGCCCTTGATCGCCCAGACAGAAGAGCTTCCTGAAGCAGTTCCAGCTCACTAAGAGAGTGCCTGATTTTTAGTTTCCTCTGTATTTTTGACTCCTTGAGATTTCTTTTTCTTTCTTAAAGTCTCAACTCTGCCTATATTTGTTATATAACATAAAGTATTTGTTTGATCAAGTTTTTCTAGGTGTTATGTAGTAGGCAAATTTTCAGGTTATTTTTTCCTTCACATTGCTGGATATAGAAGATCCAAGTGGGAATGCCAAATACAGTACATTAGAGTAAACATTTATTGTTAGTAACAATAATGATTATGTTAAAAAGTACTTGACAATTACATTTTAGGTACCTCATATATATACTAATTATGATATTATTAATCATAAACTCAGTAGTACACTTTCTTTATAGTTAAAGAAACTGTTAGTTTAATTCGGGTCATATGACTTGGCAGTGTATAATACAGCTTTTAAAGGATGAGGAAAAATTTGAACTTGGGTCTTTATATGTGCTTTCTATTATAGCAAGCTGATCTGTCTTAAAATATGTGCTCCTTTGCCCTAGCCAGTTTGGCTCAGTGGATAGAGCATTGGCCTGTGGACCGAAGGGTACTGGGTTCGATTCCGGTCAAGGGCACATATCTTGGTTGCAGAATCCTCCCTAGTCTGGGCCCTGGTCAAGGTGCATGCAGGAGTCAATCAATTGATGTGTTCCTCTCACATTGATATTTCTCTTTGTCTTTCCCTCTCTCTCCCACTCTCTCTAAGAAATCAATGGAAAAATATCCTTAGGTGAGGATTAAAAAAAAAAAAGATTCAAAAAATCTAAAAAGAAAAAAAAAAGTGCTCCTTTTACTGAAGCTAGGGAAGAGGATTATCCTTTCAATTTCTAGGACTAGGGAGCCTCACGTTTGAGGAGCTAGAAGCCTGTTCCTGGCGAGCAATCCCTCCATGGACTCCACTTATAACGAGACAATACAGTACACCAAGATAAGAGTTATCTTAGAGGGGTGTGCCACTATATTCCAAGAACCTAACATAATAAATAGATGCACAGATTGCTGTGGAAGCATGGTGGGTATAGGGGAGAGGCCACAACTCTATCAGAGGTTGGTGTCAAGAAAGGCTTCTGCGAATTCAAGCATGGAACTAGGGCTTGAAGCATGAAGTCTTAGTTCCAGGTCTGGTTCTGCTAGTAATGACTGCAAGATACTGGGCAAATCCTGCCATGTCTCTCTTGCCTTCACTTTCCCATTCAGGCTATGAATTATTTATTTTTTAATCTTTTTTTTGGGGGGGTGGGGGTCGGGCTATGAGTTGTTTAACAATTTCCCTTTCAGCTCTTAACATTCTGAACATTATAAATTTTTGTTAGATCTCTCTCTCTTTTTTTTTTTTTATAAAACAACTGGCTCACTCATTTCCTTAATCTATTTCTTTTGCTTCTTCCTGAACACCATTTTCCATGTATCCTTTGGAATCCCTAGTATTAATGAAGGATCAGAAACAGGGAAGAGGAGGTAAGCTCAGAACCCTCTCCTCCTGTGGCAGTACCTTCTGTCAGCCCTCGGTTTCTTGCCCCAGAGCTCCTGCCATTCTTGGGCAAGATCAGTAGGAAACATGAAAGTCTTTTCACAAATATTCTCCTATGAAAGGGCAGTTATAGCCATAGCCACTGCCAGTGAGTGAGTTTCCTTTTCTTGCTAAATATTCTCATACAGTTTAATTTAGTTTTTTACTAGTTATTTATGATTCGTAGTCAGTTGAGATATAATTTAGTGGTCCTGAATATAGCTGAAAACTGGTGGGATCTTGATAAGGACCAGAAGAACTTGGCTGTGCTGCACAGATTCTCATTGGAATGATTTTTGTTGCTTAATGTAGTGGGGAGAGCGCCCCTCCCCACCTTTACGTCAGAAGAACTGAGTTTGAGTCCTGACTCTGCCTCTAACTATATTTGAACAACTCCCTTTACTTCCAAGTGTCTTGGTTTTCCTATATAATAAAGAGATAATATGCAAATTGACACCACTCCAACACACAAGATGGCCGCCCCCATGTGGACACAAGATGGCCACCACAAGGTGGATACAAGAGGCCACCACAAGATGGCCAGCAGGTGAGGGCAGTTGTGGGCGATCAGGCCAGCAGGGAAGGGCAGTTGGGAGGCACCAGGCCTGCAAGGGAGGGCAGTGGGGGGCCATTAGGCCAGCAGGGGAGGACAGTTGGGGGGACCCAGGCCTGCATGGGAGGGCAGTTGGGAGGGACAAGGCCTGCAGGGGAGAGCAGTTGGGAGGGACAAGGCCTTCAGGGGAGGGCAGTTAGGGGTGACCAGGCTGGCAGGGGAGGGCAGTTGGGAGGGACAAGGCCTTCAGGGGAGGGCAGTTAGGGGTGACCAGGCTGGCAGGGGAGGGCAGTTGGGGGCAATCGGGCCAGCAGGGGAGGGCAATTAGGGGTGATCAGGCTGGTAAGGGAGGGCATTTAGGGGTGACCAGGCCAGCAGGGGAGGGCAGTTAGGGATGACCAGGCCAGCAGGGGAGGGCAGATAGGGGCAATTGGGCCAGCAGGGGAGCATTTAGGTGTCGATCAGGCTGGCAGAGGAGTGGTTAGGGGGTGATCAGGCTGGCAGGCAGAGGTGGTTAGGGGCAATCAGGCAGGCAGGCAGGTGAGCGGTTGGGAGCCAGCAGTCCTGGATTATGAGAGGGATGTCCGACTGCCCGTTTAGGCCCAATCTCACCAGGGGAGGGCAGTTGGGGGGGCAGTTAGACATCCCTCAAGGGGTCCCAGATTGGAGAGGGTGCAGGCTGGGCTGAGGGACACCACCCCCACCCCCGTGCACAAATTTCGTGCACCGGGCCTCTAGTCCTCTTTATAAAGTAGGAAAAATAACACCTACCCTACCTATCACTTGTTTATGGGACCTTAAAGAGATAATTGATCTCCAAGAGCTTTTTAAATAAGACAGAGCTAGTCAGAATGGGTCTGTGATTGGATTGACTGTTCTATCCTGTAGGTTCACTGCTTGGGCAGCCGAGGCCCCAGGGGAGGCCAGGAGGTTGATGAGTTTAGCGACTTTACTAGTGCTGGAACTGCTTTTTTGTGTGCTTTGAAGACAACTCCCTAGCATTTGGGGACAGAATTAGCCTGCTACCTGGAGTCCCACTTCCCAAGTAATTATAGGGTTTGGGGGCAGGAATTGAAGAAGTCCAGAGCATGGAAACAAAGGATGCCTGGGTAAAGAGGACACCTTCTTATGCCCCATGCCCTTCAGAGTAAGTTTGTTGCTGTGGATGGGTTAATAATAACAGCTATTTATTATTAACAGTAATGGTTGCTATTGGTTGAGCATGCATTGTCAGCCATGCACAGTGTTTCCTACCCAAGTGTATCTGACATCAGAGCAGAAAGAATTCATTCCTGCATTGATGGGGGAATAGCCCAGAGTAAGTACTACAAGGTTAAAATTTCTTTGAAACTTATGTCTTATCTTCAAAATTCTATTAACATCCCAAAAAAGTGCAGCATATTTATTTCAGTGCTTTCATGTACCTGTATTGTTTAGTACTCTTATGGGTTCCTGTGCCAGTTTGAGAACTATATCATCATTATTTTACTTAATCCTTATTATCCAAGTGTTAATATATGTGGACACAAATCAAGAAAAATGGAAAGGCTTGCTCCTGTCACAGAGCCAGAAAGCAGAGGAGCCAGAATCAAGTCTAAATTTGGATGTTTCATGCTCTTAGCACTAAGTTACATTTGGTTTATATTATTTGCTGCCTTATAATTGTTTATATTTCTGTAACACTCATTGTTCTTGCAGGCACTCACTGTATCCTCAGTGCCTAACACAAAGTAAGCTCTCAGTGAATATCGATTGGCTGAGTGAATAAATGATTAGGCCCCTAATACTGAAGTCCATAAATCTCTGGCAAACTAACCTCAGAGTTTAGAATAAATGCTTTTGTTCTCTAAAGCCGTGATCCACGGTTAGCTGAAAGCCAGTGCTTCCACACAGAAAATAATGATATTTGTAGAGAACTCTGGGTAAACAGACAAGGCTGCCCAGGAGCTCCTGTGCCTCACTTCCTTCCCAGATACCCTGAGAGCTTAAGGAATCAGTGTCTCAGTTCACCTGGATCCCATTGACAGCTCCTAAGCTGCCATTATGGGTATCTCAGAATTATCTGGGATTTTTTTGTTTGTTTGTTTTCTCTACTCATCCCCCCGTATACATTCTCATCCCCTCTCTATTCTCCATCCTTATACCCATTCACCCCTGATCATTACTGTCATGAGCACAGTTGTCTTTTGGACAAAGCTTGAGAATCATTCTTTTAAATATTTTTCTTTTCTTAGTAGCAGCTAAAGTGGTCTGTGCACACTTAGGGAGATTGGTGATCCTCCACTGTAGGTTTGTCCTTTCTTCCAGGGTATATTGCCTGGAGCTCCTAGGAGAATTTCTCTTCTGAAGACCCAAGGCATTGCCCAGTATCCTGAAATATTTGGAATCGGGTCCTTAAAGAGAAGCACGAAGAAACCTGTCACTACTGGCTTTTAGGGGAGATGGGGCAGGGAGTGTTGGAGAGGGTTGTTTGGTTTTGTTTGTTTGTTTTTGAAAGGCTGTAAGCAAGATGAATATCATGGTATTGTGAATCTCTTCTTAGAGTTGGAGAGTCTTTTCCAACATCTGAAGGTGGCTAGTTGTGAGTTTCCAAAGTCTCACTGACTGATTTATACCTTATAGCAGTCAGTGGCTTCTAAGTGTAGTCCCAGGCCTAGGAATTTGTTAGAAATGCCGTCCTTGGGCCCTGCCTGAGACCTACTGAATCAGAAACTCTGGAGGTTGTTCTCAGCAATCTGTGTTTTCACAAGCTCCCAGATGATTCTGATGCTCATATCTATCTCTTAGTAAGTGTTCAATAAATAGGCTTTCTCTTCTCTCCCAATTCTCTGTGCTTGTTTGGGAATCTTGCCTTCATGAATGTCATAATTCCTATGGAAAATACCTTTTAAGTTCCAAACAGCTTTAGAAACAGAAGCCATGTATTTGGTATGACACATGTGTCAGCTATGATAGGAGTGGCAGACCCTTTCTCAGATAGATTCAGAAGTCTGTAAGTAGGCAGCTCTAAACCCTGGACACAGGAAGAGAAGCTACAGTTTCAAGAAGGTGGCTAACAATCCTATCTTCTTCCTTGTACATCTTAGGAAAACTAAATAATTGGCCCCTAAAATTGGCTTTAAAGGACTCATGTTGGGTGAGTTCAAAAGTATGATTACTTGAAAATTGCTCAGCTGGTAGGGGAGGTACTTGAATTTAAGTGTCTAAATCAAAATTTTGCTATTACTGCTCTCAGCAGAAAAGAGGCAGACAAATCAATAATCCTTGGTCTTGTTTAAGCTACAAAACCACACTTCTTGTTACCTCCAAGAGTCTGGCTGTCACAGAGAAGCTTGGACCTTCACTGCACCACAAGGCTGTCATGATTGTAAGTTTTTGCTGAGTTCCTTGAACTGTCATATTACGTCTGCATGGCTGGGGGCCTGGAATCTTTGTGGTCCCATGAGATAGGGGTGAACAGCCAAGACCTGACTCCAGACCTTCCTTCCCTCATCTCTCCTTAGTGTTGACTCTAAGCCAGGAGAACTGACTTCAGAAGTGCAGAGAAGAGGGCTGGGTGCAGTATTTAAAAGATGCAGCTCTGTTGTGATTTAGGATGATGACAGTCCTGAGTTTGCCTATGAGCTTGGAGCCTCAAAGAGGAAGGTTGAGTAATTTATATTATTGTAATTATTTTCATCATTTGAGTACCTATTCACTACCAGATCTAGTGGTAAGTGTTTCTCATATAATTTAATGGGTGAGACTGCCTAGTTTTGAATCTTAGCTCCATTTGATTACTCTATATCACTTATAAAGTGCCTAAAGATACTACTTGAAGACTTGACTAAGGGTAATTTAAACAAATAAGGGGTATATTTTTCTCACATAAAAAGAAGTCTAGAGCTCAATGGCAGGTGGCATTTATTTATTGGGTCAGTGATTTCAAGACCAGTGTCCCCTGACTCCTGACTTTTCCCTCTTGATGTAAGATGCTGCTGTAGCTGTAGGCATCGTGTCTGTGATCAGGGTAGGAAAAAGCGTTGTAGGGGAACATCAGTAATGCTTGTTCTTTTACTAGGAAGGTAAGGCCTTCCTAAAATTCCCTCAGGAGACTTCTGTGTATATGTCATTGGTCAGAACTCGGCCACCTGGCTACTCCTAAGTGCTAGGAAGGCTGAGAAAGTATTTTGTTTTTCCAACCTCAGTAGTCAAAGGGCAGAGTGGGTTGGGAATGAGTGTGGGGTTAGCCAGCCCATGGTCTATCACAATGACTTGGGTAAGTTAATTAGCTTCTCTAGTTGTTTTTCTCATCTATAAAATAAAGATAATAGTAGAGCCTACCTCATGAAGGAGGTGAGAGGATTAAATAAGATTCATGTAAAGTTCTCAGCATAATACTCATTACATAAGTAACAATATTGTTTTTATTACTGTACTAGAGACCTGGTGCACGAAATTCATGCACTGGGGGGAGGGGGTCCCTCAGCCCAGCCTGCGCCCTCTTGCAGCCCAGGAGCCCTTGGGGGATGTCTGATTGATGGCTTAGGCCCACTCCCCATCTAAGCCATCAGTCAGACATCCTTAGCGCTGCCACGGAGGCGGGAGAGGCTCCTGCCACCGCTGCTGTGCTTGCCTGGCTTCTGGCTGAGAGGCACTCCCTCTGTGGGAGCACATGACCATCAGCTCCTGCGTTGAGCGTCTGCCCCCTGGTGGTCAATGTGCATCATAGCAACCAGTCGTTCTGCTGTGTGGTCTATTTGCATATTACCCTTTTATTATATAGGACTAGAGGCCCAGTGCATGATTTAATCATGCACCTGGTGCACCAGCGGGCTGGCTGTCCGCCGGTGCCCCAGGCCTTCCGAAAGCCTCCGGCGCTGTGGAGGCTTTCGAAAGGCCTTGCGCCGGAGCAGACAGCCGGCCAGGTCCCCCGCTTTGGCCTTTGATCGCGGGGGACCTGGCCGGCTGTCCGCTGGTGCCCCAGGCCTTCCGAAAGCCTCCGGCGCTGCGGAGGCTTTCGAAAGGCCTTGCGCCGGAGCAGACAGCCTCTGGCGCAGCCATGGCACAGACGCTGAGCTCGCGGCGCCACTGGCGCCGCGAGCTCAGCGTCCTGCTGGCCCAATCAGCTACCCCGGCCACCCTGAGTCCCGCCCCCTGCGCCTCCTGCTGGCCCAATCGTGGGTGTAGCGGAGTGATGGTAATTTACATATTACCATTTTATTATGTAGGATTATTATCATCTCAACTCTGCAAAGTAACTATTATTCCATTTTACATAAGAGGAAGCTGAAGTTCAGTCCATGGAAGTAATAATTTGCCTGAATTCACAGATTTTGAAATGGTAAAACTGGGATTAGAGCTTAGATCTGAACCTAAACTCTATGCTCCTTTTTCTGCACTGGGAGTTGGAGTCAGCAGAGAAATGGTAGTTAACTGGTGAGTCTGTCTTGGTCAGACACATGGCATCAGCCACAGACCAGGTGATTAGCCCCTATATGAGGCATGTAAGAACAAAGAACACCACAATTCAAGGGTCATCACTGGACTAATATTAGATACATCAAATTGGGGCATGAATATTTGAAAAAAATGGAACTATACTTTGATAAGAATTATAAGAAAAGCCAGCTAAGCGGGACCCCTGATCTAGCCTGGAGAGAGAAAGGTCAAGGGAGGATAAGGAAATGAAATGAAAGGCAAGACAAGGAAAGGACAATTGGATAATTGAGAACAGCCTGAACAGTGACATGGAAACAGAGCCGTGGAATGGGGTATGCTAGAACAGCTGTGCATTTGGTGTTGGTTAAGTGTAATGTGCCAGGCCAGGATTGGCAAGAAAGGAAATAGGACATCTACATGGATAGTGGCCATACTTGGAGGGCATACTGAAAAATTTGGAACTTTTATTCTTGGCAACAACTGTTATCTTAGTTTGGAACTTTATCCTTGACCACCAGAGAATTTTAGGCGTGATGGATATATTGGCATTTTTTAAAGATTTCTCTGGTTATGTGAGGAAGATATATTGAAGAGAGAGAAAATGGCGGTTAGAGGGTAAGTTAGGAGGCTCTTAAAATACTGTATTTTCCGGCATATAAGACGACTGGGCGTATAAGATGACCCCCAACTTTTCCAGTTAAAATATAGAGTTTGGGATATACCCGCCCTATAAGATGACACCCGGCGTATAAGACAACCCCTGACTTTTGAGAAGATTTTCCTGGGTTAAAAAGTCGTCTTATACACCGGAAAATACGGTAGTTCAGTCAAGAGACCTGAACTAAGGGTGGTATTTGGGATGGAGAGGACATGCTTGAGACATTTTTAGAGAGAACAGTGTCTGGCATACAATAGATATTGAATATTTGTGGAATAGGAGTGAGTTAGGACTTGACATTGGGTTTGAGGAGTGAGGGAGGAGGAAGAACCTGGATTTATCCCGGGCTTCCTCTGGCTTAAGAGGCAAGCTGCATGGTCTTGCCTTTCACTGAGTTCTTGGGAGCACTGAAGCCAGCATGTGTTTCTCAGGTAATTTCTTATAACCCTTGGGTAATCCCCCTTTTTCCTAGTGCTGGGATTTCTGAACTAAATACACCTTGGTAATTACAGGGCAAGGTAATGCTATTCCCATTTTACAGATTTGGAAACGGGTGCTGAGTAGTTAAGCAATTTGCCTGGGATCATCCAGCTACTCAGAGTTAGGAGATCTTCTTTCCTCTTCATGTTGCCTTTGTGTAAGATTCTTGAACTTCCCATTGTAATTTCAACTGATTATAGGCCATAATAAAACAAGCAATAAAATTCAGAAAATTAGATTGATCTAATTACTCAGCTGTTATGATGAGGCAATGAGTTAACCATAATTCAGTGCACCTTCTAATTCAATCCAATAGAGTGTACAGCATAATTTGTACTGTACAAAGAAAGATCTACTGATGCCTCCTTAGTGTTAAGAGTAAAAAATAAAATAACTTATAGAAATAGAGTCTACCATTCCCCTACATTTATTCTTCTTTATCAGATAGATCTGATTTCCATCTTAACTGTCACTTATATAGTTGTAAATAAATTAATCTCTCAGAGCCTCCGTTTTCTCACTTAAAATTAGATTTATTTCAGATAATGCCATATTGGTAGATATTTGGATTGCTTTAACTTCCACTGTTAACCAGTAGCACAAAGCAAAAATAATACACTGAAGGTGAATGAGAAATAAAAATGCAAAAGCTTGGGGACACTTTTATTTACAAATTTTTAAAAGGGACCAGAATATTTTAAAATGCACAAAAGATTATAAATACACATACACACACAACAGTACACAAATTACCTGTATTCAAAGCACAGTGACTGATTTAGTGTTTCCACAAAAAGCCATGCTCACTAGGAGCTTGCTTTTGTCCAGCTTGTGATTGGCCAAATGGCAGTAGGCCTAATCACCTGGAGCCATGCCCTGTTAGGGAGAGGAAAGGGAAGAAGGTAAGGGACATGATTGGCTCTCTAGAAACTTTTCATTAAATGCCTTAAAATCCATGGGCAAACACAGCCATTTTCAAAAGGGAACTTTTAATGAAAGGGGTAGAGGTCGGGGACTAACATTTATTGAAATAGTTAGCACTGTGTGTCAAATACTTATGCTATGTATTTTGCATGCTCTTTCTTTAAATTAGCCTACAGTATAGGATATTCCTGTATTCTTGAGGCTTAAAGAGACTTGCTTAAGATTTCATGTCTGGTAAGTGGTACAGCTGACTTCTGAATCCACATTTGCCTGCCTTCAGAGCCCCTGTTCTTACCGGACTAGGATCACTACTACAGAAGGGCCAGAACAGGAAACTCCTCATGACTCTTGATGGGAATGTTTAGATGGGTACCTACAAAGCAAGTTCAGTACTGCCCTGCTTACCCTCCTAGCCAGCCATGTACAGATAAAAATAAAAAGGGGCACTGATTCTGACATAGAGTAGGGACTCAGAAAATCTTCACCAAGCAATAGATTAATGACTCTGTCTTTTTTTTTCGCACCTTAGGGTGTGTTTTTTTATTGAATTTAGGGAGATTGAGAGAATTGTCGATTGGTTGCCTCCTGTAAGGGCCCCAACTAGGGATCGAACCCACAATCTAGGTAGGTGCCCTGACTGGGAATCAAACCCGCAACCTTTTGGTGTATGGAATGATGGTCCAACTGATTGAGTCACACTGACCAGGGCAGACCATGTCTATTTTTAAAAACATCAGAACTGAGACATTTGAAGTGATTTGCCCAAAGTTACAGAGTTAATAAGTAGAAGAGCTCAGATTTGAATGTAGATCTGCCCATAAATAAAACTTGTGGTGTTTCTGTAACACGTTACAGTTTGTCTTAGTTTGACGCTTGCTCTCAATGTCCACAACAGTGTTACTTGTTTGAATTATAAAAATAGGGGAAGGTACATGACTGAGCATAAATAACTCTCTACTTAAGGTCTCTCTTATAGCTAACTTGCATTTCAGAAGCCAGACCCGGTTGGAGGGACAGGAAACTAGAGTATAGTAAATGCTAAAATTCATTTTCCTGTTCTCCTACAACACTTTGTATCTCCTTCTGTGATAGCCTTTACCCAGGAGGCCTTATACCAGAATTACTTTTGTACTTGCTGGTCTCTCCCATTAGATAGTGAATTCGTAGAGGATAGGGATTATGTCCTTTCATTTTGCATTTATTGTAGCACCTAGAACACATTAAGTGTTCATGTGAATTTTAATTGAATTGAGCACCACTTGTATACTTAGCCTACGTTTAAAGGCAGTCAATCGGGTATTAACATTTAACATACACACATTCTAAAAAGGTTTGATTTCTTGCCTTTCAGCCCACAACTGGGAAAGAAGGCTGTAAGGATGCAGGCTTCACAATAAAATGCGTGTAAAAAAAAAAAAAAAAGCGTGTAAAAGTGAGTGCTAATAACTTGAGCATAAAAAAAAGATGCATTTAGCCTTGGCCGTTGTGGCTCAGTTGGTTGGAATGTTGCCCTGTACACTGAAAGGTCATGGGTTTGATTCCCAGTCAGAGCATATATACAAGTTGCAGGTTCGATTCCTGGTCAGGGTGTGTATGGAAGGCAACTTATCAATGTTTCTCACATCCATCTCTCTCTTCCTCCTCCTCCTCCTCCTCCTCCTCCTCCTCCTCCTCCTCCTCCTCCTCCTCCTCCTCCTCCTCCTCCTCCTCCTCCTCCTTTCCTCTCTCTCTAATATCAATAAAAACATAAAATGAAGTTAGAAATCAATAACAGAAAGACATTTGAGAAACTCAGTTATGTGAAAAGTGAATTATACATTCCTAAATAACCAATGGGTCAAAGAAGACATTACAAGGGGAAATTACAAAATGTTTGGAGATGAATGAAACATAACATATTAAAACTTATGGGATGTAGCTAAAGCAGTACTTAGAAGAAAATTTATAGCAATAAATACCTGCATTTAAAAAAAGAATGATTTAACTCAACAACCTAACCTTTTACCATAACACAGTGAGAAAAACAGAGCAAACTAAACCTAAAGCAAGTAAATGGAATGCAATAAAGATTAAAGCAGAAATCAATGAAATTAAAAAAACAGAAAAACAATAATCAATAAACCAAAGGTTGGTTCTTTGAAAAGATCAACAAAATTGACAAACTTTTATCCAGACTGATCAAGAACAAAAGAAAGAAGACTGAAATTACTGAACTCAGGAATTATACCAGAGACATTACTACTGACTTTACAGAAATAAAAAAGGATTACAAGGAATTACCAATTGTGTGACAACAAATTAGATTCCTAAGTGAAATGGACAAATTATTAGAAAGACACAAACTACCAACACTGACCTATGAATAGACCTATAACAAATAGAATCCTATCTAAGCTAATAAAAGAGTAATATGCAAATTGACCATCACTCCAACACAAGATGGCTGCCCCGTGTGGACACAAGATAGCCGCCACAAGATGGCCAGCAGGGGAGGGCAGTTGGGAGGGACCAGGCCTGCAAGGGAGGGGCAGTTGGGGGGGACCAGGCCTGCAGGGGAGGGCAGTTATGGGTGACCAGGCCTGCAGGGGAAGGCAGTTAGGGGCAATCAGGCTGGCAAGGGAGCAGTTAGGCATCAATCAAGCTGGCAGGGGAGTGGTTAGGGGGTGATCAGGCTGGCTGGCAGAAGCGGTTAGGGGCAATCAGGAAGGCAGGCATGAGCAGTTGGGAGCCAGCAGTCCTGGACTGGAGATGGTGCAGCTGGGCTGAGGGGGGACACCCCCCCCCCGTGCACAAATTTCGTGCACCGGGCCTCTAGTTAGTAATGCTGCTGGGACAATTGGATATCCACAAATGAAAGAATGAAATAGGGCCCATACTTCACATCATATGCAAAATTTAATTCAAAATGGGTCAGAGACTACATGTAAGAGTTAAAGCTATAAAAACTCTCAAAGAAAACTTGGAAGTAAGTCTTTTGTGACCTTAGATTTGGCAAGGTCATGACACTAATAGTGCAAGCAACCAAAGAAAACAATAGATAAATTGGACTTGATCAAAATTTAAAACTTTTGTGCATCAAGAGACACCATCAAGAAAGCAAAAAGACAACCTACAGAATGGGATAAAATATTTGCACATCATCTGTCTGATAAAGAACTTGTATCTAGAATACATAAAGAACTTTATAACCCAATAATAAAAAGACAACCCAATTAAGAGGAATCTGAATAGACAGTTTTCCAAAGAAGGTATATAAAAGGCTAATAAACACATAAAAAGGTGTTCAGCATAACAAATCATAGTCATCAGGGAAATGTAATCAAAACCACAATGAGATACCACTTTACACTCTTAGGATAGCTATCATCAAAAGGTCAGATACTGCCCTGGCCTGTGTGGCTCAGTTGGTTGTATGTCCTGAGAGGTTTCCAGTTCGATCCCGTTGGGGCCATGCAGGAGGTAGCTGATGGTTGTATCGTTCTCACATCGGTGTTTCTCTCTCTCCCTTTCCCTTCCTCTCTCTATAAAAACCAATTAAAAGTCTTTTTTTTTTAAAAAGATCAGATACTAACAAGTATTGGCAAGGATATGGAGACATTGAAACTCTCATATACTGCTGGTATAGCCACTTTGGAAAACAGCCTGGTCATTCCTCAAATGGTTTTTCTGTCTGTGACTTGCTTATACTGTTTCTAGAGGCCCGGTGCACGAAAATTTGTGCAAGAGTAGGCCTTCCTTCCCCAGGCTGCCAGCACCAGCTTCCCTCCTGCACCCAGGACCCAGGCTTCCCTCCTCCGGCCACCATAGGCACCGGGGACCCAGGCTGGCTTCCCTCAAGGCTGCCCACAGGCACCCGGGACCTGGGCTGGCTTCCCTCTGCCCGGCTTTGTCTGGAATGATGTCCGGAAGATGCCCGGTCTAATTAGCATGTTACCCTTTTATTATTACAGATTTTTATTTGGGAATGCCAATCCTTTTATCTTTGCCTGACAGAAAGTATTTCTGATAGAATCCTGCCCATCCTATAAAGCCCAACTCAAATTCCAATTTTCCAAGCATATATACTTAGAAACAGTACTGCAAGGTTGTATGTCTTTATTTGGTATTGCAAAATTGCCCCTCAAAATGCTTTAATTCCCATTATTTCAGATCCTTTCCAACACTTGATATTGTCAAATTTTAAAGTTGCTCAGTCTGATTGGTATGAAATTGTATTTCATCTCTTTTACTTTCATTTTGCTGATTACTAATGTGGTCGAACATCTTTTCCTTTTCTCCTTCTCCCTAGTCATTTGAGTTAATTCTGTGAATTGCATGATTACATGCTATTGGCTTATTTTCATTTCCTTATTATTGATTAATATGAATTCTGTATTCTGGATATTAGTCCTTTGCTAAACGTGTTACAAATCTCTTTTCTCTGTGATTGTTTTTTTAACTTTGGTTATAGCATCTTGTCATACAGATTTAAATTTTCATGAGTTAAATTAATTAACATTCTGTGGTTTTTCCTTTTGGTCTCATCTAAGAAATACTGTCTAATCCCAAAAATCAAGCAGATATTCTTTTATTTTTTCTAATAGTTTTAAAGTTTTGTGTGTTTTAAAAATGTTTAGGTCTTTGGTCTTTCTAGAATTGGAGAAATGTGAGGTGAGGATCTACATTTTCTTTTTTCTTTCTTTCTTTCTTTTTTTTTTTTTTTTTTGGTTACACAGAAAACCAAGTATCCCAATATGTTTCGTTGAATCTGAGCAGGATTCTTCCTTTTACCAGATCTCTTTAAACAGACTAAAAGAGTGGATTGACCTGGGAGGGAAAGGGCTTCACGGACCAAATCATCAATTTGGAGAATTTCATCTTACTCTTTTACCTCTTTTTAGAAGAAAAGTTCAGGAGGGCAGAAGTCATTGACCAAACAATCTGTAAAGTACTGAGTATCTCCCCATCTGCCTTATAGATGGGGGGAGGGGTGGGGGGGAGGGAAAGCAGCAGCAGCAGCAGCAGCATACTCCTGGAGTGGCGATTGAAACAGAATAGGCCATCTGCTTTCCATTAAAATCTCTCCCATACTGGCAGATAGGGAACTTTGGGGATATTTTTAGATTTGTAAAAGAATTTGCCCCCTGAGGAATAGCACACACTTGGCCGTATGTACTTACCTAGGAGCAATTTCATTATTAGCTTTTACTAATAATAAATTCTTTTTGTTTTTGGTAATGATATATATTGCTTTTACACTAAAGACATATCAAGTTTAAGATTACTCTGGTTTTAGCAGCCTTCCTCTTCTAGGGCTCAGCTAGGATGAATGACCCACAGATTGCTGGTCTTTTATCTGGACGGGTAAATTCTCTCTGAAGATGCAACACATCCTGGAGCATAATTGATTACTGGATATTCCCCCCTTTCTTGTTACCTGGGGGAGTTGCCTTGCCCTAAGAACAGGGCTTCACTTACACCCTTACAGTCCCCTGGGATTCACTAGTGGGAGGCTGGGTGGCTGGGCTACCTTAGGTTCTGGCCTGGTGGGCAGGTAAGACCAGTGCTACAGAACCACTGCCAGCCTGGCTGACCTGTGTTCTCCACAGGGCACTCAGCAGCCATCCCCCCAGCTAGGAGGAATTCAGATTCAGGCTTTTTTTCTGGAATGAACAGATTCAAGGGTCCATTTAATTTAGTTTCTTTCCTTCTGCTTATTAAAGAAAAGAAGAAAAAAGCCTACAAGCCCTGTAGTTAGAACATTTCCATCTTACTCCATAGCCTTTCAGCTCACGGCAATAAAAATGAGATTTTGCTGTCAGGATGAATTGTTATAGGCTCTGTCTCCTAAACATCTTTGTAGTTCCCTCTCTCCTTTTCAATTGTTACTGTTTTATATTTGCCTTTGGTCTACTGCAGTAACTTCTTATCTGGTCCCTCTTTCTCTGGTCTCACCCACTCTGAATCCCTGGTTGCTGGAGTAGTGTTTGTAAACGCCCCAGTTTAAAATCCTCCAATAGACTCCTGTTATTTATTGACAATTTCCATCCCTTAGCCTGGAATTCAGACCTCTTCACAATATATCCCCAGCGTATCCATTTATCTTCATTTCCTACCCCCCCCCCCATCATGCTGTAAACTCCAACATACTGAACTATTTGCCATTTCACCAATATGGCATACATTTTCATGTTTTCATGCATGAAACAAATATATAGTTCTTTGTCCCCACCCTCACAAACCTCTGACAAACTCCTGCCACTCCTTTTAAGGCCAATTAAAATGTTTGTTCTTCTGAGAAGCCCTTCATTTCCAACTCTCCCAGACCTGTTCTTCACTCCCTCCTCAGCATTCCACTAACACCCAAACATTATTTGATGATGTATTATATATGTTGCTTATAGAATAATATAAATAACCTATATTATTCCCCCCATTAGACCATAAGATTCTATGTAAAGAACCTAGTACCATGCTTGGCGCAGAAGATGCAGACTATGCTGATGGATAATGATGAAATCTGGGTTAAGTCACATTAGGCCTTCACTCATCACCTATCACCAGAGTTTTATGTCAGTTCAATTTTTAAAAAATCGGGGAAAACACATCAGTAGAAGAATGAATAGGGCACGGGAAAATGGCATTGTTTTGAGGGAAGTCTGGCCAAAGGTGGGCTGTTGGAATGGGGATTGGTTGAAGGAATTGGGTCTGTTAAATTTGTGCAAGAGAAAATTCAGGAGGAATAACTGATATCTCCATATTTCTGGAGGGTTGTCCTGGAGCAGAGGGAGATGTGTCTGTGAGGGTAGATCTAGGACCAGTGGTTGCAAAGGTGTTCAGGGTTAGATTCCTTATAAGGTGGGTTTTCAGCTCATACTGAAGAATTTCTTAAACTCCAGAGCTCTCCAGCAAAAGCTTTGACTGCCTGAAGAGGTTTGGGCACACCACCATTAGCAGGGTGTGCTGGCAGAGGCCACTTGGCCAGCCGTGTGGGCCATTACAAAGGGCATTTCTGTACTGAGTGGCAAATTGGACTCAGTCACCTCCAATACCTCATCTAACTCTGTCATTCAGTGCCTGTGTGACGCTTTTCAGTAACACGAGCATAACCTATATTAAGATAGTGGGAATAGAATAGTGTTGTGGTTTTTTTTTTTAACTGAACCATCTTTGACCAGATTGATTCTCTAGAGTAATTTCCTATTTTCCCAGGTTTCGAAGGTGAAATAAAAGAATCTTAGCAAAGAAAACGGCAGCCAAATCCAGAGACGTATGCTGAGGAAACTCATGTTTTGAGGAGAGGTGGGGAAGTTGGTAGGAATGGTCTTGATCTCTCACTCATCAGGCCTGGGTTCTGTGTCCACTCTGCTGGTTGTGTAAGATAAGCCTAAGCTTCAATACCCTCATCTCTAAAGTGGAACTAAGTATTTCATAGAGTTAGGGTAAAGATTAAGTCAGATAAAGAAGTGCCTGGCACAGTGCATTCTGACTGCTTATCTTTCTCCCTCGTTAGTTAGTCACCTCTCAAGGCCAGAGACCCTGTCGGATTTATTTCTTTTGTTTTGAACCTCTCATAGCTCCAGAATACAACCTCCTTGGTAATCTCTTTATTGGTACCTATTCTCTACTTTATCTGTGCCTAGGCACTAGAGATGCCAACATCATCATCAACAGAAGCAGCAAGATGAGTAAAATCAGTTGGGGACAAGGAAACAAAAAATTTAAAACAAAACAAAGTTGTGGGGAGGAAGCCCAACTTACCTGTGGTACCCTTGCTGGACAGAGGGAGTTGGGATATTCTCAACATAGGGAAGGAATATTCTCTATTGGCCACACAAGACTATCGCCCAGCCTGCATTTGAGTTGAGATGCTTGCTTATCCAGGCTGGGTGTAGTGTGTTGGCAGGGCAGGGAGTGGGAAGGAAGAACTGACCAAGAGCCATTGTGTACAGACAAATGAGACTTAGCTGTGCCTTCAAGGAGCTTACAGTTTAAGGAGGGGGGCAAGATAGGAAATATAAACAAACCACTGAAGTATACTGTAATAAGTTCTATAATTGGGGATGCAAGTGTCTTCAAATTTGTTCTCTTCTAAAGAATAGAAGCTATAGGTAGAGTTTGTGCAGTATGAGAAGTCACTTTCATTCAGAGCAGTCTAATGGAGGGAGCGTCTTAGGAAAGGAAGGTGAACACTCAATAGAGGTGTAAAGGCTGGAATGAATGATCACATGAGTGTGTTATGTAGAGGAGGCTCTAGTCCATATGTGAAGGTAAACCAGATGGCCTTTAGGTACTTCTAACCTCACCAGTCTGTGACCCTAAGTCCATTCCTTTACCTTGGCCTGAGGATGTCACCTATAAAATGAAGAGGGTTGGGCTAAAGATCCTAATGTTTCTATTCTATGCTATCTGCCAAATTTAAGTGAGTGAAATAAAATTCCACTTGGAAGACTTGATGGAAGATCCTATAATTGCTCATAAAGGGAAAGGCACGATCTCTCACATGAACTTGAATAGAATCCAGGCATGAGACTGGATCACTTTGCTTCCCAGATTAAATCCCTGACTTTTTTTTTTTTTTTTTTTTTTTTTTTTTGCCAATCCTCATCAGAGGATATTTTCACATTGATTTTTAGAGAGAATGGAAGGGAGGAGGAGAGACAGAGAGAGAGAGAAACATCAATGTGAGAGAGACACATCAATTGGTTGCCTCCCACATGGCCCCAACCAGGGCCAGGGATCGAGCCTGCAACTTAGGTACGTGCCCTTGACCGAATCAAACCTGGAGCCCTTCAGTCTGCAGGCCGACGCTCAATCCACTGAGCTAGGACCTAAATCCCCGACTTCCTTCTAGAGAAGTGGCAGACCTCCACATTGCTAATTAAGTGACAACAAGTTGGCTACCTCAGTTCTGAAATCAGAAAATGAATGGAGTCTGGGGAAGAGAGATTAATTTTCTTTGGAATTGGGAAGGATTTAGGGAAATGCATATTAACAAAGATACACTATTAAAGCTCAATATTTACAAATCCCAAAGAAGCTTTTAAGGATTTAGGGATTTATCTTTGACTTTTAAAATCAACTTTTCATGGTCAGTCAAAATATCAATGACATTTAAAAACTACAAAGAGCAGTGAGACAGGCACGTGCACATTGCTAGTGCAAGTGTAGATTGATAGTCTTTCTAGAAGGCAGTGTGACAAAGTATGTGAAGACTGTTAGCATGTCACTTCTTATCACCTTCTCCGCTCTAGCCCTGATCTGAGCCCCATCTTCTGTCGATGACAGATGTTTACCGTGGCTTCTATGCTTCCCCTCTTATAGTCTCTTTTCAACACAGCAATCAGAATGACCCTTTTCAAACATAAGTCAGATCATGTTGTAATTCTGCTCAGTATCTCATGATGATTTCTCATTTCACTCATACAGTGTTGGGCTGCATCTAGCGTATGCAGGTTCTCTAGAGCCAATTGTGAGCAACACTTCCAACTACTCATTCAGTGATGTTGGTATCTTGAAATTGGCCAAGGTAGGAGTATGAAACTTGAGCCCAGAGCAATTAAGAACAAATGCTACAAAACAGAGCTTCATTTAAGTATTTACCTGCATACCACTAAATATCTTACCTAATAATAGACAAATATGTAAATTGACCGTACCTTCGCTATGCCCACAGCCAATCAGAGTGAGTGAGTATGCAAATTAACTCACCAAAGATGGCGGTTAATTTGTATACAAAGGCAGGTCGGGCAGCACCATGGCCTGCTTCCAGGCATAAGGGTCCATCGGGGTGGAGGAGGCCCTGCAGGCAGCGCCAGACACCGTCCACAAGGTACCGATCCATGGCCGGGGAGGCGGTGGGGTGGGCAGCGCCAGACAGCATAGGAGGGGTCCGGGTCCATTACAGGCCCCAGGAGGGGCAGCGCCTGCCTAGCCACTCCCGGGGATCCCTGGGAACATCGCCGCCCAGGGGAGGCGAGGCTGGACACACCTAGCTGCTCCCAGGGGTCCCTGGGAACATCACCGCCCCGGGGAGGTGAAGCCAGACCCACCTAGCTGCTCCCTGGGGTCCCTGGGAAGATCGCCGCCCAGGGGAGGTGAAGCCGGACCGCCTAGCCGCTCCCAGGGGTCCCTGGGAAGATCTCCGCCCCGGGGAGGTGAATCCGGGCCCGCCTAGCCGCTCCCAGGGGTCCCTGGGAAGATCGCCGCCCAGGGGAGGCGAGGCCAGACCCTAGCCGCTCCCAGGGGTCCCTGGGAAGATCGCCGCCCCGGGGAGGTGAGGCCGGACCTCCTAGCCGCTCCCGGGGGTCCCTGGGAAGATCGCCGCCCAGGGGAGGTGAAGCCGGACCGCCTAGCCGCTCCCCGGGGTCCCTGGGAAAATCGCCGCCCAGGGGAGGTGAAGCCGGACCGCCTAGCCGCTCCCTGGGGTCCCTGGGAAGATCTCCGCCCAGGGGAGGCGAGGCCGGACCCTAGCCGCTCCCAGGGGTCCCTGGGAAGATCGCCGCCCCGGGGAGGGGAGGCCGGACCTCCTAGCCGCTCCCGGGGGTCCCTGGGAAGATCGCCGCCCAGGGGAGGCGAGGCCAGACCCTAGCCGCTCCCGGGGGTCCCTGGGATGATCGCCGCCCAGGGGAGGCGAGGCCGGACCCTAGCCGCTCCCGGGGGTCCCTGGGCACATTGCAGGCATGGGGTTGCTGAGATTCATAGCTTCATGGAGACCGAGGGCGGGGATCTGCCTCATCTGCAGAGAGACAGAGGTTCTGCAGTGGCCCCAAGACGTGGGTGGGCCCAGCCAGGGATCAAGGGGTATGGAAGGACTCCTGGCAGAGGGGCAAGGACCCTCACCCCTGAGGTGGGGGTTGAGGGGCGGTGCCACCTCAGTGGAGGGGTGCTGCACTGCAGGGTACTGGACTGACTGATGTGATTCAGAGAAGCTCCCAGTGCTAACAGGCCTCACTCAGGCGGCCTTCACACTTCAGAGGCAGTGACTCCTGCTCCTGCCTTGACCCAAAAGCAAGCCTGTGGTGCCCTGCCCCATGGCAGAGCATGCCTAGGCAGTGAGTGTGAAGCCTTCCACCTGCTCCGGAGAAGCGGGGGCAGTAAAGAATGGGGGACAGGGGACGGGGAAAGGAAAGAATGTGGAGCATCCGCAATGAAGAGGTGCTCGAGAAAGAGGCTCGGAAGCCTGACTGGAAGGTTTATTCTGTTTGCCAGGCGGCTGCCCCTTAGGAAGCGCAAAGAGCATGGCTCTGAGGGCTTCCTGTGTGCTGAGTCAAGTGCCACAGCCAACTGGAATTGGCCTCAGTTTCCTGGTCTGTAAAATGGATGAAGCGTGTCCCAGTGCCTTCACTGAGCTTTGATGGCCAATTGAGATACTATATAAAGAAAATGAGGGAAGAAGTGAGAAAGAAAAGGAAGGACGAGCAACACAAAAGAAACACTGAAAGGAACCTGTAAACCCATTGTCACTTAAATAGGGGATATAGTCAATAGTGTTGTAATGATGATATGATGCCAGGTGGGTACTAGAAATATCGGGGAACACTTTGTAAAGTATATGATTGTCTAACCACTATTCTGTAACTAATATAAAACCTGAAACCAATACAAAATAATATTGAATGTAAAGAAATGAAAATTGGAGTGAAATTTTTTATAAATTTCAAAGTTTAAATAAAAGCTGTAAAGGAAGGAAGGGGAGAATAAAAATAGTGTTTTTCATTTTACCACTTCATTAAAAAGACAGTTGTCTTTATATGGTGCTTTTATACTTTTATACTTTTCTAAGTCATTATCTCATTTTAATTTCCAGGCAACTTAAAGACAAGATAATTATTCCCTCCACTATTCAAAGAAAGAAAATCTTGGTGTCTGGTCCTAATGATTCAATTATCAAGCCCTTATTGTAAAGCAGGGTTAGTAAAATTTTCTGTGCAGGGTCATATCTATACTAATAAAAGCCTTGGGTCCAGCAGGGGAGGGTATTTGGGGACAATCAGGCCCTCAGAGGAGCAGTTAGGTGTCAATCAGGCCAGCAAGGGAGCAGTTAGGGGACAATTAGGCAGGCAGGTGAGCGGTTAGGAGCCAGGGGTCCTGGATTGTGAGAGGGATGTCCAACTGCAGGTTTAGGCCTGATTCAACAGGGATCAGGCCTAAACCTGCAGTTGGACATCCCCCGAGGGGTCCCATATTGGAGAGGGTGCAGGCTGGGCTGAGGGACACCCTCCCCCAGTGCACGGATTTCGTGCACCGGACCTCTAGTATGCATATAAAAAATAGATAGAAAATTGTCTGGAAGGATAGATGCCAAACTGTTATTACCTCTAGGGAGAAGAATATTGTAGCCAGAATACAACAGAAAACTTACACTTTTTATCATACACATTTCTATATTGTTTCAACATTTTTACAGTGAGCATATAGACATATTTCTCATACTGTTTTTTTAATGGATAGGAAAATCTGCATATGATGGGATTGTGGTGTGGTGGCTTTTCTTTAGAGAGGGTAAAAGCTAATCACATATACTGTCTGAAATGGCCCATGAAGAGTCTGAAGGCCAAGCCTGGGACCTGGATTCTGTTTCCTCAGAAATATGCTTTGCTTCTTGCCCAACTAAATGGAGCTTTTCTTGTCTCTTTGTAGGTTACCCCACAGCCTATCCAGCAGCAGCCCCTGCCTACAACCCCAGCCTGTACCCCACTAATAGCCCCAGTTACGCTCCAGGTAAGGAGAAAGTAGAGATAGTAGTGGTGAGTGGGGTAGGAAGTGGGATCTATTGAGAAAAACAGACGCACCTCCTGGCTTTTCCCTGTTCTTAATTACTGTGGGCTCAGCCTGTACAAGTATGATTCTCCTGGGAGTTCCCTCTGAAAACTGGGCAGTTCAGCCTTAGGGTGGGGGCAAGAGTAGAATCTCTTCCATTCTACTTGGGGCTTAAGATTGACCCATTTCTCCTCTGTTGGAATATCTGAGACATGCATCCTTCTCACAGAACCTTGTCTGCTCTCCCAAACTACATCCAAATCCATTCTTTGCTCAGTTGCCTCTGAAGGTGTCATTAGAAACTCTCTCTCTCTCTCTCTCTCTCTCTCTCTCTCTCTCTCTCTCTCTCTCTCTCTCTTTTTCACACACACACTGACAGACACACTTCTCTCTCTCTCTCTCTCTCACACACACACACACACACACACACACACACACACACTTTCTGGGTGTGTGTGGATTTGGAAGAGAGTGAGAGACTTGCCACCAGGGGATAAAGAGCTGGTTTTCAAGCTGCAGCAAATAACTTGTTTTTCAAAAATCATGAAGAGCCAACACTCCTTGGATAGATGTTGAAATAGGGTTGGAAATGTTGAAAACGTTTGTTCTAGTTTGGGCTAGGAGCAGTACAGAGGTGTCCTCACTGATCTCACTCCCACACTCGGCTGGTGCTTTAACACTCGAGGGGCAGGAGAAAGAGAGTGGGCTCTGCAGTTAGTCCCGGGTTTGAATCCTAATTACTCAGCTCACTAGTTGTGAGGCCTTGGACAAGTTACCTGACATCTGAGAAATGTGCTACCTACCTCAGGGTTGTAGATGGTTTTATGTAAGTTCCTTTTCATTTACTCAGCAAGAATTTATTTGTTGAATGTCTTCCACACTGAGATAGGAAAAAAAAGGATGCCGTCTTTGGCTCAGTGGCTTACCGTCCATTTGGGAGCTGGCATATGAACAAATTCCTGGCTGTGCAGCGTGATGAGTATTGTAGAAGGGATACAAATAAGAGGAGAAAAGGCAGAGAAGGGAACAACAGTCTGCCTGAGGTGAAAAGTGTGGGAGCGGCTTCACAGAGGGCCTAGCAATGGCGACTTGAAGAAGTAGGGGTGTAACATTGGAGGCCCAACTGAGGGTGGAGGCCGTGAATTTGTCCAGACTCTGTTCCCCAGGCCTGGGGTATTTTCTCAGGATGTTCAGAATTTGTGGTGAGAGATTGTGGAATTGTTTTAGGATTAGTTTGGCCAGAAAGTAGAGGAAGGGGAATAAATAGCTAGTATTTGTTGAATGGTTCCTATGCTCCAGGGACTATTTTGAGCTCCTTATGGATATTAACTTGGTTTATATCACAACAAACCTTTGAGGTTAGTACTGTTGTTATTCCCATTTTTCCAACTGGGAAAACTAAAACTTTAGAAGTCAGGGAACCAGCCCAAGATCCAAACCCAGGCGTCCTGCCACCACACCTGCATGTGCTCTTAACCACACATTTCACTTGGACCTGGCCAGAAAAAATTGAGGGTTAGACTAGAGCAGCCAGACCAGAGAGCAAAGGGAGAGCAGATGGAAGGAGCTGAGACTCGGGGTGGGGTGGGGGGAGTAGACATTGGAAAGCTCTTCGCACATATAAAGTACCAATTAAACTTTAGTTTTAAAACCAAGTATTAGCCCTCATCAAACTTGATTTTCCCCAATTTTGAAAAGTCAACATATTTCTAAGCTGTGACTAAACCAACCCAAACCATTTTCTCAGAAACCTACAAAATCCATTAGAGAGGGTGGGATTAGCTCATTGTGTCAGAAAGCCCCAAACTGGGGAGACCAGGGTTATACACATCCTGGTCGCCTGGTCTGTTTCATATTCGGGAGGCTGGCGTCTGCACTCACCAGGCCTGCTGACTGCAGTGGGGGAGCTCCTGCTGCAGAGGAATGACTGGCTCAAGGACAGAGAGGACAGTGTAGGTTACTTTCAGCTTCCTGCCAGAGCCAGCCACTTGTGATGCTGAGAGTTGCCTGTGGGATAGAAACCTGCAAAGGAGCCAGGCTCTCAGGTTTAAATTTCTCTCCGCTTCTTCAAGGAGACCAAAAAGTTGCTTTAGAGAAAGCTATTTTTAGCAGCTCTGAGTACCCTCATATGTCATCTGTCCAGGATACAGGGCACCATTTCAGTGGTCTGAAGGCAGTGTAGGTACTTGGAGCTTTCCCCACAAGCTCTTAATGACTTCGGGGATCTTATTGAAGAACTCTATGGCCCCCCAAGAGGCAGGAGCCAACTGACACTTGTTTTTGGAATCTGGAGGCCAAAGGATGTGTCATATTGTCATATTAATGGTAATCTGACTTGAAAGTGAAAGGAAAGGATAAGTAGGATAATGGATATAGATAAGGATGAAATACTATCTCACAAGAAATCTGTTTATAAATCATTTTCATTGATTGTTTCACTTGATTTCATAGCAGCCTTGTAAAGTGCAAGTGTATTTTTCCCATTTGACATGTGATGATCCTGGGGAAAGGATTTGTGTTTACTGAACACCTGTCATCTTCCAGACACTGTGCAAGGCATGTCACACTTTCATTTTACCTTAGTCTTGTAAGGTAGAGCTTCTTGTCTCCAATTTTGCTCAGGGAGTTAAATAGCTTGTCCAAAGCTGCTCAGCTAAAAGCAGTGGAGCTGGGATTCAAACCCAACCTGTTTGAGCCCACAGCCCGTGCTCCTCCTACTGCACCACATTGAGGCCTCAGGGCGGGAAATGCCTTTGCATTGGCTGTAGCTCTCTCGGGCTTTACAGAGAGATCTTCAGAGGCCAAAATGATGATTTTTGTCCCTGAACCTTCATGTCCTCTAGCACATAATCTCTGTCATGGGTGAAGTCCCCCTGCAGTACTTGGGGGAACTGAAATTTATTCTTAGCATGGACAGGCAAAGAGTGGGACCCTGGTCTTATTCACATCCAGACCGCATCTGAGTCAGCTGCTGGAAGATGTCATTGCATCCAAGGAGGTGCCCCTCGTGAGTGGGCTTTTCTGGATGGCAAGTCTGTCACCCCCCTCCAGGGTGGAGGCACTTCGCACCCTCTGCACTCTCTGTTTCTTGTGTAGCTTGGGGTAAACTGCTAACTTGAGACAAAGTCTGTTTTTGTAACTGCAATGTGTACTACTTTGCACAGATTCTTAGTGGTAATTTCAACTAACATTTCTATCCAACAGAGTTTCAGTTCCTGCATTCAGCTTATGGTAGGAGAGCTATTTTTCCTCATATGTATTATGGCCTATGAATGTGTTATCTCGTAACAACGGTAGACCCCCTCTCCTGCCCTCCCCAAATCCCATCCCCTAGGCTTGGGCTCCCCCAGGTGGCTCAGCAGCAGTTCCTAAAGCATGCAGGAACATGTATGATGGTGCAAAATCATGGGTTGGAGACACACATGAACCGTCCCCTAGGGCAGCAGTGAAGGATCATGGCACTAAAAGGCGTCTCTCCCCTTCCTCACCTCCGGAGTCCCATCTGACCCAGGTCAGAAACCTTCACCATAACTGGCTGCTAAGTTCAAACAAGTGAAACAAAAATTTGGGGCTGCTATGGCTCCTCTGTTGGCTTTGAGGCAGCCTCTTGGAGGAGTACCTGGATTATGCCTATAAGAACCAAAAGCAAAACAAAAACAGTCAGCCCCCAGATCAGATTCTTCATCTCCGTCAGCAGTCTGACATGTTTGAAGAACTGGTTGACTTGAGATAAAATCTGTTTCCTTCGCCCAGATCTTGAGCTCTGGATCCTTTTCAGGGCATTTTCCTGAATGGAGAGAGGTGAGGGTCAAGTGTGCCAAAATGAGTGAGGGACCAGAGCTGGGTTCTCTGGGCAGTGTGGACTCCAGGCCCAAGGCACCACAGGAACTTATGGGCACCTGTGAGGGTCCCAGCAATGTAACTTGACTAGGTCCTTTTCGTCATAGACAGGAAGGGACCATGGGAGGGACTTGCCACTTTCACCACCCTCACCTGGGCTGCTCAGGACTGTGTTTTTGTAAAATCTCTGCACACCTTCTCAACTTTTACCCTTAAATTACTTGGGTGCTGAATATTGAATTTGTGTGTGGCGCGTCTTTTAGAAGATGAGCTGTGAAAATTTCTCTTTGCCACTGTTGTGTGCTGCGTGATCTTGGGCAATTTGCTAATGTCTTCAGGCTATAGATAATGTGTTTTATTCCAGATGATCTCTAAGGTCCATTTAAATGCTAACAGCTGGTCCTCTTAAATTTTTATTATTTCAGTTTTGCTGGTTACAGACTTGTTTCTCCTATCCTTTATCGGGAGTCACTTGTTTGCCTCAGGATGTATGAACTTGGACAGATGACTCAATAAAAAGTGGGAGAAGCTCTCATGCTCCCCCATCCCTCTAGTTATAGCATCCACAGTTCTATTCCAGGCCCTAAGCTGTCCTTTGAACCTACAAAGACCAGCAAGACAGGGGCCCTGTTATCAAGGAGCTCCCAGTTTAGTAGGAGAGACAGAGAAGCCAGCTTCTAAGAATTACAGTGACCGGAAAATAGTGGACCATATGGGATCTGTGAGGGCTGTGGTCAAGGAGTGGGGAAAAGAAAAGACTAATAGTACAGATGGATGAGTCTTTAGCTCATGATTGATGAATTAATAAATGTTTACCAGTTAGCACTTGGGGAAAGACTGGGTCAGGAAGCGCGACCATTGTCAGCAAAAATACAAAGATGTGACGTTCCTTGGCACATTCTGGGAATGATCAAGTTTGTGTGGCAGTACAGGGTTAGAGAATGAGAACAAGAGAGAGTCTAGAGATCATAGGACTAGATCATATGGGGCATTGAATGCCACACAAGGAGTTCAGCCTGTAGGTATTGGACAACTATGGAATGTTTTTAAAAAAGGGTTTGTGATTAGGTTTAGGTCTTAGAAATAGCACTCTGGGTACAGCTTGGAGATTACAGTTGGCAGGTTTAAAAACAAACAGAACAGTGAGGAAGAAATTGCAGAAGTTCAGGTGAAAGATTATGAGAGCTTAAATTAGAGCTCTGTGGGATACAAGAGTAAATGGATATCAGGATTAGAAACTGTAAGACTGGGTGATACTTTATATTTTTTTAATATTTAAAAAATTGATTTATAGAGAAAGGGGAAGGGAGAGGGAGAGAGAAACATAAATTGGCTGCCTCCCAGGCATGTACCCTAACAGGAATGGAACTGACAACCTTTCAGTGCACAGGACGACCCCCAACCACTGAGTCACGCTGGCCAGGGCTATGACACTTTATTTTTGATCCTCACATCAATACTATGAAGTGATAGGGAATGATTATTATTGCCATTTTAGAAGACAACAAAATGGAAGTTTAGAAAGGTTGTGACTTGCCCAAGGTCTCACAGTTAATAAGTGGCACAGCCCAGGCTAGAATTCAGATTTCCTGACTTACTACATTGTTCAGGGTGATGGTCCCTTGCTGCCTCTCCTCCTTGTGAGTGTGCTTAGCAGACTGTTCAAGTGTCAGAGGGCACGAGGGCCCCGTATCCAGGGAAGTGAACAACCCAGCACGTGGATGTGGGCAGCATGCTGTGACTGGGCCATGGCCCTTCACTGCCAAGGGTTCTCTCTCTCTCTCTCTCTCTCTCTCTCTCTCTCTCTCTCTCTCTCTCTCTCTTGCTCTCTCCTTTTTAAATTGAGGAATAATACATATACTATAGTATATACAGTCCACTAGTCTTAAATGTACAGCTCAGTAATATTTGACATATGTATGCACTTTAACTACCACCCGGTTCAAAATACAGAAACCTTTCTAGGAGTTGGTACCTTTCATGGCACCCAGGAGCAAACGTGCCTGTCAAAGCAGCCTCCTCTGTTACCATGCCTCTGAAAGGCTCAGTTGGGTTGTCTTCATCCCACAACTGAGCTCGGAATCACTGCCACCAACAGAATGGTCGCTTTGTGCATGGAGGAGGAAGATCATATGGCACAACGAATGAGGAAGCCAAGTTGACAGCTAACATTCTTTTTTGGTTTTAGTCTTCCTGTTTATCCACTTATTTAAATTATTAAGTATTTAAAAATATAAAGAAATATATTTGTTTTCTTTATAATGAAACCAGAAGATATTCACTTCTTCAGGAACATGTACAGTTTGGTTCACTTGATCACTTGGGAAAGACATAATCAAAGGCACAGTCGCACTTGCTTCTTTCCTGGCTAATCTGAAATATTATTTTACTGTGTGTAATGCTGTCTTGTTCACTCTCTGGTTGGCGTGTGGCTGTGTTGCATCCCCCGCTAGACCATAAATACCTTGTGTGTGGTGACCATGACCCACGTGTGTTCCTGTCCACCGTGGCGCTCCCCTCAGTGCTGAGTGCAGTAGACCTCAGTCACTCTTTGGTTAATTTTGATTTATTTACTTTGTCACACAGTCCTTCAGGCTAATGTCAGGCTTTTGGCTTATGATGAAAATTATGGTACAGTATTCACCACTCGGGGAAACAGCTGGACCTCCAAATTCTCCAAATTCTCTGCAGCCAAATTCAGGCCTCCTGATAGTCCCTGTGCGGTCTTGAGGGCATGGATTTGTCTTTTTAGGAAGGTGTTTTGGGTGGGCAGAGCTATCCAGCCACATGGAGTGGCAGGTTCTAAATTTAGAGACATCTTGATAAGATTTTTCAGCACTAATTGGATCCTTTATTAATCCCCAACCCCCACTCACCCCTATCCCAGAAAAAGAAACCCAAGAGAATTATTTAAAACTGACTGCCCTCATCCTACATTGTCTGCAAAGCCATGTCTTGATGTCCAGCAAAGGCCCCGGACTCTGCATGGGATTCTGCTGAATCTCCATTTCTTTGGCCAGAATTCTCCTTTTAGTGTCACCTCCCTGCCCATGATTTCCTCCTCATTTCTCAGCATCCACTGTATATATTGCGGGCCATTAATGCAAGCTCAAGGTCAGCCCACAACAGCTACATTTATAGCCTTGGATCAGCAAAAACAGCAGTCCTTGACTTCCTTCTCTGGGCCTGGTATCTCATGACTGAAGGAACTGAGACGTTACCAGTTACTCAGACAGGCGGGGGTTATGGGACCTCTCTGGAGGTGGGCTCTCCTTATCCTGGTGGAATTAGAGTGTACAGGCACACTGTGTTTTCATAACATCCTGACTTACCTTAGCCCCTTGTTAAAATGTTTCAAGTATATCTGACTGTTGCCAACGCAGCCCCACCTCCTTCTAATATTCTTTAAAACACCCATACACATAACTCCCAAAACCTTATTTGAATAGAAGAGATACTGTTAAAATAATTATTTTTACTCTAAGTAGCAATTTGTGTCAAGAATGTTTCTCCTCTAGTATTTGAAAGTATATCAAGGGAAATATCTAAAATGTTAGGCATTTCCCCCCTTTGAAACCCTATTTCCTCTCTCCTTCCCCACAGGATACCATGAAGGTAAGTTTTTTTTGTGTTTTTTTTTTTTTTTTTTTTTAAGTTATTCCCACTTCTAGAACATATGAAGCATCATCCTTCACATTTTTCAAGCTGAGCTTTGAGTCAGCCTGGGAAGTCTCTGTAAATTTCTTTCAAACTGGGCCTCATCTCTGTTTCACACCTACTCAGGTTTGACATTTACTTTCTTTTCTTTTCTTTTTTTTTTAAATATTGATTTCAGAGAGGAAGGGAGAAGGGGAGAGAGAGATAGAAACATCAAGGATGAGAGAGAATCATCGATCAGCTGCCTCCTGCATGCCTCCTACTGGGGATAGAGCCCACAACCCAGGCCTGTGCCCTGGGGAATAGAATTTCATCCTCCTGGTTCATAGGTCGACACTCAACCACTGAGCCACACCAGTGGGCAACATTTACTTTTTTAGTGGCCCAAAAGATCATCTCTAATTCACGAGGAGATATCTCAAAGTGAGGGAGGCACCAGTAGCACCTCAACAGGAGGTATAAAGGGTGTGAAAGCCATTTGTCTGTCTGGCCCTGGCTGGGTATATATGCGGAATTAGCAGGGAGTGCCCCACTGGCCAACATGGGCCCTCTAAGCTGCCAAAGCTCAATCCCTTTAGAAGAGATGGCAGTCTAGCAAGGTTCATGTCATATGGTAATTATTTTGGGGTTCTCTCTTTGAAAGCAACTTATTAAATACAACTCCAGATGAGATTTCAGGCTTAAAGAAAGAGTACTCAGTTGATCTGGCCCAATAGACAGTCGTCAAAGGCTCTGAGTTGCTACACATTCATGAGAAAGTGGCTAAGGAATAGTCCAGGGCCTTAGGCCAGAGTGCCACACAGGAGGCAATATTCACAGGCGTCTTCGTGGTTTTGGGAGTGGGTAGAAAATTCCGACTCTCCTAATTGAATATAAGCTCAGATTTCCTGGGGTTCACTTCATTTGGAAGCTCACTTTAGCACTCCTCTCAACCACCACCCAGCTCAGAAAGGCTGGACCGTCCTGTGTGTCTGAACAGGCCCCTTGAGTTACATGTTTCCGTCCAGCCCAAGACCCTTACTTTGTGTCTGTGATTGGTGGTGCCCACTTCTTATTTCTGCCTAATGCCATTCTTGTGTCTTCCCTTAAGCAACTCTGCTGATGAAACAGGCCTGGCCACAGAACTCGACTTCCTGTGGCACTGAAGGCACCTTCCACCTCCCAGTGGACACCGGGACCGAGAACCGAACTTACCAAGCATCCTCTGCGGCTTTCAGTAAATACAGCCTGTCTCCTCCTTTCCTGTTCCCCTTGGTTGGGACTGATTTGTCTCTTAGGAAGAGAGGAAAGGGAACTTTAAAAAGTGACATTTATAAGACACTATTTTAAGAGGTTCTCTCACCCACACAAAAAATTGGCCTTCCTCACATAGGCAAGGTCATCCTCTTTGATCATGCAACCAGCTTTGGGGAGACACAAAGCAGTGAGGGAGGGAGAAAGAAGTGCTCATCCGGCCAACAAGTTTGATGAGGGAAGGACTGTTACTATGTTTCAAGGGAAAGGACAGAGGGGACATTTGAACACCTGCATGTGGACCTTTAGACAGAGCGGGCTCCTCAGCTACGCTAGCACAGGGGTCCGCATCCCGGGTACTGCGGGCATCTGGGTCAGATCACCCTTGTTGGGGAGCTGTCCTGTGCATTGTAGGGTGCTTAGCTGCATCCCTGACCTCTCCCCCTGGGTTCCAGGAGCAAACCCTCTTGATGGCCATCAAAAATGTCTGTAAACGTTGCTAAATATCCCTCGGGAGACCAGATTGCCTCTGCCTGAGAAACTCTGTGCTCGTGGAAGCTGCACTGTGGGAGTAAAGTATGTTCGTGGAGTCCTCAGGGAGGACAGAAACACTCTGGCCAGTCAGATTGTCGCATTCATCTTGAGGCTCAGTGAGGTGACTGGTGGTTTTACCTTCACATCTGATTTTTAATACAAAATGGCTCCGCTGTGTAAAATGAGGATCAAAGTTGAGAAGTTAGTGGCATTTTGACTCTTTGTAAGTAGAAAGGTTGGAGCTGTCCAAAAGAGGAATGGCTGGCCTTGGATGTGGTGAGTGCCTGTCTGCAGTTGTTCTAGCAGGGGCTGGACAAGAACTGGGTGGGATGTTGCAGACGAGGCCCCATAGTGTGTGATTCAGTGGCTTATTAATCTATTACATATGTAGGTCAGCAGAATACATGGTATGTTCTTTTTCTTTAAAATAGCCAGTGTCATGTCTTCTTAGTTATCAATGCTCCTAAGATGTCAACATCAACTGATGTTCATATGTAACATAGCTCTCACCTTTTGAAACCCTCTCATTTAATCTATACTGTAATCATATTATTTGGGTAGATTTTTATCTGAGTTTGAAAGCTGAGGCTCAAAAAGGTAATGTACCTGTTGTTATCCAACTAGTAAGCAACACAACTACAAGAAGGTATCACCATGGTTAAGTTGCTATTACTTTTTTTTTTCAATCTTCACCCAGGGATATGTTTTGAGAGAGAGAGAGGAAAGTGGGGGAGGGGGAAGGGAAACATCAATCGGTTGCCTCCCGTACATGCCTGACAGAGAATCGAACCTGCAACCTAGGTATGTGCCCTGACCGGGAATCGAACCCTCAATCTTTTGGTGTACAGGACGATGCTCCAACCAACTGAGCCACCCGGCCAGAGCAATATTACTTTATTTTCATGAGATGAATTGGACTCTTTAAGAGAGGGGTGTCAGCAGTAGGAAATTTTTCCAGATACCCGTGACATTATATATGTACATGTATATGTGGCATATACATACATATTCTCTCTTATATCTATATGTATGGATGTAGATGCTTATAGACATGTCTACTGTAGTGCAGCAGAAAGAGCCTGGAGTGGAAGACCAAAAGAGTTGGATTCTAGATTTGGTTGTGTATAACTTTGGATAATTCTTTCCACATTTTGACCTTGGTTTTTTTACAACTGCAAAATAGGGGGCTGGACTAGGTCATCTTTAAGGTTCTCTCTAGCTTATTAGACTCCTGATTCTCACACTCAATATCCTCTGCTCCAGCAGGGACCTCCTTCCTAGTTGCCCTGACCAATAGTTGGCCCACTAGCCATTGCTCACACATCTCCAGGTATGGGGTACACATTCCCTTCAGAGACAGCCCTTTCCACAATGAGAAAGTCTGAATATTAGAAGGCCTTGCCTTCTATGTTGAAATCTTCCTGCAGTCCCATTAAAATGTCCAGTAGCTATATCCTACTACCCTCTCACAGTTTATCATAGACCCCGCTCTTTTAAGCAAGTAATGTATGAACCTGTGTAATTTTTAAGTAGAGGTGGGATTAACTGGCCCTTACCCACACCCATCAGGGTTCCTCCCAGCACACAGATTTTGTGGCTTCTAAGGCCACAGAAAATTCAGGGCACTTGGGCAAATTTAGTTACTTGCTAAGCCTGTTTGTAACTAGGTCTCCCTCCTACTTATTCAGCACTCTCTTGTTCATCTACCAAGGAGACTTGAGGGTCAAGGCAAGAATCAGATATAGAGCTTTGTCCAGACATATAAATCTAATGGTCAATAAACCGATTAGTCTAAGAGGCATCCTTGATGTGAGGATCAATGCCTTTGAAGGTGTAGGGGCTCTACAGCTGAAAATGATTTATGACAGTGCAAAAGGATTGACAAGAGGACTTGCTAGTGTACTCACTCTCTTTATTATCCTGTTTGATGGAGCCTAAAATTGTGGATAGGAACCTGAGAGAAAGAACAGGGTGTCATGAGCCTCTTTTAAGGCAAAGCTGGGACTTCTAGTGTCAGATTCCTTTTTACTCTCACGATATTGCCTTTAGTGGAATGATGACACAAATGTTAATATACCAAATGCCCAAGATTGGCTTCCAGAGACCTATAACTCAGAAAGGAGTTCTGCCCAGAGCATGGCAAACCCTCAACTCTGGGCCCAGCTCTGCACTGATTTGCTGTGCAGTTTTTGGGATGTCTCTGCCCCTCTGGGCTCCAGGTTCTTCATCTGAAACAGAGAGTATTGAATTCAAGTCTATAATGTCCTTAAGGCATTACAGTCCCAAGACCTAACTCTCTGACCTTCAGATTTAGGTAGAGCTCCTTTAAGGAGTGTCAGGTCACCCTTGAGTGAGTTGAGTCTACATTCATTTTAGCAAAATGCATTAGTTTTTGTGTGTTTTTGTTTGTTTGTTTGTTTTCATCAAGCCCAGCAGCAGCTTTTACTTAGATGCACAAAGCAATGACCCTGAATTTGGTGGTGCTCAAGGTAGCCAAGGCCACAGCCCAGGGGATTTTCCAGTGATCCTCAAGGCATGAACAGGACCACCAGTCGGTTGTGGAAAGTCCTCTGCAATCATTTCCTCATGAAAGTTTCACTGAAATACTCAGAGACTTAGAATGTCTGCACTGGGAAGGCCCCTCTAATATTATCTGAATGAGGCTATGTCTTGAGAAAAGAATTAGCCTGACTCCCTGGCAGGGCCCAGGGCAGTTTCTGCAGCCTTCTGACAAAGACAGCACCCTTGAGAGCCACTGTGGTCAGAGGGAGGAGCCCTGAGTCCTGAATCCTTGCGAGCAGTCAAGCTCGCTCAGCATATGTTCAGTCTCTCATCTGAGACGTTTGAGTTGGTCCGATGATCTCTGAGGCCTCCTCCAGCTCCGCACTGCTGCTTCTCCCGCTCGGACTGTCTGGACAAACAGGCCAGGCCTTCTGCAGCAGCAGCATTTTGGCTGCCAAGGGTGTTTTGGCTACTGATTTGTCTTCTGAGTATGTGTGTGTCTTCATTTCATAACATGGACAAGAGAAACATTCTCAGACAAGGTTATTCTTAGATGTGGAAACCAAATTCTACTGCAATCTCTCAGAGCCATTTGATTTTCCTCAGAGGGATGATCTCAACACTATGTAAGGTAGTTGTCCTTGTGGTGAGGAGGGGGAAGTGCAGGCTTTCCCAGGGATCAAAATCCCAGAGCTGAGTCTCCGGGAGCATAAAGGAGAGTCACTAGTGTTGGCTTGTTAACTTTAAAGACTCATAAAATGATGGCATTTTAGACTGTAAAATTTTAGAATCTTAGAATCCTGGAGTCTTTTTCAAGTTGGATCATGCCAAGGAAGCCATAGTTTAACCTTCTATCTACTGTAGTCTTTCAGACCAGTCTCTGCTTGTATACCTCCAGGACAGGAAGCTCACTATCTCTCTAAACAGTGAGAGAAAAAGAATAGCTAACCTTTATGAAGTGCTATTGGACACTATTCTAAGGGCTTTGCACTTATTAATGTACTTATCACAGTAACCCTACGAGTAGGTTCTATTATTACACCTCCCCCCCCCCCCAATTTTACAGATGAGGAGACTGATATATTCTACAATTGTTAAGTAGTAGGGCTGGGATTTGGACCCAGGCAGTCTGTCTGGCTCTAGACTAACAACCACTACTCTGCTGGATAGCTTTCAGAGACAGGCATCTTAGGGTTTGGGGGTGTCTTGCCCTCCTGTGGAAGAGAGATGCTCTCCACTCTGGCAGGACTCCCCATACCTTGTTTTACCCTTTTAAATCATGAGTCAGCAAGATAATAAATATTTTAGACTTTTCAGGCTATATGGTCTCTTTTATAACTAGTACTGTAGCAGGAAAGCAGCCAAAGTCCATGTAATTGAATGGCATGGCTGTGTTATTATAAACTTTACCAAAACAGGCTCTGATTACCAAAAATTGCAGTTTGCCTGGTTTAAATGTAAATAGAATGAATAAAATATTCTGTGGTAAAATAAATTTGGGAATAATCTCCTGCATATCCCTATTTTAAAGATTCACAGTTCATCTTGTCATTTTAAAACTTCTTAGGGCCATGGAATAAAAACCCCCAATCTATTTATCTCTATTTTATATTGCTGCTTTCTTTCTTTTTTTTTCTTGCAAAATAATGATTAAGATCCCTCAGAATCACAGTCCCTTGTGTACTATTGGATGTGCCCAGCCACCTTGTTTTGCAGAAGGTCATCTATGTCTCCAAGCCGAAGTACCCCTCAGATGGCTTCTAGAAGTCTGCAGAGCTAAACTCCCTGTTTTCCCCATGTATCTGCTTCTCCTCTGAACACTTCTCATGATTAGCTCCACAATCTAGAAACTTGGAGGAATCTGCTGTAGACTTCTCCCTCAGCTGGCTCACACCACCCCTTCTAGTTAGTTTCCAGTTCTTATCAGTGCTCCCTTCTCTTTCATGTATTATTTCCCCTCCATCTTCTTTGCTACTTATTTCCCAAGTGTGTTTGACCACAAAATTGGTTTCTCATGGAACAAACTGTGGATCTCCAGGAGGAAAGATAAATGACATGACTCCGGGGAGAGGACAGGACATATTTTATGGTGCCTTTGTGGCAACTAAACAGCACCTCCCAGATCCTACCAACTCATCTGGGACTGGAGCACCAAGCCAGAGCTCTGATGTGGCCTGAGAGAGATTTGTGACGATGTGGCACTGTCCCTTCAGCTCAGAAAGCAAGAGAGCGTCCCATAAGACCTGCCTTCTCAGCCCCAGGATCTCCTCCTGTAGATCTTTGAGTTCTGTCCAGTCATTCATTTGTGATTCTCGTTCCTGAGTGATGCGTGTTTCAAGTGTTTCCTGTGAACATAGAATCTGAGTTTTTTCTCTGAAGAGTCAGGGGCAGCAGTCTGGTTGGTTGGCCAATGGTGAGTTTCTTAGGGTCTGACTTCTCAGCCTCCCCCCAGATTTTGTCTACTCTGCTGAGTTACCCACATGTCCTGGGTTCCAAATTACTATGAACCTTTGTGACCCCTGACTTCAGGCCTTCAGGCAGAGGTGGCCCTGCCCCATGCCCCAGGGGGAGAGGAAATACCAGCTCTAGAGAGCAAAGTTTTTCAGCATCTCTGAAGGTGAGGATCTTTGAATGGTGTTTTGTATGGAGTTTTTTGTTTGTTTTTTTAGTTGATTTCAGGGAGGAAGGGAAGAGGGGGAGAGAGAGAGAGAGAGAGAGAGAGAGAGAGAGAGAGAGAGAGAGAGAGACAGACAGACAGACATCAATGATGAGAATCATTGATCGGCTGCCTCCTGCATGCCTCACACTAGGCATGTGCCCTAACCGGGAATCAACCACTGAGCCATGCCAGCTGGGCTGTATGGAGTTTTCATCTTAAAACTTGGCACGGAGGAAGGGGAATATGGTGGAAGGAGAGATACAATGGGAAAAAGAAATGAGAAAGGGGGAAATCAAGAAAGACAGAAATAGCAGAAGATACCCTGAGTGCTTAGTGAGGAGACAGAAAAGCAGCAAGACAGAGAATACAATAAAGAGTGGGCAAATTATATAATACATTAAGCAATCAAGAATGTAAATTAACAACAACAAAAAGTTATACTATTATGCATTTATGTATAAAAAATAAAGTGAGCAGGTTGAGGGTCCCCCATCTGTGTGCACCTGCCTCTCATGGCATGTAGCTCAGAATCCCAGACCATCTGAGCTACCAGGGTCCCTTAAGAGATCATCTGCTTCCATCTGTTATTTTATAGATGAGAGCCCTAAGATCCAGAGAAGTACAAGATGCCAGAATTCACATGCATCCCTGTGCACCAGGACTGAGGGAGCTGCCTCTGGGAACAGGGCTCTCTGAGGGGAGCCCTGCTCTCTGTCTGTTCTCATCTGTGTTTCCAGCCTGGATTCAGCCCATTCTTGTCCAGGGGGTCGTGACTGGAACCTGCTACCTTCCAGCGATGCTGTTCTGCCAACTAATTGGAAGTCTTTCTTATTGCTTTGGTACAGGATATACTGCGGGGACACCATACAAGGTCCCACCGACCCAGAGCAATACTGCTCCACCCCCCTACTCCCCATCACCCAACCCCTATCAGACGGCCATGTATCCCATCAGAAGTGCCTATCCTCAGCAGAATCTGTATGCCCAGGTAGGTGCATGTGGAAGCCTGGGCCCACCTCTTCTTCAGGTAAAGGAGCCACCAGCCTGAGTGGGTGGGTGGGCGGGTGCAGGTAAGAAGGAAAAGGAAGGCGAGCTCCTGGTTCTGGCCAGCTGTCATGGAAACAATATCCCTGCGGTCTGTACATTCCCTCACTCCACCTCAGCCCCTGGGAGTGACACTCAAAGTCACTTAGGTTAACGGAGCCCAGAATGCAAGATGGGCAAGGGCTCTTGGAGATCATCTAGCTCAACTGCTTTTTTATATACAAACTAGAGGCCCGGTGCACGGATTCGTGCACTGGTGGGGGTGTGGCCTGCGGGATCGGTACACTGGGAGTGCTGGTCAGCCCAGCAGCTGTGGATCTGCCCTCTGAGTGGCTGCTCCCACTGTGGGAGCGCACTGACCACCAGGGGCAGCTCCTGCATCGAGCATCTGCCCCCTGGTGGTCAGTGCACGTCATAGTGACTGGTCGACCAGTCCTTCTGGTCGTTCCGTCGTTTGGTCGGTTAGATGGGGAATCCGAGACCCAGAGAGGTCACCTATTGGGTGAGTCAGGATGAGAACCCTTATGTCTTGGGCATCTCTCCCTACCCCTCACATCCACTCTTCCTTGATAAAGTCTGTGAGCTTGAGTGGGGAGGACATATTAATGCCCAGGCTCTGCCACCAGTTCGCTGTATGACCTTGGACAAATCACTCTGTGTTCCTCAGTGCCCCATCTGGGCTCCTTCAGCGAGAGAATGTTGTATTCTGAGGGGATGGCAATGCTACAGTGACTATGAGGCTTTAACACACTCAGGGCACATTTTTCTGGAGTGACAATTTTACATGAGGCTCTTTTTTTAAAATTTATTTATTTATTTATTTATTTATAAATATATTTTTTATTGCTTTCAGAGAGGAAGGGAAAGGAAGAGAGAGATAGAAACATCAATGATGAGAGATAATCATCGATCGGCTGCCTCCTGCACTCCCCCTACTGGGGATTGAGCCTGCAACCCAGGCATGTGCCCTTGACCGGAATCGAACCCAGGACCCTTCAGTCCGCAGGACGACGCTCTACCCATTGAGCCAAACCAGCTAGGGCGAAGCTCTTTAAAAAAAAAAAAAGTTTTTATTGATTTTAGAGGGGAAGGGAGAGGGATGGAGAGATGGAAACATCGACGAGAGAGAAACATCTATTTATTGGCTGCCTCCTGCATGCTTCCTAGTGGGAATCAAGCCCACAACCCAGGCATGTGCCCTGACTGGGAAGTGAACTGGTGACTTCTTGGTTTATGGGTTGATGCTCAACCACTGAGCCACCTGGATGGGGTTACAGGAGGTTTAAGTAATATAGAGAATGCTTTTTAAATATAAAAAACAGCTATATTGTAAAGAGCAAAACTTTAAAAAGAAAACAATAGGCTTGAGATACGTGTTTCTTGTTTATGGTAGGCTGCTTTGCACTCTGCTCTGACCTCTGGGGTTGCAGACCACATTCTGAAGCTCTTGTCATTATTTAGTAGAAAGGTTTGAGAAGCTCTGGATTAAGATGATCCAGGGGCCCTGCCTACTCCCCACAAGGGTCAGCAGGCCTGTGGGCTGTGACAGTAGGAAGCAGCCATGTGGTCCAGGCATTTGAAAGTCACCTCAGACCACGGTCTCGGTCCTCAACCTTTTTCCTAAAGGGAAGAGGTGGTAAGAGACATCTAGGGAAATGCTCTGCACCGGTGACATTCTTCCAGTAAAGTGACGGCACTCGCACCGGTAAGAACAAAAGGACAGTTAAATACTGAGGAAGAAATCACTGAGAAATTGTTTAAAAAATAATAATATGGCCCTGGCTGGTTTGGCTCAATGGATAGAGCGACGGCCTGTGGACTGAAGGGTCCCAGGTTCAATTCCAGTCAAGGGCACATGCCCGGGTTGTGGGCTCAATCCCCAGTGTGGGGCGTGCAGGAGGCAGCCGATCAATGATTCTCTCTCATCATTGATGTTTCTCTCTCTCTCTCCCTTCCTCTCTGAAATCAGTAAAAAAATACTTAAAATAAAATAAAAAATAATATGAAGTGATATAAAAAATAGCAAATAAAGTTTCAAAACATAATAGAGAATTGAACTGCATAAATAGGTCACAATATATATTTATATATTGTATATGAGGCCTCTAGAACCTTAAGAAATGCCAAAAATTTACTGTTAATAACTCATTCTCAAATTGCCCCCTTTAAAAATCAAATTGCCCCCCTGTGGGGCGCCTGCTCCACGTTGGGAACCACTGCACTAGTCCTTCACGTGTGCGCACAGGGCCCTGGCGTTCACCAGCATGCCCATGTCTTCTTCACTCATTGACTGCGGCCCCTGCCTTTACATTTTAGGCAGCGTATAGAGCACATTGCAATAAAATACAAACATTTTAAAATGCCAAATCAGTGTTACAGGAGTAGAGCTATTACCCCACTAGATCATCCCCGCAGCCCTAGGGTTGGAGCCTTTTCAGACCAGAAGCTGAGCCCAGCACTGAATTGTCTTTAGTCACATAGTAAGGCAGAAGCGGAGCCCCAGCTGGGCCCATACCCTGTGTCCCTGGTCCATGCTTCCCTTAGGGCCTGGGAAGAATAGGCTCCCCACCCCCGCTTCTCTCCACACTCACCCCCCCCCCCCACCTTTAAAAGCCTATGTGACCTCAGCCTCTTCTCCCCCAGGGAGCCTACTACACACAGCCGGTGTACGCCGCCCAGCCCCACGTCATCCACCACACCACGGTCGTCCAGCCCAACAGCATTCCCTCTGCCATCTACCCGGCACCTGTAGCTGCCCCCAGGACCAACGGCGTGGCCATGGGCATGGTGGCTGGCACTACCATGGCGATGTCAGCAGGTGAGGGCCATCTTTGTGTCAGCGTCCATTCATCCCCCTCCTCCAGGAACTCGTGACAGAGTGGAACACAGTCATGGAATTGTAGCATCATAGGAGAAATCCTGTGCTGGGGCTTCTGGGAAATAGAGGCGGGGGCCCTCTAAATCTGTCTGCAGGGACCAGGAAGATCTCACCAGGAGAGCATATTGAGCTAGGCCTTTAAGGATGAACAGATGCTAGCCAGAGAAATGAAAGGGGAAAGGGCAGTCCAAGCAGAAAGACCATGAGTATGGCGAATGAGAAATGGCCTAAGGCACTTAGAAAATAGTGTGTGAAGTTGTGTGAAGTTGGAGGGGTGGCTGGAAAGTGGGGAAGAGAGTAGGTTGGAGAAGGGGGTTTAGGCGGAGGAGAGATGGGCTTGAAACATCCCCTCTGGCTGCAAGGTGGGGGCAGGATTAGATGTGGGGGCTGGAAGCACGTAGTTCAGAGGAGAGATGATGACATGAGGACTCTGATGGCAGCAGTGGCTCCAGGAAGGAGAGCATGGGGAATGTTACTTAGCAGGCAGGAGCATAAGGACCTGTCTCATAATTAGTTGAAATGCATGGGAGAAGCAGGCGTTCAGGACTGTTCTCCACTTCTAGCTTACTCCAGAACGTAGACCCCCCCCCAGGGACCTGGAGGATGGGGCGGGAGAGAAGCCAGAGGAAGAGCAGGTTTAGGGAAGTCTGGAGGAGTTGGTATTCCAGAAAAGAGATGAGAAGACAAGAGGGCTATGAGTGATTTTAGAGTCCCAGCTTCTAAAGAATCAGCTGTCACCTTCTGAGGGAAGAGAGTACAAGGCGTCGAGTGGGTGGGAGGTAGGCGTTTGGGACTTTATTCTGCCCCTAGGGGAAACGGTTGTTGAAGTCTCTCATTCCCCAGATCACATCAGGGAGCTTTTGAATGCTGCTCGGTGCCAGCCTTGTTCAGGTCCTGGGTACCAGGTACCAATAGCTCAGACCAGAGCCCTGGTCTTAGGAACAACTAGGTTAGTGGGAAGCACAACCACATAAGCAAGATACCCCTCAGTCAGATATTTCTGCAGTGACAGGAGCATCCAGAGAAGAGGCCCCTGGAGAAGGGATGGGCTCTGCCCTGAGCATCAGAAAAGCTTTTCCTAAGGAGGTGAAACCTGGCAAGGTGGGGAGGGGCGGGTCCGTTCATGAGCTGGCGGGAAGGTGGGGGCCCAGGTGGGAGCAGCTGTGTGGAAGAACATGGCCGCCTCCTCTCCATCCCAGGGCCCGGGATGGCCTCATCAGCTTTGCTCTTCTCTCTCTGGATGCTCAGGTACCCTGCTGACTGCACCCCAGCACACCGCGATTGGGGCACACCCTGTCTCCATGCCAACATACAGGGCCCAAGGGACCCCTGCGTACAGCTATGTGCCACCACACTGGTAAAGCCTGCAGCCCATCCAAGTGAGTGGGGTACGGGGTGGGAGAGGTGGGAGGGTGATGAACACTAGGACTGCTTCAGAATCCCAGGTGTCATGGGGCAGGGACAGTTACCAGTTGCTTTCATGCTTCAGTTCCGTAATATCACTCTTCATAATAGTGTCACTTTACATATATTCTAGGTACTTAACATGTTATCTCATATCCCATCAGCTGTGGTGTACAGATAACTACTTAGTTCAGCATCCCTAACCAGTAAAAATGAAGCAGGGACTTGAACTCCAGTCCTCTAGTACTAAATTCTAGACTCTTTACCATACGGTCTTCACACTTCTTTTAACTGTGGGCACCATTTTTCAACGGAAATCTTACTTCAATCAGATGTTGGCTCGGACTGGTGCCAACCGCTGCCACCCAGTTCCTCTTGCCCTCGGCAGCTTCTGAGGCAATGCTAGTGAATCACAAGGGGCCAGGGGTGTCAGCAGCCCTGCCCCCCACATCCTCCAGGGGCTCTTGCACTGGACGGGAAGCAGGCAGCTCCGCTGGGAAAGCACAGAGGGCTCCCAAGCGGGGGGAGGGGGTCCCCTGGCTTCCTGAGTGGCCTTGGGAACACCACTGTCACTAACAGCTCTCCCCTTCCTCCCCAGATCTGGAGTCACACATTGTATGCAACTACTCAAGTCTTACAGGTGCTGGAGCAGTTCCCTAGCAGCACCACCTCTATTTGCAAGAAGAGACAACGGAAGTGCAAGGGTCACTTTATGCATCTTTAGCGGTTTTGATTTTTATTTTTGGTTTATGTAAAAGCTGCTTTTTCTAATCTCCTGCCTCTCCCCACTACCCTCCTCTTAGCCACTGCCCTTCCAGCTTCACCCCTCCTCCTACCTGACCAGGCACTTCCTCTCTGCTCTTCTTCTTCCCTTCCCCAAGCGTCCATTCCCCGGGGATCCCGGTCTAGCGGCAGGTAGAGAGTGGGGGATATTGCAGTGGTTCAGCTGAAGGCACGATTTCCGATTTCCTTTGAGAAGCCTAACAGATGTAGCCCTTGGGTCCAGGGTGGGAACTCAGAGCTGTTGAGCAGGCTCCATCTTTGGGGGATTGTTTCCTTTTTTTAATTTTTCTCAAGATTAGTTTAGGACATTACCATGTCCTGACACAAATGAAATGTCTTCTGAGAACCATCACCACAGACCAAGAACAAAACACCTGATTAGGTAGGAGTGTTCATAGGAGCTTAATACCCCAGGTGAGAACCTGGGAAAAACAGATTTTTTGGGGAGAACTTGGGGGTGGGGGGAGCACTGTGTGAGGGAAGAGGGAGAGAGGTACCTGCCTGCTGGCTTTGGTTTGTAAGGCCTCTGGCTAGATTGCCTGGGCCTAGACCCTCTGATTTGCACAGTAATGTAAACTGACCTGGCACTTCCTCAGAAGGTGATTTTGACCTCAGACCTGCCAAGCAGCTGCAGGGTGGTGGGCTCCCAGGGTGGAAGGCCAGGTGCCCTGTGTAACCCAGACCTTGGCCCCTGAGCCCCCATGGACCCACTCTGATGAGGAGCCAGCTCCTGATTAGCGTGGGGACCTATGGCGTTTCTCTCCCTTCCTTCTGCCCTTCCCAGTGCCAGAGCTCACCCATCTGTCCTTGGGGCTGGCAGGCCGGCCAGGCTCTTGGTTACCTTTAGCCACTCATGGCCAAAGTGAAGGAACCACATTCCAGATGGGTGCTGGCAGCTCTGAAGGTCAGAACAGTGAAGGAAAAGCAATAGCAATAAACATTTCATAGACTCATGGACCTGAAGGGACCTTAGCGATCATCTCATCCATTCCCCTATTTGACAGATGAGGAAGCTGAGGCCTGGAGAAGAGGAAAGGACTTCCCTAGATCTTGCAGTAAATTAGCATTAAATGCAGCCTTTCTACCTAGGGGCATGTTGCCCACAAAAAGTGACCTAGGGATGGATTGCCTTGGTTTTGTAAAGATTAAGTCAGCAGAGCCCACATCTGGTGAGCTCTGGAACAGTATCTGTCTGGGTTTTTGTTTCTGTTCTTTTCCTCCCTAGACTCCAAAGGCAGGGGGAAGACTGGGCAGAGGTTACATGGGAGCAGATGGCAGGAACAGAAATTGCAAATGAAGAAATAGCATTTGGGAATTCTGTGAAGACATCTGGAACTTATGTCCTATACCTGACTCCAGCCCTAGGAGAATGAGCAGGTGGGCTGTCTGAAAAGGAGGGTCCATGCATTTAGGACAGTAGCGCCTCATCCTGAGAGGAGAGGAGGACCAGGATGAGGCCTGAGAGAAGAGGGGTCCCTGGGTCAGGAGGCCCTGCTAGTCTCAGCTAGGAGCCTGGTTTGCCCCCCTGCACCTAGCACATGGCTGGGCCAGCAGCACCCCCTAGTGGGGGCAAGGATATTTTACTGTACAGAGTGGGATCATTGATAATATTTGGGACTTTTAAATAACTTTTTAAATTCATTCAAACGTGGACATATCCCTATCTCTACCACCCATCACTCCCTAAAGGAGGAAAAAAATCAGAAACCCTTGGGCCAGGAGGGCAAAGCTCATCAGCATCCTCAGCCCAGAGTCAGAAGTTGGGGCCAACCTTCTTGGCCTGCAGGGACCTGGAGGACCAGTAAGGAGAAACCCGTCTGTTCCGGGTGCTGAAGTTTCATTTTAAAACCACAGAGTTTCCCAGTGTTAATCCATTTTTTGCAAATACCTCCTCCTCTCTGGTTTAGATTATGTCATACATATTTGGAAAATGCCAAAATAATAACAGGAAACCTTTACATTTATCAGGTGCTTCATAGATTTCAGAGCACTTCACAGCCTTTAATTTACTGGCCCTGAGACACAGCGACATGGTCAGAGTTGTTATGCCCACTGGACAAATGAGGAGCTGGTTCTAGGAGGAAAGGGAACTTGCCCAGAGTGAGCAGAACACTGGCTCCTGACAGGCTTCCTGAACCTGCTGCATCCAGATGGGCTGCAGGAGAACCAGAGGGGAAGGGAAAGAGGAGACTTAGGAAGGACCTTGTTACTTTTGTTCTTTCTCCACCAGTAAGTAAAAAATGTCTGGTACCTTGCAGTTCACAGAACAATTTCACATCTATCCTCTGATTTAATCCTGTGAAATAGATTATTCCTCCCATTTGACTTAGGAAACAAACTCAGAAAAGCAAAGTGACTTGTCTATCTGCTTTCTCTCTCCCTCCAAGCTGACTTATACACAGGCTTGCAGACTGATGCATCTATGCTCTGCACCCTCTTAGCCCTAGTATGTAACTCAGTATCAAAGACAGGCCCTGAGGCATAGCCAAGGCAGAATGGCTGTAGTCTGAGGAGCCCAGGCCCAGCACCCCTTTTGTAGTATGAGTGTTGGAGTCTCGTTCTCTTGCTCTGATGGAGATCCACAGCCTGGCCAGGCTTGGAGAGTCATTGCAAAGAGGCTGAGCCGGGAGGGCAGGGGCAGCAGTGCTTTGGTAGGAGCAGCACACCTGGTAGGCTCACAGGTGTCTGTCAGGAGGTACCATGGGCATCATCCAAAGGTACTGGTGGCCAGTAGGTCAGAGCCAGGAGGGCCCTGTCACTGTAGAAAGGCCAGCAAGCCAGAGAGGACAGGGTGTGCCAACATGGCAATGAGCTGCAGTGCTGGCCCCGCGTGCAAATCCCTCTCCACCCCCTCCACTGCCTCTCCCAGTACCACAGCTTGGTGGCCAGCATTAGGGGTATATAGGTGGTTCTAGTCACCAGCCAACCCTTTCACTCCCGCTCCCTTCTATTTGACTCCCTCTCAGTAGCCTGGCGCCGAGGAAGCTGGAGTGCCCCAATCGGCCACATTTTGAAAATGTTTAAAAATGTCTTCCCCGTGAGACAGGACAATTGCTGCTCCTCTCTCTCTCCTGGTAATGATCCTAAAGTGATACCCCTTCCCTAAATATTGAACAAGGACATACACCTGTCCAGAGTGTTTTCATGTACAAAGTACTTTGACATTGATTGCCAAAATACCCATCTTACAACTAAGTCTCAGAAGTCTTAAGACTTGCCAAAGGTCACAGAGCTCAAGAGAAAGAGCCAACACTTGAACTTTCAGATGCTCTGCTCTTCCTGCTGGCACCTGCTGGGTCTGAGTGGCAGGGGTGAGGAAGGGATGGCTTCCTGTCGTATCCCACGGGTGAGGACCAGGACCTGAGACAGTGCATAGTCCTGACTCCGTATCCCAACTCCTACCTCTGGCTGCTTGTTCCAGGTCTGAGGGATCTACGTGTAGGGGTCTGGGGTGCTTCTTTCGAGGAGCTTGCTTTGTTCTGCGTGGCCTCCGGAGTGAGTCGTGGGACATAATGTAGGGCAGGCCTCTTGGTCACCAAGTTCTGGTGTTGTTGTGCAGACAGGACTAGGCCAGTCTTAGCAAGGCCCTGGCTTAGCCAGGCCTGGAGCCCTGCATGTCAGGTTCCTCAGCTCTGCTGCATGGCCTGAGAGGGAGGGCCGAGAAGGCATGGGTCTTGGGCACAGAACTCTGACTAGAGTAATTTAGATCTCACTGTGGCATTTCTCCTCGTTGCAGTTGAAAGTGTGTGGCAGCTCTGCTTTTCCGTCCTGCATTCTACATCACTACAGGGTATTTCTAAGCCAAGCTCAGAAATCCAGAGGGGTTAGGTCAGACAATGGAGTGGGCAGGCGGGAAGCAGGCTCCAGGAGGAATCCAGGCCCGACCCACCGCGGAAAGCAGGATCACAGTAGAGACTCAGCCAGGCTAACATCAGATTCCATACCTGAGCCTCTGAGAGCTCAGGCTCCTATGGGCAGGCCAGGCCAGCTGCAGCATCTGTCCTTTACCTGTTCATGCTCCCCTCTCCTAGAGAACTCATTTCTGAAATTAGGCATTACGCAGTTCCAGGGCCCAGCCGTCAAAATTTCTGGCAGGCCAGCTTCAACATTCCATAGCCAACCTTGCCTGAAGCAGACTTGGGTCCCACTCACTCAGTTTCTTCAGTAGGTATTTTCTGTCCTGCATGCTATTGCATCCAGCCCAGTGGCCAAGTGAGACACACGGGAGTTCGGACAAAGCCTGAGGGAAACTAGAGCGCTCGCTTTCCTGTGGCTGCATCCGTAGTCCCGAGGCTCCGTGCGTGGCGGTGAGACCCCGTACCCATTCCAGCTTCTGGTACAGGGGTGTTTTCCTTCCCGGAGAGAACAGACATAACAGATTTGCAGATAAGTACCAGCCCCTGGGAGTCAAGTGGGTGAAATCATCTTTGAGCCGGACCCCAGCAAGACCAGCATCTGCAGGCTCCAGCCTTCCTCCTGCAGCCTGAGCATCGGGAAGAGTGGGACTGACTGCCCAGAGAGCACCTTCCCGGGTCAGCAGATGGTCTGGATCTAGGGTGGGACTTGAGCTTCTCCTCACCGAGGGGCGGCCAGACCAGGCCTCTACTGGAGTTGTCTGTAATGACCTTTAAAGGCCCAGGGCCTGTCCCCATCTCCTGTTTCATATCACCTGTTCTCATGGCATGTAACATCCCTGTGAGAGTGTTGTATATGATTTTGTATTTTTTAATTCATTTTAATCTACAGGTTGGAATCTGATTTTTAAATTTTATTGGAATTCACATTTTAAAAGGAAAAAACATTTAAAATAATAATAATAAACCTTTGACCAGTGTCTTCCAAGTAGTTGATCAAAGAACTTATAGGTGTTTTCAAAACACAGCCTGGAGCGCAAAGATTGGAAAGCCCCATGGCCTCGCTGGTGTACATGAAGTGTAAGTCTGGTTTGGTTTGGTTTTGGATTCTTTTGGGATTTTGTTTTGTTTTGATCAGATAGTGATCATTCTGAAAGATTGAAGCCAAGAATTTGTAACTATGATATTTACTGTAAGCTGTAGAACATTCAATAACTATTAAAAAAAAGTTTCCCAAAAAAGTCTGGGGTGACCAGACTGGTGGTTATTGGGGCAGGGGGCACAGACCACCTCCTGGCCAGTGAGTCCCCGGGCTTCTTCCCAAGTTGGTTCTAAACTTGTTCTCACCAGGCAGGTCACACCTACCCTGCAGGCATAGGGGGCTGCCCCGGGACTCACCGTGGAGGGGCTGGTAGTGGCCATCAGCACCTGGACAAAGGTGTGTCACAGGGAAGCCAGGGATGATGAAGGCTGCATCTGCGTGCTCACTTAACGTGGCTGCTGCTGCATGTGGTGCCTGGTAACTCAGAATCCTCACAACATGATGGGCAGTGAGTCCTGTTAGGCCTGCCCTCGGGAGGGACGGCTAAGCGGGTAAGTACCCTGATCAAGGTGACAGAGCCGGGGAGGGGCAGAGTTGGAGCTCACACTTAGCCGGCTTCAAACTCCAGGCACCACCCCAGAGGAGGCAATGCCTGAGCTTGCTTAAAGGGTCCGTCTGTCAGGTGGGAAACTGGGAAGTTACGTGGTTCATCAAGTGTTGGCAGTCTTGCATCCTAAACATCTCGCTCTTGTCTCCCCTCTGGACAAAGCCACTACCCTCGTCCAGGTCAGGGCTTCTCTCCCTGGTCATTGTGACCACCATTTCCTTCCAGGGCCTGGCCCCCCACAGTCTGTGCTCTCCTAGCCTCCAAGTACTCAACCTCCTCCACTGGAGAGAAAACAGGCCCAGCTTGGCTCACTGACCTGGCTCACACTGGGGCTGTAATTGCAACCCAGACTCCTCTTCAGCTTTTCCACCAGCCCTCACTCTGTGCCGCCACAGCACCATCCCCGGCTTCCCCTCCTGTGCTCACCTGGCGAGCAGCTCAGTCGGGTGTGCGAGGGGAGGGTACCTCTGCCCACAGGCAGTGCTCTCCAGGGCAGGAAGGGGATTTTCCCCAGCAACTTGGCGCCAGGTCACAGTGACAGGGCTGAGGGCCCAGAGCAGTCAGGGAAGCGGAGAACTGGGCCCAGCACCCACCATTCTGACCCCTGCAGGAAAGGCTGTGGGTAGAGTAAGGAATGGTCAGCCCAGCGCCCCACCCTGTCCTCCACTTCCCATCCCTGCCAGTGGCCTGAGCCAGCCTTGAGCTTAACAGCTGGCAAGGTCATCAGGATTTAGAGGGGACAAGCCAGGAGAGCTTCCGGGTGAGGGTGAGGGAGGGTGAGGATGGGGTGCTGCCGCTATTTGGGAAAGGAAGAGCAAGGACTTTCTCATAGGGGAGTTATATTTGCAAGCCAAGAAACTGATCATTCAGCCCAGAAAAGACCCTAAACTCTGGGTCTGATACATCTGCGTTTGTGGAAAGGGGCTCCTGAAGGCCAGGGGCATCAGACACACCCCAACCTTGACCTCAGGTCCTCTTCCCCCCTGGGAGCTGGCCTCAACGTCCCCAAAGGACAGTAAAGAAACTGGCCCAGCCACAACTTTACCTTCTAGCATGCAGAAAATTGGGGGGTCTGGAGGGGCAGTGTTTGTTGCCCCAGGTCCTAGCACCAAAGCACGAGTGTCCCTTACCTGGCCTGGGAAGCCCTTTCTCCACCCTGGCCGGTACCTGGATGTGCCTCACCCCAGGCGAGAGGGCATCTAGAAGGCACGGCCTACCCTCACCCCAGTGGGTCTAAGTCCTAGGTGAAACGGAGTTGGTTGGCTGAGGAGACACTGAAAAGCTAGACCCCGAGATACAGCTAACAGCTGGCAAAGGAGGGAACATGTCCTCGGGTGCCCGGTGATGCCTGCTAGCCCCCCACACGGACACCCTGTCCCAGACCGACAGCCTCTGGTGCTCCAGACAGTTCCTCCTGATGTCCAGCCTCCGTCTCCTTCCTCCCCTCTCCTAGAGTGGACGAAGCTTTGTCCCCTGGCTCCTCAGAGGTGCCCTTCCTTTCCTGCCCCCCTGGGAAGCCCCCGAGAGGAGGTGGGAAAGCTGGGATCTCCAGGCATGTCCTCCCCTCAGGGCAGAGCTTTCTCTGAAGCGGCCAGGCCAGGCCCTGCCCAGCAGAAAGGCCCACAGGAGTCCCCTCCACACTCCTGGGGCCTCTTTCCTGTTAGCTTGTAAGTGTGTCCCCTTCTTCCATCTTAAAAAAACAACAACAAACACCAACCCAGAATTAAACTGGAAATCCTCTCTCCCTGGAATCTTAAGGTCTCACCATCCATGGCCTGGCCCAGTCAGGCTTCTGCAGGGAGCTCGGCCCACTCAGCCTGGCCCTGCTCTCCCCGCTCCCTGGAGATGATGCCGCCACATCCCTGTTCTAACACGGACCCTGCATTCCCCCCCTCTCCCCCCACCCCCGACTCCACAGCAGCACCTGGCCTTGTGCCCCACCTTGCTCCCATTCCCCTTCAGGGATACTGCACTCTCCCGCTTTCCTTCCCACCTCCTTGCCAGTGCCCTGAGCCCTCTCCCTGGAACATGTCTCCCCTTACCCCCCCCCCCCCCCCAAGGCTAGTACTGGTAGAAATGCCTACCTGAGTGCTTCCAGATGTTCTCTCCAGATGCCTCAGGATTACTGCGCCTCTTCACCCACCCAGCTGTCCCATCACCAAGCCCTGGCGGTCTGTCCTAGGAATCTATTGGACCATCTGTTTCTATCACCCACGCAGCCCTGCCTCCACCATCTCTTGCCTGGATGTTGGCAACAGCTTCCTTGTGGAACCCGCGCTCCTGCCGCTCCCCCGCCCACCAACAAGCTGACCGTGCCCTTCCCCACCCTACATGCTTTAGAAGCTCCTTGGGGTCCCTGGGATCCGAGAGCCCACCTGGCTGCCTCCTAATGCCCACCCCACCCGGTCTCCACACCTGTCAAGACTGTTCTACTTCCAGCCTCTCCAGCTCCTCATTTCTGTTGATGGCTGGCCTGTCCCGTCCCCGTTCCCCGGCCCCCAGTATGTCTTACCACACCGTCTTCCAGGCTCCACTTCCTCTAGAGCTGTGTGTCCAATACAGAGCCACTAGCCACAGGCGGCTCTCGGAGCCTTGGACATACACTGGTTCAGAAGATGTGGTTTAAGCGTAAAGCACCAGATTTCAAAGCAAAAGCATTAGTGGCTCATTCACAATTTTTATGACGACTGCATATTGAAATGAAAATATTTTAGACATATTCTGGGTTAAATAGAATGCATTATTGATATCATTAAAATTCACTTGTTGGTTTTTTTTTTTTTACTTTTTAAAATGTGGCTATTAGAAAAATTTAAATCACATGACACACTATATTCCGCTGGATGCAGAAAATTGGGGCACTGCCCCGAGGGGCCTCCTCGGCCCCACTTCACCTGCTGCCAGTGAGAAGGCCCCTCGAGGGGGCGTGGCCTGTGCCGCACACACTGCCTGACAGATTCCGGGAATGACCGACGACCTGGGAAGAGGCACAGGGAAAAGAAGCTCCTCATGACACAACTATCCCACCTTTTATTCAACAAATGCACGGGGATGGAGACGCGAGGACAGGACAACAGCAGTTTCAATAAATAAGAACTGGGGACAACAGTGGGCCGTGCCTGCACAGCCTCACATAAATAACCAGGTTGCTGAGCCAGGGTGGCAACGGGCTGGGCAGCTGCCCGCACTGCCCACACCAAGGGACAGACACACCACCACCACAGGGACACAGACCGCCTACGGCAGAGGTGCCTCCGGCCCGTCACACACCCGCCCCCAAAGCTCCGGATACCCACCCAGGTCAAGTCTGTTTTATCGATTTGAATAAATACAAACAGCAGGGTAGGAGGCAGGCACATGCACGAAGCCCCTTCTGTAGGCAGAGCCATGGATGGGCAGCCCCGTGGGGCCTTGAAGGCAGAGGCCCTGGAAGCAGCAAAAATGGGGCCAGATAAAGCTACTAGTGGGAGGGGTGGCAAGGAGGTAAGCTCTCACCCACGACACAGCCCAGAGCCCGCAGGGAGCTGGAGAGGCCCTGGGCACTGAGACTTCACAGTCAGAAAAAGGGGGACCCAGAGACGGCCAGGGACTTGCCAGGGATTAGAATCCCGGGATTCAGACTCCCTGCCCATGGCGTTTTGTTGCCCCTCCCTTCACAGGTCCTGCTGGAAGAGGAGGGGGAGGCACATCTGCTCTGGGGCCCTGGACAAAGGCAGGAGGTGGCCAATTACCAAGGTGCGGGCCGGGGGTGCCAAGCAGAGGGCCCCTCCCCCCATCAAGGCCTGGCCTCCTGGTGGTAGAGAAGATCGTATGGGTCCTAGGATCTGACCAGGGCACAGGGTCAGGGGCATCCTGCAGGGAAGGAGCTGGGTGGCAGGGACGGGCGGCTTTCAACTTGCTCCTGTGTACTGCGCCTGCTGCGGCCTCCTCACTGGGGCAGACACTCCCACCTCCAGCTTTTGCCGTTTTGTCTGCTGGACCATTGCTTCTTGATCCTTGCAGGCCCCAGCTGCAGCTCCACCTCCTCCAGGAAGCCTTCGGAACCTCCCAGGACAGGGCTGCAGTGTCCTCAGCCAAGACCGCCCTCAGATGACCAGGTTGCTCTCACTTAGCCGGACCACGTAGCGGTTCTCCTGGGGGACAGGGACGCGCGGTCAGAGCCGAGGCTCCAGGAAAGAGGTCCCTGCCCAGGGGTCCCTGCACCTCCACTCCTGCCCCATCTGCAGGCAGGGTAGACACTTGCCCTCTGTGGCCCTCACCTCGGCCTTCTTCTCTGCTGCGGGCTTTGGCCACTTAGTATGGCTCCCACTACTTCCCAGTAGTGCCCGCTGCTCAGTGGGGAGGCCAGGTTGTGGGGAGTCAGTGAAGTCACCCACTGAGGGCCCAACCTCCGTGATGGTCTTCACCTCAGAGGCCCATGAATTTGTCCGCTGCTCGGGAATTCGGGCCACGCGGAACCTGTGAAGAGAGGTGGTGCAATCGTCCCCCCATTAGAGGACGAACCCCAAAGTAGAGAAGGGTCACACAGCAGGTTCATTGGTCAGAGCCTGAGCCCTTCCCACACCCTTTTATCCACAGATGAGCCCCCGACCCTACTTTGCAGGTAGACAGGCCCTTGGCCTGAGGGATCCAGGTGTGACAAGTATCCAGGATCCTGCCTCAGGGACCCAGGGCTCCATGTGAGAGCATCGCTGAGCAGACCCGACTTCTCCCTGGTCACCCCGCTGCCCAGAGGCTCACTGAGGCCAGGAAGGGAGGTGGGGCCCTCACCAGGCAGGGTACTCCGGGCTCAACCTGGGGCCCTGCTTCCCCCCACTCCCGCCCTGGCTGTCGTCTCTCCCCGATCCTGCTGCGTCTACGCCCACCTCACCTGCCCACAGACAAGATGGTGATCTCGCCCTGGCGTCCGGCCTTGGCCCCGGCCTTGGGAGCCCTGGCCGCGTTGGGCAGGAGTCTGTTAGTGGGAGCGGCAGCAGCCGCAGCCGCAGCCTCGGGGGACAGCAGCACCTCGGGCCACTTCTGGTTACAACGGGAGCAGCAGAGGCCGGAGAGCGAGGCCAGGCCCTGCACGGTGTGGAGGTGGTGGTGATGTGGACAGATGTACGGCATGCTGGGGGGTCCGGGCGGCGGCCTGGGGAGGGCACGGGTGGCAGTGGTCACTAGGGCAGACCGGGACCAGACCACAGAAGGTGGTGACGGGTAGTGGGGTGACAGGAGAGGGAGCATCCCCAGGTGGTGAGTCCCCAGGAAGTGTGCTGATTAGCTGGGTATGGGCTCTCCTTACCGCCTGCCCACTCACCTGGGCACAGGTCCGTGGCTGGTCTGTACCAGCTGTTTGCTGTGATACTCCTTCAGCAGCTCCTCCAGGGCTGCTGCGTTCTCTGTGGGCAGCTGAAGTCAGAACCCGGCTCTGGGCCATGAGGGGCACTCCCCCAGGAACCCCCGTCTCAGTACCAATCCCCCCACCTACCTGCCACCCCCTCCTGGCCTGGGCACGTGCCTTTTCCTCCACCTCCCCCCACCTCCCCAATTAGGCAAGAACAGGAGGAAAAGGGGCAGCACCATCCATCACTCAGGTCAGAGAGGGGAGGCTGGCCCGGTGAGCTGGCAGGAGGGCAGTGCAGGGGAGATCTGACCCCTGAGGCTGCCTCGCAGGCTCTGAGAGGAGACCCCCCTTTCCGGGGCGCAGGGAGAGGCAGACCTCCTCCTCACCTTTCTTCTCTGTGATCAGGCGCACCAGGACCCCGATGGTGTCCTCGTTGGCATCTTCAGCCCCGTAGGCGGGGTTGTTCCCTGAGGTCAGAAGAGGAGGACTGTGATTCTGCGGAAGTGAGGAGGGTGGAACCCCAGACTCTGGAGCTATACCAACATGTGGCAGCAGAGGGCGCACCAAGCCTTCCCAGGCGCCCGGCTTCAAGCCTGGGTGTTTACAAACCGGTTCCAGGCGGAAGCTCTGAGAAGCCCATTATCACCCTCACGACTCAGCATCACTGCCCACCCCCACCCCCCGCCCCCGGGGCCCAAAGCCCCGGTGCTTAGCAGTGTCAGGCCATCTGAACCCTACAGTTCCTGCAGAGCGTGTGAGGGTCGGGGCAGCGCTGCTGGGGCCTGCCCTCTCCCCACTCAGCCAACAACTCCGGCAAACACTGCCAATTCCAGGCCTATTCCCTCCCCGCACACCCTCCTGTCCATAAAGCTAACGGAGGGCTCTTGGCCAGCTTAGGGCCCAAGCCTCAGGGCATGAAAATGGGCCACAGGCTCAATCCTGGGCCAGCAGCAAACAGCTCCTCGCACTTGTGCCCGGAAGCAGCCAGCAGTTAATGTTAGTCCTAGGCTAGGAAAACAAGGGAGTCCAGGCGAGGTGGCCTGAGTTCCAGGCCTAAAGCTCCAGTCTCCTCACGCCCCCCCCCGCCTCCCCCCCCCTCCCCCGACTTTATCGTCAGGAGTTGGGAAGGGCTCTGGCCAGGCCCAGGCAGCCTGAGGCACTGGCACAGGAGGTGCCATTTCAATCTCAACTTGGCCACAAGGCTCCTATGGGCAATGTATGTGCACATGCCCTCCTGGCCTTCGGGCAGAGTGGGGTGTGGGGAGGAGACAAGGGGGCCCGGGGCCCTGGGGTGGGGGTGGGAGAAACACACATCTCCCTTTGGTGCAGGACTCATAGCTCAAACCACAGCCTGGAAACACACGCCTCGCCTGGCGCCTGCCCAGGACAGCTGCCCTTCTAGCCCTTCAGGCCAGAGGTCAGAGGTCACTTTGAGGACCAAGTAGGCAGTCAGACCCTCGAACCACACACACAACTGTAGCCCTGAAGAGTTCAGACCCCTTCGGCCAGGCATGGCCTCACCCCAAGTGGGACTCCCACTAAAGCCACTTAACCTGCTCTGTCCGTCACCACCTTGAGCCGCCTCATCCCTCCTCCTCCCGTGTCGGTTTGCAGTGTCTCCCTGTGGCCCCCATGCAGCACCTCCAGGAGGCCCTCCTGATTTGCCCGCTGCCGGCCTCTCCCTGTCAGACCCTCCGGGCCAAGCAGGATCCCTCGGGCAGCTCCCAAGCCGAGCTGGGCCAGCCCGTGCCCTCTGGCCTCCCCCCCAAACTCCAGGCCAGCCTCACCGCTGCCGCCACCTCCAGGGCCGGGCCCGACTTCCTTGTTGGCAGTGCAGTGGTAGCCCTTCCGCTTGAGCAGGTTACACACCAGGATGCCCAGCAGCCCCATGAGGCAGAAGACGGGCACGATGGCAATAACGGCGTACGGGGCAGCCGTCTCCTCGGGGCCGCCTGCCCGCGTGCTGTTCCCAGGCTGCCGAGTCTCCCCGGTGCCTCTGGCCCCTGCTGCCACCTCCACACCACGCCGGGTCCGCCTTCTCCGCCCTGAGCACCGTGGAGGACGGAGGCACGGAGGCAAGACAGAGGCAGAGAGAATCACACAGTGAGACCCAGGGCCCGAGCAGGGTGTGCATGTGAAGATGTGGGTGTGCGTGTACGTGTGTGGGTGCTGATGTGTTCAGAGCTGTCCACTCCTTACCATGTTGGGGAAACAAGGTCCAACTCACCCCCAGCCCCTCCTATTTGGCCATCTGATCAGTCAGCCTGAGCAAGACCTCTTTGGGCTGCAGGGTGGTCAGAACCTCAACGCCCTGTCACCCCTCCTGCTGGGTCAGAGGAATGAACAGATGGCACCTGTGTGCGTGCCTGGGCACAGGGACACTGGATCCGGCCTCCCCATGACCTGGTCCGTGAGTTAGCTGACCCAACGGGTAAGAGGAGGTGCATGTGTACGTGTGTACAAGCATGTGCGCTCACACTCATCTGCATGTGTCTTTAAGGGGATGAGGAAGGGGACACAGGTCAGGACGTGAGCCCTCCTGCAGGGTGGTCTCTGCCACTCAGAATGACGTGGGCCAACGGACAGCCAGTGGAACAACTGACCATGCCCTGCTGGACACCCCCTGGCTATTCACCTTCCCGTGAGCTGAGGGAATGAGGACCCTGCTGCCCTAGATGGACACTGTGGGGGTCCCTGGGCTCAAGCTCACCAAACCCCTCCCACACATACCCTAGGCCCCGTCTGCCACTCACCATAACAACCGCGAGGACCCAGCGCTGTCCAGGAGCATGGCTGACAGGGAGCCCGGGGGACCTCTGACGGGGCAAACCACCTACGGGGGGGAAGACATCACTGAGACCCAGCACCTTCCTCAAGAGAGACTGGACTCCTTCCTACCGGACACCCACACTGGTCCTTACCCATCCCATTCCACAGATGGGAGGACTGAGGCCCGCTCAGGGGCTGGGTGAGGCTGGGGCCAGGATCCAGAGTCCTGGTCAGCTGGCGTGAACTCCCGCGCCCCACCCCATGGCTCACCCAGGCCGGCAGTCTCCACATAGTGTGTCTTGAGTCACTGTGCCCGCCCGGGCCTCCAGCCTCCCTCGAAGGCTGCAGCGGGAGTGGGACTGGCATGGGCTAGAGCCCCACGAGGCTGAGAAGGTGCCCAGGGGGCAGGACCTGCATAATGTGCCCTGCCCCCGGTCCTGTGGGAGGGAAAGGGTGAGAACGAAGCCAGGAAGCCCGTCCCCGGCCCTCAGGAGTCTTCCTAGGACGGGGCGGATGGGCAGGCGAGCTCACCAGGTCGGGCTCCTCCCCGGGCGGGCACTGCCAAGGGGTCGCTGATGTTGGCATAGCCAGAGGCCAGGGCAGCAGCTGGAAGGACAATGGGCAGGGCACACTGAGCAGGAAGCACTGGGCCACGGCATCCCTGGGCTGTCTCCCCACCACCCGCTTCCTGGTGCCCAGGAGTGGGGACTGAAGCCCCCAGGCCTCGGGGATCCTCTCTAACCTCACCCTCACGGCCAGTGCCCAGGGCGGGAGAGAAGCCATCTGTGCTGGAAATGTGGAAAGCCCCGGACAGGCCCGCTCAGGGTCTCCAGCCCTCGGGTCTCTGAGTCACACCTCTTCCATCCTCCAGGATGGGGGGGATGCTTCCGGATTCCGCTCAAGTTCCGCCCTGCTTCCTGCTGCCTTCCCCCCCACCACAGCTGGGCCTGTCATCGACCAGCCCTGCTCATCATCCCTGGGGCCAGACCTGCAGCTGCACTTCCTATTCTGGGCCCTTGGCCGAGTCTCCAGCCCCACGTCCTCCTCCGTGACCTCCCCATCACACCGGGCCAGCCCTGCACCACTCAGGGCGGGACGTCCCTAGAGAGGGGTCTCTCTCTCGTCCCAGCCCATTCCACTGGGCGCTCCCTCTGCTTCCCTTTCCAGGTATGGACTGTCTGCCCCGAACCCCTGTGCTGTGGGGAGATCCCGCTGGTCCTCCGATTTTGCTTTGGGGGTGGCAGGGGCAGAGTAGAGCCATCTGTCCTGAAGGGCAGAGGGGATGTTACGTAGGAGGCTCTGGGGACCTCCTCAGCCCAGACCTGGCTCCCGGCAGCGGGGTCAGTGTGGGCCAAGAGGCACTTGTGAGGGTCAGACGCCTCCCGGGAAGAGCCGAGAGCCACGCGCCCCAGCACGGCTCCTGAGCAGCATTACGCTCCGCCTCCTCGGAGGGCCGGGCGCGGGGCTCAGGGCTTGGCTCTTCCGGTGCCCCCACCACGGTCCCATCCCCAACTCACCACGAGGAAGCAGGACAGGGGCCAGTGCGGTGGAGGGCTCAGCTTCATCCTCAGCTTCCTCCTCAGGCCCTGTGGTCCCCCGCCTAGGGCAGACGGAGGGGAGGCTCAGGAAGCGAGAACAGCCGGCTCCCAGGACAGCTGGTGGGGAGCGAGTGGGGTGCTGCTGGGCAGGCAGAGCTCTGGGGAGGCCTGGCCTACACTCACTGCCCCCCCTTCCGCCCTCAAGCCTGAGCAGAGCAGGGTGTCCGTCTGGGGCCAGCCTCCCCGGGCAGCAGACTGGAGGAGGCTTCCCAGCAGGCCCAGGTGCCCCGGGCAGGGGCAGGGGCCGGGAGGAAGGAAGCCTGTGCCTGCAGCCTGGGGGCGGGGGTAAGAGAGCTGGCACCCGCCCGCCCCCTCCTCTCAGGCTCCTGCCCCCAGGACTCCATGCAGGCCTCCAGCACGCCCCCCTCCGGCTCTCTGCCTTCACTCTTGCTGTTCCTGCTCAGAGAAGGCCCTTCCTTCCACCCTTCAAAGCCCAATACCAGGCAACTCTCTCCAGAAGCTTCTCCAGACCACCTATCCCCAAAGCTGGGTTTGGCCCCCAAAGCTCCTGCATGTACCCCCAACTCCATCACCGTCCTGGCCCTCTCACGTGTCCACTGTCCACCCCCAGCTGACTTCTCCACAAGGGCCTGGGGGAGGTCCTGGGGTGGTCACGGTGCCCAGCACTCGGCCTCCCTCCTCCCTGGGGCACCTACTGTGTGCCCAGCATAGGAAACACTATGAATAAGAATGAGACGGACCGTGTCCCGTCCTCAGGGAACTCACACCACAGGGCTGACCAGTGGCCAGCTAGCTAGTGTCCCCATGCAATGGGCACTGGCCTGGGAGCTGAGTGTAGCCCCCCGCCCCGAGGAAAGTCTCCGTTCAGAGGGCAGGGGGGACAGCAGAAAGGATTGACTTAGACAACAAGAGGGATTGATGGTGGCGAAATGAGGGCGTTCCCCACGAGCACTTCCAGGCTCAGGAGGGTGAGGGAATCAGTGTTTGTCTGGCCAACGCCACTGGTCAGGTGGGGCCTCTGAACCCTGAGGGGCGGCCCTGGAGAGCCAAGTCACTACCCTAGGGTCCCAGCAGGTTGAGGGGACCCTGCCTGGTGCCCCAAGCTGTCCGATGCCACGCTCCTTGGGAGAGCCCCTCAGCCTACGGTGGCCCAGGCGTCCCACTGAAAAAGCAACGGAGGAAACCGATCGGCCTCACTGAATGGCCTGGCCGGGCACAGACCTGGCGGCAGGGGCGGGTCACACCCCAGGAGGGGGAGGGCCCGCGGCCACACCACGGGACTCTCCAGGGCGCTGGCAAGGCTCCGGGCCCAAGGCCAGCTCAGGGGAGAACCTGGGACAGGATGTCGGGCCAGCGTAGAGCGAAGGCTGCACCCTGGCAGGCAGCACCCAACAGGTGACACCCCCTGACCTCTTCCCCCGCCTGCCCCGCCCCTCCCACTTGGTCACAAGTCTTCCTTTCTAGCGTCTGCCCCACAGTGAACCTTCACTCTGCCGGGCAGCTCCCGCTCAAGCCCCCTCCCCATGCACAGGCCCTCACCCATAGGCTGCCCATGCACCCCAAGTCCGCAGGCTGGTCCCAAAGCCCTGCCCAGTCACCAGACCCAGCGCCCCTCCATGGCCCTGGGGTGGGCTCAGAGGGCTGGGGCAGGAATGAGATGAAGAGGCACAACAGCCACACCCCCTGTCCCACCCTGGCCCTGACTGGCACCTGCGGGCGACCGGAGCCCACGGGGAGCGCTGTGCAGCTGCTCCTCTCCAGACAGGCAGGGAGCTGTGATCTTGAGGCTTCCGGCAGCAAAATGGGGGTCCCAAGGCCCAGACGTCAAACCAGTGAGGACCCACTCGGGCGCATTCGCAGACACTCGCCGCCTCGAGCCCTGCCGCCTTCCAATTACGTACCTTCTAATTACCCCAAACCGGCACTTACCCCCGTCTGGCCCCCAAGCCTCTGCTTACCGCTGCCTCCCCAGCCCCACACTCAGCCCAGACTGAGCCCCCAGAGGGCCTGCCCAGTCAGGCAGCCGCCAGCCAGCTGCCTCCCCCTCAGCACCCCCTTCCCCACCAGGACTCCAGCATCGAAATCCTGAGCCCCGGGACTCCATCACAAAGCAAGTTCAGACCAAAGCCCCCGGGCTGGGTGGGGGCTGGGAAGGCTCCATCCCCACCCGGCCTGGTCCTGGAGGCCAAGCAGTGACCTCCCAACGCCTGCACCTCCCCGGGCTTCCCAGCCGGGCAGGTGGGCAGACCCAGGCCCCGAGGCCCGCAGTGCCCACAGCCAGGAGCCTCCTCGCCCTCGCCCGGCCTGCCCCCTGCTCCAGCCGAGAAGCCCTTGGGGCCCCAGGGGCAGAGGGGGAAGTGAGCTTGGAGGCCACTCCTCCCAGAGCAGAGCCTCCAGCTGGGGCCCCACCAACGCCCTTGGGGAGGCAGCCCCTGCTTCACCTCCCGGGGCCTCAGCGTCCTCTTCTGCAACATGGGCATCGCCTCCCCGGCACGGCACGGCGTGGTGAGGTTTAAGTGAGGTAACGACGAGCCTAAAGTAGGTCGTGGGAGTTCCTCCCCAGAGGCCCTTCTTTCCGGCGGCACCTCCTGCCCAGGCAGGTAATTAAGCATTTGTTTGCTGGCGTGTTTATTGTTTGCCCCCCCCCCCCCCCCCCCCGCCCCACCAGACAGCAGCAGGGGCAGGGACGCTGTCTCATTCACCACAAAACCCTCCCAGCCCACGTCTGGGGCAGGAGGCCTCTCCCAAACAGGCTCACAGGAGCAGGGGCTTCCTCACACTCAGCCCGGCCCGGCCCGGCCCGGCCCGGCCCTCCAAAAATACCCCAACATTCAGAACCAGAAATTCCCTGGAAGAAGGTCAACTCACAAAGCCATGAGGACGAGGCCCTTGAGGCCAGGGAGCAGCAGGGAGGTGCAGCCCCGGAGGTCAGAGAGAAAGAGGAAGCCGTGCCCCCACCCGGGCCTCGGCAGCTTCCCCTTTCCCAGAACTGCAGCCGTGGGGTCACGGCACCCAGCCCCTCACCGGCCTCGCCCCAGCCACCTTGTCATCGCCACCAAGTCCTGACGGTCTCCTGGCCTCATGCCCACCCCAAGACCACCTACCTCCCCGGCCTCCAGCTCAGCCCCACCTGCAGCCCAGGTGTCAGGTCTGAGATCCGGCCCCGGCCCCGGCCCCACCCACTCCAGCTGCTCTGCGGGCTCCGGCTGTCAGTCCCCCCCACTCCCTCTCTTACCCCCGCGCTGGTCTCGGCTGTTTCTTCTGCTCAGAAACATCCTCCCGTCACCAGGCCAACACCTACTCTTCCTTCAGAGCTCAGCTCAAAGGCACTTCCTCCTGGAAGCCCCCGCCGCCCTCCTGCAGTCACCATCCTGTGTGCGACCATCCTGTTTACCCAGCCCCTGGCCCGCACGGGGCCTGGCCGGGGAGAAGGCACCGAACGCGGAAAAGGCGCTCTCAGGAGAGGCTCCAGCTTCTGCCCCATCAGGAGGGCCAGAGAGCAGGCTGAGATCAAGGAGCCCACAGGTTGGGGCGAGGTGGGGGGTTGAACCTGGATCTGAACCCCTGGGCTCCCGTGGGGAGAACCAGCCTGACCTGCTTGCTCTTCCCTGGATCCGTGGCTGTGGACCTTCCCCCCCACACGGAGGGCTGATGAGGGAATTCACACTGTGTGCCTCAGTTTCCCCACGTGTAAAATGTGGAGGGGGGCTAGCCCGCACTGAGGGGCAGGTGTAAGGTATAAACGAGATTCTCTTACTTACGTATAACGCTTGGCACAGACCCTGGCACACAGGAGGTGCCGGGCTGGCCCTGGGGAGACTCTGGGAGGTGGGACGGTGTAGGAAGGGGGAGGGGTCTGGAAGGCAATGCCCAGGTCACACCGAGCCCAGCCCGGCTGCAAGTTGAGAAGGTTGTGCTCCCCCCCCCGCCCCCCAGGGCCTACGGGAGCCTGGAAGGGTTGGCTGGGGAGGAACAGGAACGGCACTGTGCCGCCGAGGGCTCCCGGCCAAGGGAAGCCGGACCGGGGAGCTGGAGGTGGAGGAAGGTGCCCACCTGGGGCAGGGCGGGGAGGCGGGTGATTGTCTCCCAGCTCCGGGGCCTGAGGACCACCCTGCAGCCCCCAGAGGCTGGGGTTGCCTGGAAACACAGCTGGATCCGGTCCCCTCGCCCCCGCAGCTGCAGCGGCGCTAGAGGCGGGAAGACAAAGGCCGCCCATCAATAGAGAAACCAGGTTAGCGAGGAGCCCAGTGGTTCCCTGGCAACTGGGGCTGAAGTAGGGCAGTGCCCGCAGTGGGCGGCGTCTCCTCCTCCCCATCCTCCATCCTCACGAGGAAGGTAAAGGGCCCTCGTGCCCTGGAGCCAGGCCCTCAGCCTGGGTTGCCCCCACGCCTCACAGGAGGGAGGAGCACCCCTTTCCCACACCTGGGGAACCGGCGCCCACGGAGGGTGCTTGTACGATCGATCACACAGGCATCAGGTGGTGGAGCGGGTGGAGCCAGGCCTGCCTCACTCTGCTTCCCACCGCGCTCTGGCCCCTTCCCTGGAGCCCAGCGCAGGGCCTGGCACACTGCCCGTGTCCTCAGGGCGTCCACCGGCCTGGGGGCCGAGGCCAGGCAGGAGGGCTGCACAGCACCCAGACGGGCCTCAGGGCAAAGGGGCTGCCCCACCCCGGGGGGTCTCCGGGCATCTGAGGCTCCTCTGCGTCTGTGCTCAGCTGCACTGCTCTCCTCGGTCCCAGCTCCAGGGAAAGGTGCTGTGAGGAGGAGGAAGGGCAGGGAAGCTGGGAGTTCCCGGGGTGGGGGTGGGGGGACGGGGGAGCAGAGGTGCCGGGGTGAAGCTCTTAGGGCTGCTGACAGGCTGGGGCCCGGGGCCCTGCAGAGGCTGCCTGAGGGGCTAAGGAAAGGGCTGAGGCAGCCAGCCCAGGCCCACAGCTGCTCCGGTCTGGGTGTGGTGCAGACGCTGTCCCTGCCCCTCCCCTGGGCGGAGTCGGGGCGGGTAGGGCGGTTTACAACCAGACAGTTGTCTCTGGGGCTGAGCTGGGACTCCCCAACAGCATTTACTGCAGACCTCATTCCCTTTCCAGGCCGAATTTCACCGAACCCCTCAAAGGCAGGGCTCCAGGCTTCACCAATGAGGAAACTGAGGCCCGGAGCGGCTACGTAGGACCCTGTAACAACTTGCAGCCTTGGAGACAAGGTGGAGCCCCTCCCCCGGAGTGGGAGCAGGCAGCAGCCACACCACCCAGGCCTGGCCTTCCCACGGCTCCTGCATGTCCTGCTCTGCCACCAGCCGTCACTCCGACCGTGGGCTTCCGGCTCAGGCCAAGCAGGGCGGCTGGGCACCCGAGGCTCTCTCGCTTGGCCCTCGAGACAGGGTGGCCAGGGGCCTGGGCGGGCTGGAGGACGCCTCTCTGCACTCCCATCCTGCTGCTGCTGCCTCCTCCTCTGAGAAGCCACCTTTGCCTCCCGCCCTGGCCACACAGCTGGTACCGAACCACTCATGTGCCAGGGCAGGGCCCCGTCTGCTCAGCACAGGCCTTGTTCCCTCACCCTGACCTGGCCGAGGGCGAGTGAGACCGAGGGGAGACCGCAGCCCCAGCCCGCGCCCTTCTCCATCTCCTCCCGACTTAGGCTGCTGGGGACAGACCTTCCACGGTCACCCAGTGGCTCGGGAGTGGGCAAGGGTGCGTTGGGGCCCCAACATCAAGCCCCGCAGCGTGGGTGGAAGACCCTGGGTGCCCATTTCTCACCCCTGTGCAGTCCCGTGCCCACCTGCTCCATGCCAGCTGAGCCAGGCAGGAGGTGACGGTGCTGAGCAGTCAGGACCCGGCCCCATGTCTCCGAGCCTCAGTTTCCTCCTCTATAATTTTGGACATCTGTGCCTGCTCAGCTGACCTCTGGGTGTGGCTGGAGGACCCAGAGTTCACTGAGCCTCTTCAGCCATCACTGCTTGTGGTCGCCCCCAAGGGAGGGAGGCAGGCGAGTCCATGCAGGCGGCTGGGTCACAGGAGGGCCAGGTCCCCCCCTGAGCTCACTGCTCCTGCTCCCAGGCAGGCTGTGCAGCTCCAAGCGCACGTCCCTCCTCCTGGTGCCGTCCTTCCTCCGCCCACACACGCAGACCCTGCCTCCAGCTGGCTGCAAGGCCCCTCCGTCCCTTTCTGTCTGTGCCAAGTCGTCAGGGCACACTCAGGGCCACATGGGCAGTTTATTTATAGAGCTCTCATCTTTCCCAGGGTGGTCCAGGAAAGAGCGCGGGCCTTCCAGCAGACAGGCCTCGGTTAGGTTCCCAGTGTCACCAGGCCCCTTCCCCTCTCTGGGCCTTCTTTCCCCTGCCTGACCCTGGAGGGGAGTGCTGACCCTCTGGCCATGAGCTCAGGATGTGAGACCCTTGGGGGCCTCATCCCAGGGCTGGGCACACAGTAGGGACACAGCATCACTTCCCTCCTGTCTTCCCTGCTACCCTAGTCCCAACTGGTGGCAATAAGTCCTGGCCTAGGCACCCAAGGGCTCAGCACAGAGTGGGTGCTGACCTCTGCCAGGGACCACATCCTAGTTCCCAAGTCCTGCGTGGGGGCGGGGCTAGATGGGTCCCACTGGCTGACCTCAGGAAAAACGGGAAGAAGGGCTGGCCCATAGCCCAGGGAGTCTGGCCTCACCCAGCCAGGCCAAGTGCTGAACAGCCAGCCCCACCAACACTCCCTCCCCCCGAGCCCCCCAGGGAGCCACCAGCTCCTTCTTGGAAACGGATGACTGAATGGTCAGACAACCTGAGGTCTGAGCGAGAGCTCGAGTGCCCGACTCCAGCACCAGTGGCTGTGACTCAAACTAGAACGGGTCCCCAATTCTGAGTCTCAGCTCCCATTAAGGAGCTTGGGAAGGAGGGGGACCCCCTGTCAGTGCTGCTTCGAGGATACCTGCACCCAGGGCCTGGCACACAGCAGGGAGTTTCCTCTGCTCCTACCCCCAGCACACACTGGGAGCCTCAGAGGCCCTGGCTGCAAACCTCCCCGTGCATCCCAGCACACAGGACACCCTCCGAGGCCTGGCCAGCAAACAGGGCAGCAGGAGAGGGTCGGTTGTTAGACATGCAGTACCCGTGAGTGCCCCACACCTGGCCCTAGCCGGTTTGGTTCAGTGGACAGAGCGTCGGCCTGTGGACTGAAGGGTCCCAGGTTCGATTCCAGTCAAGGGCACATGCCCGGGTTGGGGCTCAATCCCTGGGGGTGGGGGGGACGTGCAGGAGGCAGCCGATCGATGATTCTCTCTCATCATTGATGCTTTTCTCTCTCCCCGTTCCTCTCTGAGATCAATAAAAAAAATTTTTTTTAAAGTGCCTCACACCTGTGCCTGTTCCCAGGTGTGAGGTGAGGGGGGACACCTGGCAAGTGGACCACACCAATAAAGAGGGGCTCACATGGGGTTGGGAGGGCTTCCTGGGTGAGGGGGGCTGGGGCTGTACCTGAACGGCCAGGAGGGTTCTAGAAAGAGGAGACAAAAGCAAAGGCAGAGTAGAACCAGGATCTGGAAGGTAGAGATGAGGGGGAAGATGTAAAATTCACAAGGGTCTTGGAAGGGTAAGACTCGATGGTAGGATGTGACTGTATTTTATAGGCAAAAGGTCAGAGTTGCCGTGGGGAGGCCGCTCGGTGGGTGTGGAGGACCTGGAAGTGGAGCTGGAGAGGCAGGTGCAAGAGTCTAAGCAAGGACAGCAGGCCGAGACTGGACTCGGAGAGGGAGCCCTGATTCTGTGCAGGTGTGTCTCGGGCCTGCTTCCTTCCCGGCCACATCCAGGGGGGTGCCCTGTCTGGAGGGCGAGAGCCAGAATGTCAGGTTCTAGGGTTCTTGGTTAAGTCTCTGCACTTCTCTGAACCTCAGTCTCTGTGAAGTGGGGCTGGGCCTATGAGTAGTGGCAGGGTGCTGCCTGCCCCTCTAAGTCTCCCTCCTTGGCCAGACACAGACTATCACAGCAGTCCCAGCGGGGGCCACGTGTGGAAACCTAGCCTGGCCTCCCTGTCATTCCTATCATCCCGGGAGGCCCAAATTCCCAGGAAGGTTTGGCTTGGGCAGGGCACATGGTGGGGTGGGACGGGGGCCTCCATCAGGGCTGAGACCAGAAAAGGAGGTTAACCCTTGGTTAACCCTTCCCATCTCCCCGCTCCTGAGCCCTGAGCTATTTCCACCTCATTGCTGGGGATGGAAATAACTCAGGCTCGGCCCCAAGAGACTAAGATAGCTATTCTGATCAGCCCCTAGAAGCACAGCCCCAGCCATGCCAGCGAGGACAGAGGGACACCCTGATCCCCAGCTCCAGCTCTCGGCCAGGCAGCAGCAACGGTCAGAGCCAGCAGGGGCCTCTGGGAAACAGAGGAGGCTGAGGCCCTGAGCGGGTGGGGCACCCCCAGCCTGCTCCCCACCACGGCGTGTGAATGGACTTGGGGAAGTGACCCTAGAGCAACTCGGAAGAAGGGGATAGGGCCTCTTAAGTGTGTGAAGGTCAAGGGGGACTCCCAGTTCTCTTTGCCGCCCTGCAGCCTGACCCTCTTCAGAGCTGTGTGGTTGGTCCCCAAACCAGTTGCAGGCTGCAGAAGGCAGGAGACAGGCCTTTCTGGTGAATGGGTGTTGGGGGGAGGGAGGAGGAGGAGGAGGAGCAGGGAGACCACATAACCCACCCACCCCCGAAGTTTCAGACGTGTGTAAACACACGCCACACTCAGGACGCACAGGGGCACACCCTAGAGAAGAAGACCCAGCTAAGCCGTGAGTAGACACAGGCACACCTCGTTTTATTGAGCATCCCTGTATTGTGCTTCACAGGTGTTGTGTGTGTTTTGCAAATTAAAGGCAAGACTCCCCACCAGCAAAGCATTAGGACTGGTTTAAGGGAGATGCTGGCTTTATTACGGTGGCCTGGAAGCCAACCCCCATCTCTGAGGTGTGCCTGTATCAGGGAGGTGGGTGGCCTCCCCAGGCACCTCACAGGCTTGCGGGGCAGAAGACCTGAGTTCCGGTCCTGGCACTGTGTGGTCCTGGGCAGGTCACTCCTCTGAGCCCGTTTCCTTCTCTGAAACACAGTCACTGCATCTCAGCACCACCGCGAGGGTTCCACAAGGCCACTCCACAGGTGCGGCGCCACCACCCGTCCTCCGCCCTCGCCCCCACCAGAGAGCAACCCACATGTCCGGAGGCTATCAGCCCGGGACAGAGCTTCCAGACCCTTCGGCAGGCGCCCCTCCCCCACCTGGGCTGGGGAGCCAGATTCCCATCCCCCCTGCACGGACCTGCGGGACCCTCTGTGGGGGTGCGGGCCTCAGAGGGGTGGCGCCCAGAGAGTGCGGGGCCCTGCTCCAGCTCTCCCATCAGGGACGGCTCCTGGGCCACACGTCCACGGCCCTCCCCTCCCCTCAGGCCGGGAGAGGGAGAGAGGAGCCGGGGCCGGGAAGGCAATGTCTGTGGGTCAGGATCTCAGGCCGTGCTTCCAGCTCTGTCCCCGCACCTGCGCGGGCGCAGCCCCTGGGCCACCGCGTCCCCAGCAGCCAGCCGGCCCCCGCCGCCGCCGCAGCCTCTGCCTGGAGGGAGGGAAGGGAGAACCGGGGCGGGTGACCCAAAAACAACAGCGGATCCCAAAGTGATGATTCACAGCTCAACACCTCAGTGCGCAGACGGGGAGACTGAGGCCCGGGGGGAGCGGGGTCTGGGAGCGAGCCGCGGCCCGGGCCCAGGGGGAATTCGGGTGGCCAGGGGAGCAGCGCGGTGGCAGGCCTGCGGGGCGCGCAGGGCCCCTCAACTGCGGTCAGAGGGGTCCCCCCGCCAGACGCGGCCCAGCCTGGGCCCCTCTCCCGCGCCGGGGCGCCCCCTCTCCCGCGCCGGGGCGCCCCCTCTCCCGCGCCGGGGCGAATCACTGAGGGTCCACCCACCTCCCTGAACTGCGCTCCCTAGGGGCGCCCCCTTGAGGACAGTCCGGGAGAGACCCTTGTGGCCCGGGTACCCCCCTCCCGCCCCCCGTGGCCGGAGGTTCTGAGGTCCCGCCTTTCCGCCTCTCCTCGCCCCGAGGAGGAGACCCCACGGACCCTACTGGACCCACAAGCACGTCGGCTCCAGTGAGCCCAGGGCTGCGTCCCTCGGGCACTCGGGCTCCTCGCCCCCTACTTCACACTCACGTCAGCGAGCGGCCCTGCCCGGTCACACCCCCGCCGCTCGCGCCGGTGACCCCAGTGACCCCAGTGACCGGGTCCCGGCGGCGGGTCCCTCGCGCACTCTGCCCGGCACCGGCGCACAGAGCGCCTGTGTCCGCCAGGCCCGCGTCACCGCCGGGGGCCCGACCGCACGCCCGCCCGGCTGGGCCGCCTCCCGCGCCGTGTCACCCCCCGTCACGGGCTGACACCGTTCGGACCCCCCCTTTGGCCGCCCAGAGGCGCCGCCGCCCGGTCCCGCACCTGGTCCTGGTCTCGGTCCAAGTTTGCCGGGCCGGTGGCGTCTCCGGGCCCGCGGCTCCTTGGACAGCGAGTCGCGCCGCTGCTTCCACGCCGCGCGGGCCGAGCCTGCGGTCACGCGGGGGTCTGGGCGCGGGAGACTCCGGGGCAGGATGCGGGGGCGGGCGGCGAGGGGCGCAGGCAGGGGCTGCGGTGTCCGCCGCGCCGCCGAACTTGCTCAGGGGCCCGGGGAGGCGGCGGGCGCCGCTCGGGGCCGCATCTCTCTGGCCGGCCGCGGGGCAGCGGGCCCGGGCGAGCTGCGTGCGCCCTCCTTACCTGCCCCCGCGCGGCAGCTCCAAAGCCCGGCTCCACGAGCCCACGGGCGGCCGCGCAGCTGCGCGCCTTTTGAATGAATCGCCGGCCCGGCCGGGACCAGGCACAGCCCACCCCCACGCGTCACGGCGGCCGACCCGCCCCCGACGTCAGGCAGCGGCTCACGCGCCCGCCCCCGGGGGCGGCGGGGAACTCCTGGTCTCCGCTCTGCTCTGTGTCGCCCTCTCTCGCATCCCCCGGAACTGCAGGGCACGGCCGGGGAGAGGCCTCTGGATCGGCCCCTTCTGGGCGCCAACCAAAATGGGCTTGCGCGATGCCAGACAGACAGGACACCTGGGTGCTACCCCGGATTCCACCACGATGCCGCCCACGGGGCACCGCTGCCCTCCTGGAAACGGGCAGCTAGGAAGATCGGCCTGACTTGGCCTTGCCCAGGCCTGCCCCTGGAAACCTCACTTTGTCCAGGCCTGCCCCTAGGAGCCCCCACTTTGTGCAGGCCTGGTGAAAGTGAATCTAGGATGGAGGCCCAGCTGGTGGGCTCCTGCACATTCCTCAGGGCCCAGCCCAAATCTCCTTCCTCCAGGAGACCTTTCCTGTCTCCACTCTCCACCCCACCCCTCTCGGCCTGGATAGTTAGTCCTTCCTTTCTTCCAGCAGAACAGGTGACACTGCTCTCCCTTCCTTACCCAAGCTGCCCCCCACCCCCCTTCCCCCCCTCCCCCTCCCCTCCCCACCAAATGCCATTGCCAGGGCACTATTCCCACCGTGTGCCCAGCTCTGTGAATCGCGCCGGCCGGAGTCGTGTGATATGGTGGGCCAGGACCAGAGGCAGCAGCTCAGCATCCAGATTCCCCCCACGTGGTGCCATTCAGAAGATCCCAGGGGGCTTTCCAAGGACAGCAAGGCTGGGAGGGGGTGCAGACAGCAGGGAGGGCCTCCTGCTGCGGACAGAGGCCTGGCTGGAACCAGGATAATCACAGCCCAAGACAGAGGAGGAGGAACATGTCTGCTGGGGACAGGTTGTTGGGGGGGTAAAGAATTCAGAACAAACTGAGCCATAGAACCTGAGCCTGTGAGGTGAGGAGGCAGGGAAGTTCAAGTTCCCTGAGCCCAGGAGACTCCAGGAGGAGAACTGGACACCTGCCGAGGGAGGAGGGGGTGGCGAAGAGTTTCCATTTCGCTGGGCCATGCCCAGGTTGTGGGGGAGGGGCAGAAAGAGCTCTGGGTCACTGACAGGGTCAGAGCCCCAGCCGCCCCTCCCCCCCCCCCCCCCCCCCGCCATGTCAATGGAGACTCCCAGGGTGGGAGTGATCCCAGGTCACACAGCCTACATTCAAGCCCACAGAGGAAGCCCAGAAAGGATTCATGCTGGGGACCTGGTGGGGGGCCAGAGCACCCCAGGACGCCCTCCATTCCTGCAAATGTTTTCTTTGTCAGAGGAACTCCTATACCCCGGTTCCAAGTTCTGGAGTTCATGTGTCACTCAACAGACCGAATGGGATATGCTTTTTGGTCAAGCAGCACTGGCTATTAATCCGACACCCTACAGAGGCGCCAGGCCAGTCCACACTACCAGTTCTCTGGGAGGCTTTAGTCAAATCCCTCCCCTTTCTGTTTCCCCATCTGAAAATTAGGGAGGCAAATGGTGATCGCCTGACCTGGCTGAGCGGTAAGTCTGGGCAGCAGCTACCTGAGCCCGGAGAAACGATCAGGGATGCAGCGGCTGAGGTAGTCCCTCCTGCAGTTCTGAGGACGCTGGTTGGCAACTTTGGGCTCTCAGGCTGCAGCAACATAGGGTCAGGTCTTCGGGAGCCACAGCCTACACACATCTCACCCCACACATTCAGGTTATGAGGGAGCCTAATTATTAGTCACTGCCAGCTCTGACTCCCGAACCACAGCAGGCTGCAGATGGGACCCTGCCCAAGATTCTGGGAGCTTTAGCCACTACAGTGAAGGAGCTGTGGAGGCCACAAGACATTTAGATTGGCTTTTTATGGAGAACCACAGACTGGAGAACAAAGCATTCTCAGAATCACGGGCTTTTAAAACGCTTGGCATCTCAGATGGACCCACAGAGTCATCTCTGAGCGCAGGGACCTCAGAAGCCCTCTCCTTGACCCGTTCATAGCACAGTGAGCCCAGAGAAAGCCTGCCCTTCATCCTAGGGGCACAGCACAAGGCCCAGTAAGCTGGGATGAGCTCTGCCCGGCTGGGTCACAGGATCACAGGATCACAGGATCACAGGTATGAGTGTTGTCTGCATGGGAGCTGAGCACGCGTCAGCCTCTGGGGTGGTGGGCCAGGAACAGTGGCACCCTCTGCTGGCTGCACTGGAATTCCAAGGTGGGAGTCAAAAGCAGGAGGCATGGGAGGGGGAATTCATACTCAAACTTCAGTCCTCTGTGTCTGGCTAACCCCCAGCTGGCCAAGTCCTACCCCTTGGAAGGTGGGCTGACCTCCTCTGTTTGTGCCTTGGGCCCTGGGGGAGAGTGGATTTGGTTTTATAAGGAACTGGGCCCAGGGGTCCCGGGTGGGCCTCAGCCTGGGGCAGGGCAGAAACGGAGCTGAGCTGACTGGCCCTGAGGGTCAGGCTCAGTACGCATTTAGGTCCAGATTCTGGCCTGGGTCTGGAATCCCACTGGGGTTGGGCTTTGGTGTGACACAGATAGGGACCAAGCCCCAGGGCTGCCACTGCCAGGCTGTGTGGCCTTCAGCAAGTGGCTTCACCTGAGTGCAAGCTCACCCACGCAGGATGTTGTGGGGATCTACTGAGACCCTTTGTGGGGGGCACCTGCTTCTTTCAGGCCACTGGGCTCCAACACCAGGTCTGTTCCCTCTCCTCCCCCACACTCAATGTTTGCCCGTGTCCTCCCCACAACCCGGCATCTGGGCTCTGTCCCATTTATTCCAGTTTGCTGTCTCCCTCCTCAGTTCAGCCCTGCCATCTACCTCTGACCCGGCTTGCCTTTGCCAGGCCGGGCTCCTCATTGGTCATAATGGACCCAAAATAGCACTTCCCCTTGCGCTCCCTGCAACCCGGCCTGTGGCTTAAGATCCACGACAAAATTAAGACTTGGTGTTTGGCAGGAATGCAAAGATGTGAAGGGCTCTCAGAGGTCACCTGTGTCCAGAGAAGGCAGACACCTGCCTAGGGTCACACAGTGATAGGAGGCCACAAGGCTGAGGCTTCAGTTAAGATCCCTTGGTCCCCATCTCCGCCCCCCCCGACCCCCCGCCAGGTTCCACCCAGGTCTAAACCAGGGCCTTAGCCATACTTGCTGCTCCCTTCGCAGACTCTCCTCTCTACCCACCCCCAGCCTCAATGCGGTCTTGCTGTGTGACCTCAGGTAAATCCCTGGATTTCCCTGTGCCTCATCTTCCCCATGATGTCTATCTAAACTGTGCCCTCTGTCCCCAGCTCAAGGGACACCTGGAGAACCCCTTGGAGAAGAGATGGCTTTTGGTCCTCTGTCCTGTCCTCTGAGGTAGGAACACCCTGCCCAGGGCTTGTCTGAGGAACATGAGCCAGATACCAGAGTGACTGATGTATACACCAATTTGCAAAGCATGAGCCTGCAAACATTTACAAACCACCAGAAGTGTTTGTAAAGCCTTCATCAGTTAGGCTGGAAATGTTCACGCGTGTGTTTAGCAGAGCAGAGGCACGGTCTGTCCTTTTCTAGTGGCTGCCATCTTGAGTCCAACAGGTAGACCCTGGTGGTCATGGCTGACCCGACACGGACTGACCCTGTGCTGTCGGCCCTCACATTCTTATTGATTGATTTCAGAGAGGAAGGGAGAGGGAGAGGAGAAACATCAATGATGACAGGGAATCATTGATCGGCTGCCTCTTGCACACCCCACACTGGGGATAGAGCCCACAATCCAGGCATGTGCCCTTGACCAGAATTGAACCAGGGATCCTTCAGTCCACAGGCCAACGCTCTACCCACTGAGCCAAACCAGTGAGGGCAGCCTTTGCATTCTTGTGTCTGATTTAATGACACACTTTTTTTTTTTTTTAATGATACACTTCTTTGGACCAGAAATCAGACAAACTTGGATTCTACCCCAGCTCCAAAGCCTGACCTCCCCTTGGCCTGTCAGGTTCCCCGGCCTCATGCGAGGCTGCTGGGAATGGTTCCCTGGAGCTGTGGACAGGCTCAGCAGTTGCCTAGTCTTTTACTTACAGCCCAAGGCAGCTTAGATTCCCCAGCCCCATTTCAGACCCACTGGCGCAGGAGTCAAGGGGAGCCTGGGAGCCGTGCTCACATGGACGTATAATCTGTGTCATGCTCTATATTTACGCAGGAATCTGTACAGGATTCTAACATGTAGCTCTGGTTACAAAGCACTGGACTAGCACACCCCTTGTTTTCCTGATGAGGAAACTGCAGCCCCAACAGGCGGTGACCTGCTCAGGATACCACGGCAAGTCAGTGGCAGCCTTGCCACCCCACTCTTCTGGGTCTCGGGGCCTCCCTTCTGCACATGAGAGGGGGTGTCAGGAAACCCATGCAGCTGGGAAGCACTTAGGTTGCTGGCAGGCCACCTAGGCTACTGATGGGGAGCAGTCATTTGGTGTTTCTATTTATTGACTTTAAAATTCATCATCCAAAGACAGTTAATACATGACTGTTTGGTAGCAAGAGAAACATAATTAAGACCGCAATGACCCACCCACCCAAACAAAAACAGAACCAAACAAACCCCATCTGAAACCAGACCTTTGGAGCGGTAGCTGAAGCAGCGAGGGGGCTGGGGCTCAGACGGGCTCCTGTGGTCCAGGGGCAGGGCAGAGGCTGCCCTCGAGTGATTCCCAGGTGAAGAGGCCTGTCCAGCCCCTCGGCTTTGGGCATCTTTCCTGGAGGGGCTGCCCCTGGCAGGAGGGGTGTGAAGAGAGGGATTTGTGGTCAGAGTGAGGGGGCTCCTAGGTCCACCCTCCTAAGGTGACCGCGTGTGCCAGTGCATGAGACACGGGGGCTGGGGGGCAACTGTGAGGAGAGCAAGGGCCTTTTCCCTTCCTGCTCAGGCCAGCAGAGAGCCCTGTCCAGGCCCCATCCGTGTTCCCAAGTTCAGAGACTGCGGCAGGCACTGCCAACCAACGAGGAAATGCCAGTGCCAAGTCGCTGTCCCCGTCATCCTGCTCCGGGTGACTGAGGGGACTCGGTCCTTGGTCCTTGGCTCTGGATGCTGGAGGGCGGCCCAATCAGGATAAGGCTTGGAAAGTGTGAAGAGGCAGTGTTTTAGTGCCCTGAACATGCAGTGTGTGTGTGTGTGTGTGTGTGTGTGTGTGTGTGTGCGCGCGCGCGCGCGCAAGCACACATGTATTTAATGAGGGGGGGTTGGTCCCTCCAGGAAGGCTTGGTTAGGGTCCTGGGTGGCCCCCCAGGGCAGGAATAGGTTTCTTTTCCTTCTGTCATTTCCTCCAATCACTCCCTGCCCTAGGTCATTGCATAAATAAGTGCTTGGGAAGGTACACATCTAAAAAGAAACATAAATACTGTACATGGGAAAGGATTCCATCCCCCAGCCCTCCCACTGCCCCAGAAAACCCTCCAAATATTGCACATGGCCCTCCCCAGCCCCCTGGGGTCCAGGCCTCGCCGTGTCTTTGGTAGAAGCTCCAGGGACAGAGGTCTGGGTAGCCCTCGTGCCCCCCACCCAGCCCCCATCATGACCAGGAGCACGGGAGCAGCCAGAGGGTCAGGAAAGGCCTTGGCCCACTGGCCAGCAGGTGCTCCATCAGGACGCTTCCGCGGAAATGGGAGGAGCCCGTCAGGCACAGGTGTGCCCCGGTTGGACCCTCTGGGCAGTCTGCGTGTGGGTTAGGAAGAGGCAAGCAGGCTGAGGGCAGGTGGGTGGCCACGTCCTGAGCCATCTGGACAGGGTCACACCCTCCATAGGAGGAGGTGGTTCGTGCTGTCATCGCGGCCCACGGTCTCGCTGCTGCCGCCGCCCCCACTGCTGAGTCGGAAGTCCTCGTAGCCGTCGCCTCCACTGATAACCAGCATTTTTGGCCTGGCCGAGGGGGGTCCTCGGTGCCGAGGGGAGTCCCGGTGCTCCAGCGACGGCAGCTTCTCGGGGCCTGGGGGCGGAGGGGAAGGGTCCCTTAGGGCCTAAGCTCCCGCACCCCAGAAGATACGAAGAAAGACATGCACACTTCCTATGGGAGATCCTACTACCGGTTAGCCAAGAACTTCCTGTTTGGAAACAAGTGTCCACTTCCTGGCTGTTAGACAACTTCCTGCCTCCTGGCTGTACTTTTCAGGCAGAAGTGACTTGACGTCCCGGGGCCACGCCACTCCTGGCTCTTGGTCACTGCGGATACCGTCTTCCTCGACGGCTTCTGCTACCAATGCCCTCTCCCAGGTAGGCGCTCCGTCTGCACAGACACCTCCCGCCCGGCTGCCCTGCTCCTGACCCCCCCTCCCCCCCCCCCCCCACACACTGCCTTGGGACTATGGTCTCCTGCCCTGCCAAAAGGCTTGGCTAATGGCTGCTTCCTTGATGTACAGCATTTCCTAATATGTTTCACTTTCTAATTTTCATCGTCCTTTTCCTGTCCTACCTGCCACTCTATGTTCTGCTCTCTGGTGTCATTTCTATTTCCTGCTCTGCACATCACTTCCTGCCCCAAACAGACATCAGTTCTAATCCTGTGTTATTTCCTGTTGTGTATGTCCCTGCCTGTGCCATATTCTAATTCTTAGCTTATAGTCACTCGTGTCCATGACACCTGTCTGGACAGAATTTTACACACACACACACACACACACACACACACACACACACACACTTTCCTAGTAGATTGTATTTGGGGGTTTCCATAGCCTACTTCCATTTCTTACATTTTTCTTCCCTCTTAACCCTCTTCTGGCAGGACAGTGGGAAGTCCTAACCCAAAAGTCCAATGCCCAGGGGTGGGGTAGGATACAAGACGCACCTGTGTCTGGGGGAGGTGGCGGGCTGGGGCAGAGCAGGTTAAAGCCGTCTGGCAGCTGGACAGCAGCCAGGAAACGGACGTGGCCAGTGTGTCCCTGGCCCAGGCCAGCAGGGCTGAGGGGTGCGCGTGGGCAGCTGACGGTACTGGGCGAGGTGGGCATGGTGAGCACGACCCCGGCACTGGTGCCCACCCACAGCAGCTCTTCACACACCAGCAGCGCTGTGATCCGCAGGCAGGCAGCCTTGTGCTGCCGGATGATGGCGTCCGAGCCTGGGGTGGGAGACAGAGAGCTGAGGCCAAATCCTGGCCCTGGCGCAGCCTCGGGGATGGGGCGGGAAAGGCCCCGCGGGAAAGGAAGTGGGAGACTGAGGCCACTACCTGCCAGCATCCTGTGCACGGGAGGAGTGACGTCGACCTCTGCCAGCTGCTCAAAAGTGTCCGGATGGTAGAGACACACATGGGCACTACCTTTCAAAGTCACCCACACGCCCAGGCTGGAGTCCACCATGCACGCCACGCTGCGGCTGGGATCCTGCCCCACGTAGAACGTGTGCTGGTGGGGGGTGGGGGTAGAGAGCAGATGGGTGACCGGCAGGCCTGCCTTCCCTGTCCCCTCCCTGCCTTGTGCTTCCCTTATACCCACACCACACCTCCCCAGAAAGCCCACCCGACTGACAGCAAAGGCAGCTTTGCTCCTTGGTCTGGTGATTAATCTATCCAAGCTTCAGGGGAGCCTCCCACTCATTCCTCAGACATGAAAATGGAGGTGCCCTTCCCCCATGACATTTACGTGATTTGGCCTCTCCCTGGATACTTTTTTATGCTGCCCCCCACCTCCCACAGTCCCATCTCCCTCTCTCGTAGGCCTGGCTCACCCTAAGTCTGTTCCCCCCATCCATCCCTATTGCTACCTCCAGCTGCAGGGTGTCAGGGTTGAGGACCAGGACTCGGTTCTGGCAGCCACACCATAGCCGCCCGCCCACAGACACCATCTTGGTGATGGGGCTCCCCTGAGCACCCAAGGTCACAGATTTGAAGTTTTGGGGGTCCCAGAAACGACCTGGAGTGAGAATGGGGTAAAGAAAATAGCAAATTCAGTTCAGTATTGCATTTCAGCTTCACCCTCTCCTGAAATGAGGTGCTAACAACCCCATTTAAACATGAGGACACCAAGGCCCAGAGAGGGCCTGGGAGGTGCCCAAAGCCACATCTCCAGACTCACGTCCCCAAGGACCCAGCCTCCCTCAGGAGAGAGGCCCAACACAAGGGCCTCCAGGGCGGGGAGGGTGGACACTCACCTGCTTCTCTTTGGTAGACCACAAGTTCCCCATTAGCCAGAGACACAAACACCTGGTTGTTCAGGTACCTAGGCAGGGAAAGGAGGGGGGTCAGGGGCTTAAGGAGACCCGAGCAGGTCACATGCGGCCAAGGAAATCACAGACAAAATGGCTATGGTTCCCGAGAGTCCACCTCTCCAGGTGAGAAAGCCCGAGTCTACGAGGAATACTGACTCGCCCACGGTCACACATGTGAGAGGCACAGCTAGTCTAGGGCCAGGCCTCAGGAGGACCCAGTGGGCAGGAGGACCCGGAGAGCAGGAGGACCCAGTGGGCAGGAGGACCTGGAGAGCAGGAGGACCCGGTGGGCAGGAGGACCCGGTGGGCAGGAGGACCCGGTGGGCAGGAGGACCCAGTGGGCAGGAGGACCCGGAGAGCAGGAGGACCCGGAGAGCAGGAGGACCCAGTGGGCAGGAGGACCCGGAGAGCAGGAGGACCCGGTGGGCAGGAGGACCCAGTGGGCAGGAGGACCCGGAGAGCAGGAGGACCCGGAGAGCAGGAGGACCCAGTGGGCAGGAGGAAGTCTGCAAGTGCAGCCGAGAAGGTCTGGATGGGAGGGCCCCGCGGGGCTTACAGGATGCAGGTCACCGAGGCTGCGTGTTGGAGCTTCATGCTGTTCCTGCGGTCACGGATGCTGTCGGAGGACTGGTACACGTGGACACTGTGGATCAGGGTGTGCACCTGTGACAAGTGCTGGGCACACCAGTCCCTGGAGTCATCCCTCCACCACTTTATCTCCTTATCTCCACCACCACCACCTCCTCGCCAGGTGCCTGCTCAAGGTACTGAGGTCCCACAGCCTCCCTGTGGGTTTTCAGACCCAGTGGCAGCCCTGGCTGGCAGTACCCCTGGGGTCTGAACCAAAGCCCCCATGCTCAGGAAACTGTATGCTTCCCAAAGTGAGCAGCTCAGGGATCTGGCACTGGGACCCCAGCCCCTTCTGGGTCCCTACCAGCCATCCTCAGTGCCCAGCCACACGGAGCTCTGATAGGCCTCAGGGTCCACGCTCAGCAGGTCCTCGAGGCTGCCCCTGGTGAAGGAGCCACGGCTGGAGCGGCGAAGGGCTCGCCCATCCATTGGGCTGGTGCCGCAGGGGCCGCCAGGCCCGAAGGAGCCAGACAGTGGCAGGAAGCCAGGCTCCTGCTCCTCCTCTGAACTGGTCGTCTCTGCCATGGCCTCCTTGGAGCTGGGGGTCTCCTCATCTGAGGGAGACAAGGGTCTCTATCTCCACTGCCCTCAGCCAGGCCTGAGCCCTGATATCTTTCTGGGCCTCAGTCTCCCCTCAATGCATCCCTCTTGGCGATGTCCGTCCCGAGGGTCCTTCCGTAGCTGCTCTCCCCACCCCGAGGCCTCTGCATCAGCTCAGGCTCATTACCCTGCTGACAGCCCAGCGCTACAGGCTCCTAGTCCCAGCCTGGCCCCCTCCCATCAGCCACCATCCCATGGACCAAGGGACCAGCCACTCCACACCCCACTCCATCTTCTCTAATTGTCAGTCATTCCAGCATCTGGCCTGACTGTCCCACTGTCCTCTGGGTCCTGCCCACCTTGCAGCCCCCTTGCTCTGTGTGCTGACGTCCTGAGACTTGACTCCAGGCCTGGGCTTACTCGGGTCCCTCCTCACCCATCCGTACTCTTAGGCTGCCCTCCCCTCTGGGTGTCCACCCTGCCTGACAGCCCCACGCTGGGCACTCACTGCCAAAGCTAGAGGAGATGGTGGACCGGCTGGCCTGGCTCTGCAGGGTCCCGGAGGGGCTGGGCGAAGACTCATCGTCCGAGTCACTGTCAAAGGGCACCAATTCCGGGCGGGGGTCACCCTCAGCAGGGCCTGGTGCCATCTCGAGGCCCGACCCGGCAATGGAGATGTGTAGGCAGGGCTGGGGCCCTGACTCTGCCAGCATCCCTGCTTCCTCGTCCGCAGCCTCGACTTCCAGGTCTGGCCCAGCAGGCTCAGGTGCCGACTCCTGGGGGGTCCTCAGTGATGCAGGCCGCTCCCTGGGAGACCAAGGGGTGGGGATGAGAGTCCTCAGGAGCCCAAACTCAGCCCCACTCCCTGGCAAGCCCCCCAGACCCCGCACCATGGACACACTCTCAAGGCCCCACCCACATCCTAGGGACACACCCACACCCACATCCACGCGGAGGGGCCTCGGTGTGTTGAAGGTAGGAACTCAGTCCAGCAGCCCTGCCCACTGCGGGCCTCACCGTTGGCAGTGGGGCTGCAGGCCTGGCACTGCCCCAATGCAGAGGATGCGAGCGGAGCAGACGGCGATGCAGGCCTCCACGTCAGGCTCGGCACGCAGGCTCAGCAGGCACACCTGGCCCACGTAGCCGTCACTGTTGCACACCCACACCTCCGGCGCGGGCTCTGGGCAGCTGCTCAGGGTTGGGGCCGCACAGGAGAACTGCAAACACCACCAATGGGGAAGGCGAATGGCGGATTCGCTGCTAGCCCCCCCAGCAGGACTGGAGGCGGGCCCACATGGGTGTGTATGGATTCCCAACACAGATAATGGGAGCAGTTGCAATATTCAGGACGTGTATGTAATACAAAACAGAAACACATGAACACGGCCTGGCTTTGAACATGTGCACCCACGGGACCCAGGTACCTACACATACCTGCATGCCACTGCGTGTTTTCATGATGGGGATGGCCTTCAGGAACTCAGGGTCTAGGCAGCTTTTGCTGGATGCTTCAGTGGAGATGGACAGACAGACAGACACTGCTTAGCATCCACCTCATCCTCGTTCCTACCTTGCCCATTTCCCTTCTTCCCCTGCCCCTCAGGGTCTCTCGAGGAAGAATGAGGTGGATGTAATTATGCCCGGCTTGCCCCTGGCCTTACACAGGAGATAGACCTAGATGTCTCTAAGAATCTTCTAAGCCATGGACCTTGAACAACAGCTTTCCGTGACCCAGGCTTCCTCCATTGTGTGTGGAGACGGGAGGAGGAGTTCTTGCCATGCACTCCCACAAGCTGACTTGAGCTGACCCTATCTGTGGAATCCCCTGACTTAAGCTGACCCTATGCGTGGAATCCCCTCCCTGCAGGGAGGCCCTGGGGGAGCCCTGTTTCACTGCGGGCGTCTAGTCCATCTTCCCACCGCAGGGCCTGGAGCACAGGCTGCCACTGTCTCAGCGTGAGGTGCTGCCCACTGCCCACTGCCCACTGCCCACTGCCCGAGGTTCTGGGAGGAGGGCGCCAGCATGGGCCTGGCTTACCCAGTTTCCTCTTGGCCTCATCGAAGGCCTGCTCAAAGCCAAGGCGGGCGTCAGGGTGGGGGAACTCGAAGATGAAGGAGTCCGTGCCCTCGGGCCGCGTGGTACACAGCTCCAGCTTGGTCGGGGGGAAGGAAAGCGCATAGCACAGCGCCTGCTTCTCGGACAGGTCCCGGTGCATGGCGGCCGAGAGGTCCCGAAGCACGTCGTCCAGGCTCTGTGCGGGGAGAGCCCAGGCCTCAGGCCCTCACAGCTCCCCACAGCCTGCTCCTGTCCTGGGGATGATGATGGGGACCTGCCTCTCCCTCCCACAGAAAATGGGACCCTATCGCCCCTCTTAGCCCAAGAGGAAGTCTGCATTCCCCCCACAGACAGGATGTCCCTCTCTCCTCCTCAGCTGGGATGGAACTGTGTCTCCACCTCAGGCTTGGGACAGGCTACTTCCCTCTGATGAGGTGAGGCTGTGTTTTCCCTCTTAGAAGAGTGACAGGGATGTCCCCTCCCTCAGACAGGATCAGGGAATCCCCGCCCTCAACTGCAGGCAGCCTCAGGCAGAGGACGCAGACCTGGTGGGGGAAACCGAGGCTCTCAGAGAGCTTGCTCATCTGGCTCAGGGTGGTCAGGTCCTCGTCTAGGCGGCTGATGGCCTTCTGGATGTTCTCCCGATTGGTGGCCTGGGTTGCTCCTAGTGGGACAGAGAAGGCCATGGACAGACCCAGAAACAGACAAGGTCAAGCTTGGAAAGGCACCCCCTCCCCTCACCGCACGACTTGCAGCTGGGTGCGGGGAGCGGCCCAACAAACAGCAAACCCCAAGTGCCCAGGAATAAAGCTAGCGGGCAGTTCGCAGGGAAGCCCCAGGCCTGGGGGCAGGGGACTGGGCCTAAGAGCTACACAGCACAGGGTGCGGGGCCCTGGAGAGCCCCCTGGAAGAGCACAAACAAAGAGCAGACGGCCCTGCAGATTAGGCGGCGCTAGCTGACAAACTGGCCTGTGCAGCGGTGCAGCCGCCCACGGGGAGTCCGACGTGCTGACTACGGGACTCAGCCTCCACAAAGGAGGGGCAACGAGCTGACGCCCTGGGTTTCCCTGGGCCTCTGCTGCACCTCACCACTGCCACGCCGCCGGCCCAGAGGCCAGCTCAGCACCCACGCCCCGCGCTGCCTGGCTGGGGGTGCACGTGATAGCAGTGGAGTGTACTAGACCAGTCGGGGCTGGGAGACCTCCTGCTCCTTCGGAGGGAAACGTCCCACAGCTCTCACCGTATGTTTTCTTCCGTATGACCCTGCCCCACGCCTAGCCATAGCTGATTGGACCAGGACTGGACGCTTGACCAAAAGACAGTCATTTTATCAGCTGGCCTGTTCCCTCATGTGAAGAGACGAAGTGGGCCAATAACCAGCTTGGATTCCTCCACAGGGGCCTATGTGGGGCAGGCCTGGGTTCACCTAGGGGCTGATCAAGTCCCTCCCTCACCTCGGGGACCACCCCAGGTGGTCTGAACTGCCTCCAGCCCAGAGGTGCCCACACCACCATTCTACACCAACCACCTCACTGAGTAAGGTGAGTTGGGGATCCTGGAGCAGCAAGGCCAGAGCTGAGGGAGAAAGGCCGATCAGAAAAGGGCATGGTGGACCACGGGAGTTATAAGGAAGCAGAGAAAGCTGAGAGCAGTGAGAACAGCGAGCGGGAGAGAGAGACCACTGGAGCAGGTCCATAAAGCCGCCTCAGCTCCGACAGTCTCAGCCCCAAACAACACGATCTTTCCAACCAGCCTTTTGCTTGCACTGACCTGAGGATACTTGAGTGAGTCTATGTTCCCTGTGCACAGAACTGCTGGGCCAGAACTGTGCCCCATCACCTAACACGGGGTGCTTCAAGGAGTCCATCGATGGCTAATAACAGGGTGTCTGTGCTCCCTGCACCCCCCGGCCCAGCCCCGCCTACGTCAGAAGGGGTCTTCGTGGACAGGTCCTGGTCTGCTCGCTGGATGCCAACCAGACCTGTGTGTGCCAGACCCCTTATACTGGACGGGAAAGTAAGGGCCCAAAGCAGAAAAGCAGGAGGACAGGCAGCCTGGCCACAGCTCACACCCACCGGGGGGCTTCTCAGAGGAGGACCCCAACGCCCCAAACTCCCAGGCAGCCCCACCTTTGATGATGTCTGCGTCTTCCAGCGGCAGCTTCCACAGCAGCTTGTATTTGCTGGCCGTGTCGATGACGCTGGCTGCCGTGTACCTGTGGGAGCCACGGGGTGCTCGGCCAGGGCAGGGGAGTGGGCCCGAGGAGGGACAACTGCTCCCACTTCCCCAGCCGCCCCCACCCGGCCCCACCCAGCCACTCACAGGCTCATGGAGCTGCGCCGCAGGGAGCCCGACTTCCGCTTCAGGGTGGTGCAGACGATGAGGTCCGTGAACAGAAAGAGGGACCGGTCCTTCTTGCCGCCGACTGCCTTCTGTGGGGCCCGAGGCAGGATTCAGGCCGAGGCCCACCCTCCTGCCCACAGTGCCCCGGGGACAGCCAGGCCCAGGGAGGGGTGAGGACTCTCCCCCAGCTGCCCAGAGGCGGAGGCAGAGGCAGAGTTGGGACTCGACCCGGGGGTCCTGTTGGGGCGCAAGAGCAGGGACAGCCATGGGCAGCGGGTACGAGCAGACGTGTGAACGAAGCAGGGTGGGAGCGGGGACAAGCACGCGGACAGCAGGACACTTCTTACCACTTCAATGACCATCTCCTGCCTCAGGAACCGCCGCTGTGGGGCCTGGAGCTGTGGGACAGGAGGTACCGGTGTCTTGCAGGTAATTATGAATCCTCCTCCCATTCCCAGACCCTGTGGGCCAGGCCAGTGGAAGCAACACCCATTCCCCCTCCTGACGCCGTCAGGCCACAGACACATGGCTAGAGGCAGATGTGGAAGAGGAAGGGCGGACACCGCTGTGGACGTGAACACAGCCATGTTCCAGGTGACCACAGGTGGACAGAGGCGTGGGCAGGGTGGGGCGGGGCTGCACGCACATCCTCCATGCCCTCGATGTGAGCCTCGATCTCCTGCAGCACGCGGGCGTGCCGCTCTGCCTCCTCGGCACTCCGCACGCCCTTGTTGATGCGTTCAGCCACCTGCTTGATGTTCCGCTGTGCGTCCAGCAGGAGCGGGTGGTCCGGGTGGTCCTCAGGGGTGTGCTTCAGGAGGTCCTGGGTGGCAACAGGGACCAGATCTGTCTGCTTAGCTGCCCTGCTGGGCCCGGGCCCCACACTGACTCTGCAGCAGGAGGGACTATGGGCAGATGTCACGGAGGACTTCCTTTCCTACCTGCGCCCTGGGGACCCAGCCTCAGAGCCCCCGGCATCCCCACACGCCTCCAGGCCTTACCCACCTTCACCAGAAGCTCATAGCGTGGGATCCGCTGCACGGGCTTGATCATGAGGTCGGACAGCGCCTGCTTCTCCTTGTTCTCACGCATGCTTTGCTGAAACCCCAAACAGGGCGGATGGGCAGCTGCGTGAGGTATGACACGCAAAGAAGAGACTATCCAGGGACCATTCCCCAGGAAGCCCCTCCAGCTCAGCCTGAGGGCAGAAGGTGACCCTGGCTAGGGTTGTGGTACCCAGGCTGGGAGCTCCTGGGGTCCCCAAAGCTGGCCCAAGGTGAGGGTGGCTCCCGTCCCCTCGGCCCGGGCCCACGGTACCTCCAAGAACTTGAGAAAGGCAGGCCTCGCCTCCTTAGCCACACGCACAGCATCCTTCGCGTTGAGAAAGTTATCAATGTAGGCAGAATAGATGTTGACCAGGACTTCCTTGGAGAACTGTGGGTGAAGACACAGGTTGGGGACCCTCAAGGTGTCCCTTACTCCACCTCACCCTGTCCTGGTTTCCACTGATTCAAGAGTCAACATTCCTTCCTTGATACAGTCCCTGAGAGATTAGGATGTGCTCTTGTGTTGTGTGTACATGCTGTATGTGTGACTGTGTGCACAGACATACACACGTGTATCTTGTCTGCATGCGTGTCTGTCCGTGTGCCTGGATGTGTGCTGTGAGCTCAGACCAGGTTCCCTCACTTCCAATGGAGGCACTTCTATCCCTGGGTCTCCAATTCCACCAAGTCCAGGCAGGCAGGTCTCCCTCCTCCCTCTCCTCTGAACAACACAGGCTTGTTCTAGCTGCTTGGCCTTTGCTCATGTAATTCCCTCCACCAGGATGCCCTTCCCCCCCAATCTCACCCGTCCTCAGGGCTGGGCTCCGGCTCTGCCTCCTCCAGGAAGCAGCTCTGCTGGAACTACACCTGGTCTCTGGCCTTCCCTGATCCTCAGGACAAGTTTTCCCTCTCCAAGGAGACAGCTGCCCCCATCCCACCCAATCAAGCCCCGCTCAGGGAAAGGCACACAGCTGGTGGCTAATACCTGTTGCTTGGCTGACAGCTGGGCTAAATGTCGGGGTTCTTGGTCAGAGGCCCTGGCTGGGAGTTGGGACACCCGGTTCCTGTGTCAGCTGCACTATGGATGGCGGGGCGACCTGTGGTGGTGTTTCTGGTTCTCCCCCGAGCCTCCAAGCCCATGTGCCCTGCCCATTCCCAACTCCCCAGGCGTGCCTCAGGGTGGAGGCTGAAGCAGCCCAGGAAGGAAGGCTGTCCCCACAGACTGCCCGCATCCTGGGACAGAGCACCCTATGCTGACCCCTCCCTGGAGGCAAGGGCTCCTTTTGCACCCCATGGTCAGCATCAAGATCTGAGTGACCGGCTGGTGTGGCTCAGTGATTGAGCGTCGACCTGTGAACCTGGAGGTCAGGGTTCAATTCCCAGTCAGAGCACATGCTCAGCGTGTGGGCTCCAGCCCCAATGTGGGGCGTGCAGGAGGTAGCCGATCAGTGATTCTCTCTCATCCTTGATGCTTCTCTCTTTCCCTCTCCTTTACTCTCTGAAATCAATAAAAATATAGAAAGAAGAGGATCTGAGTGGCACTGAGGGTGGTGATGGGCTGGAGATGTCAGCACTCAAGCTGGGGTCCCATCACCGCCAGACCAAGGTTCTCATCACATCCGTTTCAGGTCAGCAGAGACCTTCTAAGACCTCACATCATCACAAATACACCCACATCCCATAAAAATAGATGTTCTTTTGTTTTGCTAGTACAATTTTTAGAAGGAGTTTTACAATTTTGCTTCTTCAAATTATTTGGCTCTGAGTAACTAATTTGCATTTGACTATAATTTATTCATCGTCATCATGCATTCCCGGATATTCTGGCAAAATAACAAATGAATTCTAAATTTAATAAAGAAAATTACATGTTATGTTTTACAGACATTTGGTTAAATGCTTATTAGTTTTGCTTTTTTAATGTGTTTTTAAAAAATTGATTTTAGAGAGAAGGGAAGGGAGAAGGAAAGAGAGGTAGAAACATTGAGGAGAAACATCGATTGGCTGCCTCCTGCACTCCCCCTACTGGGGATCAAGCCTGTAACCCGGGCATGTGCCCTGATCTGGAATCGAACCAGAAACTCCTGGTTCAAGGATCGATGCCCCACTGGCATCTTTTTGAGTTTTGAAGCAATCTCTTTTCAAAGGTCCCAGTCTCTTATGCAGCATCTTTTTTTTTTTTTATGAGCATTTATTTGAGCCAAACTGATGACATATGGCAGGGAGCAGGATCTCAAATGCTCCTGCAGAATCTTGGGAAGTGTGAAGGCGGAGGGTGAAAGGGAAGACAGGGTGGGACAGAGCATGAGCTCGAGAACCAGGTTTCTGGGGGCTGAATCCTGCACCACCTGCTCACTGTGACTTTAATCAGGTTATCTTATTTCTCTACCACAGAGCCATCAACTTTAAATTCAGGGTAATAATACCACCTTCTTCCTAGAGTTTTTGATATATGCAAAGTGGGGCAAAAGTAGGTTTACAGTTGTTCATATGGAAAATACAATAATTAATAAAACAAGAACAAACTCTGTTTCACGTACTCCCAACTGTAGATCTACTTTTGCCCCACCCTGTATACTGTATTTAGACTAATGCCTGGCACATATCAAATGCTAAATAGTTAGCTATTATTGAAATATCTGATGGAGAAAAGAGCTAGTCAAGGTAGGAGTTGAGGTTAGGACTAGCATCCCTTTGAGGTCTGGGGCAGCGTCGGCACCAATTCAGGGTCAGCAACCGGAGTCGGGTCCAGGATCAGGTCAGTGTCTGGTTGGGATGGGGGTCCACACCAGAGTCCATCCAAACCCTGGGATTGGGCAATGTCCAGGTTCAGGCCAACCCAGGGTCTGCAGTCAGTGCCAGTGTCTGGTCAGGTTCTGGGGTTCCCTCTGGGATCAGAATCACTGCCCAGGTGAAGGGGAGTGAGGTGGGGTGAGGGGCCCACAGCAGCAGCCAGCCGTCCAGGCGGGGCCTGAGGCTGCGAGGTTGTGGGGCGGCACTGTAGGCAGCAGGGCCACTCACCGACTGGATGAGCAGGTCTCCCACCTTCTGCTGGGCGTGCCAGGTCTGCACGCAGTGCCGCACCTGCTCCAGGAACTGCTCGTGGTGCTCCAGGAGCTCCGGGATCTGGTCGAAAATCTCGTCCACCAGCGATGGGTCACACAGCAAGGAGTTCTCTGGCTGCTTCAGTGGCTGCATGTAGCCCTGGGGGACCCATGAGGTCAGTGTAGGTCCCCTCAGAGATGGCACCCCAGCCCAGTGGCAGAGGTGCACACAGTCACCCAGGCCTGCAGCTCAGTGGCCCTGCCTCTTGGATCTCCCTCATTAGACTCAGATCTCTAGGAGGGAAATAGGAAGACCTATCCCCAATGCCCCTCACAGCCCAGTGCCTGGCATAAGATGGGCGTGAGGGGCTCAGGAAAGGTTTGTTGGATGCATGAACGAACAGAGCTCCCTGGAAGACCCATAGATACACACTAAGTCAGCAAATGTTTTACTGAGCATTTACTATGTGCTGGGCACTGTGCAAAGACTGGGCAACACAAGTGAACAAAAAAGAGAAAAATCCCTGCCCTGAAAGGGTTTATAATCTAGTCAGATAAAATACACAAATAAAATAAAATAATAAAAACAAAGCACATTTCATCAAATCTAAGATGTATCTTTAAGAAAAAAATTTGTTGTCAGTTAAATGATATGCATTCAATTATAAAATGAACCTTGCTTTCAGAGATGCGAAAATGTGAAGAACGTGCCTTGGAACTGATTACCTGTGGAAATCACATGATAAGTCAAAAGATGATAACTGCTGTGGGGAAATAAAGCAGGGAGGGCATGGGAGGCCACATGGGAAGTTATTGGAGGCTGTTAGTGACACTATCTGAACATTATGTTAACAGTTTTCAGATCTTCTGGTCAGTCTGTGACTAAACCTCCTATTTTTCACTTCAAATCTGCATTCAGTGGTGTTTCCTGAGCATAAACAGCCCTTGCTCGGTGGCCGGTGTGCTCGTGGAGAGGCTGCCCTCTACTGGCCCAAGCTGTAACTGCAGGCCAAAAAACCCTGAAAAAGTATATGCAACATCGTAATAAAATGTACATTAAACATTTTAAAAATCTGGCTTGTTTTGTCAGACAAATTCCAGAAAGTAAAGCTCAACAGAATCCTCTCACGTGGCTGGGATTCTGAAAAGCCAGGGGTGATGGTGAGGAGACAGGCTGGCAGCCTTCCTCTCTCAGCATGGGCCAGTCTGAGCCAGTGAATCTGACTCCTCTACCTCATATAAGTGGAATCACACAGTATTTGTCCTTTGTGACTAACTTATTTCATTGAGCATAATGTCCTCAAGGCTGATGTATATTGTAGCATGTGTCAGAATTTCCTTCCTTTTTAAGGCTGAACAATATCCTGTTGTTAAGTACATACTCTCTGTGCACTTTTGCATCATCATTTGTCCTCATGTGTGGTCTGTCTGCCTGGTTACTGTTGGTCTCTGCCACAGACTGAGCTCCGGGAGACAGGAGCTTCTCTCTCACGCTCACTGCTGAACCACCCAGAGAATGGCGTGAAGAAGGTGCTCTGGAGGGGGTTGTGGAGTGAATTAATGAATAGTTTGGATGTCTCCAGGGCTCTGCCTTCTGCCCTTTACTCTCACTCTGCCCAGGTGGCTTGAACAAACTCATCTTTAACTGAATGCCAGGCCCCACTTCAGCTGAGACCATGCTGGCCCAGGCATCATGCTCGCTTCCCCACCTCACCCCCTACAGCCAATCAGTTACCATGCCTGGCCTGACCAACCCACCTCTTAAATGTCTGTCCCCAACTCTCTCTCCATGCAGCCTCTGCCCTGGTCCTGGCCTCTCCTCCCTCGCCTGACCACAGTGACCTTGACCTGGCCTCCTCTTCTGCTACCCACCTTCCCAGGCGTCACAGACTTTGTAAAGCACCTGTCATGCTACACTCTGCCCCCGCTCAAAGCCCTTCACTGACTCCCCAAGACGCTCCACAGAGTCCAAACCCTCTTGCTGGTACTCAAGACCCCTACCATGTGGCCCCTCCTGGCTCCCTCAGCATCACCATAGGACCAACCCCTGGGCTCTGTACTGGCCACATGGACCTCTGGATGTGCCAGCTTCTCCTTACTGGACTTGGCCATGCTGTTCCTGCTGCGGAGAAGACTGTTCAGGAAGCCAGCACGTCCTCCAGGGAAAAGACGCTGATCCCATGACTCACAGTTGCCCCTTCCATGCTTCAGGAGTGCCCACAGAGTCAACTATGCCCCCAGCAGGCCGAGAGCTCCTGTGCAGGGCCTTGTCTCTCTTATTTATCCCTGTGTTTCCTGCCCCTGGAGGGTCTCACACGGTTCATTCCACTCAACAGATACCTTCTCAGTCCATGAATAAAATGGAGAGGGGGGTACACCAGAGGGCTTCACAATCTAAGCTCAGACTCCGGATGCCTTGGGGAGTTGGAAGGACAGTGGAGTGAAGGGAGCCGCTACCCTGGGGTAGCCTGGTCTGGCCTCACCAAGGCCCTTTGTATTCTCTCCTGCCCTAGAGGAGGCCTCCTCCCCGGGGGTAGTCGTCTGGGGAGTTCTCTATGGAGGGGTTGTGCATCCCAGGGTCATCCCTCTCTACCTCTGACTTTGGCTCCCTGTCCGCTAAACGGGAGGCTGAGAGGGGTGAGCCTCACCTGCATCAGGGTGCGCAGCGACTCCACGTATGACTGCTCCGTGTCCAGCAGGGTCATGGTCACGTGCTTCCGCATGTCCTGGGGAACAGAAGGTAAAGGGTGAGCACTGCACATGGGCCCAGAGAGTCCACCCTCTCCCTGGCCTTTAAGGTTTGCCACCACCCAGGGCTGCTGGCTGTCCTCCAAGGTGCCCTGGACCCATTATGCCAGCTCTCTGCTCACATGCTCCTCCGCAGGGAGGCCCCTGCCCTGCCTCCCCAGAGTGCTCCTTGCTCTTCCACCCCCCTCCCATGGTTGTTTACTTTTGGGCTCCCCTACTGGGCTTCTGAGAAAGACTAAAAAAAAAAAAAAAAAAAAAAAAAAATCAATAACTTCTCGCATTTGCAAAGGAGGATGCCTGTAGGCCATCCCCCACTCCAGCGGCCAATTCTGAAAACCTCACCTTCAGGCTCAGTGCTTGGGGTCAGACCCCACCGGTTGGGCTTCCCCCTGAGGGTAAAAACTGTTACCCCTGCTACAGATGAAGACAAGATGGCCCAGAGAGAGGAGGCTGGCCCCAAAGTCAGAGCTGGGAGGGGGCAGGATCAGATACTCTCAGGCAAGGCTGGATCCCAGTTCTCTCATTAAGAGGTTAACTGAGCCCTACTCTGTGTTAGGCACTGTTCTAAGCATTACATACTATTTCATCTCCCTGACCACCCTGTGAGGTAGATGTTATTCTTCTTCTCATTTTAAAAATGAGGGAAAGGAGACCCAAGCACCAATGCCTCCATTCTGAAAATCTGATGAATTGTATTAGAGTCCCTTCAGGATTTCCCAAACTCTGCACCCACACCCACAGGGACAGGGTGTGCATCCCTGACAGGGCAGCCCCTATTCTGTGGGAAGACTTTTCTGGAAACCAGCCTGGGATGCCTCCCTGTGTCCAACTTCCTGGGCCTCACTTCCTACTGCCCTCACCAGCAATCCCTGAGCCTCTGGCCCACTCCTCCAGGAAGCCTTCCCACCTGGCAGCAGCCCCAAAGCTCTTCCCAGGCAGACTCCACTCCAGGTCTCCCGTAAGTCTTTGGAGTGGTCCTGAGCAAGGCCCCGAACTCCTCTGGGTCCCAGGTCGCCGGGGCTTATTCTTCTCTCTCCACTCTCCCTCCCAGGCCTCAGCTTGCCCAGAGCATCTATTTGCCTGGATCCTACCTCAGGATCCAGCTACCAAGGCCTGCGGATCTGAGTGCACGGGCAACGCAAGCTGAGTGTCCTTGTCTGCAGCATCCCTCCAGTCCCCACCCCAAGGAGGCCCTCAGGGTAGGGATTCACCAGTGGGGCTGCCCTGGTCACTGCTGTGCCCAAGGTCTATGCCTGCTGAGCAGACCAAGCCCCAGGTCTGTCCAGCCTGCCTGTTCCAGCCACTGCTCACCCCTTTGGCTTGTGGTATGCCTACCTCAGGTACCCCCTCCCCCCCAACCTCTGACCCAGGGACTCAGGGGTTAGGCATGTCCTCAAACCTGCCCTATAATGAAGCACACTCAGAAAAGTGGGCTCCTGTTCTAGACGATCTGGGGTGGGGTGGGTGCATGACACCCCCTTCGGCCCTGTGCTCTGATAGGTGAGAAGGCACCAGGCCCTGCCTCAGGGCCCCCAGCTTCAGACAGACCACCTATTCGCAGTGCTTCTGAGACTGTTAAAAAAAAAAATCAGAGCAGCTTGCAGTAGGAGGTAGCATGAGCTGGGCCACCCTAGGATGGAGAGTTTGGGAGAGCATCAAGGCCCAAGGAAAGGCCCAGATCACACCCCCTCTTGTCCCCTAGGGACATCTCAGCACTTCACAGGTATGGCCTCATTTCGGCCTCACACTCAGTTCTATGACACAGGTACTGTCATCTTCGCTTCCCAGAGGTGAGGAAGTCAAGTTAGAGAGGTGACATGACTTGCCCAAAGTCACACAGCCAGAGCCCTGTCCTGTAGGGCCAGGACCAGCATCCCTTCAGCTGCCTCAATCTGACTCTCAGGGCCCCCGCACCCGGAGTTCTTGCCCAGACTGACCAGCCAGCTGCGGGCCATGGGGTCTCCAGCTCGGACCTTACCAGCTATGAGACTTGGGTGGTTACCTAAGCACTTGAGTTTCCATATTCTCCTCTACAAAAAGGAGTAATACCTCCCTCTCAGAACGGTGAAAACAAAGATACAGGGAGAGGACAGCGCTCTCCAAACACACTGGGTCTGCAAGATCCCTTCCTCCTCCACCTCAGCGAGGCTGTTTACCTATGTCGGCCCCCCTGCTGGTCAGAGGGCTCCCTGAGAGCAGGCCCAGCCCTGCCAGGCTCAGCAGTGAGGGCCCTGCAGGGAGGCCTCCTGAGGGAGGCAGGGCTGATGCTGGGGCCCGGAGGCTGGGGCAATTCCTGCAGGGAGGCTGGCTTTGCGGTGCCTGCCTTTCCCAGCCTCCTCTCTGCTTAAAAGCACAGCAGGCTGTCACTCAGCTGTCAGGTAGAGGCACAGAAAACAAGGCCAGTTCCCTGCCACTGCACAAACACCCTTCAGCACGTGCCCAGACACGGGTGAGTGTATGTGGGGGTGGGCGCTGAGGGGAAGCAGCGATGGGCGATGCAGCTGTCAACCAGATCAGCAGGCCCACCTGTTCTGGGCGGGACAGTCCTGTAGGCCCTCTGAGTCCCTCATCCCTCAACAGCCCCAGCCCCAGCCCTTCACTGCATGGGGCACTGAAGTGGGAAGGGAGGTGGGGGCTGAAGGGGTACAGCAGGAAGAGGGGGGAGGGGCCTCCTCCTACCTGTGTGATTGGGACATCATGACCCAAACCCGAGACCCCAGTAAACATGGCACGAAGACAGAGACACATGTACGCAGAGAGAAGCCATAAAGGCCAGACACTCCACAAAAAGGCAGTAAATGGAGCCAAGTCACCCAGCTGAGAACCAGGGCCTTCAGCCCAAAGATGGGGTGGTGGAGAGAGACATCCAACACAGCACAGGAAGGAAGGCAGGACCACAGCCCCCCGGGAGCTGGGAGAGCAGGTCCATCCAGGCCCAGACACAAAGCTGTGGACACAGCCCCTGAGGCCTCCTCACCCTCCGGAGGGAACCCACGCTGCCACCCAGCAGGACGCCTCCAGGGCCCAGTGGGTGCAGTGGCGGGAGCGGACTTCAAGGGGTGTGGGCAAAACTGCCCCCCTCACCCCTTTCAGCACACACACACACACACACACACACACACACACACACACCTGGAGACTCCCTCAGGCCTGGCAGGGAGGCTGGAAAAGCCGCCCCTTCCTGAGCCTGAGCACCCAGAACACCCCGGAAGGGGCTCTCGCTGCGTGCTGACCCGCATCACTGTGTGAAGTACCACTAGGTCTCGCTAAGGCTGGGTCTCGGGTGCGGGCCTCCCATCCCGGCTGTTTGCCAGCCCTTCTGCCATCCTGAGCTTGCATCCTGGTGGCACCAAACCTCAGTGCTCTGCAGCCACACCACCGCTGCGGGGGCTCCTCACGTACCTTCAACCCTCCCTGCCCCCATCCCTTACCACTGAGCCCCAAACCCGGGGTCAGGCAGCTGGCGCGTCTGATCCAATGTCCCCGGGTCCTGCGCCCCAGCATCTGTCCATGTCTCCCTCAGTCCCGGGTCAGATGAATTTTAGGCCTTGGCCCAAGTTCCTGGCTGCCCCTCCCTCTCCCGGTACCTGGGCCTCCCCAGGTTCCTCAGCGTCGGCGCCGCTGTTCTCGGCGGGCTCCCCGGAGGCGGCGGCCGGGCCCAGGTCGCGCATGTCTTCCAGCGCGATGGTGAACTGGGCCAGGGTCTTCACCATCTGCAGCATACGGCCGACCTGCCGCCCGGGCGGGGACGCCGGGGTCGGCGGGGCCCCTCCCTCTCTCCCTCCCTCCCTCCCTCCGAGGCTCAGCCCGGCCGCCGCGGCCACAGCGTCAGTTCCAGCGTCGGTCTGATCGCTGCGGCCCGGCCGGCGGCGGCGCTGTTCCCTCCGCAGCTCAGCCAACGCGCCCCGCAAGCCTGGTGCCAGCAGCGCCGGGGGCTGAAGGGGCCGGGGTGGGGGTGGGGGTGGGGGTGGGGGTGGGGCGTGGCGGGAGAAGCCCCGCCCCCTGGGCGCGGCCCCCTCTCCCCGAAAACGCACCGGGCGGCCCAACCGGGTCTCTCACACGGCGGTGTCCTGTCCAGCGGACTCATCACCTCTGAGCACACACAAGTCGGTGCACGCCCACGGACAAAGGCGAGTGCACTTGGTGACGCACTTTTTGTCCACACCGGTACCCACGGAGGCACACACAGGGCATGCACATACCTACACAGAACAGGCCCACATACATGGAAACCTGCTCTCCAGCCTAGATTCGTATCCACGCGTGGGCGAGAGCCCAGAGCACATACATCAACATAGTCCTGTACAGACCTAAACCCTGTCAAGCATGAACCGACCCCGTGCAGCACACAGCTGCACACGTGTTTCCATGTTCACACTACTATAACCAGACACAAACATATTTAGAGACGCACACAGACCCCTGCCTGAACACTGACACTGTCCTCCCGGGCGAGCACTTGGGCCTGATAGGGGGGCTACCAGGGAAAGGGCCCCTAGTAACCCCTCCTCCCACCCACCCAGCTGACCAGTGTCCTGTATTTGATACAGTCCTAGAGGTCAGTCCTATCCCTCCCCACCCCCACAACCCACCCCCATGGGGAGGGGCTCAGGCATTTACACCCCTCACCACCACCTGTCCCTCAAATCCAGGTACTGTCAGATCCTATCCCAGACCCCTTAACCAGGATGGGGGGGCGGGGTGAACTTTGTTTTGCACCAGCTCCCACCCCCAACCAGGGGGGCGCTGGGACACCCTGCAGCTGACTGGGGGAGGGGGAACCCTCTGCTGTGCCTCAGCTGTGGCTGACCAGACTTCACGCTTCCCTATGAACTAGAGCTCCCCACTCACCAAACCCTTAGCTGACTCCCTCCTCCACACCTGCTTGTACCTGGATTTCCTGCACAGTGAGACCTCCTGACTCCATCATCCAGACTAGTCCCTTCACCCACCGCCTCCCGCCCCGCTGCTTAATAACTTCATCACTTCCGCGTTTTAACTTCTGGAAGCAGACCGGACTGAGTCTGCCTCGGGGTCCTGGCCCTCGCCTTTTCCCTCTCCTCGGGAGCACTTTTTCTTTTCTTTTAAGGCTGTCTTACTGCAAATGTTACCTCCTCACGGAAGCCCTCCCTGACCCACAGATTAGGTCAGGTGCACTTGCTTTGTGCTCTCAGATTCTCCGTTTTTCTTAACTAGGTATCATAGTTTGTAATTATACATGTGAGCAACTGCCAGATTGATGCCCATCCCTGGGAACTGTAGCTTACCTCTGGGCCATACCACTCTGCACATAGAGCTGGCTAATAAACAAACCCCGTTAACTCTTCCTTTCCCTTCTCCTCACACAGCAAGCCAGCCCAAGGTTCCCGCTCACAAACCTTCCCTGGCATCCCCATGGTAGAGGCCCAACCTCTCCTGCTGGCCCTTACAGCCTCCTATCCCCCTCTGCCCCACTGTCTCCCCTCCCCGTGTTCAGCCCTCAACCAGGGGAGTCCACCCCCAGCCCCGTCCAAGGGAATTATTCCTCATCCTCTCCGGAGAAGGCAGGACTCGGGCTCTGGCAGCACTGGCCAGCTCAGAGTCCAAAATATCTAACACTACAATTTTAACTCCCCAACAGACAGCTCCCAAGTAGCCTAGAGTAAAAACAGGAACAGAGAATTCCCAGAGCGAACCAGTGTGACCCACGCCTGGCAGCAGGCCCCAAAGCAGCGAGCACCACGCAGCGGGTGGGGATGCTCCCAGAGGCTGCACTAGGCGCAGAGCCCGACACCGGATAGGTGCCCGCCAAGTGCTAAGTTTGTGCCACGTAGTGATGGGTGAACCTCTGTCTCCCTAGGATCCACGAGGGCCTGGCCCACAGTGACTGTTGGTCAATTTGCTGAATGAAAGAATGAATGAAGGGCCTGGCCAGGCGTAACTCGGTGCTTGAGCATAGACCTATGAACCAGGAGGTCACGGTTCAATTCCCAGTCAGGGCACATGCCCTGGTTGCAGGCTCAATCGCCGGTGGGGTGTGTCTGTGTGTGCAGGAGGCAGGTGAGCAATGATTCTCTCTCATCCTTGAAGTTTCTATCTCTCTCTCCCTCTCCCTTCCTCTCTGAAATCAATAAAAATATATATTTTAAAAAGAATGAATGAAAGCTCTGTACAAACTGCCCTTCTGGTCCCACTCTGCAGTCGTTCTCAAAGTGTGGTCCCTGGACCAAGAGCTTCGGTGCCTCCTGGAAATATACTAAGAATTCTCAGCTCCCCCAACACCTTACTTACTGATCTAAAACTCTGGAGTGGGGCCCAGCAATCTGTGCACTGGCAGCATGGAACTTCCACACCTAGAGCCTGTCTGGCCATCACATCCTGCTCTGGGAGGGGGTTCTTGCCAAGCCCCCTCTGCCCCTGGGAGGCAGGAACAAGGGTCCTTCTCCGCCTCCAGTTTGGACCAAGAAAACCAGTGAGTCCTCCGCCTCTCATCCTCCCAATGGGATGGACTGTGGGCTCCCCGGGGATGAGGCCTGCTCCTCCCCCCTCTCCCCTCAGGGCTGGACACAGGGGGCAGAAACTGGGACGGCCAGGCCAATTGACTGAGTTATGGTTTGAGCAAGGAGGATGGACACACCTCTTGATCTAATCCAAGCAGCAGGTACCAAAAATAACCCTATACCAGCATGCGGGCTCGTGGTCAGCAGGCCCCACCCCTGGTTCATTGCTCGATCATTATGGCTATTTAATCCACCGTCAGTTTTCTCTCAGAACACCTTTTTCCCCACCTGACCCTCTCCAGCTATATGACTAGGGCCTCATTTTCTGAGTAGTTGGGCGGGGGGGGGGGGGGGGGGGGCAGTGGGGTGCATAGCTTGGGCTTTTTAGTGAGGTGTGTCCATTCCCTCGACAGCTCCAGCAGGACTGGCCCTGCAGAAATAAATCCACTCTGGCTGGTATCTAGGAGCTCAGACAACACTCATAAGGCTCAGCATAGGGAGTCACTTCTGCCTTGTGGGTACAGGGAGGGCTTCCTGTAGGAGGCAGGGTTTGAACAAGGTCCCGAGGTCAAGAAATCTAAAGCTCTGTGGGTGCCCAGCCTGGAGAAGGGGGTGGGGATTGGGGCCAAAGGCACTGCTTGCTGCTGTTTCATTAAGGATGGCTAATTAGATTCCAGCCTGTTGCCATGGCAACAAAGGGGTGGGTGAGAATATGAAAGGAAGCTGACAGAAAGACCAGGAATACACAGCTGCTTAATTAGGGTGTCCAGGGTGTCCATCTCACAGGCACTGGAGCCTGCAGCCTGTCCAGGTGAGGGTTATCTGTGGTGGGGCTAGGGAACACCTCGTGTAGGTCTCTGAGCTCTTGCTCCAGGCATTGATTTTTCCTTTTGAGTCCCTGCAGTTGTTTGGGTGAGTCTGGCTCAGAACAGGTTTTATAAGGGTATGAAGTGCTTGGTAAAGGTCTACCCAGCCCCCCTCTACACACCTCACATCCCACCACAACACAACACATATACCCCTTCCCCCTACCGTGTGCCAGCCCTGAGAAATACCTAACCCTCCCTACCTGCACCAAGTCTGCTGATAGCTTCCTCATCTCTGACAGAAGCCCCAAACCTTGCTTGCCTGCCTCTGAACACACCCCCACTCTGCACGGGGACACTGCCCACTTGGGGCCACTTGGTCCTACAGGTGGTGCTAGACCGATTGGGGACCCAATGATGAGAAAGGACATATGGAAGGACAAATGAATGGATAATGAATGGCTGAATAAATGAAAGGATGGAATGATGATAGAGGAGTAAATAATAAATGGATTGGTGAACAGACTGATGAATGAAATGACAAATGAATGGATGCACAGATACATAGTTCAATAGCAGTTCACTGAGTTTTATTTTATTCATTTGTTGACTAGTTCAATAAATATTTATCGAGTACCTACTAGGTACCAAGCACTGTGCTAGGGATTAAAGGTAAGAAAAGAGGACTGTGCCTGCTGGGCACAACAGCCTGTGAAGGAACTGAAAAGGAAATGACAAGTGCAATGCAGGTTATGAAGGAGAAATGCAGGTTCATCAATGACACAAGGGTTCCTTCCATCTAGGCTTCACATCTGCGTGGCTCTATATAAATATCTGCCAGGAGAGTCTGTGTCCCGGGGCCACCCAAACGGGAACACCGGGAACTCCATACTCTTAGAATTCTCACCACCACCAATGCTGTTTGAACATTTGCCAGGTGCCAGGCATCCCAGGGCTTTCCAAACCCTGGCTGGCTCCTTTAATCCCCAAAGCACCCCAATATCAAAGGACGGTTGGTTGTTGTTACTCCCCACTTAAGGTGCAGGGGCGTCGCCTTACTGGAAAGGGGAGACCAGTGGCTGCCTCCAGGCCCCATGTCCTTTTTTTTCATCTTCACCAGAGGTCATGCTTAGAGAGAGGAAAGGGGAGAGTAGGAGAGGCGGGGGGGGGGGGGGGGGGGGGCGGGGAGAAGAAGAAGAGAGAGAAACATCGATCCACTGCCTTCGCCACTCTGGAGCCTGGGGATCAAACCCACAACCTAGGCATGTGCCCTGACCCCAGAATCGAATCGGCAGCCCTGGTAACACTTGGGTACGTCACAGGCTGACACTCAACCTGGGGGAGTGTTCAGAGGCAGACAAGCAAGCAACTGAGCCACTCTAGCTGGGCTTATTTTTATAGCCCCATATTGTTAAACCCACCCCGCCCGGGGAGAACCCCTCTCCACCTCCCCTCGGCCTCCCGCACTCAGCTCAGCCTCATTTGTGTTGAGACAGTGACACAAGCAGGTGCTCCTGACGCAGGTGGTTTTGGTGGAAAACAAAATGCTGCCACGAGCAATGCCGAGATCCTCTTTCCTGGGAACCGAGCCCTGGCTAGTAGTCCTCACGGACCATCTGACGCTCCTGACCCCACGGAAGTCCATGGACACGGAGTCAGTGCCGGATGTTCGCAACCTAATGGGCTATCCATTTCACTGATGGCCACTGCCCTGCTCATGTCCTTAGGTTCATCAATGACATAAAGGTTCCAAAAGAGGGACTTCTTGGTATAAAGGTTGAGGGCAAACTTGAACAAGATAGCTTGGGCTCAAATTCTGGCTCTACCATGTACTCACGATGTGACCTTGAACCAGATCCTACCCCTCTTGGGGCCTTAGTGTCTCCATTTGTTCCGAGACCCCTTCCTTCTTCTTCCCATCATCAGTCTCTTCCCCATGCAGTACCACGTCATCGCCTGTCTCCTACAAACCCTCCCTCCTGGAAGGAAGAGTCTCTCGAGCTCCACAGAGTTCCCAGGCTTCATAGGCAGCTGCAAGGGCAGTGTCCAAGCCACGGGGCTCCCCTGGGACTGGCTGTTCCGGTAGGCCCCAGAGTTCTGTGGAACGCGCTTTGGGAATAGAAAGGAGAGATCAAGTGCCTCAGGGCCACTGCCCTGCTTAGGTGGGCCTCTGGGTGCACTTGGAGGTGCAGCTATGATTGACACGACATGGGTCCCACATGTGTGGACACATTCACGTGTCTGTGTATGCCCGTCAGTGGTCCAGTGCAGCGGTTGGCGACCGCTGGCCAATGCACAGCCTGTCTGTGGGTGATGGTCCGTGCAGTTCTGTGGCAGAGCTGGAAAATGAAGGGACCACTCCAATAATAACCCAAAACAGCTATAACTCTTGTTTACTAAAAACTTACTACGTGCCAGGCAGGAGCTAAGTACTTCACATCACTCTCAGTTCATCCCCCTAATCATCCCAGGGAGGTGCGGCAGACGGCAGACTGCACATTTCCCACCCACATGCCCTTCTGACAACGAGGCACCGACACTCTTCCCACAGAGTGATGAGGGTTAAGTCCCCTCTCCGGGTAACTGGATGGACCTTTGTGACTGCCATGGCCAACAGAGGACAGCAGAGGGATACTACGTGATATCCAAAGCCAGGCCATACAAATGCCGTGTACAGGAACTCTTGATTTTTTGGACTTCGATTTAACGGATTTCAGATTTAACAGACCAAATGTCTCATCCATATGTCATATGTGAGAATTAACACCCTGTTAATTTAAAAATGCTATTAACCAAGATTTGCTTATCATTAATGTAACAGGTTATTTTTTGTTATTCATTCACTGTTATTTTTAACAAATTTTAGCTAATAGGCCAAATGTTGGAAAAAACACTAGTAATTTTGCTGATATTAAATATTACGTATCTATAACTATAGTCTACATATTTAAATCCAAGAGTCACCGCTCATAGACAACGTTGAGCAAATTATTAGCAGGTGATCACACCAGGCCCCTTGTGGTAATTGGTTCCCTTGTTGTATGGTGTGACTTTCGACAGCAATTTTAACAGTGGTGGCTGATGTTTGACATGCGCTAAGCCACGCCCAGCCGTGTGCAGTGGGTTACTAGACCTAATCAGCATAAATTTTAAATTACTGTAATACATATAGAAAACTTGTCTGTGAAATTAAACTTTTCACAAATACTTAATTTTTAAAAAGATATATTTTTATTGATTTCAGAGAGGAAGGGAGGAGAGAAATGATGAGAGAGAATCATTGATCGGCTGCCTCCTACACGCCCCCCACTGGGGATCGAGTCCACAATCCAGGCATGTGCCCTGACTGGGAATCACACCATGACCTCCTGGTTCAAAGATTGATGCTCAACCACTGAGCCACACTGGCCGTGCATAAATATTAATTTTAATTACACAAATATGTCTACATAAGTAAAAACAGGTAAACCAATGAATTTGTCAAATTTTTAACATTCGGAAAACCTACTTTATTATATAATGGACTTTCAGCTTTAACAGATAGCCCCTCGCCCAAGTTAGTCGTCATATCGAGGCTTTACTGTACTTCCACATTGCTCTCTTGAGTTTCTCATCAAGATGAGGTTCCACCCAAATGCCAGCAGGAATGTCAGATTTGTGAGTGAGGATGCCTTTAAGGTGATTTCAGCCAAGCCACTTTAATGCTCATTTAATCATAACACCAATCCTGAGCTGTGTATTACTATCATGGCCTTTACAGATGAGTAAACAAAGGTGCCGGAAGTGAAGCTACTTGCCTGAGGTAATGAAGTCTGATGTGGAATTTGATTCCAGGTACTCAGCACACCAAGTGGCCTGAGCGAATTCACCAAGGTAACAAGGCACGGACAGGAGGAGTCAAGCCAACCCAGAGCACCTGGCATCGTGGTGATGGGCTGTATCTCTTCCCGGATGACTGGACATAGCAAGAAATAGGAGGGAGGGCTTTTGTCTGCCTCCCCACCACCACTACAAGGTCAGTAAAAGCAAAGACCTGCTCTCTTCGTGTTCACAGCTGTGTCCCAGACACACAGTAGGTGCACAATACATATCTGTTGATTGACTGACTTGCTCTGTGACTTTCACCAACTTGCTCCCCACTGTGGGATTCAGTTTCCCCCTTAGTGAATAAATAAGGGGGGAGGGGCTTAGGCGGATGCTAAATTCCCCACCAGACTCCCTGAGGGAGGTGGGTTAATGAGGTCATGCTCAGAGATGGAAGCTGGACAATCTGACCCTCCCCGACCCTGATTTCCCTGCCAGGATCCAGGCTTTAGTGAGGAAGCTGGGGCTCCGGAAACTGAAATTCTACCAGATGTCCCACAGGTGGCAGCAGAAGCCCGCATGGCAGGGGCTATGGTGCATGTGGTTTGATTTTAACATGTATTTTTTTACATGTGGGTTTCCCCCCCTTTTCTTTTTTCTTTCCTCTCCCCTGCCCCTTCCCCTTATGTTCAAGAAGATACAGCTGGATCTTCCAGCCTGGGAAGGAGAAGTTTCTTAACGTCATGATAATTGGCCGGAAGCAGGAGGTGGTATGGGGGGGGGGGGGTGGTAGATGGATAGACAGATCCCAATAGATGTGAAAACATCTCCTGATGAGCTAGTAAGCTCTGCATAGCTTCTTGGGCCAGAGGCTGGGACTATCACCTCCATTTTACAGGCTGAAAAAAACGAAACCCAGCTCTTCTAGGCCCCACATCTGAGTCAGGGGGCAAGTTGCCCCACCTTGAGGGGAGGAAGAGATGCCATTGAGAATCTGATGAAGTCTCAGGGTAGGATTTGCTAAATCTGGCAACCTTAGCTCCCAGGAAATGCACCCACCACTCTGCCCACCATAGTGGTCTGGCCTGCGGTCCCAGCCCTGATCAGAATTTGTGGACGAGGCCAGCTTCCAGAGTCTTCCCCTCCTGGTACTAAAAGTTATTTCATCCAAAACGTTTAAACTTGGCGCATCATATATGTGCTGCCGAAGCGAGCACGTTAACTTTGCCCATCACAGAACACGGCACAGGGAATCGGGCCCATGTGGTCTGGGGACCAGTACCACTACCTTCTTGCTGCTACAAACATCACTTCCCTTCAGCCTATTTCCTTACTTGAAAAAGGAGGGTGAACACTACTGCACAGTAGGTGCTCTGCAAAGGAGGGCTCCCTTCCCTTGCCCCCACCCAGTTCCCCAGCCTGCAGGGAGGCTGGGGTGAGGGATCGTGAGAACGGAAGTTATCCAGTGTCTGTGTCCAGCCCCTTCTGTCCTCTCCTTCCCTCCCTCCGACACAGGCACAAGTTGGGGGGAGGGGGGTGAGAGCTACATTTGTGTGTGTGTTGTTGGGGTGGGATGGGGTGTCCCGCCTCTAGAGCGGAAGATGATTCACTGGGCTATGGGCCAGGCACCCTGGGAAAAGCCAGGCCAGCCTCAGGGCAGAGCCCCAGGGAGCTAAGAGGCAGGGAGGAGGGAGGCAGGGCCTGTCTGAGCTGTAGCTATAATCCTGGGGTCTCTCAAAGGGCGCCCCCCACCCCCAGCCAAAAGAGGCCATCTTCCCCACTTACCAGGGTGTGAGAAATTCTACTCAGACACCACCAAAGGCCCAGGGGAGACTGAAGTGTTATCAGCTCCTACTAACCCAGTAATCTGACCTCTGTTCTAGGCTTGGATACTGATAGAATAACAAGGCAGAGGTGCTCCCTCCCTTTCCAGCTCCAAGACTTCGGCATCCATGCCTAGGACAGAGTCTGGCTCACAGTAGGAGCTTGGTACATATTGGTGAATCAGTGGATGGATGACAGCAAGTATCAGTGTAATGAATGCACATAGCAAATTTGGAATGCCCATGTTCAATCCTCTCTGAGGATTCCTTCCCATTTTACATGTGGGCACCGAGGTCCAAGAGGAAAGTCTCGTGACCCCCCCGGGCAGCAGGCTGAGGGTAGATCCAGGCCTTTGGGTCTCTTCCACTATAGTTTCTCCAAAGGGGACCAGCCAGCTGAGAGGCATTGTGGCCCCCATCTTCTCTGCCCCTCCCCTATTCCAGGACCCAGGGGACATTCCCAGAGGGGAGCAAGTTCCATCCGTCAGTCAGTCACTCTGGCCCTGCAGTGAGCCTTGGTGACCCCGGCCCAACCCAGAGCCCAGGGAAGCCCCCCTCCTATCATATGAGGCAAGTTTAGGGTGGTGGAGGTGACCAGTGACAGTGACCATGTCTTGCCCAGATCCCTCCACCCAGCCTCCAGGGCGCTGTCACGGGGCCTGGGCCATGCTGGCAGAAGTGGTCTGTGCCCTGGGCTGATCAGAGGCAGCCTCAGCTCCTAAGCCTTTTTGCTTTCTATCAGCAACTAATGTCCGGCCTTAGTGCCAGGGCAGCAACTTCGTGTGTGTGTGTGTGTGTGTGTGTGTGTGTGTGTGTTGCACAAGATTCACAGCTGAAGGTCAGCCTGAGCAGGTCTAGACTCGACTCTCCCGAGGCCCCAGAACTGGAGCCACCACTTCCAGGAAGCTGTCCCGATAACTCAGATCTGCCGACTCCCCTCCTGTGAGCACCCTGGGCTTCTGGAGTTGCAGTCTTGAAGCCTCAGTCTCTCTAGGCTTACGGCTGCAATGTTGCCAGTAAATGGCACCACCCAGCACTTCACAATCTACTAAAGGCTTGAATGGCCTAATTGAATCAGCTCCTCACAGCAACTCAGTGGGGAAACCAAGGCTCAGTGAAAAGCCGTAACTTGCTCAGGTTCTCAGGACTAAAGAGGTGGTGAGGTTGGGGCTCAAAAGCCCCTCTGCCACTGACCTGCTGTGGGACTTGGTGAAGCACGTACCCTGTACCTGAGTGCAGGAAGAGAGCAATGACTTACAAATAGGAGCGAATCTCTCCTGAGGGGCTCCCATGTGCTGCTTATAGTGGAGCCTCCTGGGCAGGCCCTATTATTACCCTGCGTTCCACAAGAGGATGAAAGAAGCATGAGACCTACACGCTGTATCATCTCAACATTATGAAATATACATGCATATGTACTTGCAAGGAGAAAAGGCTGGAGGCAACACGCCACACACCAGAATTTAACAGTGGGCTGGGTCCCTGGCAAAGAGGGCAAAGCCAGAGGTCACGCTGTACTGATGGCTGTTCCGCCCTCCAGGAAGCCCACATCTGTGCCTCAGTTTCTTCATCTATGCAATAGAAAATAGGATTTACTTAGCACAGTGCCTGGACAAAGAGTTCTCCATGAATACTGGCTGTTATGAAAAACCACAGAACCTTAGAAGGCAAGTCATATCAGAGGTTGACTGGGCCAGCCCCGGACCAGGGCAGGCACCCCCCAGCAGCCCTTGCTTGCATACCCCCAGACCAGGGAGCTCACCCTCTCCGATGGTACCATGGTAGCTCCTTCTACCATGGGGCAGGTCTGCCTGGGAGAAAGCCCAAGCTGGGCTGGGCCGCTTAGTCCCTGGATGGCCTTAGAAATGGCTGGTGGAGACCGTAGGCCCTCCCATCTCCCATTCTAAATCCTCTGGTTTTAGACTCTTCCTTGGGGTGGTTCTCCAGGTGAGAGGCTTTCGGGGGGGGGGGGGGTCGCTTGTCCCCAGCCCAGGTGGCCACCTCTGACCCTCCACTGTCTGTGGGATAACAGACTACATTTGCTGGCAACACTCTGTGCCTTTTCCACTTTCTCCTTTGGAAAACACACGAGAAAGCCGTTGGGTCTGACCTCCTCCCTATTCCACCTCCAACCCCTCCAGTCCCCCAGGGGCAGGAGGCCCTCTCTGCCTCCTCCCTGGACAACAGCCTGGTGGAAAGCCCTGAGAGGAGGGGCCCTGTGAGCTGGCTGTTGCCATGGCGATGGCAGCCCTGGAATTTGACCACTGGGGCCCAGGAGTGGGGGCGGGGAGTTGATACAAGCCATGCTGGGGGCAGGGAGGAAGGTCCAGAGGCCCAGGAAAGTTAAGAAGAGCAAAGGGCAGGGGGCAGGGTCCCTTTCATGGCCTCAGTTTCCCCATCTGTAAAGAGGAAAGAGGCATGGACCTCAATATCTCTTTCCAGCTCTAATCCAAATTGGAACCTGGGTGAGGGCTGGGGGTGGGGGAAGTAACCAAAGCAAGGCCAGTTGCCCCTTTGATGGATGGGGACCCCAGAGGACAGGAACTTGCCCCAGGTGGCACAGCAAGTCCATGGTAGCAACAGGACTAGACTGTGGGGGGCGGGGTCTGTCCACTCTGGCTTCCCTATTTCTCCACTGGAGAAGACGAGGATGCCTGCTTCATGGCAGGGGGAGAGGACCTTTGAGAATGGCTGTGGCCGGGCCGGCCCTCACTTCTGAGACAATGGACAATGTGCCTGCGCCCCCAGCAATCCCCAGCATTCCTGGATCTGGAGGGCTGGCAGAGGCCCTGCCCCCACCCTTGACTGCAGTGCCAGGCTTCGGTGGGTATTTTCAAATGGCTGCCCTGCCTACCCCTCTGCCTTCCCGCCTGCCCACTTGAGGACCACAGTGGACTCTGCTGCCAGCCTCCCGCCCCACTCCACTTTGACCAAGACTGAGTGCCACCCTCTGAGCCCCACCTTAGGGTCAGCATCGTCTTGCTGGCTGCCTCCTCCCACACAGTCACCCCGAGGTCAGGGCGATCTCCAGGGCCCCTTCAAGGCCCAGAGAGGGGATGGCACTTGCACTGATGAGGATTTGGGAATGCTATGCCACCAGTCTGTGCCCCACCTCCAACCGTCCATCGTGTTATACTGGTGTGGCCCCAAGCCCTTCCCCTCACCCCACGGCCATTGCCCCTCAGCCACCACAGCCTGGCTCCTCCAGCTGGCCCTCACACACACCCCAGGAAGATACTCCCATTCTGACCAAGTCACTCCTCAGCTTAAAATGCCAGCCGACTGGGGGGAAAAAATGGAGTTGGAACCACAACTCACACTACGCACCAGGATAAATTCCAAATGGATCAAAGATTTACATGGAAAACAAAACAAGAAAGCATAAAACACCAGAGGAAAACATGAGGAAGTTGCTTTATAACCTTGGGAGTGGGAGAGGCCTTTCTCACCATGACTCCAAATCCAGAAGCCATAAAATAAAAGACTTGATAAATTAGACCACATAAAAATGAAACCCTCTGCATGGCAAAAATGCACTGTAAACAAAGTCAAAAGTCAAGTGACAAGTCAGGAAAAAAATATCTGCAACTCATAACCCAAGCAAAGGACTAACCTCCCTGACATGTATTTAAAGGTTCCTAAAAATTGATAAAACAAAAAGGCCAACAGCCCAATAGGAAAACAGGCGAAGGACGTGAACTGTGCACAGAAGAGGGAAAACAAATGCCTCTTGGGTATGTGGGCAGATGACCAGTCTTACTCATCCTATCTAATAAAGAGGGAATATGCAAATTGACCGTCACATGGTCACAAAGATGGCGGTGCCCATAGCCACAAGATGGCAGCACCCAGTCCCCTCAGCCCCGCCGGAGTCACCCAGTCCTTTCAGCCCCGCGGGGTGGGGAGGGGGGCGGGGGGTGGCAGGCGCGTGGTACAGCTGGACCCGCCCTCAGCCCTCCAGCTGCCCAGGGCGGGCCCGAGGCACAGGCAAGCCTCGGATGGCGGCTGCCCGAGGCTCAGGTAACCAGGGCCGGCCGAGGCTTGTGCTGCTGGTAGTGGCAGCAGCAGAGGTGTGATGGGGGCATCGTCTTCCCCTGATCACAGGGTCGCCTCCCGCCCCTGAGGGTTCCCAGACTGTGAGAGGGGGCAGGCCGGGCTGAGGGACCCCCGCCCTCCAGTGCATGAATTTTCATGCACCGGGCCTCTAGTTATGAGATAAATACCAACTAAAACACACCAAGGTGCCATTTTCCACTTATAAGATTAGGAAAGTACCCCCAGGTCTGACTTGGTGAGGCTGTGGGAACCACGTGTCTTGGTGGACTCCTGTGGATAGCATCAAATTAGAATCACATATACCTTCTGTCCCAGCAATTCCACTCCTAAGGTGCCCTCAAAATACGCCAGCCTCCACACAAATGACCTATGAATGAGTTTGTTCACTGCAGGACTGTTTGTAACAGCCCAAGATGGAAAATAACTGAAATAGCCTTTATATCACACAGTACAAGAAAGAATACAGAAGCTCTGAAAGTGCTGATAAAGCAAGATCTGCAAGCGATGCTACGTGGAGAGCAGTGTGGACAGTGTGCTGCTGTCTGTGAGGAAAGTGGGGAAAAGACACGGCATTTGCTGGTATCTGCATATAGGAGTCATGAGAACTAACACTCAGGTGTTCTGGGGTAGGACTGGGTAGGACTACTAAGCGGCTGACAGAAAGAGACTTTTTGATATTTTTAAACCATATGAATATTTATCTATTCACATCTTAAAGTATACAGATTGAATTGTTTAAAACGTCCAACCAGCATGGCTCAGTGGTTGAGCATCGACCTATGAACCAGGAAGTCACTGTTGGATTCCCAGTCAGGGCACATGCCCGGGTGGTGGGCTCAATCCCCAGCTGATCAATGATTCTCTCTCATCATTGGTGTTTCTACCTCTCTCTCCCTCTCCCTCTCCCTTCCTCTCTGAAATCAATAAAAATATATATATTTAAAATAAATAAATAAAACATCACCTCATAACCTGGCCCCTGCTGCCTGCTCATGGCTCAGCTTTGAACAGCCTTTGCAGCCCTCCTCCTCCTCAGTCTTCAAAGGCTTCCCTTCAGCCTTCCTCAGGACCGGCCCTTCTGAAGGCTCCCTCCTGCGGGGGCACCCCCGGCTCCTCCAGAGTCTGGGCATCTCTGTCCCAGTCCTGATCACAGCCAGTGTCCTCATCTGTGTGTGTGTTGGGGTACTGCCTAGCCTACAGAACAGGACCAGGTCCCAAGGAGACTCCCAGAGAATGGAGACTGGATGAAGGGGGACTCTGAGTTTGGAGGCTTGTTTCCTAACTGGCCTCCTCCTGGACAATTCCAATCTCAGCTGTGATGCCCCTACAGGACATTCTCTCTCTCCACATTGCTGTCAGAATGGAGCTTGGCCTCCAGCCCTTCCTGCAGAGAAGAGTCAAAGTCCTTCACAGGCTACCCGAGCCCTCCTCAGGTCCTGGCAGTCCTGCCCTTTCCTGGCCATAGATACCGTCTATAAAGTGAGGCTGGAAACAGGCAACTTTACAGCAGGTGGGATTTCTGCCACTGAGAATCCAGCAGAGCCCAAGCCCACAGAGACCTCCCCACTTCTGCACAGCCCCCTAGCTCCTTTCCTACAGGCAACTGCCTGCGTGAAAATCTTGAGCCCCCCTCAGGAACTCAGCATATTGCCTCCCCACAAAGATGACCTTAGCCCAGTGGTCGGCAAACTCATTAGTCAACAGAGCCAAATATCAACAGTACAATGATTGAAATTTCTTTTGAGAGTCAAATTTTTTAAACTTAAACTTCTTCTAACGCCACTTCTTCAAAATACTCGCCCAGGCCGTGGCATTTTGTGGAAGAGCCACACTCAAGGGGCCAAAGAGCCGAATGTGGCTCGTGAGCCGCAGTTTGCCGACCACGGCCCTAGGCTATTCTTGGTGATCCCATCCACTTTATCCCTGGGACCCCTCCTCAGCCAGGCCAGGCCATCCCCCTCCCTCCCTCTCCAGTTGCTTTATGATTTCCCACTGATCCCCCAGTGGTCAGTGGTCCAGTGCAGCCACCATGGGCATTATCAGATTTAATTTTCACAAAACCCCTATAAATAGGAGCTATCATCATCATGCCCATTTTACAAGTGCATAAACTGAGCCACAGGGCGATGAAGTATTTACTCGTGGTCACACAGCAAAGAGAAAGAGCTGAATCTGAACCGAAGCCATCTGACTCCAGTCTGTTCTAACCACTACACCAACACATCTGGATGCAGGATCAAGTAGGAGCACTCAGGTTGACCCCTGACACCCTGGATGACCTGGCCCTTGTTGACCCACCAGCATCAAATTTCCGCACCCATATCACACTCTGGTTATAGTAGCTCCTCAACCCCACTCTACACACTGGGCCTCCACACGTGCTAGTCTCTCTGCTAGGTGCTCCCTCCCCGTCTTTATGCTTGGCATTTCCTACTCACCCAATGTTTATGGCGGCCAAAGAAGTGGGAGCCTAGGCTGTGGGGTGGGCCAGGTGGGCCGGTGCCTGAGTCCTGGGTCCTGAAGGCCTCGCAACTGCCAGGCTCAGAGCTCTGGCTTTCTTCTCCACTGTTCACATCTCCTTCTACTCACTCTAATCTCTGGGGAAGTCTCCCTTATTCTAACCTAAATTACCTCAACCTAGATGAGCCAGGGGGATTCCTGGGCCTCTAAAGAATGTGCCTCCACCTCTCCCCATCAATGACCAAGCTGGGCCAGCTCCGATCTCTCTCAAAGGGCCTCCCAGGGTGGCAGAGTCGGCAATTGGGGTCTTCTCATGGCACCATGATCAGGTTATCCTCTTGATCAAGTGGGGGTATAACCCAGCTCTATAGGCCCCTGGTGGGGGGCATCGCCTGTTCATAGGAGCCCTGAGGTGGGTGCTCCATTAGCCTGGCTCCCTGTTCATAGGAACCCTGAGGTGTGGAGCCTGGCTAGGCTGAACTTCTGAGCCTGTAGAGAAGCTGAAGGAAGAGGCCTGCCCAGCCCTAAACCTCTCCAGCAGGACCCCTCCACCCCAAACAGGGATTCTGTGCCTGAGTCCTAGGGAGCTCCATGGAAGTAGATGTGGTCCGAGGGGCAGACACACTCCCACCTTCACTTACCGTATTTTCCGGCGTATAAGACGACTGGGCGTATAAGACGACCCCCAACTTTTCCAGTTAAAATATAGAGTTTGGGATATACCCGCCCTATAAGATGACACCCGGCGTATAAGACGACCCCCGACTTTTGAGAAGGTTTTCCTGGGTTAAAAAGTCGTCTTATATGCTGGAAAATACGGTAAATCAACAAAATCCCAAGTTGACCTGTTTTATGGTTCTGTGTCAAGATTCTTCTAAAAGAAAGTGTTCCACTGTTCTTAAAAGCTTGGAAATTGCTGCTTGGGATCAAATCCAGACTTTCAGGGCTGGTCTTCCAGTCTCCCCAGGACCCACGGACTTCTCAGGAACCAGGGAGCTTTCATGGTGCCCAGCTGCACCCTGGCTTTTCCACCACAGGCCTTGCCTTCCCGGTTCTCTCTGCCTGAAGGGCCAGGCCCCATTTCTGCCTGTCAAGGCCCTGCTGGTCCTTCAAGGCTCCAGCCACGCCCCGTCCCTCATAAGCCTCCTCGTTCTCCTTCTTTCTGAGCCTCAGTCCTCTGTCAAATCGCTGGGCTTTTCCCCTGGGAGTGAGGCCCTGCTCCAGGCAGAGTGGGCTGAGGCTCTCCCCATTCACCTGATCTGGCATCCACTGCCCAGCGTAGCCCCATGATGGGAACTCAGGGGTTTCAGTGCAGGGACGACTGCTCTGTTCACATCTGTCCAGATGGATAACGCCTATTTGCATTACTCGTTGACATCTGGCTGTCCCTAACTATTCCACCTTCGCTGTCATCAAAGCTTTCTCTCCAGAAGGTATGAGCAATTCTCAGGCTGGGTCCTCACTTCCAATATCTGCACAGATGTCTGCATGGGTATGTCTGTCGGGACTGAAAAGGAGTGTACGATTACACATGTCTTTATGTCGTGTACCTTGGGCTTTGCCCATGTTGGGATGCATGCGGGGGTCTACAGTGTGGGAATTGCTGGTTTCAGGGCACACCCCCTCCATCCTGGCCCTGCCAGCACTCCTCTCTGCATCTCCACCCTGAGCTCAGGGCCCAACACTGGGTGTTCCCCAGCACCCATGGCCCAGGCCCGGCCACAGGGAAGGTGGCCTGGTAACTGAGGGGAGGGTGCCACAATGCTGCCTGTGGCCTAAGAGCTAAACCCCTAGGACAGGGCTCAGGGCCAGGGGCCCAGTGGGAGACAGGGCAGGAGGCTGGGGTGGGGGAGGCGGCCTGGGTTGGCTGCGGGTCTGGGCCTCTCCGGGCTCTTTGTCCAAATATGGAAGGTTCTTTTGCCTCCATTTGAGTCATGCCGGCCATGGCCCAAGAGATCTGCTTTCCAGATACTGCAGGCCGGCGGGACTGTGCCAGCAATGCCTGGTCTGCCCCCACCCACCTCTCCTGCCTCTGCCTGTGGCCCATCTCGGCACCCCTCCAAAATCCTGGGGCACAGCTTTCTCCACCAGCAGGGAGCCCAGCACCCACCTCAGTTGCTCTCCAGCACCAAGAGAAAGGGCCACATCGGGGAGGAAACACTCATTTCCTCTATCACCTCTCCTCACTTCCTGAGGGCCCCTCATATTAAACTGAGCTCGTCCATATTTATTTAGCAAGTACTATGTGCTAGTTCCTGGGGCTAGGACTGTGGACTGTAAATCCAGTTAGGCTCCCTTGTCCAAACTGAAATTCACTCTCTCCTCACATGCGCCCACCCTGGGGATGACAACACCCCACCAGGCAGTCCTGAAAGCCAGGAGCCTGGGTAACATGCAAGGATTCTGGAACCAGACTGTCTGGGTTTGAACGTGAACTATGCCACTTGGTTAGCTTTCCTAACCTGGGCAAACTACTTCCCTTTGGTTCCTCTTCTGTGTCACAGGGATGTGGGCACCTCCCCACATGGTACTGTGAGAATTAAATGAATACACGGAGAGTGATCAGACCAGTGCCGGGCACACAGGAGGAGCTCTGCTACTGAAAGGGGGCAGCAGCCCTGACCGGTTTGGCCCAGTGGATAGAGCGTCAGCCTGCGGACTGAAAGGTCCCAGGTTCGATTCCGGTCAAGGGCATGTACCTTGGTTGCGGGCACATCCCCAGTAGGGGGTGTGCAGGAGGCAGCTGATCGATGTTTCTAACTCTCTATCCCTCTCTGTAAAAAATCAATAAAATGTATATTAAAAAAAAAAAAGGAAAGGGGGCAGCAATAGAATTTGGGGAGCCAGCTAGTACTGTAAGAAATATTAACCATGCTCTGTTAACCATGATTGTTTTATTCTTTTTAAATATATTTTATTTATTTATTTATTTTTTACAGAGAGGAAGGGAGAGGGATAGAGAGTTAGAAACATCGATGAGAGAGAAACATCGACCAGTTGCCTCCTGCACACCCCCTAATGGGGATGTACCCGCAACCAAGGTACATGCCCTTGACTGGAATCGAACCTGGGACCCTTCAGTCCACAGTCCGACGCTCTATCCACTGAGCCAAACCGGTCAGGGCTGATTGTTTTATTCTGATTAAAGGAGGCACATTCTACCCTGGCTGGAGCTGACCTGGAGATGCAGCCCTTCCTCCCCATGTGGAGCTGCCTGTTATCATGGAAAGATCAACAATTATGCTGCAGAAACCAGGATTGCCAGCCCTTTGAAGATCCCAGCCCTTTTTGCACACCTGCAGGCCTTTGCAAACCTCTAGCCTGCCTACCTGTTAACTGCCCATCTGGCACTCCCTTTGGCTATTTCCCATGTAACCCCAGCCCTTGCATATCACTAAGCCCTTTGAAGACCCCTAGTTCTTTTGCATATTGTAAACTGCCCTTTGCCTACGTTTCCTTTGTACTTTTACTATATAAGCAGCTGGCTTATGGTGGGCTGCAGAGCAGATTTCTGTGGCTGACCTGCTGCTCTCCCACACTGCCGACAGTACTGGAATGAACGCTCATATGACTCAACCCTGTCTCTGCTTCATTGGCTTGAGTAGTGACGGGCAGCACGGACCCATTGTTTGTCCGGTTACACTACCAGTACTGTGACTCCCCACCCCGACCGCACCATATTCAGTCAGGTACTGCGAATTAGACCTCCTAAGACTTTCTATCAGCTTCCTCCTAGATGTCTCTGCTATAGACAAGAGTGAGCCTTGCAGCCTTGGAGTGAGGCCAGCCAAGCTAGGCACCTCACCCTCTTTGGGCCTGCGTCTAGTTCCCATCCCCACCCCTAATGAGTACTGGCTTGAGACAGTACACTTCGCCCATCTGCCAGCTCCCACCGCCTGGGTGCTCAGGCCTGAGTCCACACAGGGCTGGGTAAGGTGGTGCGAAGATGAGCCTGAGAACTCCCCAGGGGTAGGGCCCAGCCCATCTCCTCCTGCCTTCCGCACCCTCTCCACATTACTGTATTTAATAAATGTGTTTTGATGTCCCACCATGTGCCAGGAACAGGAGGGTTTGGCATGGGGGGGAGGCACCTGACCAGAACCAAGCATTAGGTCACAGGGTGAACTGGGGACCACCCACAATGCCACACCCCCAGAGCCTTGGAGGTCTGTCCACCCCCAAGCAAAGAGAGGTTGCAATAGCGGTGAGTCCTGGGGTGGGGGAGGGCTCCTGACACCTGTTGCCTGGGATGCCAAGGGGACCCTGCCCAATACAGGGCCCTCTTTCAAAGGCCTGGTCGTAGCTAGGGACCTGTCTGGCTCTGTTGGAGGCAGGGAGAGACAGAGGGTCAGAGGAGATAAGAGACGGACCGAAGGAGCAAGACTGAGGGAAGAGGGCAGGAAGAAGAATCGAGGAGGGAGGATAGAAAGCAGGAAGAACCCAGTAAGGGGAAAGAAAGTCTGGTGTGAATCAGTAGAAGAAACAGTGGAGGAGGAGGAGGCCCCGGTCCAGGTGAAGAGGTGGGGCAGGCGGATAAGCGGCTAGCTCCGCCCTCCTCCTCCTCCAGCCTTGGGGCCAGGCCCAGGGCTATTTTTAGTGGAAACTGAATTTAGCCGTTCCCTCGGAAATTCCTCACCCTCCCCAGGCTCCGCCCCTGCTGGCCTTGGGGAGAAGCCTGGAAGCTCTGGTCCCGGCGGGAGGGGAGCGGAGAGCCCAGGAAGGCGCAGCAAGGAACTAGAAGGGAACTTGGGCATCTGATGAGAAAACCGAGGCTCCAATCAGGCCTCCTATATGAGTTACTCCTCTTCCTACAGCCCCTGCCTTATTCTCCTCCAGGAAGGCCTCCTGGGCTGCAGGGCCACAGAATAGACTTGTCTCAGGTACAAATATGAGGATATTTTGTCTCCATCTATATGACCCACTACTAGCAAGACTGCCTGCCTGTCCACTTACCAGTCACTGTACCTCCAGCTTCCGAGAACCTGCACAGTCTAGAGCTCTCCTGGGCTCTGCCACATCTGGGACTCCCACTTCACAGATGGGGGGACTGAGGCCTAAACAACTTGTCTTGGGTCACAGCCAGTGTGATGAAAAAGGGGTTCTACAGAAAGTAACCTCACAGGGAAATCTGATTATAAATTCCCAACTGGGCAGGTCATGCTGGGTAGTCACTCCCTAGGCCTGTAACTTATTTAGTGAAAGGTTTTTAAGCAAGCCCTGTCCATTGTTCTTGTGCATCTAGGTTAACACACCGTGAAATGCCAGAAGTAATGCCACCCCCTCACCCTCCCCACTCCCCAAAGGCATAACCACTCTCAAGAGGACACAGAATTTTAACCTGTAATCTAATCCGGCCTTGCTTTCTCCCACCTTCTTGTAATCTTCCTTACTTCCTCCTTAATTTCAAATGCATAAAAGAAACTGCAAAACTGTCCTTCTCCAGAGCATCTGAGATCTTATTTCCTGTCATGTCATCAGTTTGGCTCAAATAAACTCTTATAAAAATTCTCTACAGGTTTGGACGGTTCTTATGTCGACACCAGCAAGGTGGCACAGGCCTGCCCCTTTCCTCCCCACGTGCTCCCGGCCTAGGCTGCTCCCAGAGGGCCGGGTGGGGATGCAGCCTGGAGCTCTGCCGTTCCCTGGGGACCTCATTGGGATGCAGGGCACTTCCTCTGGAGCAGGAGGGACTGGGGTTAGACCAGCATGTGGGCACAGAGGCAGGGACCTGAGCTGGCTCCGAGCCGAGGAAAAGTTCTTCCATGAGGCAGGGGGATGACTCACATGACCCCGCATCCTGTCCCAAAGCCTCATTGTCTAACCCCAGTTTCCGATAGGGCCCTTGAGCCTAAGTTTAAACCATCAGATTTTATGTCCAAATGATCTCCCTAGTAAGTCCTTTTCTCTCTAGCCCCACATCACCTGCTCCCCTCAGCTCAGGCCTCTCATCTCCGTTCCCTGCAGTCCAATCACCACCCAGAGCCAGAGGATGCTTTCCAATGTGCCAATCTCACATTGCTCCTCGAAGCTCCTAACCTCCCATGGCTCCCCATTGCCTACAAGACAAAGCCAAGGCCATTTAACTTGGCACTCGTGGCCTGCAACCTGGCTCCTGCACACACACAGCCTCTCTCTGTAAGCTCTGTTCGTTCAGAAACCTCCCTGCACTCTTGGCCTCAGACATACATTGAGGCTTCTTTCCTGCCTGGCTCAGAGGCAGCCCCTTAGACCCACAGTCCAAGTGTGGGGCTACAGCAGTGGTGAGGTGCCCAGGGCAGACGACTGGGCCTGGTCTACTGCTGCATGGCCTTGGGCAAGACCTCATCTTCTGCTGGGCCCCAGCGGCCTTTCCGAATAATGCAGGGTGAAGGTGGTTAGAAGACATGGGGCTGGGGGGGTGGGGGGAGAGAGAAGAGGGGGAACGGGGGTGGGTGGGGGGGGGACGGCGGGCGCCATCCTGGCATTCAAGGCCCTGCCCCTCTTTCTCCTCCTGCCTCCTGGCTTGCCCGAAGTTGTGTGTCTCACCATCAGGCCCCACCCCAGGGACATAAGAAGAGAGAGAGGGGGACAGTGAGAAACCAGGAGTGAGGCCTCAGTGACACAGGCAGCCAAGATGGAGTAAGTAGGACTTGGGGTGTGGGGGGGTCCCTTCCTGTGCTTCCGCCCCTTCCCTTCCACATCTGCTCCTTGACCTTCAGTGCCCTGTCCTGGGAAAGGACTGGATGTTTGTCCAAGGGGTTGGGGGGAGGGGGCTCAACAGTCCCAGGAGGCCAGGCTATGGGGCTGGCTGGCAGCCAGGAGCCTGAGCCTCCCTCCCTCCAGCTCAGGGGCAGGGCCTGCTCACCCCCTGGGAACCAATAAACAGGAAACAGATACCAACCTGGCGCTTGCTCCCTCAGCCTGACCCCCTCAATCACAGTCCCTGCCACCAGTCCCCCCATTGCCCTCCCACTGGCCCAGGACCTGGGCCAGCTCCCAGCTTCAGAATCACAGAACCAAGAAGTAATGATCTCAAATGGTCTTGAACAAAATCAAACTAGGAGGTATGACTCCTGGAAAAAACTCAGAATCCATTGCGAAACCACAAAATTCCGCACTCTGTACGGCCATCTCAAAAGCACACACTCTAAAGTGACCACATTTCTGAGAGCTTCCAGACCTGGGGTCATGGGCTGAGGGCTCCACAAGCATTATCTCTTTGGCCTTCACAATATCCTTAGTGTCCCCATGTTACAGAGCAGGAAACTGAGGCTCAGCTGAGATGAGGTGCCTTATTAGGTATCACCTAGTGAGTTAGAATCAGGTCAGGTCTGAGATGTTAACCCTATCAGTCTGACCCAAAGTCCACCAGGCACACAGACCCTCAGACTCCCTACCTTGCAGGGGACCAAGCCCCATTTCATAGGCTGGTTCCAATGGGTCTGGGGCTCTGACCCAGAGAGAGGGCTTCTGCTGTGCCTCCCAGGTTGAGGCTGGTGGTAACAAAAGGAGAAAGGAGCTGGAGGATGAAGCAATGACAATGGGTGCTTCTACCCAACTGCCCAGCCCCTCTCCCCCGCCCACTCCAAAGGCCCAGGCTGCTGGGCCACCTAGCCTACCCAGATGTAGCCAGGACCCCACTTGCCCTCCTATTCAGAGTTTTATCTTGTGCTTCAGAGTCGGAAAAAGATTCCAAGAATCTGAGCATCTTGGAGTGAATGTCTCTGAGAATCTTAGAATCCTAACATCTCAGCATCGCAGTCAGGAGGGGAGGAACTAACATTTCTAAAGCCCTCTTAGCATTAGTTCATTTACTTTGAACAACAATCCTTGGTGGAGTGAGGGGATAATTCACCCATTGTTTGGACTCAGAGGAGTCTGTGAATGCTTGCCCTGGGTCCTGAAGCCAGCGGGGGAGAAGGGATCTGGGCCGTGCTCCTTACCCACGGCACCCCCGTGTGACACCTTCTAGGAAGACCCTGGCCTCTCAGGGCATGAAGGAACCTAATAGGTCCAACAGCATCAGATCACCCCAGGGCTACTGAAAAGGGGTCGTGGACGCCTCTCTGGGGACCCAGATACCTTGGCTCCTGGCACAGGAGGTTAGGGGGCTCCTCTCCAGATGTCCCTTAGATCCACCTGGGATACCTGGCAGAGATGTGACTCCCACACCCTCCCTAGACCCCCACCTTCTGTCTTTGCCTTGGCTCTAAACTCTTCTGCCAACTACCCTACTTGGGAGCTGCTTCATCCCACTTTTTAGTCAGCAAACTCAGGGCCAGCCAACCTAGAAGCCAAGCCTGTCCACAAGGGACCCACTGGCTCTTCTGTCCCTCTCCCGCCAGCCAGGGCTCAGCCATCACCTGGACCCTACCCACCTCAGGAGCTGGGACCCTTGTTGAAAGCTCCGTGCAAGTAGGGATGATGTCCAACTTTCCCTGTGTGTACTCACTGCCCATCAAGGGCCTCAACAATTGACTGCTGAGTGATGACTGGCCAATGAACATGGAAAGAAATGACTGCAGGATAAATGCAGTGGGCTTGAATTCACAGGTTCAGCCAGGTAACCAGCATCTAGCAGAGGCTCTGGATCTCAGGAGCTGACAGCCTGGCCCCTCTGCCCACCTGTGGAAGGCAGAAGAAAGGTCCCCAAAGATGTCCACATCCTAATCCTCGGAACCTGTGAATATGTTACCTTACGTGGCAAAAGGGACTTTGCAGATGTGATTAAAGATTTTGAGATGGGAAGATTATTCTTGATCCAATGGGCACTAAGTAATCACAAGGGTCCTTATAAGAGGGAGGCAGGAAGTATGGATCAGAGTGAGAGAGAGACTTGAAGGTGCTATGTTGATGGCTTTGAAGATAGAGGAAGGAGACTAACCAAGAAGTGACAGCAGCCACCAGAAGCTGGAAAAGCCAAGGAAACTGGTTTTCCCCTAAAGCCTCTAGAAAAAATGAAATCCTGTTAATACCTTAATTTTAACTCCATGAAACCCATTTCTTCTGATCTCCAGAACTGTAAGATACCATTTGTTTTGTTTTAAACCACTGGAGAGTAATTTGCTCCAGAAGCAATAGGAAACTAAATGACCACCCATCTCCGCCAACCAAAACCTTGGAATCAGCTCATGTCCCTCCCACCTCAGGTAGCTCTGTAAGACCCCTCTCACCCTCTCTCTCTACCCAGGGAGAGTCTCAGAGCCCTGTGACTTCCCCAAGCCTCAGAGGAAGTTTTAACTGGCAACAGCAGCAGCACTACCTCTGGGGACAGGCCTCAAGAGTGAGCCCCACAGCCTGCCATGGGTGTGGGGAGAGTCCTGGTCTATGAGTGTATGTTTGGGAGGGGGCCTAGAGCAGCAGCTAGTGGTAGGGGAAAGGGCCCTGGGGGCCATACCAACGTTAGTCCGGCCTCACTCTCCTCCGTGGCCTAATGGGCTGCGAGTCACCAGCTGCCAGCACTTTGTCTACAACTCAGTGCAGCTGCCGCCTCTCCCAGCAGCTCTGGGAGATTTTATTCTGCTGCTCAAGAGCATGGAAGGATTTGTGGCTCTGAGAGGGAAATGGACTTATTTAAGGACACACAGCAGGAAAATGGAGTGGCTAAGGCTAGAACTCAGGCCTCCTGACCCTAGTGCAGACCTCCTATGTACTACACCAGGTCATCCTTGGTTACCCCAGAGTTCCTAGAGGGGACCATGGACACCCCTCTGGGGGCTCTGATACTCTTGCTGAGGCCTTAGGCCCCTGCATGTCATAGGCTGGAGCTCCCCACTGTTCAGGGACCGGCAGCCTGGCAGTCTTCTTCTGCCTCTGTTCACCCCTGGAATGCCCCAGAGACTGGGGGTGGAAGTCGGGGGAGTGAGGAGGGATCAATGCCCGCCCATTGGGGGTAACACCAGCTCCAACAGACTCCTGCTTCCCAGGGGACCCAGGGCCCCTGTTTCAGGGCCTGCCAGCAAGGCGCCAGGCTGCCTGGGCACACTTCCCAATAAGTACACCAGGGCTTCGAGCCTTTCTGGGAAACAGGCTCCCTCTTCCCCCGCCCTACCACCACCATCCCCGCCAACTCGGCTCAGTAGGAACTCTGTGGGGCCAATATATGACCCGGGCATCAGGACACCTGGGGCCAAATCCCATACTTGAGCCAAGGGCCTTGGGGAACCTCTGCCCACTGGGGGCCCTGCTTTTCATCCCTATATTGGGCCATGGCAATGACCACCTACTTGGAGGACCAGATGGGAGGGACAGGATTGCCTTGTGGTGGCATGCGCTCTCTGTCCTAGGAGACATGCAAGCTGAAGCTAAGGGTGTCGTGGTGCCTGCAGAGGAGACACCAATGGGATGTGGCACTGTCACGGTCCTCACTGGGGCCCTGTGACAGCCCTACGCTCCCAACCTTTGAGCCAAGCTAACATGGGTCTGCAGGGGACAGCCCGTGCAACCTACAGTCCCGGTCTACCCCGGGGGCTTTGTCAATCTCCGCTTCCCCGCCCTAAGCAACCCCTCCCACACTGCCCAGCCTCAGCAGCCTAAGTAGCTGCATGCTCACCTTGAATGCTCGAGTCCAGGCCCTCCCAAAGCCCTCTGTGCTGCAGCAGAAACCCCCCACCGGACTGACCACCTCTGCCCCACTCCAAGCCACCATCAGCTCTTGCCCGGATTATCCCAATGGCCTCCTGACTGGCCTTCCTGCTTCCACCGTGAAGGTACAATCTACCCCCACAAAGCAGCCAGAGCAGGTCTAGGAAGGCCTAAATCAGATCAGGTACTCTATTCAGAACCTTCTAACAGAGCCTGCCCCATCTCACCTCAAATAAATGTCAAAGACCTTCCACTGGCCTATGACAGTGGTCGGCAAACTGCGGCTCGCGAGCCACATGCGGCTCTTTGGCTCCTTGAGTGTGGCTCTTCCACAAAATACCACATGCGGGCACACACGTACAGTGCGATTGAAACTTCGTGGCCCATGCGCAGAAGTCGGTTTTCGGCCCTCAAAAGAAATTTCAAGCGTTGTACTGTTGATATTTGGCTCTGTTGACTAATGAGTTTGCCGACCACTGGCCTATGAGATCCACCTTGTCTGGCTCCAACCCATTTCCACCCTTCCTTACTTCCCTGACCTCATTTCCTACTCTGCTCCATCCACATAGTCCTCTTGACAATTTCTCACACACACTTCTACCTCGGGGCCTTTGCACTTGCTGTTCTCTGCCCAGAATATCCTTCCCCCCAGACCATAACCTGGCTTGCTCTCACTTCCTCCAGGCCTCTGCTCCAACCTCATCTCCTCAAAGAGGCCTTCTCAGACCTCTCAATCTAAAATAGTATACCCTCCCGGCCTGGACGGCATTGATCATTGGTTAGAGTGCCGTCTCATGCACTGAAGGGTTGAGGGTTCGATTCCTGGTCAGGGCACATACCCAGGTTGCAGTTTCAATCCCTGGTCGGAGCGTATGGGAGGCAATCAATTGATGTTTCTCACATCAATGTTTCTCTCTCTCTCTCATCAATGGAAAAAAACATATCCTCGGGTGAGGATTTAAAAAAATAAAATAGTACCCCCTCCCTGTCACTCTCTACTCCCTTATCCTGCTTCATTTTGCTATGCAGCCCCTACATCTCTCTGACTCACAACGTACCCATTTACAGGTCTCCTCTAGTCTGGAAGCTTCATGAGGCCAGGCCTTTGTGTGCTGATGTATATCCCCAGGGCCTAGAAGAAAACCTGTGTCTAGAGACTGTGTTTGCTAAATGGATGAATGCATTGCCCTATCAAGGGTCACCCAAGTCTCTGAAACAAATTCTGCATGCAACCTGCCATATTCTTTCCAACCAACCTCCTAGCCTCTGTTCACGCTATGCCCTCCTCCGAGAATCCCTCCTTCTCTTCAGTTTTTTATAAATATGTTTTCATTGATTTTTTTAGACCACCAGGAAGGGAGAGGGAAAGAGAAACATCTATCAGCTGCCTCCTGTACACACCCCAACTCAGGATTGAACCGGCAACCTGGGCATGTGCCCTTACCGGGAATCAAACCAGTGACCTTTTGGTGCACAGGACAGTGCTCAACCAACTAAGCCACATCATCCAGGGCCCTCTCTTCAGTTCTAAAGGCAAATTCAAGCACAGCCTCCTCCAGGAAGCCTCCCCTGCCAGCATGAGGCCAGTCCCTCAACATCCTACAGCCCCTTCAGTCTGCTTCTAGATTCTGAAAGCGCTGAGTGTTTCAGCTCCCCGGGCAGCCTGGGGGCGCCTCCCCTCTACTGTGAGGGGGGCATGTGTAGCCTGAGAGATCACAGATGGGAGGGAAGAAAGCAGGAGGGGCAAGTTCTTACCCTGGGTTGGGGGCTGGGGACAGGATTAGCAGAGGCTGCCAGCCTCCCAAACCCAGCTGGTCCCTGCAATGTGGGGCTGGAAAATGTCAGGCTCAACTCTGGTCCATCCTCCAACTCTTCTCTGCCCGGGGGAGGGGGGATGCGGTGCGAGGGTGCGGGGGTGGGGGGGTGGGGGACTATTCCTGGGTCACTCTCGCCCCATTAGCCCAGGGCCTTTGGAAGGGAGGGGGGGCAGCAGGGAATAAACAGAGGAGAGGGACAGCCCTAGGCCTGTACTCCCCCTTCCCACCCTCCTCATGCCGGGTGACAAGACATTTAATAATAGATATTGGGTACTGCTCAGAATTCCAAATGTCCTAATCGCCTCCCCTCCCAGAACCAGTTTCCATGGAAAAATCATAGCAAAAAGCCAAGGAGGGAAAGGAGAACCCCCACTCCCGAGGGTTCCTGCCAAGGAGAGGCAGAGATGGAAGGTGACGAGGAGCTGCAGCCCAGGCCTTCCGCTGTGAGGCCAGAGCTGCCTGGGCAGGCTGGGCGTGGGGGCTGTGTCTGCTGGGGCAGGCAGTGAACGGCAAGGCCAGGGTTCTGGTGCTGGGGCCTGGCTCTGCCCTGCCTTACTGGGTGAACTCAGACTCAACATTCTCCTTTCTGAGTCTTGAAGTTCTTCCGACTCCAACCCCCAGGCTCCAGTGAATTAAATAACCACCATAAAGGTGTTCAGGCTGTAAGAGGTGTGCAGGTGAATCCCCCATCCCTGACCCTGTTCCTCTACCCAGATGGCAGGCCAACCCTACCAAGAAATAGGGACCTCCTGGGCCCCTTCAACTCTAAGACACTGACATTTGAGGATTCAGTGCGAATCCGAGTCTGACATTCTAAGAATTCAGCACTGTAAGATTCCCACAGCTTTCACATTTGAAGAATGACACATTCAGAGTGTCTGGCATATAGAAAGCACTTAAAAAATGTTAGCCACTGTTACTGCTATTCCAATATGCTCAAGTTCTGTGAGTCCACCCATCTGATTCTGACAGACAAGTCACTTCCTGTTTCTTGTCTGGATGTGGCGATAGTTGTCACATCTGTCAAATGGGTACCAAGTATCTGAGGGCAGAAGGCTGGACCCCAAGACTGCTTTGAGGCCCAGGTGGGGGAAGCCCTGAAGAGTTGCTGATCGTCCAGGCTATGCTTTGTGGACCTAAGTGGAAATGCCAAGGGGCTTGGGAGGCTCCCACAGCTCTACCTCCTCCCGCCAGCACAGAAGCAAGCAAGTGTCCGCAGAATAAAGCCACCCTGCCTTATCTCTCATTCCCTGGGCTCCTGGTTCTTACAGCTCTTGCATAGACCTGCCTTCCTCTCCCTTCCAGCCACATGCCATCTCCTCCTTTTCCCTTGACCACCCTGTAGACTGTTCTTCCTCTAGAGCCTCAAAGAGTAGACAGTCTAACCTCCCATTGTACAGATGGCAAAACCAAGGCCCAAGATGACTTTCCAGGTCTTATAGTGGATCAGAGGCAGAGCCCGGCCTGGTACCCAGGTTCCCTGCTCCCAACAAATGGTGGCGGGGGGGGGGGGGGGGGGGGAGGGGAGGACAGGGGAGGGGGGAGAACACCATGTGAAGGGCAAATATGAACTCGGCTAGGAGAGTCTTCTACACAGCCTGGGGTCAGGTCTGGGGCCTCCTCTACACCAGGGCAGCTCCTGGCTGGGTTCACACTGGTTTCTGCCCCATCAGCAAAGTGTGAAAGCCTCTTCTCTTCGCTTATTCTGGAGCCCACACCACACCATCTCCACCCACAGTCCAGGGAGCGTGACTGGAGCCCTGGGCCTAAAACAAGGGAACATTGTCTACACCACGGAGGCCAGCAGGAGGGGGTAGACAGCTGCTCCCCATCTTCTTGGAGCCAAAAGGAAGGGGACAGCAGGAGGGATTTAGGCTAGCAGATGGGAGAACTTCCAGACTTTATGAGGGGATAGGGAATTAGGAGATGGTGAATATCTTCTGAGCCAATTCAAGTCCACCAGGTTATACTGAGGCCAGGACTGCCTAGCCCTGTGTTCAGAAACCAGTAGGTAGCAGGGAGGAGGGCCCCAGGCTGGTCACTAGAAGCAGCTGGAGGAGTGGAGCCTGTTTTTCCCCTCTCTCCTGCCCCCAGGAAGGAGGTGATTGTACTAGCCACTCACTGTGCAAGAGCCTGTTAGACAGACCATTACCTCCATTTTTACAGAAAGGGAAAGGTGAGGCATGGAACAGAGATGTGACTAATCCAAGGCCACACAGGGACTCGGAGCCGAAGCTCAAACCCTGTCTGCTGTGATAGGCTCACCAATTCTCTCCCCTCAGAGGGGACACCAAGCTGGGCCTGGAGGGGTGGGAGGCCTGGAAAGGCAAAGGCTTAGAGCTTGGAGAGAGCTTCCACTGAGGGCAAGGAGAAGCCTATGTTATGGGCAGGTTTGTCCCACTGCATAGGCCCTGGAGGGCAGGGGGACCCTCAGCTCCCCGCTGAGGTCAGGCAGGCAGGGAATGTGCTGGAAGGTATACCAGGAGCCAATTCTGCAAAAACTCCCACCTCCTCCCTGGATGTCAATGCCTCTTCATAGGAGTAACAGCCTCCCCCCACCCCCACCCCATCCCAGTCTCCTCGAGTCCCTTGGTTCACCCCTGCTCTCTCCCCTAATTTAGTCTTCAAGGCTCCCAGAGCAGATAATTATATAGGAAAGAGAGCTGGGGAGGGGCCCCTGGCAGAAGCTGCCCTGCTCTCACCCTCCCCCAAGCCCACGTTCCAAAGACAACAGGCACTGAAGTCAGGGGCACCTGAGCTGCCTTACCAGGCTCAAAGGAAGGACAGGCCCCAAACTTCCCCTTTTCCCATTCCCTGCCTGCTGACTCTGCAGCCTGTGGTCTCCGTGAGACACCAACCAGAGCCAGGACCAGGGGGAACTAGAGACAAGGAGAGAAAAACAAAGAGAACGAAAATTCAGAAGGGGCGTGAGAGCGCTGGGAGTGACCAAATTAGTCCAGCATTTAGCGGTTCCAGGCTCTTACTCAGGCAGGGAGCACAGTGGGAGTACAGGTCACGGTTAAATAACCCTGGGGCCATCCCCGTGACAGGACCAGAACCCAGAGCCTTGAATCTAGCATCAAGCACCTGGAACCTATCTGAACCCACAGCCAAAACTCCAGGGGCACCTGAAGCCAGAGGAAGGGGAAAGCATCTCAGAGTCAGCAGGAAGGAGATGGGGTGGCGAGAGGATGTAAGCAGAAGGATAATGGACCAGAACCTCCACCCTGACCCACAGAGGCAATCCTGCCTGTGGGGGTCAGAACCACTCTCAAACTCTCAAGGTTGCAGTCTGCTGAGCTCCAGCCACCCCCTCCCTGACCTGGCCCTCCCCTAGCGGCCCCCATTCTAATCAGAAGAGGCTCCAGCAAACCTCAGGCCCAAGAGTGCCCCAACTCCAACCCATGACTCCCCCCAAATTTGGCATCACCAGCTGGAGACATAAAACCACCTTGTCCACAATGCCCCTGATTTTATAATGGGGAGGTTGAGTCAGAGAAAGGCCAGGACCATCAATGTACTTTACAGAGCCCTCTCTACTACTCCATAAAGTCATGCCTGTATCTCTCCAATTTTCCCAGGCCCAGGGGCAGACCTACACTTTAATCTACCAGAGGAAAGCCACTGCAGGAGGGCAAACCCATGCCAACTGTGGGCCCCCAGCCCCAAAACATCCTACAAGGGGTCTGGCTAATAGGGCAGCAAGGCTCTCTAGAAAGTTCCATCACTCTCCCATCTCCTTGTGTATTTAAAACAAAGAACCAGATAGGAATCTCTAAAGTCAATCCCTGAAAAACAGCTAAAGGACGAGATTAAAACCCTGTGTAATTACCACCCAGAGCACCTTGGAGGGGTAAGAACCTTTGAGTTAGCACTAGCAGAGGCCCGAAGCCCCTGGGGCCTGAACAGGTAGAAGCCCTCTGTCATTAACACTCTTAAAACTGCCTGAGCACTTCCAGGACCAGAGAGGCACCCTCAGACCTGGGTACCGGCCCAATGAGCACCGTAAAAGGCTCCTGCAGAAGTCAGCGCCCATGGCCTCCTCTCAGCCCACCCTGAAGGCCCCCCACGAAGGACTCACCACCTGCGGCTTGCTGAAGCACTTGCTGGCCGGGGCAGGCTCTCCTGGAGTCCGGGTTGCCTCCGGGGGCTTGGCCTCAGCAGAGGGCGGTGCAACCACTGGAGTCAAGCATGGCATATCCACTGGCACTGGCACTGGGGCAGGCACCTCGCCAGAGCGGAGGGTCAGCATGTACTGCTTAGTGACATCCTCGAGGGAGGGTGCCTGCAATGTGGGGTGGGCTCGGGCAGGAAAGCCCATGGGCTCTGGCACAGCCACAGGGGGGCCGACAGAAGTGGGTGGCTCAGGCACCACGATAGGGGTGAAGGTGGCAGGCACACTGGCATGGCGAACATGTTTGGAGGAGGGTCGGGCCTGACTGCCCTCCTCTCGCGGTAGCTCCTGATGACTGCTCCGGGCTGGGCGCTTCTTGGAGCCACGGCGGATGAGCCGCGGGGACAGAACATCAGCCAGTTTAGGGTCCAGGTGGAAGTCATGGTGGGCACTGGGGCAGGTAGACAGGGGTTCAGGCAGAGCCACCTCAGACTGTGCCCGGCCCCTGGCAGGACTAGGCTCTTCTGGTTCTGCCTGTCCATCGGCAAGAATGGGCTCACTGCTGGACGGAGGCAGCAGGGGCTCAACCTCTCGGATGGGCTCCCCTCCAGGGCCCTCAAATCCAGGCCCTGCCAGTTCCCCACGGCGGCTGGGGTCACTCAAAGATTTCTTCTTGGGGGCTTTGCCAGTCACCCTGTCGTCCACCACACGCCCCAAGGCACCAGGCTCTTGAACAATGCTCTGCATGACCTCCTGGTATCCCTTGCTCTCTTCACTGCCCACAGACCAGTCACTGTGGCCGCTGGTCAAGCCCTCATCCACAGCTGGGGCTACTGGAAGCCCTGTTTTGGGGCTCAGTGAGCCCAGGAGGTTGCTATCCACAGAAAACCCAGAGGGCTCCTCAGAGGTGGCAGCCCGGTGGCGCTGTGGAATTGGGTCACTTAGAGACCGGTAGGCCTCCCCTGCCTCCCCATTGCTCAGTTCAGTCCCACCAGGGCCTGAAGGTGGGGCTTTCCGTCTCCTGCGGAGGGCACCTGGTGTGGGAGGAGTATCAGGAGCCACCAGGGACCACCCTCCCACACTGTCTTCAGTCCCAGGGAGCTGGCTGGTCTGGGCTGAAGGCGAGTGAAGGGGTCGCCATACCCCTGTGGTGCCCAGGCTGCAAAAGGCTGAAACAGGAGGCTCAGGGTCTGCCCCAATGCCCTCATCAGTCAGGCTGGATTCAGGGCCGGAGAGCTCCTCCTGGGACCGCTGCCCTTGGGTCATGTCCCCTGCCCACTCGGGGCTTCCAGGGGGGATATCACTTCCATCATCCTGCTGGGCACCCATGCGCTGGATCTTCTCAAAAACCTGACGGGCCTCTTGGACATACTGATCCTGCACAACGAGGGGCAGTGGGTCCTCCTCGGCACCTGGGTCTGCCAGCAGGAGCTCAGAGGAGCTGGGCTTTAGGGAACCAGCGCGGGGTTGACGGCGGGCCATGGGCTTCTCAGAGCAGGTAAATGACTTTGTCCTTCGAAGGGTGGCTGTCAAATCCTTGAGTGTGGGGCGGGTGCCAGGTGCTGCTGGGGCTGCTGGGGCCATGGACCCAAGTTGCCCCCCCACGCCACCTGCTGACGGTGAGTCTCTGCCATCTAAGGGGCTACTCCCGAGGTCCCCGGGGCGCCCAGCAGACTTTCGGACCCTCAGCTCTGAAAGGTCCGAGCGCAGGAAACTGAGCAGCGTCAGGGTCTCTGAGGCAATGTCTGGATTTGACAGGGACTTGCGCTGCCGCCTCTTGTCCAACTCCAGTCCTCCATCCCTCAATGCCCTGGTGGTGCCGACGGGTCCCTTGGTGCGGGTTCGAGCCTGGGACCTTAGGAAGAGCCCTTCTCCAGCTCCAAAGCTAGGGGAGCGATACACACCCCAGCTCCCAGAGCCCCGGCTCGCCCACAGGTCCTCATCCTTGAGGGTCTCCGTGCTGGAATAACGGCTGCTACCACAGGAGCCCGACGGGCTGGCCAGGTAGGCGGGAAAGCTCACCTTAGCCACTCGGAAAGCTCCCCCCACAGTGTCCGACAAAGACCGAAGTCCCTCCTGGGGGGGACCCGGCACACAAGGAGGTGAGGCAGCACCCCACTCCCGGGGTCCTTCCTCGCTAGGGGCTCTGGGAGATGGTGGGGGCTCCAGGCTTCTGGCTCCCCTAACGGAGTCCATGCTGCTCAGATTTAACCCACGACTGTCTGGCTTACAGTCCTCCTCCAAGAGGGAGCTCCCAGGCGTGGGCCCCGGCCTCCCCCTCCAGCGGTGGCTGCCCTCACCATCTTGGTCCTCTTCACTGCCGGAGGAGAGGCCTCCGTGGTAGGCCGGACTCTGCGCCCCGGGCGGCAGCGGCGGCGGGCCCTCCTCTTCCTCCTCGCTGGAGCTGGCAGCCCCGCCGCCGCTGACAGGATAGGAGGCCACGGAGGAGGAGGAGGAGCGGGAGGCCCGGGTCCCGGCCTGCGGTTGGGAGAAGCTATGCCAAGAATGTAAACCATCCGCCGGACGCTGCGCCCGCTCCTGTTGTTGCTGCTGCTGCCGCCGCCGCCTCCCCTCGGTCCCCGGGCCGGGCAGCGGCCGCGCAGGACGCAGGCCCGCCAGGTGGAAGCACGTCCGAGGCGGCGGCGTCGGTGGTTGTCGGGGCTCCCGGGCCGGGAGTTCCCACGCGGCCCCGTCGGGGCTGGGCGTCCCCGAGGCCTCGGAGTCGGCACTGGGCCGCCTGGAGCCCGGACCGCCGAAGAGCTTGCGCATCTCGGTGACGCTGGGCCAGGCCCCGCGCACGGCACCTTCGGCCGCTTCTTCCACGGCCCCGGGGGAGACGCCCCCGTCCCGGGCCCCGGCGGAGGGGTCCGGCCGCGGCGCGTCGAAGCGCCGGGAGAGCTGGCGCACCGACGGCGAGAGACTGCGGAGCGGGCGCGGCTGCGCGGGGGCGGCCGGGGGCCCCGACGCCAGCTTGGACACGCGCCGGGAGGGCTGGCCCGGGACGGCCGCGGCCGGCCGGCACGAGGCGCGGCCCCGCAGCCCGGCTGTGTCCGTGGCCCCCTCCTTCGGCCCGGGCCCGCCGCTCCAGCGCTCCAGCAGCTTGAACGAGACGCTGCGATACAGCGGGGGCCGGGGCGCCCCGTCCGCCATGGTGGCGGCGCTCACTCCGGGGGGGCTGGCCTCGGGGAGCCACGGCCAACCCCCCCCTCGCCCCCGCCCCGAAGGAGCGCAGCGGCCGGGATCCCAAGGCCTGGGCGCCGCAGCCGCAGGCGAGGGAGTTTGCGGGAAGAAGGCGCAGAGACCAGCGCAGAGCTTGATCCGCGGCGGCTCAAGTTTCTGCGGCCGCGGGCGGCTTCGGCTCCATCCCGCGCGGCCCCTCCCGCCTCAGCGCCGACCGCCCGGCCCGGCCCCCGCCTCGGCCGGGGCGACCCGGAGCATCGCGCGAGGCCCAGCCCGGTCCGGATCCCTTCCGCCGCTCTGCGCCCGCCAGCCGGCCTGCCTGCCGGCCTCCCTCCCCGCGAGCTCCCGCTCCGGCTCCTGTTCCCTCCCTCTTGGCTGCTCGATCCTCGCTCCCTTTTGTTGCAAATAAACTTTGTGGCGGAGGAAAGGGGGCGGGGGGCGGGGCCTCCAGCCCCAAAGAGGGGGTGGGCTCCCCGCGCGCGAAAGGCTGGGAATCGGGAGTAGGGGGGGGAGGGAACGGGGAGGAGCCAAAGGAGAGAACTGGAGCGACCCTCGGGGCCCGAGCTGCCCCCAGAGGACTCACTCCGACCCAGGCGAGCGCCGAGTGTGGTCAGCTCCGCGGACACGGAGCCCGGGCGGCGCACCCACTGCGGTCCCGCCGCTTTCGCGCGGAAACACCTCCTGCCCAGGGACCAACATGGCAACCTCGGACCCACACGCCCGCACACACCGATCCTCAGGTACACGCCTCTCCCAGGCGGGAGCGGGGCCGGGCTTGCCGCCAGGGGGAGTAGTGGGCGCCGCGGGCGGACCCGGGCTCGGGCCGCTCCCTGCCCCACCCTTTCGCCACGCCCCTTTTTGGGCCGTCGGAGGAGAATCTCGCTGTCACTGCGACCCCGTCCAGCCCCTCGGGCCCCCAAACGCCCCGCCCCTCCCACCTCTGCGGCCCGTCCGGCTCCGAGGGTCCCCGAACCAGTCCCACGCCTTGTGACCACGCCCCCGCCCGCGCTCAGGTTTCCAGCTGCCCGCCCTGCGCCGGGCCGCCTCCGCCCCTTGAGCTCCAGGGTACGTGGCTCTTGCGCCCTCTACCGGCCGGGTTTGCACCCCCTCTCCCCTGGAAATCCTGGACAGGTAAAGCAGCACCCACCACCCAAAACCCCTCGGAGGGTAGGAAAGATCACCTCCTTTACTTCCTTTCAGTTGCTGCCTAGTTCCTTCAGGAGCCTTTTAAAAATGAATCCCTTCACAAAGTGCACTCCCTCCTTCGGCCTCCCGGTACCGAAGGAGCTTCGACAGGACCGCCCTCGACTTGCCGCAGCCAAACCTACACTCCTACCTGCGGCGGCTCCACCCTCCTGACCGGAGAGGTGTGGATGGCTTCTCCCTCCCACCTCTGCCCCCAAGCCTCTGCCCCCAGTCTGGTTTGGCGAGTCTCGCCTCGTAGGGAATCCTGGGGCTTTCCCTTCCCCACCTGCCTCTACCAGGTCCCATTCATCTTCCCCGGCCCAGTTTAAATGCATGACAGCCTGCCCCTGAGTGGGCGAATGGGAATTTATGCGGTGTCTCGGATGTATTGGCAATATTATTTCATTTGGTTTATTTAGTCCTTGAACCACCCTTGCAGGTAGATATTATTACCCCTCCTATGGGTCATGAAGGAGAAGTAACTTTGACCGGTGTTAAAGTCAGGACATGGCAGCGACTGCTATGACTCCAATTCAGATTTCAGGAGCTTCAAACACCATGTTCCTCCAGACAGCCTTTCCTGGTGCCAGCAGCCTCCTCCTCCTGGGGCCTGGGCTCACCCTCCCCTGGAACAGAGAGGATCCTTCTGGTCCCCTCAACCCAAGAGGACTGTGGCTGGGCCTAAGATGGGAGGACCTGGGAGCAGGAGGCCCTGGTCCAGATGAGAGGGGCGGGGATGGGCAAAGGGCAGGACGGTAGACACTTGAGGGATTGCCTGACTCCTGCGTGAGAGAAGCAGGACTCACCCAGGACCCTGGGCCCTGCTTGCTGCTTCCCTGGGGTTGTGGGAAGTTTCTGTGGGGAGAAACTCTTTCTCTGTGACTTGCGACCAGCCTCTTTCCGGCAAGTCCCTCACTGCAGCTTTGTCTCACTTCTGCCTGGAAGGGGCAAGCACATTTCTCTCTCTTTACTGGGAAATTGATGACAAGGAAGCAAGCCCTGCCTGGCTCAGTGTCTCTCTGCGCTTGCCTTGCTGTGTGACCTTGAGTAAATCCCTGGCCTCAGTTGCCACATCTGAAAAGTGAGGAGTGGGTCTAGGCTCCCCCAGGGTTGCCTCTCTCTGACTCTATTTGCAGTCAGACTCTTGTCTCTTCTAGAGTTTTCTTTCTACTCTTTTGAGGCAGTTGTAGTATGGCAGGGCGACCTTCATCCCAGGAGTCACTGCTCTCTTCCAATAATGGTGTCCCCTACCACCTGAAATTTGTACTTTTCCAAACTCACACCCTGTCATGTTCTGTTTTCACGTCACTTCTGGGATAGCGGTTCTTATACCCGTTTCACAGATGGGCAAACTGATGAAGAGTGGAGACTCCGGTCACAGGATCCCAGCATCCTGCAGCTTGGCTGTGAGATGAACTGGCTTGGGGCTTTGGATCAGGAGTCCCCTGGGCGGGGAGGGAGGATGTTTAAGGATCTAAGCTGGGCCTCCCAACAATGGGGAGCTCACCCAATCAGAGAGTGGCTTGGCCACTTACCGCTCCTCATGAGTCCTCCAACCTCCAGCCCCTGCTGATTCAGGATGAGACAAAGTTATCTTCTTGGCTCAGAGGGACCTTGGGTGTTTTTAGTCCTCAAAGCACTCATCTGGGAGGGGCCTGGGAGCACTGGGCATCAGGGTGGAGAGAGGAGCACTGAGCTGGGAGTCTAGAGCCGGGTCCAATGCAGTCACCCTTACAGATGTGTCCAGTGAACCTAACAGGTCACTCTTCCTCCGGGACTCAGGCTCCTCACCTGTGAAAGGGGAAGGAAAACAATAACCCATCTACTCCGTGAGTCTACTCAGCAAGATCACAGCTACAGAACCCATTGGAGACATCAAGGTGGAAAGGTTATGATGGTCAAAGTCATGGATAATGTTGGGCCTCGGGTAGTTAAGGGGGAGAAGGATGAGGAGTAAGAAGCAATGAGTACTGAAAGGAGACGTATGTAATACTTTAAATTAAAAAAGGAGGAGAAGAAGCAGTGAGTTCCAGGAAAGATCTCTGACTCCTGACTCCTAAGAAACCTTCTCTGCCCTCATGTTGGGCCAGGACCCCTGTGGTCCCCAGCATCTCCTGACCATTCCATTCCAAAATCAAATAGAAATGTCCTGAGATTTTCCTGTTTCTTTCCTCTATAATTAGACCCCAAGCGCACCGAATTGGATTATTCATAACCTTTTATGCATGACACATTCTCTCCAGTTATTTAATTGACTCCCACGGAAAACCAAAACAACTAGGACCTTTACAGTGTCCGACATCTCATTATATAGTTCCCCCACCCATTCTCCTACTGCCCCACCGCCCAAGATAACCATCGCCTCCTGTGCCCATCATTCCCTTCTTATATAGCTTTATTGCATCTGTAGATTACTTTAAAGTATACGTTTTAATTTTAGTTGTTTTTAAGTTTACCAAAAGGGCATCTTGCTGTATATAATTTTTGGGACTTCTTTTTACTTAATATTATGCTGCTAATATTTACCTATATCGTTGTATGTTAGTGTAGTGCATTCTGTCTGCGTGAAATATTCCGATGTGTGAATACAGCATTCATCTCCTCTCCAGTGGATGGGCACTTGAATGTTTCCAGGTGTTTGCACTTGCGAATAGTGCTGCTCTGAGTGCTGGGCGCACTCCAGTGCACATTCGCAGAAGTGCTGGGGCCGTGGGCCGCGTGGCTACTCAACATGCGTAGGCGTTGTCAAGCTAGAATCGAACATCTTTTCTGGCTTTTTGTTTTGTTTTTCTTTTAATCTTTACCCGAGTATATTTTTCCGTTGATTTTTAGACATGACACGTTTTTGTGCAATATTTTGAAATATTGATGTGAGAGAAACACATTGATTGGTTGCCTCCTGCACGTGCCCAGGCCGGGAAGGAGCCTGCAACCAAGGTAGTGCCCTTGACTGGAAACAACCCAGGCCCCTCCGGTCCGCAGGCTGACACTCTCTCCACTGAGCCAAGCCGGCTGGGAGGGCTTTTCTGGTGTTTTGATTATCTGCATTTCCTTTTCTAAAGTGCCTCTTTGTGCCTCTTATCCATTCTTCCGTTGGGCTATAATACTTTGTTGTACTTGATGAAAATTCTGCTCTAACCTTTCCATGCTCAGCACCCCTGGTGGCCTAGGGAGAGCTGATGGTTGTTCACAGGTAAGGAAATAGAGGCTCGGAGAAGTGAAGGCGTTTGTTCAGTCACAGGCTGAGTGACAGCCCTTCTCTCCTGAGCTAATGCCTTCTGAGGCCATTGGGCCTCAGCGAAGAAACCTTCTCGGCCCTTCACGCTGTGCAGGGCCCCTGTGGTCCCCAGCATCTGCTGACCATTCCATGAGCTTATTGTCTTCCTAAGGCAGTGATGGCGAACCTATGACACGCGTGTCAGCACTGACACGCGTAGCCATTTCTGATGACACGCGGCCGCTGAGGCGGCCGCATGCCAAGGATGAAACATTTGCTGCTCCTGAGGATGAAACATTTGCGAAATAATGTTTTTTCCTCAAAGGGACACACTACCCGAGTTATGCTCAGTTTTTTGGCGAAGTTTGACACACCAAGCTCAAAAGGTTGCCCATCACTGTCCTAGGGAGACCTTCTGTGCCCCTGGCCCTCTGTATGTTTTTCTGAACTCTTCTCTCCAATTGTAATGATCCGGATGTGTTTGTGGTTATTTCATTATTGTCATTCTCCATCAGACTAGGAACTCCCCGAGGGCGGGGACCCACTGCCAGCCTGGAATACAGTAGGTGCTCAATAAATGTTTACTGGATGAACTGTCTGTTTCCTTGTCTGCATCCCCAGCCCCCCGGATCCTTTCTGAGGGTTGGGTCTGGGTCTGAGCTGCCTCAGGGTTTCCAGCACCACCGCCACCTCCAAGGAGCACAGAGAATGTTTGTTAAATGAATGAGGGAGGGAGGAGGCAGCTGCATCCATTACTAGGACAGATCCAGTGCCCCCAGGCTTTTCCTACTTTGAATGGAAATCTCCCCAAATCAAGCCCGGGTTCCTGACTCTCTGGCTCCCCCATGTTGGCACTCGCCTTCTCCGCCGCCCTCCCCCGCCCCCCCTCCCGCCGGCCTCAATTGCTGACCTTCTTCCCTGAGCCTGGTCTCCCTCAGAACCATCCTTTCTTTACTTCACCCATCACTTAAACTTTCTTTCCTCCAGCCCCTCCCTCCCTCACCCAACTCCACTGCCTCATCACATCACCATAATTCAGAGACGCGCCCCCCCCCCTCGCCCCCGCCCCGCTTCTACCTCCCCTCCTCTGGCTCCTCCTCCTCTCCAGTCCCCTAATGTTGGTGTTCTAGGACTCCGTTCAGCCCCCCTTCTTACTTTCTTCTTCAAGAAGCCCATCCACCCCCTCAGATTCCAGCCAAAGGTGAGGTAACCACGCCCCAGGTTTGTACCTTCCCAAAAACCCTTCCTGGATGTCTCCAGACCCTGTTGATCCTAGCTCCCCCCCAGGTGGAGGTCTCCACCCCAGTTCAGGACACTGCCTGGCCTCCACCCTGGTCTATTATCTCAGGATGGAATCTGAGTAAAGGGGTTTGTTTGGGCTGTGGCTAACAAAGATGTAAAAAAAAAAACCCACACACTACTAGGGCTTAAAAAAAGTAGATACTTATCTCATGCAAAAATCTGCATTTAGTGGCCCCAAACTGGAATGGTCAAAGACCCCAGCTGGCGTGGCTCAGTGGTTGAGTGTCGACCTATGAACCAGAAGGTCACGGTTCAATTCCTGGTCAGGGCACATGTCCAGGTTGCAGGCTCGGATCCCCAGTGTGGGGTGTGCAGGAGGCAGCAGATCAATGATTCTTTCTCATCATTGATGTTTCTCTCTCTCTTTCCCCCTTCCTCTCTGAAATCAATAAAAATATATTAAAAAAAAAAAAAAACTAGCCTCTTTCTTCTGACATCACCATGTGTCTATCTCACTGTAGCCCCCCAAAAATCAAAGTTCCTCTTGTCCAAATTGTAAGCCTCTCCAGCAACAGTAGTGGATTCCCAAGGTGGCCGGGCCTGGGTCTCCCACATCCTCCACCAGCTGCAAGACACCTCTGGCATCACTGTGGAGTTTAACTCCCCCAGGGCCCTTTTCTGAAGGCCCCATTGCCCAACAGCCTTGGAGATGAGGTGGGGCTAAAAGGAAGATACTGAATCAGTTATACAGTCCTTCCTTGCCCTATCGCTCTGCCCGTCCCTCTCCTCCCTCTACCTTCTGAAAAGGAAGACTTCGCCATGCTGGTTCTATACAGCATGTACAGGTTCATGTACAGGGCCTGTGTGGTATACCAGCAGCCAAGGGCAGGCCGGACTGTTCCACAGAAGGGAATAAGGCCCAGAAGAGAAGTGAGGGATATGAGGGGTGGGGTGGGGGAGGAGAGAAAAGGAGCAGAGAGGATGAGGCTCTGCAGAGGTGTGGCTGAGGGGAGAGGTGCGCAGGGGCAGAACGGGGGAGGACTTGGAAGGGCCTCGCCTGGTATTTCCCTTTGCTGCCTCCTCTGGACCCCCAGTGAAGATGTCTTTACAAGCCTTTTTAAGGCTCAGGTCTGTGTTTGAGGTGCGTCCATAGGAGATGGCCTCCAGGCAGCCTTCCAGGCACCCGCAGGCCAGAATGATGGAGCTGAGAGGGCAGAACAGAGGAAGCCAGCAGCACAGTCTGTCTTGAGACTGGTCAGCAGGCCCCTGACCAAGGGGCCTCCATGTAGCAGCCTCCTCATGGCCCTGGGGTGGCTCTTTCCTCTGTTCTGCCTTGAGATGGCTTTTAAAGCTCTGGTCTCACCCAGCTTCTTCTTCTTTTTTTTAAATATGTTTTTATTGATTTCAGAGAGGAAGGAAGAGGGGGAGAGAGAGAGAGAAACATCAATGATGAGAGAGAATCATGGATTGGCTGCCTCCTGCACGCCCTCTGCTGGGGATGGAGCCCACAACCCGGGCATGTGCCCCAACCGGGAATCGAACCATGACCTCCTGGTTCATAGGTCGATGCTCAACCACTGAGCCACGCCGGCCGGGCCATCATCCAGCTTCTTAACGCCCCACTCCTCACACACCCAACCCCTGGGCCGAGTTGAAACTCACTTGCTTTACCTCCAGGCGCAGCGCATCTCTGCCTCTGGGTTTTGTCTGCACAGTACCTTCACCAGGAGCAGGAGCCTCCTCTCTGCCTGTTGGGTTCCTCCCACCTCAAGCTCCACCTCTTCTAAGAAGCGCTCCCTGATTTCTCCTTCTGCTGAGCCCCTCCTGCCATTGGCTGTCTGGAGAGTGGCCATGAGACAGCTCTTATTTTTTTTAGCTTTCACACACCGGAGGCCACGTGCAGCCCACCCCAGCTCTCTGCCTGTCGGCCCCAGGGCAGAGCCTAGCATAGGGCTGGCCCAGGCTGTACGAACATGCTCCCTCCCCACTTCTGCTGGCAGAGCTCCCAACAGCCTTTAACATCTGGTTCAGATGCTCCTCCCTTCCCCCCAAAAGATTTCTCCTGACTTCTTGATCTGGGTCATGGGCATCCTCTGAGCACTCCTTCCCCGCAGCCACGCTTCCCTCAGCCACAGCCTTGACATCCCTGAGTCAAAACTTCCAGTAGCAGAAACCTCCCTCTACCTTCTGAAAAGGAAGACTTCGCCAAGACTTCTCTTAATCAAAAAATGATGAGAGAGAATCACTGATGCCGGTGGAGGCAAAGAAGGCCGTGGATAGAGCGTCGGCCTGCGGACTGAGGGGTTCCAGGTTCAATTCTGGTCAAGGGCATGTACCTTGGTTGCGGGCACATTCCCAGTGGGGAGTGTGCAGGAGGCAGCTGAATCAGTGTTTCTCCCTCATCAATGTTTCTAACTATCCCTCTTCCTCTCCCTTCCTCTCTGTAAAAAATCAATAAAATATATTTAAAAAAAACAAACAAACAAACAAAAACAAACTTCCAGTAGTTGGGAGCCGGTATGTGTCTGGTTCTTTTGGGGCCCACAGCCAACCCAGGCCTGAACACACCATGCCAGTAAAGGTTTGCTGAATGAATGGAACATTATACCCAGCTCCTATGCATCCCTCAAAACCCAGCTCCAATGCCTCTTCCCAGAAGCTCTCACTCCACCCACCCCCATCTTCCCTCGCTCCCTTATAAGTGACTCCAAAGCAGGCAGCATACTCCTCAATTACAGTACACGTCACGTATATTTGTGTGAGCAGCTTCACATGGCCTCTCCACCTCTCCGTGGCTCCCGGGACCTCCTGCAGAGCCAGGCGCAGGCTGCTCTGAGTCTGTGCCCACAAGGCCTGGTCCAGAAAAGGGGCTCAATAAATAGCTGTTGGTGAGACATCGGGGTCTGTCCTGCCCGGTGGGCTCAGCGGCCCTGCCGCTGCCACTTGGCGGTGAGTTTCTGGAGCAGTTCGTGCGGCCGCCTGCGGAACTTCTTCTGGGTGAAGTAGAAGAGGATGGGGTCCAGCACGCTGTTGGCACTGGCGAAGGGCCGCGTGCCTTTGTAGGCGGCTGCGAAGGCCTCCAGCACGGGGCAGGAGACGCCGGGCGTGGAGCGCACCGCCAGGTAGGCTGTCTTGGTGATGTGGAAAGGCAGGAAGCTGATGGCGAAGACGGCCGCCACCACCACAGCCATGCGGGCCGCCTTGCCACGCCGCTCCTGGGCCACAGGCCCTGCTGGGCCGTCCTGGCGGCACAGGCGGCGGGCCAGGCGGCAGTAGCAGGCCAGCAGGGCGGCGAAGGGCAGCAGGAAGCCGATGACTGTGAGGGCCATGCCGTAGGGCAGGTACCGGGTGGCCAGGGCCGGCGAGCTCAGGTCGTAACAGACAGTGCGGTTACGCTGGATGCCGGTGGAGGCAAAGAAGGCCGTGGGCAGGCACTGGGTTGTCACAGCCAGCCACACGGCTCCGCACACTACCCAGGCAGCCCGGCGGCCCCCACGCTTGTGCCAGGGGGCCAGAGGGTAGCAGATGCCCAGGTAGCGCTGGAAGCTGATGCAGGTGAGGAAGAGGATGCTGCCGTGTAGGTTGGCATAGAAGAGGAAGCGCACCAGGCGGCAGGTGAAGTCGCCGAAGGGCCAGTGGTCGCCCCGGGCATAGTTGTAGATGAGCAGGGGCAGGGAGCAGGCGTACAGCAGGTCGGCCAGGGCCAGGTTCAGGGTGTACACGGCCGAGCGGGTCAAGGCCCGGCGGGACGAGCAGATCTGGACAATGACACAGATATTCAGCGGCAGGCCAGCCGCCAGCACCACGGAGTACACGGGTGGCAGCAGGAGTCGCTTAAAGTTCTCTCGGTAGACACAGGTGGTCGGTGGCGAGCCCAGAGCCTGGCTTGTGTCATTGTGCCACTCCATGGCTGCCTGACCGGCTTCCTACATCTGGAGAGGCTGGGAGAGCAACACACAATCTGTCAGTGACCACATTCCCTGACCACCCCGTAGGTCCTTGTCTGCCCCTCTCCCCACCCGAACCATCTCCGATACCACCCCACAGAGCCCCACACAGCCCTCACAAAACCTGGAATACAAGAGAGAGAAACATAGGTTTGTTGTTCACTTATTTATGCACTCATTGGTGGATTCTTGTATGTGCTCTGACCGGGGATTGAACCCACAACCTTGGTGTATCAGGATGATGCTCTAACCAACTGAGCTACCCAGCCAGGGGTAATTTCTATTTATAATATCTATTTCTCACCAGACTTTCTGGTGAACTTTTATTTTTTTTAATATATGTTTTTTTTATTGATTTCAGAGAGGGAGGGAGGGAGGAAGGGAGGGAGGGAGGGAGGGAGGGAGGGAGAGAGAGAGAGAGAGAGAGAGAGAGAGAGAGAGAGAGAGAAGGCCGGGAGGGGAATCCAGACGCAGTGGGGGGAAGTGGCTGCTTAATCAAAAAATGATGAGAGAGAATCACTGATCTCCTGCCTCCTGCACGCCCCCTACTGGGGATTGGGCCCACAACCCAGGCATGTGCACTTGACCAGAATCGAACCCGGGACCCTTCAGTCCAAAGGCCGATGTTCTATCCACTGAGCCAAACCAGCTAGGGCTGAACTTGTCATCCTTCAAAATCTGAGTCAAATGTCTCTCTTCTATAAATGGAGATGGATGGACTTTGATTTGAATCCCAACTTACTTACTGGCTATGTGACCCTGAGCTATTGATCCACCTTCTCTGAGTGTCAGCTTTCCTATGTGAAGAATGGGGGAATGGTGCACCTACTTCTCAGGATGTTATGAGGTCAGAGGCACTAAACCACGCCATCCAGGGCTCTCCCGGGCACCCTGGCATTTGGAGATTGTGGTCCTGGTGGGCCTGCCTGCTTGACTCTCCTTCACAGACTGGGAATCTCCTAGGAGAAGTGCCAGGTCTGGTGCCTCTCTGTCCGAGTCCAGCCCCGGATCCAAGGCACAGAGACCGTGGTAACTCTTAATGAATCAACATGAACAAAATATTCACACACCGTGAGCCGACCAAGGACAGCATCTACCTCCTCGGCCTGAACTCCACCTTCCAAAGCCATGGTCCTTCTTTTGGCTGCAGTTTTCTTATCTGTAAAATGAGGGAAGGAGGTGATTCAGGAGTTCCCTAAGCCTCCTTCCACTCGATTTAAGGCTACCAAGGCTGGTCTGGCAGAGCCACCGGAGCCACAGCGCCCTCTGGTGGCTAGAGTAAAAACAGCTTTCCTGGAGGCAGCCGGCAGAGGGAGCAACCACATCAATGGCTCACTTAACAGGGAGGGGAATCCAGACGCGGTGCGGGGGGGGGGGGGGGGGGGGGGGGGAGTGGCTGCTTAATCTTAGCGAATCGGAGGCGGAGCCCAAGTGGGAGTTGGAGCCGGAGCCCAACCGCCTGACTCAGGAGGCATCTTGGTGTAGCCCATGGACATGGAATGTAGAGGTTCCAAGCCCAGCCTCAGAGAATCAGGCAGGCTCGGTTCAAATCCTGACTTCCCTTCTTCCAGGCTGTTCAACCCAGGGCATGTCACTTACCTTTTCTGGGCCTATGTCCTCATCAGAAAAATGTATGCTAGGCCTGACATGCAGCAGGTGCTTAATAAACGCCGTGCCTTGCTGTTCTAGCCTACATCTGATCCCTCCACTCATCCCTTCAGGCTGAGGTTTGGGGGAGCCAGTAGCCCAAATGCCTTAAGGATTTGCCCCTGGTGGATGAGCAACTTCTTGTTGCTCACTTCTCAACTGGCATTTCCCCATTTACTGGTGTCCATAGAGAATTCGCTACTTAACTCCCGTGGACCTGTAAGGCAAAGCCACTGAGATAGTGAGTCAAATCCTCCCCTCTCTCTATGTTACAGATGGGAGAAGCTGAGGCCCAGAAAAAATACAAAGTCCTGCAAAGGCACTCAGAGGGTGACAGAGGGTTGAGGCTGAGTACATGGGCTCTGGTCCAGATGCCCAGGTTCAAATCCCGGCTCTGCCACGTGTGAGCTGTGTGGCCTGAGGCTCATTACTCAACCCCCATGCCTCCGTTTCCCCATCTATGAAATGGGGTAATATAGTACCTGCCTCACGGGGCTGTTGTGAAGATCAGTGCTTGGCACAGGGCAATTGGTAGCTGTCCCTAATGTGGATATACCTGCTGAGTAAAGTTACGAGATTTTTAAAAGTTATAATAGAGCAAAACATAACTCCCCACACTAATTTCTTCCAACTTGAAATTTGATTTTGATGAAAATATTTTACCCAGATTCTGGGCAACTGCAAAATGATGATTTTTGGATTCTCCAGTCTGTTATATCACACACCATATCACCTTTAGTTACCTAAGATTCTTGTGGATTTTATCCCATGAGTTAGGAGTGCTGGGTGTCCAGCTCACCAGTTAGACACAAGGGGGAGGCCAAGGAGGAGGCTTGGCAATACCCCCACGGTAGCCAGGAAGGCAAGATTAGTACAGGCAAGATAAAGTTTATCCATTCACCTCTTCATTCATTTGTTCAGGCCATTCTCTCATTCATGCATTCATTTTCTGGTTCCTGCATGCTAGGCATTTAACGAGTTTTTACTGCCTGCTGGATGCATGAGGACACAGTATATGGATGCAGATGAAGGTAGATAGATACAGATACAGAAATACATATGCACATTTACCTATACTTAAACAGGGTGGGGCAAAAGTATGTTTGCAAGAATAAACTGTCTATTCTTACATTTTTATTTATTAGTTATTGTCTTATCTAGAATAACAACTATAAACCTACTTTTGCCCTACCCAGTATATGGACTAGTCTGAGGGGGGAGACCAGTGCGATCCATAGGATGGAAGAGACTTTTCAGAGGAGGATGAAGGAGGGACGAGTCCCTGATGGTCGAGGAGGGTTGCCCTGGTGGAGAGGGGTGTGAGGACGCTTGGGGTGTTCCCAGGTGGGGAGGAAGGTGGAGCAGGCAGGGCCTGAGAGGAGAGCAGCCTGGTGGGGCAGAGGGTCCTGGGGAGGAGGAGGAAGCTGGTGGAAGGAACCTGCTGTGCCCCTGAACCCTTCTTTGAGAGGCCTGTCACCCTCAGACACACCCCAGAGAGCCCTCTGACTTCCGTGAAGGATGCAGGGCTGCACGAGAGGATCCAGGGCAAACCTTCAGGTCTGCTCCAGGCCTGGCTGTCACCTGGCTCCCTCATCCATTCTGCCTTCCCAGGACGTAGGAGGGGTGAGCTGTTCTCCCAGTCCTGGCAGGAGGTGGTTCCGAGAGACAGAGACAGAGAGAGAGAGAGAGAGAGAGAGAGAGAGAGAGAGAGAGAGAGAGAGAGAGAGAGAGAGAGAGAGAGATATCTTGCCCCCTGCCTTCAGGCAGCAGCGACATTGGTTCCCTACAGCCATCATATCTGTCACCCATTCTTAGACCCTGAGGCCCCGACCAGCTCAGACCCCAGCCACTTCCTGGGCTCCAGCTACTCTGCCTGTGGTGGAGTTTCTAGATGGTTCTGATTACCTCCTTCCTTGCACCCCTCTGTCCTATGGGGAAAAGCTCAAACTCCTGTCCTGACAATCAAGCTTCTGCTGAGCCTTCTAGCCTCCTCTGAAGTACCCCAGGCCCCTCAATGCTGCCCCTCCACCACACTGTTCCCAAGACACCGAGACGGCCAGCAAGCCAGGCTCCTCCCCAGCCGCCCATCTTTACTGTTCCCTTCACACAAAGTGCCATTCGACCCATCTCTGTTCCTCAAAACCCTGTGTCCATCAAGCCCCAGATCCAATCTTGCGTCTTCCTTTCCTTTTTAAAAAAATATTTTTTATTGATTTTAGAGAGAGAAGAAGGGGGGAGGGAGAGGGGCGGAAGAGAGAGAGAGAGAGAGAGAGAGAGAGAGAGAGAGAGAGAGAGAAACGTCAATGTGAGAGAACATTGATCAGTTGCCTCCCAGAAACTGAACCCACGACAGGAATCGAACTGGTGACCTCTGGGTGCACGGGAAGATGCTCAACCAACTGAGCTCACCGGCCAGGGTGCTTCTTCCTTTTCTGATCCCCCAGCTGGGTGGAGTCCCTTCCTCTGGGCACCCCCAACTCTGTGGACCTCCTTTGGGTCAGTGCTAAGCCCAGCCTGCCTGCCCACAGTCCCTGTGTCCAACCCCAGCCCCACTCCACACTGGCCCATGGCCCCGAAATGCACCAACACTCACATGCAGCCTCCTGCCCCTGAGCGCCGCCGTGGCCGAGTGTGTTGGAGCGAGGGGAAGCCAGGCATGCGGCTCCACACCCTCAGCCCAGGCTGTGACACCTCTGATGGGCGGGCAGCTTCCTCTGCTTCCCGGCAGGGCGGTCTCTGACTGAAATAGCCCCTGTGGGGGCCACCCCCTCCCTAACACCCCTAACACCAAGGGCTGGCGGAAACTGGGCCTAAGAGGAGCAAGGAGGTCGAGGAAAGGGCTCCTTCCCGGAACCCTCCCCCACCCCAGCAGAGGAAAGAGGGTGATGAGGAGTAGAGACAGAGGGGCTGCTGGTCCAAGGTCAGCCCTATAGAGCCGTGGTCGGCAAACCGCGGCTCGCGAGCCACATGCGGCTCTCTGGCCCCTTGAGTGTGGCTCTTCCACAAAACACCACGGCCTGGGCGAGTCTATTTTGAAGAAGTGGCGTTAGAAGAAGTTTAGGTTTAAAAAATTTGGCTCTCAAAAGAAATTCCAATCGTTGGACTGTTGCTATTTGGCTCTGTTGGCTAATGAGTTTGCCGACCACTGCTGTAGACTCAGCAGCTTCTTTTCGCCTCAGCCTCTTCTCAGTCTTCTCATCTGTCAAATGGACAGGTTAGTGACGAAAGAGCTTCTGACTCCTCCTTCAGCTGTCACACCCAGAGCCATCTTCCCAGTCACCCACTCCTCCACCCACCACCCCCACCTCGTTCTCCATTTATTCAATAGCTCGTTCGCCGACGTGCCCAATCCTCTATGTGGCTATCCACTTATGCACGCTCTCCCTCCCTTTTTAGATCTCTTCCTTTTCTCCAAAAGCATTTATTGCACACCTACTATCTGCCATCAGATATTCCCACATTTCCCCTTTAGCCGGCCCGGGGCTCACTGGGAGCGATAGGTATGGGCTGTGGGGTTAGAGGTGATGCCTCTGAGAACTCACCTGAGTGAACTTCTCCTGCCTGTGCTGGTCCTCCCCCGACTCCTCCAGGACTCAAAGCTGAGGGCCCAGATTCTTGTTCTATCTCGGCCCCTATTCACTGTGTGATTCGGGACAAGCCCCTGTCCCTCTCTGACCTTCTTGGTAGAATGTGGTCATAATGGCCACCGGCAGGCGGTGAGGATGAGCTGCCAGAGGGAGAGAGGACCCTTTTATTCTGTACAGTATGAGCACTGACCTCACCCCCAAACCCATTTTACAGGCCAGCAGAGTGAGGAACCAAGTCAGGGCCAAAAGTTTAGACCAAACTGAGAACATTCAGGTTTGAATTGCTGGTAAACACTTGGTCAGTGATGCATGAATTGAACACCTCCTGCATATTCAGGTCCGCTAGGAGGTTGCTTGCGCAGGTGAGAAGCATGGATCTCCTGGCCTGATCTGAGCTGTGCTGGGATCCAGAAGGGCAAGGAGGCCTGGCCTTCAGTCCAGCAGCCAGTCCTCTGCTGAACTCCTGTGGCCACACCCCACCAGGGTGTGTCCCAAGAATGGCAGCAGCTCCAAGGGCTTCCTGGGGGTGTCAGCCTCGGGGCAGGGCTTGGGACTCAGTTCCTGCCACCTGGGGGGAGAGCTCAGGTGTTAGGGCTCCTAGGTACACCTGGGAGGGAGGGACCTGGAAGGGCTCCTGGAGAAGACATGTTTGTTGCTGGGCCTTAAAGGGCCAAGGGGACTTGGACTTGGGGAAAGTGAAGGGACATCCCAGGCAGGAGGCACTGAGGTGGGGATTGGGCCTACTTTGTGTGGGAAATGAAGGATAAATATTGTGGCCAGAGCATGGGATGAGGGAGCAAAGAGGGACCAGAGGGGAGGCCCGAGGGGGCTGGCCCATCATAAAACCCCCAAGCAGAGCCCAGTGCCACTGCCCAGCCTCAGCCTTCCCCACCTGGCTTCCCAGCCTCTCGGCCTACGTGCAAGTTCTCTCCTCTGCCTGGGACGCTTTCCCCAACCCTCGCCGAACAATCCTTGCTTCTCCTTCCTGTCGTTTTCTCATCTGTGAGAGGAGAATGATCATTGGTACCTTCCACGTAGGCTGGTGTAAGAATGAATTGGAACGAAACCATGTATATGAGGTGCCCTGGCACACAGTAGGTACTCAATAAACATTTGTTCAATGAATGAATCCATTCCAGGCCCAATCGAAACGCCCCCATGTTGGGTGCCCTCAGCCCACCACAGTCTCCACTACTTTGTGGGCCCTCAGCACCCAGTACCGTTTCCTAACTGCGGACGGACCCTGTGCCAGATGTTTTCTCTGCAGTTCTGGGAGGGGGGCGTGGAGAGATTCTTCTCCCCATTTTACAGATGAAGAAACTAAGACTGAGGAAGGGCCAGTGAGTTTCCCAAGGTGTCCCCCAGCCAGGTGGCATTTCAACAGGGTCTTTCTGACTCTCTGGCCCCCTTTCCAATGTTCCCCCCAAGTTCAGGGGATTCCCAGGGGAGTCTTCCCCGCGCTGAGGGCCGATGGCCATGAGATGGCGCCAGCAGACTGCTCTGGACCAGCGGTCGCCAACCGGTGGTCCGGGAGGTCGGAAAGGTTGGACCGCTGCTCTGGACCCTCAGCCTCACCTTCAGACGGGCGGGCCGTGCGGCAGGTCTGCACGCAGCAGGGGCCTCCCTCTAGGGCTGGCACTGAACAGCCTGAGGACCAGTTCCCAGCCTCCTCCCCTTTGACTCCCTCCCCAGCCTTCCTCCTCCTTATCGTTCCCAGATAAGCTCAAGCCCTATTCCAGGCCCTCACCTGTTCAACGTGGCTCACAAGAGCCACTGGGGACATTGGTGGGATGACGGGGCCAGTGCTGAGCCCGGTCCCTCGGAGCTAGAGGCCCTGGGAGTATCCACCACCCCTTCCCCTCCAGGTGCTCTTGGCAGAAACGCCGAATGCAGTCTCTCCCCCCCACAGAAGGGACAGCCTTTTTACAATTCAGGCAACAGCCATGGGTCAGTTCATGCCTGCAGAAGCAATTCAGGTTAGACGTAAGGAAGCACTGACTAGGGCTGAAGCTCCTTGGGCTGCTTGGATCTTTCGGTCTCAGGACACCCTGCAGATGACTTAGCAGCCTCCCCTCTTCCTCTGCCCCCGCCCCAAGGACCTCATATCTGGAAGGGATGAGGAGGCCCGCTGGCCAGAGGCAGGAGCTGGAAGCCTGAGTCACGCCTGCCAGCCAGCCAGGAACCAGCCCAGACCAGGCTGGGTGTGGGAAGAGGCCTCCCAACCTTGGCTGCCCTGCCTGCTGGGAAACGAGCCCGGAATCCCCCTTGCCCAGCCCCTGGCCTGTGAGTTTAGCAGCAAGGGCACAGGATGGCGGGGGTCAGGACTCAGCTTCCTTCCCCTGAGGAGTCAGACAGGCCGGGATCCATCACCAACTTGCTGTGTGACCTGGCACGGGCTCCCTGCCCTCAATGAGCCTGCGTCTCTGGCGGAGAGACCGGGCCAGTCACGGCGCCTATCTGGCAGGGTCAGCGCGTCCTCTGTGCTCCAGTCACCAACCCATCCCTGACCCAGGCAGCATCCAGCCCCCTGAAGTCCACCTCAGGCCAGCCCGAGGCCAGGTTCCCAATGCCAGGGTCTCTCTGGCACCCAGAAGACAGTGGGCGGGGGCCGAGCCACCCCCCTTTCGGAGGAGTTTTGGCCTCCGCTGTGGTACCGGGCTGACCACAAAGGCAGGCAAACCTGGCAGGAGGAGGGCACGGGGAGGGCAGGAACGCTGATTTCTCTTCTCTTTCCCACTTCCCCTCCTCACCTCCGTCTCCACAGGAGTTAAAGCAGGAACTGAAACAGCCATCTTGAGTGCAAGGAAGGGGAAGCTGTAGCTTTGGGGAATTTGGGGCCGGAGGCTGCTTCCTTTGGTTGCTCTCCAGCCTCTACGGGCTGAGCAAAGAGGGAACTTGCCTCTCCCGAGCCTCCGCTATGTGCCAGGCCCCAGCTGGCCATCACGGAGCTCACGTCGTCCCCCACAATCTGGACATGGACGTGCACCAAGCTCTGTGCAAAATGCTTTACGTGCCACGTCTCATTTCCTCTTCACAACGGCCATCTCCGCGCTACAGATGAGGAAGCTGAGGTTGGCAAAGGTAGCAACCGGTCCTCTCTTGGAAATGAGATGAGGAGGCCAGGCACCATGATGGCCCTGGTGAGCCCAGGGCTGAGAAGTCACAAGTGGCCCTGGGCTGGCCTGAGAGAGAGAGAGAGAGAGAGAGAGAGAGAGAGAGAGAGAGAGAGAGAGAGAGCAGGGCCCAGAAGGCAGCAGTGACAAAGAGGGAGAGTCCGTGGTGCCTGGTGTAACAAGTCATGCCCTTGGGGCGGCAGCTCCTCGCACCCAGGGCTCTGGGAGATCCCAAGACCCTCCCATAAACCCCTTTTCCCTGGAGCTGGTGTGCGAGGGTCTTTGTTCTTTGCCTGGACCCCCCAGGATGTTCAGTTTTTTTCCCTGTGGAGGTGTATCACTTGGGTCTCTCTTCAAGCAAGAACCAGCCGTTTAGCTGCAAGCAGCGCAGTTGGCTGACAGCTTCCGCTGGTGTCTTCAGGACCCACCCATCCTCTCAGATAGCCAGGCTCCGGCCGGCTGGGAAGAGATGGCCCAGGTCCAGCCGCCCGGCCTGCCCTGCAGGCAGTCATTGTTCCGCTCCTCAGCAGTTTCTTCCCCCCCAGTTCCCAGACCCCCTCTGACGATTAGGGCCCCACCCCCTGTTATTCCTTTGCGGGACCCCCTCCTTCCTTGCCTGGAGCCTTGAGGCTCTGGGAGTGGTGGGCCTGTGGCCCAGGCCTGTCAAAGAGAGAAGAGTGGGCTCCTTAGGCCCCACAACTGGCTCAGGGGTGGATGGGAGACCTTCGCTGGGTGACTCCGTCAATTCTGGAGCTTTTGCTGGGACATTGGGAAGGAGACAGATTTTCCACTGGGTTTGCAAAGCTGGTAGGAACTGAGCCTGGAGCCGCTGGCACCAGGTGAACTGTGAGCCGGGCACTGTCCTACGCACGGCAGGTATTGTCCGAGGTAAAGCCCAGGGCTGGCAGAGTTGAGAGCGGGAAATACACAGGTTCCTGGGCGCCCTGTCCAGCTGTGCCTGCAGCTTCCCCTTCCACGGACCTGTGGGTGGGGTCTCAGCCCATTTGACCTGGGGTTCTGTCACTTGAGATCCGGAGTCCTGCCTATGGACCTGCACCCCCATGCTTCCCTCTCCCAGTGATGGGCAACCTTTTGAGCTTGGTGTGTCAAACTTCGCCAAAAAACTGAGCATAACTCGGGTAGTGTGTCACTTTGAGGGAAAAACTAACTCCAAGACTCTAGTCGCAAATGTTGTATCCTCAGGAGCAGCAAATGTTTCATCCTCGGCATGCGGCCGCGTGTCATCAGAAATGGCTACGTGTGTCAGTGCTGACACGCGTGTCATAGGTTCGCCATCACTGCCCTCTCCTCTCCCCACAGCATCTGTTCACAGCTTTGGACCCTGAACCCTAACACTCCTGTAGGGGAGGCTAGAACTGACCATGTACCTGGAGGCCACCAGCAGAGGGGCAGGTGGGGACTGAGGGGCTGTGAGGTCAAGCCTAATTCCCCCAACAGCTCCCAGAGTAACCACTGTGTCATCTCCATAGGTCCCGGGCAGGAAATTGGAAAGCTGGAAACCTGGGTGCCAGTCCTAACTCACCTTCTACTTGTTGTGTGACCCTGGGGAGGTCACTTCACCTCTCGGAACCCTACTTTCCTGAGCTACTTCACTGCTACAGTGTCTTGGCTGCTCAGCAGGCACCAGCCATGGAGCTACGTGCTTTTATTGCAGGCTCTCATTTGCTCTTACAACAACCCGGTGTGGTGATTTGTACTGTCCCAATTTTAGAGACGAGGAAACAGGCTTAGAGAAGGCTGGTGGCTTGCCCAGGGTGGCACAGGGAGTCAGTGGTGGGCCAGGACTAGGATGCAGGTCTGAATAATGATAAAGTCTGTGCCCAGGAAGAGAGGTGACAATTCCCTGTGGGAAGACAGAGGCCCGAGGAATTAGGAACTTGCCCAAAGTGTCCAGTAAATCCACCATGCCACCTGCCTCTCAGGAACACAGTGGCCTGAGAAAGGACAAAGAAATGGTGGCCAGGAGATAGGGAAGAAAAGACCAGTCCAAGGATCAGTGTCAGCCACACTCCCTCCATTCTGTAACGTTGTTAAGAATTGGGTACAAGGTCTGCTTTGTCTCCGGGGCCCCAGAGAACAGCATGGGTGCCAGCTCCCAAGAAGCGCTGGGAAATGTTGAAGGAGGGGACCCAGCCTGTGGAGATGAGCCCTGTGGCTCTGTCCTTGGTGCTGCCTGGATCAATAAGATTGTAAAACATCTTTGTCTTGGATGACGACAGAGAGGACGTGTTAAGGGGGAAATAAAGTAATGGAGTAGCACCCCTGAGCCTTCCTGGGTACCCCAGCCCATGACCCTCCAGAGGGCAGACCACCAACACTGCCTGAGTGTTTCACACACCGAGGCCCCAAAGGTAGGCAGCTTTGTCATGGCTCTTACAGGTAAGGTGTGGGTGTGGAGGAAGCCTGAGAACCCCTCCCCTCCCCTGAAAGACAGGCCCCTGCCTTGGCCCTGCTCACCATCCCTAGCACCCAAGCCTACCTGGCAGAAATAAGAGACCAAACTGGACCTCAAAGTCCAGGTGTCAATGACAGGACTAGCTCTGGACCCTCAGGGCCAGAGAGACCTTAAAAGCATCTGACCCAGAGTTCTCCCCAACCCCCGAGAGAAGGAGGCCCCCTGAATCCTCTTGGACAGGACTTGTCTGGCCTCTGCTGGCATACTTCCCGTGACAGGGAGCTCACTCCTTCCCTCCCGGGCCACTGCATTCCACCATGAGAAAGCTCCATGGGAGATGTGCTTTGTCACACCAACCCCTGAGATCTGCCCCTTGGCAATGCTTTTTCCCTAGTCTGGCCTGCCTCTGGGCCACCAAGCCTCAGGACACCCTACAGAGACTGCCCCAAGACTATTCATCAGTCGATCTTCCTTCACACTGGGCAATCCTAGTGCCGATGCCCAGCTAGGGATCCTAGTGGTGGAGCCCATAAACCAGGCATGAGGCCAGGGGGCCCTGACCATTTCCCAATCTGAGGACCAAGCCCTTTGCCTCTGTCCTGTCTCATTCCCTGCTTGGGTCCTGTGGGTATGGGGTGGTAAGAAGGGCAGCATAGTCTCTCACCATTTTTGGAAGAGGAAACTGAGGCTGCCAAAAGCTTAGAGCAGTGGTCGGCAAACGCATTAGTCAACAGAGCCAAATATCAACAGTACAACGATTGAAATTTCTTTTGAGAGCCAAAAACCGACTTCTGCGCGTGGGCCACGAAGTTTCAATCGCACTGTACGTGCGCGCCCGCACGTGGTATTTTGTGGAAGAGCCACACTCAAGGGACCAAAGAGCCGCATGTGGTTCGCGAGCCGCGGTTTGCCGACCACTGGCTTAGAGTGTTACCAAGGCTACCAGTCACTCGGTGGTCTTCCAATCAGCTGGACTGCCTTCCACCAAACCCCAAATCCTCACCTTCAAACATCAGCCATGTGGGACTGGGGCCCCATTTGTAGCCAACTCCATGTGGTGTGGACGGAGCAGGCATCAGAGGGTAGCTGAGGCAACTGTCCGGCTCAGAGTGTAATGTGAGAGGTCAGCAGTGACACGGGTGGTTCCTGTGAAGAGTGTGCTGTTGCATGTGGAGAGTGAATTAAGGACAGAGGACCCCCTGCTGAGGCCACTCAGGGGTCTTTGGGAAGACAGAGGAGGCCTCTGTCCCCTCGGTGTGTGAAACACTCAGGGTATGTTTGTATTTATAGGTCATCAGAGCCAGGTCCCGACGGGCCTCACATGCCAGGCTACACATGTGGCATCTGCATTGTGGGTGCCAGCCAAGGAGCCTGTGATGGTTTGTAAAGCAGGGCAGAGGTGTGATCAAATTTTGAGATTTAGGGATCCCATGTGCTGCTGCATGGAGGACAGATTAAATGGGTTATAATCCAGGTCAGAGACAGTAGGGTCTGAAGTGGGGCCCTCCCCTGGGACAGAGGGGCTCCAGTCTGGGCTGGGGATAGGGCCCAATCAGGGGCCTTGAATGCCAGGTTCATAGCAACCTTTCATCCCTCTTCTACACACCCCTCCACAGCCCTGACAGCCAGAATGCTAGAAAGACAGTCGGGAGGAGGCGTGGCTTCTCAGAGATGCCCTACTCCAGTCCTCAGGTCATGGAGGGAATCCAGGGTCCAGAACAGACAAGAGGATGGCCTATAGCCCTTTAGTGTGCCCATGGGGGGATCCTGCCCTAAACCCCATTCCCATGCCTGTTTCTCCACTCTGCCCCCTCTCCTGGGGAAGGAAGGGCCTGGCTTTGGTAGATGGGGACTTGGAGGAGTCTGGAAAGATGACTTGCTCCTACTGCCAGGCCCATGCAGGCCCTCCCATCTCCGACTGGGGAGGGAGCCCTTAGATTCTAAGGCTTAGAGCTTCTGGAGTTCTCTCCTCTGCTTCTCCACACCAGCTTGCAGCTGGGGAAACCAAAGCTCAGAGAGGAGAGGCATTGGGCTCCTGGGATATAAACACAGCGATCTGGCCGATGGGTGTCAGCTGCAGAAGACAGAATACTTGGGTCCTAGACCTGGCCCTGCTGCCGGGCAGCTGGGTTCCCGATTCCTGAGGACACCCAGCTGGTGACTGGAGCTCCTACAGCACAGCTTGGCCCTGGCCTGGCCCTTGTGTTCAGCATTGTTCCCAGGGCACACGCCCCTCCCAAATTGGTCTGTGTCTCTGCAGGGCATGGCTGAGGAGAACAAACAGGAAGGAACCACGTGCCACCTGCTCCAGGGAACTGTGGGTCTGGGCTGGTGCCTGCTCTGGTGGAGTAGCCCCGGCTCCACCCTGCCCAAGGGAGTCAGGTGTCCCATCAACACAGCTCAGCCAGGGTGGGGCTGGTGGGGAGGCCTGGCTCGGGTCCCTGGGGCTTGCAGACGCGACCAAGCCTCCTCAGTGTCTGGCCTTGTGCTTGACTGGGTCCTACCTGTGTGTGGGCTGGGCCGGGGGAGAGCATGGGACTACATGGGAGATATGTAACTGTTTAACGTGGTCAGTGCCAGGTGCCTGGCATCTTCCATCTCCCGGGAGAGGCCAGTGGGGCAAGGCCTGCTCATTGCCATTTCCCTGGTGGGAAAAGTGTGGACGAAAAAGGGGCCGCATGCTAAACCTGACAAGCTCAGGGGAGGCCTGCTTGGCGGCCTGACAAACTCAGAGGCCTAAAGTACCCACATAGGAGGGTCTGAGATTAAAACTTTCCAACTAAAAGCAGGTCGTGGCAGGTAGTCACGTCCTAGGCCGGTATCTTCCCTGACAAAGGTCAGTCTTTACCTAAACTGAGCCTGGCTATTATCTTTTTGCACTGAGGATAACAGACCTTTGGAATGTCAGGGCAATTTCCTTATTTTTCCAGACTCCCAAGAGCACAACCACTGCATCAGAGCAGATATCACAAATACCCTCATTGTTATTGTTATTGTGCTAATTGTTGACTATTAACTATCCTATACCCACCAATGTGTCTAATCGTTTTATATTTTATAAAAGTATGTGTTTGCTCATTTTATATTTATCCAATCCCTGAGATTCACCCCCCCCTCCCCGCTCTCTTCCGCCTCCCTAATCTATCACCAATGAATTTCATGTAACCCCCTTACATCCTGCCCTTTGATCCTGATGTATAAAATAAGCGCTAAAACTGCCATTTTCTCAATCCATTGAGATTTTACTTCCTGGCAACTATTGTCAGTTTGGCTCAAATAAACTCATAAAAAAGTTCTTACAGGTTTGGACGTTTCTTACATTGACAAAACTGAGGCCCCATTTCAAATCAATCACCAAGCCTGCTTGGTCTCCATCCTTACTGTCCCCTTCTGTGAAACTGTCCACGCACTCATCCTGTTGTCTGTACCTCAGCCTAGACTGCAGCCACCTCACGCTCTCTGTCTTCCATCTATCTCCCTGACCAATCAATCCACTTCCTTTCTGCAGCCAGAGGGATATTTGCTCAGCAAAAACCTGACCTCACCACTCCCCTGCCCAAGTATTTCATGGCTTCCCTGCGCCTGAGAATCAAGGCAAAGCCCAGCCCTGCTGACCTCTCTGTTCTCAACGCCCACTCCTACCCCTCCCACGTAACCTACAGGGCTCTGAGCTACTTTCAGTTCCTGGGACCAGCCGTGTTCTCCTTTGCTCCCTGGTCAGTGCTCTTTCTGCCCCTAGACTGCCTGCTCCCCACATCTGCAGCTGGCAGGCTCCCGCTGTGAACTCAACAACGGAGGAGACCCAGGCTCTGTCCTCAGGAGCTCACTGGAAACAAGGGACACGTACCTGGAGGCCCATAATCCTAGGCAGACATCATGCTGCGGAGTCCTGAGGGGGCCCAGGCAAAGAGATGGCTCTGCAGGCACGGAAGGCTCAGTGGAGGAGGCAACCACGAAATGGCCAAGCGTACGTGGGGGCAAAGGCATTTCGGGCAGAGGGCACAGCAAGGGCAGAGGCTGCATGAGGCGCCCTGAAGGAAGGTGACCACAGCTGGAGCTGTCAATGCACCAGTAAATGTGGTTGGAAAAGAGTCCAAACAGAATGATAATGATGCCATTGTTGAACCTTACTGTGTGCCGGATGCATATTATTCTTAATCCCTGTGAGAGGAAAGAACTGGTGTTATCTCCATTTTACACCAGGCACAGAGAGGTTAGCGGACCTGCCCAAGGTGGCACAGATAGAATGAATGGTTACTGGGCTGTGAACTCAAGCCATTTAACTTCAGAGTCCATGGTCTTAGCTCCTGCAATACACCAGGTCTAGGAAAACCCAGCCACGCTATTGCTCTGCTGACTGCCTGGGACCCAGCTTGACCGGGGCTCGCCCTCCCACCAGCTGTAGGGCTCCAGAAATGCTGCCTCCTCCAGGGACCAACTAAAAGGGTTCCCTCTTCCAGTGCCCCCACGGGAAGGTGAGGAAGGTGAGGAATGCCTTTCAAGGTGAACCTCATGACCCTGGCCCCCTCTGGAGAGGAATGTTTGTGAAGCATTTCTTGCTATGGGGAGCCCCCTCCCCCATTCCATGGTAACCTTGTTCATTCAAGGGGGGCACCTGACCCAAAGCTGATCAATCAGGGCATCCATCCGGACCCGTGACCAGTGACTGGTTCAGGGGAAGCCAGTCAGAGTCTGTTCCAGGAACTTTGGTAGAACCACATGGAAGGTTCTCTCCCTTTTCCTCCAGGATTATTAGCTGTGAGGACACCTGGTGCTTCTGGGAAGATCTTGGATGAGAGTGTAAGAAGCCAGTAGGAAGTCAGCAGAAAGGATACAAAAGGAGAGTGGGGATCGCATCACTGACTCCAGCCACGTCTGATGTAGGTCTACTTTGGACCCTTCCTTTACACAAACTAGGACCTTTACTGCCCAAGCTAGTTGCATTGTCATTTGCAATCAAAACAGCCCTGACCAAAAGGATACCAAAATCACAGGCAACAACAGAAAAAAACCCCACACAGATAAATTAGAACTCATCACAATTAAAAACTTTTGTCCACCAAAGGACACTATCAACAGGATGGAAAGACAACCCACAGAATGGGAGAAAATATTTGAAAGCATAGATCTGAGAAGGGGTTAACATTCAGAATATATAAAGAACTGCTACAATTCAACAACAATAATAAACAGGACTCAATTCAAATATTGGCAAAAGACCTGAATAGACATTTCTCCAAAGAAAATATCCAAATGGCCAATAAGCACATGAAAAGATGATCAAAGTCACTAATCATTAGGAAAATGCAAATCAAAACCACAATGAGCCCTGGCCAGTGTTGCACAATGGTTAGAGCACTGGACTCAGCACTGAAGGGTTGGGGGTTTGATTCCTGGTCGAGGGCATGTACCTAGGTTGCAGGTTCCATCCCTGGCCCTGGTTGGGGCACATTCGGGAGGCAGCCAATTGATGTGTCTCTCTCACATCAATGTTTCTCTCTCTCTCCACCCCCCTCCCTCCTTCCCTCTCTTTTATTCTCACTAAAAAAAATAAAATAAAAATCAATGGGAAAAATATCCTTGGGTACAGATTAACATTAACAACAACAACAACAACAACAACAACAACAAAAACACAATGAGCTACCACTTCACACTCATTAGGATGGCTATTATTCAAAAAAACAAACTAGGAAATAGCAAGTATTGGAGAGGGTGTGGAAAAATTGGAACCCTGTTCACTGCTGGTGGGAATGTAAAATGGTGCAGCTGCTGTGAAAAACAGCTGGAAGCTCCTCAGAAAAAGAAAAATAGAGTTACCATAAGATCCAGCAATTTCACTTCTAGGTGAAACGAATTGAAAGCAGTGGCTCAAACATATTTATACACCAATGTCCATAGCAGCATTATTCACAGTAGCCAAAAGGTAGAAACAACCTAACTATCCACCAACAGAAGAATGGATAAACAAACTGGTATATCCACCCATACAACAGAATATTATTCAGCCTTAAAAAGCAAGGGAATTCCGGTACATGCTACAACATGGATGAACCTTGAAAACATTATGCAAGTGAAATAAGCAAGATGCAAAAGGACAAATACTGTATGATTCCACTTACGGGAGGTACCCAGAATAGTCAAATTCATGGAGACAGAAAGAAGAATAGTGGTTACCTGGGGCTGAGGGAGGGAGTGGTTTGATGGGTACAGTGTTTCAGTGTGGGAAGATAAAGTTCTGGAGATGGATAATGGTGATGGTTGCACAACACTGTGAATGTGCTTAATGTCACTGAATCACACATTCGAAAGGATTAAATGGTAAATGTTATGTGTGCCATAAAAATATATATAATTTGTCTTTGCCCCTGGTTCCTGACACAGAGCTCCTAAACCCCTTGGAATTTCCTGAATGATAGGAGCATCTCTTGTTCTAATGAGTTGGCTCTTGGCAGCCCCCTAGGGAACTTCAGGATGGTGGCTGGTCGCCAAAGCTTTGATTTGGTCTTGGAACTTTCAGCCCCATCCCCTAATCTCCAGGGATGGAAGAGGGGCAGGAGATTGAGTTCAATCACCAATGGCCAGTGATCTAATCTAACGAAGCCTCCTCATAACCCTAACCAACAGGGCTCAGAGAGCTTCTGGGCGAGTGAATGCATGGGAATGCCGGGAGGTGGTGTAGCCGAGAGGGCATAGAAGCTCCGCTCTGCACCCCTTCACCCATCCCTTGCTCTGTGCATCTCTTCCACTTTACTGTTCCCGAGTTATTATCCCTTAAAATAATCCGGTAATAGTAAATAAAGTGCTTTCCTGAGTTCTGTGAGCTGCGTTAGCAAATTATCGAACCTGAGGAGTGGGTGGTGGGAGTTCCCAATATGTAGCTGGTCAGTCAGAAGTATGGGAGGCTCAGAACTTGCAACTGGCATCTTTACTAGGGAGGGTCTTGCGGGACTGAGCCTCACCTGTAGGGTCTGTGCTAACTCGCAGAGCTGGTGTCAGAACTGGTTGGTGCAAGGAGAAAACTCTGCCCATTGGGTATCAGAAAAGCTGTGAGTAAAAATGTACATTTTACCACCAAAATGAATGAAAATGTAAAATTTATGTTACATATATTTTACTATAATAAAAAAATCATATAAACAAAAAACAGCCTCGACCATTATATCTGTGTGTCAGGAGACAATTCTCCATGGGTCTCTCAGATTTCTGCATGGCTGGTGAGCAGAGACAGACTGCCCTTGTTCCAGACCATTTTTTCAAGGATGCTTGCATAGCAAACAGCCTTGGGAGACAGTGATAGTGTCTCCCTCTGGAGAAAAAGGCCGGTTTGTTGACTGTCTAGTCTGACAAAGATGGTGTCTTCCTCTGGGGCAAAGGTCAGGCAGGCCTACTGCCCATTATAAAATATTCGAGCTGCCCCAATGTCCAGCTTTCTTTCTTGTAATGCAACTCACTGCATGGGCAGGTATTCTTTGGCGTCCTTTGCACTGCCTTGTGGGAACCGGGGCTTGAGGGACCCGTGCTAAAGCTTATAGTCTCCCTGTTACTATTGCTGTGAGAAACAAAGTTCTTTGTCTCTAGCCAGGAGTCAGGTTTTCTGCCAGCACCCACTGACACGGTAGCTGGCTAACTTGCTAACGTGCAAGCGTGGTAAAACGGCAGCTCCCTCACAGTTCTCCATCCTGCTTGCATCAGAATCTCAGGTGGGAGACACAGGGAACCTGTGTTGTTGACAATTCATTATGACAGGCTTGTGAGAATCCTGCCCTGGAACTAAGCCCAGGAAGAGTTGGTTCCCTAAGGAGCTGGCACTTTCCCTCCTCTTGGAGGCTGCGTCTCTCTCTCTCTCTCTCTCTCTCTCTCTCTCTCTCTCTCTATATATATATATATATATATATATATATATATATATATATATATATTAAATATCAGAGAGAGGAAGGGAGAGGGAGAGAAGGATAGAAACATCTATGATGAGAATCATTGATTGGCTGCCTCCTGCATGCCCCCTCCTGGGGACCATGCCTGCAACCGGGGCATGTGCCCTGACTGGGAATCAAACCGTGACCTCCTGGTTCATAGGATGACACTCAACCACTGAGCCTCATGGCCTCGCTGCATCTCCCTTTTTGCTTTAGCTGCTAGGAAGCTCAAAGTCAAATGTTTCTGCTCTCCTATCTTAGGATCAAAGTTAGTCTTAACCTTCTGGGTACCTTATATATTCATGCTACTGTTTTCTTTTTAATTAGGATGTACTTCACCTACAATAATATTCACCCTTTAAATTCAGTGAGTTTGAGTATATTTACTAGACTGTGCAACTATCTGTACTATCTAATTTTAGATATGTTCATCACCACAAAAGAAATCCTATACCCATTAGAAGTTAGTCCTCATTCTTCTCTCCCTCCATCCTGTGGAAACTACAGTACTTATCTACTTTCTGTATTTGTGGATTTGCCTATTGTGGATTTGCCATTTTATTTCTGGCTTATTTTGCTTAGCCTGATGTCTTCAAGATTCACCTGTGTTGTAACATGGATCAGAATTTCATTTTATGGCTGAAGAATATTCCATTGTATGGATAGGCCATATTTTGGTTATCTGTTCATCAACTGATGCACATTTGGGTTGTTTTCACCTTTTGACTATTATGAATAACACTGCTATGAACATTTGTGTGTAAGCTTTTGTGTGAATGTATATTTTCAATTTTCTTGAGTATATGGCTAAGAATGGAACTGCTGGGTCAGATAATAGCTCTATGTTTAACTTTTTGAGGAACCGAGACACTGTTTTTCAAAGTGGCTGCACTGTTTTCCATTCCCGCCAGCAGCGTGTGAGAGTTCCACTTTCCCCACAGCCCCGGCAACCCTTGTTTTCATCTGTCTTTTTCATTATAGCCATCCTCGCGGGTGTAAAGGGGTATCATATTACAATCTTGATTTGCATTTCCTTAATAGCTTCCTGTTTTAAACTGTCATTCCCATTTTCCCATCTTATTTTATGTATTTCCGATTTGAGGCCTGACATCTTTTGTGGACAAGTACCCCGTGAGGAAGGAGAGGCAAGGGTTATCAGGCATCCTGGTTTTGAGTCCTCCCTCTGCTTCTATTAGCTGTAACCTTGAGCAAGCTTTGTAACACTCTGGGTCTCAGTTTCCCTGCTTATCGAACATGGGTTACAGTGTTAACATTTCATGATTGTTGGCCCTTATTGTAGAGATAAATCTGTATGAAAGCCATGGTGGGGCCTGGCACAAAGTAGGCGAACCTCACTGTGAATCTGGGAGTCTGACAGGGAGGTTTCTGGCTTGGTCTGGAGACATAGGCTGGGGACGGTTTATAGTTTAATGCAGCGGTCGGCAAACTCATTAGCCAACAGAGCCAAATATCAACAGGACAACGATTGAAATTTCTTTTGAGAGCCAAATTTTTTAAACTGAAACTTCTTCTAACGCCACTTCTTCAAAATAGACTCGCCCGGGCCGTGGTATTTTGTGGAAGAGCCACACTCAAGGGGCCAAAGAGCCGCATGTGGCTCGCGAGCCGCAGTTTGCCGACCACGGTTTTTAATGTATTATCTGCTTTATCTTTTCACAACAGAGGCATTTCAGGGTGCCTCAAATATCAGCGTCTCTGTGCCTCTGTCTCCCCTTTGTGACATGAAAAATGAGACTATACGCCACAATGCCAAGTGTCGGTGAGTCCGCGGGGTTTATTCTAACATCTTACCCACTTTGTCTCTGGCCTCAACCATCAGACTAGCTGCTGCCGAAAGGGGTATCTCCGCCTCAGGGGAAGGGCTGTCCAGGGGAGGAGGGACGTGAACTAAAATTTCCTAAAAACCTACGAGTAATGTTAGCCGCCTTATTTTATCCACTCTCTGAGCTGGTTAGGTAGGTTCTATTATCCCATTTTACAGACTGGGAAGCTGAGAATCCAAGAAGTTAAATAACTTGTCTGAGAACCCACAGCCAGCAAATGCTGGCCCTGCATTGAAACCTAGCTCTGATTCCAACATGTGATTTCTTTTTCCTGTGCAAAGTGTGCCTCCCCATCCCCAACAGAAAGCACTCAGGGAACGCCAGGCGGACCTGAATAGCTGGTTCTCATCCCACTGGCCCGACAGAGAAATGTCATCCTTCACTCTGTGCACAGATCTGCCTGGTAGGTGCCACGAGTCAGCTCTTTCCTGGGGCCACAGACAACCCCCGCTCCACTCCAGCCCATGAAAACAAGCTGTGCGTGGGGAGTCAGGATGCTACGTTCTGCCCCGACGACTCCTGACTTAGCCCACCGAGCCCATCAGTTCTTTAAGCAGCGGACTGGATCGACTAGCCCCTAGGTCCCTAGGCCATCACCATAGACACGTAACTGCACCGTGCACAGGCCTGCCCTCCGATGGGAGCTGTTAATGACAGGGCAGGGGGAACAGGAGGGTACCTCACACGCCCAGGCCAGGGCACTTGTCCTTACTAGACATGCCAACAGTCAGAGGGAGAGTCAGAGCTGGGAGAGCAGATCCCTAACCCAGACTGAAATAGAAACTCATGTCAGAGACAAATGGGGAAATGGCCCCTAGACAGGAGGGGATGGGGTGGAGTGTCCCTGGGGGGGGGGGGCTATAGGCACACACAGCCTCTGCCACAACGGGCACCTGTCACCAGGCTCTGCCAACTCACCCCTCCTTCAGGGAGGCCATTGCCCCCCAGGTCCCACACTGAACGAGATGCTTTAACTTCTTTGAACCTCAACCTCCTCAGTTGCAAAATGGGGATAACAATAATCTTGGCTCCATTTGCTTTTATGTGAAGCACTTAACACATAGTCGGTGCTCAACAAATGACAGCCCTTGGTACTATCACTTAACCTTCTCTTTCAGCTCAATATATATATATATATATATATATATATATATATATATATATATATATAAAATATATTTTATTGATTTTTCACAGAGAGGAAGGGAGAGGGATAGAGAGTTAGAAACATCGATGAGAGAGAAATATCGATCAGCTGCCTCCTGCACACTCCCTACTGGGGATGTGCCCGCAACCAAGGTACATGCCCTTGACCGGAATCGAACCTGGGACCCTTGAGTCCACAGGCCGATGCTCTATCCACTGAGCCAAACCATTTAGGGCTCTTTCAGCTCAATATTGACCAACTAAGTTATTTATTTGTTTTTATCATTCGTTTATTCATTCAGCCAACCAGCAAGCACACGCCCACCAGGTAGGCCACAACAGTTTAAGAATAAAGTTTTTGGAGTTAGGTGGGAGTTAAAACCCCAGCACTGGCGGGGTAACTCTGGGAACGCCATTTCCTCTCCCGGAGACTTCATTTCCTTGCCTGTAAAATGGGAATAATAAGAGCACCTCCAGCGGGCGCTGGGATGTTGACAGAGTCCCTGGGACAATGGAGTGAGAGCAGCCAGCACAGAGCCTTGGAGGGAAAAGCGGTGGCAGGTGGGCTGCACAGAGGAGCCGGCCAGCCGCCAGCCCCGCGGACCAGGCCGTGCTGGAGCGCCAGGCGGCTGGCCTCCAGGGACGGCCACAGGATGAGGCAAGGGCGGGAGGGAGGAGCAGAGTCAGTAGGCTCAGAGACAATTGCTAGGTTTCCGGACCACGGACCGATCCCTTTCTGGTAAACTAAGAAACAGTGAGGAAACACACACAAAAAAACACTTTTACAAAGTTTAGAGGAGAAAAGCCCAAGCCAAACAGGGAGCCTGGAGGGGTGTGGAGTGGCTGCACCCCACCGAGCCAGGGGAAGGCGCGCACTCACACACACTGCACACACGTGTGCACACACTCACAAGCTGCACATTCTCACTTGTGCATACACACTCCAGGGCTTTCACACACATGCAGATGGACCCTCAGAGGCAGAGCACGTTACAGTTTGCAAAGAGCCTTGTCATGTATGATCTCATATGATAACACGGGGTGGAGAGACTGTCCCTGCGTTGGCTGAGGACCTGTTCTAGAGATGGCAAGAGATGTGAATCCCAGAGACCCTACCAGGCCAGGACTGTCCCATCGGCTGTACCGCCTCCTTTCCCCCAGGGGTGGTGTCAGCGGGAGTTGAAAGGCAACAGAAACCCCAAAAAAGTTTACCCCAGCTCCCCCAGATACACTCGTTTACCCTTTGTTCCTCTTTAACAAGCCACATCTTGACTTAGGGACACACTTTCCCCGCCGGTCATGGGGTCAGCTTCAGGGTCTCTTGCAATGAGCTGGGATGGCACCGGCCAGAGCTTCCCAGGGACCTCCTCTGGGGACTCCCATCTGGTCACCTAATCACGGCAGCCTCTCCCACCACAGGCTCCTCCTCAAGGGACCCTCACCAGCATGGGACACTTAACAGTTTTCAAATACTTGGGGGGAGACCACTGTTATCCCTGTTTCACAGAGTAAGAAATTGAGGCCCAGAGCGGGAAAGTCTCCTGTGCCACTCAGGACTCAAACCCCAGCTGAGGTGGTTCCCGATCCTGCCTCCACTGTTCCACTCCCCGACCATGGCCCAGCCCGGTCCCCATACCTCCATCTCCTCTGCCCTCCGCGCTGCACAGCCTGCAGGCTCCAGGCACAATCAGGCAGCGGAGGGAGGAGGAGCCCCCCAAGTCTGCTCCTGCTCCCACTCCGGTCTGCAATGGCTGCAAGCGGACTGCGTAGGGCGCTCTGAGAGGAGGTAGGGGCTCAGGGATCCTCACAGCATTGACCCAGGACACTCACCCAGGAGTCAGTGAGCTCCACGTTGGTCTGTGAAGTGTTGGAGCAAATTCTGACCCGGAGCAGCCCCTGCTGCTAGCCAATTTCTGTGCCACAAACTGTCACGTGCCTGTCTCACAGAAGTCCCAGAAGGCAGCCGATGAGGAAACCGAGATATCTGAAGAGGGGAAGTAACTCGCCACAGCACAGAGCTGGCCAGCTGCAGGCCTGGGACCCAATGTCCAAGAACCGCGGTAGGCAAACTGCGGCTCGCGAGCCACATGCGGCTCTTTGGCCCCTTGAGTGTGGCTCTTCCACAAAATACCACGGCCTGGGCGAGTCTATTTTGAAGAAGTGGCGTTAGAAGAAGTTTTAGTTTAAAAAATTTGACTCTCAAAAGAAATTTCAATCGTTGTCCTGTTGATATTTGGCTCCGTTGACTAATGAGTTTGCCGACCACTGCCCAAGAACATACCAGCTCAAGTCCCTAACACCAAGGCTGACTCAGCCCCTAACCAGCTGCAAGCTGTCACTTCACCCTGAGCGTGCTCATCAACTCAGCCTGAAGTGCTGTGGGGAAGATTGAGTGAGGTGGCATTTAAGGACCAGGGCTGGACACAGGGTAGGCGCTCATCAGGTGACCATTTTTCTCCTCCTCCTCTCCACCCCCACCCCTCAGCCCTCTCCTGGCCTTTCTCAAGTCTGGAGAGAGCCCTGGTCCTCCTCATTGCTGTCACAGGGAACGATTAACCTGGTTTTCTCAGCAGTGCCTGGAAGGTCCATTAAGAGTGGCTGAGGCCCTGAGATTAATGGCTCTGTTGACTGCAGCTCTGACTCCACTGGTCCAGATGCCATCCTGTCCCCTTGGGGACTGAGGATGGCTCTTCAGATTGAAGGTGACTTGGAGGAAAATCTGAGCCCGGTCACCATCCCCTTCCCTAGCTCCAATCCATCCTTGAGCTTGGACTTGATGAGAAGGAAGCCAGGGTGGCTCTGCCTCAGGCTAATGGTGGGACTGATGGCCCCTCCCACCCATAAGATGAGTCCTCCTTCTCTTTCTCCTCCTCTTTTATTTTTTATGGGTACTTATTGGGTGCCTTCTCTGTGTAGGTAATGTTTAAGGCATTTGAGAGCATAAAACAAAGAATTGCCCTTGTAGCACCTACATTCTAGCAGTGGAGACTAGTTTATTTTAGTTGATGAGTAGTGATTAAGAACTATAGCGAAACATAGGGAGGGTGAGCAGCAGAGTGCCAGTGAGCTGCAATTTCAGACAGGCCATTCTGGCACCGTGGGGATTTGCTGGGTCTTCTTCTCACACCATCTCCTGCCCAGCCTGGAGGAGCCCCCAGGCCCTGAGCCCCCTCTCTGTGTCAGGCCCTGTCTTGATTGATCTCAGCAGCAGGCCAGGGGCCCAGGCTAGGGGCTCCCTAGGCACAGGCTTCAGCTCAGGACTACCAGGGCTTCCTTTACAAGCTCAGAGAGGGAGTGCATTCTCCAACCAAGCCCAATGTTCCACCGTAGAGAGAAGACCTTGGGCTCAGAGGGGCAGAGACGTGTCTGGAACACACAGCAACGGAAAGGCGTCCTTGTTCTCCTTCCTGCCTCTTCTCGGGCATGTGCACAAGGGTGGACTACGGCTGAGCCTCACAGCAGAGCGCTGGCCTGCGATGGGGCTGTCTGTGCCCTCAGCCAGCTCCTGGTGAAGGTGTGTGAGGTGCTCATCTATTGGGCCCACCTGGGGGTCCCAGCCTGCCCCAACCTTCCAGTTCTTACTCTCTCAGCCCCAAGAAAGCGAAAACTTCTCCCAAGCCCAAGTTCAGGAGACGAGTTTTGGCCAACTATGCCTCATGTTGCTGTGTGACCTCAGGCAGGTCCCATCCCTCTCTGGGCCTGGGTTCCCTCATCTGTCAAATGGAGGAAATGGAGGCACCTACCTCTCAAGGCTATCATGAAGAACAAGAAAGACACTGGAAAGAAGGCAGTTTGCAAAACTTAGGTGATACCTAGATGACAGGGGTTGTCATATGTTCAACAGCCTGGCTTATCCGGATTCCTCTTCATGCTTGTGAGGCCCTGAGTCAGCCCCCAGAGCAAGCCCTTGACCTTTGACAGGAAGTAAGTGGAAATTCCACAGAACAAGTTCTTCAGAAAAGACAAAGCCACTTCTGCTCCCAACCATCCGGCAGGCAGCTCAGGAAGGGCCCCTTCTCTGTCCTCGTGGTGAGAAGGTGAGGAGGGAGCGATGGGAAGGGGCAAGGCTGGGGGGCCTGGGAGCTTATGCCGGGAAGAGAAGGAGCAGGCCTGAGGGAACAGTGAGGGTCACTCATCTCCCACCTCAGGCTCTCAGACTGGGAAGGATGTAAGTTCATAAATGACAGGCATATGCATGTTTGCATGGGGGGGCGGGTGTCAGCCATGTGTGGGTCTGACCTGGAAGTTGCACATGTACTCACATGTGTTTGGAATAGCACCAATGTATGTTTTCTTGTGCCTGTGTCTCAGCATGTGATGTACACATATGCACACACATGCCTACTCCTGGGGAGCCCAAAAACCCAGTTCACAGGCCTTGTTTTCCCGGGGGAGGGGGGCAGCTTTTGTCACAATCCCAGGCTGGCTGAGATGCCATAGGCGATTTGTGGGGTTCCTGGTCACTGCAGGTTCTCAAATTTCCCCAGGGACAAAAGCACTTAGACAAGAGGAGGAGGAAAGCTTAGAGGATTAACTCGGGCTCTCCCAGGTCAGCCCTGGGTGTAGGCTTCTGGAGGAGGTGGTTGGGAGGGGGGTTGGTGTGTGCCCAAGGCCAAAGCCCTCCAGGGGTCGTCAGACCCTCCACAGCCGTTCTCCTTCCTTTAGTCACAGCAGGAACCCCTCAGCCCCTGTACAACAGTCAAGCACCTCACAGTTTACACCTTGCATGTCCCGTTGCACCAACATTATGCCAGGCTGACCTTAGACCCTGCCACCAGAGGCCCCACCCCCCAAGCAGCCACTGCCAGCTGGATTTCAGGGTACCTCCTCCTGGCTCTGGGCTGGGCTCACCCCTCCCTGAACCTTGGTTTCCCCAGCTGCAGAATGGAGCTTTTCCTGTCCACGTGAGTCAAGGGCTGACAGGAATACCTCACACACATCTGGGTACCCAAGACCACTGCCCATTGGTCCTTTGCTGCTTCCAGAAGCCAGGAGGAAAACGCTACCCTCAGCCCTCTGTCTGAGACAGGCTGGTCCTGGTCTGATAGAGCAGACTCGGTACCTCTGGGATTCAGATCAGATCCTGAAGAGAGCTGGCACCACTTCAGGTTTGCAGGCAGCATGCCTGGTGGTCCCTCAGACACGGGGGGGGGGGGGGGGGCTGGTCCCTCTTCCTGCACCTGTTTTCCTTCTCTGCAACCTGGACGTTTTGCAGCTCTGTCCATAGTCTGGGGTCTGTTGTCTACCATTGCAGGAAAGCACAGAGGAGCCACAGAGACCTGGCAGAAGAGGAAAGAGGGTGTGCCCGCAGGTACAATCCTGCACTGGGGCGTGCACAGCACACCCAGACCCTGACGCAGCTCCATACAACCCACACAGGTCCACATGTGTGCATATGCCCAGGCACCTGCCATACCAGAAGCACCCCACTCCCACCATGCACACCTGCCCCGCACAGGTATGCATCTGCATGCAGCTCAGCATACACAGGGCTCCTGAGCAGCTCAGCAGCAAGTTTCACACAAGGAACTTTCAGGACCAGAAAAGAGAGGGAGGGGAAGAACTGAGTCCTCGGATGCCCAGGCTCTTTGTCGGCTCTCACCAACGGGTTACCAAGGACACAGATGTTGTTCAGTTTTTCCTCCTCAGCCATCCTGCACAAGCCCTAGCCAGAATGCTCAGAGGCCCCACACCTGTCCAGCCAGCCACCAGCCCTGCTTGTCACTAGCCTAAAACGAGGCTTTAGATGTAAGGAAAAATATCCTGTAAGTAAATTACATCTAGAAAATTAATATTTTAGAAAATTAATTGTAAGGCTAAAAGCAAGACACCCATGAAAAACACACAAGGTGACAAAACAAGCCAGAGGAAAATCATTTGGGCAAAAATTGAAAAAGGATCCCCAGTCAAATTTATAGAAAATATTCCTTTATTAACTTTTGGTCGAGAATATGTTTGTATATTTTCAGAAAACAACTCCGAGACCATGTGGATTCCAGCAAGAGAGGAATCGACAGGACAACTCCAGCCATGAAGACAGAAGAGAAGCAGTCCAGAGATGGAAGACGCTGACGTGGTCTTCCCATACTAGCAGTTAGCAGCTGTGCATCACTGCAGGCTGCCCAGGACCAAACCAGAGGGAGTCGGACCTGCATTACCACCATTTGTCCACCATCCAGAACTGAAATGTCAGTGCTGACATGTACACATAAGGAACTGTTTGACATTGAAATTGGGTCTCAAAAGAACTGTTGGCCCAGAAAGAAACTCACTACACACTGATTCATTTGCCTGTCACCATAACCATTATTGCTTGTCTCATTTTCGGTTCTTATAAGTGTATTTCTAATAGCACATGATCTCACTCATCTAGGGGAAATAATGAACAACATAGACTGATGAACAAGAACAGACCCAGAAACAAGGAGGCATGGATCAGACTGTCGGGCCTCCGGGGGAGGGTAGGGAAGGGTGGCGGTAAAGGGGGAGATCAACCAAAGGACTTGTGTGCAGGCATATGAGCCTAACCGGCGGTTAAGGACAACAGGGGGGTGGGGGCATGTGTGGGGAGGGGTGTGGGATGGGAATGGGGGGACGAGGACAAATATGTGATACCTTAATCAATAAAGAAATTTAAAAAAAAGCAAAACAAACAAACAAACAAACAAACAAAAAAACACACACGAGGCTTTAGGCTAATTAATCACTGGATTTGGAAGCTCGAAGGACAGAATGTGAGAAAGTGGAGTTCTAGCAGGGACAGGGCCATTCCCAGGCAGAGGGGGCACAGCCCCCCCCCGCCCCCCCGGAGCCTCACTTCACTAGACTTCAGGTTCATTCATGTACTTAATCCACTGAGCTCTTCTGAGGCTGGTGACTTAGTGGAGAAGAAGAGCACCCTTGTCTCAGACTCAGCTCAGGGTCCAGCCTCCTCAGGTCTTCAGGATGGGGTGGGGGCCCCAGTCCCAGGCTTCTCTGTCACCCTCTGGATCTCGGGGATGGATCCCAGTCACAGCCTGACCTAAGTCCTCACGTACAGACCGAAGTGTGAACTCTGCTCAGGATCACAGGCATCACCTGAGAGCATGTCAGGAATGCGCTCTGAGGCCCCACCTACTGACTCAGACCTCAGGCATAGATGTGCACACTGACATTTGAGAAGCACTGATCTAGAACATTCCACACAGAGCTGGCCCCTCCTCCTTGTCAGCCCGCCCTGGATGGCTAAGAGACTTTCGGGTCATAACTAACCTGGCAAGCACACAGCGCTTATACTATCTCATTTAATCCTCACATGCCCTTTTAAGACAGGAACCATCATTATTCCTGTATTACAGATGGGAACATGAGGCACACTGAGTGCTTAATAACTTGCCTGAGGTTCTTAGGGATAATAGTAGCAAAGCCAGAATTTGAACACAATGCTTTGAACCAATACACTGCCCCCTTCAGCAGCAATAGCTCCATGTGTGGGTAGGGGTCAGTGTGGTGGGAGAGGCCATACAGAAAAGCGGCCCGGCTGGTGTGGCTCAGTGGTTGAGCATCAACCTATGAACCAGGAGGTCACGGTTTGATTCCTGGTCAGAGCACACACCCAGGTTTCAGCCTCGATCCCCAGTAGGGGGCGTGCAGGAGGCAGATGATCAATGATTCCCTCTTCTCATTGATGTTTATATTTCTCCCTCCCTCTCCTTTCCTCTCTGAAATCAATATACATATTTAAAAAAATAAGAAAAAGAAAAGTGAAAAATCCAAGGAGCCAGTGGACCTTCTCATAAAAATCAGGAAATGCTCGATTTTACTTATTGATTGCTTTAGAATTTACAACTCTGTCCATAAAGGAGCTCAGACAATACTCACATACTACCTCAGGATCCTATTAGACCAAGGACAGAAGAAAACAGCAGTAGAAACCTAGACTAAGATGGCCACTGAGCTTCCTAGCAGCCAAAGTAAAAAGGAGGGAAGGTTGGGGCTGGAGGTGGGGAGGCTGTGAGGATTCCAGAGCTCGGCCAAAATCACACAAAGGGGCGGAGACAAGGGGACCAGTGAAGAGCTATTTGGGAGGCAGGTTCAAGGGGGCTTGACAATTACATGGGGGAGTTAAGAAGAAGGAGAAATGGAGGAAGACACCCAGGATGCACCCAACCCCTCACTCTTGCCAGGTGGCTGGAGGACAGAGAACACCCAGGTAAGGACCGAGCACAGTGCCTCACAGCAGGTGCCTGGGAAATGCGTGCCACCGGCGCCGCCCTCTATTCAGGCCAACACCTGCGCAGATGGGAGCCATCCCTCAGCCACCCTGCCTCACACACGGGGGGCCCAGGACCCTTCTGGCCTCCACTCTGCCACCAGCTTCCTGGGGGCTTCTGCTCACCACATGGGCCCTCTGAAGCCATAGCTCCCTCCTTCAATTATCAGCTCGGGGGCGGGGGCAGGGGCAGGGGTCGATGATCATGGGGAGATAATCATGGAGAGTTTCCTGAATCCACAGCCCTGCTGCCTGAGGCCCAGGGCAGGGCTGGCAGGAAAAATGCTGCAGGGCAAGGGGTGACACCCAGGAGTAGCCACCCCGCCCACCCCGCCCAATCTCTTAAACTCTCAGCCAATCCTGGGTTCTTCCAGAGGACAGCCTGCCCCCCCCCCCCCCCCCCCCCCGCCCCAGTTCTTTTAGTTCTGAGATCAATTTCTCACACTTGGGCTGAGGCTGGGTGGGGAAGAGGGGAAGGGAGACGGGAGGGAGACGGGCCTTCTGCTCCCTTTTCACATCTCTTCCTCTGATCCTTCATTTGCTCATTCGTTCCTCACTCGTTCAACTGTTTACAGACTGGTCCAAAGTCCAGGCATTCCACAATAGTGCTGATGTCCCCAGTGACGGGAAAGAGAGGTCAGGGAGTTTTAGCGCTGTGTGTCCATTTGCCAGATGAGGAAAATGAGGTCTGGAGAGGGACGGTGACATTTCCAGAGCCACACGGCTGACACAGGGACCGGCCATCAGCTCTCCATTCCCCAGTCCCTGCTGAGTTCCAGCAGGGCGGCACATAAATGTGCTGTTTCTAATAACACCTCTCAGTCTTCCTACCACCCGAGGTCGTCTCAGCGTCTCTCAGACAGAATCCAGTTTTCCTTTGGGGTCTCCCACTTCTTTTTCTCTCCTTTATTCCTGTCCATGTTCCCTCCAGGAGCCGGTGACCCTACCCTTCCCTTATCCTGAGGGGACCGATGACAATCTGGATCCTAACCTTTCCCCCTCCTGGGCCACCCCCGCCTGAGAACCACAAGTTGCTCCAAGAACCCCCACTGCCCGGATGAGGAGGGGCCTTTGTTACCCATCCCAGAGGGCATGTGGCCATTTCCCCAGGGAACCCCCCTCCCCCAAGAGGAACCGCAATGGCTGTGGCTGGCTAGGGAGGGGCCTTTCCTGGGGCTTCTCAGGTAATTTCGCAGAGTGACCCCTGGTAAGTCTTCCCCGGTCGTCGGTAAGCTAGAAAGTGTCCAACTGCCAGAGCGGGGTCAGAATCCTCCAACATCTGAACTGGAATCAGAGAATGTTACAGCCAGAGCACAGAAAGTTAGCGTTTGGGTCATAAATTTCCAGAATGTTTGCGTTGAGATTACGGACTCTTAGGAGTAAGGCTGTAGAATCATAAACATTTACAGCTGGGATTGTGGATTAAAGGCAACCGGGGCCAGAAGTGACGCCACATCGCTCTGTCCCACGTCGCTGAAAGCTGAGCAGAGAGAGCTGGCCTTGTCACCTCGCCAACAGGGGCCGGACCCGGCCTCCGGCAGAGTGCGTGCTGGAGCCCTCCCTGAGCAACCCTCAGGGCCTCTGGGCCGAAGCACTCCCTGCCTGAGGACACGGGGACAGTGGTCCGCCTCTGCCCTGGACCCAGCCTCACCGCCAGCCCGTCAGAGCGCCCCGTCACCACAGTGGGTATATTTAGGTGCCCTCCCTAAATATGTTTCCGCAGCTCCCAGCACTGCCTTTTATGTCCCCTCATCCTCTCAGGCCTCCGGCACTTTCTCTAAGCTGACCCGATAAAGTCACTAGGAACAAGGGTTCTTGCTCTGCCAACACAAATGTTTCCCCCCCAGAATCCTCAGCCTGAGGGTTTTTCTGGCCCACTTTAGCCTGGAGCTCAGGCCCACCTGCTCGAACTCTGACCTTGCAGCCTCCCTCCAGCTTCCAGAGCCTGCCTTGATTTTCCTCATTCTAGGCAGAGAGCACCCCTACCCCTACCAGTACACACACACACACAAGGGCACAGGCTAACATTTTCCTGTTCCTCTGGTATTTGTCAGGAGAGAGAGGCCTCCATCCAAGCTCCATGGCTGCCCCTGCACTTCTTTTTTTTTTTATTATTTTGTAAATACATTTTTATTGATTTCAGAGAGGAAGGGAGAGGGAGAGAGAGATAGAAACATCAATGATGAGAGAGAATCATTGATCGGCTGCCTCCTGCACACCCCCCACTGGGGATCGAGCCTGAAACCCAGGGATGTGCCCTTGACCGGAATCGAACCCGGGACCCTTCAGTCCACAGGCTGATGCTCTATCCACTGAGCCAAACCAGTTAGGGCCCCCTGCATTTCTCCTCCGGCCTCCGTCCCATGCCCCATCCCTGGCCTTGCCAGAGACTTGGCATCTTCCCATTTCAGACTGCATCTTCCCAGAAGCCAGTCACTGAGAGTTCAACACTGATAGAGCCTGGGGACAGGAATGGCTACCCCAGGCATACTTAAATGGGGTGGGGAGGCCTCTCAGATTCCCACCTGCCTGGTTCATGGGGAATCATTGGTTCTGTGGGAATTGAGGGTCCCTGGGTGGGCAGGAACCCACTCCTGTCAGGGTCGGGGAGATCCATCGTTATAATCATAGTTTTGTCACCAGCACCATAGTTTTATTACCAGCTGTTAAGGGTTCTTCATGTGCTGGAGACCGTGCCAAGCACTTTATATCCAGAGACTCAGTTCTCACTATAACCCTACAAAGCAAATACTGGTAACGTCTCCACTTCATAAAGGAAGAAACTCAGGCACAGAGAGATTTTTACCCCAAGTCCTCCATGTACAGAGTGCGGGAGCTGGGATTTAAACCAAGCCTGGGTAACACAACTACATCAGCTGCCTCAATGCCTCTCACCTCCATTACCTGGCTCAGCACACCACACACAGGACACACATCTCACAACACGACAGTCCCAGGTGGTCACTGCTATGGGCATCCCCTCCCCTGTGGTCCTCTGGGGTTCGGCAACCTCTTCTTGCCCCACCCGTGGAGCCAAGGCGAGAACCTCATGGGTGGTCAGGGCTCCTCCCCAGAAGCCAGCTCCCCTGTCCCCACACTAGAAATAATCAAGACAGAGCCCACACTGTCCCCCACACCACCGTGACCCCCTCCTTCATACACAGTGCCGATGGCCTTCCACAGCTCCAGCTTCCTGCCACACAACGGTGCTGACACATGCACACACACAGCCACACCGCCACCTCCCCCGCAGGTCTGGGTCCTGCCGTCCCTGCGCGGAGGACAGGGAGGAGATTTGTACTCTCCAGGTGCCCGAGGGCTCCCATCACAGGACAGACCTGCTCGTTAGCCAGTGAGTCAACTCACTGGATGGGAACGTATCAGACCGATATATTTACACCAAAAGAAATGCAGAAATGTTACAGAGGAATGCAACGTCCACATGAATTTTGAAGCGTGAAAGATGAGACTTCAAAGAAGCTTCCAGTGTGTGCGAATGTGTATGGGACTATTTGCACTGCCTCCACCCAGATCCGGGGCGAACTTTTACTCTCCTAAGCCCTTAGGGGTGCTGGGTGGGAAAAGTCAGAACCATCCTGGGGTTGTGGTAACAGCGGCATCAGTGTTTCTCACCTCCATTACCCAGCTCAGCACGCCACACAGGGCTATGGATGTGCCACACACAGGACACACATCTCACAACGCACACAACACACATGTATGCACCAATGTGCCTTGGCTCCCGACATATAGCATGGGCACACACATGGAACCCCTGGGTTGCCTTGGCACAGTCACCCAAAGCTACAGATAGGTACCCCATACACTTCTTGCACGCTGACACACACCACAACCCATTGGTTATACTGGGCACACCACACACACCACACACTACTCTCTCTCTCTCTCTCTCTCTCTCTCTCTCTCACACACACACACACACACACACACGCACGCACTCACCCCCATAATCCCACCGGGGCCGCAACACGAGCCTGGAGTGGACAGAACTGCACTGTACCCCCGCCCCCTCCACCCGCGCACCCGCACTCCCGCCCCGGGTCTCCGCCTCCGCACAGCCCTTCCTCACCTGGGCGGCTTAGCACGGGCAGGGGCTGAGCCAGGGACGCACTCACTCCGGCGCCGGGAAGCAAACCCACAAACCCAGGGGCAGCACAGGCGGCGGCTGCAGCTCCAGCTCCGGTCCCAAGCGTCTCGTGCACCCCGCGTCCCGCTCCTCAAGCGCAAAGGGGCGGGGCAGGGGTGGGGCCAGACCTAGCGGGCCGGGCCAGGCTACCCGCCCCTGGGGAAACAGGCACCGGGGAAAGGCGCTCTGGGCTAGGACCTGGGACTCCTGGATTCCCAGCCAGGTTCCCTGGCGACTCCTACCCTTCTCTGGCCTCATTTTCCCTCTTTGCATTGGGGACAGTGGCTTAAGGGGTGAATCCTCAGAATTGGCTCTGACATGGGATGGTGGAAGAGAGGGAGGGATAACTGTTATTTCTTGAGCACGTACTATGTGCCAGGTACCTCATTTAATCACCATAGCAATTCCAGAGTTCTTTTTTTATATATAACGTATTTTTATTGATTTCAGAGAAGAAGGGAGAGGGAGATAGAAATATCAATGATGAGAGAGAATCATTGATCAGCTGCCTCCTGCACATCCCATACTGGGGACTGAGCCCACAACCCTGGCGTGTGAACTTCCCGGTTCATAGGTTGATGCTCAAACACTGAGCCACGCTGGCTGGGCTCCAGAGGAGTTCTTAACTCCATTTTACAGGAGGGGAAACCGAGGCACAGAGAGCTGATGTGACTTGCCCAAGATCACACAGCTAATAAATGGCAAACCCAAGATTTGGATCCAGGCAGTCTGACTCCAGAGCCTAAGTACCCCACAGCATGGGTTGGTGACACTTTCCACACCATACATTGCCCCCGGTCCTCATAACAACCCCAGGGCGTGGTGTTACAAATCCATTTTAGAGTAAGAAACTGAGGTTCAGGGAGATTACTTTATCCCAGCTCACCCAACTAGTGGGGCATCACACTAAAGAGGGGATGGGGCGGGAGTGATGCTGGGGATGGTGAGTGTCAGGATGGTGTAATGGGACAGCACCTGGCCCGTAGTTGGTGCTCATCAGTGTCAACATTCCTCCTGAAGGCCACTCCCCTTCCTTTTCTTCTTTTATCTTCTAATATCTCTGTGGACAGTGGCCTTCAATGCCATCATCCCTGAAACCTTCCATGACGTGTAGCCCTCAGACATGCTGGGCCCTCCTCTCAGCAGCCATTGCAGCTTTTATTCCACAGTTACTGAGCCTTGCAGGGGAGCTCAGTTGGTGAGAGCGTCATCCCAACGTGCCAAGGTTGCAGGTTTGATCCCTGGTCAGGGTACAGAAAAGAATCAACCATTTAAAGAGTGGAACAACATGTTGTTTTCCTCTCTCCCTTTCTCTAAAATCCATGAAAAACAAACAAACAAACAAACCAACCATTATTGAGTTCCTACTATGTGCCAGATTCTGTGCTAGGTGCTGAGGATATATATGAACAAAACAGTCCAAATAGCACTGGCCTCATGGAGTTTATAATCTGGTGGGGAACACAGATGTTACACAGAGTTGCATACGTTTATACATAATTATACACTACAGAAAAGTGGAGGGTAGAGGAGAGATCACAATGGGAGGGCATCTAGTTTACATTGGAGATTTGGGAAGACTTCCTGGAGGAAGTGCCATTTAAGCTGAGACCGGAGTGAGAAGTTGGCCTCAGCAGGTGACAGTGAGGGGGAGAGTCCCAGGCAGAGGGAACTCTACAGAGGGCTTGAGACAGGAAAGGGATTGTCACGGTCCAGGTAATAAAGCACAGCCAAAGTGTGTGTGTGTGTGTGTGTGTGTGTGTGTGTGTGTGTGTGTGGTGGAGCGGGGGGGGGGGGGGGGATGATGGACAAGCCAGGAGGCATTGTTGGAGATGGGGCTGGAGGAGCAGCAGTGGCCAGCCCAGCAGGGCCTTGTGGCAATGGTCTGGAATTTGGCCTTTATTTGAAAAGCTGTGGAAGTCACCAAAGTGTGACACAATCAAATCTCACTTTAATAGAGCTTTCAGGCTGCTGGATGGAGAATGAGGGGCGAATTGGAGGGGCAAGGTGGCAGCAGGAGCCCAGCTAGAAGGCTGCTCCATCTGGGAGGAGATGATGGTGACGGGCCCAGGGAGGGGGTGGAGGGTGGAGATCTGAGGACAGACCCAGCGGTGTTTGGTGTCATGGGCTGTGGTTGTGGCCATCTCTCTCTGAAGAAGGGGCCTTGAGGCAAGGCCTTATCTGCCAGCCTCTTTAGAAAGGTGTTTGCCTGTGACTCAGTGGACTTGGGCCCCTGGAGACCCATCACCTAGGGAAGCTGTCTCATCTGCCCTCATGGTGGCCCTTCTAGAGCTTCCCTCTCCACAAGCCTTAACCCCTGACACCTCAATCTTAGCTGCTGATTCCATTTTCTACCTTATTTGCCAAGACAATCCACTCATCAAATGCTCACTGGCCCTTCCCTGTGCCAGGCAGACAGAACTGAGACAAAGCTCAATGGAGGGGTCTCTCGTAAGGTCCTGCCCCAACTTTGCTCAGCATCTGCCTCCCCAAGTTTCCAAGAAGGGGCTCTTCCTTCATCTGAAGGTGAAAGCCCCAACCCTACCCAGAGCTGCTGTTCTGCTTCTGCCAGGTCCCCACACCCTTGGGCACCCCACCATCTCCTGGTTCCCTTCCCTGCAGGCCTGTTGTCAACAAAAGTTAATTGCCACCAAGCTAATGTCAACAATAGTCTCAAATCTGAGGTGCAGAAAAAGAAGAAACTTCAGTCAGATGAACAGCGTGCAAAGCTGGGAAACACAGCCTCCAGTGGAAACGGAAAGTGCACTCCACTGAGACAAAAGGGAGGCTGCCTTTTAGAAAGTCCCCGCCCTGGTTACTAATTGGTCCATTTTATGCAAATAGAGACTCCAAATCTGCACTGTCTAATTGGCCCAAACCTCAGAGTCCGATTGGTTAGAATTGTGCATTCTGATTGGTTGTTATGGAGCTGCTCTGATTGGGCAGTATAGATGCAAATGAGGATTTGGCTGTGCAGTTCTGATTGGACAGGGCAGGTTTCAGTTCTATTGGTATAAAGACAATGCCAGGGTTGACTCAGTTGTCAGGAACACAATGCAAGAGGCTGGCCGCTCGGTCTGTGGCTTTTCCCTGAAATGCGGTGTGCTTGAGAGGCCTCTGTCAGCAATGGCTGCTAGACTCTGGTTATGAAGTTGGGCCCAGTTAACCACAAGGAGTCCTTCTTGGCAGATCTATTCCTTCCTGGGGCTCACACTATGAACATGCTCCAGCATCTCCCCAAGCCCTGCCTTAGAGCCACCTCCTCCAGGTATTGCTCCCCTGTCCCCCTAACTGCCAGGGGTTGGTCAGGGAGGAGTTGCCTCCTCTGCCCACTTATCTAGCCTCTATGCCCAGAACGCTCCCAGTGACCTCCATGCCTCTGAAGGAGTGCACAAGAAGTCACGCCACAGACACATTCAAGAACTCTCCATATGGCCCCACAACAACCTTCCCCATTCTCCTCCTGGCTTCCGGACACCTCCCAGGGCTCTGTGCCCCCGTCTTTGCTCACTCTACACATTCTCCCTGCGGAAGGGTAGTGTGCTGGACAATTACAGTCCCCACATTCAACCAGCCTTTCTCCTGCACACAGACCTACGGCTCCTTGAACAGATCCCTTTCGCGGATTAAAGCACCTTCTTCACTACAATAATCTCCCCCCTCTCCCCCCGCCCCCCGTGTCCTGTCTTTGTGATGAGACCATCAGCCCTGGCAGCTCCTCCCAGCACCTGAGCACTCAGACAGAAACCAGCCCCTCCTTCCATCCCAACTCATAGCCAACATTGACTGAATTCCCACCAGATGCCAGGATTAATGAAGAATTTCTTAAACAAAACCAACACCAAAAAAAGAAAAAAAATTATGAAGGAAAAAGTTTGTAAACTCAAGCATAATAAAAAAATTTTAATTCTGTTACTCCAAATACACACATACACACACAAAGAGACAGACCACAAACTGGGGGAAGATACTTGCAACACAGATAACAGACAAAGGATTATTATGCAGCATATATAAAAAACTCCTATATATCAATAAGAAAAAGCCAAACAACTTAACAGGGAAATGAGCAAAAGACACGAACAGTCATTTCACAGAAGAGAAAGCAAGTATGGCCAATACACATATGAAAATATGTCAACCTCACTATCAACCAGGGAAATGTCAGTTGAAACCACAGTGAAGTACCATTTTGTACACACGAGATTAGCAAAAATTGAAGAGTTTGATAACACCAAGTTTGTTGAGCGTGTGGAGAGATAGAAACTTTTGTGCACTGCTGGTGGGACTAGAAACTGAACACAACTAAGATGAAGAGCAATTTGTCAATATCTAGTGGCTGAAGATGCACATAGTCTAAGACTAAGCCATTCCACCCCAACATATAAGGGCAGGAGAAACTCTGGCAGGTGTATAAAAATCCACACTGAAGTATTATGTCTACAGCAAAACATTGGGAACAATCTCAATATCCATCAATAAGAGAATAGAAAAAAATACACTTTTATTCAGGTATCACTTGCTATTTGAACTCTCACTTTCCCAATATTTGCTCTAATGACTTGCAAAATTTTTACTAGTAGAAAATCTGTCATGACAGATCTTTGGGTGTCCAACAGCATGATGAGAGGATGTGGAGTGAGCTGCAGTTGTAACTCAGCTGTTCTGATAGGATAGGATCATGCTTCGTACTTACGTTGCTTCTACTTGTTTGGTACACAATTGTTGCCATCTCCCCCTCATTATTAAGTGTCTTCTAAGAAAGTCGGGAAGCCTGACAAAAAAGACTTAGAAAAGCCCTTACTTAGATGAAAATATGGAAGTAATAAAGCTCATTGAGAGGCTTGGCCAAGTATACATCCTTCTCCATCACACACAGGAACTGCTCTATGTGTGAGGAAACAGAAATGGCTTGTTCAGTATTAGATTCTGCAGTAACCAGTGTTTTAAATGCTTTAGAACTTTCTGTAATGATGGAAATATCCTGTATCTACTGTCCAATATGGTGGCCTCTAGACCCTTGTGGCTATTGAGCACTTGAAATGAGTCTAGTGCAACTGAGGACCTGAATTTTTAACTTTTAATTAATTTACATTTTAACTTAAATAGCCTCGTGTGGCTAGTAGCTATCATATTGGACAACATAGCTTTCTACTGTGCATAAATTATGGTGATTATTAATAACTTTAAAGAATTTGAATGATATTTGTGAGAAATTAAGTTGAAGTTTTCAGATAAGCTGGGAACATATTTTTTTCCAGCAAAGATTCTATAATATGGGCTTTTCACTATCCACAAATTTGCTAGTAGGAATGGTCTATGTTCTGATAATAAGAGATGAATGTATAGTCATATAATGGAATACTATGCAATAGAGAAAATGAATGAACCAAAGCAACGCACAGCAATAAAGCTAAATCTCACAAGCATAATGTGACTGGAAGAAGTATAAGAACAATGCACACAGTATCATACTATGAACATAAAGTTTAAAAACATGCAAAATAATACTAAACTTAGTCGAAAGCATATGAGGACATGAATGGGGATAACCAACAGTGTAACGTTACCCTTGAAGGGAAGGAGGAGGTGAGATTGTAGGTGACACAGTGGTTGCCTGGGTTTCTCTCTTGACTTCCCAACTCCCCTGCGTGCTCTGCGAAGACAGGGTGAGCAGGGCCAGCACACAGAGAGAAGTACCTCCTCTCAAAAGCCTTCTCTGTCTCTCTCCCACCAGACATGGCCCAGTGCCTTCTAGGGTTCCCAAGGTCCCACTGTTGGCCTCTGATACACCTGATCATTGCAGCCTGTTCCAGGTCTAGAACTATCTGGGTAAAATCAGGGAGGCTGTTCCTGGGAGAGGGGGCAGCATGCAAAGGCCTGGAGGTGAGACAGAACATGACAGATTCTGGGAACCTTGTAAAGCTAGGACCTACTGGAGAGTCCAGTGAAGGGAGGAGTGGGGCATGACAAGGCTGAAGGGGGCCAGTCCTTGCAGGACCTTGAGTGCCAGGCTGGGAAGACTGATTTATCCTGAGAGTGATGAGAGCCATGGAGGGGTATGAACAGGGAAGGGACAGAATCAGACTTGTGTCTTAGAAAGATCGCTAGCTGTTGTGAGGAGGGGAAGAAGAGGAGGCAGGGACCAGTGACAAGGCTGGGCCAGTATTCAGGCAAATGGTGGCCAAAGCAGTGGAGATGGAAGAGGGATGACAAATGAGGAGCTGACTAGAAGGTGGATTTTGGGGCTCTTTGGGATGAAGAATCTGCAGGACTTGGGCAGATTGGATGTGAATGTGAGGGAGACAGAGCAGGTATCTTGGTTTGGGTTCCCCTAGAAGCCGACCCTGAGGCATGGATTCAAATGCAAGTAGTTAATTTCTGAGATGATCAGTAGAGGGCTGGTTACAGGAGACAAGAAAAAGAAGAAAGACAATTCAGGGTGGTCAATGAACAGATTATCATTGGGGCCCAATCCTACTGGGAACTTCTGGGAGACAGCATTCATGTGTCAACTCTAGCTGTCATTGATCAAAGGCTGGTCCCCAAACTTTCTAACGCTTCTGGTCCGATGTACTCCACACATCCAGAGAAAGCCCCCAGCAGAGCCCCAGGACCCTCAGTGAGAAGCTGTGGAGGTGTAAGTAATAGTGAGTGCTGAGGGTCATGGGCAGAGACCTGCTCCAGCATCTGCTACAGGGCAGAGTGGAGCCCCACGTACTCCTAATAGGCTGAGCCTTGGTTCTCCAAAGTGGGCAGAATTTGTGTTGAGTTGGGGGTGTGGGGTTTGGCTTAGTGGCCCTGATTGCTCCCCAGAGTTCTTCCCTTAGCCCTCAGTCTTTCCTGCCCAGGCCCTCTAGGGTTTGCAGACTCTCACTTGATTTCCATGGAGCCTGTGGTCCAGCCCCTGTAAATGCCTCTTCTGATGAGCATAGCCAAGTGGCTTGATCCCTGCACCTACATCAAGTCAGAGAAACTTGGTGGCTCTTTCATAAAATCACATCTCATCACCAGGGTTGGCAGTGGCTGGAGACACAGATCTGGGACTTAACCAGCTTAATGCTTGGTTCTCTAGGCTGTAGGGTGGAAGAGAGAGAGAAAGACCGAGAAGAAGGTTTAGGATGGAGCCATCCGTTAAAGGAGGGAAGACAAGATGACGAGGGATGAGACTGAGGAGCAGCCAGAGCTGTGTGCAGAGCAGTGTGGTGTCACTAAGGCCAAGGGCCCTGGAGGAGGAGGGAGACGCAGAGCTGGGACCAGGAGCCAGGCCTCATCCCGCTGGCCCCAGAAGAGATGAACAGAACCCTCCATTAAACCGTGTCTGGCAGCAAACTTACCTCCTCTTTTCCTCTCCCTTCTCCCCCTCCCCTTCCCTGCCTCTATGACCTCAGAAGCTTTAGCAGCTGGCAGGTGTCCAGTGAGACCAATGGCTGGATGAGCTATGTCTGGCATTTCTAACGACTCCTGAGACTTCCCTGGCCCCTGTCAGCCCCCAGCCTTGATGCGCCTGCAGCCTTCTCGTGAGGCTAGTGCTGCTCTTTCAGCCCCAGCCCCTTCCTGAGGTCCAGGAACCCCATGGCGCTCCCGTTCACCCTGTCAGTCCAGCCCATGTTCCGAATAGGGGTACCACTTCCTGAAAGTTCCCCCTTTCACATTCCCACCACATTCCAACTGCCCAGCCAAGTGTTAACTCACAATTCCTGATCAGGAATTCTGTCTGGCAGTGCTTCCTCGGGCTCTGAATTCCTCCCTGCCTCCACGTACACTGATGGGAGATGTGGGTGCGTCACTGACCATTTCTGGGTCTGTTTCCTCAACTGCAAAATTGGGTTAGCCATCCGGCCCTGCCTCCCTTCCGTGCTGGCTCTGAGTGTTCAGACTTGGTAAGTTCTGCTGTTTATACATGCAATTCTTTCTTTATCTTCTTAGTGAGTCCTGTTCCTCTTTCCGAGCTCTGCTAATAAAACATGCTACCATTTATTTCACATGTGCTCTATGAGCCAGCACTGTGCTAAGTGTTTTGCATATATTATCATGCTTCCTTTGTACATGGAGTCTGAGTAAATACTACGATTATTCCCATTTCACAGATGAGAAAATTGAGGCTCAGAGAGACTGGCTTTAGGTTATACATCTAGGAAGTGTGGTTCAAAACTAGAACTCAGGACTTCTGAGGCAAGATTTAGGCCTTTCTCTTTTCAGCCCAGCTCCTTCCTACCAGAACCATGATCACCAGAGCTGTTCCTACAGGCTCTACAGCAGCGGTTCTCAACCTGTGGGTCGAGACCCACAGGTTGAGAACTGCTAGCAGGGTTGCCTAAGACCATCAGAAAACACAGATATTTACATTGCGATTCCTAACAGTAGCAAAATTACAGTTATGAAGTAGCAATGAAAATAATTTTATGGTTGGGGGTTACCACAACATGAGGAACTGCATTAAAAGGTCGCGGCATTAGAAAGGTTGAGAACCACTGCATTAAAGGGAGCATAGTGCGTGTGGGAAAGGAGGTGACAGTCCCTAGAGGTCTGCTGCTCAAACTACCTCTGGAGCCTCATTGGCCTCTGCAACACTGCCTGCTGCTGGGGGCCCGAGGGGGTGACAAAATCAACAGGTGGAGCCAGAAGCCAAATTTCATGAGAGTTGAGCCTGTGGATCAGGGGACAAATCTTTCACTTGATACCAACAGATTCCTGTGCCTTTTAAGTCAGACTTGTATATCCTGACATTGTTTGGTTAAATAGTTTACACTTCATAACGAAGAGAGAGTTGATGTTTTCATGCATTTCAGCTCTTTAAAAAATCAACAAATCGATATCCAAAGATTGGAAATGACCTAAATATTTATTCATAGGGAACTGGTGAAATAAATGATGGCTGTAAACAGAGCAAGTAAGCTTTTTGTGTACTAACGTGGAAAGACTTTCAAGAAATCTGCAGAAAAAAGTTACAAGTATGTGTATAAGTATGCAGCCTTTTGTGTATAAAGGAAATAAAAAAAGAATACAAGGCTTTTAGGGCTTCTAGATGCATACAATTATCTGAAAAGATAAAGGAGAAACCATGGATGGTGGTTACTTAATAGAATCAGTGAGAGAGACTCTTGACTGTTTACCTTTTGGTATTTTTTGTTTGTTTGAATGGAGTGAATGCATTATTTAGTTGAAAATTTAATAAAAAAACAAATACATCATTTAAAAAAATCAAGATGTCATCTTTATTGTCCCAAATACGCTGGCTTAATAGTGTCCCATTATTGAGAAAAATTATAAATTTTTTATAAACAAAAATTTATATAGGGATTTGCTGTTTTCTAAGTAGTTTTGCATAAATCAACACATTAATCTTCTTAAGCCTTATATAGAACTGATGATTACTCTCATTTTCCAGAGGAGGAAACTGAGGCTCAGAGAGGTCGATGGTCTTGTCCAAGGTCACCCAATCTATAAGGAAAGAAACTGGAACTGGAGCTCAGAGGGCTGGTGACAGGCACAACAGAAAATGCACAACAAAGACCACGCCTTTGCCTGTCAGATCAGTCACTCATAAACAGGAGAAGAATATTTCTGTCCCCTCCAGTGGTGTGAGGATTAACTGAGGTGACGTATGTAAAATTCTTAACACTGTGCCTAGCAGAGTCAATAATTAAAACCTTTCTTTAACTATTACTTAAATAATGGAGTAAGATGTTCCAATTCAACTGATATTTCTTTTTTTATTTATTATTTCTTGTTTATTGCTACATTTATATAAAAAGTTTGATATATTTGGTAAAAGAAAGTCACAGTGTATATAAAGGAAGTTGTGGGAAGTTAAAAAATACACTGAGTGGCCAGATTATTATGATCTCTGAATGCATAATAATCTGGCCACTCAGTGTATATCCTATATAATAAAAGGTTAATATGCAAATTGTCCCCTCCACCAGGAGTTCAACCAGCATGCAGGCCGGCCAACTGCCCATGTCCCCTCCCCCTGGCCAGGCTGGCTGGACCCCACCCATGCACAAATTCATGCACCGGGCCTCTAGTATATATATATATATATATATATATATATATATATATATATATATATATATATACTAGAGGCCCAGTGCATGATTGAATCATGCACGTGTAGGGTCCCCTACACGCTTTCGCTTTCGATCATGGGGGAGCTGGGTGTCTGTCCGCTGGTGCACCAGGCCTTTCAGAAGCCTCCGGCGCGGCAAAGGCTTCTGAAAGGCCTGGTGCCTGAGCGGACAGGCACCCAGCTCCCCCGCTTTTGATGGTCCGCGGTGGGACGTGAGCTCGCCGCCGCTGGCGACGCCAGCCCAATCGGCCACCCTGGCCACCCCGAGTCCCGCCCCCCCGCGCCTCCTGGCCAATCGCGGGCATAGCGAAGGTACGGTCAATTTGCATATTTGTCTATTATTAGGTAGGATATATATATATATATATATATATATATATATATATCTGCATATATATAGATTATTATGCATTCAGAGATCATAATAATCTGGCCACTCAGTGTATATGGTTTTAGTATTTGGAAAAGCAGTTACTAATTGCTTCTTGGGTTTATTTATCCAGGTGATCAAAATTCTGGGTTTGTCAGAGAGGAAGGGAGAGGGAGAGATAGATAGAAACATCAATGATGAGAGAGAATCACTGATCAGCCGCATCCTGCACACTCCCACTGGGGATTGAGCCCACAACCTGGGCCTGTGCCCTGACTGGGAATGGAACCGTGACTTCCTGGTTCATAGGTCACTGCTCAACCACTGAGCTATGCTGGCCATGCTCAACTGATATTTCTTGAGCTCCTTATATGACTGCTGTATAATTTAAGAAGGGGAGAAGCACTGGAGAATTGAAGGGAATTTAGGAAACAATCTTTGCCCTAACAATATTTATGGTCTTACTGGTGAGAGGAAGTTTAAGGAGACACACCCCTCTTTTCTAGGACCACAGTTTATTATTGTCAGTGTTTATCTGATTTTTCCATGTTAAACCTCACTGTAAAATTAAAAAGCAGCTGAATTGTTTATCCAATTTTATGTGCAGCAGTTTTAAATGATAAATGACAAAATTTGCAGTGAGAACTAAATGTTTTTTTTTTCAGAATATTTGATGCCATTTTAGATAGTGTTGTGTGAAACTTTTTTAAAAATGTCTTTATTGATTAAGGTATTACATATTTGTCCTCATCCCCCCATTCCCATCCCAAATCCCTCCCCACGCATGCCCCCACCCCCCTGTTTTCCGTGACCACTGGTTAGGCTCATATGCATGCACACAAGTCCTTTGATTGATCTCTCCCCCTTATCCCCACCCTCCCCTACCTTCCCTCTGAGGTCCGACAGTCTGATCTATGCTTCCTTTTTGTGTGAAACTTTTATACTACCTGTGCCGCGCCAGCACGGCCAAGGGTGAACCTGAGTGGGGGCGGCTGAAAGGCTTAGAAAAGACAGACAAGAGAATGAAAGCTGGGTCTCGGTGGGACGCTGCTTCCTGAGAGACAGCGCCGCACCCCACAAGCCATGTCTATATTTTATAGCAGATGCCACGAGGCAAAGTAAGGGCATGATCAAGATGTTTACAACATTCTCGTGGGTTTTCAATCCTACTCAACTACATGCACCTGAACTCTATCAAGCCTACATCACTCAGGCACGTGGGGCCACGTGTTCGGACCATAGGTTCAAGCTTACAACTACAGCCTCTGGCTATAATTGTGCTTGGAGGGCTCTGCCCTCCAAGCTGGGACTTGCACGTGGCCACAAGAGGACTGTGCCCTCTCATCAGTCCAAGGCTTGAACCTGTCCAAACACTGTAGCCGCGCCCCACAACTACCCTCCACCCTGAGGTCCTGGGTACATACCTAGTCCTCTAGTCATCCCGTATTAATACTGTTTTGGGTACTAATGGTGATGTTGTCATGTGTTTATCTTCATTATCTGAAGTGTTGTTGTATTGACGTACATAATGCTTACATTTGGCTTTTGGCAATTCGCAGATCAAAAAAATAACAGAATAATGCTGTATTTCACTAAAAATATAAGAAAGAACAGCGTTGTTTTTTATGATTTCATCCCCCCACACAACCTTGAGAGTAAGATGTGATTCACAATTCAAATGAAAAAGCCTTGACGACTTCCTTCTCTCTTGTGGAACGGGCCACAGATGTCCTTACTCAACAGAGAGCTTTGGTGGAAAAACCTTCCCCTGCCACCACGTAAAGATGTGGCTGCCAGAAGCCCTCAGATGTTGCCACTCTTGGAAGTACACAGGAAAGGCCAGAGTAACAAAGGCAAGGGTAGCTAGGATAATGGACCAAGGTCAGGAGGGTTTGCGTCCACCTTGAGCTGCTTAAGGTCAGGTTGGGAGAGAGGCATTTCACCCGAATCCTGCTGCCTCTTCCAGTAACAAAACTGACAAGAAAGAATCCTTCCATAGTTTTTGGTACTTCTGGGTTTAGGTAAGCAAGCTTCAGTATTCAGCTTTTCTCCAGGTGACGTGTAGACTCACTGTATATGTCCAGGATTTGGAAAAGAGCAGGAGACAGAATGCTGCCTGAAAGTAATAAAACGTGTCCAGGTCCCTTGTATAAACAACACTTAGTCAACCCCATCTACAAGGTGCACAGGTGATGAGGAAGCAAGGAACGAGCCAAGATTACCTTTGAGGGAAGTGATGGAAAGAGTCTGAAGAGCCTGGCCAGTGTGACTCAGTGGTTGAGCATCGACCTATGAACTAGGATGTCATAGTTCGATTCCCAGTCAGGGCACATGCCTGGGTTGTGGGCTCGATCCCCAGTAGAGGGCATGCAGGAGGCAGCCAATTGATGATTCTCTCTCATCATTGATGTTTCTATCTCTCTCTCCCTCACCCTTCCTCTCTAAAATCAATAAAAACATATATTTTAACAAGTCTGAAGAAAGACTGAACATTCCTCCATATAGAATGAACACGGGAACAAAATCTCTCCATGGAAAAACATCAGTAGATAAAAATTTGGATCTCCTTACATCATCTCTACTTTCCTGGATTTTAACCAGCACCTTTCTTTTTTTCTCAGGCTTTAAATAGGGGGCACAGCATGGACTCTGCATTGGAATAGAAAACTCACCAGTTCATAGGCCCCGGAGAAGAATGTTTAAGATACATGAATACTACTGACCCAAAGAAAAGAGAAATGGCATTGATGTGAGAGCTACAGAGGCTGAAGACTTTTGATTTGACTTGAGCAGTTTAGATTAAATGAAAGAAATTAAGGCTGGATACTGTGATATTAATGCCTATCCAAATGAAAAGTACCACCTTAGTGACATAGGTGCTGGTGCAAGATGTTTAGAGGACCAGGACGCTATCTTACAGGTAATGACAGAGACACTACCATTTCAGAAGGTTGGCCTAAGCATCTGCCTTGAATGGGCAGTGGCGCCAGCAAATCCCATCACACACACACACACACACACACACACACACACACACACACACCCCTTCAACACCAAACATACCTGTGGCTAGAATAGGGGCATTATAATAAAGCTAACTAAAAGTATCTTCACAGAGTGATGTAATCATAAATTCCTAACCGGGCAGGTCATGGTAGGTAATCATGCCTCAGGCATATTTTATTTCTTTAGTAAAAAATTTGCTTTGCCTTAAGCAAGCCCTGACCATTGTTTTTGTGCATCTAGGTTAACACTCCTTTGAAATTCCTTTTACCCTGGCTGGGTGGCTCAGTTGGTTGGAGTGTTGTCCCAATATGCCAAGGTTGCAGGTTTGGTCTCCAGTCAGGGCACATACAAGAATGCTCTCTCTCTCTCTCTCTCCCACTCTCAAATCAATTTAAAAAAAAAATTCCTCTTTTTTAGACTCCTTGGAAGAGAACCACCCTCAAGAGAGCACATTATGTTAACTGTCCTGTAATCTAATCCCCACCTTGCTTTCTCACCTTCAAATAATCTTCCTTGCGTTTCCTCCTTAATTTCAACTGCATAAAAGAAATTACAAAACTGTCATTCTTGATTTGAGATCTTGCTTCCCAGCATTATTATCAGTTTGGTTCAAATAAACATAAAAATTCTCTGCCAGTTTGGACATTTCTTACATCTAATAAGATGTGGTAGTCTTATACAATGATGAATTACAGATGGCTACAAAGCAATCCTAGGCCATTAATGCCAGCACATGGTATTTAGACATGACAATAAAGAGAAAGAAAATCAGCTGAGTCATGCAACCGATAGAGGAAATGATGTTCTTTGACACAAAGGTCTTCAACATATTGGGGGTGAAAACAGAAATCAGCGAAGCACTGGTTGAAAAGGAAATAGAGCATGGAGGTGTGAAGGTAAGAATTTAGAACAGTTAGAGTGCTGAAGGCCAAGTTCACCACCATGATGACTTGGTGACAACTTGTTAACCCAGTAAGGATAAGTTCAGGCCCTGAGAAGTACTTTCCACCAGGCAGCCCTATGTGGGGAGAGATGTGCAAAGAAAACGCAGCCCTTTCACCTGTAACAGACCCCTGGTTCTCAGGATGGCCTGCCCAACTGAGTGGCAGATGTCTTGGTCTGCTGCAGCTGCCATAACAAAGTACCATGGGCTGAGGCTTAAACAACACAAATTTAATTTCTCACAGTTTTGGAGGCTAGAAGTCCAAGACCACGGTGATGGCAGAATTGGTCCCGTCTGAGGGCCGTGAGCGATGTGTTCCGAACCCATTTCCTTGGCTTGTAGATATTTGTCTTCTCTCTGTGTCTTCACATCAACTTCCCTCTAAAGGAGTCCGTGTCCGAATTTCCTCTTCTTATAATAATAGCAGTCGTACTGGATTAGGGTTCACGCCAGTGACCGCATTTTAACTCAATTACCTCTTTAAAGACCTTTTCTCCAAATAAGGTAACATTCTGAAATACTGCGTATTAGAACCTCAAAATATGAATTTGAGAGGGAACACAATTCAGCTTCTAACAGGGGAGAAAAAACAAAATGTGGTCCAGTCTCTTCTCGGTTTCAGATTTCCTCCCCCTGCTTTTCTTCAAGATAAATGGCTACTGAGTGTTTAGGGAGTCGGGGCCTTAGCCTTTGTTGCAGCGAGGGGAGACGGGACCTTGGCTTCAACTTTCATTCCTGTGTCTACTCCTTTGCCAGGTCCCCCACTTATTTAGGAAGAGACCAGATTGTTTATCTTGTGAAAGTTTTCAAATTCTGGATCCAGCTAACTGTAGAATGTTGTCATTTAGCATGTTCTTCAGTACCCTGTATTTCCTGAAGAAAACTGGTAGTTAAATCTAGAGGTTTCATCAGATTCAGGTTTAGTTTTTTGGCAATAACTCATAGGTGGTGGTGTGTACTTCCTTTTGTTAGGTGAAATGACCCCCTGTAGTTAACGTGGCTGGCACCCTCTTATGAAACCAGCTGATGCCGGTTCACCCAGGAGGGGTGGGCCTGTATCACCTGAAAGGAATATTCTTATGCAGAGAAGTGGGCCCATGAAGTTGTTTACTGCTTTGGAGGATACAGCTCTTAACAAGCATGTACTGTGTGGCTACAAGCTACCTCTGTCAGCAGGTGCCTTTGACTGTATATAACAAGCCCCATCCACTTTGCGGGCAGAAATCCATTGTCTTGCTGTCGCCCAAGACACTGCTTCTGTCCATAGATTCCCTTAATAAACTCCTCTCCTCCTCTCCCTGCCTCCTCCCCAGGTCCTCTCTGAGGAGAAACTAGAGGAAAGGAAAAGTCTTTTTAGCTTAAGCAGGATTGTGATTGAAATGCTCTTTGGGTGTGACTCTTCCCTGGCAACCCGGAGTTTGGCCATGTCCTCCGTTGGTGGCAGGCTGTCCAGCAAGGAATCCCTCCCCTGCACATGTGTGTCTCTACCCCGGCATCTGAGCCAGGGCGGAGATCAGCGAGTCTTCACTGAGGAAGGGTTTTGGAAGTGAGCCTTGGAGGAGGGGGAGACGTTTGCCAGGGGAGCAAGGCACAGTCCACGGGGGCACTGCAGACAGAGGAGCAGCACAGGCAGAGGCAAGAGGCCTGGCACTGATCCTGCCGCGTGCCCGGGGCCTGCGCTTACTGCTCAGAGATGCTGCACAGCTGCCCTGACTTCCCTGGCGCCCAGGACATAGGGCCATTTCCCAATCTATTTAATAATAGACAAACACTCTGGTGTCTGCTCAGTTCAGCCCAGGGTCTTGGAACAAATGGACCCAATTAAAAGGCCATCATAGGGGAATTCAGGGGGAAGAGGAAAAAGCCATTGATCAAATCAACGCCCAGCTGCCCTGGGGCTGGTCTGTGACCTGCATTAGCAGAATCCTCCCTCGCACTCTGCTCCCTTCTCCCAGACACTGCCCCAGACCCAGGGACCTTCCTGACACCCCTCCCATATCCTCGGCTCCTTTGCCCCACCCACTGACCAGCTGTGTGGCCCCTCACTAGACCTTCTCTGGATCGCAGTTTCACTGCCTGTCAAATCTTGCAGGAAGAAACGATCAGGAATCCTGTTGGCTATTCCTTCAAAATACATTCGATTTTGATCCATTTCTCACCACCTTGTGGGGGAAGAAACATAATTTTCCTCCCACCTTCCTAAGTTCTTCTGGCTGGATGAATAATCAAATGAATGTAACAGGAGACAATGACCAAGTTTATTACGTATGTACATACAGGGTTCCCTAAGACTATGCGACCCGAGGACACATTGGGCAGTTGAGGCTTATAAACCATTCTGCACTAAGGAGGGAGCGACAGGGGTCTGGGATTTCTAAGGGACAGTAGACAATTCAAAGGTAGATGAGAAAGAGCAAATATGTGGTAAACAAATTCTTGCTGGGCCACCCAAACAATGGGGCACACTGGGAGCCAGCACTTGCTCGGGTCCTCCCTGTCTACCCCCACGAACTCTATGCTGACGCGATGAGGGTGCCCTTCCAGAAGCAGGTTTCTCTGATTTCCTTCAGGCGGGGTCATAGGTTCTTTCTGGGCCTTTTGTTTCTTACTAACCAGCTTAAAATCAATATCCTCAGTACCCGCTGGGAGTGGCATTCTTGCACTATCCCAAGAAAAATAATTTTCTGAGACGCACGTGGTAGAACGAGTGATTTTTATTTCTGTGGAATTCATCCCTGCGTCTCCAAGGTCCCATTTCCCCTTTGCCCCACAAGGAAGGCGTGTAGCTGTGGCTTCAGTAGGGCTAAAATCAGAGCCAGTGTCCAGCGTTTCCTCTCCATGTTGGAGCAGCCCAAGACAGCATCAGGCTGGCTTAGTGTGTGTTTCCATCAGCCCGTTGCACGTGGGGTCTGCATGGCCGTGGGCCATACGGGTGAATGCAAGGAAGCCGGAAGAGAGAGCCCCAAGAGCCGAGAGAGTGCCAAGTGCACGAACCCCTTTAAGGGGATTATGTATTCCCAAATTTTGGTGGGCTTGCAGTGGCCCCACCCATTCTGACCAACAATCTCTGCTCCCAGGTATGACAGGCACCCCCTTTATGTCTATGGTGAGGACGTGAGGGAGGGGCCCAAGGCTGGCTGAGACTTCCTCTCTCACCTTGGCCAGACAGAGGACATCATGGGGCTGTCTTCAGGGAACCTCCTCCTAGCGGAACCAGGGAGGGCAAGTCAGCTCCTTTGAAACTCCAAGCTGGGAGGCGGGGGGCAGCGTCCCGAGGTCGGAGCAGCTGTCTGTCCCTCTGGCTTGCCTTTACAGAGGCTTCAGCTGGACACTGTGTGCTCCTTTGTGGGGATAAAATACCCCACAGTGTGGAGTGCTGTCCTGGTGCCAGAGGCATCATGGTCGGTCAGCCAGGGGCTGGGGGGCTCTGGATGGGACAGTTCCTGAGAGCCATGGGGGCAGGGTCCCTGGGGTGCCTCCAAAAGGGGGAGTTAGGGAAGGGTGCTTATAGGGTTACTAGAGGCCTGGTGCATGGAATTCGTGCACGGGGGCGGGAGGGGGGGGCAGTCCCCTCAGCCCAGCCTGCACCCTCTCCAATCCGGGACCCCTCAGGAGATGTCCATCTGCCAGTTTAGGCCCAATCCTTAAACTGGCAATCAGATATCCCTCTCACAATCTGGGACCACTGGCTCCTAACTGCTCACCTGCCTGCCTGCCTGATCACCCCTAACTGCCCCCCCCTCCATGGCCTGGTCACCCCCAACTTCCCCTCCCTGCTGGCCTGGTCATCTCATGCAGCCTGCTGTTCAGTCGTTTGGTCATCCCTCACTAAGCCCCCTGCTGGCCTAGTCACCCCATGCAGCCTGTTTGGTCATCCGTTCGGTTGTTTCGGTTGTGACGGTCGCTTAGGCTTTTACATATATAGATAGATGGGGGCTGAAGTTAGTCAAAAGGTAGTTTTCGGCAAAGATTGGTCAGAATTTGCAAAACAGGGTGTTGCGGGAACAGTCTGCGATCCTGGCTGAGAACACAGGCGTCCTCACGGAGCATTTCTATTAGATCAGGTTGTTTGTGGTCTTCTCTTGGAACGTGCAGGCCTGGATACAGGGGTGTTTATGAGTGTGACTTTAGATCGCCTGAGCTAGACATCATGGCTTGGTCAGGCACTTGGTCAGTTTTGCAGGTCAGGGTATGTTTTGCAAATTATTTCTCCTGTTTTAATTCTTAGTCCTACCCCCATCTCACACCCACAACAACCTGGTTGCCAGCAGGATCATTTTCTTCTCATCATCCTCAGGTGAAGGTCTGCACCCTATTCCTGCCTCTGCAGCCAGCTCTGGACACCAGGGGGCAGCAGGGCAGCATCCACGCACCTGGAGCCCACAGTAGACTGAACAGCCAGGGAAGGGCACTGAGCCAGCCTCAAGGGTGGAGGAATGAATGGGTCTAAAGCTCTCAGGTGCCCGATTTGCTTCCCTTTCCTCCCAGGAATTCTGAGAGCAGGGAGCAAAAAGAGGAGGAAAATGGGAGGGGGGACTGAGGGAAAGGAGGAAGAATAGGAGGGAGGGAAAGGGGGTCCACAGAGCTAGCAGCTGGACCTTCTCCCCACTGCCCATCATTTTCTGCCATTCCCCAGCCTGGCTACTTTCATGTCCTGGTTTTAGTCTGACCTCCTGGCAGCCCCTCCTGGTCCCTCCCTGCCTCCCATAGGCTGGCCATCCACCTGTGGCCCATCTGTCTCCAGGTATCTACTTGGTGCCAGTAGGGACTGCACCTCCCCTTTAGCATTCACACACACACACACACACACACACACACACATACGCACGCACGCACACACGTGCGTTGTGTGATGAACCATGCAGCAGACTTTTAATTTCCTCCCCCACATTTTGCAATTGCTTTGGTCACAAAGGCTGGTCTAACAGTTTAATCAGATGGCTGCTGATTTGAAATTTGGCTCCAGGACATAAATCTGAGGACACACAGGGATAAAACATCCTACTTTCTAAAGAAACCTGAAAACAACTGGGGTCAGACACCTTCTTAGAGTTTACCCCCAACCCCTACCACCTTCCACTGTGGGGGAAGAGGAGGAGTGAGCAGTAAACTAAGTAGGGATTGGAACGTTAAACTGGACTGAACTTTGTTACTCAAAAGTGACACAGAGTTTTGGAGTTTGCCAAATATGCAGTTTATGGATGGGAAAGAGCAACTAGACATCATTATACAGAGAACTGATGGGAGGAAGAGAAAATAGTGGTATGTGTGTGCCTTACTGCATTCTCACTGTTCATTAACTTGGGAAAAGAGGTATTATCAGCTCCATTTTATAGATGAAGAAACTGAGTTTGTGGTCACGGAGCTGGTGATGGCTGGCCTGGGCCTAACCGTGCTCCTCCTGCCTCAGCTTCCCTGGGTCCTGCAACCTCCTTTTCCCAGAGCTGCTACCTTGTAGCTGTGAGTTCAGTGTAAGCAAAGCCATAGTTGGTAAAAAACAAACAGGGATCTCCAAAGTCAGAACCCAAGATATACCCTTGCCTCCCTCCCACGTCATTCAGGCTTCTTTCCAAAATGCCCGCCCCCATCCTTGAAAGTGAGCTGTCACTCTCAGGAGGCACCGACCAGCACTAGTGAAGGCAGCCGAGGCAGCGGGAGCAGCCAGAGGACCCTGGCCTCACATGTCGTCTCCACGCTGACCGCTATGTGACCTTGGACAAGGCACAGCCCTTTCTGGGCCTCCAGTCCTCTGAGCAGCCAAAAAGTCCCTGGGGTCCCTGCCAGGAGAGGAAACTGATTCCAAGAGGTCATGTCTCCCAGGGAACTCACGTGCCGTTTCATGGTGGGCCTCAGGCGTTCACAGTCCCAGGAAGCAATGTCACGGTGGGGAGGGGAAGAGCAGGCAGGGTGGCCCAGAAGGTAGGGCAGGGGAGATATTCTGGGGCAGGCATATCCCCTGATCGCCGCTGGACAATGGTGCAATGCAGCCATTGTGCCGGGAGTGGAAAATCCTTTTCTGACTCCATCTCCAAGGGCTGAAAATAGTCCAGGGTGGAGCCCCTGGGGACTGGGTTTGGGGCAGATGAGTGACTTGCCCGGCCTGGCCCATTGTTTCAGGATGGGACAGGGCTGAGACAGAATACCTGGCTAAGCTGGAGCTAAGGCAGAGGCAAGCCCAGGAAGCCCCTGCTAACGGAAGAATCGCTGGACGGTGCCAAGCCCTACTGAAGATGCAGAAACTGAAGCCCAGAGAGAAGGGATTCAGCAAGTCACATGGTGTATCAGGGCAGAGGAGGATCAGAGTTTGACTTCTGGGGCTCATTTCCCCCCATCACTCACCCCCCACAAGCACATTCCCCTTGGGAAGGCAAGAAAATTCCTCACCCTGCAGCCACTTCTGGCCAAGCTCCACCCTCCAGCCCGTAAGCTCCACCCTCCATTCAAGGCACTGTGTGCTGCCAATGGAGTCACTTTACCTCTCTGGTCACTTGATGCCAGAGAGACTCACTACCCCCCGCTCTAGTTCTCAGAACTGAGAGCTCAGTGGGCCTTGGGTATGCCTGGAGGAGCAGCTGTGAGCTGTGCCTGTGATGAAAATCTAGATCGCTGATGCCCTAATGGAGATAGGGAGAACCGGAACGTGGGAGGCAAGTTCTCCAGAGTGGCCCAGAGAGGGAAGGCAGGTGGCCTCAGCTCACACAGCAAAAGCTGCCTGTTGGTTGTCTGCTTTGGCCCAGCTCCAGCCCAGCACTCCCACGCCGGAATCCTGGTTGAACCAAGGAGTGTCTGCAGCACCCCAGGGCAGGCACCATTCGTCAGAGAGAAGTGGCTCCATCTGCTTCCACGGGTGGGGGGAGCTCTCTGGCCCAAAGGGACTGGCTGCGGAAGCTTGGCATCCAGGGCATCCTCCTCCCCCTCCCACTGTCCACTCTCCCCGCTGCCCTCCCCCGGCCAGACACCGGGACCAGGCTCTGTAAACACAGGCCCACGTGCCTGAAGGCTACACGGTGCCCGGTTGGGTAGAGAGGGTGGTCCCCCTCTTACTCCAGAAAGGACCTGCTCCCCTCCTCCTCCACCCTGGGGAAGGCTTGGCCACAGGAGACCCGTGGTGCTCACTGGCCGGACATGCTGTTCTTTTCTTCAAATAACTTACACTCATGTGGTTGCATATTAAATATGTCAACTCCATGAAGGTAGGGTCTGGCGGGTTCGCCTTCGTATCCTCTTGGCACAGTGCCTGCGTGTAAACGTTTGCCACGTGCCAGGCCCTATTCTAAGGCTCCATGTGTATGAACTCGGGTGAGCCTCCCAGTGACCTGCATGGGAGGCAGCCCTTCCTTTTAGCAAAGAGGAAACCGAGGCACTGCAAGATTAAGTAAGTTGCCCAAGGTTCCAGGGCTGGAAGAATTGGAGACCATACTCAAACCCAGATGGTCTGGGCATAGAACCTGTGCTCTTAACCCCATTCTCGCCACATGGCCCTCCTTCCCCACAGGGGTTTCGAGTGGCCAGGGATACTGGAAAGGGAACTAATCTGGGCCTCAGATGGACCTGGGCTCAGTCTCGAGTCACTTAACGACCTGTATAACTCGGAGCAAGCCATTACTTCCCAGAGCCTGTCCCCTCATCTGCTGAACAGGGATAAGAATGCCTATTTCACACGGTTGTAGTGAAGAAATAATGACATAATGGATGTGATAGGGTCTGGCATGGTGCCTGGGGCATGGATTTGCACATGAGTTCCCTTCCTCAGGCACCTGACTCGGAACAGATCAGCCCAAATCTGCCGCGACAAGGGGCCTAGACTGGAGCAAATTGTGTCTGGGGAGTATGTTGTTCAGGGCTTCTCCTAGCCTTGGAGGGTGAGTGGGAATGTCTGCTGGGACTCCCCCTCCCTCCTGGGCCCTGGGATACCTGCTACCCAGGGCAGAGACCCCTCTGTGCCAGGGTCCCTGCTCAGGTTGCAGGGAGCTCCTTGAGAACAGCTGCTGCAGGCAAGTCAGCAGGCATTGACTTCCCCCACCCCGCCCGCTCTTACCCCAACCCTCTGCCCCGCCCCCCGCCATCCCTGGCCTCGGCTGCGCTGCCTGCCGCTCTCTCCACTTGGGGCGGTGGGGGTGACAGCAGGATTTCCACCAAGGCACCGACCTGCAGTAAAGGAAGCAGAGCAGCAGGGGCAGCCTGAGCCCTCGGCATATGTCCAGGCGCCATGCTGACCTCCTGAGTGATCTCGGGCAAGGCCCCGCCCCTCTCTGGCCTTGAGTCTGCAGCTGGCTGGATAATCCCTGGGGTCCCTCTCTGTCATGTGGCTGTGCCCTTTCACAGTGGCCTTCAGGAGTCAACAGCCTCAGGAAGTGATGTCAGGGTGAGGAGGTGGGAAGGTGGGGAGGGGCAGGGAGGCCCAGAGTGTAAGAAGAGATATTTTGAGAGCAGGCATGTCCCCCCATGTCACTGTTGGACAATGGTCTGGGGCTGGGAGTGGAAAATCCTGCTCTTACTTGAGCTGAAAATAACACAAGGCAGCAGGGTCAGGAGCCTCACCCACCAGGCGGGTGGCCTGGGCACTGAGCAGCAGGCCAGATGTCCACACCGAGGGGGCCAGGCAGTCCAACTGGGGTCGAGAGGTAGGACCCTGGGCCTGTCCCTGGATTCCTTAGAACTCCCTGCCACAAGATTAAGGGGTGAGTCAGCTCCCCTGTGTCCCCTAGGTCCTGTGTCCTTAGAAATCCGCAGGCAGCTGGGTGACAGAAGACTTCATGGGGCTAGGCCATAGTGTTGTCTCCATGTGCTGTGGCGTCCTGGGTTTTCGGGGTCTCCAGGGCAGCTGCTGGAGGGGTTGGTGGGCAAGATATGAAAAGAATGGGGGCTAAGGGACCTTGGGCCCACGGTGTCCACAGTCCCACCCACAACCACTGATGTACTCTCACGAGTCCCCAAAATCATGATATACAACCCCTGATTCTGGATCTAAGAAGGGCTAAGGGAGTCAGAGCCCAACATTTACACTCCTGGCCAGCACAGCCTCTTACCTGGGCAGGGTGTCCCTATAAACTGGGGTGCATTTCAGCCTGAACAGCAGCCAGTAGGAAAGAGACAGACTCAAACCTACAGGAAAGGCACAAAGACAACCTGAAAGAGGTAGTCATGAACAAAGTTCTTAGGGACTCAGGTTACATTAACAGAAGTATAAGACCTAGAATGTAGGAGGTAAGCCTTTAACTCTATTTTGAGCAGGTCACCCACATTGCACCATGCAGAGTCATCATTTGGGTCATGGCTTGTGATGGGTCCCTATCACATGAGGAGCTGAGAAGCTAGTCTCTAAATAGAGCAACCCTTGGGGGGTGCCCCTTTTTGCCAAGGCGGCGTGGGAAGGGTGGAGAAGTCATAGGAGGCTGGGAAAGTGAGACGAGGAAAGAGCCTTATCTCAGGTAGAGTGGGCCCTTAGGAAGAGGGGGTGAGTCCTTATCCTTGAGGTTAACTGTGAGACCTGTCGGTTTTGCCCTGTCCCTGACCAAAGGCTAGTGGTCCCTGTCCAGCTGAGCTCCACAAATCTCCAGAGTGATCCTGGCTGGACCCAGAACCTGTCACAGGTGAGACCCATCTCCCCCACACTAAGCCCTGACCCAACCGGAACACCAACCATTTTGCCATATAGCTGGATTTTCCACGAAGGCAGAGGACCGGATAGAAGAGGAGTGAGTCTCTCCCACACTACTCAGTGCTAAGGGAACCACATGATCAGGGCAAGGAGGGAGTCCTGACTTGACCTCCTTGTGACCCAGCCCCCACCTCATTCCTGCTTTTAGCCTGGGCACCAGCTGCCCAGCCTCCTTCCAGTTCCTACACACCCTGCTCTCCTGGCCCCATGTCTTTGCCCAGGATGCACCTGAATTTGGATATTCCCGATGAACTGCTTTCCTCAGAAACTATAGCTTGGGAGTCCACAGCCCCAACCATTCAACATTACCCAGTGATGTACTGGGAGCAATTTGTACTGTTTGCAAGAGCCAATTGTTAAATTCTCAGCAATTCTGCTGATAGGTTGACATTATTTTGGTAGTCTGAAATTGGCCATTGTAGCAGTGTTTGCACCACGGCAATTGGCAATGCTACAAATAAGGGGTTCCCTTCACCCACCTGGAGGGCCAGTTAAATGTTTTAACATTTACCAGTACATGATTGCCATTAAGTCCTAAACTGGGGGATCCCAAGGTATGGGACCCCACCCGACTCCTCTCTGTGCCAGCAGAACTAGGTACAAAAGCCAGTTAGCTTTAAGGTGGGGGCTGACCTGGGTCTAGAGAGGGGACACCTGATATGAGACCACCACTGAGGCAGCTAGTGGGAAGGCAGGTGGCTGTCTAGAACAGGTTGGAGAAAGGAACCTAGTGTGCTTGGTGAGAGCTTCCCAGGCTACATTCCCATCCTCCAACCACACAATAGGCCACAGGCGCAGCAGACAACAACACTTTTAGTATGAGTTACAGCCTCAAACTGGCTCCCAGCCCATGGGAGCCTCCAGATGGTTTTATGAATCAGTTTCCAGATGTTCATCTCTGGGGCTGGGGGTACTTCTCATTGCTTAGTCCACTGTGGCACCCAGACCTGCCCCAGTTCCCCTGTGGGAAGCTCTGGCTCAGCACTGGTTGCAACCAGGGTCTTCTAGTCAGCCTGGGACCCCACCCCTCCCAGGTCGCTCAGGCCCCGATCCTCTGTGTGACGTTGGTAAGTCACATTCCTCTGTTGGCCTGTTTCTCTATTTGACTTGGGTCAGCAGGGCTCTAGCCTAGGTCCCTTGGCAGGCACGGCCAGCTATTTTTTGTGGGTGAGTCAGGCCCTGAACCCTTGCCTTCTTGAAACCTCATTCCCCAGTTGACACATACAAATGGTGACGGGGGTGTGGGGCACTGTTGAGCTCGCTGGACCACCAAGTGTCCAGAGCCCCTGCCAAGTGACAGAGTGTTGGGGTTATGGCTCCCTGGACCATCCAGCATGAGTCATGATGATCCGTATCTGGGGAGATCCCCTCATTTGAACAAGTCATAGCCCCTACAGATTCCCCCGTACAAGCTTGCACAGGCCGCAGGGGTTGAGGCCTTACAGCCTGATGTCCTTAGTGTTCCCACCACCAGCCAACGGGGACTCCCTGCTGGAGTTCTCACTGCTGGCCGACCCAGCTTCTGCCCTGGTGTCAGTTCTATGAAACTTGCGCAGGTCCAGCCGGCGGGTGGCCTGGGCAGGAGGAGTGGGATTTGTGGGTGGCTTGGAGTCCCGGGCAAAGCGCACAAGCCTCTGCCCGGCCAGGAAGTAGAGCACGGGGTCCAGGCAACTGTTGGCACTGGCCAGCGGCCGGGTGATCTTGTAGGCCATGTTGATGGCGTTGAGGGTGTGGCAGCTGAGGTCCAGAGAGCGGAAGGAGTAGTAGAGGGTTCGGGTGACGTGGAAAGGCAGGAAGCAGAGGGCGAACACCGCCAGGACCACGGCGATGGTGCGCACGGACTTGCGCTTGGCGCGCGGCAGGCCGCCCGCGGTCCCGTAGGCGGGCTGGAGCAGCCGCCGCGCCATGAGCACGTAGCAGACCAGGATGGTGGCGAAGGGCGCCGCGAAGAGCAGGCCCAGCATGACGGAGATGTAGACCAGGAAGTGGCTGAAGAGGCTAGGGGCCGAGGTGTCGTGGCAGGTGATGCGGCTGCCGCGCGTGCTGGTGGTGACGAAGTAGAGCACGGGCGCTTGGCAGGCCAGCACCAGCACCCACACGGCGGCTGCCACCCGCCGGGCGTAGCGGGCCCGGCCCCAGCGCAGCGAGCGTAGCGGGCGCAAGACCCCCAGGCAGCGGTGCACGCTGATGCACGTGAGGAAGAGGATGCTGCAGTAAAGGTTGGTGTAGAAGAGGAACCGCACCAGCTTGCAGAGCACCGTGCTGAAGGGCCAGTGGTCGCCGCGGGCGTAGTAGTAGACCAGCAGCGGCAGGGAGGCCGCGTACAGCGCGTCCGACACCGCCAGGTGGAACATGTAGGTGGTGGAGGCGTTCCAGGTCTTGAGGCGGCAGAGGAAGATGTAGAGCACGGCCACGTTCAGGCACAGCCCGAGCACGCACACCACGCCGTAGGACACGGGCAGCAGCACGTACTTGAAGTCCTCGTTGAAGCGGCACTTGTAGCCCAGCTCATCCCCATCCCACGTGTCATTGATGGTGCTGTTCCAGAGGCCCGGGCCTGCGGCCATTGCCCTGAAGGAAAGGGGGCGGGGTGGGGAGAACAGCCTTCAGGGTTTTGGCCAGGCTCATCCAAGAGGCCTGACACACCCACCCGACCAAGGGATAGGAGCAGATTCCTTCGGTTAAGATCTGCCCAACCACGTTCAAGGCCTTCTGACCTGGCTCCCTGGACCCAGAGGGCCCAGGACCTCGGAACCCTGCAACCTCAAAAATGCATGAGAATGCATGAGATCCATAAATAGCAGGATCAGACAATTCTAAAACTTTAGAACAGAGGTAGGCAAACTACACACTACAGGTCAAAGCCAACCCAATAAAGCTTTATTGGAATAGAGCGTACCCATCTGTTTACAAAGAACTGAACAGTTGTGACAAAGACCATCTGTTCTGCAAAATATAAAATATTCTAGAACCTCAGGAGCACAGAATTCTAGATCTGGGATTCTGAACTCTAGAATCTGAGGATTCGAGAGGGTATAATTTCAGATTCATGGACAGGGCCCCTTGAGGCCTATGGGCTCCACCTCACACCCAGTGCGCACTGCCTTCTGAAGTGTTTCTGGCCAATGGGCAGCCCATACCTTCCTGGGGGCATTAGAACATTCTTTCCTTTAGCTTATTCTTTGGCTCCCTAGGGAGGTTCTGGCCCTGCGCCTGGTATTTTGGTATTGAGGAAGTATTTCCAAGGGTCTCCCTCTTCAGTCACTCATTCATTCTTTCAGCAAATATTTTTTATTTTATATTATTTTAGATACTTTTACGTTCTGGCACTTTCTGCATCTGTAAACAGTAGTGCAGTTCCCTGGAGTGGGAGTCTACCAGATGGGACAGTGACCCTCCTGAAGATTTCAGAGAAGTCTGGGGTGGAGATGGGAGTGGGGACAGCTGGGGACTTCATTTGTGGGTCAAATTCAGCTTCCTCCAGGCTTACCCAGCTTTTCTTCCACTCTACCACGATCTTGAGGTTCCCCTACATTGTCCCTAGTGGGTATATAACACACCCACAGGGCCTGACTGGCCAGTGAGCACCTGGAGAACAAGTTATCCACCTTCCTCCTCTCCTCACCCCCACCAATGTGACCAGTAAGATCTCTCGCTCATCTGGGAGGCAGGAGACAGATATCCCAGTGTGGAGGGTGATGATATGCCCAAAGGTACCAGAAGGCAGGCTGGGAATCCTAGCAGGGGTCCCTGGTGGACAGTTTGGGACAAACACAAAGAATAACTTTCTAGCCCAGCCAGTGTGGCTCAGTGGTTGAGTGTCAATCCATGAACCAAAAGGTCACCAGCTCAATTCCCGGGTCAGGGCACATGCCCAGGTTGTGAGCTTGATCCCCAGTAGGGGGTGTGCAGGAGGCAGCTGATTGATGATCCTCTCTCATCATTGATGTTTCTATCTCTCTCTCCCTCTCCCTTCCTCTCTCTAAAAATCAATAAAAACATATTTTTAAAAAAGAATAATTTTCTAACAGTGAAAGGGCAGAGGGGGCTGACCATTTCAAACCGTGTTACTGTATGTTCTTTTTAAATGTCACCTCATTCCATCCTTACAACATGCTTGTGGGAGCCAGGCTATCATGCCCAATAAAGAGGCTGAGACACAAATCATTCAAGTTATTTGGCCAAGGTCACAGGCTACAATTCCTATCTAGGAATTGGAAGGTGCCATCAGAGGGAGATAGAGAACTCTCCGCTATGGGGTTGTGCAAGCGGAGTCTTCAGGAGGGCTCGTGTCCTGCGTGTGGGTGTGTCTGGGAGGACACAGAGGACAGATAATGTGTGAGTCCTTCCTACCCTGATAATCTGGGGCTGTACAATTCCCTTCATGTTGGAAACTGGGGTCCTGAGAGGCTGGGACTTGGGGATTCTGTCGGGCCAGCGAAATCCACTCCTTTAGACCCTAAGCTTCATGCCCAGCCTGGCCTCTCAGCGGAAGTTCAAGGCCCTTGACGTTGAGGTTAGGGGGGCTGAGGGACACATAGGTGCCTCAGTCTCCCTTATTTCCCAATTTTCCACTACCCACCACCCCAGATCTTTCCTGTCTCCTGTTGTCAGCAAAGGTGCAACCAGGAGGAAGGGAGCCTGCACTGGTGACCTCCCTCCCATGGTCATAGGCTCCTTCCTAAGGAGCCACAGCAGATCCAGGGTGAGGAGGCAGGGAGAAGCCTATGTGGTACCAAGCTGAGCGAGAGCTGGGATGGAGGGGCTCTGGAAGGGCTAAACTGCTGGGATCCCTCTTGCCCGGGGCCAGGACTCAGGACCTGGCATTAAAGCATTTCCTGCCTCCCGTCCCTGCTCCAAGCAGCCCAGTGTCACCTCTACCCTTGCTGTTGGAGCCACTGCATCAGCCTCCAACCTCAGTCCTCCCCAATCCAGAGGGGTCTTTGTAAAAGACAAAGTCATCCCCCTGCTTGAAACCCTCCATGGCTCCTGCCTGCTGTCAGGAGAAAGCCTCTGCCAAGCTTACCAGCCCCAACCATCCTCTGTGACCTGCAGTTTCCTGAATGTGCCCAACACTCCTCCTCTCTCAGCTTTGGTTCATGTTGCTCCTTCAACCAGGAATCCACTCACACCTTTCATATCTACCTGTTGAAATTACAACTCTTTATCCTTCAGAGCAGCAAGCCCCAGTGATTACGAAGAACCTGGCCTCTGGAGTCAGACCTCCTAATTCCACTTCTATAAAATGGGGTGGTTACTGGAACCTGTATCATAGAACTGCTGTGAGGATGAAGTGAGTAATCGGTATAAAATGTTTGGAGCAATGCCTGGCACACAGTAGGTATGCTGTGATGTTATGAGCTTCAAGGCTCAGCTCAGATGTGGCCTTCTCTTGAAATCTTTGGGATGCTCTCTCAGGCCACTGGTGGAGGAGCAACAGGTCTTGACTGAAGGCAGGTGAGTGTGGTGGGCCAGGGGAGTGCTGATGAGCCCAAAGCTAGGGCCAGGCCTGGGACCTCTGAGGGGAGAGATCTGAGAGCTGTTTGGGAGGAAGGCTGGAGAGACTGGCCCAGAGGAAGTTGGATGGAGTTGGGCAGGAGAGGGAGGCAGACAAGAGGCCCGGCTCAGGGGTTGGGAGGAGGAGCAGGAGAGGGGAGAGGAGGAATTCAGTGTCAGACACTGTAAGTGTGGGGAGCCCTGAAGGGGTATGGTGGGATGTGGGCATGGGAGAAGGCTGGGGCCATCAGATCTGACATTTTGGGAGATTGGCTGGGAGTTGCTGGCTCACAGAAGCTGCAGGAGGAGTGTGGAGGCCAAGTATGAGGCTGAGGACCTGTAGAAGGGCCACCAGCGTGGGGTGTCCAGCCCTGCCACAGACCCTCAGTGACATTAGGCATTTCCTGCCCTCCTGAGACTCAGACCTCTCTAGGGCTGAATTCCCTGGCCTTGGAGAATTGTGGCAATAAAACCTCCCTCATGAGGTCCTCTTCCCACTGGAGATAGGGAGAGCAGCCCCTCCATGACATCCAGTCCCACCTCTGCGCTGCTGCTTTAGGTCCAGCCCCAAGGCAGGTGTCTCCTCAGAGTCCGGCCAACATCCCATTGCTCTGCACAATGCTCTTGCTAATCACTTGTGGTGGAATCTCTGACACTAGCGAGAGGGGTGGAGACTTCCTTAAGTTTCCACGGAACCTAGGGAGCTGCCCTTTCCACCTGCTCGAAGATATCCTGGCCTCCTCCCTCCCAGGCCAGCTGGGGATTCCATTGCCATGGCCCCCATCCAGACTGACTCTGCCCACCCTCTCCCTCCACAGGCTGGCTCACCAGCCTGTGATTACACCTCTCCTGCCTCCCCAGCCTTTGCTTATGGAGATAGCCAAGTCCCCAGCCCTGTCTTCTCTCTTTTCTGACCTCCGATGCCCTTGGGGCCTCACTCCCTGCTCCCCTGGGACTGGCTTCTGCCTAACTTTGCCTCACACCACTCACCAGCCCCCTGCCCTGAAAAGCTCCTAGTCTGGAGGGAGCTATGAGCCGTGCAAGTGCCCTCCCAGGCTCCCTTGCCTTTGTGCATGCTGTTCCTTCTGTCTGGAAACCCACCCACATTGCACTCCATCCTGCCCATCCCTCAAGGTTCTCTTCAAATGTCACCTCATCTCTGAAGCTGCCCTCTTAACACCACCCCCAGGCATTCCTCATACCCTGTTAGTAATTTGTCCATCCATCTTCTACCCCAACACATTCCAAGTACTTCTAGAGGATTGGGACTATCTGATTCTTTTCTCTGTCCCTAGCCACCAAGAGGCCTGATTTAAAGCAGGTATAACATGAATAAGATAATGAACGAGTGAATGAATGAATGAATGAATGTATGAATGAATCAAGCACAAAAGGCTATGGGAGCCCAAAGGAGGATGAGCTTTATGATGGTGGTTCTCCTTTCCCTTATTCCCCTGAGAGCCTCCCAGAGGACAATGGCACTTAAAGATTTATCAGCTGCTGACCCTCGGTGGCCAGGAGTCACCCCAGCTCTCCTGGGGCCCAGCCCGCCTAAGGTTCCTGGACTGTCTCTCTTTCAAGAGGTGCAGAGAAGGCCCTACCCTTCTCTGGACAGAGGGAGGGTAACTGGACCCAGATATTCTGGAGATGGGTCAGCTGTCTGAGCTAACCACACTCTTTTAGTTCATCCACCTCTGGCTCAGACCCAGGGTCAGGAGCTCCCGATCCTGGAGCCCCATCCCCTCACTTTGTAGGGGTCAAGCCTGGGATGAGCAGCTTCCACACAGCAACTCAGTTTTATCCCCCACCCTCATTCCTCAGCAGATACTGCCATAGAGCTATTCGTTCAGGGTCACACTGCCAGGAATTGGAAAAATTGGGCTTGTTACCCAGGGCTGTCTGGCTCCAAAGCCTGAATTTATCACAGCCTGGGATGAGGGAGCAGGGCAGGGATCCCCTTGCTCTGCCGCCGGTTCAGTGTATACACACACGTGCACGCACCTGCCCCAGCCTCCTAGCCAGTGGACCCCGCCCTCGCACGTCCGTACCTGACCGGCCCCTGCTCTCGCCGTCAGGATGCTCGGTGCCCGCTCAGGTTCCTCACTCATGAATGCACAGGCTTGGACAGGGCGGCAGGGAACTCTGCAGGAAACAGGAAAAACAGGTCCCCCGCCTGGGGCCGCACCCAGCTTCCAGCATTTCTCAGGGTAGGCAGTGTTGTGGGCTCCTGAGACACAGGGAGGTGGAGACAGTGTGGGCTCTGGATCATGGGAAGCCAGCCAGGCCAAGCCCTCCCGGGGCCACCTGCTCTGCTCCAGCCTTGGCCTGAGAGAGGCAGAGAGGTGACCGTGTGCTGGTCCCAGTAGGGGTCTCCTCTGCCCACCAGCCATCCACCCTCAGCTTACAGGCTCCAGGGATGGCTGTTCCCAGCCTCCTTCCCCAGGACCCCCCGTTCACAGGAAGGTGGCTCTGCCAGAGAAGGTCTCCCTGTGTCCTGCAGAGCTGAGCTGAGCCTCTAATGCCCCTTCCCTTGATTTTGATTCTGTGCTTTAGCCCCACAACAGGAAACAGTTACCCTCCTTGCCCGGTATACACTTGACAGTACTTCAGCCAACCCAGTTTTGCTCAAGCTGAGTCTCTATCTGGAATATCCCTTTTCCCTCTAATCATTCCTCCATAGGTGTTGTAAACACACACGAACATTCACAGGCATGGACACACCTAGATACACAGCTACACAGAGATGTATACAATCACACGGAGACAGTCACGAAGTGCACACACACAGTCCTAGTCAGGGCCTGAAATAGCCTTTAGAAATCAGTGTGCCAAACTCCCATTTGACAGAAGACACTGAGACTCAAGGCCTCACAGTAAGTCAGTGATGCAGACAAGATCAGAAGCCAGGCCTTCTGGGCTCTGGCCCTGGCTTTTGTCTTGCCTGGGAGCCCCTCACACACACCAGGCACAGGGCTGCAGTGAGGGTGTGGTTACCTAGTAGACCCTCTGTGTGGACAGGTCCCAGCATCCATCAGAATCTCAGACACATCACAGGGGGAAAAGAACATCCCTTTTCTGTCGCCTTCATTTCTCCACAGCGGGAGAGTGGGGTTCTAGATAGCAGAGGCCAGGTCCGCAGGCTGGGGTGCAGCGCGAGCATGGCGGAAAGTGGAGGGAGGAGATGGGTGGCTGCAGGAATGGACAGGAGTAAAGGCACTGGGAAATAACCCTGGGCACCGCGTTCCTAGTGGGCCTTGCCCCAGGATCCTCAGGCTGACCTGGGCCAGTGGGCAGGTAGCTCTGTGCCAGTCTGCTCTGGAGTCTAGTGACAAGATGAAAGAACTTCACCTTTTCACCCGACTCCGCCCAGGGTCACACCCTGTCTTCTCCTTAGGAGAGGCCTTCACTCAACAGACTAAGGTGGAGCACAACTCTTTCTCAAAACCACCCTCCGATTTCTGAGAAGGGTTTCCACCATCCATCTTTCCAGGCTTCAAACCTCTAATATGCCCTTGACAACCTCTCTCTGTCCCACCCATGTGAAAACCATCACTCACCAACTCCTGTCAGTTCAACCAGTAGAGTGACTCAGGGATGGCACTTTTCCACACCTCATGGCCTTAGGCCTGCATGTCTCCTCCACATTGTACCAACCCCCTCTCTGGTCTCCTTGCCTCTACTCCTGCCCTCCTGTCCATCTTTTGTACGGCAGTCACAGGTCTTCTTAGAACATGAACCTGACCATGTACTGGGGAGCTCAGAACCTTTCCATGGCTCCCTATTACCCTGACTATGTCCAAGCCCCTGAGCCTGACACTCCAGGCCCTGCCAACCCTCTAGAACAGCAGTCGCCAACTGGTGGTCCGCGGCCCACTGGTGGTCCATGAGGTCTGAAAGGTTGGCGACTGCTGCTCCAGACAGCCCACCCTCTCTGCCTCCACCTTCATCTTCCTGTGCCAAGCACAGCAGGAGCAGTCTCATGGTCTATCTTTGCTCAGGAACACCATCCCTCAACTTCTAACAGTAATATCATCACAAGAGAGGAGTGCTTTCTCTGCCAAGTTCCATCTTTGGTGGCTTCACAGATCCCTTCTCATTTAATCCCGAGGAGCTTAGAGAAGCAAAACAACCTCTCCAAGGTCACAAAGCTAGCAAATGGCAGAGCAGCCTGGTCTGTCTGACTTGAGGAGCTGTGCCCCTGACCACCCCCTCCTTCCCTCCAAGGCCTAGGTTCTCCCCTCCAGGAAGCTCCCTGCCTAGCCCTCGGTGGGTCCCATGGCTCTGCTTTCCTGGTCGGTTCTCTACCACAGGGAATTCCCTACAGGCAGGGCCCAGGATCTACTCTTCCTGGTACTTTCTAGGTGTGAAGCAGCCATGATGGTTATTGTACCCATTTCACAGGTTAAAAAAAACAAACAAACTAAGGCCAGAAAGTGCCAAGCCAAACATGCAGAATACCTGCCCCACTGACTTGGCTCTGCCTCTACCCCACCCTGGGTCCCAGGCCAGTGTGCCCAAAGCCGGGAGAAAGGGCTGGGCAGTTCCCAGGCTAGCCGAGGAATTTCCAGGGTGGTTAGAAGACATTCCAGCTCTTCCACTAGGGTGGCTCCGGAATGTACCCGCTCACCCACCCACCTAGCTGGCCCTGTCCGGACTGGAAGGGGATTGTGACCCATCACCGTTCTGGAAGCCTCTGCTGCCTGCTTCTGCTGTGAAGAGAAGCAGAAGACCTGGACCTGGAATATCATCGAGGGACAGGGGAGGGCCCCAGGCAGGTGGAAAATCCCAGCTCTGTCATTCTCAGCCGTGGGACCGGGACAAGTCTCCTCTCCACAACTTAAGTCTCAATCCCTGGCCATCTAAGAACAGTATCTTAGGAAGACAAGAGGGGCAGGAAACCCACAGGAACTCGGGGCACAGTAGCAAGGTCACAGATCAAGTTTCCCACGCTGAAGGCCACCCTCAGGAGCCCCCAGCAGGAACTTGACCCCACCACATTTCTTCACTCACTCACCCTTTTACAGAGGTTGTCACATGGATGCCTGTCCCTGTATAGGGCTCTTGGGATTCCAAGGTGGGTCACTGTCAAGGTTGGCGAGGAAGGGGTAGGTAGCACATGGGAGAAGACCCAGAAATAGGTAATGACAACTCAGAGTGATCGGGGCTGAAGAGAGCAGAGGCAATAGGGCTAAAGCAGACAAGAGGACCCCTAATGGGAATGGGGAGGTGGTCAAGGAAGGCTTCCTGGAGAAGGGGACACCTGACCTGAATTTTGGAAGGGGTCAGGAGAGCGAAGAGAGAAAAGCAGAGTGAGCAAAAACCAGGGCAATAGATCACACAGTATATTTGGGGAACTGTTGGTCATCCCTGTGGATTGAGGGGAGAAGGCTGGGTTAAAAGACAGGGAGCATCTTGGAAGTCATTCTCTGTCCCCTCCCAAATCTCATCCACAGAGCTGAAGGCCAGTGGGCCCCAGCCTTGCCTGGAGTGCTTTCTACACTACAAGCACTGGGCTCATCTGGGGAAATAGCTGAGGGGGTAACCTCAGATGTTATCGACAGGTGCTGTTGCAAAGTAAAACCTTGCAGCCTCTCCAGGAAGCCCTTGTGCTCTGCAGCCCCTCTGGAGGCACTCTCCCTCTTGGGAGCCCTCAGGATCTTGGCTGTGGGAGCCACATGTTGGGGTTGAGCTCAGAGCATCTGAGTGTGTGGGTCTCAGATCAGCCCATCTGGTCCTCCCACCTCAGATCAGGTAACTGAGACTCCTTAAGAGTAAGGGCCTTACTCAAGGTCTGGTGTTCTACTTCTAGTATTTTCAGTGTGGAGCTGAGGACCTCCACCCTCACCCCAGGGCAGGACTCCAAACTACCTGTCCTACTACCCCTGGCCTGGCACGGTCCAGCCCAGCCCCACCCAGCACAAGGCGACAGAGATGCACTGCTAAACTGAACTAGTTCAGAACCACAAGGCCCTGGACTTCACATCAACCTATCACAATCCAGATGCCTCCAGCCAGACTCAAGAGGCAAGAACCCTGGGTTCAGGCTCCAACTTGGAACTGCCCATGCTGTGCAATCTCGGTCAATTGGTTCCCCTCTCTGAGCCTTGTGTTCTTCAGTGGTCAATTGGGGACAGTCACCACTACACAAGACAGCTCATGAGGAATGACAGGTGGGTGCTCCATGGGGCTAGCAAATCATGCACTGTCCTGCTGTGGGGCTGCACCTCCTGTCATGGTGGAGACACTGAAACACTGGCAAGGGGGCCCTCCTAGGTGATCCAGCAGAGGGGCCATGGTCAGGACAGTCAGGGAAAGTTCCTGGAAAGGGCTGTAATCAGGTATGAAGAGAAGCAGGAAGAGTCCAGGTTGGAAGAAAAAGGGAGAATGGAGGACCCAAAGGAGAAAAAGGGACAAAGCTGTAGAATGGGATACAAGTGCGTCTGTGATGCTGAGACTGTCGCATTCTGAGTGCTTCCAGGATTCTGGGTTCATTGGTACTTACAGTCCAATTGCAAGAGTCTCTGGTTCTTGGAGTAAATGCTAAATGTTTCTTTAATTCTGTTACTTGTTGCTTTTGAGATTCTCAGAACCACAGGAGTCTGGACCCTCAGAATAACACAATCGTAAGTCATTTTCCCAGGAGCCAAAGTCTCAGCAAACACCTGCCAGTGCCCCCATGTGCCTGACCTCAGAGGGACCCTGCAAATCCAGACGCAGATCAGACTCAGTCAAGCCCTTGAAGAGCTCCAGTTTGAATGGGGAGAAAGCCGCAGACATGGATCAAGTCTACTTGGGTGATCAAGCCATGACCAAAGGAAGCCCAGGGGCCATGGAGCTCATAGAACCCCTAACCAGCCTGGTAAGGTGGCCAGGAAGAGCTTCCCAGAGGAGGGCCATTTGAGCTGGGTTCTGATAGATGATTAGGAGTTTGTTAGGTGGATACAGACGTAGGAGAGCATTGAAGGCAGAAGGAAGAGCAGGTACAAAGACTCAGTGGTGTGATAGTGTGGACTGTATAAAGCCAGGGATCATGTGAGGCTGGAGTGGAGGGACAGGTGGCACAGAATGCGTATGCGTGAGGGGGAGGGCTGCAGGACTCACATGGAATGCCAGGCTGAAGAACTTGGCCTCTATCCTGAGGACAATGGGAAGCCATGACAGGGCTTAAGCAGGGAAGGACATAGTCTGAGTTGACGTTTGTAGAGATAGTGCCACGTGGAAGGTGGTTAGGGGCGGGGGGAGACTCCCCCAACTCAAGGGGAGAGGGGAGGGTCATGTGGGTCCCAAGAAGTCTGAGGGAGGCCCTTCTCCCATGCTCCAGTGCCCAGGCAGTGTCATTGCCAATACAATAACAGTGACAGGGTACCAGGAGAGAGGGCCAAGGAGGAAGTAGTTGCCCAAAAGGACCCAGGCTGCCCACTCTCGCAGCAGGAACTCTAGTTATTCATCCTGAAGCAGAAATGACTCAGGGCTAAGATATGCTGAGGCAGGGGAGTGCAGGAACTCCTCTGCTCAAGAACCAACTGTAGCTCTCCATGGAGCAAGGCCCTCCTCTCCCGCTATACGCCCACTTTCACCTGGTCATTCATTTCCCGAACACTTACTGGCATCTCTTTTAGCCCAACCTGTGTTGGGTGATGTGGGCATAGAGAGAAAGCAGGCCTGGCCTGGCCAAGTCCTGCAACTGACCTCTAGGAGGTCAGGATGGGCCCCCACACCAGCCTCCCCACCGTCAGGCCTGAACAGCTGGGGAGGCCAGGCCTGAGAACACAAAGGCAGCCCAAGAAGAAGATGTAGGCCAACGGGCACGCTAGACAGGTCCACAGAAGGCAGTTCAGGGAGAGGAAAGATTTCATTAGGGGCACCTCTATCTCCTCTCACCAGATCAGCAAGGCTTCCCTAGTCCTGTGGGCAGGCCTGAACAGGCATTAGATTATCAGCAACTGGGTAATCAGGCCACAGCAAGACCTAAAGACAGGTGTTCAGGGCAGGATTCAGACTTCCTTCAGCCTGAAAGCCAGAGGACCAGGCTGCACCTAGGTGGGGCTTCTATCTTGAACGGGGAGATATAAGCTGGGGTAGGTAGGCAGGAGCCCCAGCTTTTACCTTGTCTTTGTGACCTTGTTTCCTGAGCCCCTATTTGTTCATTTGCAAAATGAGGATAATAATTCCTCCCTAACAGGGTTGGTGGAGGGACATTTGTAAATTACGCCTAGTGAGCAGAGGTGGCACAGGCAGAGGAGGACAGTCAACAGTTAAAATTCCCCAAACAGTTAAAGTGATCCCTTGCTATTGCACCTATTTTCTGTTATTGCCTTCAAAATGCATTTCGGTCTTTGAGTATCACACGTCTTCCCTGTGCATTGCAGCTTACAAAGGCCTTTCTTGACCACTATCTTAAGAATCCTCATAGCAACCTAGCATTTGAAGAGGTAAGGATCATTGGCAGCCATTTATGAGGGTCTCCCACTATGATCCTCCAACCCATTCAGCCAGGCTTCAAGACAGCCCAGGGCGGGAAAGAGAGAAAAGTGACAAACCGTCCATGCCAGGGCCTCCCCACGCACAAATTCTCAGCACAGGGCCTCACCGGTTCTAGCCTCCTTTTAGAGGCTGGCGAAGTAGGAGTTGTCCCAAGGTCACCCAGCAAGTTGGGGGCAGAGCTGGGATGTGATCAATCACTCACTGGTCCCCTGGCTCCCTAAGGGGGAGGGAAAGTCCTAAGTGTCCTCAAATTCCTCAGCAAAAGCATCTGAGGGGTCAGGGAAGTGTTTAAACAAGGGGGTAAGGGCTCATAGTTGAAACAACGCCTGGTCGATTCTGGTAACAATATCACAAATGCCCTGACCTCCATGCACTTAGCACTACTCCATCCATTCTCCACCCTGCAGCCAGAGAGCTTTCTGAAACGTGCTCTGACCACGAATCTCCCCTGCTCATAAACCTTCCATGGCTCCCTATGGCCTTCAGATGAAATCCAAGTTTTCAGCCTGTTTACTCTGGGTCCTGTAGTGCTGCCCCAGGACACACTGTTCTGATATCCTGTGCCACCCACTCGGATGACCTGATTCTGGGTTCCCCGTCTTTGTCATGACATAGAGCTCCACTGTAGAAGGCCTTCATTGGGGAAGCTGGGGACAGGGCAGAGGAGAGGCGCTGCTCAGTTCAGTTCAGCCCTGTGCAGGGTGCTGGCAACAGTTCCTGCCCTCCAGGGGGCCTCAGACCTGGGGATTGGAAAGGAGACAGACAGAGGCCATGACAGTCCAAGTGAGAGCAGGGCTGTCAGCACCGGGACTGCAAGATCCCAGAAGAACCCAAACTAGCTGGGGGAATCAAGGAGGGCTTCCCAGAGGAGGAGACATCTGAGCTGGGCTGAACTGAGGAAGAGCAGAGTAGGAAGGCATTTCAAGCAGTGAGCTTAGAATGCACAGTGACCCAGAGGCAAGGAACTGCCCAGTACGCACAGTAGACTCCATGCAGTTACTAGCGGGTGAAGCGTCAGGTGGGAGGGGGGCTAGAGAGGCTGACAAGGACCAGTTCTTGGAGGCCTGGAGGCCCAGGCTGAGGGGTTCAGGCTGGGCCCTGTGGAAGTCTAGCCCAGAGAGAACTGTTGGGATTTGGGTTTCAGGAAGTTCCCTCTGGGAACTGATCCCACCCCAAGCTGTGAGCCTGTCCAAGAAGACATCGGTGCTGAACAGGACCCACACATCAGCTCCTCAAGGGCCCTCAAGTTCCCCATCATTGTTATTTCCCCTTCGCAGGTGAGGCCGTGAGGCTCAGAGTAGGAGCATGCCTTGCCCAGGTCACACAGTGGCTAAGGCGGGACAGGAATATAGATCTCTGATTCTCAGGGAACTTTTGAGGCTCCTGTCTGCTCAAAGAATCTCCTTCCCAACCACTCCTACCCACGGAGATAACTGAGACTTTAGCCGAGGCCTCACCCTGGCCCTCAAGAGCTCCCCCTTATCCCAGCCTAGATCCCAAACAAACCGGGCACCCAAGGCTGTGACCCCAAGGACACGGAAAGGAACAGTTCTAGTCCACAGCAGGGCTTGGCCCTTACGTCTGGCTCGGAGGCTCCCAAACCTGCAGCCCTGGCTGGGGAGTGGAGGGCGGGCACTGCCTTTTCCCAGACAGACCCTTCCTACAGCTCCACCGGCCAGATTAACAGTCCCCGGACAGAGGCTTAACTGCCCTTTCAGGCCGCTGCCCCAACCACCCCCCTCACCCCCCAGTCTTACCGGCGCCCAGGCGGGGGCGGGCCACCCGGAGTGCCCGGGAATGAGCCGGCCTCTAGGGGTTCGTGCGTCTCCAGTCGCCTCCCGGGCGCCCACTCCAGAGCGCGTGTGCACACACACACTCACACACACACAAACAAGTTCTACAAGTTCAGCTATTGACACTGCAGGGGCGCACGCTCTCACTCACCGGCACACAGACGCTCCCCAATACGAGGACACACACTCGCGGGGGGTCCGTCCACATTCCCCGTGATCAATGCTCCCGTGGGCACAGAGCTCGACTCCGACCCCCCGCGCGCTCACACCGGCTCGCCAACCGAGCCAAACGCGCGCGGCTCTGCTTTCCCCGCGGAGGCTCGGTCCGCACCGCCGCTTCCCCGGCCGCACCCGCCTCCCGCCCCCCGCCCCCCGCCTCCGGCCCCTCCAGGCGGGGGCCCGCCCCTCACCTCCGCGGGTGCTTGTCCGCCAGCCGCGGGGCGGCCGCCGCTCCCGGGTGCCCGCGCCCGCGTCCTGCCGCCGCTGCCGCAGGGACCCACGTGCCGGGAGGCCCCACCCGCCCGGCGGAGCGCCCACTCCGGCTGGGTCACGCAGGGGCGAACGGACTCTGGACAGACTCCGGAGCCGCCCCGCCCCGACCCGCCCCGTCCCGACACCCAGCCACCGGCTTAGGGACGCGGCCGCGGGGTCAACGCATCTGCCCGGGGTGCTGCCCGGGGCGGGGCTGGCGGCCACAGTGCTGCTGCCCGGCTGAGGTTTCCAGCGACGCTCAAGTTTTGCAAAGTTTGTCTGGTGCTTGTGTGGCTCCCGTCGCTGCCCACCGCGAGACCGAGCCAAGAACCTGTGCCCTCTCCTCCGGGGACCCGCTTGGAGCACCACCCAGAGGACTCTGCTCCCTGGGGCTGGGGAGGGGTGGGGGGCGCTCCTCGCGGCCTCAGGGAGGAAATCCCGGCGCTCAGGGCCCCGCTAGTCTCCAGCTCCAGAGAGGAGGGCGGGAGCCTCCTCTATGCTCCCTTCGCTTAATCTCGTTCAGAGTCATTAGAAATTTCCCAAATACCCCCATCTTCTTGGTCCCCCATCTTTGAGCTGCTTCCCATGAGCTGCCTTCTCAGACTGCTCCAGCCAAACACCCATCACTCCCTGCTCTGCCCTTAACCCTGCTCTGATGGCGTTCCGTGGTCAAGGACCCTTTCCTCCGCTGTGATCTTCGGGAGAGCAGGGACCAGGTCTGCCTCCTTCCGACGGCGGTCCCAGCAGTCCAGGAGTTGTTGAACATGTGAATGGATGAATGCGTGAGTAATGCATGTCCCCCTCTCGCTCAACCTGATCCAGGTGCCAGGACAGTAGTAGGTTGTGGCTCAGCTTCAGCACTGACTCTGGGAGACCTTGACCCTGTCCCAGTCCCTCTCAGGGCCCACTTCTCTGTGAAACAAAAGCAGTCACGCTCACCCTCCTGCCAACAAGTGTCCATCCGCTGGGGCTTTGGACAGTCCGTGTCTGGACAAGTGCACGGTCGTCCTCTTTCTGTGCCTAGGAGCTTGCTCAGGGCCCTGGGGCCATGGGTCCTGCTGGGTTCCACATCAGCTGACTGGCACCTGGCTGCAGGCCCCAGGGGGGGCCCAGGAAGGATGCTGGCTGAAGCCTTGCCAAGAGCGGGAGTGGAATGGACACCCAGCCCTGTGCAGCTGAGCCGCCTCTGCAGTCCTCGGAGTCCTACGCCTGGAAGACACAAAGTCCCCTTGTCCAGCCTCCTCCTCCTGTTGTCCAAGCTGATCCATGCAGCTTTTAGGGAACTAGAAATTCCTGTGGCCCCTATCTATGGAGCCTGGGCCTTAGGGTCCCGGTGTGGGGACGTCTCCCTGGGCGCTGGAGGCCTAATCAACCCCCCTCTGTTTTCTCCCTTCAGATTTCTACTGTAACTGCTATTCACGCTGAGAGAGAAAAAAATTCCTCTGATACCAAATTGAGGACCCGGGACTCTGCCTCAGCCTCCAGCTGACTAGAGACGGGAGAGCCCGGGTCCTGCACCTGCTCTGGTTCATCTGTTACTTTATAGTCAAAGAAACGGCATCCCTGAGGCACCCAGTGTCTGAGCTACCACAACGGGAGACTTAGTGAGGCCTGAGGAGCAGAGGGAAGGGACTTGTCCTGGAACCCCACGGCCTTAACTTCAGGTTAGAGTCTCTTCTCTGAGCCTCAGTTCCCTCGTCTGCAAATGGTAATAATAATCCACTTCTCACGGGCCCATCTAAAGTTCTTTTTTCAGGGTTTCGCCCATTGTCCTGAGCTGCCTGGGTTCGAGGGTTAGCATCCCTTCTAATGAGGGGCTGAAAGTCTGTCTCCGGACAACTTCCCCAGACACCTGATCTGGGCTTTGGAGGTCAAGTCCAGGCTCCAAACCCTTCAGCTGAGTCCCCCTTACTTGGGGCTGCTCGAGGAGCCCCATCCCACTTCAACCTGAGTGAGCACCTTTGCTTTTACCTTTATATTTATTTATACTTTCTGGTAAGAGCTTGCTGAAAAAAATATAGAACTTTTCATAGCTAAAAGATTTTAGACCCATTGACCCAACCAGGGAATTGGGGGCCGGTGAGCCCCACAGCAAACCCAAACAAGGCCCCATCTGAAAGGGTAGATTAACACCCAGGGAGCTTCCCTGCAATCAAGCAGCCGAGGCAGGCTAGTGGTGAAGGCCAAGTCACCCAGTGGTCCCCAGGAGCAGGAGAATGGAGCCATGGGAGTGGGGGGTGGGGGTGGAGGTGGGAAGGAGGGTTCCATTAGCAGGAGCAGGTCAGGGTACAGAAGGGCAACCCAGGATCACTTCTCCCCGTGCATTAGGAGGCTTCCTGTCTCGCCAACCCCGAGGAGGCATTTGGCTCTCTTAAGCCTTCTCGTCTTCCCTCTCTCACCTTGTGTCATCTCCCCTGAGAAAACCTGCTCAGAGAATCTGTGCTGGGGGCGGAGCCTGGGCCCTGGCATCCCCTCCTCGCTGAGCTGGGACATGACACCTCCAAGCCCTCCTTCAAGGACCAGGGTGGGGTCTCTGTCGCCTTTCCCAGCCATTGCCTGCCTCACACCCTCTGGTAGCCCATCATCCTCAAGATAAACCCCAGCTCTGCAGCCGGGGAGGCCAGGCCCTCGCCCCTCCCCACCTCCCCTCCTGCCTCTGAGCCAGCCATGCTGCAGTGCTGGGCCTTCACTGGCCTCCTGCCTGGCACTTGCTGCTCTGTCGGCCTGCAATGCCCTTCATGCTTTTCTGCCCTTGGTCCCTCCTCATGGCTCCCCAGCTCGTTCCTCTAAGGCCCAGCCCAAGTGCCCCAGGTGACCGTCTGTCACAGCACTTACCACACTGTTGTCACTGTTGATGTCTACCTCCCTCTAATGGGGATCTCCTTGAGGACAGGCCTAGGAGCCATCCTGTTCCTAGTCACAGCACCTGGCATTGTCCCTGTCACCTGGTCAGCCTCCATGAATATCTAGACTAAGAACTCTAGTTATCATCTTCTTCTTTCTTTTTTTAAACTGTAATGTTAAAAAAATTATATATTTTTATTTTTATTTTTTTAATTTAAATTCTTTATTGTTTAATGTATTACATAAGTCTCCTTCCCCCCCCCCCCCCCCCGCATTGATCTCTCCCCGGCTGCCCCCAACCCCCAGAACATGCCCTCATCCCCCCAAACCTCTGTCTGTGTCCATTGGTTATGCTCATGTGCATGCATACAAGTCCTTTGGTTGATCTCTTACCCCCTCACCCGCCGCCTTCCCTCATAGGTTGGACAGTCTGTTTGATGCTTCTATGATTCTGGTTCTATTTTTGTTCATCAGTTTGTGTTGTTCATTATATTCCACAAATGAGAGAGATCATGTGATATTTATCTTTCCCTGACTGTCTTATTTTGCTTAGCATAATGCTCTCCATCTCCATCCATGCTGTTGCAAATGGTAAGAGTTCCTTCCTTTTTATAGCAGTGTAGTATTCCATTGTGTAGATGTGCCACAGTTTTTAATCCACTCATCTGCTGATGGGCACTTAGGCTGTTTCCAAATCTTAGCTATTGTAAATTGTGCTGCTGTGAACATAGGGGTGCATATATCCTTTCTGATTGGTGTTTCTGTTTTCTTGGGATATATTCCTAGAAGTGGGATTACTGGGTCAAATGGAAGTTCCATTTTTAATTTTTTGAGGAAACGCCATACTGTTTTCCACAGTGGCTGTACCAGTCTGCATTCCCACCAGCAGTGCACAAAGGTTCCTTTTTCTCCACATCCTCACCAGCACTTGACATTTGTTGATTTGTTGATGATAGCCATTCTGACAGGTGTGAGATGGTACCACATTGTTGTTTTGATTTGTATCTCTCAGATAATTAGTGACTTTGAGCATGTTTTCATATGTCTGTTGGCCTTCAGTATGTCCTCTTTCGAAAAGTGACTATTTAGGTCCTTTGCCCATTTTCTGATTAGATTGCTTATCTTCCTTTTGTTAAGTTGCATGAGTTCCCTATAAATTTTGGAGATTAAATCCTTATCGGAGATAACATTGGCAAATAAGTTCTCCCAGGCAGTGGGCTTTCTTCTTGTTTTGTTGATGGTTTCTTTTGCTGTGCAAAGCTTTTTATTTTGATGTAGTCCCATTTGTTTACTTTCTCCTTAGTTTCCATTGTCCTAGGAGCTGTATCAGTGAAGATATTGCTTCGACAAATGTCTGCTATTTTGCTGCCTATGGCTTCTTCTAAGATTTTTATGGTTTCCCACCTTACGTTTAAGTCCTTTATCCATTTTGAGTTTATTTTTGTGTATGGTGTAAGTTGGTGGTCTAGTTTCTTTTTTTCTTTTTTTTTTTTTTTTGCATGTATCCATCCAATTTTCCCAACACCATTTATTGAAGAGACTATCTTGACTCCATGTATGCTCTTGCCTCCTTTGTCGAATATTAATTGAGCATACTGGCTTGGGTCAATTTTCAGAGTTCTCTGATCACTTTCTTTGTGCTAGTCATTATGTTAACGTATCTCGTAATCTTCATCAGAACCCTGTGAGGTGGGTGCTGTCACTACCATCTTACATATGGGAAAACTAAGGTTCAGAAAGGGGTGTTAATATCCCAAGTCACACAGTGAGTCTGCGGTAGGTCTCCGGGCCCTGGAGCTGCAACCTGCTTGGAAGGAAGGCCCTGCTGAGTCCCCGGAGTGATGACTGAGACATGGCGTCAGATCCACCTGGGGTTCCAGTTACATAGGGCTGGGCTGGCTCCCACAGCCTTGTCTTGCTTGCTCTCTGGAGGCCTGAAGCATCCTGCCTCCCTCACCGACCAACCGGGAACTGTGCTCCTCAGGTTTCCCAGGGAGGGGCCAGGCCTCCGATGCCAAACGCAGCCTGGAAGCTCTGACTCTTAGCATGCCGGAACGCAGCACCCAGGGGAGGCAGCTTTGCGGCAAACCTCTGCTCCACCTCTCCGTAAGCGGGGCCAGCCACAGAATTTGTGGGATACTGGGTAGAATGAAAATATTAGTTCCTTGTTCAAAAACTAATAAGAATCTCAAGACTGGACAGCAGAGCATTAAATCAAGTGCAGGGCCTTCAACGTGTGGGGCCCCGTGTAACTGTACAAGCCATACACACAGCCATGAAGCCAGCCCTGTTCTCAGGCCTTGGCTTCCTCATCTGTCAAACGGGACAATGATGACCCACTGGCCGGGCAGTGGTGAAGATAAGGTTGGAGATGTAAGCAGGAGGTCCAGTGGACAGCATGAGAGTTAGGTAGGGGTCCTCATGGACGTCATTGTTATTTAGGTCTCAGTATTGGGTAGCAGACCAAGTCTTTCCAGAAGTTTGATTTCTCGCACAGCTCCTTTTCACAGACCTAAAACTACAGCTCAGAGAAGCAAAACGACTTGCTCAGAGACTCCATGGGGGAAACCAAGATTAGAGCCCTGCCCCTTGTTTCTGGTGTTTTTTTGTAACACGGGCAAAAGAAAGAGAGAGAACGAGTGAAGGGCAGGAGAGAGGTGGGTGTGGGTGGGGTGGGGGGAATGCTGCTCAGGACAAAGAGGGCCACTGTACAGACACAAAGAGCTGCCCACAGAGGCCCCTGCGGGGGCTGGGCCAGAGGGTGGATAGAAAAGCCCTTGGTGCCTGGGGAGGTGCCAGGAGCTGCCTCTCAGTCCCTCCCTGGTCGCGATGGGGGTGAGGAGATGGCATGCAGGAACTAGGGAATGGGTTGAGGAGGAGAAGCCGACTCAGGGCTGTACCCCTCACCCCAGCCCCAGGCCTCCAGAGCCAGCACTGTCCACACCGCCTTTCTCCAGCTCCTCCTAGGAGCCCACCAGCTTACGGAATGCCCCCTCATGCCCCCAACCACCCCTCTTTCCCCCACCTCAGTGAGTGTGGGGCTCAGGCAGCTGACTGAGACAGGCCAGTGAGCCAGGACAAGTGGAATAGGGAAGCTGAGGCAGAGAGCTGAACAAACTGACAGAGCAATTTCCAGCAGATACAGAAGGTCACCTCCTTAGAAGTAACATCTAGGCCTCAGCTGTATTTCAGCTCCAGACCCAGAAAAGCCACAAAACTCGGTGGGCAACACCAGGACCAGCTGCAATGACTAAGGCCCCCCTGCCCTGACTCTGACCAATCAGTGAAGACCACAACCCTGAAGACCACACCTAGAAAACGGATGGATATTCTGTTGAAACCCTCCCCTGAGACCTCCCCTAAGATTCCTGCAACAGAGAGATAAAAGCCTCAAGACAAAGGATCAGCGACCGCCCTCCCTCCCAGGAGCATGGCCCCCCTCCCCACCCTCCTCTCCTCACAGGGGTGCATCTCCCAAACTCCAAGGGACCCCACGAGGCTTGCAACCAGGCAGCAATGGGCAGCAGCAGTTTGTCCTGAGCCTGTCCCCAGTCCCTTGTTTTCTCTGACTTCTTAGTAAGCCTAAGCAGTCCCACCTAGGATCACTTCCCCAGCCCTTTCTTGTTTCACGGTCCCCAGCTCTAATGAACTTCCTCAAAAATCCACCTGGACTCATGTTGTGAAATTTGTCCTGCTTGAAGTCAAGAGCCCACACACTACCAGCTAGCCCTAGGCAGATCCGTTCAGGGCCAGGTCTCCTTTCTGGTAACACTGACCATTTGACAGTCCCAACCTCACAATCCTGCTCAGAAACTTCTGGCTACTCTCCATCACCCATAGGAGGAGGAAGCATAAGCTCTCAGTGTGTCACTCAAGGCCCTGGTGACCTGCCCCAATGACCTTTTCACTCCCCTGTCCCTATTTACCATCAGCCCTCCACACCCTAGTCATATGGGACAGCTCCCCATTCTCTAAACCAATCAATTCTTTCACACACACCCCTATGTTTGCTCATGCTTTTTTTTCTTCCTGGAGTCTTATTGTAGACTATAGGCCCGGTGCACAAATTTGTGCACAGGTGGGGTCTGGCTGGCCCACCCCAATGGGGCCCCATCTGGGGGGAGGGGCCACAGGCAGTTGACTGGCCAGCCCTGCCCCTGATCGTGATTGAGGGACCGATCAGGGTTGGGGAGGCCGATCCAAGCCCGGATCAGGCTGGTTAGCTGCCACAGGGCACGTCATAGCCACCAGTCATCTGGTTGTTCTGGTTGTTCCACTGTTCCGGTCACTGGGCTTTTATATATATAGATATGTAGGGGACATTGGTTTATTTACAGTCTATAGTTGGTGTATATTTTATTTCTTAGGATTTATTTTATTTTTAAGATATATTTTTATTTATTTCAGAGAGGAAGGGAAAGGGAGAGATTAGAGAGAATTGTTGATCAGCTGCCTCCTACATGCACTGTACTGGGATTCAAGCCTGAAACCTGGGCATATTCCCTGACCAGGAATCGAACCGTGACCTCCTGGTTCATGGGCCAACGTACTGATCCACACTGGCTGGGCTGGATTGTATATTTTTAAAAGTATCCCCCTTTTGTTCCATTTAATGCTCTTAGCCACAGTTTTTATTATTTCTTATATCACTATTACCATCTCCTACTTTGCACTTACCTAATATAGCTTTGTCTGTGTTTTTATGTAAATTTTCTTTGTCAGTTAATGTTTTTGAATATTTGAACTAGTAATATGCTTACATGTTTCAAAAATTAAAAATATTAGCAAAGAAGGATATACTGAGAAAAATCTCTCCCCGTTTCTCTACCCAGTTCCCACTCCTCCCTTCACATCCTAAGCTGGAAGGTAGGTTTTTTTAGTTTCTTGTATATCTTGAATTTCTTTGTGCAAGTACAAATATTTCTACTTTGTTTTTTTAAACACAAAAATGTAGCATACCATACATATGACCTTGCATTTTATGACATAATTGTATCTTGGGGATTTTTCTAAATTGGTATGTGGAAAGCTTCCTCATTCTTTTTAGGGGCTGGATAGTATCCCATTGTACAGATGTACTATAATGTACTTAACCCGTCCTCTATTGGTGAACATTTGGGTTGTTGCCAATTTTGCTGGTATAAACAATGCTACAATGGGTGCCATGTAGATACTTTTTGTCCATGTAAGAAATATCACAGAAATATTATTCTTTTTAAAAAATAGATATTTTTATTGATTTCAGAAAGGAAGGGAATGGGAGAGAGAGACAGAAACATCAATGATCCTGCATGCCTCACATTGGGGATGGAGACCGCAACCCAGGCATGTGCCCTGAGCGGGAACTGAACTGTGACTTTCTGGTTCATAGGTGGATGCTTAACTACTGGGCCACACCGGCTGGGAGAGAAATATTATTATTAGATCAAAAGGATTGTGTATTTGTAAATTGGATAACAACTGCCAAATTGTCCGCTATTGGGGTTGTACCAGTTTACCTCCCGTCAATATGAGAGAACCTGTTTCTCCACAGTCTCACTAACCCTGTGAGATTACATTTTTGGAATTTTGCCAATCTGATAGGTGAAAAGTCATAGCTGAGTGTAGTTTGCATTTGTATTTCTCGTATTTTGAGTGCATCTTTTCATAACAGAAGAGCCATTTGAGATCCATTGCATTTCCTTTTCTATTATATCCTTTGGCCATTTTTCTATTAGGTCATGGGGCTTACTGATTCCTGTTAACTTTTAATATTTTTGGATTATCCCTCTGTGTATTACCTGAATTTAAAATTTAAAATTATTTTTCCCAATTTATCATTTTTATTTTGACTTTCCTTATGTTTTTTTAAACTTAATTGAGAGAGAGAGAGAGAGAGAGAGAGATTTGTTGTTCTGCTATGCATTCATTGGTTGCTTCTTGTATGTGCCTTGACTGGAGATGGAACCCACAACCTTAGCATATCAAGAGAAATGATGCTCTAACCAACTGAGTTACCTGGCCAGGGCCAGGCTTTTATTTTATTTTTTAAAAATGTAGTAGTTTTTATTTTTCAGCGGTGAATTTATCAATCTTTTCTCTTATGGCTTCTGCATTTTTGAGCCATAACTAAAAAGGTCTTTACTACTCCAAGATCCCTTCCCTATGTTTTCTTTTAATATTACTACATCTCATTTTTTACATGCCTGTGTTACTTTTAAGTATTTCTTGTAAGAGCATATGGTTTAGTTGAATTTTGTTTTTCAACCTGAAAAATCTGAGAATTGTTGCCTTCAACAGAGAGGAATAGAGTGAAGAAATAAAATGAAGTCGCTATAGTCAAGTTGCTAAATTACTAGAATCAAGTAGGCTGAGGTATGAGGAAAGATTCTATTCTTGTTTTAACTAGCCTAAGAACTTAAACTTTTGAACTTTCCAGTCTTGTGTCAATGCCTGGATATACTAGTACATCTAGATAACCCTCTGGTTACTCCCTGAAGGGGTAAGAAAAGAATGTTAATTATCCATACCACCTGACATCCACTCACTAGCCCACTGGTCATCTAGAGGATGACCATCTCAGAACAACCCAGAAGCTAAGAATGTAGGACTGATTCTACTATAAGAACCCTCAGCTTTTCTTTCTTCTTCAGAACACTTTTAGATATTGCCTAGTTGCATTTCCAGTTTGCAAACCTTACAACCTTTGACTAAATCTTTATCCTTTATTTCTAGCCAAAGCCTCCAGACTCTTTTTTAGTTTGTTTGACAATAACATAGCTTAATTTATTTGTATCTGTTTAATATGTGATGTAGTCTCATTTTACTTCTTTGTCTTTATGCTTCCTTATTGTTGTTTTTTAGTATGTATTTATTTATTTAATCTTTATTGTTGAGAGTATTATAGATGTCTTCCCCTTTCCACCTCCCATTTCCCCCTCCACCAGGATCCCACCCAACCCCAGGCCTTCACCACCCTATTGTCTGTGTCCATAGGTTATGCATATATGAATATAAGTTCTTTTTTAAAAATATATTTTTTATTGATTTCAGAGAGGAAGGGAGAGGAAGAGAGAAACAGAAACATCAATTATGAGAGAGAATCATTGATTGGCTGCCTCCTGCACACCCCCCACTGGGACTGAGCCCACAACCCAAGCATGTGCCCTGACCGGAATCAAACCTGGGACCCCCACAGTCCACAGGCCGATGCTTTATCCACTGAGCCAAACCTGCCAGGGCTGAATATAAGTTCTTTGGTTAATCTCTTCCTGCCTCCTCTCCCCCCTTTCCTCTGAGATTCTTCAGTCTGTTCCATGTTTCCATGCCTCTGGTTCTATTTTATTCATCAGTTTATTTTGTTCATTAGATTCCTTGTTCATTTATTTTGATTTTTAGATTCAATAGTTGATAGGTATGTATTTATTGCCATTTTATTGTTCACATTTTTTATCTTTTAATTTGTTGTTGTTGTTGCTAATCCTCACCCAAGGATATTTTTCCATTGATTTTTTTTTTTAAGAGAGAGTGGAAGGAAAGGGGAGAGACAGATAAACATCAATGTGAGGGAAACACATTGATTGGTTGCCTTCTGTAGGCACCCCCACCAGGGCTGGGGATGAAGCCTGCAACCAAGGAATGTGCCCTTGACTGGAATCAAACCCGGGACCCTTCAGTTCGTGGGCTGATGCTCTATCCAATGAGCCAATCTGGCTAGGGCTCTTCCTCTTAAAGAAGACCCTTTAACATTTATTGTAATCTTGGTTTGGTGGTAATGAACTCCTTTAGCTCTTTCTTGTCTGTGAAGCTCTTATCTGACCTTCCATTCTAAATGGTAGTTTTGCTGAGTAGAGTAATCTTGGTTGTAGGTCCTTGCTATTCATCACTTTGAATATTTCTTGCCATTCCCTTCCAGCCTGCAAAGTTTCTGTTGAGAAATCAGTTGACAGTTGTATGGACGCTCCCTGATAGGCAACTAACGGCTTTTCTCTTGCTGCTTTTAAGATTCTCTCTTGGTCTTTAAACTTTGCCATTTTTAATTTTGATGTGTCTTGGTGTGGGACTCTTTGGGTTCCTCTTGTTTGGGACTCTCTGTGCTTCCTGGACTTGTATGTATATTTCTTTCACCAGGTGGGGGAAGTTTTCTGTCATTATTTTTTTTTCAAATAGCTTTCTTGTTCTTTGCTATCCAGTTTAGATTTTTCTTGTTTTTATCTTCTGTAATGATTAAGAAAGTAGAACTCTAGTCTGTGGTTCCATAAACCTTTAGATTAGGTCAAGCATATATATATTTTAATTGATAGGTATCCCATTACCAAAGTCAAGAAAAGGTGTCACTTTTTGAATAGTTGCTAGACCAGTGGTTCTCAACCTTTCTAATGCCGCGACCCTTTAATACGACCCTTTTTGTTGCTACTTCATAACTGTAATTTTGCTACTGTTAATGAATCGTAATGTAAATATCTGTGTTTTCCGATGGTCTTAGGCGACCCTGCTAGCGGTTCTCAACCTGTGTTCGCGACCCACAGGTTAAGAACTGCTGCTGTAGAGTCTAAGATCATCGGAAAACACAGATATTTACATTACGATTCATTAACAGTAGCAAAATTACAGTTATGAAGTAGCAACGAAAATAATTTTATGGTTGGGGGAACTGTATTAAAGGGTCGCAGCAATAGAAAGGTTGAGAACCACTGTGCTAGACACTGAGCTGGCTGCTTTCCCTGAGTCTCTACTATTGTGGCATTTTACAGACGAGGAAACAAAGCTCAGAGTGCTAAGCAGCTTGCCCAATAATTTTTTTATGATCTCCTTGGGGTGGTGAGAAATTTAGCAGACTTTAGCCAGTCAGGGCCACCCCTGCAGTTGACTGGAGGAAATCAAAGCTAAACAACATTGCTGGGGGGGGGAGAGGAGGATTTTTCAAAGTAAAATCCCCACATGGATTTAAAATCCCCACAGTGGATTTCACAAGGGCCTCACAACCCTGTGATATTAAACTCTTGGATTTCTGATAGTTGAAAATCATGTATTGCTGCATTTTGGTTTGCATTCTCTTACGAGTGAGATGAAGCATCCTTTCCCATGTTTGAGAGCTATTGGCATTTCCATTTCTATTCACATATTTTGTCCACTTGGGAAGCACCCTGCAAATAACCATTACACCAAAGCTTCCTGGGGTGCATGCTTGTTTTAAGAATACCAAATTGGCCCTGACCGGTTTGGCTCAGTGGATAGAGCGTCGGCCTGCGGACTCAAGGGTCCCAGGTTCGATTCCAGTCAAGGGCATGTACCTTGGTTGCAGGCACATACCCAGTAGGGAGTGTGCAGGAGGCAGCTGATCGATGTTTCTCTCTCATGGATGTTTCTAACTCTCTGTCCCTCTCACTTCCTCTCTGTAAAAAATCAATTATATCTATAAATTGATGATTTTGAGTTTTATTCTGTTTCTTTAAAAAGATCATTTCAGAGATAAGCTCTTCATTTGAATCTCCAGAACCATTTTCTTCCTCCTTGTGTGTAGGATCTTTTCACAGGTACCCTGTTGATGGTTTTGTTCACTCTCTCAACCACGCAGAAATAAAGCCAAACCAGGCACCACCTCCTCACCTCTCAACTTTATGATGCATTGCTTAATAATGGTGGAACTCTCAATCCCACCACTAGACAGATGGTGTAGACACAGAAAAAGAAAAGCTGATGGGATGGATTAGGGAATTATCTCCATTGTCCTCAGTAACAGCTGACACTTAAACAGTTCTATATGTCTGTCTGTCTCTCTATGTACTATATCTAAACTATGCTACATAGTATATATGGTATAGTATATGTGTAAATTTATTCTTATATATGTATTTGTGAATTGTATATATATATATATATATATATATATATATATATATATATATATATTAACTATATCTGCACTAAATTTGCACACACATGTAAATTTAGTTTTCATAACAACTCTTTAAGATTGGTACTATTACTATTTCCAGATGCCAAAGGTGAGGTAGAGAGAGGCTAGATTACTTACCCAAGCTCACACAGCTAACACCTGATGGAACCAACATTTTATCTAGGGCCCAGGAAGACAATCTGGTGTTCTTGGGGTATGGCCAGAGGTCCTCCTAGTGAGTACTGCCTGGGGTCCCTGAGAGACGACTAGGCAGAGGGGATTACTCTGTTTTATCTATTTTGGAACCATTGGTTCTTCATTCATTAAATCCTCTGATCCATTCATTCAACACATAGTTACTGAGTGCCTATATATGCCAAGTCCTGTGCTAGGTGCCAGACACACCAAGATAAATGAAATATGGTCTTTTTCCTTCAGGGCCTTGCAGTAAAGGGGGGTGAGCACAGGGTCAGTTAATGACAGTATGACGCATACTGTTCTGTTCCAGAGGGAGGAGCAGGTGGCGTGTCATCCCAGAATGTGTTTCTCAATCTCTTCCCTTGTACCATCCAGTTAGTGCCATTCCTCCTGGCACTTTGCCTTGTGACCTTCTCTTATCTTTAGTTTATACAGTATCACCGCAAGTTTTTGTATTGTTGCATATTTCCCTGATCATTTTTACAGTGGGCTGTTTAGTCATATCTGCTATAATTTCCTTCTTGATCCCCGAAATGTAGCCTTGTTCCTGTGAGTGATGGGAGTCTGGAAGGGTTGTGACTAGGGCGGACGGGCACTTTGGAATTAGCACTCTGGCTGTAGCGTGGAAAATAAATTGAATAGGGGAGATGAGGCAGGCAGCTCGGTCAGGGTGAAGGATGAAATCTGAGCAAAGGCTGTGGCTGGGGAAGGGGAGGAGGGTTTGGCTCCAGGAAATATTAAGGAAATGAAATTAAAGGGACTTACTAATTCATACAGTGTTTAATGAACATCTACTAAGTGGCAGACACTATGCCAGGTGCCAGGAATACAGGAGGAAACAAGACATAACACAGCCCCTGCCTTCGTTGAGTTTAGAAGGGGAAGATGGACAATTGGAGTTTTATGATAAAAGATGATAAGTGATGTGACAGGGGAAGTACAGAAAAACAGAAGGGAGAATGTGAGGGGGTGCGAGGGAGGAGTCTGATGCCAAGATTTCTGCCGTGGTTGCAGGAGTAGATGGTGGTAGCGTTATCTGAGCCAGGAAACCCAGGAGGGCAGGACCCCATGGATGTCACTCTGAATCTTCCAGGCTGGACAGGCAGGAGCAGGGGAGGCGGTAAGCGAGTGACTAGTGAATGCATAAATAAATGGGAAGCCCCCACCTGATTCTGAAAGAGGAAGATGGGGAGTGGTCCAAATAGAAACTTGAAGTTTCAGGAAGCCCAGCAGTTACTCAATACCCACAAACCGTTAGCTTCTTCTCAGTTACCCAACGGGCCACATGAGACAGCCGTGGCTCTCTCCCAATGCCCAGCAACTAGAGTTGGCTGCCATGACTCGGTGTATCTGGGGCCTGGGCAGCAGGCAGACTCAGCATACCGTTGGCTATTCTGAGGTCACCCGTGTGGGCCCCACAGGTTATTGGAGGCCTTCCTGGAACTGGAGGGAGGAAAGAACCAGCTCTGCAAAGTTAGGGGTCCTTCCCCTGGCTCCTGCATGCCTTCTGTGTCCCTCTGCCTTAGCATCAAGCCCTTGGCTCTGGGTCTGTCTGCCTCAGACTGGGTGATCCCCTTCTGCATCCCCAGCACCCAGCCCAGGCAACCCTTCTCCCCAGCACAGAACAGTAAATGTTTCTAGAGTTAGTTCAGAGAGAGCTGCGCCTTGGCCCGCAGGGGCTAGTTTCTCCCACCCTGAAGAGAGGGTCCACCAAGAGCCACACAAACACGAGTCCCATTCTCGGCATGTGGTAAGGACGCCTATGGTTACAACCCTGAGTTCATGAGCTGAGGCTCTGAAAGCATCAGACCAAGTGGGATAAGGCACCAGTCCCCTGCCCCACCTCTACCCCCATCAATATCTGAGTCTTGGAATTGTAGAGTCTTAGAATCGGTGGGTAGAAAGGCCCTCCGTGGGCATGTCCTTTAACTGTCCTTCTGTGGAGTTCCAATTGTCCTGTCCAGGCTCTAATCACAATGCCCTTGGCAACAGGAACTCACCCAACCTGGGACCTGAGACCTGCCTATGTGACTTTCTGGCGGGGCGGTGGGAGGGGGCACCCTCTCTATCTTCAAGGCCACAGAGATGCCACCTGCCTCCAGGGCCCAGAAGGACCCACTAGAGCCATGGTTTGGGGGTGGAAGGGAGGGGGTCTCTGCAGCTGTCACCTCCAGCATTCTGCCATCCTTGAGAGATGAGGAAGTGAGCAAGAGGTTCTTTCTTCAAGGCCACAGTTAAAGTGTCATCACATGCAATAACCAAACCATCAGTGGTACCACATTAAATTCAGAACATAGGACAGAACATAGGCCATTTACCAAGAAGAACACTGAAGTGTGTAGACTCCTTTGAGGTGGTATGCAATAGTGGTTAAGAGCACCTCTGCTGTGTACCAGCTAGGCGACCGGTGCTTAATCTTTCTGAGCTTCAGCTTTCTTGTAGTTGAGCATCAACACATGCACCAAGAGGTCACTGGCTAGATTCCTGACTGGGCACGTGCCTGGTTGCAGGCTCCATCCCCTGTAGGAGGCAGCCTACTGATGTTCATCGATGTTTCTATGCCTCTATCCCTTTCCCTTTCTCTCTCTCTAAAATCAATAAAAACATATTTTTAAAAAATGGGTAATGACGCCAACCTGGTGGGTTTGGTGTGTGGATTAAAGGAATGTGTGTCGAGGGTCAGCCGTGGGCAGCACTAGGGAGGTGCTCAGTGAGTCTAGGCTCTCACATGGTGATGTCTGGAGACCACGTGAGCTGCACACACCGCCCCCGGCTCCTCAGAACCCCCACACTGGCAGCCCGTGCTTCCTGCCAGCGCAGGTACATCCAGGCGGCTAGCCAACTGCAGCGACATGGGGAGAGGAGAGGCCCGCTCACCCTGGCCGTGGCCCAGCACCACTGGCTGCACCCAACTTGTGGTCTCCTCACCCCTCAGGTCTTTTGTACCTGGGAGTGAGCTTGGGCTCTCCTTCCTACTCTAGAGTCACTTATTTGTATAGCTCTTCAAGCAAACGTCATGTGTTTGCTAAAGTTTCCCAAGTGCCTGCTGGGAACAGGGCCCTGTGTTGGGAGGTCCAGGGGACAAGAAGACCATTGAGAGTGGGGACAAGATAGCGGGGGGGAGGGGGTTGTTGCCACACAGAGCTGGGAAGGAAGTGGACATGTGAAAACTGCACCCCACAACTACTCCAATTAAATTCATTCACAACAAAGCTTCCCCCCCCCCCCCGACTGTAGAAATAATGCCTCTACATTACAGACATTTTGAAAACTACAGAAAAATAGAAAACACAAAATAAAAAATTCTGATAATCCAGATCCACACAGATAACTGCTGTTAAGATTTTGGTGTATTTTATCCTAGAGTTTTCTACGTATTTTACTTTATATCTATACTAATAATCTTTACTAATAAAAGGGTAATATGCTAATTAGACTGGGAGACCTTCCAGGAGACCTTCCAGATGTCCTTCTGGACAAAGCCGTGGTGGGGGGCTGAGGCAGAAGCGTGTAGGGGCAATCAGGCCAGGAGGGGAGGGCAGTTGGGGGCAAGCAGGCAGGCAGGGGGGGGCAAGTGGGGGTGAGCAGGCTGGCAGGGGGCGCAGTTGGAGGCGAGCAGGCTGGCCGGGTGGGGCAGTTGGGGTGAGCAGGCCGGCAGGCAGAGTGGTTAGGGGCGATCAGGCAGGCAGGCAGGTGAGAGGTTAGGAGCCAACAGTCCCAGATTGTGAGAGGGATGTCCCAGATTGGAGAGGGTGCAGGCCAGGCTGAAGGACACACACACACACACACACACACACACACACACACACACACTGTGCACGAATTTCGTGCACAGGGCCACTAGTAGATATATAATTGCATACTCAACTTTTTTTTTCTTCATTTACATTTATCATAACAGCATAAGCATTTTCCTGGGTTTTTAAAACCTATCCAGTTAAATCCTACCCTGTTGATTTCAGCCCATTATTCTAATGAAAATCTTAACCTGTGTTGGGATTTGGCTGCCTCTTCCCAGGATAGAATGGTGCTGGGTGCCAATCTGGAGGAAAGGACGAGGGAGGAGGAGGAGAAGGAGGAGGAGGAAAGGAATAGCTGAAGAGGTGAAGAAGAAGGGGAAGGGGAAGGAGGAGACAAAAGCAACGCCACAAGGTCCATTCTCTTTGTCCTTCTCTGCCCCTCAGACTATGTTTCTCAATATTGAAAAATCCGAGGGCACGTACCTGACCCCCAGAGTCACCTGGGCTCACTCAATGCCCTTCTGAAACTTTCCCCTGTTCATTCCACACACCCAAACCTACAAGGAAGGAGATCCCACCTTGAAAAAAGCCTTCTTCCCCAGGGGCCAGTCCTGCCAACCCTGAGCAACACAGGCTCTGCTTCAGCCATCCCACCCACACTCGAGTCCTCTGCCCACTTGTCACATGACCTGGTGTCCAGGGCTCTGTAGTGTGGCCACTTTCTCTTGATCCAGAGTATACCCAGCATGACAGAGCGTCCTCAGAGCTCCAGGTGGGTCTGGCAGAGTGTGGAACAGAGCAGAGCAATCACCCTCTCTGTACTGGATGCTATGCCTCTATTAATGCAGCCAACATTTGCATTTGCTTATTTGGTAGCCGCTCATTGCCTTGGCTCATGTAGAGATTGAGGTCAGCTCAAACTCTGACCTTCTTTTTGCATAATTGTTGGTAAACCAGTTCTCCCACATGCTGTGCTTGAACAATCATTTGAAGAAATCTAATGTAAGACTTGATACTTTGCTCTCTTTATATATTTGCATTATGATTTTTAACTCTCCCTCTTGGCTTCTTATCATGGGTGAATTTGATACATGTGTGTCATGTCTTTATACAACCTATTGGTAAGATGGTAACCTGAACTGGGCCCAACACAAAAATCCCCTTATCCAGAACCCCTGCATAAGTTTGATCAGCTTCCCAAAAACTTCTGAGGAAATCACCTTCTTAAAACATCCAATCATGCACAGGTATACACACAAAAGAATTGAAAACAGGTACTAAAACAAATACATTATATGTATGATTATTCATAGCAACACTATTCACAATAGCTCAAAGTGGAAACTACCCAAATGTCCATCAATGGATGAATGGTTAAACAAAGTGTGGTATGCCCTGGTGGGTGTGGCTCAATTGATTGGGCATTGTCTTGTGCACTGAAAGGTTGCCAGTTTGATTCCCAGTCAAGGCACATGTCCGGGGTTCGGGCTTGGTCCCCATTGGGGGGCGTGCAGGAGGCAGCTGATTAATCTCTCTCTCTCTCTCTCTCTCTCTCTCTCTCTAAATATCAATTTAAAAATCTTAAAAAAAAAATAAACAAAGTGTGGATAATGGAATATTACTGAGCCATAAAAAGTAATGAAGTTCTGCCTGGTGGCGTGGCTCAGTGGTTGAGCGTTGACCCATGAACCAGGAGGTCATGGTTCGATTCCTAATCAGGGTTGTGGGCTCGATCCCCAGTAGGGGACGTGCAGGAGGTAGCCAATCGATGATTCTCTCTCATCATTGATGTTTTTATCCCTCTCCCTTTCTCTCTGAAATCAATAAAAACATATATTTTTTACAAAGGAAAGAAGTTCTGACACACGCTATAACACAGATGAACCTTGAAACCCTTATTCTATGTAAAAGGAGTCAAGACACAAAAGGTCACATATGATTTTATTTATATGAAATATCTAGAATAGGTACAGGGCCCAAGGGGAGAGGGGAATAGTGAACAACTGCTTAACAGATATGGGGTTTTCTTTTGGAATGATGATAATATTTTGAAACTAGATAGGAGTGGTTGAACAACACTGTGAATGTATAAATGCCACTGAATTGTGCATTTTAAGATGCTTAATTTTATGTTCAGTGCATTTCACCTCAGTAAAATAAATTGCATCCGCAAAAGAAAAAATGCAATGCATTCAGCAGACAGCCTAGTGCGAGTTTCGGGGACGCTGAGATGAATGAGACCTACTACCTGCTAAAGCAGGGCAGAGCCCCAAATCTTTGAAGCCGAGAGGGGCTACCCTCTGAGATTCACCGTGCACATTGTGGGTGCCTCTCCCTGGTTACTATTCTGACCACCAGGCAGACAGACTTGCAGAGCTGCTGCCCCTCCCATCTTAGTGACTTGGTTGGTACGACACACAATGCATCCCCTTAGTAACTTAGCCCTGGAGAAACCTGACACACATAACCTGAGCCATGTGATCAAGGTTAGCATTAACCGTAAGTCATGTTGATCTTATGTACTTTAGATCTGAGGTGACGAGAATGTCACTATACCTGTGCGGTCTTACTCCCAAGAACTCATAAATCCCATCTAATCATGTGGAAAACATCAGAAAAAAACACACAAACTAAGAGATAGTCTACAAACTGACCAATATTCTTTTTTTTTTTTAACTAGAGGTATGATATTTTCTTTTATTAGTTTCACTGAAGATTATAATATTATAGTTAAGTTTAACCCTTGTTGCCAACCCCCATTGCTCATCTAAAATTTTGATCTCTCCCACTTTCATCCAGATAGTAAACTCCCAATGATTGAGAATAATCCACAGAAGTCTTACCCCCAAAATCCTTTAGCAGAAAGAACCCTTTGGCCACAGATGCGTAAAGCTAAAATTGCAACAAAAAAAAAAAAAAAATTGGCAATACTTTTTTTGCATGATTATATTTCTTATAAAGAAAAGGATACTAAGATTTTGCAAAAAGATTCATTTTTGCACTTTTAAATCATATTTTGGGGTAGTCAATAGATACTTTAAATATAAAATTAAAATACTATTAAATTAAACATGTACACAAGTCACATACTTTTAATATTGTATTACAATTTTCTTCTACTTAATAAATTGGAAGGAATATTGAAACCATTTCATCAAACTAAGACCAATATTCTTCAAAACTGCCAAGGTCATCGAAAACAAGGAGGGTTTGAGCAACTGTCCCAGACTAGAAAGAAGGTAGGAGGCATGATGATTCATGTGATGGGACAGAAAAAGGACATTAAGTAAAAGCTAAAGAAACCCAAATGAAGTATGGACTTGAGTTAGGTAATAATAACATATCAATATTGGTTCATCAGTTGTGACAAATATAAGATGTTACAATAGAGGAACAAAGTAAGGTTGTACAAGAATCCTCTATACTTATCTTTGCAACTTTTCTGCAAATATAAAACTATTCTTTTAAAAAGTTTATTTATTTTTAAAGTTTCTTTTAAAATATTATCTTAAAAATGCAATCTGTTAAAGTCCTTCCTTATAGGGGCTGTAACAAGGCTGTTCAGACAGAGATGACACAGGAAAATGAACAGAGTGGAGTGTGACCTACTGGTATATCAGATGACACTTGTTTTCTGGGGGACTAATTGATCCCAGGGACTTGCTTTCCAAGTTCCTGACCTGAGCTTCTGGAGTGTCTGTGAGGTGCCTCTTCCGGATTTGGGAGCACCCCTGTAGACACCAATACCTTTAAAAATCCAGGCTAAGGGAGTCAGGGTCTCTCCTCCATAGCCTGGGCCCCCACAGCAGCTCTGCTTTGTAGGCCCTGAACCACATACCTTCCCCAGGGGACTTACACCAGGAAGAACTTTAGACGAGACACCTCACTGTCTTCCCACAGGGTGGAGTCTCCAGGCCTGATGCTTATGTTCTAAGTCAACAGTAGAATAGCTTAATCCAACGTAAAATCCACAGATGCCCCCACCCACTAACCAGGGGCCATTTCCTTCTCTAGTGAGCAAACATTCCTCCATTTGGTGCAGGAGGACATCATGCCGTCGACTGGGGCCTTTCTCAAATACAACTGCAGGGCAGGGAAGTGTAGAAATTAAGAGGGAACTGAGAGGGATGGTTTAGAACAGACAACCCTAGATTCAAATCGTGATTCCATCACTTACTAATTTACGAAAACACGATGACCCTCAGTTTCCACAACTATAAAATAAGGATAATAACAATGTCTATTTTATAGGATTTTTGGAGGATGAGATGAGGTTATTCCCGTAATGTACTTAGCACAGTATATGGTACAAGGTCTCAGGCTTCTGTCAAGGTCCTAGGATGAAACTGATGAGAAGTCCACAGGCTCCAGGGAAGTGGCACCTGCCACTAAGGCCACAAGTCCATTGTGATACAGAAACCAGAATAGAGGGGAGGGCGGGCTGGATCATGGAGCCAGTGGAAGAGAAGGAAGGGAGTTTATTCATGGCCAAGCTTCACTCTGCGGGTTATCGGTGAGGAGACGATTGCAGAGTGGCTCTCAAGGTCTCATGCATGGTCTGCACCCAATAGTACCTTACATTTACCAGTTTTACGTTACAAAACTGCCCTGTGAGGACTAGCCCTGCACCAGGCACACACCTAGAGAGCCCAGGGAGGCCCAGGAGGTCCAAGCCATGGATTGATGTGGCCTGAGTTTCTGGAGTGTCTGTGATGTGCCAGACATTACCCCTCTAGTTGCTGGGCCATGAGGAGGCCTGGGCGGTACACCCAGGGACAGTCAGGATGGCAAAACAGTCAGAAGTCTCAGGGTACATAAGCCCCAATTGGACCCTGGTGCCCAGCAGTGTGCTTGGCACACAGTAAGTGCTTATTTTTTTTGGGGGGGGGGAGGGGGAAGGGTGTTATCAAATTCCTTTATTTGAAGGAATGATATAAATGAAAGAACGAAAGTAGATTATTTGATACAACTTGTAGAAAAGGTAAAGGCAACCCCAACTTGATTTCACTGCCTTGGTGACCAGGGAAGTTACCCCAGTGGGTATGGGAAGCCAGCATAAGGTTTAGCTCTCATCACTGTCTCTCAGGGTGTGCTTGGCAAAGACATACTCCACCATGTCAGATTTCGGGGGCCTCCGTCTGGCACAAGTTGGTTACATGGTCACCCACGTCTTTGATAGATTTCATCCCATTCAGGTAATGAGTCTCAATTAAGTCACACAAATGAGGGTTGTCTTTGTCAGTGGCTGGTTTATACGATTCTGGTAGTGACTGATTCACACTTTTCCCAAGTGTAACGCACACTCCATTGCATTCAGCCCTTTCTCCCAGTCGTCACCGTCAGGTTTCTTCATATCCTGAAGGATTATTTGGCCACCTCTTTGGTTCTGCAGTTTCATCAGTTTCTCAGCATGTTCCCTCTCCTTATGAGATTGGTGAAGAAAATATTTCACAAAGTTATTCAAAGCCACACCATCTCGGATGAAGTAGTAAGACATGAACAGGTAGACATAGGAGGCATAGAGCGCCAGGTTGACCTGGCAGTTAATGGCGGCCTCTGAGTTCTAGTGGTAGTTCTGGTGCACCCATGAGGGAGACTAGGTTATCATGGCAGGTATCAGTGGGGGCCTTGGGGTGGTCCAAGGGCACTGTGAGGAGGTGGTGGAGGGCTGACTCTGAGCAGCAGGCTGGAGTTGGGGTCTAGTATGGGTTCCATCCAAGCACTATTGAAGCAGGAAACTGTGGGAACTCTTTGCAAAGACTGTCAATAGATGCTTATTGAGCATGCAAATGGGAGAATGCAAGGTCCCTGTTGTCAGTAGAAATTCTCAATGTGAGGTGTGAAAGAGGAGAAATTTTATTCAGGCGAGTAGTTTTCAAACAGGGAAATGCAGCCTCTGTTGGATGCTAAAAGCTTGTCTTTTATGGAGAAAGTTCCCAGTTTGGTCCAGTGTTATGCAAATGAGAAATCTAAATTTGCACAGCTGATTGGTCCAAATAGTACAGTCCTGACTGGTCAGAACTGTGCATTCTGATTGGCTGTTGTGAAGCAGTTCTGATTGGTCGGTATAGATGCAAATGAGAATATAGTTGCACAGTTCCCATTGGACCAGACAGGTCTCTAAGTCCATTGGTCAATATTATATCAGGAACGCCCTTAACAAGGTTGATTCAGCAGAAGCCCAGTGCTGGAGGTTGAAAGCTCAGTCTGCAGCTTTTCCCTGAGATGCGGAGTGTGTGAGGAACTTCCATCAATATTGTTTGCTAGACTCTGGTTATGAATTTGGGCCCAGTTTACCATGGGGAGTCTTTCTTGGTAGATATATTCCTTCTTGGGGTTCACACTGTCCTCAAGGCTTTCACGGTCTAGCAGGGGAGACATGGCACACTGCACACCCAGGAAGAAGCTTGCCTAGCAGGGGCCGTTGGATACCTTGAGGGAGTGAAGTACTTCCTGGGTGACGTGTAGGAGGATGGTGTGAGCCTGGTTGCAGAGCAGGAACACTGCTGCGTGAACAGGGCCTAGCTGTCCCAAGAGTGCTGGGTTTGCATGACTCAGGGCAGGGCAGGGCTGTGGGCTGGAGGAAGGGTGGGGCACCCAGAGAAAGTGCCAGTAAACCCCAGGAGGAGCCAGCCTCATCCCTGCCTTCCCGCTTCCTTCCTTTCTTCTTGTGTGTACTGCTTCTGGGCAAAGGCCACTGCAGAGGTACACGGATAAACAACAGCTTTGATGGCATCTGCAACGTAAGTAGCAAAGATCAAAATGGCGTAAAACACCCTGGCCGGTGTGGCTCAATGGTTGAGTGTCGACCTCTGAACCAGGAGGTCATGGTTTGATTCCCAGTCAGGGAAGATGCCTGGGTTGAGAACCCCAATAGAGGGCATGCAGGAGACAGATGATGGATGATTCTCTCTCATCATTAATGTTTCTCTCTCTCCCACTCCCCACCGCCCCCGTCTCCCTTCCTCTCTGAAATCAATAAAAAAAAATTTAAAAATGGCATAAAACTGGAATGACTTTCTCAGTGCCAAAAATAAGCAACATCTCAAGGATTACTTTAAAAAATAAGGGCAGCTAGCTAAGTGTAATTGAGCTAGAGCATCAGCATGGGGCAAAGCTGGGTTAAAATCCTGACTTAGCCTAAACATCTAGTACCTAAACTCCCTGGGCAAATCACCTAAACTCCCTAAGCCTCAGTTTCTTCTTTTTAAATCTGGCACTGGAGATTATGTCTGTAGGGGGCCTGGCCCATTCAGTGGGGGTTCAGTGATGGGTAGGTAGACATCGCCTGTCACTGTCCCTGCACCACCCCAGACCATGGCTGTGAAGGGTCTGGGCAAACATGCTAAATGCCACAGGGGCCTCCATAGGGCAGAAAGTCACTCATCTTTCCTAATATTGTTGAGTGACTATGATCATCTAAAACTGCCCCAGCAACAGCCGATGCCCAAGAGGAGAGAGCAGTGTGGTGTACCTGGTTCTCTAAGTCAGCCTCTAGGAGCTCACCCATCTCGCAGCTGTCTGTCAATCCATCTCCCGTGTTGGGTTCTCAGCCTCGTCTTGGGGGCATGAGAGAAGAGGAAGGCCCAGCCCCTGCCCTCCAGAAGTGTAGACTCTCACAGGCCAGGCCACTCTGAGTAGCAGCACACCGTGACATGAAGCCTCCCCAGGCCCTGGGTGCACAGCACCTGACAGAGCTGCCCAGTTCTGGCTCTTTGCATGGTGGCCTCTCAGTCTGGTCTGCACTGTCCTCCTCCGTGCCGGCCACACTCCTCTCCAGGTTGTTCCCTGCACATGCCAGGCCTCCTCCACCTGTGCTCTTCCCTCCGTCTGGGAGGTCCTTCTTCCAACTCCGATGGGGAAGGTCTGCTGGGAGGCCCTCCCTCCTCGGCTCTCCCTCAGCATTTTCATTTCTTCCACTGATATTGATTGATGTCTGCTGTGTGGTAGGACTTGAATAAAACAAGAACATGGGCCCCACCTGTGTGATGCCTCCGGTCACATGGGTGCCTCAGTCCTTGTGAAAGGGCAGTTATCTCCCCATTCTGTGATTGTTTGTATATCTGTCTCCCCACTAGCCTGTGAGTTCCATGGAGCAGGGGCTGTGTCTGTCCTGATCTCTGTTGTGTGTCCAGCACCTGCTACATAGAGGGTGCTCAGTTGGTTGAATGGCTCCATGTCAATGTCAGACAATGAGTCTGACAGCACTCTGGGAACTCAGAAGAGGCAATCCTGATGGTAAAGAATATCCAAGAAAGGGTTCCTGCCATGGGTATAGTTTGCATAGGAGGGGAGGGGGCAGCAACAGAGCAAGGGTGTGGAGGTAGGAATGATTCTGGGCTGTGCAGGAGATGGTATGGAGACCTCCCTGCCTTACTGGGAGGAGCAGTGGGGAGGTTAGCTAAATTCAGGGCAGGAGGAATTCAGGTGCTGCCTCTTGGGGCCTCTCTGTCTCTCTACACAGTTCTTGGTTTCCCCCACCTCCTGGTTCTCTCTCCCTCATCCCTCTATCTCCTAACAAGACATCAAGAAGTCCATGGGCAAGGGACTCAAAGAGCAGCAAGGTAAGTGGCCAGAACTCTTGTCATCTGAGAGTCTAGGTCCTTCCTCTGTTGAAGTCCCCGCTCCAATCACCTTCCCACCTGGAGATAAAATACAAGTCACCCAGTTGAAGTTGAATTTTAGATAAACAATGAATAATTCTTCCGCATAAGTAATATTTGGGACATGTTTACATTAAAAAAGTATTCGTTGCTTATCTGCAATTCACATTTTTATTTGCTAAACCTAGCAACCCTTTTCCCACCCACCACCCACCCCATCCCCACCCCCATTTCAGAATCTTCCACTCACCTCTGCCTTGAGCCTCCAGGGAACCATTAGAGCGGTCCTGGGCCTCCTGCAACATTCTGCCAGAATAGGAATCCAGAGCGAGAAGAAGCATTAAAGATTGTTTAGCCCACCACACCCTGATATGTGGAATAGGAGCCTGAGACCCAGAGCGGACAGGCACTGGCCAGCTCGTGGGCCCCTTGCAACTCCTTGGGCCTCCTGGAGAGCAGAAGGGTCCTGAGGAGAGGCAGTGAGTCTCCATGTTTCTGCTCTGACACCCCCCGACCCCCTACTGCGGGCATTTTCCTGGATCCTGGCACCCCCAGGTGAGTCGTCTCTACCTGCCAGGCTAGATCTAGGCCAGTGCCCAGGCCTGGGCTCCTCAGCTCCTGCTAGGCAACGTGTCAGGTGACGCTGAGTGGTCCTGGATGGAGGGGTCTCAGGGGCAGGAGAGGGTGGGTGGGGCTGGACCTCGTGGGAGAGGCTGGTCTTCCAGATGGCTCGTTGCCTGGCCGTCCCCTCAGGCCCTTCTAATTGCCAGGCCAGGTGGGACCCTCAGAGATGACTCAGCTCGCCGCCCAATGGGAAGCAGAGGCAGGGAGTCGGGGCAGGGGCTTGGCCAAAATCACTCACACCACACGCAGGGTTTTCTCTGTGGAATAACCAGTTGAAACTGCCCACCCCTACCCTGTTCTGTGCTTCTTCATTTCACTTCTCCCTCCTTGACATTCTATTATGTATTAGTTTGTTTATGGCCAGTCTCCAGTTAAAACAAATCCTGTTCACCGGCTCTAGATCCTAGAACTGAGCCTGGCACTGAGTAGGTGCGGAATAAGCATGTGTTGAAGGAAATTTCCCCTATTACAGTTCACTCTGTGTGGAACACATTACATGATGCCACAGCCCCCCCCCCCCCCCCCCCCCCCCCGGCACCCATCCTGCCCTCAGACATGCATCGCAGCCTCTGCCTGGAGCACAGCTCTGTGCTGGGCTGTGAGCTCCCCAGCTTGGGGTCCGTGGCTTCCTCCTCCAACCGCAGCCCAGCTGGGTCCTGGGACTAAGAACATGACAGCAAGGGCTGAGATGGAATGACGGCGGATTTAGGGGCGCTGCTTGGTGAGAGGTTGGGCTCTCACCCGTCTGGCCCAGCGCACCCCTGTGGACCAGACAAGCCCACAAAATCTGGGCATGGCCAGGGAGCTCCATCTCAGAGTCACACAGGGCTGACCACTCCCAGCCAGTGTGGCCCACGGGATAGCCTTAAGCCAGGAGCTGATGGCCTGTCTGCCTCGCCATGTTACCTGGCCCGTCCCCACCCCTGCTGAGCCTCCTTCTGCCTGTCTGTGCAATGACGGCCTGGGGCTGACGGACCTCTAAGGCCTACCAGCCCAGCCCGCCATTGGCTTGTTCCTACTCCACCCCAGACCTACGCACCAGCCACTCCTGGTGCCCCGGGGGGGTCCCTTCCCCTGAGGCCCCAGACCCTCCCCTTCACCCTGGTCACACCCTTTGCTGTCCCTATTGCCTGTCCTTCTCTGGGGCCCAAGTCCAGGTCCTGTCTTGGTTGGGGCCAAAGGGCTGTTCTAGGGGTACCTGGGACACTTCAAAGTCATCCGGGGAACCTTACTCAGAGAGGATCTGTCCAGACTTGCCTGGCCCCAGCCCTCTGACCCGCCTCTAGTCATACACTTCCTGGTATGCCCAAAGCTGAGCTCTGCATCTTCCGCCAGGCCTGCTCCTCTCTCAATCTCAGCAAAGGCACCTCCAGCCAGCCGGTCACCTGGGCCAGGACCCTGAGGTCACAGTCCCTCCCTGCTCTCATCCCCTCTCTCACTCAATCCTTGCCATCCCTCTGTGACACCCTGGGCACTGTCCACGTCTCACCTTCAGCAGCCTCAGACTTCGTCTTCTCCCCACTTGAACCTTGAAAGCAGAGGGCTCCTTGACACCACTCTGTCTGCCTTCAGTCCGTGCTCCATGCAGCAGCCAGAGCGGGATCCTACTGGCAGCAAATCCAGCCTCATCACCCTCCTGCTCAAAACTCATCCGTGGCTCCCCGTTGCCCTCAGGATGGAGTCAGTTCCTTGGCCTGGCATTCAGGGTGCTTCTTGATCTGGACCCTGCCAGCCTCACTATCTCATCTCACAATGCCGGGCCACCGAGTGCTGAGCATCCTCCAGCTCCCACCCTTGGCCAAAGGCATTCCTTCCACCTGGAATGCTGCCCTCCTTCCTTATCCTTAGATTCCTCCACCTTAGTCATCTGGAGAGTCCATGGTAGGAATCAACTTGTACCCAGGGGGAATGGATACACAACGTTTTTCTCAGGGTGCATGTGTGTGCTTTGAGAGCCAGTCAATATTATCTATTTATTCACGGACACATATCCTTGTTTCAAAAAGGATTTGAAGTGGGCTGTTAAATATTTGTTGAGTGCCGGCCATATGCTGCAAAGCCCCGTGCGTACATGCGCTTACCCACACTCCCCCTTGCAGACACGAGCCCAGGGAGTCACAAGGGCCAGGGCACAGGCTCCAGGGCCAGGGGATTCAGAGGAGTTGAGAGGAAGGAACGGGGAGCTAGGCAGGTGGGGGACAACAGCGAGAAGGGCATGGCAACAGGCAGGAACAGAGGCAACAGAAGGAGCGAAGGCTGGGAGAGAACCACAGCTTCCCTCTGTGACCCCTGCTTGCATTTTCCTTTCCTCTTGCCCAGGCCAGCCTTAGGACCTGTTCCCCTGCAACATCACTGGATGGGGGACAGAGCGAGGATAGAAACAGTGAGGGTGAGGACCGTGGGAGCCACTCGGGCTCCAGATTCCCCGTGGGAGGGAGCCAGGTTCCCCACAGGAGGGAGCCTAGGTTCTCAGCCAGCTGGCAGCCCGTGGGCACAGCTCACTCCAGAGTTCCCAGCGCTCTTTTCACCCTCCATTCATCTCCTCTGTCCCTCCCAACCCGTCTGTATCACCACATCCACCTCATCAGGGAGGAAACCAAGGACCAGAGTTGGTGACAGCAAGGACTCCATTCCTTTGTCCTCAGAGGCCCAAATCCTTCCTCTATCCCAGGTGCCATCTGCTCCCGAGTCCTTCACAGTTGGACACAGCAGGGGGCTCACGGAGTAAGTGTTGGGTTGGCATGAGGGAGGGGTCCCCTCTCTGCATCCTCCAGGCAGAAAGGCACTCATGGCAGGGCTTGACCTCCATGGGCTATTTTAGATGCTGGGCCCCTCTGCGTTTCTACCCAGCCCTGGAACCCAGTCGGGCACCAGGAGACCTGGGCTCCTGCCCCAGCTTTGCCATCACTTGCTTGTGACCCTGGTCAAGACCTTGGCCCCTCAGTCTTTTTCTAAGGTGCTGAGCTCCCTGATCTCTGTGACTCCTGGGTTTCCACAGGATTTGGTTTGTTTGTCTGCAGAGGCTGAGAACAGGATCCGTTCCCATCCCCGTGCTGCTGGTGGTGACCAAGGCGTGCTCTCCAGGCGGTGGAGATGGTGGCCAGGGGTTAAGGATTCTAGTTTTATCTGTTGCAGCCAAAGCTGAGGCTGGCCTGCCCCACTCTCCACTGACTTCAACACTGAGTGGCTGGGAACTGACCCAGGTTGCGCTGAGGCAGCTGTCAATGCAGCCCTAAAATTAGCCCCAACAGGAATAGGGAGGGGGCCCTGGCCCAGGCTTCAGGCTCCCACAGTGAGGGACTGAGCCCACACCTCACTCAAGGCCAGAGAGGTCAGCCCGAGTCCTGGCAGTGAGCCTGCCATGATGCTGGGTGGGAGAATCACAAATGAGTACGGACACATTTCAAGAGGGGGATTGAAGGAAGGCGCCCTCTACCAGTTGCTTAGCCCTGAAGTGACTCCCAGCCTCCCGCTTGTCAGAGGCCTGGGAAGGACCAGGGAGGAGCCTTGCTATTTATATTCTTCTAGACCAGGGTTGGGGGCCAGCCTGTCCTTCCAAGGCTGAGTTGGATAACCTTATACCTTGGCACCACTGCCAAGCACAGAGGAGGAGACAGGAGGCATAGCAGCCTTCTGTGAGAGGGCTGGAGACATGGGGACAGACCCAGGGCCAGCCCCCTCCCACTCAGGAAGAACAGCTCTGCCCACGTCCCTCCCATCTGCCTTGGTGCTCTGCGCATCTCACTAAATGCAGACTCTGATTCAGAAGGTCTTGGGTGGGGTGTGAGAGGGATTCTTCAAGGTTCTAACAAGGTCCTAGGTTGGTCTGCAGACCACACATTGATCATGAATCTTACTTCCTGGCCAGCCTGGGTGGACCCCAGACCAGGCCCCCTATCTTTTGTCCACAGGTCATCCCCAACCCCACCCCAGTAGATCTGGCATAGGTGCATGTGATCTCGGGAGCGTGCGTGAATGCACGAGTAAAGCAGCAGCAAGGATGAGTAGGCGAGGGAGGAGTTGTGCACAAGGATTCAGAGGGTGTGCAGAAAGCAGGTGGGGAGAAGGCAGGAGACAAAGGCATGAGTCAGATCAGCCTGGGCTTGAATCCTCACTCTGCCAGGCCGAGCTCTGACTTCCTCTCTGTGAAATGAGTGTGTACTAGGTGCTTCCTGAGGCTGCTGCTATGAGGAAGAAATGTGACCGTGCATACAGAGGAGCTCGCCCAGGGCAGCCTGACATATGGTAGATGCTCTGGATGTGAGCTGGTCCTTTCCTCCCCTCTTGACTGACCTGCTTGGCCATCTGGGAATGGCTTCAGGCCAGGCTGTTGCCGCCAGTTCACTGGTTAGGAGGAGGCATCTAGGGAGGAGGCATCTGGGGAGGGCCGGGGACAAGCAGGGGCAAGGTCAGTAGGGCGGAGTTGGAGTCACGGCTGAGAGGACAACAAAAGAAGAGAGACATCCAGGCTCAAGGCCTGGCCCACTGCCCCTTGGGTGGGCCCCGACAGGAGACACTGCAAGACTAGAGATGCCCCCATCTCAGGAGCGGCAAGCACCCTGTTTCTCAGGGAAACAAACACCCCGTCCCTGACTCAGCCTTCAGCTATGCCAGGCACGTCAGCCCTCATGGTTCTCTGCAGACTGTGCCCACTGGGGGCCAAATCTCCTCTGGGCTGGGCTGGCGATCCGTTAGGCCGGGTCTTTGGAAGTTCCCGGTGACTAATTTTCTCTTCCTCCACCCATGACCCTAACCTTGACACTGGAGCTGGGGTGTCCCTGACACTGGGTGGCTCCCAGCACGGGCATCTGTGAGGCATCAGTAGGCAGACCCTTACTTACCAGGCACATTTGCTGCCCGAGTCCCTCCGAGGGTAATGAGCTGCCTCCTGTGGGCCTCTGTAAGAAAGTGGAAAGCTGCCTTAATGGACAGTCGTCTCTCCTGGGCCCCAGAGTGAAGGGGCATTCAGATGGAAGCCCTGGGATACCAAGAAGCAGGTGCCTGGGAATGGAGCACAGGACACACTGCTGGTGAGAGCAGGCTAAAGGTGGGAGACCAGATTATCGCACTGGTGGGTCCAGATAGCTCCTGCATTCACCTTCTTCATTTTCCACAGGAGGCTCCTAAGGCCAAAAGAGGGACCTCGCCAGGCCAGGGTCACCAGGAGAAGGGGCATAACCCATCCCAGGCACTGACCAGTTGCTGGTAGAGCTTCCAGAGGAGGCTGTGAATGACTCAGGTTCTGGCGCCCCCATGTGGCCCAAGGGAAGAAAGACGGGGCTGTGCAGAGAGCGTTGGGAAACAGGTTCCTTGGGTGGAATGGTTCCAATGTATGAAGGCATCCCTCCTGGGTAATAGGAGGAGGGTACTCTCCAGTTACACAGCCCCTGTCCCTACTGATCACAATCCAATACACCCCTCCCCCACCAGACCGGGAGCCTCCAAAGAGCAGGATGGGGTCTGATCCATCACATCCCTCGGGTGTGCCAGGAACACATTGTGAAGGTTTGAGGAAGTGGTTTGAATTGAATTAACTTCTGTATAAATGGAAGGAAACAGTGTGGAATGTGGACAAAGATTTATTTGTGCACAAGAATATTCATCAAATCTATATCTGGAAAAGCAAAAATCATGTTGATAATTATTGAAGTGGGTGATGGCTACAAGGGTTCATTGTATTGGGTTCATTATATTATTCAATTCATTTTTGAGTATTTGAAATGTTTTGAAACAAAGGAGTTAATAGAAAACATAAAGGTCCAACAATAGAAATCTAAATAAATTAAGATGCAGCTGTGCAAAGGAATAATGTCTATAGACATTAAAAATGCTCTCATGGAGTTCTTTTGTGTTTAATCATAACAGCTTTATTGACACATAAATCACATAACATATAATTTACCCACTTAAAGTGTACAATTCCATGGTTTTTAGTATATTCAAAAAGTTTTGTACTTGTCACCATAATCAATTTTGAAACAGTTTCTTCACCCCCAATGGAAACCATTAGCAGTCCTCATTTGTTCCCAAATCCCCCCTCCCCACAATCCAGTCCACAAATCTACTTTCTATCTCTAATAGATTCATCTATTTTGGACATTTAATAAAAAATGAAATCATATAGCATGTGGTCTTCTGCATCTGACTTTTTTCACTTAGCATAATGTTTTCAAGGTTCATCCATGTTATAGCATGTATCGGCACTTCATTCTCTTTTGTGGCTGAAAAATATTCCATTGTATAGATATACCAACTTTGTTTAACCATGCATTAGTTGATGGACATTCAGGTTGTTTTCATTTGGGGCCATTATGAATAATATTGGTAATAGCATTCATGTACAAGTTTTTGGTGGATATGTTTTCCTTTCTCTTGAATATATGCCTAGGAGTGAAATTGCTGAATCATGAACTCTATGCTTAACTATTTGAGGAACTGCCAGACTGATTTCCAAAGGGGCTGCACTATTTTTACATTCCCACCAGCAGTGCACAGGGTTTAAATTTCTCCACATCTTCGCCACACTTGTTATCATCTACCTTGCCATCCTAGTGGGTGTGGCCCATGTAACTTTTAATGGGAGTAGAAAACGTCACTGGTGTAATGTTAGATTTTAAAAACACACACAGGCTGTAGAAATGTCTATACAGTGTAATATCAACTGTATAAAATATATCTACAAAGATCATACAAAAAATAACCTATTAAAATATTAATATAGTTATCCATGGGATGATTTGGGGTGATTTTTACTCTTTCTAAAACACACACACAATATTATAAAAGAAGGTAAGAGAAAAATCAATAAATGTTAGGAACAGAGATAATGTAAGTAAATTAAAGTAAAACATTAAAATGTACTGAATGAAGCTGATTAAGCACCGGTGTGCAGGACCTTGGGCACGGGGAGTGGGGCATCTGGATGGGGATGGGAGAGGCAGAAGCATCAGGCCACTGATTCCAGGGTACGGGGTGTCCAGATAGGAACATCATTCTCCCTGAGAATCAGGAAAGGTTTCATGCAGGAGACAACCTTGCTGGCTTAGGCTCTGAAGCAAGAGGCAGGTTTGGACGCATGGAGATAGGGGGTAGGTTGCAGGTTCCAGGTACATCAGACACAGGCCTGACCTCTGTGCACACCGCCCACTGGGATTGCAGACGAGGACTCTAGTGTCTCTATAGCAGCGACAGTGGCCTGATTGGGTGCCTGGCCTTGCCCGGTGTGCTGAAGATGAGTTTCCTAATCTGTACAATGGCCGCGATCACCTCCCTTGAGCACTGAGTGAAACGGGAGCATAAAGTGGCCTCCAGCACAGGCCAGGCCCACAGCAGGTGCGTGATTTGCTGCAAGAAAAAAAAAGGAGGCCAGGGTGACTACAGATGGGATGATGTGGGAGGAGGTTTGAGGAGAGGGAGCCCTCGCTGGGCCTTGAAAGACAGAGGTTGGTTAAGGAAGAGGCTGACATTTCAGGCGAAAGTAGCTGGGATTCTAAGTCCCCAGCAGGAGGCAAAGGGTTAAAGGAGGGCCCGGACTGGGGTCGGGTGTTGGAGAAGGGATGCCAAGCCCTTTCACAATAGAGTTTACCACATGTTATCTCCTTTTACCAGCTAAGCCCGGAGAAGGCAGAACTGGCTCAAGGTCACCTAGGGAGACCCAGGCTGCCCAGCTGAGGGCTCTTCTGCGGAAAGTCGTCCCAGTGCTGGGAGGGGTGTGGGGGGCTGCAGTGGGAAACAGGGATTTGCTTCTGAGTCCTGTGTGTCTTCCCCTCGCACCTCTCCCACAAAAGCCCCTCCCCCCACGCCGGCATAATGGAGTTAGAGTCAAAAGGGGAGGCAGTTTTATTTCCTTCTTTATTCCTCTGTTTTTTCCAAGCCCTCCACACCGGGCAAGTGCCGCCTTTATCACCATCGTAAATGTCACATGCTGCTGTAGGTGCTTTTTAAAGAAGTTTCTAAGACAGCTTGCTTAGACTTTACAAAAAGTCCATGTTACAAAATCTGCAACTTATTGTCAAATGTTTCTGGGAGGGAAACAGTATCCAGGGAGATCAAACAAATGTGGCAAAATGTTAACAATTGAGGCACCCTGGGAGGAGGACATGTGTATGTGGGCGTTGGTGGTACTACTTTTTCAACTTTTCCACAGATTTGAAAGGTTTAAAAAAGTGCTTGGAAGAAAAGGCAAGATAGAAAATCGTACATATGATGTGAACCCAAAATTAGAAGGAAGGAATAACAAAGAAACAAAATCTTTGTGACCTTGAGTTACACAAAGACTTTATAGATACATGATCCATAAATGAAAAATACTGATAAACTGGATTTCATCAAAATTAAGAACTTCTGCTCTTTGAAAGACGCTGCTGTTAGGAGAATGAAAAAGACAAGCTTCAAATGGGAGAAACTATTGCCGATTACGTATCCAAGAAAGAAATTGTATTCAGAACAACTGTAAAAGAAAACTATAAAAATATATGTAAAGAACTCTGCCCTGGCTGGGTGGGTCAGTTTGGCTGACACCAAAAGGTTGAGGGTTTGATCCCCGGTAGGAGTGTGTATGGGAGGCAACCAATCAATGTTTCCCTCTTACGTGGTGTTTCTCTTGATGGTTCTCTCTCATCATTGATGTTTCTGTCTCTCCCTCTCCCTTTATCTCTCTGAAATAAATTAAAAACATTTTTTTAAGGAGGAAAAAAATATCCTTGGGTGAGGATAAACACACACACACACACACACACACACACACACACACACACAATGACACACACACACACAATGACACACACACACACAATGAGGTGCCTCTGCACATCCATCAGAATGGCTGCAGTTTAGAAGACTGACCATATCATGTGTTGGTGAGGATACGGAGCAACTAGAATTCTCACACAGAATGGTGGGAACGTAATATGGTGTAACCACTTTGGAAAACAGTTTAGCAATTAAAAAAAATTAAACAAAAACCTACCAATAACCCAGCCATTCCACTTATTGGTATTTACTAAAAGGAAAGGAAAGCATATGTCCAAACAAAGACTTGTACCCCAAAATTCAAAGCAACTTTATTTGTAATAACCCCAAACTAGAAATAACCCAAATGTCCATCACCAAAAGCATAATCAACAAAAGAAAAAACACACAACATAGTTCTGGCCAGTAGTCAGGTGGTTAGAGCATCATCCCGATTCACCAAGGTTTCGGGTTTGATTCCAGGTCAGTGCATATACAAGAATCAACCAATGAATGCATAAATAGGTAGAACAACAAATCAATGTCTCTCTCTCTCTCTCTCTCTCTCTCTCTCTCTCTCTCTCTCTCAAATAAATCAATAATTTAAAAATTTAAAAGAAAAAATACATAAATTGAACTTCATTAAAATTTTAAAAATGCTTGTGCTTCAAAGAATACCATCAGGAAAACGAAAAAAGCCCAGCTGGCGTGGCTCAATGGTTGAGCGTCAACCTATGAACCAGGAGGTCATGGTTTGATTCCTAGTCAGGGCACATGCCCGGGGTTGTGGGCTCAATCCCCAGTGGGGGGCGAGAGGGGGAGCCGACAGGAGGCAGCCAATCAGTAATTCTGTCACATTATTGATATTTCTATCTCTATCTCCCTCTCCCTTCCTCTCTAATATCAATAAAAATGTATTTTTTTAAAAAAAGAAAGAAAATGAAAAGATAATCCATAGAACGGGGGAAAGTATTTGTTAATTATATAGTGGATAAAGGGCTGGGTTCTAGAATATAAAAGAACTATTGCAATTCAATAAAAACACACACCAATAACCCTCCTTAAAAATGGACAAAGGAGCCCCGCCTGAGTGGTTCAGTTGGTTGTGTACCGAAAGGTTGCCACTTCAATTCCTGGTCAGGGCACATGCCTGGGTTTCAGGTTTAATCTTCAGTCAGAGCATGTACAGAAGGCAACTGATCAATGTTTCTCTCTCACATCGATGTTTCTCTCTCTCTCTCTCTCTCTCTCTCTCTCTCTCTCTCTCTTTTCAACATGTCCTTGGATGATATTTTTTAACAAAGGGCAACCCAACTGGTGTGGCTCAGTGGTTGAACATCGACCTGTGAACCAGAAAAACCAGAAGGACCCGATTCAATTCTGGGTCAGAGCACATGCCCGGGTTGCAGGCTCGATGGGCAGCTGATCAATGATTCTCTCTTGTCATTGATGTTTCTATCTCTCTCTCCTTCTTCCTGCCTCTCTGAAATAAAAAAAATATATATTTTTAAAAAATAGGCAAAGGATCTAACTAAACATTTTTCCAAAGAAGATGGACAAATAAACAAAGAGATAAAAATGAACAATAAATACAAGAAAAGATTCTTGGCATCATTAGTCATCACGGAAATGCAAATGAAAACCACATGAGTTATCATATTCTTCCCTGAAGAAAGGCCATAATAAAAAAGTCAGATAATTGGCAAGAATGTGTAGAAATCTAGCCTCATAGATTGCTGGTTGGAATGTGAAATGGTGCAATTAGTCTGGAAAAACAGCTTAGCAGTTTCTCAGACAGTTATATGTAGAGTTACCATGACTTAGCAATTCCACTCCTAGGTATCTACCTGGGAGAAATTAAAATGTATGTCCACAAAAAAACTTGAACTCAAATGTTTATAGCAGCATTATTCATAATAGCTAAAAAATAGAAACATTCCACTCATCAGTAGAAATGTCCATCAACTGATGAGTGGATAAACAAAATGTGTTATATCTATGCAATGCAGTATTATCTATATAGAAAAGCCTAAGCAACTGGTTGACCAGTCAACCGATTGACCAGTCAATATGACACACACTGACCACCAGGGGGCAGACACTCAATGCACAGGATTGGGCTCCCTCCTGTCTGGATCAGGCCTGCAGGGATCGGGCCGAAACCAGCTCTCCAATATCCCTCAAGGGGTTCAGGATTGCGAGAGGGCAGAGGCCAGGCCGAGGGACCCCACCGGTGCATGAATCTGTGCACCAGGCCTCTAGTTTGACTATAAAAAGGAATGAAGGACTAATACATACTACAACATGGATAAATCTTGAAAACATTATGCTACATTAAAAAAATATGATTCCATGTATATGAAATGTCCAAAATAGGCAAATATGTAGAGAGGGAAAATAGATTTGTGGTTGCTTAGGGCTGAGGAGTAATAGCTAAAGGGTATGGGATTTTGTGGGGTTTTTTTGAGGTAATGGAAATGTTTCAAAATTGAATGTAGTGATGGTTGTATATATCTGTGCATATACTAAAAACTATTGAATTGTATACTTTAAATGAGTGAATTAAGTGATATGTGAATTCTATCTCAATAGAGATATTATTTTTAAAAAACATGTATACTCATAATTTTTTGTTGTTGTTAATCCTCACCTGAGGATATTTTTTTCCATTGATTTTTATTTTATTTATTTATTTATTTTTTTTAAATTTTCCATTGATTTTTAGAGAGAGTGGAAGGGAGGGGGAGTGCAGAGCGAGAGAGAAATATCTATGTGAGAGAGTCACATTGATTGGTTGCCTCCTGCATGCACCCCAGCTGGGGCCGGGGATCGAGCCTGCAACTGAGGTATGTGCCCTTGACCAGAATCAGAACCATGACCCTTCAGTCTGCAGGCTGACGCTCTAACCACTGAGCAAACCAACTAGGGCAAAGTTTTTTGTTTTTAATTGGAAGGAAACATACCAAAATGCCAACAGTGGGTAGCTGAAAGTGGTCAGATTACAGAATATTCTCTTTTGTAATTTTTCCTATTTTGGGGAGAAAAAAAGTGAGTCGCCTGTTCTAGATTTAAAGAGAATGAAGTAACCAACAACCAAATGAAATGAAGGAACATTGATTGGATCCCGGATCCCTCACCACCCTTCCCACAAAATAACTATAAAATACATTTTGGGGAAATTGGGAAAAATATGAAGATAGACTGGATATTAGATGATAGTATGAAATTACTTATCGTTTTCTCAATATTGTGATTATTACTGTGTAGGAAAATGTTCTTAATCTTAGGAGGTGCATGCTCAGGTGTGGGTGTCATCTCGTGTCATGGTATCTGCAACTTACTTTTAAATGCTTCAGATTTTTAAAAGAGGAGAAAGCAATGAGACAAATAAGACAACTCATTAGTTGTTGAAACTAGGGGAGCATATGGATGCTCATTGTACACTTTTCCCCATTGTATTTGAACATTAAAAAAAAAAGCACATGGAGAGAAACAAACTGCCCTGCTGGGCACACAGTAGAGCCTGTTTGGGCTCAGGGAGGTAGAAAGAGAGGCGAGGCTGGGAAGTGGGCCTCCTGGGGGCCCAAGGTCCAGAGCCGCAGGGTCCCCTTCTGGAAGGGATGTGCTCAGAGGGATGGGCAATGGAGAGAAGCCTCCTTAACTGACATCAGCCCAGGCCAGCAAGGTGCTAATGAGTGGCTTTGTAGGCATTTTCTCATTTAATCCTCAACACATCCCATGAGGTGGGCACTATTATTATCCCCATTTTACAATTGAGGAAGCTGAGACCAGTTTCAGTCACTGCTTGGAGATCCTTCTCCTGGTCCCAGGGCTGCACCTGGGCTCCCTATTGGCCAGAGAGGTCAGAGAATTGTGTCTACTAGGATCAGCTGGCGCGGGGGTGGGGGGCAGCCTGACCTAACCCTGGCCTTGGGGAAGGAGGGAGGCTCCAGGTATCAGGACCTCCAGTGGGTAACCTGACCCGTGAGGATGGGGTTGGAGTTGTAGACAGGGGCCCTGTACCCACCAGCAAGAGGGCAGGGGTGGACTGTGCCAGCCACACATGCCCGGGGCTGTGACCTTTCTGACCTTATATTCTGGCACTTCCTCTTCCCTCTCATTCCCCTCACCCTCCAGCTTATACACATACACTCATGCCTTTGCACAGGTATGTTCCCTGAGCATGGGATGCCCTTTGTTCACAAGGCAAATGACCATCCTTCTCCAAGACCCAGCTCCAAGTGTCTGGCCCTGGCTCCCACCTCCACTTCACCCCTCTCCATTAAATCATAATTGATTCCTTGAAGGTACAGACCGGGCCCAAAAGATGGTCAATATGAGTCGTGATGATTGTAATTCCTCTCCTCACCGCCCTGTGGTGCTCAGAGGCCCACCTCTGTCCTGGACTTTGTGCTGTCGCAGCCTCCTCGCGTTGAGGCCAGAACCCCTTCTTTATCCCAGCACCTACCACTGGGTGGCACAGAGGTCCTTCAGTGAGTGAAGGCTGGCCGGGCATGCCACTCCCAGTGGGATTCATGTCCCACTGATTGGGCCCCAGGTGGCGCTGTCAGCCCAGGCAAGACCTGGGGAGCCCTAGGCCCCAGAGCCTTTGGCTCTTGTGCAGCCTGGCACACGCATAAGGAGCAGATTGTCAAACCCCAAATTCCAGAACTTCTTTTATTCATCCACGCCTGATTTAAAAGCTCAGGAAGTCGGGGCTAGATTGACAGTGAGGGACCCCGGGCCAGCAGATGCAGAGAACAGTGATCCTTGCAAGACCACACAGAGGAACCAAGAGGGCCCAGGTCTCCTGAGAGGTCTAGAGACAGTGAGCAACCACCTGGCAACAGTCACTTCACCCAACTCTGCCACTATTGGCTGTACGATAGGACGGCCCCTTTCCCTCTCTGAGTCCAGGCCCTGCTGCCTCCTGTGGGTGCTGAGAGCTGAAAAAATGGCCAGAGTGCTGGGTTCTGGTCCTGGTGAGCAGCGCTGGCTTGTGCCCACCCCCCTGAGCCCCAGAGACCCTGGCTGTGAAATGGGGGCTGGGCCCGGGCTCTGAGCTGTAGGCGTCCAGGATGCCCAGCAGGCAGGAGAGGCCTGGGTGTGGGGCTGTCACCTGGGCCAAGACAGGCCGCCTCGGGAGTTGCCAGACGGGAAGCATTTTCCGGGAACCGGAAGGTCTGGCAGAGCCCAGGGCCAGGCTGAGCAACCACAATGGACCCTTGTGTGAAGGTTTAGTTTGGACCCACCCGCAGGCCTGGTCCCTGGGCTGGGTGGGCCCTGCTTTCTGGTCTGCAGCCAGACCCAGCTCCCAAACAACCCATCTGAGGCCCAGAGACAGGAGTGTGCGATGGGATCCTAGCCCAGCTCCAGGGTGACACCCACAGTCTGGTCCCCGGTGCCTGAATTCCCACCACCTGCCTCCCTGGAATCTACGTTCCTAAATAACCTCACACAAATGAGGAAGCCCATCTCCCCGGCCAGACAGGAGCCCCAGGAGGGCAGGGGACATCTTCTCCCCAAGCCAACTAAGGGAGCTCAGGACAGACCGTGGGCCAGTCTGGTTCATGTATGATGAAGATCCCTGGCTTGGGAGCCTTGGGGAGACCCTGACTCCTGTCCTGGCTGAGCCTTTATGTCTTCTTCTGCCAAGGAAAGGGCTGGAGGGTTGGTAATGCTCATTTGAAGGGACCCAGATGCTGGTGAGGGGACCTTCAAAAGCATCTGGCCCAACCTCTGCCTCGAGAAGGACTCCACCCAAACCGGACAGGCTCCGCTCATTCTCCCCTCCTCCTGCAGGTTCCCGAGCACACTTGCTCCTGGACTCCTGCCTGAGGGTCTGAGCCACCCTCGGAAGCCCTTTGGACACCCCAGGGGGCTGCACTCTGTTTTCCCTTGGTCTTGTATCCACCAAAGGCCTTTTATCCATCACTCCTTGCAGCACGGGGTCCTGCTTGCCTCATGCTCATCTCAGCAACTGTTGCTGGAACCCCTGCCATGACCAGGCGTCCCAGGGGCACTTCACCTCAGCCGTATCTGTGGGGTCCAGGAAACTGTCCTCAGCATGAAAGGAGATAATGCATGTGAAGCGGCTGTATGTAAACTGTAAAGCATTGTAACAACTATGAATTGCTAATCGTTACAAGATGGAAATTTTTTTAAAAAAAAGCAAAACCCCATACTTGGATCAAATTTTAAAAGGCTTAGGATCTGCGATAACAGGAACACAATGATGTGGCCAGCACAACGGTGGACTTGGTGTCTGGCTACCTTATCAGAGGCTTAAAGCCTAGAATGTGGGAGGTGACCAACCATTTCTCAGGAATGGCTTCGGCACGGATGGCCCTGCCCAAGTAGTTTCAGACCCAGAGCATGGAAGGTGCAGAGTCACTGTCCTCCCAGCTTAATAGGGCCACCGGGGCCACAAGAAAGCTGACTTGGGGCCCTAAAGGAGACAATGGGGATGTCCCAGGAGGCTGGCCTCAGCCCGAGTGAGAAAGGCAGTCCCAGCAGAAGCGGGGGAGGGGCTGCTCTAGAGACAGGTAGTGAGGGTCACGGCAGGGTTGGATGAGCCCAGTTGGGAAGTCTGTGGAGAGGGTTCCTCTCCTGGTGGGAGACGCTTGGGCGGCCCCTCCGTGTCAGAGCTGTGGGAGAGTCTAAATTCCTGAATCAGACTAAGAATCTGAGCTTCCTAGGCCAATGGTGCCTTGGCCCGAAGCCACTTGGTAGTGAGTATCTCAGCAACACCAGAGCCATGACATCAGTCTGTTTGTTTTGTGAGGCTTTGTTGCAGGGCGTGGATCAATGCAACTTTTAAAGAAACCTGACAGCAGGAGGCCAGGTCCTGCTGTCCCAAGGTCATTTCTGTTGATCTTTGTCACCGGCACAACTGGGTGGCTAGGAGACGGGCAGTGCCTGGAGTTTGCCCCTGGCTTCCCCTCCCCCCACGTCCTTGGCATTGTCAGCCCTGAGTCCCAAACCCAACCTAGCCTGGGTAAGGACAAGAGCACAGGCATTGGACGTGGACAGAACTGGGCTTGAGTTTCTGCACTGCCATCTACCAGTTGTGTGGCCTTGGGCAAGTTGCTTTGCCTCTCAGGACCTCTGTTCTCTAATTTGTGAAACATGCCTGTGAACGTCTGCCTCCATGGTTGTGGAGATTGGAAAGAATGTGTGTCAAGGACCCGACGCATAACAGACACTCAGTAAATTTGAGCTCCTTCCTCCTCGCACTTTCCTCTCCATGGGAGACATTGGTGCAGTGAGAAGCCCTGGGCTGGGGTCAGGACACCTGGTCTGGTGGGTGGGTTTTGTTGCTCACTGGCTGCCTGACCACAGGCAAGTCCGTGTCCCTCTGTGACACTCATTACATTATTTGAGAAATAAGACAGGGGCACCAGACAGTCTCTCTGGGGGCTCTTCCCAGTCCCCAGCCCCAGAGAGAGAGCACTGCCTGCTGGGTTTGACTGCTGAGTCTAGGAGGGGAATGCTCTGCCCAGGAGGCAGGACCCTGTGAAGGCTGGACCCTGTCCTGACATGCCCTCTTCCCTCCAGACCTTGGCCTTCCCTTCAGTGTAATGGATTGGATGCCATGGGCTCCTTTAGCCCCTTTGGATCTGATGACCCAGGATCCAGTGACCCCCCAGGATCCAGCGATCCCCGTGGGGTCAGGGCGAGGCCCAGGCAGGCCCTCTGTCTGCGGGCGCCCCTTTCATCCACCCACCTGTAGCGATGATCTCAGGTCCTGTGTTCTTCGTGGTAGAACCCATCTGCATCCAGCCTCGTGGTCTTTCCTTCCACATGTCGTCTAAGACCCTGAGAGCGACTGGGACTCCTCCCGCACGGTTCCCTTCTCAGTGCCCGGTGTCTCCTGTGCCTCCAAGTCTCACTAGCCACCTTTCCTGAAATCATGGGGTTTCTGCCAATAGGGCATTATCTTGATGCCTTCCTACTCATCTCACACGAATAGAAAGAATGTCGCTTGAGAAAAGGTCCTCAGGTCCTTGGGCACACAAGCACACGGCCTGCATTCCCGCTGCCACAGAGACATCCCTTTCCCCGAAGCACTGCAGAAATTCATGTTCCAGGGAGGGGGGGGTGCTGTAAGCCCTAAGGACGTCCGCCCTTTGCATGTCCTTGGAGAAGTAGCTGAACACTTGGGAGAGTCCTGCACTCTGGTGTCACGAGCCCTAGCATGTGAGGTGAGAATAGGCCTGCCGGGTTGGTCGGATCCCAGACAGCTGGCAAATGGCAGGTTCACAGAATCACACCCATTCTGTGGGCTATAAAGATAGGCCACCTGGAATAGTGAGAGGCACTCACACCTGCTGGGAGCCAGGCCCCTGCTCAGGGTCACCAGGGGCCACCAGGGGGCCCTGCCCAGAGACAGCCCTCCAGCAGGAAGGGGGCTGCCCGTGTGGGAGGCCTGGCTCACCCTGCTGGGCCCCTGGCAGGACCCTGCTGCTTCCTGGGTCTGAGTCTCCCCCTGGAGGGGCCGCCAGAGGTAGAACTCAGGGCTATCCTTCCCACTGGGACGGCTGTCTGTGTTGGCTGCCCTGCCACCAAGTTGGCGAGGTCTGGCTAGGGAGTCCCCCGTGCCCCCTGCCCTGAGGCTGGGGGCCTCCTCTGGCCACCTGCAGTCCTAAGCCCTGTTTCTCATGGACTAGCTGATCACATTGTAGAGGGCAGACAGCACTGGCCCCGGCCCGAGTGCTCCTAGGGAAAGGGGATTGGGTCAGCTTCACCCCCATGGCCTATTTTAGGGCTTGGCACAAATAGACACTAAATCTTTCCGCCATCTCTGCCCTGTGTGGAGTCCTCCCAGCACTGAGCCATAAAGACCCTAGCAGGGACCTCCTTCCAACGGCTACAAAGAGGCCTTGGAGTAAGCGGTCCTTCGCTACGAATGATGACACGCTAATGTTAGCGTTGGGGCAGATCCTAAGGGGAAATAGGGCGCATGGACTGGAAGGTAAAGAGCCCTGTGGGGTCCCCTGCTTAATCCCTCTGCTTACGGCCCCAATTCACTCTCTGCGTGGATCCTGGGCTCCGGGCCACCCAGGAAGACTACCTGTGAACTGCCAGATTTCTAAGTCGTCCATCTCAGTGTCAGGCCTCTCCCTATTTCCTCGGATACCCTCTTCATCCCTCTCTCCCTAGAGACCCTCCTGGCTCCAAAGTCCACTGAGTGTGGGACACAGAGATGGCCGCTCCTCTCCGAGTTTTCCAGCACTCCCAGTTTTTTCTGCTTATTAGCTCATCTGGCCCCCAAGTTATTGGTGCTGTTTGTCTTATCTGTCTCAGGAGGCTGCTCTGAGAGAATGGGGATACCAGTCTCTGAGGCCTCAGTTCCATCATCTGTAAAATGGGGATAGTGATCCCTCCCCTCCCAGGTTAGTGTAAGGGTTAAATAAAATTAGTCTGGTCAGAACCTGGTACAGTCACTCCAGTTGTCCCCACATGGCAGGAGGTAAGGCAGAAACCAATCTGCACCAAAGATGCAGGCCCTCCGCGCTGGGGTCCTCAGCCCTGTAGAAAAGTTCCACTGAGCAGCTAAACCACTCACCCGCCGCCTGGGCACAGGGAGGAGGGGCCCAGGGAGGCGGGCGGAGCGGGCAGGCACATTCTAACACCTCCAGGTATGGGCGGTGGAGCGAAGATCGCTGACCTCCACTGGGCACTAGTTATGAGCCCCGCCCTCGGCTAAGTGCATCACAGACCCCACCTCATCCCTGCATGCCTAGTTCATGGGATCTCGGAGGAGCTGAGCCTGGCACTTGGCTCTCTCCACGGGCCCCTCGCTGAACCAGTGATACCACGACCTCGAGGCAGACGCGTGCTTCTTTGTGTCCCTGACATGTTGCTCCTCCACACAGTAAAAGTGGTTCTATACCACGAGAAACTGATTTTTTTAAAAGTCCGTTTTAAAATTTAATTTTAAACTCTTTAAGCTTAATTGTGGGGTACTTTTTTTTTCTTTTGTCCTTTTTCAATTTCTTATTTTGGAATAATTTTAAATTTGTAGAAAAGTTGCAAAAATAGTACAGAGAGATCCCATATACACCTTACCCAGTTTCCCCCTACTGGTAACATCTTCTGTTCCTATGGTAGATTTATCACCGGGAAGAAATTGATATTGTTAAGTACTATTAACTACACTCCAGGCTTTAATTGGGTTTCACCGTGTTTTGTCTTCTTTTCTCTGGCCCCCACCCCCTCAGTAGTATCCTCCTCTGTCCCAGGATCCCACCCAGGGCACCACATTGCTTTTAGTCATCATGACTCCCTACTCTGGTCTAGAACAAGAAAAACTGACTTCTTCACTGATGGTTTTCATATGGGAAGCAGGAGAGGGTTTTTTTATGGCTTCCTTCTATTTCACTTTCACAATTTCACTTCGTAAAACCCCCAATTAAACATGGCTTTGTTCCCTGAAGCAGCCCACTCACGGTGACACCCCTCCCAGCCTTCAGGCCCTGGGACTCCCTCAAAAGCTCTCACCCATCTATGTCTCTCCTCCCACCCACCCCTAACCCCCCGTTTTCTTACTGCAGGGATATTTCATTCTGCCCTGCTTCTCCTACTCACCATTTAACCTTGTCTTTAAGTATGCCAATGGCTATTATTCTGGGAATTATAAAACACCTGAAATTTTTGTTTTAGCCCTACTTCCCTCCCAGGCCAGAAACTTTATGCTGTTAGAAGAGTGAATGGGGAAAATCCCCAACACAACATTCCCCCAAATTCATCCTCTCTTCCTTCTTTTCTGTGGTTCCCACATCCCTTTGGGGAATCCTGTGTTTCCACAGATGACATCTCCAGGGGTGGAACTATGACCTAAGCTGGACCAATCAGCACATTCCATCCCGTGGCCACATTGATTGGTTCAGAAGTGGCCTTGTCACCCAGATGGTCCAATCAGAGTGAATCTCCGGACTTTTGTGAGGATTCTGGTTGACAGATGCTGTCATGCTCAGGTTGGTGGCCTGAGAGATAAGAGGCCAGTGGCCATTTTTCACTGCAGCTGGTTATTACAGAGTTTCAACATGTTGAGATAGAAACATGAAGCAATTCTGGGTCTTTTTCCCTCTCCTTAGTCACTCCTTTAGTATTTCCTCTTTTTAAACATCATAGGTAGAGTTCATATAACTTTCTGGTCTTGATCAGTTATCAAAACTTAGACCAGTCTAGTTTAAAACTTCAATCTCCTATCCAATTGATAACAATCCTCCCACCCGACCCAGGTTAGAGTTGTGACCAGAGGGGCTTGGTGTGGGATGGACCATGGTATGTCCACAACACCCTCTGCTCTTTTTTTCTGGTCACTAATTCCTGGGGTGGGGAGGAAACTTGGTGAGATCCCCTGCCGCCCAACTTCACTCGCAGTGGACAGGGGTCCCTGGCCTGACTCTGGTTCTGTCCACCTCGGTGGCCTCTGTGCTGTGGTGGTCTCCACACGGGATTTGTACAGTTTCTTGGGTGCTGTTAAGCTCTACCTGGCCCCCCTCATTGCCAAGGACTCCTACAGATAGGGGCCACCTGGCCTTCCTTTGTCCCTACCATCTGTCTATCCCCAGCCCCTCTCCAAGCTGAGGGTCCCACTGCTTGGCCCAGCGGCTGCTGGCTGGCTTTGGTTTCCTGCCCCTCCTCTAACTGCATGTTCTTTCACATGGAGCGATGGGAAGTATGAGGAACTGGGAGGGGTAAGTGTGTGTGAGCCCAGCCCGTTTTCCTCCCAGGCCCACCGTATCCTGATCCTGACAAACTCGCTGACAAGGGCCCTTCCTTGGGCCTCCTACCCACCCTCTGGCCCACTCTCTACGTTCACTAACACCCTCGGCCTCGCGGGAACATGGCCCAGGTCCTCTGTGCCCACAGCCCTGCCTCTCCACCACCGTTCATTCCAGCAGCAGCACCAGGAAGAGCCTGCAGGGTTCTAGCTCAGCGAGTGCCCAGTGGGGAAGCGCCTCTCCTTCCGCAGGCACCCCCATGCTCTTCAAGGAGCCTCTCGGTGTCTCCTCTCTCTCTCCCCACCCCCATACATACACACTTAGCCAGTATATATATTTAATTGTTGTTTTTTTTATTATTGATTTCAGAGAAGAAGGGAGAGGGAGAGAGAGATAGAAACATTAATGATGAGAATCATTGATTGGCTGCCTCCTGCATGCCCCCAACTGGGGATTGAGCCTCCAACTCAGGCATGTGCCCTGATTGGGAATCGAACCGTGACTTCCTGGTTCATAGGTTTGACGCTCAACCACTGAGCCACGCCGGCCGGGCTCACACACAATTAGCTTTGACGGGGAAGAGAAACAGGGTGATTTGGAGCCACTGTTGGTTGAAATGTGGAGGTACTGGCATTAAAAGGGGCCTGGACAGCTGGTAGAATTTTCATCCGGAATCCTCTCTCTCACTCCCTCTGCCCTCAGAGGCAAGCTCAGCCCCCAGCACTAGGTAGGTCCCTGTGTGCCTCAGCTCCCAGCTCCCTATCTCCTCCGGCAAAGGGGGGGAAAGATGCATTTATTGAGCTTCCTCAGAGGTACGTCTGCCACAAGATGGCCTTCCTGGTCATGGTGAAAATAATGCTGGAGTGTTTCAAATTCAAGAATCCTTGGCATTTGTTAGTTCGCCCTTCAATCTCACCATTAAGTACGAGGACACTCAGGTGCCAGCAATTGCCAATCCTCCTGGGTACCAGACTCTCCCCCGTGGAAAAGAGGATGCCCAGCTCTTTAGCCTGAGCTTCAGGCTGGCTCTGGAAAACTTTGTATTAGTTGCTGGCCTCCTGCCTGCCCCAGCCCCACATCTCCTGCCAGGGACTCAGACTCAAGAGACTGAGTGTATCTGCATTCCTTCTGCCTCCCCAGTGGGCACTGGCTCCTCCAGCCAGAGCTCTGCTCCCTCTTATTCTCTGAGGACTGTTCCACTCACCTTCCCCACTCCCTCCTCCCACTTAGTTAACAGGGAGAATTTCAGAGACACTATCAGCCAGGGTACCAACAGGCAACAGATGGCCCACTCAACTGAAAATGGAAGGAGGTGGTTTTATTTATAAAAGGACTATTTACAAAGTGTAGGGGAATCTCAAGGGCAATACTCTGGAGCTAGTCGCAGCAGGGATGTCGCCACCTCTAGGCCGGAATGGCCAAGGGTTGGGGGGCGGGGAGGGGAGCAGAGCAGTTACTGGAACCTGGAATGACAGAGTCATGTGGAGCCAGCCTCTGAGTGGAGCATTGCCCTTTAGTTGAGGGACAGAGCCAGCCACCACCAGAAGGGAGCCAAGGGAATAAATACCCTGACCTCACCCCATCCCTTCCTCTCTGGTCTCCAGCTGGGACTCTCCATTGGCCAAACCCAACCTGAAGCCAGAGCACTTAATTCATCACGTTAAATTAGTCTACAATGGTCAGCTTCCTAGGACAGGGAATCCAGTCTCTGGGGAATTCTGCTTTTTCTCAGTCAGGTTTCCCGTCCGCTGCTCCCATGGTTATCTGTTCTAGGAGAGCCAGGTTCTCCGAGCTGCGCTCAAGCACATCTTGTCCTGGGCTCATGGCGCAAGCACTTATCTCCTAACTGTTATCTCTAGGTCCTATGAATCCTGGCACCTCCCCTCATCACTGCATATCCCTTTAAGTGGCACTGGCCATTCTCACACACTTTCGGCTTTGAATTCAGGTTTGATTCCTACTGCCAGAGCCTAAAACCTCTTGGTTTCTTACCACTGCTCTCCCTCTCTCTTAGCACCCTCCTGTAACATTTCAGAGGGAAGTTCTAATCACCTCATCTCTTGTGCCCGGGGCTACACTTCCTGCAACCCTCTCTCCTTTCTGGCAGTGAGGGGGCCTCGACCAGAGGTTTCAATGCTGTCTGGTAGCCAGCTCCACAACAGCAGCCCCAGCTCCAGGAAATCCTGTCTCTGGAGCGAAGGCTGAAAGGGGAAGGAGTGGGGGCCCAAATCAGCCGAGGGTATCTGCCCCAGTCCACCTCACCCCTTCCTGGAGACACTCTAGTTTCTTAATAAATCATGTGTCCTTCAAGGCTGAATTAAGCATCAGTTCCCAGCCTGGGGTCACATAAGGAAGTCCGGGTATGTTGTTGTTTTTTTTACATCAGTCTCCTGAGCTGACTTCACAGGGTGCGTGTCTCCATTTTCACTGACTGCTGTTTGCCATTCCCATTTCTGGCATCCGCGCCTTGATTTCCTTTGGGAGACTGTCATGCCTGCACTCTCCGTTCTGGGAGTTTCTGTGTGGCTGACCCACCCTCCCAACTCCAAGGCTGCACAAATAGCCAGTCAGTCCCATGAGACTTGGTCCTGGAACTTTCCTCAGAACGCCTGGGAAGGTAAGCTCTTTCCAGTAGGGCCGATGATGTCAGCACGGAGCTCTTGGAGGCCATATTACTCCCTCGTCTCTTGTTCCTGGGCTTTGTGTCAGCCCATCCCCACGTCTCAGCAAGTCCAAAGGGAGAGAAAGCTGAGAGAGAAGCCGACACCAATTCCTGGGGACTTGACTTGTGTGCCTGGAGCTAGCCATTCCTGAAGCTAGTAGATCTACGCCTGGACTTCACATATGAGTCAATAATTCTGCCCTCCCCTCTCATGTTTTGGGGTTTTGTTTGATTTGCTTAACACATTAGAGATGAATTCCCATGACTTGCTATCAGAGAGATCCTGATTAATATAGCTAAAAATAAATTCCATTCTTGGTCAGGCCAGAAGGCTAACCTCCCAGCCACAACTTCCCTCTGGCATAGAGGCAGAGTCCAAGGCCATCTCTGCCTGGGCTAGATCAGCCTGCACTGGCACGTTGGCAGTGATGGGAGAGAGGTTTTGTTTTTTGTTTTTTTTTAATTGTGGCAAGAACACTTAACATGAGATTTACCCTCTTAAGAACATTTCAAATGCACAACACTAGAGGTACAATGTTGTATGTTTGGTTCTTTACTTAGGGTAACGATTGAAACCCAGATTCAGCTGAGAATTGAACTTCTCATCAAAAACCCCGGGCAAGGTCCCCAAATGCAGTTCAGGTGCGTCTGCTCTCCCACCACAGCCTGCACTCACTTCCCTCCCCGAGGAGCACTTCCTTCTCTTTACCTTCACCACAAGGCCTTGGTGAGAAGTGCGCATTGTACTGCATATTTTTATCTAGAGATGGATGTGGGTTTTACATCAAATAGCCCGCAGCAGTTCTCTCTCCCCTGAAGTGACCTCGGGCCCCTCTCCTCTCCAGAGCCTCCCCTACCCCACTTTTCGGCCCCCATTTTTTTGCAGCACACATAGCTCTGGGCTTCTCCTCTTGCTTACTCAGGCGGTAAGGCACGCGGCATGTGGTAAGGCTGTAATCTAGCTTCGGAAAGGCCATCACCCTGAACGAGACTTTTGTTAGCAAACCAAACACCCTCGAGCTACCGGGATGTAGCTTCCTTAGAAGGCATGTGGGAAGGAAAGTTATACATTTTCTGAAACAACGAATTTTTTCTCCTGTCATGTGATGTTAATTCTTCAGAATCAAATATATACCCCACCACTAAGTCACCCTCTAACTAGAGCTCAGTTTCTGCAAGTTACCTAGCGTCCTTTTAGGGAGTTATTTTTTTTGTTTTGTTTTGTTTTTTTAATATGTTTTATTGAATTTTTACAGAGAGGAAGGGAGAGGGATAGAGAGTTAGAAACATCAGAGAGAGAGAAACATCGATCAGCTGCCTCCTGCACACCCCCTACTGGGGATGTGCCCGCAACCAAGGTACATGCCCTTGACCGGAATCGAACCCAGGACCCTTCAGTCTGCAGGCCGACGCTCTATCCACTGAGCCAAACCGGTTTCGGCAGGAGTTATTTTTCTGCTTATGTTTCTGTCACTTGCTCCCACAACCTGACTGAGGCAGTGGATCGCTTCCTTCCCTCCGTCTCCGCTCTCTCATGACCTGTGCTGACTCCAGCACCTACCCGCTTCCTTCTCTCTGCCCTCCTGCCTCCTCTCCTCCAATGGCTGAGCTCCCTCCTCAGATCTCACAGCAGAAATGGCTGGCCGGCCCAATCCCTGTTGTCCCCATTGGGGCAGAGCTCTGTGTCAGCCCATCCCGACTTCTCAGCAAGTCCATGGGCCAGGTGCCCTTGTTAGCTCAACTATAGCCAAGGGAGATGGGGGCATGTGGAACAGCGTGAAAGGAGACCCCTGCATCCCCAAAATGGCAGGCATCACAGATACTCCGGGGCTTGGTCTGTTCAGAACTGAAGGTGACGGTTCCCTTACCTCAGAGCTGTTCACATCACACTTGGAATGAGGCCTCCCAGGCCAATCCCCAAGCCAGGAGAGAGCCCTGGACTGAGTGAGGCCTGGCTGACCAGAAGAGAGACTGGAACTGGGAACAAACCCAGAGGGCCAGGTGAGGGAAGGAGGGAGGCCAGAGGACATAACCTTTAGCTTTACCTGCTGACAAGGGAGCTGAATTGTTCTGGGTGGCATGGAAGGCAGCACCAGAAGCAGATATGAATGTTACAAGGGGGATGAGAAATATTTTCTCATAGCCGGAGCCGCCCCACAACGGTCCAGGCAGCCTTTGAAGACGGTGAACTCTCCATTGTTAGAGTTGTCAGTAAAGCCTGGGTGACTATTTGGCAAGGTTACAATGGAGAGGATTCCTACAACATTGAATTGGCTGAGGCAGATGGACTTGGAGTTCTTTTCCAGTACTGAACTTTGATTTTTTTTAAATCGTTGAATGCATTAAGACTGAGTGACTACTTAGTACTTTGTTGGTTGAATGAAGGTTGATTTGTTAAAGAAAGTGAATGAATGAAATTAACTGGTTGCTCCAATACATACAAGATGTTTGAGTGAATGAAGATTGGTTCATTTATTGATTAGTCGAATGAAGATTGATGGGCTGGTTGCAAGAATGATTTTGAAATATAGGGTGTAGATGAGTAGAAAGGTTGAATAGAGGTTTGGTACTGATAGGATTCAGTTTCTTGGTTCCTGCTCTATTCTCTTATCTTGCCCTTTATCCTGTTTGTCTTTCTTTTCCTTCCAAATGTATTTTAAAAAGAAATGCTTTCATTGGTGTACTAAGTGTGGAAAACATTGCAGCCTAAAGATTCCTTTTGCGTAAATCAGAATTTTACCTTAGGCAAATTTGGTTGCCCAGGCACGTGCCCATGGTGACTGGTCTTACCTGCGTCAGGACTGACAGGAGATTTGAATTTTTATCATCTTGGCCAGGGGAGTGGAACTGAAGGTCACAGCTGGGGCTGGGCCTGTTTGGCTCTGAGTCCCGGGCCCCCTCATGTATTGGCAGAAAATGCTATCTTCTCTGTGGTTTAGCCTATTTGGCAAGAAAATATTTTCCCAAACTTTCTTTCAAGATGCCTAAAATTCCACCGATTGAATCACACCTTCTCTGCACAACAGAGCAAAAGACTGTTGAGGGGGATGCATTCCAACAACCTATTGTTCAAATTGTTGTGTTTTGGAGTAAAATGTGAGTGGACTCAGGGATGGGATGTCTGTGAAGCTAGATTAACCAAATATTGCCATCAACTTGTTAGGTCAGTTTGGTCTGTCAGCTGGGCTTAGTGTCTCTAAAGAGGTTTGGAGGGATCTGGGCACAGGCTGGATAAGTTTTGATAGGTAGCGTGAACAGGAAATAACCTGAGCACGTGAGGACTATCCTGGGCTGTAGACCTAGGGGAGGGGCATGATGGAATCCTGAAGAGGAGGAGCAGCAGGGAGCTCTTGCAGGGTACCCAAGAAGGATTCACAGGGAATTGAAGATCCAGAGCTTCCCTTTCCCAGGCTTGGTCTGAGCTGGCCTGGGTGCAGAAAGGGATAATGCACTTGTCTCCTCCTCACCATGCCCCACTTCTGGAAGCTGGAAAGCTTGAGAACTGCATGTAGCTGGGTGTGGTCACCCCACCAGCTTAGGGTACAAAGTATGTTCACATATTTCCCCTCTTAATTGTTTGAATTCCCACAAGATCTTATCAAGAGGAAGTCCAAACTGCCCCTCTGGAGGCCTTTTCTTCCACCTCCTATGACTGCTCAGAATCCTTGGGGACTAGCTTATTTCAACTGCTGAGCACCAGCCTTGTTCCACCTCCCTGCTCAGAGCCCCAGCAGCCGTGAATGCATGACTCCGAAGTCTCAGCATTCATCTACACTACTGAGCTCAGTGGGAGGGTACTTTCTCTTGGTTTCTTCTTCCCTGTCCTGCCCCACCCAGAGGTCCCTGAGGTCTTTCTGAGAGACTTGGGAGCGCGGTGTAAAATGTCCCTGACTCATGGTCACTGGAGGCCCTTCCCGTCTGGGGTACTAACTGGAGGAGGCCTAGCGTAGCAGTAGCAGGCAGCTTCTCATTCACTGTCCTTAGGGAAGGGCTTAGAGGGCCACCTTGGGGGAGGCCCTCTCAGGCCACTGGAGGTTGTCAGATTTATATAAGCCTCGGCAGAACAAAACAGGACCCCTGACAGAGGCTGCCTCTCCCAAGATCAGTAGGATGCAGAGCTGGGGAAGAAGGCAACATACTTGCCTCCAGGAGGAGAGTCCAAAAGGGACTCCTGGGTCCTCAGCTGCAGCATTAAGCCTAGTCACCAGTTCAAGACCCTTTTCTCACACCATTGAGCTCCCCTTGGGGACCCAGTGGTCCTTTCCCACTAACTAGTGGAGCTCACTGGGGATGTTATTTCACAAGGGAAGGCTCTAGGCCTGCTTCCGTTTGTACCCGGGGAGCTCCTTTGTGTCCTGCAAGTATGTTGCCTTCTTCCCCAGCTCTGCATCCCACTGATCTTGGGAGAGGCAGCCTCTGTCAGGGCTCCTGTTTTGTTCTGCCGAGGCTTATATAAATCTGACAACCTCCAGTGGCCTGAGAGGGCCTCCCCCAAGGTGGCCATCTAAGTCCTTCCCTAAGGACAGTGAATGAGAAGCTGCCTGCTCCTGTTACGCTAGGCCTCCTCCAGTTCGTACCCCAGAAGGGAAGGGCCTCCAGTGACCATGAGTCAGGGACATTTTCCACCGCGCTCCCAAGTCTCTCAGAAAGACCTCAGGGACCTCTGGGGGGGGGGGGGGGCGGGGGCAGGACAGGGAAGAAGAAACCAAGAGAAAGTACCCTCCCACGTGAGCACCCTGCCCCCCCCCCCCCCCGCCACACACACACAAACACACATCCCTCACCAGCCCCTCTCTCCTCCAGTTAATAACTGCCAACTTCTCACCCAGACTTCATGTAGCCCTTGGGTAACTTTTCTTCTTATAAAAGAACTCAGAGGCTAAAACATGTTTTTGTTTTTTAAATCCAGGCCAAGCCCTGGCCAGTGTGACTCAGTTGGTTGGGTGTCGTCCCGGGCACTGAGGGGTTGCCATTTCCATTCTGGGTCAGGGCACATACCTGGGTTTCGGCTCGATCCCCAGTGGCGTGTGTGTGTGTGTGTGTGTGTGTGTGTGTGTGTGTGTGTGAGCTGATGAATGCTTCTCTCTCTTTCTCCCATCCTCTTTCTCTAAAAACCAATAAAAAATATTTTTAAAAAAATCCAGGCCAACCACAGTAAAAATACCACTTCACACTTATTAGGATGGCTATTATATATATACTAGTGGCCTGGTGCACGAAATTCATGCACGGGGGTGGTGTCCCTCAGCCCAGCCTGCACCCTCTCCAATCTGGGACCCCTTGAGGGATGTCAGGTGACCGGGCTGATCAAGGGAAGGCACCAGCCCCATTACCCCACTGCTGCGGCCACTGCCAGCCACTGCAGCCACCAAGGTGTTTTCATCAACATGGACTCTAGTCCCTTCACTGTGAAAAAATGACAACTTTCTTTAGGCATTTTCAAGATGTGTCTTTCATAGGATATGCATTTCTTTTTTTTTTTCAATCCTCACCTGAGGATATGTTCCCATTGATTTTTAGAGTGTAGAAGAGAAAGGGAGAGACACAGAGAAACATCAACGTGAGAGGGACACTTTGATTGGTTGCCTCCTGCATGAGCCCTGACCATGGGCGCCAGGCTGGGGGGCATGCAGGGACCCCTGGGCCACACGCAGCAGTGGCCGCCGGGGTCTCCACACACCCCAGAGGCCAACAGCCAGCCCCCCATCGTGGGTGCCAGGCTGGGGGCGTGGACCCAAACCGCCGCTTGGTGCTGGAGCATTCCCAAGCGGCTGGGGGTACTATGGTGATGCGGGGATGTTCCCACCCCGCCCCCAGCCGCTTGGTGCCTGCACCTATAGGCTCAAAGTGTCCAGGGGGCATTCTGGGACCCCTGCCTCTCAGGGCCTAAGCGCGGGCCTACAGGCTAGGAGCGGCCTGGGTCTGGAGGATGTTTCCGGGACTCAGGCCGCTCAGTGCCTGCATATGCAAATTAACCACCATCGTTGTTTGGGTTAATTTGCATATTCACTCTGATTGGCTGTGGGCATAACAAAGGTATGGTCAATTTGCATGTTTCTCTTTTATTAGTGTAGATATATACATATATATAAAAGGCTAATATGCAAAGTGTCTCCTCAGGAGTTCGACTGGGAGACCGGGAGTTTGATCACTTGCTATGATGTGCGCTGACCACCAGGGGGCGGCACGGAGTGAAGGAAGGCCCTGGCTGGCAGCCTGAAGGCCCTGATTGGTCCTGATCGTCGGCCAGGCCTAGGGACCCCACCTGGGCACAAATTTCATGCACCAGACCTCTAGTTATAAAATAATAAAAAGGAAATAGTAAGTGTCTGTAGCCTGTGTCACTAGGAAAAATGGAATTCTTGTGCATTGCTGGTGGGAATGTGAAATGGTGCAGCCACTATGAAAACAGTTTAGTGGTTCCTCAAAAAATTAAACATAGAATTATCATATGATCCACCAATTTCACTTCTAGGTATATACCCAATAGAATTGAAAGCAGAGACTCAAACAGATACTTGTATACCCATGTTCATATCAGCATTATTCACAGTAGCCAAAAGGTAGAAACTACCCAAATGTCCATAAACAGATGAATGGATAAACACAATGTGGTATTTCCATATATGAAATACTATTCAGCCTTGTTAAAAAATATATATATATACTTCAGAGAGGAAGGGAGAGAGACAGAAACATCAATTGGCTGCCTCCTGCATGCCCCTACTTGGAATTGAGTCTGCAACCCAGACTTTTGCCCTGACTGGGAATCGAATGTGACCTCCTGGTTCACAGGTTGATGCTCAACCACTGAGCCACACCTTCCAGGTAACTATTCTGCCTTAAAAAGGAATGAAGTTTTGTCACATGCTTAAAAACATTATGCTAACTGAAAAAAGCCAGATTTAAGTGTGGGGGGGGGGGCAAATATTAGATGATTCTTCTTACATGAAGTACTTGGAGTAGGCAAATTCAGAGACAGAAAGTAAAATAAGAGGCTACCAGAGACTAGGGGGAGAAGGAATGGGGAGTTATTGTCATTGTTTCTGTTTGGGATGATGGAAAAGTTTTAGAAATAGATAATGGTTGCACAGCATTGTGAATGTACTTAATGCCACTGAATAATACACCTGGAAATGGTTAAAATAGTAAATTTTATGTCTATATGCTTTTTTTTACTCTAAAACAAAACATATCCTGGCCAACCTTCCCTGCTTAGAACAAAAACTTGATAGCCCCGCCTGAGCTCAAAGGCACTCCCTGTCCAAAGGCATGATTTCTGAAGGCACCAAAACAGTTCCATCAGCGTTACTTGGGCAGTGATATTTCCTTCTCACTCAGTGGCTGTGAGATTAGTGGAATGAGAGCTATGGGAGCACCCAGCCAGAACCTCGTGCACAGGAGAGATTTCTTCCACTTCATCCTGTCGACACACTGTCCTGACTGGAGGGGCCCTGAGATTTTACAGAGCTCACTTCTTCATTGTACAAATGGGGAGACTAAGGCCTAGAGAGGAGGCATGACTGCCCAGAGCCACAAGCTTTCCTGACTCACGGCCCAGTGCTCCCTCCCTGGGTTGGGGTGCTAAGAACTGGTGACCTTGACGATGGGCCGTGTTTCTCTGGGAGGTGACGATCTATGACCTCTCCACTCTGAAGGCTCCTCAGCTGGGCCAGGGTGGGGACCAAGCCACTGAAAGCGCGAATGGTCCCACACCCAGGTGAAGAGGCAGCCACCTCCACCTGGGTGTGGTGGGGACACCCCATCTACCGCCAAGCATTTGCCTACCCATACTCCTCCATTCTGCCCTCTCCTTCTACTTGGCAGTGCCCCCACTCACTTCTCTAGCTGGTATCCCCAGGAGACCCCTTCAGGGACAGGATGGCAAGACAAATTGATGGGCCAGGACAGGAAGGCACCCAGATTAGAATATCCAGTTCACAAACTGTCAAGTGCAGGCAACGTCTGCCCGAACTGGTGAGCGTAGACTTGGAGGGCAGGTATGTCTGGGGCCCGAGGTCAGCGAGGCCTATAGGACAGGCACTTCCTCCTACGTCAGCTGCTCTTCCAGGCCTGAAATTCCCTGGCCAAGGGACAGAGCTTCAAACCTTCCCCAGAAAGAGAGAGAGGGTTAATGGAGCCCTACTCCAAGCCCCAGCAAGTTTACACTACAGCAATTCTGATGAAAAGCAGTGCCCAGCACAGAGCTGATTCAGAAAAGTTTTGTTCAAGTACAAAGCTCTTAGAGTGTCATCTCCACAGAGTCTAAACTCACATAGGCAGCAGGGAGTCTGGAGGGAGGGAGGGAAAGAGGGAGGGAGGAAGGGATGGAGGGAGGGAAAACATTTACAGTGGATCAGTGCAGAGACAGAGATCAATACAGACCATAGGGTGGGATGAGCCCTGACCCTGCATGGGGAGGGGGATCTGGGAGGGCTTTCTGACAATCTAGTCAATCTGTGGGCAGGCCCAAGGGGTAGGAGTTGGAGGTGGTCTAGTCAGAGTGGTAGCTCTGGCACTGCCTGGGGGCCACTGTGCCTGAGGCCCCAGTGTGAGCTGGGATGGGGCGGGTAGAGGAGAGCATGGCTCTAAGTCCCTGGAGGGAGGAGTGGGTGGGGAGGGATGGGGGAGCCTCAGAGGGAATCCCACACAGGTGAGGGCGAGGCTCCCTGACCTAGAAGGAGCCCTGAATGTGGACCTCCCAGGGTTAAGTCTCAGCTGACAGCTCAGCTGATTGTAAGAGTTCTTTTTGGGCAGGGGGCTTTCTTTTTTTAAAATATTTTATTTTATTGATTAAGGTATTACATATGTGTCTTTATCTCCCCACTGCCCCCCAACTCGCCCACTCATGCCCTCACCCCAGCAGGGGGCTCTCTTTCCGATGACATCTAACCCACCTCAGGCTTTATCTCTGCCTGCGACCCACCCTCCTGGAGGTTCCACTTCTCTGCCTCTGTCCCTACCTACTACCAGCCCAGTGCAGCACTGGTCTGAGAGATGGGGTTGGGATGGGGTGGGTGGTGAGGGGTGGGAGCTGGAGGGGCTGGGGGATGAGAGGATAGCTCATCACGGTTTGGAATCCTATAAAACAAAACATATATCCTGGCCAACCTTCTCTGCTTAGAACAAAAATTTGGTAGCCCCACCTGAGCTAAAGGCCCTCCCTGTCCAAAGGCATGATTTCTGAAGGCACCAAAACAGTTCCATCAGCATTACTTGGGCAGTGATATTTCCTTCTCACTCAGAAGGAGTGAGGAGGGGTCATGGGGATTGTCTAACTCAGGGGTCCTCAAACTTTTTAAATAGGGGGCCAGTTCACTGTCCCTCAGACTGTTGGAGGGCCGGACTATAGTTTAAAAAAAACTATGAACAAATTCCTATGCACACTGCACATATCTTATTTTGAAGTAAAAAAACAAAACGGCAAAAACACCTGCATGTGGCCCGCGGGCCATAGTTTGAGGACGCCTGGACAAACTAACCATTTTACAAACGAAGAAACCTAGATCCAGATCTAGACTCAGGAAGGGAGTTGTCCAAGGCTGTTCAGTGAGCTGGGAGCAGAGACAAAATTAGAACCCAGGCATTCTGACCCCAACTGAGAGCCTTATTTCTCCGCCTAGGACCTGGCAGGAAGGAAATAAGCATTTTAGCTAGAGCAGTGAGTTTCAAAATTGATAAGTCAGCTCGAGACACTGCACTAAAATTAAATATGGTCACTTTAGCAGATTCTTGGGAACCAGTTTGCTGATAAAGCCAGACATGGGCACTGACATTTGGGGCTGCCTCTTTTGTGAGATGCTTTGCATTCCAGCCAAGCCAGAATATGCTTATATTAATTTGTTTAGATTATTATTAAAGTGAAGCTACAGCATTTAAAAATTCAGGTTGGAAACTGAGGAGCCTGGTTTGAGAAACACTGGGCTGGAAGGATAGACAGTCCTGGGGAGGATGTGGGGACAGGACAGGACCAAGCTGCAGTCAGTGGTGATGGAGCTCAGCGTGGGGATGGACTCTTGCCCTTTGCCCAGCCCTAGTTTTCTCCCTGTGACAGGCAGGCCTGGGAGTGTACTTCCTGTGGTTTTTGACCCCGTGGAAATCTGTAGGTTTCAGACAGAGGTCAGAGTCCATCCTTTGGCCTCACTGAGGGATCCTGGGCCCCTTTCTGAGTCTGGGGGTCTGGGTCTTCATCCAAAAAAGATGGATTGGACTTGCCTGGAGGGATTGGTGGGGGTGGGGCAGGCACAGGAGCCTTCATTCCTTAGAGCTCCCCCTGCAAACTGGGCAGTTTTTCTGGTAGTTGATAGGACCAGAGCTGAACAGACCATCTTACCCTTTACTCCAACCCTGAGGCATCATCTTTCAGAAATAATGCCAGAAGAAAAGACATGGCTCTAGAAAAGACTGATGATGACTCTTTAGTCATAACCCAGAGCTTGTCTCCACCCCCACCCCCTGTACTCCGCTTGCATTTTTGTCCATAGATAATCATCTGGTCCTTGTAGCAGTCCTGGAAAACCACGCCCCCCGCCCCTCCACCCCCGCTCTTCCCAAGCCCCCTCAGGCCCACATGCTTTCTTTTGCCAAAGAGATCTCAGGTTGTTATCAATGTCTGTATACCCATATCTGCCCCCCATCCAGGGTTACCGCCTTTCTTTTAAAAAAATTATTTATTGTCCTAGCCAGTTTGGCTCAGTGGGTAGAGTGTCGGCTTGTGGACTGAAGGGTCCTGGGTTCGATTCCAGTCAAGGGTATGTTACAGGCTCGATCCTCAGCACTGGTCAGGGTGCCTTCGGGAGGCAATCAATCAATGTGTCTCTCTCACATTGATGTTTCTCTCTTTGTCACTCCCTCTCCCTTCCACGCTCTCTTAAAAAAAAAAAATCAATGGAAAAAATATCCTCTGGTGAGGATTAACAACAACAAAAATTTATTTATTTATTTATTTATTTATTTATTTATTTATTTATTTATTTATGAGAGAAAGAGAGAAACACATCGATTTGTTGTTCCACTCATTTATGCATTCATTGGTTTGATTCTTGTATCAAACCCCCAACTTTGGCGTATAGGGACAATGCTCCATCCAACTGAGCGACCTGGCTAGGGCCACTTCCTTTCTATTCTGTATCCCCAGGGCCCAGAAGTTCAACTGGACCACCAAAAGTACCCAGATAGCTAGCTGAGGGGATCAGTGGAGACCAAGGGCACATCCTCCCACTGAGGCTCTGTAATAGCTCTGCACCTAATGACCCAGAAGGAAGCAGAGTCAGGGAAACCAGAGCTTGTACACAATAGTCCTGAGCATTGGCCTCTGGGGAAAAGGAAGACCAGCTGACCGTAGTGAAGTAAGAACCAGGACTGGGGCCACCTTTTTTGGTTCACCCTCCACTGGCCTCCCAGCTTCTTTGGCTCAGCAACACCCAAAATTCCTGGCATGTCTGCCTCTGGCCTTCTAAAAATACCCTGGCTGCCCAACGCCTCCCAGATGTCTGAGCGCTGAGTCTGTGATTTCCTTGCTGGTAATGGGTCAGCCCTGACATGGGCAACCAGGGGTGGGTGGCTCAAGTAGCTTGAGCCACTTCCTCTGCCTCCCACCACCCAGCCTCCCAAAAGCTTGGCCCAAACCCACTTCCCAACTCCTGCATGGCAAGGGGGATGGAGGCCTGACTGCCTGAACTGAGAGGCCACAGGGATGGTTGACTCCAGTCCTTTCCTGGAGCAGTGGAAGAACTGAGGTCCAAGGACTTGTCCAGGGCACGCTAAGGTCCTCCCCCAGCTGATTCCCCAGGACTCTGCTCATGCCTGATGCTGCCCTACTTCCCAGTGCTGCCTGGAATCCATGTCTGTGAGCCACATCTAACTTCCCCATTCCAGCTGTAAACTCCTGACAGCAGCGATGGGGAGGATCCTTGTGATCCCCGTGGTGCCTGGAAGAATGTCCAATCCAGAGCACGTGCCAGTAAATGCAGATTGGATTAAGCAATGCAGTGGCAGCCACGGCTGTGCATGGAGCCTTTGGCTGGAGGACAGAGCTTCAGGGTTCTGGTCCTGGGCTAGCCATTGTGGTACTGTTTGTCCATGTCAATTGCTCTGGCTGAGCCTCAGGTGTTTTTTGTTTTTTTGTGTGTTTTTTTGTGTGTTTTGTTTTAAATATATTTTCATTGATTTCAGAGAGGAAGAGAGAGGGAGAGATAGAAACATCAATGATGAGAGAGAATCATTGATTGGCTGCCTCCTGCATGCCCCCTACTGGGAATTAAGACCGAAATCCGGTCATGTGCCCTGACCCAGAATGGATCTATGACCTCCAAAGGTCGATGCTCAGCCACTGAGCCACACCAGCCAGTCTGAGTCTCAGTTTAATGAGGTTTGGACGAGATGGAGTTCAAGGACTAAGCCAGCTCTGCTGTCCCAAAGCTCTGAACTGGTGGCCTGTAGGGTATTGCTCCACTGTGTGTGGGAGATGGCATGTCCTGCTGGCTCCACTAGCTCCAGCCTCTCAGCATCTGCTCCTCCCCCTGCCTCTGACCATCCCACCTCTGGTCCCGGCCCCCAGACCCAACTCTTCGAGTGGTGCCACCCTCTGACTCCACTGCTGGGTGCTCAGGAGTGAACACCCCCACTCCACCTTCCCTTACTTACCAGGTGATCTTGGGTGAGGCATTGACCTTCTCTGGGCCTCGGTTTTATCACCTCTACAATAGAGATAGTAAGACCACCTCAGAGGAATGTTAGGAGGAGCAAAGGAGATTCCACATCGCATATTTCAGTTAACAAATCTCCTCCTCAGGAAGTCTTCTTTGATCTCTCAGAATGGCCCTCCAGTTGTGTCCTTTCCTCCCCCACACCATGTCCACACTGCACAGTCATTGTCTCTCTATGCACCTATATGTATCTATGTGCCAGGCTAGTGGGGGCAGGGGGGCGGTCCACAAGGCCAGGAGTCCCCAGGGCCCAGTACAGTCTTCAAAGGTGAAATGCATGGGAAGTTAGTTGACCAACAAAGTGAATGAATAAAGCCTGGGAGGAAAGTGCAGAAGTCAGGGAGTCTGACCTGGGAGGGGCCTACTTGACAGGGGCTCTGATAATAGGAATGTAGAGAGCTCCACGGAGCCCTTCTCTCAGTTCTCTGCTGAATTCATCCTCCAAGATCCCAGAAGCATCTTCTTCTCTGAGGCTCCTGGTCACTCTCTCCCATGGGCCTCCTGGTCACTCCCTCCCATGGGCCTCCTGGTCACTCTCTCCCATGGGCCTCCTGGTCACTCTCTCCCATGGGCCTCCTGGTCACTCCCATGGCCCACAACAGACTCCATTGTAGCATTTCCTTAAATATCTCTCTCCCCCCTGGGATGGTGAGTTCCCTGAAGGCAAAACCCCATTGGATCTTATACACCAAACACTGGATTCCACGTGAGTCCAATAAAGGTGTTGAAGAGAAGAACTAGATGGAGAAAATGATTTCTGAATCTAACTTGGGGTTGGATTGCCTGATCTTTTTTTTTAAATTTATTTTCAATTATAGTTTATATTCAATATTATTTTGTATTTGTTTCTGGTATACAGTATAGTGGTTAGATATTCATATACTTTACAGAGTGGCCCCCCAATATTTCAAGTACCCACCTGGTACTGTACATAGTTACTACAATATTAGTGAGTATATTTTCTATGATGTACTTTACATCCCTGTGACTATTTTGTTTACTACCAACCTGTACTTCTTAATCCCTTCACCTTTTTTAACCCAGCTCCCCAATGCTCTTCCCCTCTGGCAACCATCAATCTGATCTCTGTATCAATGAGTCTGTTTCTGTTTTGTTTATTTATTTTGCTCTTTAGATTCCACATATAAGTGAGATCATATGATATTTGTCTTTTTCTGTCTGGCTTATTTTGCTTAGCATAATATCCTGTAGGTTCATCTATGCTGTTGCAAATGGTAAGATTTCATTTCATTATACATATGTACCACCATTTTTTATCCACTCGTTTACTAATAGGCATTGGGTTGCTTACATATCTTGGCTATTTTAAATAGTGTTGCAATGAACATAGGGGTACACATATCTTTCTGAATTACCATTTTGGGTTTCTTCTAACCAAAAGTGGAATTACTGGGTCATAAAGCAGTTCCATTTTTAATTTTTTGAGGTAATTCCATACTGTTCACCATTGTGGCTGCACCAATCTGCATTCCCACCAACAGTGCACAAGGGTTCCCTTTTCTCCACTTCCTCACCAACACTTGTTTATGGATTTATTGATGATATTCATTCTGACAGGTGTGAGGTGATATCTCATTGTGGTTTTAATTTGCCTTTCTCTGGTGACTAGTGACATTGAAGATCTTTGCATATGTCTATTGGCCATTTGTATGTCTTCTTTGGATAAGTGTCTATTCGGGTCCTTCACCCATTTTTAAATTGGATTGTTTTTTGAGTGTTGAGCAGTGTGAATTCTTTATAAATTTTGGCTATTAACATCTTATCAGATGTATCATTGGCAAATATCTTCTTCTATTCAGTAGGTTGTCTTTTCATTTTGTTAATAATTTCCTTTGCTGTGCAAAATCTCTTGAGTTTCATGTAGACCCATTTGTTTATTTTTTCTTTTGTTTCCCTTGCCTGTGTAAAACTGTTTGTTTTTTATCTCCCTTCTACTAGCTCATCGGGTACTTCTTGTATCAAACCCCCAACATAGAGGAGAAAACATATTGCTAAGAGAAATGTCAGAGATTTTACTGTCCACTTTTTTTCCTAGGAGTTTAATGGTTTTGAGTCTTACATTTAAGTCTTTAATCCACTTTGAGATTATTCTTGTGTATGGTGTAAGGAGGTGGTATAGTTTCATTTTTCTGAAACCATTTCATTGGTATCTACCCACTTTTCCCAACACCATTTATTGAATAGATATGTTCTTGCCTCCTTTGTCATATATTAATTGACCATAGAGGCATGGGTTTATTTCGGGGCTCTCTATTCTGTTCCATTGATCTATGTGTCTGTTTTTATGCTGGTACCATGCTGTTTTGATTACTACATCCTTGTAGTATAGTTTGATATAAGGTAGTGTGATACCTCCAACTTTACTCTTCTTTCTCAATATTGCTGTGGCTATTCAGGGTCTTTAGTGGTTCCATATAAACTTTTAGGTTATTTGTTCTCGTTCTGTGAAAAATGCCATTGGTGTTTTGATAGGAATTGCATTGAATCTATAGATTGCTTTCGGTAGTATGGGCATTTTAAATATGTTAATTCTTCCTATACAACAGCATGGGGTATGCTTCCATTTATTTACATCTTCTTTGATTTCTGTCTTTAGTATCGTCTTGTTTCCTGAGTACGGGTCTTTTACCTCCTTGGTTACATTTATTCCTAGGTATTTTATTTTACTGATGCTATTGTAAATGGGATTATTTTCTTAGTTTCCCTTTCTGGTATGAACTGCCTGATCTTTAATGCGCCTCTCAGCCTTGGAGATGATATTAAATTACTAAAGTGAGAGAAGCAGAGGGGCAAGCTGTTGTCTTTCTCCTTCTAGAGCAACCCTCCAAGCATGTGTGGATTAAGTGTGAGCTGGTGATTGATAAAGAGTGCCTGACATTATTTCTCTGTTGAGGGAGGGCCACAGAAACCAGACTTTAGACATAAATGGTCCCTGGATACCCTCAAGTTGTTCTTCAAGCCCTTGATCTGAGCCCATTTATTCACATTTTACATATCACTTTTATGCCCTTGGTGGTCTGGTGTAAACAGTTTAAAGGTTACCTGGCAGCCAGGTGGGAGGTGAGAGTTGCTGTTGTAGGGAGGAGGCAGGCAGGCAGGCTGGCACCCACTGAGGCAGCAGAGAGAAGTACCCGATGAGCCAGTAGAAGGGAGATAAAAACCAAACAGTTTTACACAAGCAAAGCACTTCAGAGCAACACAGATTGTGACCATTTAGTTCACGGTCAGACCTCCCTGCAAATAAATGCCCCAGAGTACTTCACTGCATTTCTGCTCTGGGAAAATCCCATTTGACCTCAGTCTCTCCATCTGTAAAATGAACAGGTTCCATCAAGGGCTCTGAGGATGTATGATACTGCAGGAGTTAGTTTCCCCATGGGAGGCCTTTCACTCCCCAACTATTCAGGGCAATTGAGGTTTCATTAAGGTCAAGATGTCAATCTCCCGGGATTTGGGTAATGAGGCTTTCTTGCCACAAACCCCCAAGGGTGAAGACTGTCCTGGGCTGTCTGGGCTGGGCCCCCAAGGAGAAACAAAACTCCCCAGAAGCTGGCACATAGGCTGTGACCCTGGTTCTGCTTGCTGCCTACAGAAGGGGTGAAGAGGAAGCCTGGCTTTGAGTGAAACGGAAGTGCCTGAGTCTGACAGTCGCTCTCAGAACTGCAGCCAGGAGGGAAGTAAAACTGTCTGGGCATCTGGCAGCTTGCATCCTGAAGGCTCATGGGACAGCAACAGGTGAGGCCTGGTGCAGGCCTGCTCTCTGGTCCAGAACCGTGGCCCTGCCTAGGGGAGGTCCCCGGAGAGTAGGCTGGCCCAAGGACTTGGGGAGGGCAGAGGAAAAAGCCCCGAGCAGGTTCATGATCATGGGCAATTCTCTGTGCCTCTTTGGGCCCAGTTTCCCCACCTTCAAAAACAGAGTTGGGGTTAAATTTGCCTGTGCCATAAGGATTTCTGGAATGGTGGGCATTGGGGATGGAGAGACAATTTCTTGAGAAGAAACCTGGTCTGTTACCTTGCTGACAAGGGACTCACAGCCTGGTGGGAGATACAGGATTATGGGGTAATCATGATTATCAATGTATGTATAGGCTCTCAAATCTCCCCACAGAGAGCACCTGGTCTAACCTGGGAGCTCAGGGAGAGCTCTGGAGAAGGTTAAGTGACTTGTCCAAGGTCACATAGCTAAAAAGCCGTCCAGGTGGGCCAGAGACTTGAAGGAAGGGGAGTTCAGAAAAAGACACAACTAAATAGAAGTCCAATCAGCTTGTGCTTAGTGCTGTCATCAAGGTCTGAACGCGGCTGTGGAGACTCAGAGGCAGGTGGATTCATTCTGACCTGGAGGAAGGCTTTACAGAAGCAGGAGTTCTGAGCTGGGGGTTGAAAGATGAATATGAGTTTATCAGGCAGAGAAAACAGGGAAAGGCTGAAGGAGAGGGAACAGCATATTCAGAAGTGTGAAGTTGCTAAAAGAACCTGACAAGTCCTGGAAAATGCACGTAGATGTTGTGTTTGGAACAAAGGGCACCTAAAATGGTGAGGCTGAGAGGTGAGGTCAGGTAGGCCAGTAGGACTCATGCAGTGAAGAGCCTAGAATGTCACTTTAAAAGCTTTGGCTTAATTTATAGGGCAGGGGGAGCCATAGAAGGGTCTAGAGCAGAGGAGTGCATGGTCAAAACAGCACATTAGAAGGCTTGACTTAGCTGCTAGGAGGGCAGAAGCTAGGAGAGAGGAATGACAGCAAGGAGGGGGTGACAGAGGATTGAGGGTACGTACTGAGGTCAGTGTCAGGCCCAACCTCTGTCAATAAATCGAAACTTTAGGCGCCTACAGAGGTATGGGGAAAATGAGAAGTGAAACCTAGACCCTGCTGCGGCTGTGGTCTGGGCAGGTGTGGTTAGCTAGGGAAGTGAAAGCGTTGGGGTGAGTGGCAGGAGCCCTGTTCTGTGCTAGGGCAGGGTGGGGGGCCATGTTCTGAGGGAGGCCAAGGGGCAGCCAGCTGCTGATCCTTGTGTGCCCCACCAAGTCCCTGCCCCTGGCTCCTGCCCTCTGGGATCCTACTTCCTTCTGACCACCCTTTGCGGAACTCTCTCCTGAGTTAAGCTTTTCTTCCCTCTCCTCTCTGCCTATCCAGCATCCCAGGATTCCTGACCAAGCCCTGCCCGGCCCTCCAGGGAGCCTGCCCTGAGCAGTGAATATTCCTGCTTTCCCTAGTCCTGCCGCCTACCCTGCCCGAGTGGTGGCAGGACCATGCTCAGCCTTGAGGAATGTCTTGATCTGTGGTCCTGGCTCACCACACTAGTCACTGTTAGTGCCCTTCTCTCAACTGACTCTGCCCACAAGAGTTCTTCAGGTGTGACAGTAAGTCATAATCAGACCTGGGGGCCCCCAAAGGAGCCACACTGCGCATGCCTGCCCAAGAGCAGGGCCATGGGAAGGACGCTCCTGGACCAGGCTGGTTGATTCTTTGTTCTGGGGAATGTCTTGACCTGACTGAGCCAAATAGGCAAGTTCCAGGTTGAGGGTCCTATATGAGTCAGAAGGCTGGAAGGAAGCAATTCCTCCCCAACGGTTCAAAAGAAGAGACGTAATGATGGGAACAAACAAAGGATGGTGAGGCACCCACCGAGCACCCAGAGACTAGAGCTGAAGGGAGGGCAGGAATCATGTTACCGGAGCCCAGTGAGAGGCAGGGCTGCCTGGCAGGACTGAGATCAGGGAGGGAGTGGGGAAGGCACTAAAAGCAGGGAGGGAGCGGAAGGAGAAATAGCCCACCCCCTTCCCTCAGCCTCAGTCGCCTGTTGTTTCTCATTGTCCAAAACCAAGTGGAAACCAGTTGGCAAGGAGGCCTTGGTGATGCAGCCCACGATGGCTGCCTCCTAGGGCGCAGTGCAGGGCGAAGAGTCTGGGTGGGGGTGCAAATAGAGACTAACCATCTCCAGATGTGCCTGAAAAACTGTCACCCAAATGGACTGTCTGGGTGATGCCTATGGCCTTGACCCAGTCATTTCTCTGTGATCAGAGGTGGTTGGAGACAGTTTTTCTGCCTGCCCCAGGGAGAAAAGACCAAGTTTCACCTTTACATTCATCTAGAAAGCACTGTCTAGTCTTGATAGTTATAGAACTAGAGAATGACAGAGACACATGGGCCTCAAGGGTAACCATCCCAAATACGCAGTAACTGAGGCCCAGAGAGCGAGAGCTGGGCCCAGGGCCACAGGGCTGATGTATGATGACATTGGAGAGGTGCTCTGTATGTAGAATATGCAGTTATGGCCACATAGCTAGGAAGCAGCAGAGCCAAAACTCAAATTGGCCAGTCTGACTTCGAATTTGACCCAAGCTCTTAACCAAGACCCCAAGCTGAGTGCCCGGTGTGCAGCGAGGAAAGGCACTGGAGTTAGGGGGACCAAGCTCGAGGTGCCTTGTTCTTCAGACTGGTCCATATCTCCTTTATGGTCCATGCATCCACAAGCCTCTCCCTGGGAGGGCAGCAGTGAGGTCACAGGCCCAGTGCAGGGCATGAGGACAAACGGCTGAATATGAACAGACAATAGGCCTATGCAGCCCTCAGGCATGCTCTCCCTGATGGTGCTGTATTGGGCCATCTATTCTGAGACCTGGCTGCCCACACATAATGTTCCATAGCTGGTAAACCTCTGGGTCTTCAAGTATTAAAATCCATCCACCCAGCATGCCTCATCCTAGGTGCTGGGGATACAGTGACAATAAAGATATTCTCCCAGACATCTATGGGGATGGGGAGCACTAATAGGATGGGTGAGGTAGGCAATACACATGGCTATTACAGAGCATGATCAATGGCATAAAGGGGGATTGCTTTTAAATGTAGAGCAGACAGCTAAGTAGGACTCTCAAGGCACAGACTGCCTTTGCAGGCTCATTTCCCAGGATGCACTACTCAGACTGTTCCTAAACATGACTCAGGCCCACTCACCTGTGGTGTTTGCTCTCACTGTCCCTCTCCTGGGAGTGAGTGTCTACCTTCCATACATCAAGGCCCGCTTCCAGTGCTGCAGTAAACATTTGCTCAATTAAACCGTGGCAGCCCAGTTCCCAAGAGGAGGGGCTGGGTGAGTCCAGAAACTATTATAGGGTGGTTAACCTCTGGACACTGGAATAGGACCACATGGGTTCAAATCCTGCTTCTTACTAACTACCTGATCACGGTCAAGTTACTTAACCTCTCTGCACCTCCGTTTCTACATCCTTAAAGTTAGGATAATTGGGTGTGTGAGAATCAATTGGCTAACACAATGAAAGCCCTCAGAGCTGTGCCTGGTACTCCCTAAGCATGCAAGAAATGTTAGCTATTATTATTACAGCTATTATTAGGAGCCAGCCTGGTGCCCTGGTAAACAACTCCTCACACCCAAGCAAAGCGAGGCAGGACACACACCGGGTCAACCCACAGCCACACTTGGAGCTGGGGCAGGGTGGGGAGCTGTGACCCCATTTTAAGTTGAGTGGAGGCTCAGCGGAGACACAGGCATTCATTCGCTTAACAAATATTTTGGGGACCATTTCCACGTGGCAGGCCCTTCCTCTCTTTCCATACCAAACTTACTGAATCCTCAGAGGAGGGGCCGAGGGCCCCGGATTTTAAACAAGCCTCCCTAGGCGGTTCTCAGCTCAGGCAAGTCTGGGAAATCCTTGGATCCTAGAACGCTAGGGCAAGCATCTTGCCATATTCCAAGTTGGGACCTGGGTTCTACGGGGATACCATCTTTGGTGGCAGATTTGCGTAGCAGTTGGCAGCACAGATCCTGGAGGCTGATTAATTGGGTACAAATCTCAGTTTGCTACTCACTGACTGCGTAACCCTAGGGTAAAATGGGGCTAATAGCACCTACAACAAAGTTGTTGTAAGAATTAAATTAATTATTTATGTGAAGTGCTGACACATAGTAACTATTATAAAGTATGAGCTATTATCATTACTGTGCCCCGTCTAGACAAGCATCAGAGAGAAGGCGGGGGTGGTGGATTTGCTGCTTTTTACCCCAGGATTGGCTCTGTCTACAGAGTTGGCGGCGTCTGTCTCTTCAGGGAAATTCACCACCTGCTCCCTTCTGCTGGAAGAGCCTTCCCGAGCCAGGGAATTCCCTCCCATAGCAACTAATAGCAGCTCCCAGGCTTCTGATGCCACGTGCTCTGCCCACAGCAGCCGAGTGAGAATCAGATCACATCTCGGGCAGAGGCTGGACTGAGAAGACAGGCAGGTTTTGGTGTTGGAGGTGTCCGTTGAGGAGGGCTGAAAACAAGAGGTGGGGTGCAGGTCCCGGGGGAGTTCCTCTCCACACACTGGGCAGGCTTGGGCTGAGGGTGGTGCCCAGGCCACAGGACGTGAGTGTGGATGTGTCGCAGACAGGGGAAGGGTGGGTGCCCAGGAAGGAGAGGCAGGATGCCAGGGCATCTGCCAGCCCTCAGGACACTCGTTTTGGCCCGCTGCCCTCCCACGGCAGGGAGCAGGCGAGTGTTTTGTTTTGGCATTAACTGGGCAGGCTGTGGGAAATAGGCAGCAGGCTTCCTGAGCTGAGCGGGCCTGCTCCCTTCACAGGCCTGAGCACAATGGTTACAGAGCTGCCACCTCCCTGTCCTGCTGTCCCTCCCCCACAACTCCGTCTCCCTCCCTTGGTCCCTGACTGACCCCCATCCCTCAGCTCAGCCTGGAGGGTCCTTTCCCTGGAAGGGCTCACAGAACGGGGGGGGGGGGGGCCCTCTCCCCTCCCCACCTTCCAGAAACTCCCTGGTGTTACTGATGAGGAACCGAAGGCTGAGGGAGGGCTGGGACTTCCCAGGGCCTCACAATGAGTCAGGGGCAAAACCCGGGACTGTAGTTGGGCTCAACTTCTTCCCATGGGAATTCCTCTTTTTGTGTTTTATTTTTTAAAATTCACAAACTAAATCAGAACAAAATGAAGAGAAACTGAAGGAAAACATATGCACACACAAAGGAAACTCACATGTGTGGGCCAGCACAGTTGCAGGCATTTTATATAAACATTCCCATTTAATTCCCACCACACCCTGCAAAAAATCATTACTCTCCTTTTATGGACAAGGGAACCCAGTTGAAAAGAGGTTTCAGGACTCGGTCAAGAACCCAAAGCTAGGCAGAGAAGGAACAGGACATCTTAACTTACGATTATCTGACCCCAAATCCCCATGATGTCACCCTTCTACCCACACCTGACTGCTTTCCCCATCAGTCCTAGGATAGCTCCCAGCGGGGAGACCCTCATCGGAGTCCCACATAGGCAGTCAGTCGCTCAGCCTTTTCTGATATATCCCAGGATGGGCAGTCACTTGCTCACATAGCTCCTCAGCCCTTTAGAGATCACATACCTGTTACTTCATTTATCCTGCACCCCTCCTCCCCCCGGGGGGGGGGGGGAAGACAGGACAGAATTTGTGATGTGCCAAAGGTCACACTCAGCAAGTGCCTGGCAAAGATAGGACTAAAGCCTTGGTTTCCTGCCTCCTGATGTTAAAACCATGTGACTGCCACCTCCTGGGACTGGCTGTCCTTTCATCCCCACCCCAAGCTGTAAAACTCCCTGACAAGGGTGCCAGCTGACCAGATAATTCCCTGCCTCTCAAGGATTCGCCTGGGGCCTTAGATCCCTGCCACCACCTGGTGGAATTTGGGTCCCTAACTCTGTGACCTTTGGTTCCTGTGTTGAGTTTGGGAGCTCCTGGAGTACAGGGCCTGGGCCCCATCCCAGAGACCTGCTTACGCCTGAGCCCAGAATAAGGGGGCTGCTGAGTGATGTAGGATGGAATCCAAGGTCTAGTTCTGCCATAGCCCCTGCCCTCTTCTGGTGGCCACAGATCTTGAAGCCTCATTCCAGTGGACGGCGACACTGTCTTGAGAGCTGACTAGCGGAGGAGGCAGGCATACTCCCACACCAGGCTGATGAGGGGGTTAGCTCAGGCAGGAGCAAAGGCCCAATGGTGTGTGTATGGGTTGGAGGTAGAGGGGAAAGGTGACTAGGGTAGAAGGGAGGTGAATGGGAATGGGGCCCACAGACTGCATTGTCTGCAGCAGCATCCAAAGCTAGGCAGGAAGTAGCTGGCCTCTGAGCCAATGTGCGTGGAGGATGATGACAGAGCAGGAAAGGGAGCGGGCTCTGAACAAGGCTCTGAACCGCACTTCAGGAAGGGGAGGGTGGGTGCCTTGGGGCAGTATGGGCAGATGGGATGGGGACCACCTTCTCTGGAGAGAGCTTTGGGTGGAGTGCCTTTCCTAGGTGCCCACTCTGGACTGGGGTGGGGTGTTGTTCATGTTCTAGCCGTGTTTAAGGGCTGCTGCAAACTGGTTTCTCTTGGGAGCCCTGTGGGATACCGGAATAGCTTATCTTCCAATGCCCACTCACAGTGGCATGTACCTGCTCCAGGCCAGCTTTCAATCCTGGCTATGACTTAAACTTAGAATCGTATTCCTTCTGGGAGATTGCACAGCAGCACACATGCTGGAGGGAAAGCCCAGCTTCAGAGCCAAAGGGAGCCAGGGGCCACCCCTGGGTCTTCTGTCCTAGCTATGTGACCTTGGGCAGGTCATTTCACTTCTGAGCCTCAGTCTGTGAAATCTGTGAAATGGGGTCATATATATTATGAGGGGTTGTGGTCAGGGTTAGAAACGATGTAAATGACATGCCTAGTTCAATGCCTGGAACATGGAAGAGGCAACATAAATGGTAGCTGTTATTACTTCCTTCCCAGGGTGTGAATCCCATCTGTGGCCTCCTCAAGGAAGAGAGCCAGCACCTATTTGCACAGCCCAGGAATGGGGGAGCTCATCCCCTCTGGGTTCAGCTCTGCCTGGAAAACCTCCTTCCCTAGATACAGCCGAGATCTGTCCCAGTTCTGTCTCTGGGGCCACAGTGCATGCTGCTCTGTGGCCATAGGACAGCTCTGTGGCACCTCCCCCAAAGAATTTCAAGTAACATGGTGATTGCCTGAGTTTCAGGAGCAAGGCTCTGAAAGTACCTAGCCTGGTTCAAAGGAGTATATTTTAACTAATTAACTTATTGATTGACGAGAGAGAGAGAGAGAGAGAGAGAGAGAGAGAGAGAGAGAGAGAGAGAAAGATGGATTTGTTGTTTCACTTATTCATGCATTCATTCATTGAATATTATATGTGCCCTGACCTGGGATTAAACCCACAACCTTGGCATATCGGGACAATGCTCTAACCACCAACTGAGTTACCAGGCCAGGACAAAGGGGTATATTTTATATTGGGCTTGCATAAATCACAGAAAACCCTTTCTCCATCCCTGTGGGTTTAGAACGTATGGATTTTACCCTCCCAAGCCTGCTTTTTTTTCCTGGGTGAACTCTCCCAATTCCTCTTAACAGTCCCCACAGAAGCAAATGGGAGAACTGGGTTCTGGTCCCAAATCTATCACGTCAGGAAAAGTCACTTATTTTCATGAGTCTCCAGTTCCTCATTTGTAAAATGAAGACAATAATACTATCTCATAGAATTACAATGAAGATTAGCTTGAAAAAGTAACATGAACATTTGGGGTTTGGTAAAGGCACTGGTAAATATCAAACAATATTTTTTAAAATCATATTTTTGAAAAAGCAGTTAGTAGGTAAGCCCATCTGGTGTTGCCTCTTAGCTTTTTATAACATCTCCAAAGGAAATTATTCCGGAAAGTCAATGCCATTCCTGGTTTCAGAATAGCAAATTAGGTGGAGGATGCCCTCCTAAAGTCATAAAGTGAAGCCTTAGGATTTGACTTAATCTATGAAGAGCCTACTAAGCTCCAGGCTCATTCACTTACCTTATTCTGCAGTTGGGACTAAGGCCCAGAGAAGGCCCAGCAGATCAGCTGGGAGGCTGGGTCCCAAGTCTCCCAACATCCAGCACCTTTATACCCCCATGCTTACTGCCAGAGGAGGGAGGTGAAGGGAGGATAGTCTCTGGGCCAGACTAGATACACCCAGGACTAGGGTTCAGCAAATCTTTGTTAAACACCTTCTATGTGTTTACTACATCTGGGCAGGCACTGTTACCCCCACCCCCTTCCCAAATAAGCCAGTGTCATTCATGACATGGTTGGTCTGGAACTTGGCCTTAGCGAAAGCCTAGGCTGATAGAGTCTTGCTTAACCCCATGTATCCCAAATGTCTGGTACAAGGCTTGGCACAAAACAGGACCTTAGCAAATATTTTTTGAATGAATGATGAATCAGTGAGCACTTATTGAGCACGATGTGCTAGGTTCTGTGGTAGGAGAAGTTCTATTTAGTCAACAAGCCTGCAAACTGGTATTATATCCCTATTTTATGAGTGAGGAAATAAAGAAAGAGGGGAATTGATTAGCTCAAGGCCTCTCAATGGATTGGTGCTGGAGCTGAGACTGGCTACCACTGTCCTGGTCCTGGGCTCTCTAGCCTTTGACCCACAGTCATCTGGGAGCTGGGCCTCCGCTCGCTATTGATTCCCTTGCCCCAGGCCTTCTCTGAGAGCAGTTGAGGGCTCTGGTGAAGTGCTGACTTTTGAATGGCTCCAAGGAAACTAGAAATATCAAGTCTGTTCTCCTAGTTCATACACAGCTCTAGATTGAATGTGACTCAAGCATAACTCTGATTCTATCACCTTCCTATCTAAGAATCTAGGCTAACTCTATGTAAACAACCTGGGTTCAAGTTCCAGTTTCCCAATTTCTGGCCACGTAGCTTTCAGCAAATTAGTTGTGTCTCTCCAGGCCTCACTCACTTTCCTGTTTTGTGTGATTACACACTTCTGAGAACATATGTCTGGGAGACCAACTTCTGATAAAATTATGGGGCAATGTAGTTCATCTTCCACAGAGACCTGTGGCTCCAGAAGAGGTATTTTCATTCTTCTAAGGACCCCAAGGAAAGCTGATACCCCTACCCCCAGATGGTCTGGACAGAGCAGGGAGATGAGGAGGGGGCGGGGGGGGGGGTAGTGGAGGCAATGCCTGGAGAGCATCCTCATTGGCAAATGAAGAAGCCTGAGCTCACCCAGCCAGTGAGGGGCAGGCAGAGTAGACAGGTACGAGATCCTGACTCCCAGATAAGGGCTTCCTTTGCCACTGCTGCCTCCTCTACTTTTCCTCATGGTTATCCTCTGAAGGAATGGGTTGAGGAAACAAGTTATAGAGGCAAAGGAAGGACCCTTGGAGCTTGGGAGTGAGGAAGGCAATGATAACAGGCCTGGGGCGGGGAAGAGAACCGCTTGTTCCCTGGAGGGAGAGCTGCATCTGTTTCTTTAAGACCCAAAAAACCCTTCGTGACACAGAGATTCTAGTCCTACCTACGTGACCTTCAGAAAATCCTCAGTCCTCTATGGGCCATAGCCTCTCCATCTGGGAAATGCGGGCCTTGGCCTTAATGGCCTCACTGTTCCCTTCCAGCACAGAGTTCATGCTCTCTGACTTGAATGCCCCGCAGCAGAGGGCCGTTGTTGCTTTTCTTTGCAGGGCAACTGGACCCCTGACCCCAGTAACAGGCACCTGCGGGCCACTGCGAAAGGATTTGTTCAAACTCTGTCCGCTCGCTCGAGAGAGAGAGGCAACACGTGTAGGAGGAGCCCAGAAGTAGCAGAAAACAGAACTCTCCTACTGCCCTCTCCTCGTTGTAAAAAACGCCACTGCCAGCGCCCACGACCCCGCATCCCGCACAAACCCTGCAGACGCCGAAGCCAGCGGGAGGCAGGGGCGGCTGGTGCGCGTGCGTCGCCGCAGAGCCCCCTCTCGCCCACGTGCGCGCCCCCGCGCGGAGGTGCGCGCCGCGGCCGGCTGGCGGGAAAGCGCGCGGGAAGCCCCCGGCGGCTCCCGGTGTGGGGGAGGGAGGACTGGAGGCGTTTGGGACGTGCCACTCTGGGAGAGGACGGGGGGATTTTCGCGTCCTACTAGCGCTCCTGCCCTTTCTATTTGCTGACAGGCCCGTTAGTTTCCCCCGTCCCGGGCACGAAACCGAGCCCCCACGCCGCGGCCACGCTCGCCCTCGGCAACCCAGCTCTGGCCTGAGCTGTCTCCGCCGCCGCCGGAGTGGGGCGCTGCGCCGCGCGGTGGGGCCGGAAATTCCCGCGGCCCAAGTGGAGGAGTCGGGGCCGAGAGCGTGGCGCCGCCTTCCACCTCCCCGCGCTGGGCGGGGGCGTCGGGCCCAGCGAGGGCCGGGCCGTCCGAGTTGGGGCCGAGGGAGACCGAGTCTGCGAGGAGCCCGAGCCGGCGGCGGGCGGGGAGCCGGAAGACACAGCTGCTCCTGGAGAGCCGCTCGGCGAGCTGGGAGACCGTGCGCCCCGGCTCCTGGCCCCCGCCCCCTCGCGGTCTCCGCCTCCTTCGCTCACACACCCCCCGGGCCGCTGGATCCCCAGGCCTGCCCGGCTCCTCCTTCTCTTCACTCTCGCCCGTGACCGGGTCCTCCTGCCTGCCGCCCGCCCGCCCGCCTGGCTCCCTCCGGGGCGAGTCCTCGTCCTCAAGCTCTCCTTTCAAACACACACGCTCGCTCGGCCGGTCCCTCTGCTCGGCCCTTCTCCTTCCTCTGATCCTAGCTCACGCCGCCGTCGGGGGAGGATTGATGTCCCTTCAGCATCATGCAGCCGCCGCCGAGGAAGGTGAGGGTGCTGGAAGGGAGGCTTGAGGGCTTTGGGGGGATGCGTCCAAGGAACGCGGCTCGGGCGATCGCTGCGACCCCTCCCCCTTTCCGCAACGGGCCGTGACCGCCGTAGCCTCTGGCTTGTCACCAAGTTGCTGCCGGTTCCAGACGGGTGAGGTGCCTTTCCGATGAAGGGGCGGCCGGGGTTCGTCCTCTCCACCGCGGTAGACCCCCAGGCATCTCGCAAGAGTTTCGGGTGCACATTTGTGTGTGTGTGTGTGTGTGTGCGCGCGCGCATGGCAGTGCTGCTCGCTGCAAAGTGCATTCTCGGGGCTGCACTGAGGGGAGGCGGGGGAGCCCCTGCAGCTTTGCAGAGCCTTGTGCTTGTGTGATTGTTTAGTCTGCACCAGGTTTGAGCCCTCCAGCCGCTTGTCGCCATCCTCGCCCATTTGCACATTTGCAGGGAATTTGTTTGCAGCCTGGCCTTAAGGTTTGGCCTGCTTTTCCCACGCGGCGGGCCGAAAAGAAGTTGGAATAGTCATCGCCCCCCATCCTAGGGATAAACAAGGTTTTAAGCACTGACCAGTCTTGCCATTCTCACCCCCCCACCCCTTCCTGTTCCGTTCCTCCGGTAGGGGACCTTGGAGGCGGTGGCAGTGCCCCCGGGAGAATGAGAATCCGGCAGTGCATGGCGTGTATTGCGATCTGGGCTTGGGGTGGGAGTGAAGGGTCTCCGGGGTTGTCAGCAGCTTCCCTGCTGCGCCCCTTTGAGAACTGCCTCCCTGCCCTCGTCTCCAGCTTTCCCAAGGGCTGAGGCTGTGTTCTTGTCTTTTTAATCCTGCAGATGGTTACTCAGTGTCTACTCTGGGCTCTGGGTGGAGGAAGCTGTTCTATCCTCCCCTCGTGGGCAAACATTTACTGAATGCCTCACTTGTGTCTTTTTTTCTTTGTTTTCTTTTCTCTTCTCTTCCCTTCTCTCTTCTCTTGCCTTCTCTCTTCTCTTCTCTTCTCTTCTCTTCTCTTCTCTTCTCTTCTCTTCTCTTCTCTTCTCTTCTCTTCTCTTCTCTTCTCTTCTCTTCTCTTCTCTTCTCTTCTCTCCCTTTCTTTTCCTTCCCTTCCCTTTCCTTCCTTTCCCAATCCGGATTTCTCCAGTTATGAGTCTTTTTTTCTTTCACACATGTACCCCCACCCTCCGGGTAGTCCCGCTGCCACGGTGGGGATTCCAGGCCCACTGGACCTGGAACCCTGGGGTGCGGGCCTGGCGGGCGAGGCACTGGCCAGCTTGCATTTGCTGTTCTAGCTGTTTGAAGTGGAGCCGCCACAGGAACCGGCTTGCTGGGGTGGCTTAAAAGCATTGCATATACTGGAAGGTCACTTTTGCTTTCTCCTTTGTGAGAAAGAGATTGTGATTTGATGCGCTGTCAGCAAGTGGAGGGCATCATCCTGAGACAGTTTGCTTTTTCGCAGCCATTATGGAATAATTTAGGTAGTTGATTCAAGCATGTAGCTTCATTATTGTGTACATTTCAGTCATCATATATTTAGGCTTTCTTATATACTCCTTTCTCCTGGTTCCACTCTGCTCACCATTTCTGGTGGTTAATGTCTTTGAATCCTTTTTGGAATAAATAGAAGACAGACTCTTAAAACTTTAAGAAGACCTAGATATCTACTGAGCTCGTGCATGAAGTAGGACGATTGGCAGTTTATTTTGCACCTCTTTAACCTGTAGTTTTTATATTTGTGTACATATACTTAACCTATTTCCGGTTATCTGGCTAGAATTTTCATTAAATATCTTTAGTTAACAAAATTAGGTGACTAATAATGGATTTATGGTCTTCAGGGGAGAGGTGAGCAAGAGGTACATATTCTGACAAGTATTTCGTATTTTCCTTAAGTAGTTTTTGTTGTTGTTAAAGTTGCAGTAAGGTCTTCATAAATACATGGTATATTTTAGGTGAAAGTTACACAAGAACTGAAAAACATTCAAGTTGAACAGATGACAAAACTTCAAGCCAAACATCAAGCAGAATGTGACTTACTTGAAGATATGAGGTAAGGTTATAGTAAATGGTTTGAACTTCTATATCTGTTTCAAAGAACCTTTTAGTTACCAAACCCCAGGAACTGATGATGGAATTTCCTTTTGGATTTCCTGCTTTAAGGCTGTTAGAGCTTTGACTCAGCTAGAAATTATTACTGGAACTAACACAATACAAGCTTTTTTTCTTTTAGTGGGGGAACCTATAACGTACACATACTATTATGAAAAGAACCAAGGGTCTTAAAATTTACCTGTCAAAATATAGTTATTGAAGTAGAAATTCTTATTTAAATAATCTTTCTACTGAACTGTAACATTTATTGACCTTTACAATTTCACACAGATTTTTAGAGTAACACCTCTGGTTAATGGTTAATATCTGGGGGTGAGCCAGTCAACCTCAGATGATTATATACTGGCATTATTGGTTAGAACATGACAAATATCACTTTGTCTTTGAACATTAAATTCAGTGGAAAATGTATTTTTTTTATCATTAAAGTTAACCTTGTTTCATAATCATGGTAACTTTGAATTTAATAGATAAGACATTGTGCCAGCATAGTGAAAATCAGTATCTTTCTTTATAGAGGGAAGTATAACTCATTTTATTGAAAGAAACACCATTTTATTTCACGGTCCTATAATACAAACCGACAGTTTAACCACCATACCTTGGTAAAGGGTGGAAAATGACTTGCATGTTGAAACAGAATGGCTACAATTCTTATTTCCCTTTAGTAATATGTTTGTCAGATTGGAACTGGGTCTAAGCCTAATCAGTTGCCTATTTTTCCTATGATGCACAGCTTTATGTGGGTTTCATGAAAAGTATTAATTGTATGTTGTTACAATAAAATTATATGTGTTTGGGTAGCTGAATTGTTTATAGCCCCAAAATTTTGATTTAAAGGGTTCCTTTTTCTCCCCATGTTTAATTTATTAGGTACTACTTATGAGTATTTCTACTGTATACCTATATTTACAGGGTTTCTAACTAAGACATATAGTCTCCAGTCTTGGATGTACCAAGATCATTGTTCTTTTTAAATTCTGTATTTATTTCTTTTACTTTTCTTGTGGCCACAAGGAAATTTTTAGACTTAAATAATTCCTGTTCACGATACCTGAAAGTCTTCATATGGTTAAACATTTAAAGTTTTTAACATCTATTAAGTGAACTAAGGTATTTTAGTAGAAATCTCTAAATGAAGAAAGTAAATTTTCAGAAGCACTTTAGGAAGGTAAAATTAGTGTGTAAGTAAAGATACTCTTGGGTTTTGGATGGTCAGTGGTCATTAAGTCCTGTTGATTGTAAGACTTAATGCTTGCATTTAAAAAATGTTTTCCTTCATTGCCTGTACCTTGGTACCGGAGCACCGGAGCTTATGGTCAAATATATGGATACAGAATCACTGTCAAATTGATGTAGGTTGTTGTTTGTATTATTGCTGACCCCATCACATTTTACTTGCATTATTGCAGTAATATCCTAATTATTATAGTAATGTTTTCCTATCTTCCAACCCCTCCCCCGCCCCCAATCCCTCCCTTTAAGTCTGTCTTCCACATTATCACCAGTTAGCTTTCGAAAAACATTGCTTATTATATATCCGGTTCTCTGTGGCCTTCTGGAGAAGGACCAAACACCTTTGAAAGATGAAACAGAGGGCCGGAGACCATGGGATACCAGGACACAGGCTTTATGGCCTTCTGCAACCCAGCTACAAGTTTCCTTTCTGAACTTACTTACTACCATTTCATTCCCGTGCATCCTTCCTCCTCAATCTCCCTGCCCGGGCCCCTCAGGACTTTTGGTGATCTGATTGTGTTTTCTACATTCATGCCTTTGTTGTGCTGTTCTCTTTGCCTGCTGGGTTGTTCCTCCTGCTTTCCACCTGGCAAATTCTGGTTATCATTACGTTTATAAGTTTGTTGTTCTCTGTGATCTCAAAGAATTTTGATTTTGTACATGCTTTTGGTTCTCCTCTTCTTGAGAATTCCTTGAAGTTATTGTCTAAATTACTTGTTTTGTGTCTTTGTACCCTTTATGTAGGCTGGCAGAATTGATAACTTTAATTGCACCATATTTTTGTTGGTTTATTTTTTGTTTTGATTTTTAGAGAGAGGAAGGGCAAGAAGAAGAGAGACAGACAGACAGACAGACAGACATAGATCTGAGAGAGAAACATCAATTGGTTGCCTCCCATACTGGGAATTCAACCTGCCATCCTTTGGTGTGTGGGATGACACTTCAACCAACTGAGCCACACCACCAGGCTGCACCTTATTTGTTTTTAAGTGCGATATTTTATAAGCTCATTTGTAGGGGCTATAGTCTGTTGAGCTTGTGTTATACTTTGATTCACATGAGCACTTTAAAATGTACTGTGCTACAAGGAAGCCAGGTGCAGTTACATCTCCGTAAGACAAGGAGGCAGCAACAGGTATATTTACGGAAGACAAGGGAACTGGAAGTAGCCAAGAAAGGCCACATTTACAAAATAAAGAGAAGGAAGCCATTCCGAAGGAAGGAGGCGGGGAGAACCTCACTTGTCCCATGTGAGGTTCGACCTTTGAGCCCAGGAGTTACTATAGTAACCAGTCTAAAGAAATAGTGACCAATCAGAGGGGATATCAAGGCACCAGGATCTGTAGCCTTTATAAGTCATTGGGAAGAAGAACCCAGTGGGACCCTTCTCCCCCCCTCCCTACGTGAGAGTCTGTACTTGTTCTTCAATAAATCTCCATCTTTGCTATACAAAAAAAAAAAGTACTGTGCTATTTGATGTAGAGTATATCTGTATTTATATACATCGTGTAAATACAGAGATTATTGGTGCTCCAAGAATTAATGGGTTCTTCATTATTTTGAAGGAGTTAGTGCGTTCTTTTATAGTAAATTAATAGAATGAATTCCTTCACTCCTATGTAGCTGTGAGCAGAATACTATATCACTTACTAAAATATGAGTTTAGGTTTGTCTTCTTTAAAAATTGAGTTCTGATTTGCCTTTTTAAAAAAATATATATTTTATTGATTTTTTTACAGAGAGGAAGGGAGAGGGATATAGAGAGTTAGAAACATCCATGAGAGAGAAACATCAATCAGCTGCCTCCTGCACACCCCCTACTGGTGATGTGCCCGCAACCAAGGTACATGCCCTTGACTGGAATCGAACCTGGGACCCTTTAGTCCGCAGTTCGACGCTCTATCCACTGAGCCAAACCGGTCAGGGCTGATTTGCCTTTTTTTAAAATTGATTTTAGAGAGAGGAAGGGAGAGGGAGAGATAGCAACATCAATGATGAGAGAGAATCATCTATCGGCTGCCTCCTGCGTACCTCCCACTGGGGAGCAAGCCCTCAACCTGGGCACATGCCCCAACCAGGAATCAAGACCAGGGACTAAACCGTGACCTTTTGGTTCCGAGGTTGAAGCTCTACTACTGAGTAACCCCAGCCAGGCATTTTTGTTTTTGTTTTCAATGATAATACTGAATTGGAAGTTGAAAATTGCCTGCTCTTTAGTATTCATGATAACTTTCGTTGCCTGAGGAGGGAGGAGGTCTGGCGTTTCTTGTCTGTTGTAACAAGTGGAATGACCTTATAAACATTAGAAATCTCTGAACTGGGGTTTTTGTATGTTATTTTGAAAAGGATCTTGCCTGCTTTTCCCTTTTTGAGGCTCTCACCTCCCTCCTCTCCCAAACCCTGCAGCCAGCACTCTTTTAACCCATGGCCCCCCAGACAGTGTTATTACTCAATTTAAGTTAGTATGAATTTACTCAAAAAGGTGCAAATAGCATATTATTCTTAATATAAAGAAATTATTAGTGGAAACGTTTTTATGACTTAAAAAAAAGTTAAAAAATAAAAAAAGACCACAACACATTAAGCTGTAAATAGAATTTTATGCTTGATGATTGCTAGTTCTTATCCCTCTCCCCTCTGCTCATCTTCTGGAATTTTGAAGGGAGGAAACCAATTATAATATATTTTTTCCTTTGCTCTCTTCCCCTTTTTCAGTTCATTTGTTTCAGGGATACATTTGGAAGCTGGTGTGTTGGGAGTAAAGTATTGGAAGGAGAGATAACTCATTTGTTATTAATCAGGGACATTCCATGCTTTGGCGAGATTCTATTCTAAAGTGTTTCCTGTTGACTTTTGCTGTCAGCAGTAGACAAGCACACTTCACTCTCTTTTTAATTATTTTTTTTCCTCTCTTTGCTTTCTAAGGCCACTTATAAGTAAGTTTCTAAATGCTGTAGTATGTATTGTTTATTAGTGTTATGTATTTAGTATTATTTATTACTATGATGTGCTGCCAGTAAAGAAAATTCTTTGCAAGCACCCACAATGTGAAGAAATACCCTTTTAGCAGACATTTTTAGGGTGTCATTATATAATACGGAAAAATCATGGAATTTTAGAGTCAGGTGGATACTATCACATTTGTTGATTTTTATAGATGAAAATGGAAACTGAGGCACAGTGAGATGAAATGAATCATATTAAGGAGGACCCTAAGATGTTTGTCCTAATTTCTAGACTAGTGCACTTACCTGTATTTCCCAAGTCTTTTAACCAAAGAACTCATTATGATCTCGTTTTTTGGAAACATTTTGCCTTTCAAAAAGTACATTTTAATTAATAGTTTGTTTTCCTATTTTTTTATTTTTTCATACCTTAAGCTGTCAATCAGCTTTGAATCATATTTTAAAACTACTAATATGAAACTAGCCAGAAGGCAGATAGCTAAAACTTGACCTCAGAGAAGGCTGAGTGTATGGTTTCTCTAAGATGTTCTGAAAAACTGAAACTGGCTCAAGAAGCACCTGTCCTTCCTTTGTTGACTGACACCTGGAGGTCTAATGACGTCAAGTAAGGAATTACTGTACTGTAAGATACTTTCTCTAAACTGTAGTTTCGTGGGAGTCACTGGGGATTGGATTCTGAAGTCTGCTCAAGGGTGCTCTGAGACTTTCTTGTCTAGAAAGGAACTTTAGCGGTAATCTGGTCTAGAGGAATTTTTAAAAACAGGTTTATTGAGATATAATTCACATAACATACAATTAATCCATTTAATGTTTTTTAGTATATTCATAGGGCTGTACAGCCACCACTACACTTGAACTTTAGAACATTTTTGTCCTGCCTAAAAGAACCTCTGGTCCAGTCAGTGTGGTTCAGTGGTTGATTCCTGGTCAGGGCATATGCCCAGGTTGCAGGTATAATTCCTAGTAGGGGGGTCCTGCAGGAGACAGCAGATTGATGTTTCTCTCTCACTGATGTTTCTGTTTCTCTCCCTCCCCCTTCTTCTCTCTAAAAAAATCAATAAAATAAAATAAAAATTAAAGGAAACCACAAAAAACGCTGTACTTCTCTAGCCCTAAGCAATTACTTGCTCTCTATATAGGAATGGAATCTATATCAATGGAATCATACAATATGTGGTCTTTTTTGACTGGCTTTTACTTGGCATAATGTTTTCAAGGTTCAACCATGTTATAACATCAGCACTTCATTCTTTTCTGTTGCCAAATAATATTCCATTATGTGGATACTAGAGGCCTGATGCACAAAATTCATGCAAGGGGCTCAGTCCCTGCCGCCGCGGCTTCGTCCAGAAGGTTGTCCCGTCTAATTAGCACATTATGCTTTTATTATTATAGATTATTATAGATACCACAGTTTATTAATCTATTCATTAATTCATGAGTTGTTTGGCTATTATTAATAATGCTTCTTTGAACATTCATGTACAAATTTTTGTGCGGAATGTTTTTATTTATCTTGGGTATATACCTAGTGATGAAATTTCTGGATCATATAGTAACTCTGTGAGGATCTTTTAATCTGTTTTCCAAGGTGGCTGTACCATTTTATATTCCTACTAGCAATAATGTATGAAGGTTCCAATTTCTCCACATCTTTGCCAATGCTTGTTGTCTGTCTTTTGATTGTAGAATTCTAGTTTGTGAATGGTATCATATTGTGCCTTTGATTTGTATTTCCCTAATAGCTTATGATTTTGAGCACTTTTTCATGTGCTTATTGGCCATTTGTATATCTTCTTAGGAGAAATGTCTATCCAAATCCTTTGCCCATTTTTTAATTGAGTTATTTGTTGTTTTCTTATTGAGTTGTGAGAGTTCTGTATGTGTACATATATACATATAAAATATATATGCATATATATGTATATAAATACATGTATATATAAATAAATATATATATATATATATATATATATATATATATATATATATATATATAAATACATAGTAGTATAATCAGCTTTATGATTTGCAAACATATACAGTATTTGCAGTATTTTCCCACTCTGTGGAAGAATCACCTGAGGTGATTTTTACATTCACTGAATTTTGAGAACCACTGAAGTGATGGAAAGAAGTACTTTGAAGGTAGACCAGAGATTGAAACCCAGTTCTGCCACTTACTAGCTGGGTTATCTTGGGCAAGTGACTAAGGTTCTCTGAGCCTCATATTTTATGTATATAAAGCAAGGTGAATGCCCACCTTTTTGCTTTTCTGTAAGAGTTAAATGAGATATGTGAAATGCCCAATGTGGTAGGTATTCAGCATTGGAAACTACTATTAGTGGAAATTGAAGGCTGGGAAGGATGTTGTCTTATTCAAAGTAACAGAAAAAGTCATTGTTTCATTAATTCTAAGAGAAGCACTGTTTTTACATTTTTACACTTTTGAAATCCAGATACTTCCTACAGTTGCTTTTGGCCATATGCAGTTGTCATTGTCTCTTTATGATTAGAACTTGCAGAATTGGTATCAGCAGGCTTGGAAGAAAATCCCAGAGATAAAGGTTGGAATACAAATCTTGGAGCACCTGGGCTTTTAGTGGCACAAATTATGATATTGTGTGGAGCCCTGGCCAGTGTGGCTCAGTTGGTTGAATGTTGTCCCGTGTATGAAAAGGTTGCTGGTTCGCGCCCTCGCTGGTTTGGCTCAGTGGATAGAGCATGGACCTGCAGACTGAAGGGTCCCGGGTTTGATTCCAGTCAAGGGCACATGCTCGGGCTGCAGGCTCAATCCCCAGTAGGGGGCATGCAGGAGGCAGCCAGTCAATGATCCTCTCTCATCATTGATGTTTTTCTCTCTCCCTCTCCCTTCCTCTCTGAAATCAATAAAAAAATATTTTTTAAAAAAAGGTTGCCGATTTGATTCCCAGTCAGGGCACATGCCCAGGTTGTGGACTTGATCCCCAGTTGAGGTGCATGTGGGAGGTATCCAATTGATGTTTCTCTCTCACATCGATGTTACTGTCTCCCTTTTTCCTCTCCCTTCTTCTCTCTCTAAAATAAATTAACACAACAACATATGATATTGTGTGGGGAAACATGGGTATTAATGACTAATTCAAAAGAGTTCAAGTCTGAATGTGACCAGTTTATGCACCAATTTATTTTATCTTTTAGAAATTATGCACAAGAATAATACATGTTAAAAATATAAGTTTAAAAGTTATTTTAATAAAAAATAAAAATAGTGTCAGGCTATTCTTTCAATTTAATTGGCAGCATTTTTCCATAGTGGAACATAATGTATCTTGCAAACTAGTGGTATTTTAAATATAATAAAAACTGGAAGCAGCAGATCAGGTACTGGACTCTTCTTCACTTACTCAGCAATCATTATTGCTTCGCAATCTAGTGTCCTTTCAGATTAGAACTTAAAAGTGATGCAAATCATGAGATGGAGAATTTTTAAAAAACAGGGTTACAAAGAAAAAGATAAGTAGGACCATAAATGTTTCTTTGAGAGAGAGGGGGAAAAAAAAAAGATGACCTGATTTTAAAATTAAAAGAAAACACGAAACTTCAACTGACTAAATGAATTTAAATTTTAAATATATACTTCCACATTATGGTCAGTTGTGGAGGAGACTAAGAATAGGAGATACAAACTAGGCAGAGGAAGAAACAGGGAAATAGAGTTTGAGAGGGTCTAGTTAATAAAACTTGTCACAGACCAGTGCTTACTTCAGCTGAAAGAGTCGGGGTTTTAATAATATCTCTTCCTATTGCTATTTAATAATTTATGAACTCATAAACCATTGTTCACAGATCCTTATGTACTCCTAAAATGTGAAGATTTGGTTCTGAACGGGATAGCCATTGCAGCCCACTTCGGGGAGAAGTGGCTTTATGATTTATAGACTTGAATGGAGGATACTTTCATGAACCAGATGGAATTTAACTAGGGACTAATAATGAGTGTTACCTACCACCTGGGTTAAGAATAGAGGTGTTGAAGAATGTTTGTGTGCACCCTTTCTTGATTTGGTCTTTTTAGCCCCACCCAGGTATATAAGTAGGAGAGATGGTGAAGGTGATGTGTGTGGTAGGGTAGCTGTGATATGCTGCAACTAACACTAGCTTAGAGGCATACAACCTGGCTTGAATTCTAGTTCTAAATCTCTCATTAACTGTGCGACTTTGGCCACAAGTCACCTAAATTTCTCCGAGATTCATGTTTCTCATCAGTAAAATGGTAATAATTATATTTTATAGGGTTATTTTTATAATGAAACATAGTAAAGCATATAAAACCTCTCTTGCATAGTGTCTGGGACATACTAGATGCTCAGTAACTGCATGGGGACTGTGATTTTAAGTAATTGTGAACATCAATTTAGAAATTATGGTCTGTGACTTGTCATCCCCTAAGGAATTAACCTGTGGATTAAAAAATGTAATGGACCTCAAAAATAAACTGTTCAAGTAATTCTAAAGAATTTCCTCCACCAAATTCAGCAGTCCTAGGTACCATCCATCGCTCTGTGTGTTGGTAATGATTCTCCCTATTGCTGGATGGGTTCTGTAACTCCAAGCATGATATTCTCATGCAACAACGTGAGGTGGAAGAAGAGGAGGGAAGGACAGTGTCTCCTTATGCAAAATTTCCCTTCCTTCCTCCCCTCCTCCTTTCCGTATATTAGTGAAGACAATTTCTATGAGAAATTATCCCAGTAGACTTTCCCTTATATCTCATTGGCTGAGTTTGCTTTGTATGCCCGTGCATGCTTAGCTGCAAAGGAGGCTGGGGATGCGATCATCTTCTTGTAGAGGTGGTTTTTGCCAGCAAGAAATAGGTGTTGATTACCAGTAATATGGCTTTTGCCACATAACTGTTTTGCCAGTTTGCCACAGGGACTCATTTCTCATTTACTCCTAGTGCTGGCCATAAAATTGTAAAAAACATGTTGGGATTAGATTGTGAAAGACGGCTAGAATTCCAGTTGTCCCAGACAGATTGGGAATAAGGAACTCTTTAGAAACCTTGTATCTCCTCCTCCCAACTACTTTTGAATTAAATGTCTTAAGTCAGGAGTAGGTTTTTGTATTGCCATAGATAGGCCCAGTCGGCCAGGAGTCTCTTAGGATTCTCCTTTTAGGAATGCCGGAGTGGTTAAATATCTTGTCACTTTAGGTCTTCTGATAATTGGGAGAAATGGTGCCTAAGGGCCCACCAGGCAGTTGTATTTTTGCTGCATTCCTTTTACTTCTCAGGTGAAAGCATTAATATGTAGTGAAGTGGTTAATCTGAAAGCAAGGAAGGACAAATAAGAGCAGAAATACTCCTAGCTGAATAATTTGCCCCTAAATTGAGGATTGGCAATTTAGTCTTGAAGGTATAACGTATAAAGCCTTTTACCTAAGGAGCCCTGTGGTGGAAGTCAGTGTTTTTCTTTGTAAATTCTTCGAATGTTCACTTGAATCCCACAGATGCTGCTCTGTTTTGTTGGTGTCAGTGTTCAGGAATGATCTGCTGCATAAGCAGGAGTTAGTTTCTAAGTCTGGTTTGTGCTGTTGGCTCTTCAGTGATTAATTTGGGAACTAGGCACAGAAACTTGTAACCCGCTGCTTTGTTCCATTGCTGCAGATTTCCTGTCATGTGCTGGTCAGGACTAAGTTAACAGAACTTGGCTGGTATTTTTATTTCGTTTTATTGTGTCCTCGAAGTATCCCTTGGCCATGCTTTATTTTAACATTTCATTTGACCTCCTTTTTGGCATTCATGTATGAGTGTCTTGTCATCCAGATGTTTTCTGTTTTGTAAACTTTGCAATAATCCCAATTCAAAAAGAAAATGTTATTTCTGGTGTTATGAAAAGTATTAGCATGTCCATGGTCCCACAGGAAACAACTGGGAGTATATGTTCCTTGATTATATTTTAGCAGTATTTGTTTTCCCCCATTGGTGGCTAGAGAATGGGGGTGAGAGGCAGAGACTTTTTATTATATATCTTTTTTTTGGTATGTTTTGAATTATTGAACTAAATATTCCCTACTCTCAAAACTAAAATTAAGTGATTTTGTATTGGTAACATTTTTCTGCATGTCTGTTAATATAAATGTTGTAAAAATTCATATTAGTTGATGATAAAATATCATTTTAGGCTTCTATTTAGTTTTTAGTGAAGTTATTTTTACTATTAATAGACTTTACAGTATATTTCTAATATGTACAAGTATTAAGAATACTTGATTCACAAACTTCTCTTTTTCTTTTATTAAAAAAAATTATGTTAATCCTCACCCGAGGATATTTTTTCCATTGATTTTTAGAGAGAATGCAAGGGAGTGGGAGGGAAGGAAGGAGGGCGGGAGGGTGGTAGGGGGAGAGAGAGAGAGAGAGAGAGAGAGAGAGAGAGAGAGAGAGAGAGAGAAAGAAACATCGAGGTGAGAAAGACACATCTATTGGGTGCCTCCCATATGCCCCAATGGGGCAGAGATGGAACCTGCAACCCAGATATGCCCTTGCCTAGGAATCGAACCCAAGACCCTTCAGTGGGCAGGTCACCACTCTGTCCATTGAGCCACCCTGGCCATGACATAAACTTTTCCTCATAAAATGACTGGTCTTTAGCTGGTTGTAGCTTGGAGTTGGGGAAACAGGCTGTGTGCTACTTTCCTTTCCTTCTGTATTATGGAATTGTTTTGTCCCCAAAGAGGCAAACATTTAAGGTGTTCAGATTCCTTTCTAGTCTCAAATTTTATTTCATCTGACTTTATCCAAAGGTTTTACATTATAGTCATTTAAAATATTGTTTCTGTGGTAAGATATATTTTGTATTATTAGCCAGCTTTCTCCATGGGGAACTGTTTAGTCTGTGTTACTATAGAGGTATTTTATATAAATAGTTTTCTCAGCTATATTAAGCTAATAGAATATTTTCAGTATTCTATTTTCAACTCGTGCATTTTTAGCTCTACCTCTTTCTGTTTTTCAAGTGGTTCTAGTTGTTACACCATGCATCTTTAATTTATCACTGTATACTTAGAGTTAATATTATACCACTCCACATCAGATGCTTACAATTTAATTACTCCATCCCAGACTTTGTGCTGCATACTTTATAAACCTTATAATACAATGTTAGTTGTGCTTTAAACACAGTTATCTTTTACAGAGATTAAGAGAAGGAAAAGGGTCTTTTATGTTTACCAATTTTAGCTCTCTTCTTTCCTTCCCAAGACCAGCACATAGTTTAGAGTTTCAATCTGGTATCATTTCCTTTTGGGCTGAAGAACTTCCTTCAGTTTCTAGTGCAGTTTGCTGGTGACAATTCTCTTAGCTTTCACTTATCTGAAAGTGTCTTTACTTCATCCTGTTTTTGGAAGATAATTTTTGCTGGATATAGAATTCTGGGTTGACAGTTGGCCACTCCATTGCCTTCTGGCCTTTACTGTTTCTCATGGAAGTTAGCAATTATTTATTTACTTGTTCTCTTCTGTGTAATGTGCCTCCCCTCCCCCTATAGCCTTTTCCTCATTATGTTCGGTTTTCTGCACTTTGAATGTGATGTAAGCAATGGGGTATCTTCTCTTGGACTGTACTGATTTTTTTTAAAAATCTATAGGTGATGTTTTTCAACAAAAATGGGGGGTTTTAGGGTCATTATTTCTTCAAATATTTTTTTCTGCCCCATTCTCTGTTCTTTGCTTTTTGGACTCCAAGTACACATATGTTAAACTGATTTTAATCTGTGTTCTTTGGATTGGCTAATTTCTGTTTGTCTCTCTTCTGTAGTTTAAAATCGACCTTTAAGCCCATCTAATACAGTTCACATTTCTGATATTGTACCTTTAAGTGCTAGAATATTTACAATATTTATAAAAGCTGTTTTAAAGCTCTTGCCTGCTGTTTCCAACATTGCAGTCATGCCATGGTCTGTTTCTATTGAATGCTTCTGTGATTATGGGTCATGTTTTCCTGCTTATTTGCATATTTAGTAATTTTTTATTAATTGGGCATGTGGATGACACATCATAAGAAGTCTCTGTTGTTTTGTCTCTCTTTAGAGAGTGTTGAATTTGCAGGTTTCAACTGAAAGCTTGAATGCCCAGGGTGTACAGCTATGTCTCCACCCTGGCTGAACTGGAATTCCACTTTAAAAAAAATGTTTTTATTGATGCTGCAGAGAGAACAGGAGAGGGATAGACCCGGGCATGTGTCCCAACTGAGAATGGAACCTATGACCTCTTGGTTCCGAGGTCAACACTCCACCACTGAGCCACACTGGCTGAATGAATTCCACTGTTTTGCAGAAATGTGCAGCTTCTGGTATTTGTTCAGCTCTCAGGCGTGACTTTACTACACCTCATGGAATCTCTCCCTGGCTTATTTGTAGCTCAGTACTCAGAAAAGGGTGGTTAAGGAACCCCCCATGCAGACTTCTGGGGCCAGCCCTTTTGCATTGTTGCTTCCTTTCTAGTATCTGTCCTATCAATTCTAGCCCACTCCAGTAGCCTAGAACTGGGATCTCTGCATCTCAGTTCCGAGAGACCATCGTGCTTGGCTTAGGCTCCACTTCCCTGTGATGCAGTTGGGAAAGTGTCCCAAGCAGAAAGCTGGAGCGATTGTGATTCACACCTCCTGTGTGCTGGCTGTTTCATACCTGAAAAGAATAGAGTTATATATTTTATCCAGTTTTATAGATAGTACTTAGAAGGCTAGTCTGGTGCCAGTTACCTCATCATGGCTAGAAATGGAAGTCTACTTCTCAGATGTATTGGAGGAAGATATTTAACTGTCTTTAAATACATAAGTAAAATTATGTATTTATACATATTTAATATCTATATAATAATCTTAATTAATCCTCTGCTTTTGGATATATGAGTTTAGATATTCCATATCTAAATGTATGTATACTGTAGCATAGGAATTTTTTTAACAGCTTTATTAAGATATAATTCATATACTATGTAATTCACTCATTTAAAATGTATAATTTGGTAGCTTTTGGTATATTCATCCATTACCACATCAACTTTAGAACATTTGCATTACCACACACACACAAAACCCCCACATCCCTTAGCCATTATCCTTCCCCTCTCCCTCCATTTGCCCAGCCCTAAGCAACCACTAATGTACTTTCTATAGATTTATTTGTTATAGGCATTTCATATACATGAAATGGTACAATATGTGGTCTGTTGTAATTGGGTTCTTTCACTCAGCATAATGTTTTCAAGGTTCATTAATGTAGCATCTATCAGTACTTAATTCCTTTTTATTGCTAAATAATATTCCATTGTTTGTATAAATCACATTTTATTAATCCATTTATCAGTTGATGAATATTTGGATTGTTTTGCTTTTGCCTATTGTGCCTAACACTTCTATGAACATTCATGTGTAAGTTTTTTTCATGTATACCTGTTTTCATTTCTCTTGGGTTATGCCTAAGAGTAGAATTGCTGAGTAATCTGTTAACTCTATGTTTTACTATTTTAGCAACTGCCAGACTGTTTTTCAAAGGAACTATTCCATTTTACATTCCCACCAGCAATGTATGAGGGTTCCGATTTTTCCATATCCTGTCACATTTGCTTTTGAACATTATTTATACTAGTATATCAAAGCCTCCTAGGAACTATGCATTATATTATTATTAGACTAGAGGCCCGGTGCATGGATTTGTGCACCAGTGGGGTCCCTTGGCCTGGCCTGTGGGGATCAGGCTGAAACCAGCTCTCTGACATCCCCCGAGGGGTCCCGGATTGCGAGAGGGTGCAGGCCAGGCCGAGGTACCCCACCGGTGCACGATTGGGGCCGGGGAGGAACCGTGGGAGGGCTCCAGGGCATGTCCGGCCCATCTCACCCAGTCTTAATCAGCCATACCCCAACAGCAAGCTAACCTACTGATTGGGGCGTCTGCTCCCTGGTGGTCAGTACGCATCATAGCAATTTTTTGAACGGTTGGACACATAGCATATTAGGCTTTTATTATATAGGATCTTAGAACTAAGAAATGGAAGAACTGGGTTTTAACCTGGGTATATGTGACTTTAAATTTTAAGTTCTTCCTCTTATTGAAAACTATCTCTACAGCTGTAGCTGTTAAAATCAAGTGATATTTTCATAGTATTCCAAGCAGTGAGAGAGCCTATGTAGATATTTTCTCAGCCTTCATTGGATCTTGGCAGAAATCCATTGAACCTAGAACATCTTTTCCCTGGTTTTGATAGCTGTTTTCTTGAAAATAGAAGACAGTTGTCTTTTCCTCAGGATTATTTTAAATAATTGGGGGCACATCATTTTCAGTGACCACCATGTCCAGACATTGTAGATAGAGGATGTGGTATCTTGTTTCAAGAACTGCCATGTAGAATAGACACTAAAGAAGAGGTGTAAGATTCAGTGCCTTGCATAACTTTCAGTCTGGCTGAGTAGTACAGGAGTGGAAGAAGATCATTGTTTGGGGTTTCATGTTTTTGTTTTTTCAGATCCAGGATTGTTGAAAGATTGTGTGAAACACTGAACTTTTAGGGATCGTTTGGCTCTTCTGATAATTACATATGGGGTTTAGGTTAGATTTTGAGATATTTCCATAGTTGAAAACGCCCTTACCTGTCTTTTTTTGCTGTAAGTTAAGACCAGACAGTTTTGTGGTGACTGAGTGAAGCAGACAAAATTTCTGAATGAACTAAAGGTGAACACGGTGTTCAAAGGTGAACTTGATTATGAATCTCCTGACAAGATGGTTTTGGCAACTTGGTTAGTATTGATAAATCTTAATGGAAATTGATGTTTTTATAGTCATGCACCACATAACTTATTATGTAGCAAGGTGTTTTTTGTTTTTGTTTTTGGCTACTTAATTATGTTTATTTTCAACTTTTTGGCAATGTACATAAAATAAAAATACTCCACAAATAGCTTATAATCAGCTCATATTGGGTGGTAGATATGTATATAATCTTATGATACTTTGTATTAGTAAACTCACTTTAATGGAAAAAATTCTTAACATGTTAGAAACCAGTAGGTTATAAAAGTTACTGAAATATTTCTTACCTAGAATATAAATTGCTGTTAGCCCATTACAATGTTTCATTTTGTATAGCTATATGCATGAAAACAAATATTCTTCTGAGGAGACATCATAATCCTAAATTTGCTTTCAGGAAAATGACCAGATTTCCAAGTTCCATTAGTTTATAAAAAATATATATAAATGAATAATAACAAATTGTAAAACTTTGTTAAAATTTTTAAATGGTTTTGACAATGGCCTATTTTGTTAATATGTCTTTTGTCATTGATCTAGGTCTAGTCTTTATATATTAGTACACATGTATTGAAAGTAAGTCTTCAAAACTCCTATCCATTATACATTTGTATCATTTTAAAGAAGGAGAAAGCAAGGAAAAAGACTTCAGTGTTTAATTTTATGTGAATAACTGCCAGGCTGAAGGCTGTAAAAGGTTTATGATGTATCTTTTAAATGTACAATGTAATTCATGGATAAGGAGTAAGATATATCTTGCAGTAAGTATAGTTAAAGGCAAATCATGTAGTAAAAGATTGTGTTATCTTAAATGTCAGAAATTTTCATTTGATTACAATGTTTTCTCTGCTATGATCTGAAAGGAATGTGTGTTCCACTTTAATAAAAGATTATCTGACTAATGAATGTCGTCCACTCTTTCCCTGGCAAAGAAAACTTGGCATCTTAAATTGGGTCTTGAATGATATATCATAGATGAAAACATTTAAAGTCATGGTGTTCAAAGCTGAGCTTGATTATGAATCTCCTGACAAGATGGTTTTGGCAACTTGGTTAGTATTGATAAATCTTAATGGAAATTAATGTGTTTATAGTCATGCACCACATAACAAAATTTGAGTCAATGCCAGACCGCATATATGAAGATGGTCCCATCTATAATAATAAAAGTGTAATATGCAAATCGACTGAACGACTGAAAGCAGAACGACTGTCCGGACGACCTTCCGGACGACCATGCTATGACACCCACTGGCGCCAGGCCAGCCAAGGAGGGTGCAGTACGATTGGTTGGGGGCCCGGCCATCGCCCCATGATCGTCCTGCAGAGGGAGGCCCAGGCCACCGGCCAGCAGAGCGATCGATCAATCTGGGGGCTCCACGATCGCCCCAAAGAGGGAAGCCCAGGCCACCGACTGGTGGGCTCTGGCTGATGGGTGGGGCCTCCCTCTGGGGGCGCGATTGATCGCATGATCGCCCTGCAGAGGGAGGCCCAGGCCACCGGCCGGCAGGGCGATCGATCAATTGGGGGAGGGGGAGCTCCACAATCCCTCCAAAGAGGGAGGCTCAGGCCACTGACTGGTGGGCTGCGGCTGGTGGGTGGGGCCTCCCTCTTTGGGGCACTATTGATCGCCCCAAAGAGGGAGGCCCAGGCTACCCCACGGCGGCACTGCGGGGCGACCTATCGTGGGCCCCAGGCTGGGTGGGCAGGGCCTACCTCTTTGGGGTGATCAATGGCGGAGTCCTGCAGTCGATTGCCCCAAAGAGGGAGGCCCAGGCTACCCTGCCAGCTGTGCTGCAGTGGTTAGCCTGGGCCTCCCTCTGTAGAGGTGATCCATCATGAAGCCCCGGCCAACGTGGGTGGGGCCTACTTCTCTGGAGCGGTCGATCGCAGGGCTCCCGGACTATGAGAGGGCATAGGCCAGGCTGAGGACCCCCCCACCCCCACCCCCGAGTGCACAAATTTCGTGCACCAGGCCTCTAGTAAGATATAATGGAGCTAACAATTTTCTATTGCCTAGCGATGTTATAATGCTGTGGCACAACACATTGCTTACATGTTTGGAATGATGCTGGTGTAAACAAACCTACTGCACTGCCAGTGGTATAAAAGTATAGCACATATAATTATGTATAGTACATAATACTTAACAATGATAGTAAACAACTGTGTTATTAGTTTATGTATTTACTATACTATACTTTTAATCTTTACTTTAGAGTGCAGTCTTTCTTTTAAAAATAGTTTGTTGTAAAAGAGGATGTGGTATTACACATAGCTGCCTCATACAACTTGTGTTTACCGATTCTCTTGATTGCATTATTTTTCTCTTGTGTTTGATTTAATCTTGTGTTATTCTGTACAGTAACATGCTCTATAGGCTTGTAGCTTAGGAGCAATGGGTTTAATCATATAGCCTAGGTGTGTGGTAGACTATACTGTCTAGGTTTGTGCAAGTGCACTCAATGGTGTTCATACAATGACAACATTGCCTAATGGCACTTTTCTCAGAATATGTTCCTGTTAAGGGGTGCATGACGGTACTTAAAAATGCAGTTATATGTGGTATATCTACACAATGGAATACTACACTGCTGTAAAAAAAAAAGGAATTCTTACCATTTGCAACAGCATGATAAGCGAAATAAGCCAGTCAGAGAAAGATAAATATCACATGATCTCACTCATTTGTGGAATATAATGAACAACATAAACTAATGAACAAAAATAGAGCCAGAGTCATAGAAGCATCAAATAGACCCTCCAACCTAAGAGGGAAGGCGGGGAGTGAGGGGGTAAGAGATCAACCAAAGGACTTGTATGCATGCATATGAGCATAACCAATGGACACAGACAGTAGGGGGTTGAGGGCATGTGCTGGGGGTTGGGGACAGCCAGGGAGAGGTCAATGGGGGAGAAAGGAGACTCATGTAATACTTTAAACAATAAAGAATTTTTAAAAAATGCAGTTTTAGTTGGGAGTGTTTAACCCCTTTTTCCTCGGTTCTTTTTTTTGTGTGTGGGTCATGATATCAGCACTTTTGAAAAATAAGGGGACATACTAATCTCCTATCATGTAGTTTTTACTAAAATGACCTGAATACTATTTAAAGGATGCAATGTTAGAAAGCATTGGAAGATTTCTTGTGACTCTCTTCATATTAGTCCCTGGGCTATTCATGACAAACTTGGACTTGGATTTCTTTGTGATAAAATTATCTCTTTTCAGGTAACTCAGTTTGATGACATTTTTTTTTTAAATTTATGGTGCATCAAGAGCTGAAAGGAAAATAAGATTAAAGATGTCCAATTAAAACAAGTCAGTTGGTCAACACATGCAACTAGAAAAAAAAAGCGCTATTTAGTTATTTATGTATTTATGTATTTATGTAATTATTTATTTACTAAAGAAAGGGATTTTAAAAATGTTCTTAAATTGAGTTTAGAGAGAGAGGAAGGAAGAGGGAGAGAGAGAACAATGTGAGAGGGAAACATTGATCAGTTGCCTCCCATAGTGCCCCAACAGGGAATCAAACCCACAAGCTTTCGGTGTACGGGATGATGCTCCAGCCAACTGAGCAACCAGGCCAGGCAAAGCAGCTTTAGTTAGGCTGCATTTGATAAATCTGAGAGGTGATGCTCCCCAACCATTTTGAAACCACTTAGACATTTGAAAGTATTGAGTAGGGGAAGGAGCTGGGGAAGTATGGTTATGTGATGAGGAAGATCAGAGAGCTTTTTCAAATTCCTGAATATTGCTATCACAGTGTGATGTCATTGTCTTTGAAATATTTTTAATTCCCAGAAGTGAAAATAGCTTATTCAAATGTAGGTGCCAACAACACATTGTATTAGTAAGAGTCACCTGTGAAATTTACAATATTACAGATGCTTCGGTCCTACTCTTAAGATTCAGAGTTGGTAGATTTGGGGAAAGGACTGGACACTTAGTCCATGTCTTAGCTATTGTGAATAATGCTGCAGTGAACATAGATGTGCAGATCTCTCTTACAGGTGGTGATTTCACTTCCTTAAGATGTATACCCAGAAGTGGAATTACTGAATCATATTGTAGTTCTATTTTTAGTTTTTGAGGAACCTGCATACTGTATTCATAATGGCTCCACCAGTTTACTTTCACGCCAACAGTGCACATTGACCACCACTTATATTTGTCTTCAGGTAATAGCCATTACCTAATAGCCATTTGAATAGGTGTGAAAGTAGTATCTCATTGTGGTTTTGGTTTGTATTTTCTAGATGATTAGTGATGTTGAGCACCTTTTCATATACTTGTTGGCCATTGTATATCTTCTTTGGAAAGCTGCCTTTTTAATTTTTTTAGGCCCTCTGCCTATCATTATTTGTTGTTGGTTTTTGCTGTTGAGTTATATGAGATCCTTATATATTTTGGATATTAACTCCTTATCAGATGTATGATTTACAAATATTTCCTTCCAACCCATAGATTGCCTTTTTATTTTGTTGATCATTTCTTTTGCTGTGTAGGAGTTTTTAGTTTGATGTGGTCCCACTTACTTGGTTTTGCGTTTGTTGTTTGTGCTTTTGTATCATATCCAAAAATTGCTGCTGAGACCAGTGTTGAGGAATTTTTTGCCCTATGTTCTCTTCAGGACTTTTACAGTTTAAGCTCTTACATGTAAGTCTTTAATTCATTTCAGGATAATTTTTGTGTGTGGTATAAGATAAGGGCTCTAGTTTAATCCTTCTGTATGTGAATGTTTAGTTTTCCCAACACCATTTATCGAAGAGTCTCTCCTTTCCCTCCCGAGTGCTCTTGGCTCTCTTGTCCATATTAGTTGAGCGTATATGCACGGGTTTATTTCTGGGCTGATTATTCTGCTTTGTTGGTCTATATGACGTATTTTATGCCAGTATCACACTGTTTTGATTACTATCACTTTGTAGTTTAGTTTGACACTGTAATTTTATTCGGAAGTGTTATTTGCTTCGTTCGTTTTTTTATTTTAGGTTTAAATTTTTATTTGAAGTGTTTGGTTACGTATTTCATCTGCCCCACAGCAGCATTTTTCTCATGAGCGTCCTTTAGCCGCTATGTTTTTCCTGTTCTGTTTCTTTCTTCTTTTTAAAATTCCATATTTGTAGAGATTCTGTACCTGCTGCCTTTGCAGTTATTACTTTTTGAATGAAGAGGATTTTTTTCTATACTACTTATTAGGATACCAGAAGTAGGTATCTCAGGGTAAGCTGTTGTTTTCCAAATTTACAGTAATTTTCTTTATGACTAGGATTGTGTGTATAAATTTTTTTCTCCTCAGCCAGAGAAGATGCGATGCCGCCGGGCCATTCACAGTGCAGTTGCCTCCCTATCTTTTTGCCACACCAGCAGCCTCATTTCTGACAGCGTAGCTGGTTTGTGTGATTCTTTAGAATTGTCTCCTCTACTCCTTCAAACTATGAACAGCAAAACTCCCTCTACCAGCCCACGTCCCCTGTTTTTGTTGTTGCAAATGTGGTTTAAATTTTACACTTCAGGGAGTGTATGTGGAGAAATGTGCTCTCCCTCCCTCCCCCCCGCCCCCCTTTGTGTTTTGGAGCCTCATTCCGTATATTTTTACCCTCATTCTTCAGTTCAGTTGTCTCTTTTGGCCTATATTCCACTTATATTTTACATGTTTCCTAGTTTTATTGGAGGTCATGTTTGCATTTATGTTTTTTATTTTGTTGCTTTTGGGTAATTTGAGAGAAGGGAGATTCTGACTTTGTTCTGTCATCTAAGAGCAGAAGTACTTAAAATTATTTTTTTGTTAGTACGTTGTATATTCATTTAGTTAAAATATTTAAACTGGATTAAAATTTATAATTATAAACTGTAGAATGTGATATTTTCACTTATTTACCAAATATTTTTTTTTAGTATTTACAATGTGCCAAGTCTGTTACAAGTGCTTTGCAAATATGTATTCATTTAATCCTTATAATAATTCTGTGTCGTAGGTGTTCTTTTTTTTTTTTTTTTAAATATATTTTATTGATTTTTTACAGAGAGGAAGGGAGAGGGATAGAGAGTTAGAAACATCGATGAGAGAGAAACATCGATCAGCTGCCTCCTGCACACCCCCTACTGGGGTTGTGCCCGCAACCAAGGTACATGCCCTTGACCGGAATCGAACCTGGGACCTTTCAGTCCGCAGGCCGACGCTCTATCTACTGAGCCAAACCGGTTTCGGCGTAGGTGTTCTTTTTATTCCCATTTAATCGGTAGGAAAATGAAGCACAGTCAGGAAAATTAACTTGCCCAAGGTTACCTAACTAATAGGAAGTAAGAACACTACTTTTCTTCCTGTGACTAGCATTTGTGGTTCTTGGCATCATCTATACCTTATACTAACGAATCCTTGAGAGCCAGAGTCCATCTAAGTCTCATTTCGTCTTTATAATTCCAGTGCATATTTAGTAGTATACCTGTAATTCAGAAGATAAAGAATGTTGTTGGTGAATTAATATCCTTTATTAGGAGCCAAATAATTGCTTCTCTTGCCAGACTTACATAGCTTCAGTTGTTCATTCTACTTGCCTTGTTTGAGCAAAAAATATTTGTTTTCTCATGTCATCATTTTAATGCTATTGCCATATTTTCTGTAATAATACCTCTAAAAATAGCCATTGTATTCCAGAAGGAAATTATAGAAGTTTCTTTATAAAAGAGCCTCAGTGTGCTGCTAATATAAGAACTAGTTTCCTTACCCCAGTAGACAAATGATACTGTTTAAACACCAGCTGGGCTATTTTAATTTTCAACTACCAACATTAATCATTATGGTTATTGATATACCATATCGACTACCACCATTAATAATTTGAACATTAGGTGTTCTGCTTATCCTGGTAATGAATTACAGAGTTCAAGAGTCCCCAAGACAACTCTCACTTTGACACCAACTTCAAGTTTGGAGGTCTCCAAGACCCTCCTCATTTCTGACATGATTTGTAAGATTGGGGGTCCCCAAAATCACCCTCAGATTTGATAATTTGTAAGAAGGGCTTACGGAACTTATTGAAAGTTTACTTAAGATTATGGCTTATTATAATGAAAGGATATATTTAATCAGCCAAGAGAAGAGGTCTTGCTTAGGTACGATTGACTGCACATTGGCTTGCCTTAGTCTTCAGCTTGTCTTAGTCTTCAGCTCCTTTAGAGGTGGCCCAACCTCCATTCTCCCCCCAATCCCTGCCCCCAAATAAATCACATTGCTAGCATAGACTATTTGGCATGGCCTAAGGTCCCAGGTAAACAAAAACACTTTTATCAGGCATGACATTCCAAATATTCCGAGATTAACCTCCCAGAAGCCAAGGGCAAAAGCCTCTCTTTGGGCAAGGTTAATCCTTTTCTGTACCCTTATATACCCTGCTTGTTTTGTGTGTGTGTGTGTGTTTAAAAAAAACAACATATATATATATATATATATATATATATATATATATATATATATATATATGAGCCTAATATGCAAATTGTCCCCTTGGGAGTTTGACTGGGAGTCCGATCCCTCGCTATGATGTGCGCTGACCACCAGGGGGAGGCGCAGAATGAAGGAAGGCCCCAGCCGATCGGCCCTGATTGCCGGCCAGGCCTCTAGTGTCTGTGTGTGTATGTATGTATATGCATATGTGTATGTGTGTGTGTGTGTGTGTGTGTGTGTGTGTGTGTGTATTGATTTCAGAGAGGAAGGGAGAGAGAGAGAGAGATAGAAACATTAATGATGAGAATCATTGATTGGCTGCCTCCTGCACACCCCTGACTGGGGATTGAGCCCGCAACCTGAGCATGTGCCCTGACAGGGAATTGAACTGTGACCTCCTGGTTTATAGGTCAACTCTCATCCATTGAGCTACTCCAGCTGCGCTATTCTGAACATTTTTTATAAATGGAATCATATAATATGTGGTCTTTTAGATCTGGCTTCCTTCAGATAGCATAGTGTTCTTGAGGTGCATCTATATTGTAGCATGTATCAGTACCTCATTCCTTTTTATGGTTATGCTAGAGGCCCGATGCACAAAATTCGTGCAAGAGTAGGCCTTCCTTCCTCCGGCTGCCAGAACTGGCTTCCCTCTGGCACCCGGGACCCGGGCTTCCCTCCGGCCGCTGGCAGGCATCCGGGACCTGGGCTTCCTTCGCAGCCCCAGCTTCGTCTGGGAGGACGTCTTGTCTAATTAGCATATTATGCTTTTATTATTATAGGTCATATGAATATGCCACATCTTATTTATATGTTCATTACTTGAAGGACATTTTGGTTTCCACTTTTTGGGGTATTATGAATAATGTTGCTATGAACATTCCTTTACAGGTTTTATGTAGACACTAGAGGCCTGGTGCACGAAATTAGTGTACGGGTAGGGTCCCTAGGCCTGGCCAGCAATCGGGTGATTGGGGCAGGGGCCTTCCTTCCTCGGCTGCTGGCTGCCGGCCGGGGCCTTCCTTCATTCCATGCTGCCCCCTGGTGGTCAGCACATGTCATAGCGAGCGATCAAACTCCTGGTCTCGCGGTCAAACTCCCGAGGGTACACTTTGCATATTAGCCTTTTATATATATAGACTAGTGGCCCGGTGCATGAAATTCGTGCACGGGGGGCGTGTTCCTCAGCCTGGCCTGCACCCCCTCCAATCTGGAACTAACCCACAGGGATCGGGCCTAAACCAGCAGTCGGACATCTCCCTCGCAATCCAGGACCGCTGGCTCCTAACCGCTCACCTGCCTGCCTGCCTGATCTCCCCTAACCACTCTGCCTGCCGGCCTGATCGCCCCCAATTGCCCTGCCCTGCCGGCCTAATCACCCCCAACTGCCACCCCTGCTGGCCATCTTGCCCCCAATTGCCCCCCCTGCCGGCCTGCTTGCCCCCACTACCCCCCCCCGGCTGGCATGCTCACCCCCAACTGCCCCCGCCTGCTGGCCTGCTCTCCCCTAACCGCCTCTGCCTCAGCCCTGCCATCTTGGCTTTGTCCGGAAGGACATCCAGAAGGTCTCCGGAAGGTCTTCTGGTCTAATTAGCATATTACCCTTTTATTAGTATAGATATGTTTTAAGTGTTCTTGGGTATACAGTAGTTGCCCCTTACCTGTTGTTTTGTTTTCCACGGTTTTAGTTACAGTCAACTGTGGTCTAAAAATACTAAATGGAAATTTTCAGAAATAAACAATTTATGTTTGAAATTGCATGCCATTCTGAGCAGCATGGGTAGGGTCCCTAGGCCTGGGGTCCCAAGACTTCAGTCTTGCACATTCCTGCTCTGTCCCGCCCAGGTCATGAATCATCCCTTTGTCCAGCATATCCACACTGCATGCGCTATCTGTCCATTCGTCACTTAGTCTTCTCAGTTATGAGATAGATTGTTGTGGTATCACAGTACTTGCATTTAAATAACCCTTATTTTACTTAATAATGACCCCAAAAAGCAAGAGTAGTAATTCTGGCAGTTTGGTTATGTCAATGAGAAGCCATAAAGTACTTCCTTAAGTGAAAAGTATATATTTACTAGAGGCCCGGTGCACAAATTTGTGCACGGGTGGGGTCCCAAGGGAGGTACGAGGGGGGCCAGGACGTGATTAGCCCTCCAGGTGGGCAGTGGGACGCCCTTGCCGGCCTGGGATCCAGATCCGTCCCACTGATGTTCATGCCAGTTGTTGGGAGCCACCTGGCGGCCGCTTTTATATCCTTCCTTTTGCGGAGCGTCTAGGGAGGAGAAGCGGCCATGGTGCCCAAGGCTGACTTCCAGGAGGCCGGTGGTGCGTCGGGATGGTGCCAGCGGCGCTGGTCCATAAGTACCTGGCCTGCTCTCCGGAGATTGGATTTGCAGGACTACTGAGGGAGTGAGTGGCTGCCGCCGGGCTGGTGGGCCTCCAGGGTGGTGGGCCTCCAGGGTGGTGGGCCTTCAGGATGGGTCGGTCAGCTGAGTGGTGCTCCCACTGTGGGAGTGCACTAACCACCAGGGGGCAGTTCCTGCGTCTAGCGTCTGCCCCCTGGTGGTCAATGCTCAACATAGTGACTGGTCGACTGGTCATTCCAGTCGTTCAGGCATGGCTTTTATATACATAGACTAGAGGCCCGGTGCACGAATTCATGCACCAGTGGGGTCCCTCCGCCTGGCCTGCGGGATTGGGCTGAAACCGGCTCTCTGACATCCCCCGAGGGGTCCCAGATTGTGAGAGGGCACAGGCCAGGCCGAGGGACCCCACCGGTGCAGAATCAGGACCAGGGAGGGACGCGGGAGGTTGGCCAGCTAGGGAGGGACCGTGAGAGAGCTCCACGGTGTGTCTGGCACGTCTCGCTCAGTCCCAATCGGCCGGACCCCAGCAGCAAGCTAACCTACCGGTTGGAGCGTCTGCCCCCTGTTGGTCAGTGCACGTCATAGTGAGCGGTTGAGTGGCCTTAGCATATCATTAACATATTACTCTTTGATTGGTTGAATGGATGATCAGACGACTGGACACTTAGCATTTTGGGCTTTTATTATATAGGATAGGAAAAAATAATGTACGTAGGGTTTGGTACTATCAACAGTTTTAGGTATCCACTGGGGGTCTTACAATGTATTATCTGTACCTAAGGGGGAGGACTACTGTATACCTACAAATAGGATTGCTGGATCATATGGTAACTCTATGTTGAACCACTTAAGGAATTCCCAGACTGTTTTCCAAAGCAGCTGCACCATTTTGCATTCTCTCCAGCACCACATGAGATTTCTAATTTCTCCACATCTTTGCCAACACTTGTTCTTGTCCATCTGTTTAATTATAGCACCCATAAATATCTTAAAAGCGGTTTTATGAGCAACTGATGGTGAATTTTAACAAATACTTTTGTATCTCATATGGAGATTATCAGAAGATTTTTTTTGTTCTGCTCTCTTAATATGGTGAATCAAAATTTATCTCCTAGTATTGATGATGTTGATTTTGAGTAGTTGTCTTCTTGGTTTTGTTTTCTTTCTTTAGAACAGGAAATTAGTTACTAGACATGAAATTGTTTAATAACAACTAAAAATTCAATTGAGAAATTTAAAATTAGTTTATAGGCATGCTCAGAGTAAGAGTTTGTTCCCATTTTCTTGCAGACTTTACCTGTTTCATTCTTTTTTTAAAAAAAAAATTTTTTTAATTGATTTCAGAGAAGAAGGGAGAGGGAGAGAGAGATAGAAACATCAGTGATGAGAGAGAATCACTGATTGGCTGCCTCCTGCATGCCCCACACTGGAGATCGAGCCCACAATCTGGACATGTGCCCTTGACCACAATCGAACCTTAGACCCTTCAGTCCATGGGCTGACATTCTATCCACTTAGGAGCCAAACCGGTTAGGACTTGTCTTATTCTTATTTCAAGATGAGTTACATAAGCTTAAAAGGGTACTAAATAAATAGCTTAAATATTTACTTTTATTTTTTGTAAAATGTTAAAAGTATATCTCCTTCAAAATATAGGTAAATTTTCTGATTTTTTTAATGGTAAAAAATGTAAGCTTCTTCATTTTAGTTTCTTTTGCCTGAGTATTTACATTGGATGGGTAGATAACATATTTGGTAGTACTAGTCATTATAATTTCTAAGTCCAATTTTAGTTTTTGCTTTTTAAAATTAAATTTATTGGGGTAACATTGGTTTATAATACTATATGTTTCAAATATACCACTTTATAATACATCATCTGAATATTTCATTGTTTTCTCACCATCCAAATTCTAGTTTCCGTCTGTCACCATATATTTGATCCCCTCTATCCTCTTAATCCTCCCCCACCCTATTCCCTTCTGATAACCACCAAACTTATCTGTGTCTATGAGTTTGTTTTGTTTGTTTATTTGTTGCTTTTTTATATTCCACATATGAGTGAAATTATATGGTTCTTGTTATTTTCCATCTGACTTATTTCACTTAGCATATATTCTCAAGATCCATTCATGTTGTCATAAATGCCAGTATTTCATCTTTTTTTAGGCTGAGTAGCCCATTTTATATATGTACCACATCTTTTTGACCCAGACATTGGTTGAAGAACACTTAGGTTGTTTTCATATCTTGGCTATTATGAATAATGCAACAATGAACATAGAGGTACATATATCTTTATGAATAATGTTTTCAAATTTTTCAGGTAGATACCCAGAAGAGCCATTGCTGGGTCATATAGTAGCTCTATATTCTTAATTTTTTGAAGAGCCTCCATGCTGTTTTCCATAGAGGTGGTACCAATTTACATTTCTACCAGAGGTGTACAAGGGTTCCCTTTCACCACATCCTCTTCGGCACTTGTTATTTCCTGTCTTGTTGATAATAGCCATTCTAACAGGTGTGAAGCATCTCACTGTGACTTTGAGTTGCATTTCCCTTATAGCTAGTGAAGTTGAGCATCTTTTCATGTATCTGTTGGCCATCTGTATTTCTTCTTGGGAAAAGTATCTGTTCAGGTCCTCTTTTCATGTTTTAATTGGATTTTTTAAATTGTTTCAGTTGTACGAGTTCTTAATATATTTTGGATATTAGATCCTTATCTGAGGTATGCTTTGCAGACATCTTCCCTGCGATTAGTTGCCTTTTATTTTGTGGATGGTTTCTTTGCTGTGTAGAAGCTTTTTAGTTTGAAGTAGTCTCATTTATTTTTGCTTTTCCTTCCTTTACCTTTGGGGTCAAGTTCACAAAAACCAACTCCTCTGAGAACAAGGTCTGTAAGTTTAGTACCTATGTTTTCTTGTTTTAGTTTTGTTTTTTTTAATCTTTATTGTTGAGAGTATTACCGACGTCCCCCCTTTTTTTCCCCATTGCCCCCCTTTACCCGGTTCCTGCCCCATTCCAGGCCTTCACCACCCTATTGTCTGTGTCCATAGGTAATGCATACATGCATATAAGATCTTTGGTTAAGCTCTTCCCACCTCCCCTCACCTCTTCCCCCTGAAATTCATCAGTCTGTTCCATGTTTCCATGCATCTGATTCTATTTATTCATCAGTTTATTTTGTTCATTAGATTTCTTCTTCATTTATTTTGATTTTTAGATTCAATTGTTGATAGATAGTTACTTATTGCCATTTATTGTTCATATTTTTTAAATCTTTTTCTCCTTCTCCTTCTCGACCTCCTCTCCCTCCTCCTCCTCCTTCCTCTTCTTAAAGAATATCCTTCAACATTTCTTTTACCACATAGAAGAAGTTGTCATTATTTCTTCAAATCGGTTTTCAATATCTTGATCTTTCTTTTCCTTCTGGCACCCCCATATTGCGAATGTCAGTATGCTTGAAATTGTCTCAGAGGTTCCTTACAGTAACTATCTTCATATTTTTTAATTCTTTTTTTTCTTTTTGCTCTTCTGATTGGGTGTTTTTTACTTCCTCATATTCCAAATTGTTGATTTATTCTTGGAATCTTCTATTCTACTGTTGATTCCTTCCCTGTAAATTGTTCTTTATTTCAGTTAGTGTATGCTTAATTTCTGACTGGTCCTTTTTCATGCTTTTGACATTCACACTGAGATCCTTGAAAGTCTCACTAAGTCCCTTGAAGCTCTCATTAAGATCCTTGAGTAACCTTCTAACCATTGATTTGAACTCTGTATCCAGTAGTTTGCTTGATTCCATTTCTTTCATTTGTGACATGTTCCTTTGTCTCTGCATTTTGGCTGCTTCTCTGTATTTGTTTCTTTGTATTAGGTAGAGCTGTTATGTCTCCTGGAATTGGTAGAGTGTCCTTGTGTAGTAGATGTCCTGTAGGGCTCAGCCTCCCCAATCACCTAAGCTGGGCACTCTAGGTGTGCCACTGTGTGGGCTGTGTACACAGTCTTATTGTAGTTGAACCTTGATTGTTGTTGGTGTCACCTCTAGGCCAATTTGCTGTGAGGGTTAGCATCTGCAATGGAAGAACTGCTGTCCAGGAGACACCCCTATGGAGCAGGACTTGCTTCAGTGGGGCTTTCATGCCTTGAGTGTGTCACTTGTGGATGTGTAGAATTGTAATCTGGAATAGTCTGAAGCTGTCCACCAGGTGTACTTGCTCTGGAGCCTCACAGGAGGTGCAAAGTCAGCCACTGCCTGGGGCCATCCAACTCCAGCAGGAGCTACAGAGAGATCTGCAGATGGCTGCTACTTGTATTGGGCTAGGAGGTGCCCAGGCAAGGCCCAGCAGTGAAACAAGGCAGGCTGGTGCTAGTGCTGAGTGTTGGGTCTTTTATTGATAGGTTTGGCACACGCTGACACCAGCTGCTGCTTGTTTGAGAGATTTTAGCAAAGTCTGAAGCCTGAGCCAGAATAGGCTATTCACATGGAAAAGGCACTGCAAACAACTTGGTGGGGCTGCAAATTGGATTCTCGGAATCACCAAGACAGAGCAAACTGTGAGGGCCATGCTGATGGAGACTTAGATATGGCTGCCAGTCAGCTCTGCAGCAGAGGAGGTCCCAGCACAGGAACGAAGACCCCAGCGAGCATCCCTTTCTGAGAGATAGCCACCCCCAGGTTCCTGCCCGGATTCCAGAAAGTCCAGTTCCTCCCTGTATGTCCCTGGATTCCCCCAAAGCCACCGCCTGGTACCGGAACTCAGAGGGAGCAGGACTGTGTAAGTTCATGCATGGGCTCTTTAAGAGGAATACCTGGGACTCCAGCAATCTTTGTATCACTCAGCCACAATCCATGCTGGTTTTTATAGCCCAAAGGTATGGGGACTTCTATTCCTAGTTCTGCAACCCTGGGATGTGGGTCTGGTGTGGATCTGGGGCCCCCTGTTTCTCACAGGAGGCCTTAGAGATATCCCTCCTTATTAAAAAAATGCCACACATGGGGGTCGGACCATCCCGTTCCACGCCTCCGCCCCTCCTACTAGTCTCAATGTGCTTTCTTGTTTAATTCTCTAGTTGTAGGACTTCCATTCAGGCGGTTCTGAATGATGATTCTGTATTTTAGTTGTAATTTTGATGTGGTTGTGGGAGGTGGCGAGTACCAAGTACCAGTGTTTACCTATGCTGCCATCTTGGTTCTCCTGTTTTAGGTTTTATATTTAAGCGTTTAATCCATTTTGAGTTAATTTTTGTGTATGGTGTCAGATAGCAATGTAGTTTCATATTTTTGCATGTGGCTTTCCAATTTTCCCAGCACCATTTATTGAAGAGACTTTTCTTGCTGATTGTATGTTTTTGGCTCCTTTGTTGAAAATAGTTGCCCATATATGTTTGGGTTTATTTCTGGACTCTCAATTCCATTCCATTGGTCTGTGTATCTGTTTTTCTGCCAATACTATACTGTTTTGATTATTGTAGCTTTATAGTATAATTTGAAGTCAGGGAGTGTGATACCTTCAGGCTTGCTTTATTTTCTTCTTGCTTTGGCTCTTTGGGGTCTTTTGTGGTTCCATATAAATTTGAGGATTTTTTTCTATTTCTGTGAAAAATGCCATTGGATTTTGATGGGGGTTGCATTAAATTTATATATTGCTTTAGGTAAAAAGACTCAACTACTGTAAGTAAAATCACAAATGAAAGATGAGAAATTATAATGGACACCACAGAAATACTGAAGGTTATATAATAATACTATTAGAGGCTAATTGCCACCAAATTCGATTATGTAGAATAAATGAGCAAATTCTTAGAAATATATAACTTTTGTAGACTGAACCATGAAGAATTGGACAACCTAAATAAAGCAATCAGTAGTTAGGAAAATGCAACATCAATCAAAAACCTTCCAAAAACAAAAGATGGCTTCTCCAGTGAATTCTGCAAAACATTCAAAGAAGACTTAATACCTATTCTTCTCAAATTCTTCCAAAAATTGAAGAAGAGGGCATACTTTCCTAATTTATTTCATGAGGCCAGCATTATCCTGATTCCAAAACTAGGCAGGACACACACACACAAAGAAAATTACAGGCTAATATCTTTGATGAACATAGATGTAAAAATCCTAAACAAAATATTAGGAAATCGTATACAACAGTCCATTAAAAAGATAATACATTGTGACTGTGGCGGGGGGGGGGGGGGGCAGATATGGCGGGGATCTCCCTTTTCCGCGTCCAGCACGGAAAGAGAGATGAACCAGTTCTGAGTGGAGGTGGCTGGGGATTGAGAAATAAAAGAAAGAAAGAGACAATAGAAGGAAAAAAGCTGGGACCGGGTGGGATCACCGTCCTCAGAGCCGACGCAGCGTGTTTATTTATACCCCCAAATACCAGGAAGTTTCACCAAAAGTTAGGCTCAAAGGAGATTATTTGCATTCTTGAGTAGGCCCTGAGCATTTCTGGTGCTTGACTGGATTTACATATCAAAGTCACACCCCCCGACACCTGGGCTGAAATGAAGGCCAAGCTGATAACACTCTTGCCTTTTTGGCAAAGCGTGTTCCCAGGGCGCGGCTCTGCCTGTCGCCCTGAGTTCAGCTGACAATAATTAAAGAAATGCCCATGTGCCTTCCCAGGGAGCCCTCTACACGTGACCAAGTGGGGTGTATTCCAGGGGCACGAGGATGGTTCAACATATACCAATCAATCAATGTTGATGCACCACTTTAACAAACCAAAAGATAAAAATCATATGTGGATGCAGAAAAAAAATTTGACAAGATACAACACCCATTTATGATTAAAACACTCAATGAAATGGGTGTAGGAGGCAAGTACCTCAACATTATGAAGGTCATATATGACAAAGCCTCAGCTAATATCATATTCAGTGGTGAAGAATTGAAAGCTTTTACTCTAAGATCAGGAACAAGACAAGATGCCCACTATCCACACTGTTATTCAACGTAGTGCTGGAAGTCCTAGCCTGAGCAGTCAGGCTAGAGAATGAAATATAAGGGCATCCAAACTGTTACCATTTGCACATGACATGATTCTATATATAGAAAACAGTTAAGATTTCACCAAAAGACTATTAGAAACAATAAAAATACAATAAAGTTGTAGGATATAAAATCAATATACAAAAATATGTTGCGTATCTATTTACTAACAATGAAAAATCAGAGAAATGAAGTAAATAATCCCACTTATAATTGCAACAAAAAGGATAAAAATATAGGAATAAACTTAAAGGAAGTGAAATACACTGAAAACTGCAAGACGTTGAAAGAAATTGAAGAGGACATAAAGAAATGGAATGATATTTCATGTTCATGGATTGGAATTATTAATGTTGTTAAAATGACCATGTTATCTAAATCCAATTTTAGTAAAATAACATGGGTATCAAAAGGTGTGTGCATATGCTTGTGAGTGTTCATTTATTTATTTCAAAATAAGGACAGTAGCCCCAGCTGGTTTGGGTCAGTAGATAGAGCATCAGCCTGTGGACCAAAGGGTCCCAGGTTCGATTCCGGTCAAGGGCATGTATCTCGGTTTCAGGATCCTCCCTGGTCGGGGCGCATATAGGAGGCAACCAGTCGATGTGTTTTTCTCACGTCGATATTTCTCTCTGTCTTTCCCTCTCTCTTCCACTCTTTCTAAAAATCAATGGAACAAAAAATAAAAGTAAACATGACACTATTTTCTTCAAACACAATACAAATTTTTAGTAAAACATCAGAAAATATAGAAAGCAAAATGAAAAGAAGAAAGCGAAAGTCTGTAATCCCACTACCCAGACAAAACTTGCATTATTATTTTGATATCTCTCTCTCTCTGTATATATCTATATATATAAAAGCCTAAGCAACGGTTATGACCGGACAACCAGGGGGCAGGTGCACACTGACCACCAGGGGGAAGGCGCTCAATGTAGAAGCTGCCCCCTCGTGGTCAGTGTGCTCCCACAGTCAACCTTCCCCAGCCAGCCAACCTCCCGTGGTCTCTTCTCCCGGCTGCCAGCCCTGATCAGCCCCAATCTCCGGCCAGGCCAAGGGACCCCACCCATGCACAAATTCGTGCACCGGGCCTCTAGTATATATATAAACAGAGACATATAATCCCAAATACCCACAAATGTTCGTGTGTGTATCTATATATATAAAATACAATATATAAATGCATATATACAGTGTGTGTATATATATACTTATAGATATAATATAGTTTATGTGTTTCTTCTTAAGGAGACTATACTGATTGTATTTTAACCTTTTGCACTCGGATGTCGAGTGTGACTCGACACGTTTAGCATCAGTAGCAGGAATCGAGAAAAAGCAAGCGAGTGCAAAGGGTTAAAGAGCTATTAAATGCTTTATAATGTGCAGTACCCCATAAGGAAAATGTTCTTGCTCAACTCTTTTTTTTTTATAGTGGCAAAATACACATAATATAAAATTTATTTTCTTAACCATTTTTAAGTGTACAGTTTAATGGTATTAAAGACATTCATATTGTTTTGCACCTTCACCATCCATCTCCAGAACTTTTTATCTTACAAAACTGAAACTCTATGCCTATTAAATAATAACTCCTCTGATACCCCCCTCCAAGCCCTTGGCAACCAGTATTCTATTTTCTGTCTATATGATTTTTCCCTACTCCAAGTACCGCATATAAATCATACAGTGTCTTTTTGGATTAAATTATTTCACTTAGCATACTATCCTCAAGGTTTTCATATTATAGCATTTGTGAGGGTTTCTGTCCTTTTTTTAAAATCCTCACCTGAGGATATGTTCACTGACTTTAGAGAGGAAGGGAGAGAGTGAGAAACATCGATCGGTTGCCTCCCCAACACGCCCCAACTGGGGGTCGGACCTTCAACCCAGGTATGTGCCCTGCCTGGGAATCAAACCTGCAACTTTTTTGTTGTGTACAGGACGACGCTCCAACCAACTGAACCATCCAGTCGGGCAGTTTTCTACCTTTTTAAGGCTAAATAATAGTTATTCACCCAAAACAAATGTAGTAAGATCTTAAATAGTTATATTTCTTAGATAAGAAATGAATAGTCATTTTGGTAAATTTAAATAATTTGAATTAAAAGTGGGAATTTTGGCTTATTGCTTTTTTTCCTATTCAATCTCTTTTCTTTATATTTTTTCACTTTTTGCTCTCATATCTCTGCCTTAATGAAGTGCTTTTAAGAACATACATATCTGGCACACATAGGAAAGTCTTTACTCAGACTATTCAAGGTAAATTGTGCATATTATATATATCATTGACTCTACCTTGTCTATGGTTTATAAGGTACACTGTTATTTCGTTACTGTTACCATAGAAGAAAATACTACCGATAATTATTAAAAGATAAACCCCAATATAATAAATGTTAAAATGTGAAAAGTATTTGCTGTAGAATCTATGAAATATATGGGTATGGAAAGGGTGCTCCCATCATACCACACATGTAGTAGCCTTGTACTTTGTTTTGTAACCCTTGTAAAAAATTGGTTAGAAGGAAATGATTTGACTATTTTTTCATGATGAGAAGCTGCTCTGAATTTGATTTTAAACTAGACACTGTTTTGAGCACTTTATATATTTTAATTAACTAAATTTTACATTATCCCTGCAAGGTGGGTATTGTTACTATCCCCATTTTACCAAAGAGGAAACTGAGGCACAGAGAAGTCAAGTGACTTGACCAAAGTCATACAGCTACTAAGTGGTGGAGCTAGGATTTGAATGTAGATTGTCTGACTCCAGAGTCTGTGATGTCAGCAGTATTCCTAGACACATAAGATGAATGAAAATTGTTCCTTTTCTTAACACAGCTTAGCAGGTACAATTTGAGGGTGTGGTGGTAAATTTACATGACATTATTAAAATACTTTTGGTAATGAATTTTTATTTGTGTTTTTAGGACATTCAGTCAGAAGAAGGCTGCTATTGAAAGAGAGTATGCACAGGTAAGCTTGGATATGGAAGTCCCCATCCTAGGTATACCTGTTCTTTCTAAGGTACAAGGGCAGATATGTTTGTTAGAGAGAAGCCTTAGTATCCCTGCATTCTCCTTTTCTTCATATTTCTGGCTAACCCCTTTTACACCATTTGAATCTTCATGACTACAAAGAAGGTCATGAATTGAACCTTTTGGATGAAGATAACACTTAAAGTATTTACAAATATAAATAAGAATAATAATTTATTCTCCCATATATATCCAATTCTCTGCAGTTTTATGAAAGGTTAATTGTTATTTTGTACAATCAGGTATTTTTTCTCAGTAGGTCCTACCAGCATGGTATGCTTTCAGTGGATGGTATGGCACAGAAAATTTAAGCATTAAAAAAATTTTTTAAATTAGAATCTGACAGCTAAATGTGCCAAGAAAAATTACATTGATATATCATTTTATGGATATGTAAGAATTAATAACTCACCCTTCCTTGGACAAAAACAACTTAACATAATTTGGAAATTTGGCCCTTGTAAGCAATTACTTTCTATGTGAAGTAGAATTCTAAAATTGATCGACCCCCCCCCCCCCCCAAAAAATATGATTCCCCTTCAAAAAATTAGTATTTATAACAACATTTAAAAATACTGGAGAATATTAGAAGGAAAAATGAATACCCAGGAAATGCTGTACATGCTAACCAATATTGCTACTGCTGCTATTGATAGTCTACATAATAAAAGCCTAATATGCTAAGTGTCTTGTCATCCGTTCAATCAAAGCATAATATGCTAATGATATACTAAGGCTACTCAACTGCTTGCTATGACGTGCACTGACCACCAGGGAGCAGCTGCTCCGACGGCTAGGTCTGGCTGATCGGGACTGAGCGAGATGGGCCGGACATGCCCTGGAGCCCTCCCGCAGTCCCTCCTTGGCTGGCCAACCTCCTTCGTCCCCCGAGGGGTCCTGGACTGCAAGAGGGCACAGGCTGGGCTGAGGGACTCCTCTCCCCGCCCAGCCCCTCCCCAGTGAATGAATTTAATGTACTGGGCCTCTAGTTTTATATAATGCTGCTGTAGACATTCACATGTTAGTCTTTATTTGGACATATGTTCTTAGGATCTTGAGTGTATACCTAGGATTGGAATTACCAGGTCATTAGGTAAGTTTATGTTTAACTTTTTAAGAAATGACCAAATTGTTTTTCAAATTGCTGGTACAGTTTTGCATTCTCACCAGCAATGTATGGAGGTTCCAGTTGTTCTATATCCTCATAAATATAGGGCGTCCCCCCAAAATGTATACACACACTTTGAATAATTATAAAAGCAGTGTTTATTAAAATACATTTCATTTTCAAAATTGAGCTATCAGCTGTTAAAGTGTATATACATTTTTTGGGGACACCATGTACTACCATTGTCTGTCTTTCTAATTATAGCTATTGTTGTGACTGAAATCATTATGAATAGTGCCTCTGTGAACATTCTTACATGTGTCTTTGGGAGACTATGAATGTTGTCTAATGGGTATATTTCTAAGGAGAGGATTGGCTGTGTCATAAGGTATATGTTCAGCTTTGGAAGATATTATACAGTGGTTTCAAAGTGATTGTTGCAATAACTACCAGCAATGAATGAGAGTTGTAGTTGCTTTAAACCCTTGGTTTTGTCATGTTTTTTATTTTAGCCTGTCTGGTGTAAATTGGGGTAAAGAATTGTGGATTTGATGAGCATTTTCTAGATGACTAATGAAGCTGAGGAACTTTTCGTATGTTAATTGGACATTTGGGTGGTTCATTTAGAGAAGAATGAACTTATTGGCCTTTTTCTTATTGATTTATAGTGTTTATATCAGTGATGGGCAACCTTTTGAGCTTGGTGTGTCAAACTTCGCCAAAAAACTGAGCATAACTTGGGTAGTGTGTCACTTTGAGGAAAAAGTAACTCCAAGACTCTAGTCGCAAATGTTTCATCCTCAGGAGCAGCAAATGTTTCATCCTCGGCATGCGGCCGCGTGTCATCAGAAATGGCTATGTGTGTCAGTGCTGACACGCGTGTCATAGGTTCGCCATCACTGGTTTATATGTTCTGCATTTGAATCCTTTGTCAAATGTACAGGAGTGGGCAAAAGTAGGTTTACTGTTGTGAGTACACGAAACACAATTTATTCTTTTTTTTTCTTTATTGATTAAGGTATTATATGTGTCCTTATCCCCCCATTGCCTCTCCCCTCCCCGCCCCTGCTCGTGCACTCACCCCCCTAGTGTCTGTGTCTATTGGTTATGCTTATGCATGCATACAAGTCCTTTGATTGATCTTTTACCCTTCCCACCCCCTTCCCCTGCCTTCCCTCTGAGGTTTGATGGTCTGATCGATGCTTCTCTGTCTCTGGATCTGTTTTTGTTCATCAGCTTATGTTGTTCATTATATCTCACAAATGAGTGACATCACATGACATTTATCTTTCTCTGACTGGCTTATTTCGCTTAGCATAATGCTCTCCAGGTCCATCCATGCTGTTGCAAATGGTAGCAGTTTCTTCCTTTTTATAGCAGCGTAGTATTCCATTGTGTAGATGCACCACAGTTTTCTAATCCACTCATCTGCTGATGGGCACTTAGGCTGTTTCCAAATCTTAGCTATTGTAAATTGTGCTGCTATGAACATAGGGGTGCGTATACCCTTTCTGATTGGTGTTTCTAGTTTCTTGGTATATATTCCTAGAAGTGGGATCACTGGGTCAAATGGGAGTTCCATTTTTAGTTTTTTTGAGGAAACTCCATACTGTTTTCCACAGTGGCTGCACCAGCCTGCATTCCCACCAGCAGTGCATGAGGGTTCCTTTTTCTCCTCATCCTCACCAGCACTTGTCATTTGATGATTTGTTTTTGATAGCCATTCTGACAGGTGTGAGATGGTACCTCATTGTTGTTTTCATTTGCATCTCTCGGATTATTAGTGACTTTGAGCATGGTTTCATATGTCTCTTGGCCTTTTGTATGTCCTCTTTCAAAAAGTGTCTATTTAGGCCCTTTGCCCATTTTTTGATTGGATTGCTTATCTTCCTTTTGTTAATTTGTATGAGTTCCCTGTAAATTTTGGACATTAAATCCTTATCGGATATAACATTGGCAAATATGTTCTCCCATGCAGTGGGCTTTCTTGTTGTTTTATTGATGGTTTCTTTTGCTGTGCAGAAGCTTTTTATTTTGATGTAGTCCCATTTGTTTATTTTCTCTTTAGTTTCCATTGCCCTAGGAGCTGTATTGGTGAAGATACTGCTTCGGCATATGTCTGAGATTTTGCTGCCTGTGGATTCCTCTAAAATTTTTATGGTTTCCAGTCTTACATTTAAGTCCTTTATCCATTTTGAGTTTATTTTTGTGTATGGTGTAAGTAGGTGGTCTAGTGTCATTTTTTTTTTGCATGTATCTAATTTTCCCAACACCATTTATTGAAGAGACTATCTTGACTCCATTGTATGCTCTTGCCTCCTTTGTCAAATATTAATTGAGCATAGTAGTTTGGGCCGATTTCTGGGTTCTCTGACCTATTCCATTGGTCTATATATTCTTATGCCAGTACCAGGCAGTTTTGAGAACAGTGGCTACAATTTATTCTTGTATTATTATTTATTAGTATTAGAACTGTAAACCTAATTTTGCCCACCTTGTATGTATTATAGATATCTCTTCAATCTCATGAAGAAATGTTATGTTTTGTGGCTTGTTTTTTATCCATTTCTTTTGATGAAAACAAGTTCTTAATTTTAATGAAATCTAACTTATTTTTTATAGTCAGTGTTTTTTAAGTCCTATCTATATATATGAAAGGCTAAGTGTCCATCTGACTGGTAGCTGTGGCACGCACTGACCACCAGGGGGTAGACGCTCAACGCAGGAGCTGCCATGATGAACACTGACCATTTAAAAATAAATGGCACCACAGACCTTGTGCCGACAAACCAATACTTGGCTTCCCCCAAGTGGGACACAGGCCCCGCCACCACCTTGGAGCGACAGCCCACCAAATCGCAGCCAGAGCTTCTGAGACCCAATGGCGCAAAATGCGGCCAACAGCCCAGCCCAGAAACAGTGGCTGTGGGCGCCGGGTAATGGCATCACATAGCAACACCCGGCTTCCTCTTCCTAGTGACTAGCTTCCTTGGAGTTTCTTCAGTCCAGGAACAGGACTTGCTTTATAGCCAGGTGCAAAAATTTTACACTTTATTATTTTTTATTTTTTTATTTTTTATGATTTATTTATTTTTTACAGAGAGGAAGGGAGAGGGATAGAGAGTTAGAAACATCGATGAGAGAGAAACATCGATCAGCTGCCTTCTGCGCACCCCCTACTGGGGATGTGCCTGCAACCAAGGTACATGCCCTTGACCGGAATCGAACCTGGGACCTCTCAGTCCACAGGCCGACGCTCTATCCACTGAGCCAAACCGGTTTTGGCAGCATTTTACACTTTAACCAAATGTCTGTGAAGCATTTTCCTGTGCCTCTTCTCATTTGATCCTCACAAAAGTCCTGGAGTAGGTAGATACGAGACTCGGTGGAATTCTATTTTCTTTTCACTAGCCGGAAAATGGAGATTTAGAAAGTTTAGAAACTTGACCCGACTGAAAAGAAGTAAGAAATGGTGGACCTTGAAAACGAATTCAGGTTTTCTCACTGCGTAGAATATAGTCAAACACTGCTATAGTTAAATATTTTACCCTTTGTTCTCCCTGTGTGATCTACAATAATAATCTGCTTCATGTTGATGTTTACTGCTGTGTTGCTGACAATTACCTGAAAGAGAAGTTGGGGTGCTTCACTGAACTGAAAAAAGTTTAGCTACATCAGAAAGCAGGTCTAATTTATATTCTATACATATAAAAGGCTAAGTTGGCATGCATGTGCGATACATATAAAGCTCTCGCTGGCGCCAATCGCACACGTGTGTTTTGATCTGTCATTGTCAATCATGAATTTGGTTGATACTTCTGTTATAGAGAAAGGGCGAATAACAATATTAAAATATTTCTTCTAATTAATTTCCTTTCAGTGTGCACGAATCCGTGCACTGGACCACTGGTTATCTAATAATAATGTTTGGTAATTACATGATAAGCTTTCTTTTCAGGAAGTTCCATATGCTTGGCTATTATTTGTCATTGGTACATCATCTAAATAGTCAAGAATATTCAAATACTTCAAAAAAATTGAATTGCAACTTATATGAGCAACTGCTTTGGAATTTTTATTTCCCCTGTCAATTTTAAAATGGTCTTTAAAAATATGGTGATGTGTTTTGGTTCCTTTTTTATTTTCTTTTCAATTTATTTCACAGAGAAAGGAAGAGGGAGAGAATCATTGATCATCTGCCTCCTGCATGCCCCCTACTGGGGAGCTAGCTTGTAATCGGCATGTGCCCTGACTATAATCGAACTGTGGCTTTCTGGTTCATAGGTTGATTCTCAATACAGTTGATTTACAATAGCTAAGATGAATGGGAATCTGTGCTCTGAAAAGATTTACTACATTTAATTTTTTTAATAAAGTATTAGAGGCCCGGTGCATGAAAATTCATGCACTGGAGGGGGTGGGTCTCTCAGCCCGGCCTGCCCCCTCTCAAAGTCCAGGAGCCCTCAGGGGCGGGAGGCAACGCCCCCATCACACTTCTGCTGCTTCCACTGCCAGCAGCGCAAGCCTCAGCCGGCCCTGGTTACCTGAGCCTTGGACGGCCCTGGGTGGCTGGGGGGTTCAGGGGACTGGGGGACTTGGGAGGCAGGCATGCGGCAAGGTGGGGCTGAGGGGACTGGATGCTGCCATCTTGTGGCTGTGGGTGCCACCATCTTTGAGGGCGTGGCAGTCAATTAGCATATTCCCTCCTTATTGGCTGTGGGCACCGCCATCTTTGAGGGCAGGGCAGTCAGTTAGCATATTCCCTTATTGGCTGTGGGCCCACCATCTTTGCGATGGCGTGAGGGTCAATTATCACATTCCGTCTTTATTAGATAGGATTATTTTAAAGTTAGAAGTTTATTTTAAGATCGACTAGTTTTCATGTGTTGAGAATATTTATTGAGCACTCTTCTAGGTACTATGACTATAGCAGTGCCCAAAAAAGAAAGAAAAAAGCCCTAGCACTCATAGAGTTTATATTCTATAGTTGTGTGTTATCTTTTGTTTAAATATATTAACTTCTTTCTCTTCAAAGCCACTGATAGCATTATAGTCAATTGAGAAAAATGACCTTTATAGAATTACTAGAGGCCTGGTTCACGAAATTTGTGCATGGAGGGGGTTCCTCAGCCCAGCCTGCACCCTCTCCAATCTGGGACCCCTCAGGGGATGTCTGACTGCCGGTTTAGGCCCGATCCCAGGGATTGGGCCTAAACCGGCAGTCAGACATCCCTCTCACAATCCGGGATGACTGGCTCCCAACCACTCGCCTGCCTGATTGCCCCTAACCCCTCTGCCTGCTGGCCTGATCACTGCTACCTTGCCCCCCTGCTGGCCTGATCACCTCTACCTTGTTCCCCTGCCAGCCTGATCACCCCTACCTTGCCCCTCTTTCAGCCTGATCTCCCCTACTCTGCCTGCCTTTCTGATTGCCCCCAACTGCCCTCCCCTGCTGGCCTGATCTCACCCCCAAGTGCCCTCCTCTGCCAGCCTGATCTCGTCCCCAACTGCCCTCCCCTGCTGGCCTGATCTCACCCCCAAGTGCCCTCCTCTGCCAGCCTGATCTCATCCCCAACTGCCCTCCCCTGCTGGCCTGATCTTGCCCCCAACTGTCCTCCCCTGCCGGCCTGATCTCGCCCCCAACTGCCCTCACCTGCCGGCCTGATCGCCCCTAACTGCCTCTGCCTCGGCCCCCACCACCATGGCTTTGTCTGGAAGGAAGTCGGACATCTGGAAGATGGCTGGTCGACCTGGTCAAATTAGCATATTATCCTTTTATTAGTATAGATTGCTAGTAGTCTATGTTGTCATTCTCTATACAAAGGATTGATTGGCCAAAAAGGTTGAGTATTGCCCTGACCGGTTTGGCTCAGTGGATAGAGCATTGGCCTGCGGACTCCAGGTTCGATTCCAGTCAAGGGCATGTACCTTGGTTGCAGGCACATCCCCAGTGGGAGGTGTGCAAGAGGCAGCTGATGGATGTTTCTCTCTCATCGATGTTTCTAACTCTCTCTCCCTCTCCCTTCCTCCCTGTAAAAAATCAATAAAATATATTTAAAAAAAAAAAAGGTTGAGTATTATTTGTGAAATTTAGAGAGCCAGCCCAATAGACAAATATTATAAAGAAAAAGAATTTACAGGGGATTGTTTATATGACAGCAATTTGAGAAATAGTACCTCAAGAATAAAGTAAAATAATATTACGTAACCTAATATTTACACTTGAAGGACTTGAGCCCTGAATTTTTTCAAGTCTCTTGGTACTTTCCATTTCCTAAAAGAGTATTAATGTTTATTTTCAAGCATAGTTTGTGAAGTTCATTTAGTAATTCTCCAGAAATAACAGATGTGTTGCATATGTATTTATACAAACAGAACAAATGAATATCTGAAAGTATAGGAGTCATATATGTCACTAAACAAAATTAAATTTTAGGGTAAAATCAACTCTGGCTTTTGACTGCAGTTAGCTAACCACTGAGGTGTTGGTAAAATCATTTGCAGTACTCAAGCTGAAATTGCTAAAGGCAAGTTCTGTGTATTAATATACTTCCTGTAGTCTTTGGCAGAATGCTTCTAGTGAAGGAAGGATACAAAAGGTTACTGTGGCTGGAGAGAAAGAGCAGGAAAAGATTGTGGACTTTAAGGGCGGCTCCTTGCCTGAGGACAAACACAGAGCAAACACGGACACCCTGTCAAATAGCCTGTGGTATCACACTCTTGCACTTAAAGTTTTTGCTGTTTTTATTATTTTAAGAAATACATTTATAAAGAGTTGGGCATACTACCCATAAAGTTACTGTTATGTGTATGTGGTAGGGTTCTTTTTTGGTAAATTTCGTCAGCATAGAAGTTTAAAATGTAGCTTAACTCAGCTTTGTGCAGTTAGCTTTCTGGCTATTGCTATTAAAGAATTATTGGTAAACTTATTGGAAATGGTGGACTATATACTTGGAGCTTGCTGTTCTGCCAGCCTTGTCATGTAGAACAATAAGGATAACTATCTTGAGAGAAAATTGAGGGTTATTTTCTGTCTTCATGTTGATACTTATTTTTAAAAATTATTTTATTTTTGTGTGCCTCAGCTTGCAATGATGGTTAGAAATACATTTGAAGAGAAGACTATTTTTTCTCTCAAAATACTTGATATAGTTTCGTTTCTAAAATTTTAAAAACTGTATTAAAAGAAGAAATGCTGACTATGAGTAAATATTCGTGTTCTTGGGTACATAAAATTGCTAGTAAGTTTTGTCTTTTCGTAGCTATTCTGCAGCACACATCTTAAATGAGTGAAAGGAAATTATTGCTTATGCTGTCCCTTATTCTTTTCCTCTCCAAATATCATTTGTATTAATTTAGTGTTAAGCCAGGATAACACGGAGTATGTAGAGGGGAGAATTCAAACTCGAGCTGTGGTTTTGAACCTTTTTTTATGTTAATGTTCCCCCCTCCCCCATTTTACATAGGACATAGTGGTCTGCACACGTCTTCATTCACTAGTTGAGTTTGGATCCCCTGTTCCAACCATTGATCAAAAGCCATGATTTTTTTTAATACTTCCCCTGTCTCAGTCTCTCTATATAAGTTTCAGGATATCTTATGGACTCTAACTTCCTCTGTATTATAGGTTAAACAACATACGTGAGGTGTTTTGTGTCAGGCCCTATTCTAAGCACTTTATGTGCATTAACTCATTTACGTTTTTTTCAATAACCCTTTGGGCTAATGACTGTTACTCTTATTTTATAGATGTGCGAGTAAAGTAACTTCCTCAGAGTCTTCTCCCCTTCCCTTAAATAATTTAGTTCTGACCACATTTTGAAAGAGACCTTGGCAAACTGAAGGGCATCCAGAACAAGACCAAGGATAGTATAGGTCTGGAAATCATGCTATTTGTGAAAATGGTTGAAGGACTGCAGATTTTCAACAGCCTGCATTTATAACTTCGTGTATGTGTTGAATTGACTATGACTAATTTCTTGTCACTCTGAAGTGTAAAACTAGGAACAAGGGGTAGAGAGATCAGGATAACAAAAGATGTTTTCTAGTTAGAGCAGATCCAGAATGGAAGGAACTGTGTCTTCCAGAAGTGTTGAAGTAAAGTAATTGGTAGATCTTTATGTAATCTCCCCCTCCTCCCCCTCCTCCTTCTCCTCCTCCTCCTTCTCCTCCTCCTCCTCCTCCTCCTACGCCTCCTCCTTCTTCTTCCTCACCTGAAGATATTTTTCCATTGGTGATTTTTAGAGAGAGTGGAAGTAGCACGTTGTGATGACTAGTTCAAAAAGGATTGTTCAGGTCTGGGTGGCGAGACTCTGGAGTAACTGAGTTCCAGGATGTGATTCTACGGCAAGCATGAAAGTTCAAGAGTTATAACCTCATTTATGCAAAGGAAGGATACTGGCTAATGAAATGGATTGGCTCCTTCCAAGATGAAGAGTGCAGATGCCCCCATGAGGCGGAAGTTAAAGTTCAGCATGTGGTCTTACAGCTGGTTCAAAAGTTCACCGGTGGAATGAGCATAAGGCAACCCTCTTCATGACCTCCTGGCTCCATTTTAGTTCCCTTGACATATATCCTGGCAATTTCTATTCACAAAACTAAGACAATAAACTTTACTCTTTGTTGAGTAGTGCAGTATACACTTATGAAGATTATAAAGCTTGAATTAAAAGGTAGAGCAAGTTTTCCTATAGCGTAGAATAATCTTATTTTGCTTTTGCTCTAGAGTATCTGAACCTTCTTTCTAAGTATGGGCAATTTACCACCACCCTCCCCTACCTTCCCTCTGAGGTTTCGTTTCGTTTTAATTTTTTTATCTCATTCATATAGGTTTTGAATAGGGTGGGTGGACAGTGCATTTGAAACATGAACTTATTGTTTGATTTTTTTTTTTCTCAAAGCCTTTCTTAGACTTTCTCCTGTAAAATACTGACTAAAATGTATTCCTTCATTGCCTCTGGGTCAGAGCACAGGGAAAAACAAAACCTTCTTATCCTGGATATTTTTCCACACTCTTGGTATTAGGAAGATTGAATGAAATGATATAGGATTTCTTAAAATAAATCATGAGTTCTTATGATATTACATTTGAATTTGCTTATGACAGACAATAGTAAGAAATATGCAGATATGAAGACATGAATAAATGCTTCAACTTTGTGAATGACTAAATCTTATACAATTAGACATTTGTTTAAAATTCTTTCTTGAACAGTTGTTATTTTTCTTGAGGTTTAACTTTAAACTAGTAGTTACATTTGCATTCATTTAATGAATTTATCACAAAAAAATTAACTCCTTTTTCATTAACATAGATAGAGGTTAGGGTTAAGCTTGTAGTGGTGTTAGATAATCTTTGAATGAGTATATTCCACATCGTTTTTAAAAAGAACCTTTTGTTAGGGTCACCGAAGGAGGAACGCACGAGGCCAAAAGTGGTACAGGATTATACATGTATTGGTCATCTGCAAACCAGATGGGCTGAGTCCCCAAATGGCAACAGCACCCAGGGATGGGGAGTCAGTGGTTATAATCCTATTTTTCTTTTAGGATTTTTATGGTCTTGTGACCTACATTTAAGTCTTTTATACATTTTGAGTTCATTCTTGTGTATGGTGTGAGTTGGTAGTCTAGTTTTATTTTTTTGCACGTACCTGTTCAATTTTCCCAGCACCATTTATTGAAGAGACTTTACTCCATTGTTTGCTTTTGCCTCCTTTGTCAAATATTAATTGACCATAAAAGGGTGGCCTTTCTGTGGTGTTCCATTGGTCTATGTGCCTGTTTTTATGCCAGTACCAGAATGTTTTTATCACAGTGGCCTTGTAGTATAGTTTGATATCCAGTATTGTGATAACTCCAACTTTGTTCTTCTTTCTCATGATTTCTGTGGCTAGTCGGGGTCTATTTTTGGTTCCATATAAATTCTTGGAATATTTTTTCTAGGTCTGTGAAATATGCCATTGGTATTTTAATAGGAATTGCATTGAATCTATAAATTACTTTGGGTAGTATCATTGTATGGGAGCACATATTTGCCAATAATACATCTAATAAGGGGTTAATTTCCAAAATATATAAAGAACTTAGACAACTCAACACCAGGAAGACAAAAAATCTAATTAAAAAATGGGCGAAGGACCTGAATAGACAACACTTCTCCAAAGAGGACCTACAGATGGTCAACAGACATATGAAAAGGTGCTCAATCACAAATCATCAGAGAAATGCAAACTAAAACCCCAGTGAGATATCACCTCACACTTGCCTGCCAGAATGGCTATCACTAATAAATCAACAAATAAGTATTGATGAGGATGTGGAAAAAAGGAAACCCTCGTACACTGTTGGTGGGATGTAGACTGGTGCAGCCACTGTGAAAAGCACTGTGGAGTGAATAAAAAATTAAAAATGGAACCGCCTTATGACCCAGTAATTCCACTTCTGGGAATATATTCGAAGGAACCTGAAACACGAATTCGAAAGAATATATGCACCCCTGTGTTCATTCATTGCAATGTTATTTATAATAGCCAAGATTTGGAAGCAGCCCAAGAATCCATCAGCAGATAAATGTTTAAAAAGCTGTGGTATATTTACACAATGGAATATTATGCAGCTGTGAAAAAGAGGGAAATTTTACCCTTTGGGACAGCATGGATGGACCTGGAGAGCATTATGCTAAGTGAAATAAGCCAGTCAGAGAAAGACAAATAACATAAGATTTCACTTATATGTGGAATCGAATGAACAAAATAAACTAATAAACAAAATAAAAATAGACTCAGAGAGAGAGAATAGACTGACAGCTGTCAGAGGAGAGGGGGATTGCTGTGAGGCAATAAGAAAAACAAAACAACACCACAAAACCCAACAAACTCATAGACACAGACAACAGTATGGTAATCATTAGAGGAGGGAAGGTACGGGGAGGTAGAAGAGGATATAGGGGGGAAAAATGGTGATGGAAGAAGACTTGGAGTGATGAACACAGATTATAATATACAGATGAAACCTGTATAATTTTATTAAGCAACTAGAGGCCTGGTGCATGAAAATTCGTGCACTGGGGGGGGGGGGGTCCCTCAGCCCAGCCTGCGCCCTCTTACAGTCTGGGACCCCTCAGGGGATGTCCAACTGATGGCTTAAGCCTGCTTCCCGGGGGATCAGGCCTAAGCGGGCAGTTGGACATCCCTATGGCAGCCTGGGAGCCCTCGGGGGATGTCTGACTAATGGCTTCTTAAGTCGTTAGTCGGACATCCTTAGTGCTGCCACGGAGGCGGGAGAGGCTCCTGCCACGGCCACTGCGCTGGCTAGCCATGAGCCGGCTTCTGGCTGAGCAGCGCTCCCCTTGTGGATGCACACTGACCACCAGGGGGCAGCTCACTGAACGTCATTCTGCCGTTAGGGTCAATTCGCATATTATCCTTTTATTATATAGAATGTCACCTCAGTAAATTCAATAAAAATTAATATTTTTAAAAGTAAAAAGAATGTGGTTAGTGTCACAGTAAATCTTAATCTAATGGAGAAATAGCTCTATAAACAAATAAAGCTAGCTCATCTGATTTTGCCTAGGATAATTATTATCCATTATTAAACAAAGGCACATTTAGTGCTTCTCATTAGAATGCTGCTTCATTTTATTGCCCATAGAGATAAACTTCTGCACTTTAAATCATTAGTTCAGGTGAGTTTGAATTTGGGATTCATATCTGAAATTACTTCTTCCTGTTAATATGTATGTTAGGTCATTTATAATCAACAATCCCATAGATCTCTTGTTTGTTGTATCTTAGAATCAGTTGTTCTATTGTAGGACTGCCTATATCTTTCATGCACTCCCTACAACATGCCAGAGTAAATTTTGTTTAAGCCACATAGACTGTATTTTATGTATTGATATGTTTTTATTGATTTTAGAGAGAGTTAGGGAAAGAGAAGGAGAGAGAAATGTCAATTGGTTGGCTGCCGTATGCACTGTGACTGGGGATCGAACCTGCAAACTGGGTATGTCCCTGACTGAGGAATTGAACCTGCAACCTTTTAGTATACAGGATGATACTCCAGCCAACTGAGCCACCCAGCCAGTGCTAGACTGTATTTTAAATCAGCTGGTCCCAACCATAATGTCCAATTGAATAAAACTCAATCCAACCATTTATTGTGATGTATGGGAAAAAGTAATGAACAGAAATTTTGCTTTATAAACCAACATTACTCTAGCCCAGTGGTCGGCAAATTCGTTAGTCAACAGAGCCAAATATCAACAGTACAATGATTTGAATTTCTTTTGAGTGCCAAATTTTTTAAACGTAAACTTCTTCTAACGCCACTTCTTCAAAATAGACTCGCCCAGGCCGTGGTATTTTGTGGAAGAGCCACACTCAAGGGGCCAAAGAACCACATGTGGCTCGTGAGCCGCAGTTTGCCGACCAGGGCTCTAGCCTAACCTTATTTCCTTTCTAATTCTCTTAAGTTGGCTTGCTTCCTGACTTTTCTGAGAAAGAAGGAGGTGTTCTAATGCTTTTACTTTAAAAGAGGGAACCATTAACAACTATCCAAGAACCATTCCATGATAGCATCCACACCTCACTTCCCCATCTATAAATATGTCCATACAGAATAATATTTCCCTAGTGATTTATGTCTAGTTCTTAGAATATTTGGCACACCATAAGTGCTTAAGTAATATTTGATATGTGAAATGAAGAATGTTCTTTTCATGTCTGCTGTGTTGGAAATTAAAATTTCAGCTTTTTTTTTTTTTTTTACCAATAATTGAGAGCTCCTGTAGTGTAAACTACTCCTTTAGATTCTCAGAAATTAATCATTATGAAGTTTGCATTAAAATAGTTTGCAAAAACTTTATATATTTCTGGTAGTAGGATTAGACTTTTTTTTAAAAAATATATTTTATTGATTTTTTACAGAGAGGAAGGGAGAGGGGTAGAGAGTTAGAAACATCGATCATGCCTCCTGCACACCCCCTATTGGGGATGTGCCCGCAACCAAGGTACATGCCCTTGACAGGAATCGAACCTGGGACCCTTGATTCCACAGGCCGACGCTCTATCCACTGAGCCAAACCGGTTAGGGCGGATTAGACTTTTCTATACATTCAATGACATTTACTTTCTTACATTTTAAAGCATTTTATATATACACTAGAGGCCCGGTGCATAAAATTCGTGCACGGGGTGGGGGGGGCCTCAGCCCAGCCTGCACCCTCTCCAATCTAGGACCCCTTGAGGGATGTCCAACCGCCCGTTAGATGGGATTGGGCCTAAACGGGCAGTTGGACATCCCTCTCACAATCCAGGACTGCTGGTTACCAACTGCTCGCCTGCCTCTGCCTGATTGCCCCTAACCGCTTCTGCCTGTCAGCCTGATCACCCCCTAACCACACCCCTGCCAGCCTGATTGATGCCTAACTGCTCCCCTGCCAGCCTATTTGCCCCTAACTGCCCTCCCCTGCAGGCCTTGTCACCCCTAACTGCCCTCCCCTGCAGGCCTGTCCTCCCCAACTGCCCTTCCCTGCAGGCCTGGTCACCCCCAACTTTACTCCTCTGCCGGCCTGGTCACCCCTAACTACCCTCCCCTGCAGGCCTGGTCCCCCCCCCCAACTGCCCTCCCTTGCAGGCCTGGTCCCTCCCAACTGCCCGCCCCTGCTGGCCTGATCGCCCACAACTGCCCTCCCCTGCTGGCCATCTTGTGGAGGCCATCTTGTGTCCACATGGAGGCAGTCATCTTTGACCACATGGGGGCAGCCATCTTGTTTGTTGGAGTGATGGTCGATTTGCATATTATTCTTTTACTAGATAGGATAGAGGCCTGGTGCATGGGTGGGGATCGGCTGGTTTGTCCTGAAGGGTGTCCCGATTCAGGGTGGGGGTTCCCTTGGGGCGTGAGGCAGCCTGGGCGAGGGACCTGTGTTGGTTTGCAGGCTGGCCATGCCCCCTGGCGACCCAAGCAGAGGCCCTGGTATCTGGGATTTATTTATCTTCTACAATTGAAACTTTGTAGCCTGGAGTGGAGCCAAGCCTCTTGCTCGCTCCGTGGCGGCAGCCATTTCTGTTGGGATTTATTTATTTTCTGTAATTGAAACTTTGTAGCCTTAAGCGGAGGCCAAGACAGGCCAGGGCTACAGAAGCTTGGCTTCCTCCATCGCTGGGGGCAACCCTAGCCTCCTGCTCTCTCCAGCTCCATGGATGCCACCATTTTTGTTGGGATTTATTTATTTTCTATAATTGAAACTTTGTAGCCTTGAGTGGAGGCCTGGGCCCGCCAGGGTGTGTGGAAAGCTTGGCTTACTCCATCGCTGGGGAAACCCAAGCCTTCCTCCTGCTCGCTCCGTGGCTGCAGCCATCTTGGTTGGGGTTAATTTGCATACTTGCTCCTGATTGGCTTATGGGCGTGGCTTGTGGGCATAGCAGAGTGGTGGGTAATTTGCATATTACTCTTATTAGATAGGATAATTTCTTATAGGTCATAACTTTTGGAAAAGAAGAACTCAAATACTTGATATATAGGCTCTTTGATATCAGTGCTCAAAATATTTTGGGCACTATTTATTGTTATAAAGTTGAAAGTTTAAAAACAAATCCCAACTTATATTTTCAGCAGCTTTCAATAATTTGTATTCATTGTATATATGGTTTATATTGTATGGAATTCAAAAAAATCATAATAGGAAATTATTTGAGAGGTGTGTAATAGTGAGGCATTGTTCTCAGAATAACAGGATATCCTTCTATTTTATAGACTTTGCATTTCCAGCCCATGAAAGAATATAATGATCTACTCTATGCATAACTTTTTACAAAAATGGTTTTATTATCTTAAAATAATTAAATCATGGACATTGAATTAGATAACCATTATAGATTTAACGTTATTTTAAGTTTGGAACCTAACTAGCAAAGTCCAAAGCACATCAAACTAAAATGATCTTTTCTACTGTTATTATTGTTACTTCTTAAAATCTATATAGGATAAAAGGTTTTGAAAGTACAGTTAGATAAAAATTATAGTCAGAGAAGGTACACACACACGCGCACACACACACACACACGCACACACACACACACACACGCACACACACACACCTGTAGTTGGAACTCTTGTGTGTCTGGCTTGAAGACCCATTTGGGTCTTCCAGATATAGTATTTCTTCTATGTGGATCAGATTTTGATTCTTTTAAATCAAAATTAGACATGCAAATTAAAATTCTGGATACCAAGATACAGAGACGATGTAAAGGTGTTTACAGGCCTTTAATTCCCTATCAATGATAATACCTTAGAGTGTCTGAACGTCAGTCTTCTAGCCCTCTGTCTGCAGGTAGAAATGCTTAATCATCTTAAGAGTCCTGAGCTCCAGTGATGTCTCTGTTTTCTGAATGATTGGGGGAGGAAAATACAGAGTCCTTCCCAACATTATGTTCAGCCACCTAAAGCAAAGGTTGGCAATCATTTTTTTGCAAAGGACCAAATAATAAATATTTTAGGCATTGAAGACCATATGGTCTCTGCCACAGTTACTCTACTTTGCCATAATTGGTAAACAAAAAGATGAGACTGTGTTTCAAACAAACTTCATTTAGAGAAACAGACAGTAGGATATAATTTGCCAACTTGTGTACTAGAATTGCGCTTCTTAAAATACCTATTGTGAGGACTTTTTTTCTTTCAAATAATTTGTAGATGGACACTTCTAAAGTACAATAAAAATGAATTACTGGAAAAATGAAATTTAAAAAGACAAAATACAAGGTTAAATTTTTAGATAGAATGGATAACAAGTTACATTTTAACAAATACAATTAAAACTATGTTACATAAGGAAAAAGAAAAGAATTAGAAAAACTAAATGTTGTTACTTGAAATTCTTTTCTAGCCTATTAATAGAGAGTTGCTGTTACAGTCATGACTTTTGGTCGTTCAACAGTACTGACTACACACAAAGTTGAGTGATTGCAACTCCCATTTATTAAATGCTTGTATGTACACTCTAAACAAACAATGTATATATAAATAAAAATGTAATGTAACCAATAAATTTGCTTCTAGTTAATATATCTGCTCTAGGTTGGATTAACAACAGTATTACTGATGAGATAATATATATGTAAATTATTTCTATGCTTTAACAACATTCAAAGTAGAGAAACCAGACTCACCAGAGATACATTCATGAGAACTGAAGAAGAGATTTAAAAGGAATTTCAGCCAACTCATGATATTCATTTCTAACCTTTCCCAAGCTGAAGCAAGTAAATTTTTATTTTCAGAATTCATTTTCAGTCTTTTATTATTTGATATAATTTATCCTATAGAGTTACAGTAAAATTTAAATTGCCTTTCAATTAAATAAATGGATCTTTGATCCATAAATTTCCAACATATGGATTTTTTTAATTAGAAAAAGATTGAAATGCTCTATAAAATTTGTAAGGTGTATAGTGAAAATCTTTCAAAAAATATATAAGATCTGATCACACATGCTTCATTGAAACGTATTGTTAAATTAGGAACATGTCATAAGTATCTGTAGAAACTCTGATCTTTCATACTATTAACTTAGTTTTTTGTTTTAATCTTGTTGGCCATTGAGAAACATGTGTATGCCTTCCTTACATGGGAGTATGAAGACCATTAAAAATATCAAATATGTGAAACAAATTAAGTCTGGCTGTCCAATTCACATCTTTAAAACATTGATACCAAATTATTTTTATCTTGTGGAAACACTAAGAGTTCATTTCATTGTTCATATTCAACAGAACATTTCTCCTTGATAATCATGGAACCTCAGCATATAGTAATAGTACTATATGATCAGTTTCCATGTGATCAGTGAATGAGGAGAATACTCTCTAATATATTGTATTAACCTTTAATCCACAATTATCTGTGTCACTGTGCATACTCTTTAGACAGGTGAGTTGTTGTTTTTTTAATCATACCAAGAGTTTCTCGATGAAGAAAGCAGTGCATTGATTTATACTCTGGAGTAAAATCCCTAATCTGAGTTACTGGGCAGAATCTGTCTCTGTCATTACATTGGCACCATCAGAATATACTGTTACACAAAATTTAAACGCTAAAACACATTTTGACTACATAATCCTTCATAAATTTATACAATTCAGAGTTAGTTATGTTTAGCAATGAAGCTAAAATTCTGTATAACACCATCATATTAAAATCTGGCATATACTAAAGGAATTGCCATATTTTCTCTGCACTTATGAAAGTCCAATAAGAAATACTTTGCTAGGTTTGTGTGTTCTGTTAATTATGGTTTCATATGATTAGCCAACTCCTGAATGCATCAAACTATAATATCATTAGAAATTGATTTGTTGGCCTGGCCAGTTTGGCTCAGTGGTTGAGCATTGACCCATGAACCAAGAGGTCACCAGTTTGATTCCTGGTCAGGGCACATGCATGGGTTGTGGGCTTGATCCCCAGTAGGGGATGTGCAGGAGGCAGCCAATCAATGTTTTTCTCTCATCAATGTTTCTCTCTCTCTATCCCTCTCCCTTCCTCTCTAAAATAAATAAAATAAAATATTTTTTAAAAAAATTAATTGGTTCTTTGTTGTAGATTCACTGAATATTTCCAAACAAACATCTTTGAAGGAGTGTTTTCCTAATGTCAAGATACATGGTGATTTTTGTTTTTGTTTTTTTAGTTTTAGTTTCCTGAAGAGCTAGTATAAGAAGCTTAGAAAGCACTAAGGTTTATATGTGAAAGAAGGAACATCTGCTTTTTTTGGCTTTATAATTTAATACTCTTCATTTTCAAATTAATTTGTTTGTTTTGAACTTCTTTATGTTTTCTATATAAGTGCCACTTCAGTTTTATGGTTTTATTATTTTATAGCAAGTAACACACTTTGGCTTTAGCACGTCACTGTTATTTATACTTACAAGTAAAATTAGAATGAACTTTTGCTCTTTCTTGTTTCCAAGTAACTTCCATTGTTATCATTTGATTTACTACTCCTGCCTCATTCAGAGAAGGTGTATCTTTCCTTGTCGAAAAAGATCTGTTAAGTTTTTTGCTATCTGTAAATTACAGGTGAAAATACTTATTTACCTACTTAATTTAGCTGAAAATATTAAATTTATTATAAAATGACATATTATGGAAATAAATGTTTATACTTTCTCAGGTTGTTTTATCTATTGGCTTATGGTTGACAAACTAACCACTATCAATTTGTTATAAAAGTATCTAAATACCTGTATTTCATTTCGGTATTTATGCTACTGTGGACCAGTAACATACAGTTGGAGGACCTTTGATCTAGGGATTACGGGGGGCCATTGGGGGATGTTCTGACTTTTTTATTACTCTTCCTAGGGTACAAATTCTGGGCTGTTGGTGAAACCCAATTATAAGTTGATTTTGCCTTGTTTGAGATATATTAGAATAAATTTCTTCCCATGTCTGTGTATGGAAACATAATATCCAGCAAACATAAAGGGACTTTAAGCAGGTAGTTTGCATATATGTTCTTGTCTCCCTGTGTAGACATGAAAAGCTTGTTTAAGGACTGTGGTCGTAGTTAATGTTAATACCTTATGTGTTCTTGATACTGAAAAATTATTAAGGTGGTGCCTGGGTTCCTATGTCCATTTTATGATTAGTCAATGCCCTGTCATAATAGGACCTGTTCAAGAGTCTTGCATGTTCAGCCACTATCTCTCAAATCTCTGTTAATGAAGGTGACTATCCCATTTATGTTACTATCAATCTTGTTTCTGTATATTGTTTATAAATATTTATACATATGTATGTGATATCTCAGTATACATAAAAATATCCCTTTTGTCTCACCTATTTCTGTGTATCATTGAATTGCTTTAATGACTTTTAATGGGTCCTTGGAGTTGGAAGGGAAGTGGTGTAAAGACTGTGTGTTCCAACCTCTTTACATTTATTCTTTTTTTTTTAATATAGAGGAGGGGTTGGCAAACCATAGCCACTTGGCCTGACATTTGTTTTTTAAGTAAAGTTCTCTTGAACCGTAGTCATCACACTCCTTTGTTTACAGGTTACGTATGGTTGCTTTCTTGCTGTGTTGGCAGAATGGACACAGGGATCATATGGCCTGCAAAGCCAAAAGTATTTACTCTCTGACACTTTACAGTAAAAATTTGCCAACCACTGCAGGCCTTGCAGCCTCTTTCTGAATTCAGTGATCATAATTCACTGTATCTCAAAGCATTTATCATTTAGTTAGAAATTTCCTATTTATATTGAGCAAAAATCTTCCCTTCCAGGTCAGCTTCTTGGATATATGATAGTCTTTTAGGAATTTGAAGACAACTTTTATGCTTGTTCTTACCTCTTTCTGTAGGTGTGTGTCCCACTCATAGTCTTTCTGGTCCTGAAATTCTATATTCAATTTATACTTGAATGGACTGTGCAACCCTGTTTTAAACCTTTTATCTATCTTGTTTTCTGTCATTATTCCTCAGATATTGATACTCAGATCACAATCCAATTTAATGATCCTGTAGATGTGATTGGCTCAGAAGAACAGAATGTTTCTAATGTGTTTTTATTTTTTTAATTTTACTAATGTATTTCATATGTATTGGTCACTCAGTGATGTTATGATTTCTGTTAATATAGGCTAAGTTGCATTATCCTTTTAGGTAGCTTAAACTCAAAAACCAGTAATTCTTTTACACATATTGCCATTAAATCTGATCTCCATTCTATACTGAACCCACAGCACGATTTTACTCCTGTGCGGCTTCATGGTATTGAGTTTAATGCACTGTGCCAGTATATTGGGATTCTAATTCTGGGTCTATCATTTGTTAACTCAAACACCCTAAATAAGTTACTTAAACCGTTTCCTCCTCTACATAGTGGGCTTAATAAGTAACTAACAGTTGTTGCTAAGCTGAAATGAGATTACATCATCCGTGTCATTTGTATATACAATCATTTAGCAAATACTGAGTGAATTCTGAGAGGCTCAGTGCTTTGCATGTTATGAAAAAGTCAACACGTTTTATGGCATTTTGAAAAGCATGCTCCTACAAAGTACTCGTAGGTATCACATTGATGCCAAGTGAAAAGAAAAGAGTCCCATTTCTATTTATAGAGGAAGGTACATAAATATTTGCACTAGAAATCATGGAACAATTTTATAGATAAGTTATATGTTACTTCATAGCTTAATACTTTATTGCAGGACTTTTTGTATTATCTTTGGCAGTGAATATGTACTCTCAATAGCTGGTATTTTTTGTTGTATCTGAAGATAAGAATCCAAGGCAGAATATAAGATTGCTTGTGTTCCATTTCCTCTTCTAGTTACACTCAGAAAATAAATTTAAGTATATATCATGTCATTTAATATTATGGATGATTGAATTCTTTTCTTATAACCTTGGATAAAATACAGTAAATGAGCTAACAACTTTCTGTCCCATTATTTGGGCACATGTCAGACATTTAAACTGTGTTTCATAAGAATTTTTTAAAATGTATTTTTATTGATTTCAGAGAGAGGAAAGGAGAAATAGAAACATCTATGATGGGAGAATCATTAATAGGCTGCCTCCTGCATGCCCCCCACTGGGGGCTCAAGCCTGCAACCCAGGCACGTACCCTGAGTTGGAATCAAACCGTGACCTCTTGGTTCACGGGCCAACGATGCTCAATCACAGAGCCAGACCGGCCAGGCTCATAAGAATTTTTTTAATTTTAAAAATTTGGTTTTAATAATTCAAATAATATAGAAGTATATAAGGTAAAATGAATTCTTTTTAAATTTCTTTTAAATTCACCTTATGTTTGTTATTAATCTTTTCCTTTTATGTGTATTCATTTAATATGTAGTTTTTTATTCTTTATAAAAAATAGCATCATGCCGAAACCGGTTTGGCTCAGTGGATAGAGCGTCGGTCTGCAGACTGAAGGGTCCCAGGTTCGATTCCGGTCAAGGGCATGTACCTTATTGCGGGCACATCCCCGGTAGGAGGGTCGATGTTTCTAGCTCTCTATCCCTCTCCCTTTCTCTCTGTAAAAAATCAATAAAATATATTTTAAAAAAATAGCATCATACTTAAACTTATTCTACATTTTGTCTTTCATATTTAATAGTGTATTTTTATTTTTGATATTTTTCTCAAGTGAATAAAGATCTCAATTTTATTGGTGGTATCATAGTTCATATTATGGGTATAATTATTTAACATCCACATTGATTTAAATTGTTAAAAATAATGCTGCGATTAACATTTTCATTTATCTTGTTATACTTGTGCTTTTAATAATTCTAAAAAATGACATCCCTACAGAAAAGCATATGTGCATTAAAATTTTAATAGATATTAATAGGTTAGACAATTAATAACTTTTTTCTAAAAACTTATTAAATACCACAGCAATTTATATTTCCACTAATGATTCATAGTAGTGTCCCCCTTTACAGTATGTGCAGGGGATATGTTCCAAGATCCCATGTGGATTCCTGAAACTGCAGATATCGAACCCTATGTATACATTTTTTCCTATGCAGTAGCCCTCATTATTTGTGGTTTCACTTTCCGTGGTTTCAGTTACCCGCAGTCAACTGTGATCTGAAAATATTAAATGGAAAATTGCAGAAATAAACAATTCTTAAGTTTTAAATTGCTCACCATTCTGAGTAGCACGAGGTAATCTCATGCAGCCCTGCTACGTCCCTTCCAGGGTGTGAATCATCCCTTTGTCCAGTGTGTCCGTGCTGTGTACACTACCCTCCTGTCAGTCCCTTAGTACCCATCTGGTTATCAGACTGACTGTCATGGTATCACTGTACTTGTGTTCAAGTGACCCTTATTTTGCTTCATAATGGCCCCAAAACAAAAGAGTAGTGATGATGCCAAAGAGAAGCCGCTTGTAAAGTGCTTCCTTTGACTGAAAAGGTATGCATATATAGGGAAAAATACATAGTATATATGGAGTTTGGTACTGTCCGCTGTTTCATGCATCCACTGGCGGTCTTCAACCTTATCGCCATAGACAAGGGGACCTACTGTACATACATACCTAGGATAAAGTTTAATTTATAAATTAGGCACAGTACGAGATTAAACAATAACTAATAATAAAATTGAATAACTAACTATACTGTAATAAAAGTTATGTGAATGTGGTATCTTTCAGCAAAACTAGCATGAATTTCTTTTTCATTTTTCACAGTTTCACAGATAGAAAATTCCGTCTTTCTATCTCACATCAGCATATGACTTTTTTTTCTTTCCTTATTACCAGTAAGTCAAGAACTTCCACTTTTCACTTGAAGGAAGCACTTTATGGATTCTCTTTGGCAAATCCGAATTGGTAGCATCACTACACTTGAGCTTTGAAGCCATTATTAAGTAAAATAAGGGTTACTTTAACACAAGTACTGTGATATGTCAAAGGTCGATCTGATAACCTACATGGCTACTAAGTGACTAATAGGTGGGTAGGGGTAACTGAAACTGCTGAATGTGAACATCGGATGAGGGAAGACTACTGAGCAGGAGAGTCCGGTGCATCTCACCCTTACCAGGAGTAGATATTGCCAGTCATACATTTTTTTGCCAGGCTGGGTCAGAAATACTATATAATTTTAAGTTTCATTTCTCTGAATACTCGTATCTATGCATATTCTCATGTTTATAGCTATTTGCAATGCACTTTGTTGTATTTGCCATTCACATATTCTTTTTATTGGTTGTTTTTCTTTTTAAAATCAATTCATAGGGACTTCTCAAAAGTTCTTCCAGAAATTCAGGCAAGAGACCTTTTTCACTTTCCAGTAAAGCTAGCAGTCTGTGACACATGTTTGATTGAAAAAAATGCAGAAATAGTTTTTTTAATCAGAAAATATTATTTAATCTCTCCATACTGTGTACATTAGGTCATTGTTTTAAGAGAACAATGAAAGTTGTGTGTAATTTAGCTGATTAATTCCTTTAATTACATAAATGGTTGGTGGATCTGGTAACCAAGATAGGAAGGAGCAATTAAACAAATAGAAAATTTAAATTATATATTACTTGTCAGTTACCCAGAAAACTGGATAGAATGATGAATACTTTCTTATGAAAACTAATAATATTTGCTTTCACTACTGAATAGAGCCTTTTAGTGATTTAACCTTTGATGCAGAGAGGTAAAATTTGATATAGATGTTAAATATTAATCTGCTGTATCTTTTTAAAGATTTGTGACACTAGCCTATATTCTTAAATTTATCTAATGTTATTATAAAGTGATCCTTTTAAGTGATCCATCTGATCTTGTGCTTTGGTACTGTTGTGTTATTTTCTGAGTTAATTAAGCTCTTACTGAATGTCTACTATGTATATACCAATGGAAGAAAGGAAGTGGAAAAATACCATAATTAGGAAATAAGATTCTTCCCATTTAGCATATTAGTGTAAATGTATAAATTTATATATTCCATCTAATCTCTTAAATGATTTAATGATATAGTCACTTATAATGAGGAAATTTTTTAAATTATGAAACATAATGGGTATAATTTTAAAATGCCAGCAATAGAAATGTATACTAAATGCTTGTACATAATTACCAGAGGCCTGGTGCACGGATTTGTGCACCGGTGGGGTCCCTCGGCCTGGCCTGCGGGGATCAGGCTGAAACCAGCTCTCCCACATCCCCCGAGGGGTCCCAGATTGCAAGAGGGCCCAGTATATATATAAGATTCAAGCTATCTTATTTTATGTTGCTATAATTTATTTTCACAACTGCATAGCTTTCTGTTGTATGTATAAACCACAGTTGATAGACATTTGAGTTGTTTTCATTTATTGATTTTTATGAGAAATGATCATTTCTGTACATGACTCCTGTTGCACATATGCATGAGTTTTCCTATGTCATGTATTATGAGTAGAATTGCTGAATCATAGGGTTAAATTGTGTCTTAAATTTTACTAGATAATTTCCCAAAGTGGTTGTATGCTATACCAGGAGTTTATCAGAGCTCCTGGAGGTAATTCTCACAATATTGTGGGGTTCCCCCTATGACTGTGCCCCCCTGGAGTGTTTAACTCTTAGTTGTTCACATAGAGCCTCCCGCAATTTGTCAATTACAATTCATGTTTTCCTACCCTGGCACCGGTTTCCAAAGAGGTTTCTGCTCTTGAGTCTCTGCACCTGTTAAGTCACCTGTCTCCCTCTCTAATCTAGGGGGCAGCAGTTTACCTCTCCATCAAGAGTTGTTGATTTTTCAGTCTCTTTAGCTTTTTACTTGTTGTTAGGATGGAGTGGTGATGTGCAAGCTCCTTAAGTGCAGAACCAGAAACTGGAAGCCCCACGCAAGGATCAGTGATTGCCTTTCTCTCATCATGTGCCTTGGCGAATTGTTATTGTCTTTTCTATATTTGGGTTAGCTTCCAACTTTATCCTTTGCACTTTCAATGTCCTCAAATATTTCTGAGAGTTTCTATAATGTTATTTTTTTATTTTTTTTGCCACCAGCATTCATCTGGGATAAGTCCATCCTTTTCATCACACTCATTTTTTTTCATTTATGTCAATATGTTCACCTTCACCCTCTGACTTCCTGGCTACAATCTCTAAAATGGCAGTGGTATCAACATGCCCATAGTCAGCTATTTCTTCTATAGCTATATTTATATCTGGTTAGAATTTCCCTCCATCATTACCACTTTGTTTCTTTGCAACAGTTTCACCTTTGTTGGCTAACTCCCTCTTTTGATTATACATTTTTCTAAAGTGTCATGTGAGTTTATCGCTGAAAGACAAAGAGGCAATATAGTTACATCCTTGCTGTCTGTGTGGGAACTGAATAACAGTTGCACAGTGAGGAGTCACTGACAGCCTTTGAAAGAAGTGAAGTGATTGGCCACTGATCATGATTCACGTCTGTAATTTGCAGTGAATTGTGGACCAAAGAGCTAGCAGTCAAGTCTGTATTCTATGTAGTTACTCAAGTTTAATATATGAGTAACTAGAATTCAAAACTGTGTTGTTGGAGGAGTGATAATTTAACTAGCCTGTAAGTAACTGAAATTTATGCATATTGGAACCATGAAAGTGAGGACTGCCTGCACCTTTTTATTTATTTTTCTAGCTTTATCTCACTGTCAAGGGCCTCCAGTACAGTGTTGAATGAAGGTGGTAAAAGCAACATCCTTGTCTTGTTTATGGCCTCAAAGGAAGATCTTTTAACCCTTCTTCAGCTACTGTGATGTTTGCTGTAAAGTTTTTTAAATATCAACTTATGGTATTCCCATCTATTCTTAGTTTGCTCAGGATTTTTATCATGAGTGATTTTGGATTTATCAATTGTTTTATCTATTGAGACAGTTACATGATTAACTTTCAATTTGTGGCAAATAATATTAATTGATTTTTCCAATGCTAAGTCAAGTTTGCATTCTTGGGGTGAAACTCAGTCTTGATGTTTTATCTTTTTAATATATTGTTGGATGCCATTTGTTCATGAGTGAAGACTGTAATTTTTCTTCTGATATGTTTTCTTCTTGAATTTTGATATCCAGGCTTTATAAAATGAGTTGAAATATTCTCTTTCCCTTTCTTAAAGACTTTCTCTAATTTTCTTCATTGTTAGGAAGTTTTTTATGGTGAAGCCATATGTGGCCTGGAGTTTTCTTGTGTGAATATTTAAAACTAGAGGCCTGGTGCATGAAATTCATGCACTTGGCGGGGAGGGGTTGTCCCTCAGCCCAGCCTGCACCCTCTCCAGTCTGGGACCCCTTGGGGGATGTCCGACTGCCGGATGTCCTAAACCGGCAGTCCAACATCCCCCTCACAATCCGGGACTGCTGGATCCTAACCACTCACCTGCCTGCCTGCCTGATTGCCCCTAACCTGCTTCTGCCTGCCAGCCTGATCACCCCCTAACCGCTCCCCTGCCGACCGGATTGACACCTGACTGCTCCCCTGCCAGCCCGATTGCCCCCAACTGCCCTCCCCTGCTGGCCTGATCGCCCCCAACTGCCCTTCCCTGCAGGCCCGGTCACCCCCAACTGTCCTCCCCTGCAGGCCTGGTCCCCCCCCCGCCCCAACTATCCTCCCCTGCAGGCCTGGTTCTCCCCAACTGCCCTCCCCTGCTGGCCATCATGTGACAACGTGGGGGCAGCCATCTTGTGGTGGCTATCTTGTGATGTGGGGCAGCCATCTTATGATGATATGGGGTGGCCATCTTGTGAGGGCATGGGGGTCAATTTGCATATTAGCGCTTTATTATATAGGATTATTTATTTTCTTTAATGGCAGTGTGATCGATGAGTCTCGTGTAAATTTTTTTAATTTAAATTCTTTATTGTTTAAAGTATTACATGAGTCTCCTTTTTTCCTCATTGATCTTTCACTGACCACCCCCAACCCCCAACACATGCCCTCATCCCCCTGTTATCTGTGTCCATTGGCTGTGCTCATGTGCATGCATACAAGTCCTTTGGTTGATCTCTTACCTCCTCATCCCCCGCCTTCCCTCATAGGTTGGACAGCCTGTTCGATGCTTCTATGACTCTGGTTCTATTTTTGTTCATCAGTTTATGTTGTTCATTATATTCCACAAATGAGTGAGATCATGTGATATTTATCTTTCTCTGACTGGCTTATTTCACTTAGTATAATGCTCTCCAGTTCCAGCCATGCTGTTGCAAATGGTAAGAATTCCTTTTTTTTAACAGCAGTGTAGTATTCCATTGTGTAGATGTACCACAGTTTTCTAATCCACTCATCTGCTGATGGGCACTTAGGCTGTTTCCAGTTCTTAGCTATTGTAAATTGTGCTGCTGTGAACATAGGGGTGCATATATCCTTTCTGATTGGTGTTTCTGTTTTCTTGGGATATATTCCTAGAAGTGGGATTACTGGGTCAAATGGCAGTTCCATTTTTAATTTTTTGAGGAAACGCCAATGGCTACACTAGTCTGCATTCCCACCAGCAGTGCATGAGGGTTCCTTTTTCTCCACATCTTTGCCAGCACTTGTCGTTTGTCGATTTGTTGATGATAGCCATTCTGACAGGTGTGAGATGGTATCTCATTGTTGATTTGCATCTCTCGGATGATTAGTGACTTTGAGCATGTTTTCATGTGTCTCTTGGACTTCTATATGTCCACTTTAGAAAAGTGTCTATTTAATTCCTTGCCCATCTTTTTAATTGGATTTTTTATCTTCCTTTGGTTAAGATGTATGAGTTCCCTATAAATTTTTTGAACAGTAAATATAGTATACCACATTCACTTTTGTGTATCTATTCTTTACCTGCATCAGAATGTATTGAAAACATTTTTTTTTTTTGTTAATCCTCACCCAAGGATATTTTTTCCATTGATTTTTAGAGAGAGAGAGTGGAAAAGAGAGAAAGAGAGATGTGAGAGAGACACATCAATTGGTTGCCTTCCATACGCCCTGACTGGGACTGGGGATTAAACCTACAACCCAAGTACTTGCCCTTGACTGGGAATCAAACCCGAGACCCTTTGGTGCCAGGGCCGACAATCTAATCATTGAGTTACATTGGCCACCACTGAAAACATTTTTAAACAATTAGGTTTTTCTCTCACTAGAGTGTAAGTTCCTTGAATATAGAAACTATGACTTACTCAGACTTACTCATCTGTTTGAATTTAGGGCCAAGGAATGAATGATTGAATGAATGAGTGTTTTAAAGTAAGGATATGATAAATGCTGTAAGAAATGTAAACAAAACACTTTGTGTAAGTTTACCACAAGGAATAATAATTTCAAAACTGGAGCAAAGTCATTTTAAAAATAGTTTTGGGTATGAATTTGTGTCATGGACAGTGGTGTTTTTATATTACCTAAAATCTCATATCTGTAATGCTAGTGAGGTGAAAGAAGTTATCTACTTATGGTTGGTTTAACCTTGACAGTACATGTATTCTTAAACACTTAAAAATTGGTAGTATCTTATTTTAAAATAATATATTTGACACCTATGAAGCATATTATAATCTCTGTTTATAAGCATTTGAGAAAAATCCTCTCTTAAATAGTATAACATGATTTCTAGAAACTATTAAGTGCCATATATGAAGATGTAGCATCTTAGCTTCTTACTAAATAAAGCAGGTAATGTCCCTTTATTTTATAGAGGAGAGGATTATGGAGTGAGGGACAAGATAGATAAGAAAAAGGGAAAAAATACTGGTTTTGAATCTTGTAGAATCAAAAATCCAACAGCAATAATATTTGAAATAACTAATTCCAGAGGGAATTGTAAAATCACGTTTTAAAACGAGTAACTTTAAAAACTGCTATTTAGAAACTAAGGATTCTGATGACTTTCATTAAAATCAAAAACAAAAACTTTGATGAGATAGCATTAATTAATAAATGCTAGGGAACAGCGTTCCCTCGTCAATGTTGCACTTCAAACCTGATGGGTTTCTATCTTCAGCCTGTTTCCTTTTGCCCCTGGATGAAAAAGAAAAATCCATTACATATATGGAGTAAGAATGGTTTTTACCTCAGCTTAGCCAGAGAATATTTGTTTCATACAGCGCTCAAAGTCAGTGCATTACTGTATCTATCTTATTGGTGGGGAAAGGTGTACTCATCAGAGGAGACTTGGTGTTGTGAAGAAGGCAGAGCCACCTAGCAAGGAGAGCTTGGGGAGAGCATGGAATAAGCTGTGTATGGTGTTTGAGAAATATAGGCTGTCCTCCAAAAATGTGTACACACACTTTGAATAATTATAAAGGTAGTGTTTATTAAAAGACACTTCATTTTTTTAAATTGCTACATCAGCTGTTAGTACGTATACTTTTTGGGAGGCATCCTGCATACCTCAAACACTAACACACATACATGCACAGACTAACAATACCCCCCCCTGCCCCCCCGCCCAGTATGTAGCCTTCTTTCATTTAGTAAATATACACTTAGGGTTCTTCCAGGTCTTTTCATGATGTATTTGTATGTGTATGTGTGAGTTTGTATATCTCACACATATTGTAGTTGTGCCCTTAATGAAAACACTCTGCTTCCAGAAAAAAAAGAAAAAGGAAAAAAACCTGCTTGTTTTTCCACATGACTGCAGAACAATTATAGCTTCTAGGAGCCCTTCTCCTGTTCCTGGGAAAATAGCTGGGTTGGCTGGTATTTGCATAATCGTCTTTAGGGCTATTGTGGGCGGGTTTGGGCTGCTGACACAGAGCTACAGACTGGCCACCTGTCCAGAACAAATGAACTCGGCCTTTGTGCAACATTATTATCTGTTTCTCCAGTGTTATTTCTGAGTAATGAATAATTTGATTAAATATTATAAAACTATTTAGGAAATATTTGTGTTGAACTTAAATCTTCCATTTTGGGGAGAGATAAATTTTCTGCCTATTTCACTGGCACAACTATATATTTCCATGTCCCCTCTGGCATAGTTTTGTATCTGCTTTTGTGAAATTATCCTCATGAATATTAATTAGGAATGTGAGAATTTAAAAAGAAACTTCAAAATGATTTGTAGTCATCCTATAAATTATAAATGAAATGTTGTCTGTTTTCTAGGAGTCCAATTCACTTATGTGGAATAATTAATTAAAATTTTAAAATTAACAAAGGAAAAAAATTTCTAAGGTCTTGAAATAAATGAATAATTATTAATTATCCTTGATAATTAGGCTCATTACTCATTTAGGAAGTTTTTGTCCTAATAATGCACACATTGCTGTGTTAACTAATTTTGTTAATCATCGACATTCAGTCTATGATGGGAAATTTCTCAGTTTTTTAAAAACTTACATGTGATAGTGTTGGTATTTCTTGTACATAATGACCAACTGAATTGAATTTTTCATGTTAGAATTGACTTGTAATTGAAAGATCCTGTAATCATACTATATAAGAAAAGTCTCAATATCAAATAAGTGGTCAGTGAGTTAGTAACATTTGAAAAAATTACCAGAGTTATTTTGGGGGAAAATTTACATGGTTGTGACAATGATCACTTCTCTTAGTTCTCATTAAATATATAGTAATGAATGAAAGATTGAATACTGCTAAGAGACATTTAGTACCTGTAGTATGCATATCTGGTACTGTGTATATTTAATTTCCTTTGATTATCATAACTATCTTTTGAGATAAATAGTATTGTACTTTTTACATCTACTTTAATTTTTAGCAGTTTTAATTTTACAGTAATTTTGAGCAGGAAGTACAGAGTTCCCATATATCCTCTGTCCCCACACATGCACAGCCTCCCCCACTATCAACCTACACCAGAGTGGTACATTTGTTACAGCCAATGAATATACATCGACACACCATTGTCACTCAAAACCAACATTGGGGTAACTTTTAAAAAAATAATTCTTTATTGTTGAAAGTATTACATATGTCACCCTTTTTCTCCCATTACGCCCCAGGCCTTCACCATCTTATGTCTGTGTTCATGGGTTATGCATATATGCATACAAGATCTTTCCTCCCACCCACCCTCCCCTGCCTTCCCTCTGAGATTCTGCACCCTGTTCCATGCTTCCATGTTCGTTCATCAGTTTATTTTGTAACTTAGATTCCACATATGAGTGAGATCATGTGATACTTATTTTCTCTGACTGACTTATATCACTTAGCATGATACTCTCAGGTCCCTCCATCCTGTCTCAAAGGGTAAGAGATTCTTCTTTTTTACTGGTTCATAGTTTTCCATGGTATAAATGTACCACAGCTTTTTTATCCACACATCTACTGATGGGCACTCGGGCTGTTTCCAGATCTCATCGGTGCATACATTCTTTCTGATTGGTGTTTCGGGTTTCTTAGGATATATTCCTACAAGTGGTATCACTGGGTCAGACGCGAGTTCCATATTTAATTTTTTGAGAAAACTCCATACTGTTTTTTATAATGGCTGCACCAGTTTGCATTCCCAACAGCAGTGTACTAGGGTTCCCTTTTCTCCACATTCTCGCCAGCACTTACCATTTGTTGATTTGTTGATGGTAGCCATTCTGACAGGTGTGAGGTGATACCTCATTGTCGTTTTAATTTGCATCTCTCTGATGATCAGTGACTTTGAGCATTTTTTCATATGTCTCTTGGCCATCTGTATGTCCACTTTGGAGAAGTGTCTATTTAGGTCCTTTGCCCACTTTTTAATCGGATTGTTTATCTTCCTTTTGTTAAGTTGTATGAGTTCCTTATATATTTTGGATATTAACCCCTTATCAGATGTATCATTGTCAACTATGGGCTCCCATACAGTGGGCTCCCTTTTTGTTTTATTGATGTGTTGTTGTTTTTTGTTGTTTTGTTTGTTTTTGCTGTGCAGAAACTTTTTATTTTGATGTAGTCCATTGGGATAACTTTTGATGTTGTACATTATGTGAGTTTTGGCAAATGTATAATAACATGTGCCCAGCATTGTTATATCATACAGAATAGTTTCACTGCCTTAAAAATCTTCTGTACTCCCCCATTTGTTTCTTCCTACCCACCTAACCCATGGAAACCACTGATCCTTTTACTGTCTCCATTGTTCCGCTTTTTTGGAATTGCACATTAGGTAGCCTTTCAGACCAGCTTCTTTCACACAGTAACATGTGCTTAATTTTCCTCTATGTCTTATAACTTGATAGCTCATTTCTTTTTAGTGCTGAAGAATATTCCATTGTCTGGATGTGCTGCGGTTTATCTATTCACCTACAAAAGTATTATCCTTATTTTACAGATGATGAGACAAAAGGTGAGATCAAATAACTTGCCCAAGTTCACATATATATAATACACGTCATGTCTGAGACCAAAACCCATGATCTAATCAGTGGTCTCTACAGTAGGTTGTTCACACTATTGGGGGTGTACAAAATGATCATGTATACATGAAGGGGTTTTTAGCAGCACTCTATTGTTTGCCTTTGTGTGTTGTACTATACAGCAGTTTTCATCTGATTAAGTTGATTTGCAGATGATATTCTCTAAAGTAAACTATTTTGAGATGACTAAGGGTCAAGCACATGAAATTATTTGCTTGCTGATTTGATACATTCCAGTTCTGCTTTGAAGAAGGAACTGCTTTTACAGCTGTCTTTGAGATCAAGTGGGCAGTTCAATCATGCTGACTAATCTAACACTTTTCTTCTTGTTAAAAACAACAGCAACTAGGTTGTTTCCCCTCTCCCCCAATTAAAACCTTCATGTCAGAGAGGTATACATGTCATACAAATAGGTATCAATTAATCTAAGCCTTGAAATAGGACTTTAACAAAAAAAAATTTTAAAAATTACAAATTTTATGATGTATAGTGACTTCTTAATGTTCTAAATAAGCTAAAGTTACATCCATTTTGCTCTAAAATTTGATAAGCCATAATTTCTTTTCCAGCTGATAATGTTTAAATATTATAAAATTAATTCCATCAAAGTCAGTTTTGCTAACAAGTAATATTAATCTTAATTAGAAGATGACTGTAACACTCAGTGAAAAAATTTTGCTTTTTCTTACTAATATCTTCCGGCAGTTTGGACAGAAAAATTCACAAAATGTGGGGGAAAGGAAAAACATTCATAAAAGTGTAACCGTCATTTCTTGGTTAAACAATCTAGATCTGAAAAATGGAACGTGAAGTAAAAACTATCGAAATAGTAGAGATAAGCTAAGTCAGTGCTTTTTAATTAATAAGGTTTTCTCTTAGTTAAAGCTTGCAGGCAAATTTCTTTGGGAATAAATGGAGGGACTCTATAGGAGAAAACAAGACTGGAGGGGGGATCATTGAAGTAAACTAGAAAATGATTAAATAACTGGCATCAGGTAGATTTGACCTTATGCCTCCTGAAGGGAGTATACCTTTTAAACAAACTTCCAAGTTATATACACATGTTAGCAACAGCATTATCTAAACTGAACATTTAACATTTCCTTTCTGTTAAAGTCCAACAGGATTTATACACATACTTTCTCTTATGAAATTATCATAATATTCAGTAGAGAACTAACCATATTTCAGGCAGGTGACTTTTATGTCTCTTCTGTATATTGAAGGCGACGCTATGTGTTTTATGTAAGTGTAGTGCATTAACTCAAGATGATACATCCCAGTTCCACGGAAATATCTTTTTAAATGTATTTTTATGATTCTATTATAAGCATTACGATATTAATGGCACTTTTATTTTAAAATGAGGAAAAGAAAGACATTGAGAATCTTTCTTAGAGAAAGAGAATAACTTTATGTAAAGCTGCTTTGAGAGTAGATATCTCTGGGCACTACAAAAGGAATTCACTGTGTGTCAGCATAAGTTTCAAAGAACAAGTTGGATGCTCACAAGTAAAAATTTACTCCACCAACCCATCTCCCACATTTCCCCTACTATTTTTTACATCACCAGTTTGTTTGTTTTTACCTGAGTTATGCCAAGCCCTTCTTCGTTTTTCAATTGATCAAATTCCTATTTGTTCTTTCAGATCTAATTCTAATGCACTTAAGTTTACATAGATTTCCTGACATATCTCACTTTAGGAGAGATAGTGGCTTTTTCTCTGTTCTTATACTTCTGCTAAACCTAGTATTGTTTGTATTATAATACAACGACTCTTTCTGTAATTAAATAGCCTACCAGTATATTTATCCCTGGGGGAGATACCATCATCCAATCACTTATATAAAGTCAAAATCCAAAGGATCACTTTTGTTGTCTCCTTTTTTAGCTTTTTCACCACTAGACAATCATATCAGTTAATTTCCCCTTCACTTTTGAAGGATTGTTTTGCTGGATATAATATTTTTAATTGGCACTTTCTTTTAGCACTTTCAATATCTGGACCCACTGTCTTCTGCCCTCCCCGTTTCTGTTGAGAAATCTGCTGATAATCTTATTGGCAAGCCCTTATATGGCAATTTGCTTCTTTCTTACTGCTTTCAAGTATTTCTCTTTGTCCTTAGCTTTTGACACTGGGATTATAATGTGTCTCACTGTAGGTCTCTGGGTTCATCCTACTTGGAATTCATTGAGTTTCTTGGCTTTTTATATGATCTTTTGTCAAGTTGGGGACATTTCTGTCATCATTTCTTCATATAATCTCCCTATACCTTCCCCTCCCTCTTCTTTTAGTACTCCCCTCAGTGTGTGTGTTGGTCCATTTGATGGTGTCCCAAAGGTTCCTTAGGCTCTGTTTACTTTTCTTCAGTGGCAAATAGGGGTGCTACAATGGCTGCCCACCTCTCTGTCTCCACCTCCTTGATCAGAATCAGCGATCAGAGTGCAGATCCCGAATATTTGGAGGATGGGGCCCTTATTGCTCACCCTACATATAGGCTGCTCCAGGAACCAGTGCTGCCTGCCACTGGGCTGGGAGATGGGAGGTAACTACTTCTAAGCTAAATACAGTGATAGGCCAAAATGAACTTCCTCAGAGTTCCAATTGTTATATGAGACAAATTCTGCTACTGAGTCTGGCTTAGGAGATAAATTCCTGGTGCTTCTTACGCCACTGTCTTCCCAGGATCTTCTCACGCAGTAATCTTCTAATTGGGGATATAACTAAAAAACAAGCAGGTGGAATGAAAAATAGGACAATAAAAAATATTTCAGAAGTTTCCTCAAGGGTGGGAGTGAAGTTCTCTATTACTATTAAAGTAACTTAAGAATAATAAAGACAATCCTATCGAATAAAAGAGTAATATGCAAATTGACCACACCTCCACTACACCCACAAGCCACGCCCACCAGCCAATCAGGAGCGAGTATGCAAATTAACCCAATCAAGATGGCTGCAGCCACGGAGAGAGCAGGAGGGAGGCTTGGGTTTCCCTGGCGATGAAGGAAGTCAAGTTTTCCGCACACCCTTGCCGGCCCAAGCCTCCACTCCAGGCTACAAAGTTTCAATTATAGAAGATAAATAAATCCCAACAAAAATGGCTGTGGCCACGGAGCTGGAGGCAGCAGGAGGCTGGGGTTACCCCCGGCTATGGAGGAAGCCAAGCTTTCCGCACACCCTGGCCTGCCTTGGCCTCCGCTTAAGGCTTCAAAGTTTCAATTGTAGAAGATAAATAAATCCCAGATACCAGGGCCTCTGCTTGGGTTGCCGGGGGGCATGGCTGGCCTGCACACCACCACAGGCCCCTCGCCCAGGCTGCCCCATGCCCCCAGGGAACCCCCACCCTGATCTGGGACACCCTTCAGGGCAAACCAGCTGGCCCCCACCCTTGCACCAGGCCTCTATCCTATCTAATAAAAGAGTAATATGCAGATTGACCATCATTCCAACACACAAGATGGCTGCCCCTATGTGGTCAATAATCCTGACCCCATGTGGACACAAGATGGCCACCACAAGATGGCCAGCAGGGGAGGGCAGTTGGGAGGGACCAGGCCTGCAAGGGAGGGCAGTTGGGGGCGATCAAGCCTGCAGGGGAGGGCAGTTAGGGGTGACCAGGCCTGCAGGGGAGGGCAGTTAGGGGTGACCAGGTCTGCAGGGGAGGGCAGTTAGGGGCAAACAGGCTGGCAGGGGAGCAGTTAGGCATCAATCAGGCTGGCAGGGGAGTGGTTAGGGGGTGATCAGGCTGGCAGGCAGAAGCAGTTAGGGGCAATCAGGAAGGCAAGCAGGTGAGCAGTTGGGAGCCAGCAGTCCTGGATTGTGAGAGGGATCCCAAATTGGAGAGGGTGCAGGCTGGGCTGAGGGCCCCCCTCCCCACCCCACCCCCATGCATGAATTTTGTGCACCGGGCCTCTAGTAATTGTATTAATTTACATCAGTTTGAGAAGTACCCAACTTATGTAGTAGACTTGTTAATTTTTAAACATAATTTGCATAATGTTGGCAATTTTATGATAGAAAGTTATAGTATATAGGTATCATAGTTTCCTATAATTTTGTGGAGCCATCTGTATGTTGGGAAGAAATAGATACAGTATAACCTGTATGAGAGCCATGGAGCACACTCCTGCTCAGCTTGCTGTTGTAAATGGTCAGAAGGTTAAGCCATCAGTCCATTTCCTAGTGTCTACTGAATAGTGGCTTTCTTTGTGTTGCTTCACTTGTTAGAGCAATATTGAGAGATAAAACAAAGCAAGTCTTACATCAGACACCGATGGCTTTTTAAAAAGTTGGAATGGGATGTTATTGGATGTTCCAAAGAGTATATTTATAGTAACTTTTTATGGAAACCACTGCTCCAGAGTAAAATGTATTTGGAAATCAAATCAACATTATATATCAGTGATGCTCAGGTGAACATAAATACATATTATGTGTCTAGTGCACCAGTTTTAAAGAGTAATGTTGTGGGCTGGGGGAGTGATTTTTTAAAAAACCCACTTTTTAAAACAGTCATACCTTTATTTTCCTTAGACACTTAATTGAGGTAGATTTTATTTCTATATAAATAAACCTTTTATTTATAAGATGTAGCTTTAAGCGTAACATAAAAATGAAACAACTATAGAATGCTTTCTGAGGCATGAAATGTTATTTAGGACTTTTCCTATAATGGCCACGGAGTATTTCTTGAGCGTCCATGCAGATGAGATCTTGAACAGCTGCATGAAGCACACAGAAGTTCTGATTCCTGCCTCTGTGAACTAACTTGAATAAAGTCTTTCATCTAAAGGTCTCACTGTTTGTCTATTTCATGAATCCCTCATCTCATCTCTGAAGGGCTCATTCAGTTTAATACAGTTCAACTTTGTAGGGGAGAGCTCTAGACTTCGCTGTTGTGACTTATAATGCACAAAAAAGATAAGTTAAAGTAATTTAAGAATTCTTTAAAGAATTAGATAAAATCCAAGCTAAAAGGGTGGGATTTGGGGAAAAGGGGGCAAAGATTTAGAATAACTAGGGGTTCTAATTCAAATGTAACTAATTATGTGATCTTAAGTAAATTCTGTATACTCTTAGTGTCAAATTTCTCTGTGGTTATAACAAAGCCTAACAGAGTTCAGAGGAATAAATGTTTTGAAATGCTTGTTAGGTTCATTTGTTTTATATAATTCAGTCCTCATTATATCTCATATTCTGTATTAAGTATTCTGTAACAAATTTAGCAGTGATTAAACTGAAAAAGTCACTATCATATCATTTAGGTGTAATTTGTTAAGTAAATTTCAGATGATCTTTTCTTCATCTATGAACTTATATCACATATTGCCATTTATTTGGCAGTAACCTATGTATTGCCTCCCATTTTACCTTATCTACTTCTTACATGTGTTGACATATTATGAGTTCTTTGAATTCGGGGAACTTGACTCATTTGAACCTTCACAAAATGTAATGTGTAGTGCTAAGTATGGAGTAAACTTCTGTTGTTGTTTTTTTCATTGCTCTTTAGTATACATACGTGTTTTCCTTCAATAGTGGAGAAGGTCAAATTTGACTCTAATTTTACTATGGAAATTATTTATTATATTAAAACTACCTGGTCATAAGCTTAGAAATCTGATGTAGTTCCCTGCTCTCCCAACCCCACCCCCTTTGAGCATATGAAAATTAGGATCCAGGGAAATTTTTTTTCCAGGGAAATTTTGATCCAAACATTTCTAACTGAGAATGGCAAAAACACAAAAGGAGTTTGGGCATTATACATTAGAAATAAAATAATGTAGGTGGCATTTATTCATGCAGTCAGTGAATATTATTGCCATCTACTAAATGTTAGGCTCTTTGCTGCTGTAGCCTAGAGACATAGTGATTTTTTTTTAAAAAAAAGACAAGATTTCTATCTGATGGAGTTTATAGTCAGTAAACAGACAAAAACTGGTGCAGTAGACATATAATATGTATTTATGTTTATCTGAGCATCACTGATATATAATGTTGATTTAAACCAGACAGTAACAGTGTAATAAGGATTATGAATGATTAGGGTAGTATGAGAAAGTAACTGGCTGAAAGGTGAGCTACTTTGTATACAGTGATTAGAAAAGGCCTCTTAAGAGAAAAGTACAAAGTAAGACCCAAAGGATAAGGAAGTGCCTAAATTGTGGTCTTTAAATGTGGTTTCTCCCTGAAAGGACTCTGAATTCCTTGGAAAACTAGCTTAACTAAAGATCTATAATAAGAACTATCAAAGAAACTCTCAAAGTCTGGTGGGGTCATGATATGGGAGCCAACGTGAGGGGACTCCCACTGACCACAGATGTAACAATTAGCGCATGAAAAGAGTAACGACTACAATAAATTCAAACACATCTTTTACTCAAAGTATATGAGTTCATAATGTTACTTTAAAAATTCATTGTTCACCCTAGGACCAAAAATGGACAATCAAATATTTATCTTGCCATTCCTCTGAGATAACCAAATTGTTCAACGAGAGATAGTTCTTTAAAAAGAATTCAAGCTAGTAAATGCAGAAAGAAAGATAATCTACTCTATTTTAATAAAATAGAGTAGGCAATGAAACATCTCACATTTTCATATATGCTTTTGAAAATTTTTAAATCAGTTTAAAGGAGGGGCAGTGAGAATTCAGCCAGTAGGAATGGGAGTGGTGGAAAGATGTTTTCTGAAAATAGGAACAGTATGAACAAGATGCAGAAGTGAAAAAATACTGTACATGTTCAGGGAAGACTTAATTGGGTTTCCCAAAGTACAAGTTATGTAAGTGTTAGTATTGTGGATATGCAGTTTTATGTGACTTCTCAGAATTCACAGTTCCTAGAAATAGTGAAACCAGACTCTTACCAAGTTCAGGAGGAACTTGAGATTCAAGGAGCTTCTCTACATTTCCTACTGCCCTTTGGCTATTGATATAGTAAAAAGAAGAATTCAACAATGGATTTAATGAAGCCAAATTGATTTGGCAGCAGACCTTAGTAAAAAGGTACCATAGAGAGAGAGCAGCATTAATTTTTCTTGGGCAACCTCTGCTTAGAGTATGCAGTCTATTAATGTGATTGTTCTTCATCTCAGCATTTTATCTATTCTTTTTAAAGTTGTATGTATAGAGATGAGCATCCCAAAGTTAATGATTTCTAATCCATTACTTCAGTCCCTGGTATAGTGTTAGAGGACCACGTATGTTCCCATCTAAAGGTAATATATTCTGTATTTAAAGTGAGTAGTTTAACCTCACTTGCCAGCAAAATAGTCTTCTCTGTTCAAATCTTGATACCCACCATACCTATTATAGATAAATATTCTGTTTTGTTCAGGTTCATATTGTGTTGACAACAGTAATTGGGTATATTTCTTTGTAAAGCCAATTTTCTTTTTCAGTTGAAGTGGTTTGTGCCATGGTATTATTTAAAAAGTAAAACCCCTTTAAATCTCTCTTGAGAAGTATTGGTATAGAATATTTGTTGATTTTATAAGCCAATGTGTATTTGTGTGCTCCAAGTTGAATGTATTACTACCTTTCCTGGTATTTGAAAATTTGGCTGCTGGAATTTAGAAACACAGTACATGTCACAGCAGAGGACTGGTAGGAAATTGAGATGTCAAGCTGTGTAATCAGAGCTTTGTGGAGGTGGACAATTGTGTTCCCTGTGATATACCAGAGCTAGTTTGTTTCAGTGGCTGGTGAAGTAAAAAGCATATCAATTTTCAGTTTTCTCAATTATACTCACCGTTTTTCTTAAAATGGAGATGAGAAGACTGTAACAATAATGAAATAAGTTATAGTGTTCTACCATTCAACATTGATTCTTTACTTCAGAATTAAATTTATATTTGGAAAGATGGGGTTTGCTAAGTACTGTATTTTAGGAAAAGAGCCTCCTTTTGGCACAATACTTATTTTATAAAATATGTGTATTTTTTAAACAGGGTATCCAGAAGTTGGCTAGTCAATATCTGAAGAGAGATTGGCCTGGAATAAAAGCTGATGATCGGAATGATTACAGGTAACTTAAGTAGTTCTTGCCCATTGTTTTTTTTTATTTATTTATTTATTTATTTATTTATTTATTTATTTATTTATTTATTATTTTTTTAAAGACTTTATTGTTGAGAGTATTATAGATGTGCCCCCTTTTCCCCTCATTGCCCCCTTCTACTCAGTTTCTGCCCTGCTCCAGGCCTTCAACACCCTTGCCCGTTGTTTTTAAAAAATGGTTTCACTGAGAGCCATGTCAATTGAGGGTAATGTAGACTCCAGTTTAAAAAAAACTTCTTTTTTCTGCTGTTTTTAGATGTAATTTCAAAATTATCAAAAATGTTAATCTTTCACAACATATGTAATCTATATAAAAGAGATCATTTTATGTCTTAGACTAATATTACATTTTTAAAATTAATTAATACCCACATATTGAATTTAAGAGAGTAAAGGATAATGAGGCATTATTTCCTCAGCAACCTATAGATGAAACACATTGCAACAATAATGAAACAAGATTGAAATAATGAAACAAGTAATGTTCTACCATGATCACTGATTCTTTATTTTGAAACAAATTCTAAATTTGGAAAGATGGGATTTTGTGAGCTTAAGAGAAAAGAGTTTCTAAGTTTGTTTGTTTGTTTGTTTGTTACTTAAAAACAGATTGACTGATTGTTTGATTTAAAAAACAAGTATCCAGAAATTGGCTAATCAATATCCCACATACACGTTTTAAAGAAGGTAGATGATAATAGAGCATAAATTCTGTCCTCAGTAACCTATAGATATCTTTAAAGTATTTATAATTTTGTTTAGAAGTTAATAATATTTTTTGAGATTAATTTAGAAGTATTTATTGGTGTTTGTGCTCAAGACTTAGTGTTGTGGGAACCAGAAGTCAAAGATAGATTTCAGAGTTTGCTGTCTGGTTGGAGTTAAGACTAATGCCCATGAAACAATAACAGAAAAATCAGAGTAACTAAGAACTCATATTAAAGTGTGTGGTTGAGTCTGTATATGAAATCATCAGATAATTATCTTATCCTCAGATAATTTATTAATGGGGCTAGAAAACTGAAAGTACAGGAGAAACCCTAATAGTTCTTCACAATTGCAGGAATGACTGATAACTTAGAAGGTAGCATCTACACTAATAGAAGAGAAATATGCAAATTGACCATACCTCCATGATGCCAACCAGCCAACCAAGAGTGAGTATGCAAATTAACCCAACAAATATGACGGGTTGATTTGCATATGCAGGTGCCAAGTGGCCTGGGTTCCAGGGACAGGCGCCAAGCCTGCAGCCTTCTGGGACCATCGCCGCCTCAGGAGGCGAGGGCAGCCATGCCAAGCCACGCCCGCAGGCTCCTGGGACCATCGCCGGCTCCGGGAGGCGAGGGCGGCTGCGCAGCTTGACAGCAGACAGCAGGGCCTACTTGGCCGTAGCTGTGGCGACCCATGAGCAGGCAAGCTGGCCCGCAGGCAGCACCCAGCAGGGCCTGCTTGGCTGTTCCCAGGGCAACCCGGGAGCAGGCAAGCGCAGCCCGCAGACAGCACCCAGCAGGGCCTGCTTGGCCGTCGCCAGGGCAACCCGGGAGCAGGCAAGCGCAGCCCGCAGACAGCACCCAGCAGGGCCTGCTTGGCCGTCGCCAGGGCAACCCGGGAGCAGGCAAGTGCAGCCCGCAGACAGCACCCAGCAGGGCCTGCTTGCCCGTCGCCGTGGTGTGGAGCAGGCAGGCCCTGCAGAGAGCTGAGAACCATGGGGAGCAGACCTAAGCCGTCAGTAGGACATTCCCTGAGGGCTCCTGAATTGGAGAGGGTGCAGGTCGGGCTGAGGGACCTATCCCCCCTCCCCCCGTGCACGAATTTTGTACACCGGGCCTCTAGTGATACTATAAGTAATAGATCCATATAGTTGCTACATCTATATATATAAAAGTCTAAGCGACTGTTAGGATGGAACGACCGGTTGCTATGATATGCACTGACCACCAGGGGGCAGATGCTCAATGCAGGTGCTGCCCCCAATCCACAAGCCCCGATTGCCGATGGGGCCTGCTGGCCACTCTCCTGGTCCCTCCCCCCAGCTGCCAGGTCCTGATCATTCGATCAGGGCCAGGCCCCATGCTGGGACAGGGAACTGGGGGTGGGTGGCGGGAGACACAGGCAGCGAGGGAAGAAGGAGGGGGGAAGGCAGGGAACCTGATTGGTCCTCATCGCCGGCCAGGCCTAGGGTCCCCCAACCGTGCACGAATTTCGTGTACTGAGCCTCTAGTAGAATAATAAAGGAAAACAAGGAAATAAACAAAAATAGAGACAATGACATACATAAAAACTATATAGTCTTTTTATATATTGTGAAACTAAGTGTCAGGTTATATGCATTACTCAAGGTCACACAGCTACTTAAACATGCATTCATTCATTCTTTATCCATAAGATAGATGTGAGATATCTGCTACATGCTAGCTGTGGAAGTAGATTTTAGGGTTGGACTAGAGGAAATGGTGCCTGTGCTGAAGGAGCTTACAGGAAGCAGGCACTATAAACAGCTGTAGTATTCAGTAGTAGTATAGGTGCATTGCAACGGCAGAGGAAAATGAGGCTTCTAGAGCTGAATTTTAAAGGATGTGCAGGAGTTTGCCAGGGTTGTGCAAAAGGAATTCTAAGCAGGAAAAATTCCTTAAAAGCATGGAGGCATGAGAAAATATAAATGTTAGGTAACAGTGAGCAGTTATGTGTGGCTGGTGTGAAGTACGTGGGTTGGAGGGTGAGAGGAGTTTTGGGAGGATACAAAAATAGGCATCATGACGGACTTTACATATCATAGTTTCTTAGAACCATTGAAGAATTTCCACAAGAGGAATCACATGTTCAGCCTCACTTAGTAATAGTATGAAAGTGGATTAGAGGGATGTGAAGAAGAATTTGTAAAGAATAGAATTGCAAGAATTTAATCCCTTGTCTCGTACTTGAACCCCGGAAATTATAGTAGAAAGTAGATTGTGGGGGAAATTTCAGATATACTTAGAAAACTGAAGCTAGAGAATTTGGAATTGATTTGGCAGAGGGTTTTGTGTGTGTGTGTGTGTGTGTGTGTGTGTGTGTGTGTGTGTGTCTAATTTGTTTTGAGACAAACTATAAAATATTTTCTATAGTTAGGAAACTATAAAGTAGTTTTCTCAATATCTAAAATAGCTCTTGGAATATAGAAAGCACTTGATCAGTATCTGCTGGCTGAAGAATGCAGTAGAGGGAAAAAGAGAAAGAGGAAGGACTATAGAATGACTCCTCGGTTTTTTAACTTAGGCATCTGAGAGGATGGTTGTACTGTTGTGAAAAAAACAGTAGACAGAAATCAGGATCAAGAGTGAGAATGGCAATTGCCAATATTTTGTGTGTTTATTAGAGTTTGTTTTCATTCTAGTCATTTAAAATTTTCTTTTTAACTTTTTTTTATATTTGTATTGGTAGTTTACAAATTCTTGCCCAAGAAGTGCATGTTTGTAGCATGTGTAACAGTATAAAGTGTAACCCCCGCTTTTCCCAAGCTTCTTCCACTCATATTTATACTCCCCCAGAGTAATTGCTGCTAAAAGCATGTGGTCTTTTCTTCCATATTTTCTGGTGTGATACATACATGAACATACACAGTTTTGCTGTTTTTAACAGAACTGGAATCATTATATACATACTAGAGGCCCACTGCACAAAATATGTACAAGGGGCTTGGCCCTTGAGGCACAGGCTGCCTAGTGGCCCCGCCCCCTGCCCACTGGTCATTCAGGAAGGTCGTTCTGCTGTCTGGTCTAATTAGCATATTAGCTCTGTATTATATAGGATGTTTCCATTACCTCTCCCCTGCTTATACACTCACTTAAGGAGATTTTATGCCAGTACATTCAGGCTGTGCTGGTGCCATAGTATGAGTAAATTGTAGTTTCGTTATTCATTTCTCTGTTGGTGGTTATTTAATTTATTACTATTGCAAATAATGCTGCAATGGATAACTCATCTATGCACACAGTTATGTCTTTGTGGACTATGAAAGTATTTATAGGGTAAATTTGTAGAGGGGGAAATGCTGGGTCAAAGGGGTTATATATTTAAAATGTTAGTATTGTAAATTATCCTTCATTAACTCTGTGTCAATATACGGGATGGGGCAAAAGTAGGTTTACAGTTGTGAGTATGCAAAACACAGAATTTATTTTGTATTATTATTTGTTAATTACTGTATTATTTTTCCATACAAACAACTGTAAACCTATTTTTGCACCACCCTATATTACATTTCTTCATATTTGATTTCAAATTGCCTGTTCCTTTTCATTTTTTACCAATAGGGTATGTGATAAGTCTTTTTAAAAAATTGCCAGCCTGATAATACATGGACCATTTAATGCCATTAAACTACCTCCATTTGCCTAGAAACTGAACTTCTGGAACACTACTTTTTCTTGGTCCTTTTTAAAAAATCTTTGAGGACAGGTTTTCATTCTGTCTTTGTCTGTCCAGGCTGCTATAACATAATTCCACAGACGGGGTGGCTTATAAATAGCAGAAGTCTATTTCTCACAGTTCTGCGGGCTGGAAGTTCGAGACGTTGGTCAGGTTCTAGTGAAGTCTCTTTTCTGAATTGCAAACTTCCCAACTTCTGGTTTGTCCTCACATGGGGGAAAGGGTTTGGGAGCTCTGTGGGGTCTCTCTTATAAGGACACGAATCTGCTTTATGACCTAATCAGTCCCCAAAAGCCCTATCTCCTAATAACATCACCTTTGGGGGTTAGGATTTCCACATATGAATTGCGGGGGTGAGGGTGGGAGGGTTTACAAACATTCAAACCATAGCAGGTCCTTTCTACGTAAATGTTTCTTAAAGCTCCCTCAGTTCTCTGGTGACGGCTTTAAGTACTCTTTATATCCCTCTCTCTCTCTATTGCCTATAAACTAGTAATGATCATATGCTTTATCAAGTCTTCATCTCGGGAACCAAAACGTCAGCTGCCTCCAGCTTTCACTTCTTTCTAGACCTTTTTATGTTGTTGTTGTTTTTAAGAATGTTAAGTTGCTGCTTCTCTGCTTGATCGTTGCTTTTCACCATTTCACTTGCTACAATACCACTAACTATCTGTAGGCCTACTGTTACTCCCCGGCTTGAAAATCTTCTATTGTTTCTCCTTCCCAATAGGATAAAATAAAATAAAATAAAATATTTTAAATATTCAAAGCCATGGAGAAACCTGGCTCCAAATTACCTTTCTGTCCTTGTCTGCCATTTCTCCTTTCATCCTTGGTTCCCAACCCTTGGGCACATCAAGCTGCAGTTGTATTGCAGTTCATATCACACCTCAACTGAACTTCAGTCAGTCATCCTCCCTGCCTTACTGGTTGCCTAGGCTCAGGATACTCTCCCCTCCTACCAAGAACAACAATACTTGAATGCTAGCTATTTATTTATTTATTATTTATTTACTTATTTAAAATATGTTTTTATTGATTTCAGAGAGTAAGGGAGAGAGAGATAGAAACATCAATGATGAGAGAGAATCATTTAATCGGCTGCTCCCTGCATGCCTCCCACTAAGGGTTGAAACCATAACCCAGGCATGAGCCCCCACTAAGTATCAAACCATGACCTTCTTCATGGACCGATGCTCAATCACTGAGCCACACCAGCCAGGATGAATACTTATTTATTAAACACCATGCTTTTTCCTTGTTATCAGTTACTGTATAAATTAATCTTAGATTATGAACTTATCACATTTCTAGAATCTGCTTGATGTGTGGTGCTGTATTTCTGTGCCTGGGTTTGAGATGAGAGGAGAAGGTAGAAAATAGTTATCTAGAAGAGTGAGATAATAAGTGGATTAGAGGAATAGAGGATTGCTGGGTAGTAGCACTAAGGCACTAGTAGAATTTATTGACATCAATTTATAGTGAGAACAAGCAGCATGATGATGGTTTTCTCAGCAACGTTCTGCTGCACAGACATCGATACGATATAAACAGGATTTTGGATTTAACCAGTGTTGGAACTTGTGGATTATAATGATGAAAAAAGAGGGGTCGAGGGCAGTAAGAGTGTACATGAGGAAGTAATTGTAATGGTGGACATGAAGCCAGGCAGGTTAGGGAGCTGAGAAAGGAGATCAGGACAGGTTTGAGAGACTGTGGGAAGGGGGTAGGATCAGATGGATTGTGGGTGTTCTGATGGGGTTGAGTAATTGTTAGAGTCAAAATCCTAAAGGGAATGAGGGCTAACAGGAGTTATTGGTCAGCAAATAGATAATTAAATTGGAGTTAGAGCAGAGAGGTAGTTGTTGGTAATGGCAAAGTCTAGGTTATGACCATGGGAGTGCAATTTCCAAGTGGATAGCCTTAGAAAAATTTCACGACCTTTGTAAGTCTTACTTTTCTTCTCTGCAAAATGGTCCTGCAAAATGGAGATAATGCCTATCTTACAAAGTTATCATGAGGATTAAATGGTATGATAAATGTAAACTACGTGACTTAGTGACTAGCATGTGATAGGTTCTTAAAATAATTTCTTTCCTTTCTTTTGTAATTTTGAGCCTCATTTCCTGACCTGAGCAGAATAGTAAAATACCGTACATGCTTGATACTTTTCCTTCTGCTTCAAAATTACTTATATGAAGTGGTATAAGTGAATATAACGTATAGTGAAATAAGATTAAAAAATTTAAATCACTCTACAAGCCATTATTATTTTCCCCCAATCAGAATGAAAAACACCACTAGCTTAGAACTACCACTACTGTGTTAACAAGAAGTGCTTCTCTTTTACAATTCTGCTACTGTTGCTATTTATTCATTTAAAAGAATCTGTGTGCCACATTGTTTGCATTTAATTGTTAAAATAGCCCTGTGAGTTACATTGTGCAGGTATTTTTGTTATTGCTTTGTTTGCCAGTTGGGGAACTGAAAGTAAAGTGAAAAGTTACATATGATTATATTGCTTAAACTAGAACTTGAACCCAAGTCTTCTGACAGACTAGTAACTGAATCCTCTGTTTCCCATGGTATCTCATTGTTGAGAATATGATTGCCTACTGTAGATCTGTTACTCTATAAAGATCTCCTTTTAAACTGTATAATGAAAAGATTTTTTTATTGTATAGGCCTCATTGTACAGTATTATAAAATGAATTTATATATTCATCCACTTCTTTTTTTCATTCATTGCGTAATTATTATAATCTTTCTAAATGGTAGGCCATGTGCTAGGTCCTAGGAATATAATAGTGAGAAAGACATACACCCCTGCCTTCATGAAATTTTCACTATAGTGAGAAGGACAGACTTGAAACAATTACATAACACTGTTTATAATTGAGGGAAAAATGCTCAAGACAAGTGAACAAATAACAGAGAGGGACTTGACTGAGTTTGTGGGTCGGCCTGGTGGTGATCATAAAAGACTTTCCTAAAGAAGCTGCATTTAAGCCAAGATTTGAAGGATGAACAACAGTCATCTAGGTCAGCATTTTTCAACTGGTGTGCTGCGGCACATGGATGCGCCACAAAAAATTTTAAAACATGCAGTGCCTGACTATTTAGTCAGGGGCACTGACCGCTTTTCCCTTAGATTGTTAAATTTAAAAAGTGACAACAGCCAACACAATAGCAGTCTGGTGTGAATGAATTAAAATTATACCTGTTTTTTTGTGAGATTAACAAAATATGTGTTTTCTCGTTTTTATTAGGATTTTAAAATGTATTTTAATATAAATTAATAGATTATAAAAACATAGTACTGAGCTTTTGATTCTTTGAGGAAATCAGTTATTTGGACTGCTTTGGAGGTCCTGTGTGAGTTCACACCCAGGTTGCATTGATTGTCATGCAGTAAGGCCTTAGAGGAAATTGATTTTGCTGTTCTTTAACTCCATCAGTGCTTTTATGCTGATAGTTTTTGCTAGCACACTACACTGAATCTTTCTTCCAAAGATTCATTTATTTATTTTTTATCTAAATAAATGAATATTTCCATCTAAACCGATTCATTTGACATGTTACAAAAACTAATTCTTTACACAAATTAATTGTTTCCTTGGTTGAAAAATAGTTTCAAGTTTTTTTAGTTCTAATTACGATGGGGGCCCAGCTAATTTTTCTTTTGTTTTCACAAATCATCCATTGGACCCTCCCCAGCTAGCATTTTATGTAGCATATGGCCCTATACATTGCTATAGTCGAAAATCCACGTGGCATAGGAAAGGAAATGTGAGGAGATGAATGTTGTAATCTATCAGTGCATGTATCTCATTTTATAAAACAAATTACCATCCATTATTCTGATATGTTATAAAATATGTTGATAGTGTAAGGTCATACTAGAACTGGCTAAGGCATTTAGCAAAGTAGAAGAGAAGGTTTGAAAAGGAAGTTGGCTATAAAAAAACACAGGTGAATAATTATTTGACTTTACCAAGAGATTGCTGAGTACATTTATCAAGCAAAGGTAATGGGATTTGCTTGAAATGACGCCAAGCCACAGTGTGATGCTGGCTACGCATTATTACAACAGAGAAATAGATGTTAAGCAATGATACCATAGACTTCTTTTGTCAGACAAATAGACTTCTCCAGCACATGAGCAGTTGTTCTCCACCCCCACTAGCTACATCAGTTTGTGTGAGAGAGTAATAATGATGTAGTTCAAATAGAATGTACCTAACCTTCATCTGTATTTCAGTACTGCTGCATTCTTGTGTGATTTAATTCTCTAAATCTGAGTCTCAGTTACTTCATCTATAAAATTAAGAAAATACCTTGTTGATATAATGACACTTGATATTCATAATGATGACCCTGAGACTATGAAAGTCCTACAGGCTGAATTATTGACTGATTTTTATAGTGTTAGCTTTGTCTGGAATTGCAATCCTTGTATCACTTTACATCAGTAATCTGAATAACTAGTTAATCAAAGCAGCCAATTGTTAAGCCATAAAGAGATAGAGTATATGTGGTGTTTCTACTTATGTATTCTAAAAATAGTGCTCCCTATAAACCAGTATAAATACACTTTTAACTATAAAGACAACATTCTTTCTGTTTGTCAGTGTTAACCCGTAAGAAAAAGGTTAGACAACTTTTCTCTTCCCTACCTAATGCTTTTCTGTCCCTCTTTGAACTTAGGAGCATGTATCCTGTTTGGAAATCTTTTCTCGAGGGAACAATGCAGGTAGCCCAGTCTCGGATCAATATATGTGAAAACTATAAAAACTTCATTTCTGAGCCTGCAAGGACAGTGAGAAGCTTAAAAGAACAGCAACTAAAAAGGGTATTGTTTTTATTTGTTCTTTTATTAAATGCATTTTAATATCTCAGTGTTATGTTTGTAATCTGCAAGATTATATTAAATTGTATTTAATACTTGGAGCTTTCCTATTTGGTCACGATTCTGATTTCAACATGGTTTTCTGATTACAACAAGTACTTTCTAACTACTGTGTTTTATTAACTGACAATGGTGAGTGTAAATTTAATCTGGACATTCTTAAAGTTCTGTAAATACTTAAATATTAATTTTCAACTTAGCTTAAGTAAATAGATCTTAGTTTTACAACATTGGTATAGTTTGGTGTATATTAAAATAGTTAAAATTTATTAATCTCACTGAGTCTTAAAAAAATTCAACATAGTTTCAATTTAAGCCATTTTGCATAATTATTTAAAAGAAGTTGACACTTTTTGACAAAATATAAAGTTATTACCAAAAATGATATGCTCTAAAGTTTAATTATATAGATTATGTAAAAGTTTTCAAATAGATCTTTCTTTGATTATGCAGAATTAAAAATTCACAGAAAAATCATTATTAAATGTGATTTTTATGAAAGGCTTGCTATTGAAAATAGATGATTGAATTGTGTCATTTTTGGAAATAGAGTTATAAAAATAGGGATTATCATGATACCTAAGAAATTAAATTTTTCTAATGAAAATATCAGTACTTTAGAAAATATTAAGGTAATTATTTAAGAATATAATGTTTTAAAGCCATCCAGTATTTTGATTCTAATTGTCAGTTGGATTTTCAGAACTTTTGTACAAACAAAAAGCAACAAAAACTATTCTTCCTTTTTGTCAAAGCATAATAACTATGTTAAGTGTATGTTGTGTGTATATAAAATTTTAATCTCTTTTGAGTAGTCAGATAATATCAGTTGATCTTAACAGATGTTATAAGAATGCATTTGTTTTATCTTTGATCAAAGACCTTTTTTAAAACAATATGGTGAATAAATTATATAACCACTGACCAAACAGTGCGTTTGATTTTAACGTAAATATTTTGTATGTGTATATATGTATCCATTTGTGCATGCTGAGAAAAGACAGAAAATGAATACTATTGTAACTTCCTAACTGGCAATACCATGTTTCAAACAGCCAGTGCACTCAACAAATATAATTGAATTACTGGAATGTTCCACCTTTTTCACTACCAGAATATTTTGAAAGAGTTTACCTCTTTTACTTTTTTTTCTTCCATTGGTAGAATAGTCTCTGACCTGAATGTAACCAACATTCCTTAGCAAAGAATGTTTAGTGAGATTTGACAAGCCCTTATATGTGAATTAACTTGTTTTATATTATAGCTGATAATCATGTTTATGTTTCATGTAAGCAATTGTTAAACATTAGGTACATATTAGGCATAACTGTCAGGACTGAGATTATAAATGACACAAACCAACTTCAAACTGGTTTAAGCCAAGATAAAAATGTATTCGCTTATAAATTTCAACATCGATGGAATCCAGGTGGGGTGGATCCAGGTGCTCAAATAATGATATTAGAATTTAGTTTTTCTTCCCATCCATTAGCTCTGCTTTTTCCAATGGCTGCATTCTTTAGCAACTCTCTCCACAAGGTGGCCCCCAAAGTGCCAGATTTTAAAATCTTATAGCTAGCCATTCCATGTTTTCCATTTTCCTAGTAGTTCCAACAAAACCACCAGAATTGAAACTCATTGGGTTATCTTGGCTCACAGCCCACCCACTCCAGTCAGGAGTTACAATCCTCATATAAACTACATGGACTAAAAATGGGGAGAGAGATTCTCCAAAGGAAAATGGAGATGGATTCCCAAAGAACATTCACAAACAAAAGCAACAGATGGCCACTGCAATTGGCTTCTCCAATTGTACCTACCAAACTTTATGACAACTAACTCCATATAGGAACAACTAAACCATCTACATTTTCTTTTTCTTCTCAGGCTGGCTACCACTAGTGCTAGGCCTGAGGCCACTTAGCAGGAATTAGGAGCACACAGAGGCCAGATGCTGCTAATTTGGGAGATTTTAGAAAAGTCTGAAGCATGAGCCAAGAGAAGCTGTTTGTATGGCAAAGCCACTAGTAATAGCATGGGTGGGCCCACAAGTTGGGTGGGGCAGGGTCTCAGGTTGGGGTGAACATTGATTGTAAGCCTAGTTGATGGAGACTCAGATATGGGGCCTGCCGGGTGGCTCTGTGGAGTTAGGGCTCAGAAAAGGAACAATGGCCTCTTCCAGCACTGCTGTCTGGGAGAAAGCTGCCCCTGAGCCCTTGCCCTGAAGTCAGACAATTCAGTTCTTCCCCTGGTGCCTTTGGAGCTGCTGCCCCAGCACTGGAGCTCAGAGCAAGTGAGTCTGAGTAAGTCTGTGCATGGGCCCTTTAAGAGGAACTGCCTGGGACTCCAACCAACCTTTGTCTGCCTCAGCCTCAATCCCCACTGGCTTTTACAGCTAGAAGTTATAGGGACTTTTCTTCCTGGCACTGGAACTTTTCCCCAGGTTGGAGGTTCTGATGTGGGGCCCCAGGGACCCTTTGCTCCTTAGCGGAGGACCTCTGAAGTTGAGATATTTCTCCTGATTTTTAACCACCACACATGGTGTAGGACCAGCCCATTCGGTATCCCTGCCCCTCCTACCCATCTTGATATGGCTTTTTCTTTATATTCTTAGTTGTAGGACTTCTGTTCAGCCATATTTTAGGTGTTCTGAATGAGGGTTGTTCTGTAATTTAGTTGTAATTTTGATGTAATTATGGAGGTTCCTAGTATCGTGTTAACCTATGCCTCCATCTTGATTGAAACTCCTCATATTTCTATACAACCTTTATGCTTATTTTTTATTATTTCTGAATGAATTTTTCATTTATGCTACTTTATTTCCTCTGTTTAATCATACCAATATTCTGCAATAAAAGTTAACTTTGTTCTTTTAAGTTATTTTTTTAGGGTAAATTTCCAGGACATGACTACTGGGTCAGAGAACCTATTAGTTTGTAGGACTTGGATGTATTGGCCCAAGTTACTTTTATTTTTATTTCTGCTTTCAAGTTATTAGCAAGCCCACCTGTCCTATCTCCATCTAAGAGATCGCTTGTAATCCTTCTGTGTCATATTCTTTCTGTGTCATACTCAGAGGTCATACTTTTTTTAAAAAATTTATTATGATCTAAATTATAATATCCAAGTTTGTCATCATTTTATATGATCCTTTAGCCTTAATGTAAACTTATACACTCAATTCTGTCTGCTCAGTGCTGATAACTCTTGGGGGAGAGCTGGGCTTTTCTTAACATAGGCAACATTAAGCTTCTTTTTAAGTATATAACTTAGTCCACCCAGAAAAGTGGATTCCCACAGACGAAATTTATTTTAGAAGTTGGAAAGAAAACCCTAGGTAATCTTTTCCTTTGCAAATTAACTTTGATTACTTTTTTTAAATAAATATTTTTGGTATTTTGCTACATAGAGAGCACTTTCCTTTGAAGAAGAACCCTAATTACTCTGACTTGAAATAGTTCACTTGGGTGATGGAGAACATTTGGTTGTAGGGGGAAGAAAGGATTACAAGCGATCTCTTCAGTGTAAACATAGGCTATCACTAGTAGTTTAATAACTAGTATCTTAGAAACATATGTAAAGGGGAAAAAGCAAGTAGGAATAGAATCAACCAGAGTTTTATAAGAGTTTTGAGAATCTTTTTAAAGATATGAACTATCACAGTGCATCTGATACTGTGGTACATATAGAAAATAGTAGCCTTTTGGGTGGCATTGTTCAATAATATTTAGGTAAGTTTCAAGTGTACAGTTCTTTGGTGCATCATCTGCATATTGCATTGTGTGCTCACCACCCAAAGTCTAGTCTCCTTCTGTCACCATATATTTGATCTCCTTTACCCTCTTCACCCAGCCTCTTCCCCTCTGGTAACCACCATACTCTTGTCTGTGTCTATGAGTTAGTTTATTTTATTTGTTCATTTGTTGCTTTCTTTTATATCCCACATATGAGTGAAATCATATGGTTCTTGTACTGTTCTTTCTGGCTTATTTCACTTAGTATGATACTCTCAAAATCCATCCATATTATCTCAAATGTTAGTATTTTATCCTTTGTTATGGCTGAGTATATTCCATTATACATATGTACCACATCTGATTTATCCAGTCATCCATCGAAGGACACTTAGGTTTTTTCCATGTATTGTCTACTGTGAATAATGCTGCAGTGAACATAGGGTTACATATATCTTTACAAACAAATATTTTCAAAATTTTCAGGTAGATACCCAGAGAAGGAATTATTGGGTTATATGGTAGCTCTAATTAATACCCTTTTATACGGTAGATGAAAATGAATTAAGTAATCTTCATTAGATATTTAGTCACCCATGACTGAGGAGAGCTGTCTTGTTCTTCAAAGGATTGGAAGTAAGGAGTGGCTGTGTATGTGTGTGTGCACACGCGCGTGTGTGTGCGTGCGCATATGTGCTCATGTATAGGTACCCATGGTATTCAATTTGTGTGGATATACTGAGATCCTATCCACATGGTTGTAGTCCCCTGGAAAACCTTTGACCTACTATGTTTAGTTTCCTCTCAAAATAGATTAGCAGACCCTTTCATTGCGTATATATCACTATAGGACTCTTGGGCTTCCCTTCATTGATTAGTTTTTCTGAGACCAAGCTTGTTTGGATGAACATTATAGACATATATGCCTTACTCCTGATTCCTCTTTTAAATAATTGATTTCATTTTCCCATGAAACACAATTGTATCTTTCAGACCATGCTTCAGTTTGTGTTCTTAATATCTAATTGTAGCCATGGAGCATTCTCTCAGCTCTTCACACCTGCAAACATGGCATTATTGGAATGTTTATTACTTCTCTCTCGGATTGTCAGGTTGTCATGGTATTATTTATTAAACAAGAGGTTTGTATGTGATAAGAACTTAAAATTAAGGAGAAAGAAAGATTTTTCTGCAAGATAAAAAAACCTTACTATTTAAGTATATCTTTACAATGAAATATTATTCAGCCATTAAAAGTGTAGAAGCATCAATGCTTGGTATTACATAGATGAACCCTAACAACATTATGCTAAGTGAAAGAAATGAGACATATAAGGCCATATATTTTATGATCCCATTGATAAGAAATATCCGGAATAGGAAATTCATAGAAACAGAAAGTAGATTAGTGGTTGCAGGGGCTATGGTAGGGGGAAATGGGGAGTTACTTGTAAATGTATCGAGTTCTTGTTGTTGTTGTTGTTTTGTTTTTGGTTGTTTAAAATGTTCTGGAATTAGATAGTGATAATGGTTTTACATCCTTGTGGATATACTAAAAACCACTGCATTATATACTTTAAAAAGGTGAGTTATATATTAAGTAAATGATATGTCAACATTTTTAAAAGCTTACTATTTTAAGATAAAGTATCTCTATATTAGACCTTAAAAACGTGGTTATCACAAAACTGGAGTAGATACCATAATAGTTTATATGGTAAATGATATAATTACTTCCTCACTGTATAACTTAGGGTAAATTATTTAACCTATTTGTATCCCCATCTTAAAATGGGACTAATAATATGAATAATTTGATCACTGAGTTATTTCAAGGACTAAATGTAAAAATGCCCATAAAGTGCTAAGCATAATGCATTGTCAGTCATCAGCACTCAGAGGTTATTTTCCAGGACAAAGTTGTTCAGCAAACTGTGACACTGTATCATACATTGCTTTAAGTGGGAGTGTCAGCAGCTGTTCACTGGATCTTGATTTGCAATTTGAGGGAGTCCAGGAGTGCTGATTCTTCTGGGTTTCCATCCTAAGGGGATAGTGCACAGTCCTCAGGACAAACTAATTTATGTAAGCCTGAAAATAAAATCATAATAATTGAACTCTTTATTTTACAGTGTGTGGACCAGTTGACAAAGATACAAACTGAATTACAAGAGACAGTGAAAGATTTAGCTAAAGGCAAAAAGAAGTACTTTGAGACTGAACAGATGGCTCATGCAGTACGAGAGAAAGCTGACATCGAGGCAAAGTATGTTTTAGAATTTGTGAAAAAGTGATTATGCAAATAAATGTTATTTTTGCTAATCCTTTGTTTTCTATTAATACTGGGCATAGACTCATTCTTAGGTTATGTTGGTTTCATCTGACCTATAAGAGTACTTCAGATCAAAATTTTCTTTTATATTAGCTGATTTTACTTAATATAGCCAAATGAGAAGATTTGATTAGTCACTTTTTACACTAAAGAAGATGAATATTGTATTGAAATCTTAGCAAAAGTCTAGTTAAAGTTGGTATGGTGTCTGAAATCAGGGTTTCAGAGCCTTATTTTTCTCATGCTAGACTCTAAGTCAGTTGTAGTTGGAAATCCCTGGTCCTCAGCATGTCACTGAGGGAGGGACCATGGACACATCACGTGGACACGGACACTGACCTCTGTGTAGAGACCCTGCCTCTGGCACAGTTTTCCTCTTATGTGAAATTCTAATATGTATACTTTTTTTTATGTCTGCTTCAGCAACTTTGTGAATTTTACATCCGTATTTGTGATTTACAAATTCATTCTTTTGAGAATAATTAGGAAAAGAAGGAACTGGCATTTGGTAATAGCAAGAGCTAATGAAGCAAGCAGTAGAGTTGCAATGACAACTTGAGAAAAGATAGTTTTTAAGAAAAAATAAGCCTGTATCCTAGAATGGGACTCTGAAGAGGTCTGTGAGGAGAGCTAAGACTCCCATTCAGTGCTCACTGATGCAAAATCTAGGAGTCTGAACTCTGAGTCATGAAATCAGAAAGGCTATGAACACTTGTATAGACTAGTAAGGTGTGGGGGGTGTCTTCCTAATATGTTTTTATCTGCAAGAAATTAAACAATCTCATAAGTATCTTGTGAAAATTTAAGGACTCCTGGGAAGTATATGTACTACCGAGGGATGGTAATTGAATAGTCATAAAGTACGGGAAATATATTTACTATTTACTGTTTCCCTGATTTAAAGTATTGTCTTTCTTATTTTATTTTTGTCAGCATACAAAAATTTCCTATAGAGGGAATGAACCCATCTTCCCAACAAGAATCAAAATTTTGTAGATCAAGTGATCTCCATTAGGAATATCCTGTTATGGAACTTGTTTGTTAAAATTCAAAGGGATTCTAGAACAAAGAGTTGACTGATTTGTAGCACATACAGAAATACCTATATACCTGTAGGCAGGGCCTACAGGGTGAAAATGAGGAGAGTTGAGGGCTGTTCCTGAGAAGTGTGGGTTTGACATGGTCAAATGGTCACAGATGCTGATCGAAAGGAACTGCCTTCTGACATGGCCCAAATTCAAAGGGGATACAAATTGGACTTTTTTTTCCCCCAAAAATATCTTTATTGATTTCAGAGAGGAAGGGAGAAGGAAAGAGAGACAGAAACATCAATGATGAAAGAGAATCATTGATTGGCTGCCTTCTGTGCCTCCTCCAGTGGGGATCAAGCCTACAACCCAGGCATGTGCCCTTGACCGGAATCGAACCCGGGACTCCTCTGTCTGCAGGCCGACGCTCTATCCACTGAGCCAAACCAGCCAGGGCAGAAATTGGACATTTTAGTTCAGAGTGTAACTTTTCTGGAAAATTAACTTCAGAGTAAGAAATGCCTTTTCATCTTTACTCACTCACTACTTGTTTATTGAATAATTACTTTATATTGGGTGCTATGGGTACAGATATGAGTAAGATTAAATTTTGTGCCCTGAAGAAGTTTAAAGCCTATAATTAAAGACAAATATATTTAAAAGTGATTTTATGATTTGTTTATTCCCAGTAAACTTAAAGAAACTAAGTGCCTAAAGTCACTTACCTAGTAACTAATTTATTTGTAGTAGTTGTACTATATAATAAAACGCTAATATGCAAATTGACTGAACGGCGGAACAACTGGTTGCTATGATGCGCACTGACCAACAGGGGGGCAGACACTCTCACATGGGGAGCACCGCTCAGCCAGAAGCTGGGCTCACAGCGGCAGTGGCGGTAGCCTCTCCCGCCTCCGTGGCAGTGCTGAAGATGTCCAACTGACGGCTGCTGGACTGCGAGACGGGCACAAGCCGGGCTGAGAGACCCTACCCCCCCCCCCCCAGTACATGAATTTCATGCACCGGGCCTCTAGTATGATAATATGTAAGCATGGAAAGTAGATTCATTTTGCCTAATGTAAAAGGAAACCTTTATAGAAGTGATGTTTGGACAGAGTCTTGGAGAATGAATATGGTTTTTTTAAGTAAAGATGAAAAGGAAGATTAGGAATGGGGATGTGAAAACTGGAATATATGTAATTTGATAAATGAATTTGACTGTTGGTGAGATGTGTACTTTAGGAGAGATATCCACCTCAAAGGAAGAGGGATACCATTTGAAGGCAAAGGTGAGTTCCGATTTGGATATGAAGGTTCTACAAAACCTGGGGACCATTGGTGTGAATGTATTTGGTAGGGAGTCATATAACTCATTCTCAGATGAGAATCTGGGGGTTAATTGCCTTTCAGATGATAGGTATAGAGATGAAATCATATATAAAATGAGATGGGAGGTTGAGTTGGAACCCTAAGTGATGTTAACATTTGAAAAGGTAGATGAGGAAGATTTCATTATATATAACTTATTTGTTCTAGATAGTAATCATTGAGGACAGGGACTGTATTATTCTATCGATTACCTACTTTAGTACCATACAAGAATTATATGAGGGTTCATAAATGAAGCAGAAGCCAGAAACTTAAAACCTTATATTGGAAAATCCACACACAATGCAGACTATTTGGATAATGGCTACAAAAAAGGATAATTGAGAACCCCCAAAACAGTCTTTCTTAAACCTGAATGGGCCCTCTCAAATTTTAAAGTGTGTGGCCTTTGCTTTTCTAGATAAAAATGAATACGAATATAATTGATAAAAACCAAACCCCCATGAAGTATGAATATGACAAGGTAGAAAATAGCAGGAATATCTTGGACCCAATTTTTTTTAAATGTTTCTCTCTTATTAGAAAAGTGAGAGGCTGCTTTTGCTATCCTCGTCGCATTTGTTCTGCAGGGACTGGCTTGCCCTGTGGTCTGTACTTCATATCATGGCAAAGCTGCAAACACATGTGTTGAATTCTCCATGGCAATCACCGTGACACTGCAGTCAAGACAAACTTTGCAGCTTCAAATTTCACTGATTGTAGGAGTAATTGTTTCTCAGCAGTTGTCTATTGACTTTCTTCTTGTTATCTCTGGTTGTTTGGGTAAAGCCAACATATTTTTACTAGTAATTGTTAGATTATGGTTCCCCTCCCATACTAAAAGGGATTGAGGGAACTCATGACACCAGGTTGGGAGAAGACAAAACAGAACAAAACACATATAGGGCAACATACACTGATGAACAAAAACAGATCCAGAGACAGAGAAGCATCGATCAGACCGTCAAATCTCAGAGGGAAGCTAGGGGATGGCGGGGGTAAGGGGGAGAGATCAACCAAAGGACTTTTATGCACGCATATAAGCTTAACCAATGGACACAGACACCAGGGTGGTGAGGGCATGAGTTGGGGGCAATAGGGGGATAAGGACACATATGTAATATCATAATCAATAAAGAAAATATATATATATATGTGTGTGTGTGTGTGTGTGTGTGTGTGTGTGTGTGTGTGTGTGTGTGTGTATATATATATATATATATATATATATAAGCAAAAAGTTGGAAATAACCCAACTGTTCAAGAATAGGAGATTATAAAATAAAGTATTGCACATCCATGCACTAATAAAAACAAACAAACATATAGGGCAGAGAGTCCAGGGACTTTCTTATTGTGTTGCAAATACTATATTAAGAGTGAAGAGGGCACATAGGCAGGCACCCAAACAAGAACTTTTAATGTGAGAAATAATGGAATTAAGGACTTGCTAGAGTCTGGTCACTATTATACTGTAGATTGCATCGTGGCATTGTTGCAGCCTATCACACAGTGCCCTGAAAGCCGCTAATCTTTGCCTCCATAGGTTGGTTATTCCTGGGTTTAAGCTTCCTTGTAGGAACTAAAGTATGAGTAATTGTAAAATATGGGCATTACCTATAGTTTGATGACTCTTGTTTTTTATCAAATACCATTATATTGGGCTTATCTAGTTGATTTTTTGTAATTCAGGATATTTCATTTTATTAATCTCATTATTTCCTGTTTCACCGTAACATTACATTCTTCCTGTAGTAAAATAAAGGAAAATAATCACTGATCTTGGTTTTCCATTTTTTTAGTTCTCTTTTAAAATAGTGTTGTGGAAAAGGGTAACTTTTAAAAATTTAGTAGTTATAATATTTAATCACTTTATGATAAAATTTGATAATTTTATTAACCATACTTTTCTGTTTTTTATAACAGATCTAAACTTAGTCTTTTCCAATCAAGAATCAGTTTACAGAAGGCAAGTGTGAAGGTGAGTTTTTGAAAACTGTATTTCACAATTGAGAAACCTTATCTTAAAAATAAAATGAAAGAATTGTGTCTTTTGATGATGGAGGTCAATTATTTTCAACTAATTTAGGGAAGTGTTTTAAAGTCATTAACTTTGGGAAAAGCTTTTCTTCCCAGTTCAGTGGGGGGGTGGGGGGGCGGGGGCGGATTTCACCCAGGTGTCAACACTTTGGACAGTGTTTGCTTCTCAAGATTGCTTTACAGATAGGTACTTGATCTGCTTAAGTATCCTTGTTTTTAATTCTTAGTACAAGAGACTTAGTCCACGGGCTTTAGAAAGCTCTATAAAATCCATTTCATTGATATGTATACCCTGAGCAGAAATTCTGGGCCACATGCAAGTGTTTTTTTTCCTGTGGGACCCTCAGGGGTGAAGTACTTGATAGGTAAGCTTAGTGGCCTGGCTTTGGCTGCCAGGCTCCCATCGGGCATGCAGTTCTTTTGGCGCAGTAGTAGTATTGAATTTTTAAAAACAATTTTCTAACTCCAACAGAATTACTCATGTCTTTGACAATAACAATAAGGTACTTAATTTGGGAACCTTTATTTTCCCATTTGGATAAAACACACAAAATACTTTAAAGTTCTCTAAAAAGCTTTGGAAGTATGTTAAGTGTAAATAACAAATATTTGAACAACACTCTTACCATATGCAACAGTTCTGCTTATTTCCTCAATAGTGTTGAACAGTTTTGTATGCATATAAATGTTTCTGCACGTGACCTTTACTCTTGTTGAGGAGCCATTAATTGCCAACTAAGAGACGTAATGTTTTGCACTGTAATACCAGTTTGCACTGATTTTTGTTCTTGTATTATGTTTTAGTTAAAAGCCCGGCGATCTGAGTGTAATTCCAAAGCTACCCACGCAAGGAATGATTATCTTCTTACATTAGCAGCAGCAAATGCACACCAGGATCGCTACTATCAAACAGATTTAGTTAACATTATGAAGGTAAAACAGCCTTAATATCTGTGGTAATTGGTTTCATTAAAGACAAAAATAACTGACGAATTGGGTGTTCAATACATGGGATTGAGTCTGTAGAATAGCATCCAGGCTGCTTTGCATTTTGTTGGAATATACTTGATATTGTTTGGGTAATCTCTGTTTTAGGTAATTCCGAATTAATTTTTAGTGTATGAACATGTTTAAAGCAAAATCATAGTAAAGGATTGTATTATTCCCTAGTAGTTGCAGATATTTACTGTATAAAGGTTATTAATATATAAATTATTCCATGAAATGTACCTAGAGGTTTAGGCATTTTAGTATCTTATTGGGTGCTTTAGTATCTTACATAGTGCTTCAGATGTATAAGGACCAACTGGAGATTTGGCCTCCCATTATAATATGGTTCAAACAACCTATTTATTAAAGACCATTGGCCCGGTGCACGAATTCATGCACGGGTGGGGTCCTGCTGGCCCTCGCCAATCCAGCCGGACCAGCCGGGGAAGGGGGGGCCCGCAGGTGGTTGGTGGGCTGGCCCTGTCCCCTGGTCAAACTCCCAGTCGAACTCCCAGTCAGGGGAACAATTTGCATATTAGCTTTCTATTATATAGTACAGGTTTCACTTAAGATTATGATTGTCTGTATCCTTTTACTATTAAATCAAAGCTGTTAACTGTATTTTTCCTTTTTGAATACTTTAAAATGAACATTATATTAGTTTAAGCAAAAACAAAATCTTTATGATTCTTTAAATTGAATCTACAGCCAAAAAAGTTCTCTTACTTAAAATCCTATGTATGGCCTTTGATAAACCAGGAAAGAAAGGTACAGTATTATTTTAGGTATTTGCTCTCTGCCCAAAAAAAAAAAAAAAAAAAGGTTAATGGGCCCAGTCTGCTCTCATGCATGTATGTATTTGATCAGCATTTGGGTAGGTTTTGCTTCAGATTATTCATTCCATGAAATGTTATAGAGTACTAAGTGATAAAAATAGAGGCAGTTCTTATTCCTAAAAAAATAAGAAAGTATATCTTAATTTTCATGTTGTGCATGTTAATTCATTTTCTTTCTCATGCTAATTCTGTCGTCTGCAGTATTGGAAAACTCCCATTAATCATGCTGTTAGCCTCTTAGTAAGTTTCTGTCATTGAAGTGACAGTGGAGTGGCTGGCCCTTTAGTGCCTTTCTTGAAAATGTCTAGTTTTTGAATTGTTGTTAAGGTTATAATGCCCTAGCTTCATGGTCAGCAAACCGTGGCTCGCGAGCCACATGCGGCTCTTTGGCCGCTTGAGTGTGGCTCTTCCACAAAATACCACCGCCTGGGTGAGTCTATTTTGAAGAAGTGGCGTTAGGAGAAGTTTAAGTTTCAAAAATTTGGCTCTCAAAAGAAATTTCAATCATTGCACTGTTGATATTTGGCTCTGTTGACTAATGTGTTTGCCGACCACTGCCCTAGCTAGAATCTTTTTTAAAAAATTTATGTGAATAGCTTGGATGCCCAAGATTTGATTCATTAATTTAATCATACACATTTAATATTCGTTTATAGTATGGTAGCTACTGAACTAGACTTTGGGAAGAAGCAAAGATGAGTAAGACACTCTCCTTATCCTCAAAGAGCTCAGTCTGGTAAGAGAGAGATAGAAATGATTACCAATTAGAATAATAAAATCACTTACAGCTAGAGGACCTTGGTTAGTAATAATAATAGCCATCTTTCTTTATATAATGCTTGATGTCACCCCGGAATTATCTTAATCACTTTAGGCATATTATCCTTTCTCGTTTTCCTGATTAGAGTTCATAATACATTATTTAAATAACACTCTAGCTTATAAGTGAAATGAAATGAAATCCCAACTCTAGATGAACTCAGATAACCTCTTTGTATCTGCCTCTAAGTAGCTAAATACTACTGAAGAAGATCTTTTGACAACCGATTCATGATCATAAATTAATGTGGAACGCGTCTCAAATGGACCCTTAACACTGCTCAGATTTCCTACTATATTTCCCTAGTTAACTTTCCCTCCTATTTTTAACAGTTATTTCAACTTTTTTCCTTCTCTTCAAACCTCAAACTTACCCTTTCTTTCACATGTAGCATGTGGTCTTTCTTCCTAATCTATAATAATAAAAGCGTAATATGTTAATTAGACCAGACAGCCAAACGACCTTCTAGATGTCATTCCAGATGTCCTTCCAGATGAAGCCTTGGCGGCAGGGGTCCAAAGCAGAGGCAGTTAGGGGCGATCAGGCAGGCAGGCAAAGTGGTTAGGGGCAATCAGGCAGGCAGGCAGAGTGGTTAGGGGCAATCAGGCAGGCAGGTAGAAGAGTGGTTAGGAGCCAGCAGTCATGAATTGTGAGAGGGATGTCCGACTGGCAGTTTAAACCCAATCCTCCCTGCAGGATTGGGCCTAAACTGGCAGTCAGACATCCCCCAAGGGGTCCTGGATTGCGAGAGTGTGCAGCCCGAGCTGAGGGACACCCTCCCCGTGCACGAATTTCGTGCACCAGGACTCTAGTTTACAGAGAAACTAAAAGCCATTAAAGGAAGAACTCTATTATTGTCTCATTACCTGCCTCCATCTGTGTTCAAGACTCCAAAGAGTCACAATATCAGTTATTCCTTTTTTTCAAAGATGATCTTTTGGATAATATCTCGTCCCCTCTTGCCCTCTCAGAATAAAAACAATTGATAATTCTATTTTCTCCTTATCTTTCTTTATTTTTAGGTTAACAGTTGATGAGAATTTAGTGATGATGGCCCTCATAAGGTCTGTCTTTTGTGTTGCACTTCCCTAATCTGGATTAATTGCCCTCCTGTGTCCAATGCAATGCAATTATTCTCAGGTCTTCCTTTGCCTCTTTCCTCTGTTGGCTCTTCAGTTTTCTGTATCACGTGTCTTCTTTTCTCTTGGTTTACTCTATTTTGGGGAATATCTCCTCCAGTACCTTCTTGAGAGAGTGAACATGAGAGCTAAGTTTTTGAGATACTATGTTAATGAAAATGTAATTATTTTCTGCTAATACTTGGGTATAGAATTAAAGATTGAAAACCATTTTTATTCAGATATTTAAGTCAATACTCTGTTGTTTTCTCTTTTACTCTAAAAAATTATTAAAGACCCAAAGAGTTATTGATAGTTACTATGTTAGAAATTTAAACTGAGAAAATTTTAGGACATGAGAATACATAAGTGCAAATAGACTAATTGCATTATCACGTGTTCTCAAGCCCTTTGGAAAACTATCATGTAGTTCTGAGTGAATGGGGATGGAAAAGACAGGTAATGTCTTAATATTATTATGCAAGTAATTTTGCCCTTACAAGACCCTTAACAGAGTCTCAGAGTCCCCTCAGTGGTCCCTTGATTTTACCTTCGCTTAAAAGAAACTCTTAGACTAAAATTGAAGGTCTGTAATTGAATGGAATGCTTAGGTTTCAGTAATTATACTTGTTAGGGACTGTCTAAATGGATGAGATACTTTAGGATGTAGAGATGAAGCAGATGCAGCTTCTTCCCTCAAAGAGCTTAGTCTTCTTAGAGAGAAACAGCATTTACAGACCAAGTTGAAACAGAGTAGAAAGTGATGTGACATGCTCTGTCTCAGTAGTGAACTAAACTGAACTGACCGTGGCAATTCATAAACTGAGTTTATAATTCCATAAAGCATGCTTGGCTACTTGTGATTCTCTTGACACAAGTAAGTATTAGGAAAAATTAACAGCAAATTTACCAAAGTACTTTAGATCAAAGGTAAGAACGCATTGTAAGTGAGAGGTGTGCCTTTCTCCCTAACCACAATTTACTCTCTTTAGCCTCAGCCCCAAATTTCTGGCTCAGCCTTCTTATATCTTGGAAATTCTTTTTATTACAGCCTTTCTTTACCTTCATCTAGAGTGTATTTTATTTTTTTATTATTTTTTTTATCCTTACCAAGGATACGTTTATTTGATTTTACATTACGATTCATTAACAGTAGCAAAATTACAGTTATGAAGTAGCAACGAAAATAATTTTATGGTTGGGGGTCACCACAACATGAGGAACTGTATTAAAAGGTCGCGGCATTAGAAAGGTTGAGAACCACTGGTGTAGATACATGCATACAAGTCCTTTGATTGATCTCTTACCTCCCACCTCCACCCTCCCCTGCCTTCCCTCTGAAGTTTTTGACAGTCTGATTGATGCTTCTATGTCTCTGGCTCTATTTTTGTTCATAAATTTATGTTGTTCATTAAATTCCACAAATGAGTGAGATCATGTGATATTTATCTTTCTCCGACTGGATTATTTTACTTAGCATAATGCTCTCCATGTCCATCCATGCTGTTGCAAATGGTAAATGTTCTTTCTTTTTATAGCAGCACTAGAGGCCCGATGCACAAAATTCATGCAAGAGTAGGACTTCCTTCCCCTGGCTGCCAACACCGGCTTCTCTCGGGACCCGGGCTTCCCTTGCAGTCCCAGCTTCATCCTGAAGGACTAATTAGCATATTACGCTTTTATTATTATAGATAGTATTCCATTGTGTAGATGTACCACAGTTTTTTAATCCACTCATCTGCTGTTAGGCACTTAAGCTGTTTCCAGATCTTAGCTATTGTAAATTGTGCTGCTATGAACATAAGGGTGCATATGTCCTTTCTGATTGGTATTTTTTATTTCTTGGGATATATTCCTAGGAGTGGGATTACTGGGTCAAATGGAAGTTCCATTTTTAGTTTTTTGAGGAAACTCCATACTGTTCTCCACACTGGCTGCCCCAGTCTGCATTCCCACCAGCAGTGCACGAGGTTTCCTTTTTCTCCACATCCTCGCCAGCACTTGTCCTTTGTTGATTTGTTGATGATAGCCATTCTGACAGATGTGAGATGGTATCTCATTGTCATTTTGATTTGCATCTCTCAGATGATTAGTGACTTTGAGCATGTTTTCATATGTCTCTTGGCCTTCTGTATGGCCACTTTCGAGAAGTGTCTAAGTCCTTTGCCCATTTTTTTTATTGGATTGTTTATCTTCCTTTTGTTAAGATGTGCGAGTTCCCTATAAATTTTGGATATTAAGCCTTTATCGATATAACTGGCAAATATGTTCTTCCATGCAGTGGGATTTCTTGTTTGTTTTTTTTATGGTCTCTTTCGCTGTCCAGGAACTTTTCATTTTGATGTAGTCCCATAGATTTATTTTCTCCTTAGTTTCCGTTGCCCTAGGAGCTTTATCAGTAAAGATATGCTAGGACATATGTCTGCTATTTTGCTGCCTATGGCTTCTTCTAAGATTTTTATGGCTTCCCGTTTTACGTTTAAGTCCTTTATCCATTTTGAGTTTATTTTTGTGTATGGTGAAGGTAGTGGTCTAGTTTTATAGTTTGCATGTATCTGTCCAATTTTCTCAGCACCCTTTATTGAAGAGACTGTCTTGATTCCATTGTATGCTCTTACCTTATTGGCTTGGGTCGATTTCTGGGTTCTCTGTTCTGTTCCATTTCTAGGTCTATATGTATGTTCTTGTGCCAGTACCAGGCAATTTTGAGAACAGTGGCTTTGTAATATAGCTTGATATCTGGTATTGTGATCCCTCCAACTTTGTTCTTCTTTCTCAAGATTACTGCGTCTACTTGGGGTCTTTTTTTGTTCCATATGAATTTTTGGAGAGTTTGTTCTAGGTCTGTGAAATATGCCGTTGGTATTTTAATGGGGATTGCATTAAATCTATAGTTTGCTTTGGGTAGTATGGACATTTTAATGATGTTGATTCTACCAATCCATGAACACGGTATAGTCTTCATTTGTTTATGTCTTCCTCTATCTCTTTTTTCAATGTCCTGTAGTTTTCGAGTACAGGTCTTTTACCTCCTTAGTTAAGTTTATTCCTAGGTGTCTTAATTTTTTTGGTGCAATGGTAAATGGGATTGTGTTTGTTGTTTCTCTTTCTGTGAGTTCCTTATTGGTGTATAAAAAAACCCCATAGCTTTCTGTGTGTTAATTTTGTATCCTGCTATGTTGCCAAATTCACTTATTAAATCTAGTGGTTTTTTGATGGAGTCTTTAGGGTTTTCTATGTACAATATCATGTCATCTGCGAATAATGATAGTTTTACTTCTTCTTTTCCAATTTGATGCCTTTTATTTCTTCTTGTTGTTTGATTGCTAAGGCTAGCACTTCCAGTATTATGTTGAACAGGAGTGGTGAGAGTGGGCATCCCTGTCTTGTTCCTGTTCTTAGGGGAAATGGGTTTAGTTTTTGCCCATTGAGTATGATATTGGCTGTAGGTTTGTCATATAAGGCTTTTATTATATTGAGGAATGATCCCTTTATTCCCACTTTGCTGAGAGTTTTTATCAAGAAAGGGTTTCAGATTTTTTCAAATGCTTATTTTTCATCAATTGATATGATTATGTGATTTTTATCTCTCAATTTGTTTATGTGATATATCACATTTATTGATTTGCGGATATTGCACCATCCTTGCATCCCAGGAATAAATCCCATTTGGTCATGGTGTATGATGACACCAAACAAAACAAAACAAAAAACCATCCCTGGAAACTTAGAATCAAAGGAACTTGAATTACAGTTCTGCCTCTACCAGTCAACATTTGATTTACATAACCTGTCTGGATCTCACTTGAACCAGTGTCTGACATACAGTATTAAAGACTTTTATTGCTCATTTCAGTAAACACACTGAAGGCTATTGGGAGCATGTACTCTGAAGTGGCCATCTTTGCAGTATGTTAAAACCAGGCCCACCTTGTGTGGAGATTCATCATTTCGTGTGGCACCTGACCAACTGTAGAAACAGATCTACACTGACACTCTGCATTGCTAATCTCAGAAGGGACTGAGCCTTCCTGATGAACAAAGACTGCCGAATATATGAAGTGGAAGAGAAAGGGTAACAGTTGAACTAGATTAAAATTACTGAAGTGGGTGAAGAGTTTTGACAGAACCCTAGAGACCATCTAGTCCTGCAAATCTCAGTGAGCTCTAGTGCTCCACCTGCTCACCCTCAAGATTCTAATATGTAGAGAGACCCATGATGCACACACCAAGTACAAGGGTATTAATACTGATAAGCAGTGTCATGTTTAGGTGTGTCAGAGCAGGAAAATAACTGAGAAACTGACTAGTCCAGTGCTCTTATTTCCAAAGATGGAAACAAGTCAGTTATATTTATACACTAAAATGTTTTTATTATTTTGCTCCAGAATTTATGTCCCCCAAATAAAGCTACTCTCCTACCTAACCATCCAAACCTACAGCCATCCAAATCAGGAAATCAACATCAGTGCAACACTACCATCCAGTCCATAGGCACAATCCAAATTTTACCAGCTGTTCAAACATTCTCTCTCTCTCTCTCTCTCTCTCTCTCTCTCTCTCTCTCTCTCTCTTTATTTTATTGATTTCAGAGAGGAAAGGAGATAGAGATAGAAACATCAATGATGAGAGAGAATCATTGATTGGCTGCCTCCTGCACGCCCCCTACTGGAGATCGAGCCTACAACCCAGGCATGTACCGTTGACCAGAATCGAACCTGGGACCCTTTAGTCTTCAGGCCAATGTTCTATCCACTGGGCCAAACCGGCTTGGGCACATTACCTTTTTTATCAGTTACAGTTGACATACAATATTGTATTGATTTTGTGTGTACAATATAGTGATTACACATTTATGTAACTTATAAAGTGATTACCCCAGTAAATCTAGTACCCATCCAACGCCATACATTTCTGATTGGAGATCCTGTCCAGGAACATTTAGTTGTCATTTCTCTTTAGACTCCTTCAGTCTGAAAGAGATTTTCCATTTTTTCCTGTCTTTCATGACTGACAGTTTTAAAGAGCCTTTGCTGTAGGCTATCCCTCAGGCTGGGTTTGTGCAATATTGCTACATGTCCAATCTCAGGTCATGCATTCTTGGCAGATACCTCAGAAATGACGCTGTGCTCTTCTCAGTACATTGTATCAAGAGGCACATGATGTCAATTTGTCCTGCCACTGGTGATGTTAATCTTAGTCAATTTTGTGTATAATAGGTTTTTTCCACTGTAAAGTCATCATTCTTTCTTATGCAATAGTAAGTATTTGGGGGAGGGGAGACTATGAGAATATCTTGTTCCTCATCAAACCTTCCCAGCCTTAGCATACTTGGATGAAATTCTTTATGATGGCTGCCAAATCATGAAATATTTTCATCATTTCTTCTACATTTATTAGTTGTCATCTGTGGTTATGTTTATTGCACTTATTACAACCGGACATTATATTTAAGAGCAGGGGTTTGGGTCTGTTGGTTTTTTTTTTGTTTTGTTTCTCATGTAGTATCCCCATCACCTAGAATAATGTCAAACAAATAGTAGACTCTTTTTTAAAAAATATTTTTATTGATTTCAGAGAGGAAGGTAGAAGGAAAGAGAGAAACATCAATGATGAGAGAGGTCATCGATCGGGCAGTCTCCTGCACGCCCCACACTGGGGATTGAGCCTGCAACCTGGGCATGTGCCCTGACCAGGAATCGAACCATGTGACCTCCTGGTTCATAGGTCAACGCTCAACCACTGAGCCATGCCGGCTGGGCCACATAGTAGAGTCTTGATAAACATTTGTTGAATGATTTTTTGTGCCTTCATGTCTGATACATTGATGTGGGTGATATATTAGTGATATCTGTTTTATATAGCTATAAATTAGATAGATGTTTTGCTTGTTTTACAAGGAAATTAGTGTCAAATAAACTGTTATCTGGCTTTAAGAGAGAAAGTTCACTTTCAGATTATAAATGTTTCAGAAAACAGAATTAGAGATTAAAGACATTTTGAAAAAGAACCTATTAGTGGAATTGATGGGAGTATGCTCATCACCAGCTATGTTTCTGAGGTCTGGAGTTCACCTTACAGTCTTAGTTTCCAATGCTTGGCAGACCCTCTCAAGACCATTTCTCAAAGAGTGTCCTTCTTCCCCAACTCTAACCTTTCTTTCTGACTCAAGACTGTTAGGCATCTTAAGTTTTCTGGCATATTTTATTTTATTAATATCTAATACCATATTTATTTAAATTTCTACTGGAGTACAGTAACTTCATAAGTTCCTCTTATTCTTTCTACTTCCAATAACAAAATTTTTGAAAGTTGAAGTGTATTAAAACTAGTAGAGAAGTAGTTCTATTTCTTTCAGGGTAAGCTAAGGCTCTTGAGAGGGTGAGCTATTGGGCTTAAGAAAAAGCAGATAATGCCATCAAAAAAACCTTCCTGCCCTAGCTGGTTTGGCTCAGTGAATAGAGCATCAGCCTGTGGACTGCAGGGTCCCAGGTTTGATTCCACTCAAGAGCACATGCCTGGGTTGGAGGCTGGGTCCCCAATGGAGGGCGTGCAGGAGGCAGCCAATCAGTGGTTCTCTCTTCTCATTGTTGTTTCTATCTCTCTCTCCCTTTTCCTTCCCTCTGAAATCAATAAATATACATACATACATATATATATATATATATATATATATATATATATATATATATATATATATAAAGAAAGCCTTCCTAGGACTAATACTATGTTTTTTTCATGAATTATGTAAGTGGTTGGCATATAGTATGTATACTTTAAATATTCACTTCTCTTTCCACCTTTCCTGCTCTTCCACTAATTAACACAATTTAATGTCTTGTTTATATTAATAAACTCCTATGTATCTTAACCAAATTTTTCTTACCAAAATAGTAAAAGTTGGTGACCACAACTAAACAAAAGGTATGCAATTGTTTTTGCTCTAAAAATACTGAAGGCTAATATTAGATTAGTGTTTTCCCTTACAGACCTCATATTTTTCTGGTGTTAAAATAGAGAAGAGAGAGTTATTTCACCTGAGTGATCAAGCAAGACCAATATAAATGAAAGCCAGAGGGAGTTTCCAGGCATTAAATTCATGGGTGCTCTCCCTCCCTAATTTTATCTTCATTTGATAAGACCAGGAGACATACCGAAGATTTGGGGATTTTTATTTTTATTTTTTTGGTTCCTACCAAAAATAAACATGTGCCTGTTGAGAGGGCCAACAGTGTGTGGATTCTGAAAGTTATCTTTTAAGTGAAAGAAAGAGTATGTTTGTTATACTATTCTTGTCAACTAGAATTTCCCTAAGCTTTATGGGGTAAGAACTTTATCTCCTACATTGAACTCTGGCCTCATTTCCTCTGCAAGTATGATTGATTTCAGCCAGGTATTAAGAACTAATAAACAATCTCTGAAAAGCCAAATTTCAAATCAGTGGGAAAATAACAGATTTTAAAGGCAATGATGTTGAGGCTCTCTAGAAAAAGAAAAAATTTGATCCCTACATAATATTAGGCCAAGTTATAGATTTGTGAAAGATACATGTAATAGAGAAAAACATGAAAAAATACGTATCTGATCTTAGTATGGGAGGAGATTTTTAAGTATTCTAGCAAAGGCAAACACTGTGAGAATATGGTGAGAGATATGACAATCCCAAATTTTAAAAATGTATAATACAATAATAACAACAGCTAGCATTTATTAAACTATGTATCAAGCCTTGTAGAAAGTGCTTTACATATAACTCAAAGTGCCAAGATTGAGAAACTTTGCCCTAGAACTGCATAACCTATAATCCTTTTCTGCTTTTCATGTTATCACAGGCAATAGTATCCACCTGATGTTTTGCCATGGTATAGTGAGCACTACCAGCTTCCCAGTCTGCAACATCTGTTTTCTCACTTTTTGCTACTCAACTGCTTAGCAGATGCCACCTATATTATTTTTTGTTGTTGTTATAGCAACATCCCGCTGTAAGATACTTATTTTGATAATAATTCTGTATTAATTAGAATAAAGGCTAAACAACTTTACAAAGGGAAAAGATGGCTTGCTTTAAGTCAAGTCATAGGTGAACTTTTGGCACTAAGGGGCAGAGTGCAATAATGACAAGTTCTAAAAGAGTTGTTGAATTTCATGTAAACACCATTGGGCAAAGTCTAATGACTGAGTATTCATTATAATCAATATTTTCCCATGCTGAAGCATTGGTTTCTATACCAGAGATAATACAAATGGTCAATAAGCACATGAAAATATATTCACCATCATTAGTCATTAGGGAAATGCTAATAAAGAGAGATACTACTTCACACCCACTATGATGGCTATAATAAAAATAAAAGGAATAGCAAAGCATATAGCATAGCCTTCTATAGCATGTTTGTAGTTGAGCCAATACTCTTTTTCTCTCATTTTAAAAAAGAAAATGTACAACATACAGAGAAACCCAAAGATAAAAAACTCTAACTTCACTATGCAGCAGCAAACCATTCTTACTGTCATTTTGGCATATCCTTCTCATCTTTTCTATGCATATATTATTACATAAACATACTTAAAAAGTGGTATCATTTTGTTTGCATAAGTACTTTTTTTTTCACATAAAATACATTGTGAACTATTCCTGCCTTTAAATATCACTTGAAAATGTGATTTTAATGGCCACATAGTATTTTATTACATTAATATGCCAACAATTTTCTTGCCCCTTTTTTCTGCTTTTATAGATCTGTAGTAAAGATTATTTCATGTAAATCTTTGTATACCCCTTTGATAACATTCTTAAGATACCTTTTTAAAATTCATCCACTGGCCGAAACCGGTTTGGCTCAGTGGATAGAGCGTCGGCCTGCGGACTCAAGGGTCCCGGGTTCGATTCCGGTCAAGGGCATGTACCTTGGTTGCGGGCACATCCCCAGTAGGGGGTGTGCAAGAGGCAGCTGATCGATGTTTCTCTCTCATTGATGTTTCTAACTCTCTATCCCTCTCTCTTCTTCTCTGTAAAAAATCAATAAAATATATATTTTTTAAAAATTCATCCACTGGTCAAAATAAAGATTTCTTTATACTTTTCATATAGACTCATTGCCTTCTAGAAAGATTATATCAATTTATACTCCTAAAATCAGTGTATAAAAGTACTATTTCCTGGCACCCTTATAAAAAATGAGTTTTATAATTAAACTAGAGGCCCGGCACACGAAATTCGTGCACAGGTAGGGTCCCTAGGCCTGGCCAGCAATCAGGGCCGATTGGGCCTTCCAGCTGCCAGCTGGGGCCTTCCTTCCCTGGCTGCTGGCTGCTGGCTGGCAACCAGGGCCTTCCTTCATTCTGTGTCACCCTCTAGTGGTCAACACACGTCATAGTGAGCAGTCGGACTCCCAGTCGGTCGAACTCCTGAGGACAATTTGCATATTAGCCTTTTGTTATATAGGATAAATATGAGCAATGATTTCGGTGAATGTGTAATAATTTATTTTTTAAATTTTTTGCTTACTAATAAGTTGAACATTTTCATTTTGTACTATTTATACAACTCTTTGACCAGTTACAAGTCGAAGAAAAGTGTGGATCATTAAAAGAACAAGATAGTTAATGCTGAGGATAGTAATGACATATTAATAGAGTTGGAGACTATATTTTATACCAAGCAAAACTGATATCCAACATAACTTGTTATCCTCTTAGATACTACTTTAGACACGGGGGATACAGTACTGTTAGCAAACATTTTTATTTCAGACCATTCATGCATTCATAAGTTAACAGATATTTACTGGGTGCCTTCTATGTGCCATTTACTGAAGACACAATAGTGAACAAGATCCGAATGGCCTCTGGCCCCCTAAGGGGTAATAAAAATAGAAAAATAGACTTATTCATTCATTAACTATTTATTACTTGCCACACATGGTACTAACCTCATTACATACATTATTTTCTTTAATAGCAAAATGATATTTAGAAACTGCATTTGGGAGACATTCATGTATCTGATCAAACCTGTTCACATCAACTGAAATACTAACATGCTTTATAAAAGGCCTTTCAGTATCAAAAGTGTGCTCATTTGTGATCAGCATAGCATGTGACCACGTACAGACAAAGTCTCATTCTATCAAATATTGTTGTGAAACTTTCAGTCTTTAGTGATGAGTTTAAAAGGCTAAGGGTGATGACAAAGCTGATTCCCACTTAGGGCTAAAATTTATTTGTCCTGCTTCTATGAAATTTGAGCTAAGAATCATCTATGTTAGACCTTAATGCCTTTTCAATTAGGCTTTGTTTGCGCTTTCTGCAGAGAGGCTATAGGACTATCACACAAAACACTAGGGGCTTTTGCCAGGAACTGAACAAGCAGTCCACAGATGTTGTTGAAGAAGCTCCCTGGAACGTTACGACTTGCTTACAGAAAGAGTCACTCACCATCTCATAGATTTCCTATAAGTTGGGTAGTTTTTTGGGTTTTTTTTAAGATTAAAATCTAACAGGAACTAGAATGTTTTTACCAAATAGGCAGCTTTAAAAAATCTGAGTAGACCTATATAACTTTTAAAGAAAATTAAATTATAATTGTAGGTATCATTAAACTTGGGAAAAGAAAATAGAATCTTAATTTTTGTCTTATAATTTTAAATGCATTAGCTAAATAGAGAGGTATTTGAGGCACAATCTATTGAAACTGTAATCTTACTAAGTAGGGGAAAAGTGTTTAGTTTTAATTTTTTTAGAAGGGGAATTACTGTCATTGCTGCTGAGAAATGAATCCTGTCTTTCTTGACCTTCCTTCCTTCCTGAATGTCCTCAGCTAATGTTTTTCTATGATTCAAATACTGCTGAGCACAGCAGAGGTTGCTGAAATTGACTTCAGTATGACTATGTGAATGTTTATAATGAGAAAAGCCAAATTCTTTCTTCACAGACTCAGTACTTGAAAGCTCTGATGCCAAAAAGTACAATTTGGCTGACTGTATTAAACTTTAAAAATATGCTGCTTTACATGTTTAGCTCAGAGGCCATTTTTTATTAAGTGTAAAGAACAAAACTTCTGTGGCTCTTACCCTTACATATTTTCTAGAAACTATTTACAATTTTAAGTCTGCTTTAAAGTACAACAGAAAAACCATTTAAAACCCTAGTAATTGATATACTAGGAAAACAAAAATAATCAAAATGATAAATTAAACTTAGGCAAGCTTTGATAAATACTGATTTCAGTAGTTAAGAACTGAACCATTCTCTTAATAAAAACTGTGACTAATATAATTCTTAAGGATTTTAAAATGCACTCCCAAGGCATCATTCCCTCCAGAAAATCTTCCTTAAACCTCCATATTTGTCTAGGTGCCTCACTTATAGCACCCTGTGTAATTAAAACCTTCATATTACATGCATATCTCCAATACTTGGCCAAATACTTTATGGTTAAGTACTCAAATACACACATATAAACACAGACTCAACTCTTAGCCTAGTTCTTGGCACAGAGTTCTCAAGAAATATTATATTGACTTGAACTATTGAATAATTTATTATTATGTTTACCACAGGGTGTTGTGTGTGTTTTTTGTCATAGTATTCCAAATCTCATAGAAAATTCAGGTGCAAAGTAATTTAGTTGTCACATGTGAATATACCATATGTCTAAGATTGTTCCTGTCAGAGGCTGTCTTGAGGCTGTAAAGGATCAGATGAGGTTCAGTGCAACCACCAATTATAGTTCAGAAGAGAGCAATGGAAACATCTAAGGGCAGCAGACTCTTTTCTTTCCATTAATGGTCCCATATGTCCAAGAAATGTATTTTAACTCTTCCCTAAAATTTTAATGTAAGGAACTTTCATATTGCCAACATCAGGGATATTACTTCCTAAACTAAAACTAAGACTACATTCTTCACGCTAAATACTTTCTGGTACTTCAATACTTTTAATATCAAAAAATGCACATAAAAGATGCCATTTAAATAAAAAGAAAAAAATGTTAACTTATTAAACTGTGTGACTTCGGCAGAATTTAACTGCTTTATAGTTCAGGTTTTTTGTCGATGTTTTTTGGATGCTGAGTTGTAGGTATGATGAGAGAATCAGTTGATAGGCAGAACCTTGTTTCTAATATATGCTTAGTTAACCGTAACTAAAACTATTTCCCTATTTTCAAGGCAAAAATTAGTCTTATTCTTTTTGTTACTCTCCTTTGATGTTTCTCCCTTTAGTTTTTTCCACTCTGGGTTTATAAATGGTAACTGCGTGATACTGAATCACATTTCCGCTTCAAGTTGTTAGAGATATTTTAGCAAATAAAAATAAGTACCTGCAAAAAATAACAAAATAACAGCCAAAGACGAGTGTGAGGAAATTCTCAGTCTAAATTGGAATGCCCAGAATTCTCCCAAAATAGAACTGTGTGCAGCAGTCCTGTTTACAGTCTGATATGCATGTTTTTATTGTTTATATATCTAAAAATCTGAACTTACATTGCAGTTTCTTCCAGCACCCTTTAGGGTTCCTCCATCAGGCCTTTGGGTCCTCCAGTTCTTTTGCTTCCAGCCATGCAACTGTGCCCATATTACTACTGTGTATCGGTCATCAGGACCACAACTAAGAAAGAGCCCCTCTTTGCTCTTTGGGTGGTATGGTTGGTTAGCAGAAATATGCTATTTAACTAAACAGCAGGAACACCCTTCTAAAGAGTCCTGAGGTAGAATAAAAAATTGGAACAGTGATGAAACTTTACCTTGAGTAATCTAGGACCCTCTTTTTCATGGGCAAAAATTACTATGGGCTCTCACTACCCTTTTTGCTTTGTTAGTATGGCATTCACTGATGTCATTTGATCTCCAAATGTTGCCACTATGTCATTTGCATTTAAGTTCAAGGTCAGTTTAAGTTTTAAGATTTATTCTCATTAACCTAGGACCATTGGAGTAAAACTGCTTGACACGTTGATTATAAACATAAGCATAGGCATAGAAATTCCATAGCAATACTTCAATACAAGGTGATTGTTCATATAATCCTGGGTTAAGTTATATTATTTAAAAATTATATCTATATGTATAAAAGCCTAATATGCTAAGTGTCCAACCGATCGGTTGACCATTTGGTTGACTGCTCGACCAGTCGCTATGACACGCACTGACCACCAGGGGGCAGATGCTCTGACTGGTATGTTAGCTTGCTGCTGGAGTCCGGCTGATCAGGATTGGGTGAGACAGGCCAGACATGCCCTGGAGCCAACCTCCTGTGGTTCCTCCCCGTCCTCTAAAATTATTCTTCTAATTAATTTACTTCCAATGTGCACAAATTTGTGCACTGGGCCTCTAGTATTAAAATAAAACCAAAAAATTTAAATTCCCACAAAATTTATGGACTATAAAGCTAATTACTTTTTCCTATACAGGGTATACGTGAGGAAAAAAAGAGATTTGCTGCTTGGGACAAGAAGCAAAAGAGATTTCCTAAAGCGGTATACTCAAGCCAGTAGATCTTAACCAAGTTTCTTGAAGTGTACTGCTTTAAGTTCATCTGGTCAAGTCAGTCACCTTTGTCACATAATTTTAACATTATACTAGAGTTTGTTAGTTATTGTTAATTCTACTGGTTTTGTTAGAAATGAAAATTGATTTTTAACAATAGGGTAAGTTGGAAAACAATGAATGGCTGAGGAACTAAAATAAATTCATGTATATTTAAAAAGTAGTCAAATTGGTGCATATTAAAATGTTCAAATGTTTTTGGAGTCTGTGAAGCTCCTTGCAAAATTCTGGAATTTCCTGAAACACAGAGATAAAACATGGTCACTAAATAAACAGCAGCAACAACAATTTCTGGAGAAAGAGAGGAATCTGCCAGAATTGCCACATTGTATTATTTTAAATGTCCAGTTATTAACGAAAAATAAGACATGCAAAGAAACTGGAAAGTTTAGCCCATACAACAGGAATAAAAGGTGTCAAAAGAAACTAACCCCAACGAATCCCATATATTGGACTTACTAGACAAAGATTTCAATTACCTAAAATGCCAAAAGGCTAAAGGAATCATGTCCACTTAAATCACCTAAAATGCCAAAGGGCTAGAGGAAACTATGTCCAAAGAACTAAAGGAAAGTATGAAAACAGTGTCTGAAATGTATGAAAACAGAGAGAATGTCAACAAAGAGATAGGAATTATAAAAAAGGAACCAAATGGAAATTCTGGAGTTGAAAAGTACAGTATTGGAAATAAAAACACACTAGACGAGTTCAGCAGGGAACTGGCAAAAGAAAGAATCCGTGGATTCAAAGATTAGACTGTTCAGTTCGGCCAGAGTGGCTCAGTTGGTTGAGTGTGCACCGAAAGGTTGCCAGTTCAAGTCCTAGATAGGGCACATACCTGGGCTACGGGTTCCATTCCCAGTACGGAAGGCGGTAAGGATTTTAAACAATTAAAGAATAAAGCCCTAGCTGGTTTGGCTCAGTGAATAGAATGTTGGCCTGCAGACTGGAGGGTCCCAGTTTCGATTCCCAGTCAGGGCACCTGCCCAGGTTGCAGCCTCGATCCCCAGTGTTGGGTGTGTAGGAGGCAACCGATCCATGATTCTCTCTCATCATGGATGTTTCTATCTCTGTCTCCCTCTCCGTTTCTCTCTGAAACAAGTAAAAATATTGTTTTTAATTATAAGAATAAAATAAATAAAGATTAGACAAGTGAGATTATCCAGTCCTAGAGAAGAATAGATAATTTGGTCTTGATTTAAAAGACAATGCACAAAGCAGCAATTATAAAATGTTGATGGACTTAAAATGTATAAAGTTATATTTGTATGACAGTAATGTCACTGAGGAGGGAGAGAATAAAGAATAAAGTTATGGTGGAGCATAGCTTTTGTATATCGTTGAAATTACTGTCGCATTAATCCAAACCAGTTTGCTTTAAATTAAGATGTTAATTGTAATCCCCAGGCAATCACCACGAATAACTCCAAAAAATATATTAAAAGAAACAGCAAGGGAATTAAAATTGTACACTAGAAAATATCTATTTTATAAGCCTCGTGAGGAGATACAATTATTATTTCTGTATTTTATAGATGAGAAAGCTGAAGCTAGGAGAGGTTAGACTGCTTAAATACATAATAGAATCCAGACTCAAATCCAAGTCTGTTACCAAAATCCCTTACCCAAAGGAAAATAAATGAAATTCTTGGGTAGAACATAGAAATGGTTTAGCTTTATTATTTTAATAGCCATCTTTTTACAAGTACCATGCTCTTTTGACTCTATCAGATCAGGAATTTAAAGATCAAGATGGTTCAGAGTTTTCCCAGAGTGAAATTGCTAGTAAATGGTAGAACTATATTTGCATGCAAGCGTAGATGGTTCAAGGCTTTCTACTGGACCATGTGCTTTAGGGTTTTTTAACACACTCACAAGCAGATGATACATGCTAGTAAATAACTCAGGACAGTGTAGACCAAGCATATCAAACTTGCGGCCCGCGGGCCACATGCCTCCTTTACTTGGCCTGTGTGTTAGCCTTTGAGTTTGACATGTTTGGTGTAGACTGTATAGAACAGCGGTATTGTGTTCTCTTTTCCTGGCTTTGTAATTCACAAACAGAACTTTTTTTATTTTCTCTTTCTTAGAACCTGAAGTAACTCAGTCCTTTTAAAATAAAACAGTCAAGTACAAAATTAGGTATCATGTTTTAATTTTACTTTATATCAATTGATAAATTAAGCCATGTGTTCAGATATTTACAATGATGCAAATGTAGTTCAGTACTTGCTTTGATCTCTTTGAATTTGTAAAAATCTACTTTCTCTTTGCATCCTGGGGTCTTCTCAGGAAGATAAACGTGTGGGCAGACAATCATTGTTTTCTCCATCAACAAGGGAGGACTATAGAATTTCATGATTTAATTTTAAGATGGTTCATATTTCTCATAACTTTAATACTTATATCCTTGACTTTTACCAAAGACTATTTCAGAATGCCCATTGCTCTAAAAAAAAGAACAGTTTGCATTTCTAGGCTACATTAAGGAAACTCCAGAGGTTTTGGCATAACTCTGTGACTGCAGAATCCATGCTTTTTCAGGATCTGAATAAGGCGGCCACTGTTTAAAGTTCTCCTTTAAAGGGAAATTGCATCAAATGCTTAGGAAGATGACACATTTTCTTCCTCCTAACTCCTAGTTCCTCATAATTTCCTCTTAGAAGTTCCAAGGAATTTATACTTTCCTGTTAAACGTTTAGCTAGTGGAACATCCTAGAATTCTAAGTTTCTGAATTGGTCTCTAGGATATCCCAATTTTTTTTACTATTTTGAGCATTTACTGTTGAGTTTGGGTTCTTACTCAACTTATTTTATTTCTTTTTTTTATATGTTTTTATTGATTTTTAGAGAGAGAGGAAGGGAGAGGGATAGAGAGATAGAAACATCCAATGAGAGAGAAACATCATGGATTGTCTGCCTCCTTTACGCGCCCTACTAGGGATGGAGCTGGGGCATGTGCCCTGACCGAAATCAAACCAGTGACCTCTTGGTTCCTGCGTCGATGCTCAACCACTGAGCCACACCGACAGGGCCTAACTCAACTTATTTTAGAGATTAAGTTGATCAAATGAGTAAAGAGGACAGAGAGCATATATAAGGGAGTGTGTGGTTTATAGGTAACGGAACGTGGCTGCTTAAAGGCATTCACATGCAACTTTTACCAAAACACTGTTAGATCTTTAAAGCACATTGCTGCTCTAAGGCCTCATGGTTTCTCAATTTAGATATTACAGACTCTTTTCCCTAGTACTTTAATCAAATAATTTTTAAAAGTTTGACTATGTTTTTTTTGGTGTGGGAGGGGGGGCCTTACTCATCCATTTTATTTATTTATTTTCTTTTAATTTAAATTCTTTATTGTTTAATGTATTACATAATTCTCTTTTTTCCCCCATTGACCACTGCCCGGTCGGCCCCACCCCCAGTCCATGCTGGCCTCCCCCTCGCCCCCCATCTGTGTCCATTGGTTATGCTCATATGCATGCATACAAGTCCTTTGGTTGATCTATTACCCCCGCACCCCCCACCTTCCCTTATAGGTTGGACAGTCTGTTCGATGCTTCTATGATTCTGGTTCTATTTTTGTTCATCAGTTTATGTTGTTCATTATATTCCACAAATGAGTGAGATCATGTGATATTTATCTTCCTCCGACTGGCTTATTTCGCTTAGCATAATGCTCTCCTGTTCCAGCCATGCTGTTGCAAATGGTAAGAATTCCTTCTTTTTTACAGCAGCATAGTATTCCATTGTGTAGATATACCACAGTGTTTTAATCCACTCAATCTGCTGATGGCATTAGGCTGTTTCCAAATCATAGCTATTGTAAATTGTGCTGCTATGAACATACAGGTGCATATATCCTTTCTGATTGGTGTTTCTAGTTTCTTGGTATATATTCCTAGGAGTGGTATTACTGGGTCAAATGGAAGTTCCATTTTTAATTTTTTGAGGAGACTCCATACTGTTCTCCACAGTGGCTACACCAGTCTGCATTCCCACCAGCAGTGTAAGAGGTTCCTTTTTCTCTGCATACTCTCCAGCACTTGTTGTTTGTTGATTTGTTGATGATAGCCATTCTGACAGGTGTGAGATGCTACCTCATTGTTGTTTTGATTTGCATCTCTCAGGTGATTAGTGACTTTGAGCATGTTTTCATATGTCTCTTGGCCTTCTGTATGTCCTCTTTCGAAAAGTATCTATTTAGGTCCTTTGCCCATTTTTTGACTGGATTGTTTATCTTCCTTTTGTTAAGTTGTATGAGTACCCTGTAAATTGTGGAGATTAAACCCTTATTGGAGATAATGTTGGCAAATATGTTCTCCCACGCAGTGGGCTTTCTTGTTGTTTTATTGATGGTTTCTTTTGCTGTGCAGAAGCTTTTTATTTTGATGCAGTCCCATTTGTTTATTTTCTCCTTAGTTTCCATTGCCCTAGGAGCTGTATCGGTGAAGATATTGCTACGACATATGTCTGATATTTTGCTGCCTGTGGCTTCTTCTAAAATTTTTATGGTTTCCTGTCTTACATTTAAGTCCTTTATCCATTTTGAGTTTATTTTTGTGTATGGTGTAAGTTGGTGGAAAAGTTTTACTATGTTTTAAATGTACATTTGGATGAGTTACCTATCAGATTTTTCATAGCGAAGACCACCAAGGAGCGCATATAGTAGCCATATTAACTCATATTTGTATAAACCTTGAAAGAATGCTTCTCCTGACATTTTTGAGCAGATATGCTAATTCTAGTGTATCATTGATTATGAAATTTATGGCTCTTGACACAGATCTCTATAGGAATTGAAGTTTGTGCACATCTCATTTGAATTTGAATAAACATGTACACATATTCATGTACCTTGCTCATATAAATGCTGGGTGGGGCTTAGATGACTCTTCACCACGCATGTCCTTGTCCACCTTATAGTTGTGACACTTGTATCATTTATTGTAAGCTTTAAGTACTTCTTACTTTGCTTTATAAGAAATACATGTAGCTTTTGAATTGTGTTTGTGATTTAGTTTTGAAATAAAAATTGTCTACTTTAAGCTCTTAGCTTTTTTTAATTGAAGAGAACCAGCAATAATAGTAAGGCAAGCTATTGGATTATTATTCATTGCAGTTAATTATCTATAAGAAATAATTTAGATAGTCGGGCTCATATAAGCTACAGTTATCATCCAAAACCTTTAGTAAGGAGTCTCTTAATTGCAAATAACAAAGTCGACTCAAAGTAGCTTGAGCAAAATGGGAATGTGTTGGCTCAGGTAAACAAATCACAAAAAGGACAAGGTAGTGCTTGTTCAGAAACCACCCAATCCAAAGATGCTCCCTGTCCCTCTCCACTGACCCCATTCCCAGCTTCACTCTGCCAAATTGCTTATCACTGCGTTTTCTTATAAGTTTAAGTCTTTCCTACTTCACTGCTCATCACTGTGTTTTCTTATAAGTTGATTTAAGTCTTTCCTACTTCCCTACTTGTTGTGAAGAATAGTCATTTGGTGGGAAGAATAGGCCATTTTGGACTCATCTTTCATCTACCATCCCAGGGATGTTAATTTAGGTCAAGTGCCCACCTCTGACGAGTAACAGTATTCTGTCTTGCATACCAGCATGACCTGCAGGTTCACCCCTGTGCTCAAGAGAGCAGGATCTTTTGGTAGAAAGAGAGAGAAAGTGTGCAGAGACATATATGTTTTATGTCTTGAGATTCCATATAAAAAGATGCCACTACTAAAAATATTCAAAACTACTGCATTGTACAAAGTTTGCGAGAATAGCTTCTTCTTTAGCTTCTATAAAACTTTACCAATGTTAATAACATCAATAGGCTTACTTTTCAGTCATGGGACTTAAGTGTGAGCTTGTTCACTTTTTTTAAAAAACAAAGTGAATTCTGATTGCTATATTATTTGTTAAACAGAGCAAATATTTATTAAGCACTACCAGTATGTCACAACCTACACTCAACACAGACAACACAACAGTAAACAGACAGACATGATCCCTCCCTCATGGAATTTAGTGAACCAAAGGAGAGAAAATTGGCATCACCGGTGCAAGATTAATGCTGTGATTAGGAGTTATACAGCAAAAAGACAAAAGGGGTGCCCAGAATGGCTAATGACTGAGTGAAGATCTTCAGGAGAAAAGTTAGCTAAACCAAAAAGGAGAAGCTATGGAGCAGTCAAGAAAGAGAAGGTAGAGAATAGTCAAAAAGAGGAAAAAACTATGTGAAAACTCAGAGGCAAAGGTAATATTGGAGGAACTACAGGATGTGCATTGTACAGAAAGTGTGATGGGAAGGAAAATGGGAACAATGAGGGAAGACGCTGAAGAGGTAAGGCAAGTCCAGATCATGAAATCGTGATTTTTTTTTAAACTTTATCTTCAATGTAACGGGTAACCAGTGAACATCGTTGAGCAGTCAAGTAAAATATGCACTTTAGAAACATCTTCCTAGCCACAATATGGAAGTGGTTGGCAACAGGAGCTGGCTGCAGTAATCCAGATGAGACGGTGGCAGGAGGGTAGTCGCTGTGGAGATGGAGGAGGGGTTGGATTTGATCAATATTTAGGAAATAGAATCAAGATTTAGCTGGTTTGGCTCAGTGGATAGAGCGTCAGCCTGTGGACTGAAGGGTCCCAGGATCGATTCCGGTCAAGGGCACGTGCCCGGGTTTCAGGCTCGATCCCCAGTGGGGGATGTGCAGGAGGCAGCTGATCAGTGATTCTCTCTCATCATTGATGTTTCTATCTCTATCTCCCTTCCTCTCTGAAATTAATAAATATATATATATATTTTAAATATGTAGTAATTAACTGGATGTCAGGGGAAAAGGCAGAGGAGAAAGTAAACCTTTAGTTCCAAGTGTTTGGGTAGACGGTGAGTAGGTAGTGGACACACTGAGCTAGAACACACACAAGAAGAGCAGTTGGAGAAGAGAATGGTTCAGCCTCAGAGGCAGTTTAGTATCTAGGTGAGAAAGTCAGGAGGGAAATAGTGTCTGGTCAAAATCTAAGTCAGTCTGAATAATTACATATTTTTTTACCAAAGTAAAGCTGACCCAATTAAGATAAAATGAATTTTCTCATTCCCTTCCGTGCCTTCCCTCTTGTACAGTTATGGGCCTGCTTTTGTAGCTCCCAATTCTCTCAGTTCAGTGATCATTTATTTTTTGTTGTAGGTTTCCCTGGTAAGGTTAGAGATAAAGGGAAGAGACAGGTGCTGCCTGCTCTCAAGGAGCTAATCTTCTGTTGGTGAAATCAGATGTATATAAATGGTTACAATATGCAATTTAGAAACATTCTCATAGCTGCAGTATGGAAATGGGTCGGCAGGAGGTACAGCAGGAGATTGCTGTAGTAATCCAGATGAGACAGGCACTGAGTACTGTGATAGCGATAAGTACTCTGTGATGATATGATGGAGGGGTTTATAAAAAGCATTTTCAAGCTCTCTTCTGTGATTCCCAGTGTTTCATTCTATTTTGGGGGACTACTTCTTTTTTAATTATTGGCTTTTTAGCCAAAGTCCATGTAAATATTATGCAATCTGCCTTCTAATCACAAACCATGTTGAGATAGTACTACCCAGGATTGCTTTGAACTTCATCACTAGGCACTACAACTGGTTCAGACAATTGCATTTAACTTGAGGCAGGAGGCTGGAGCCAGCCATAGGGTAATCATCCACTTCCTGTGCTTTGATCCAACAGTTTCTTAATTTTCATACCTCCTGCATTAACTTTGTGCACACTAGCAATAATCCATATCGGCCAGAAGACCTCCAGCTAGCTTATTCTTACCCACCAGAAAAACTCACATTTTCAGGTTAATGAATACTGCAACCCTGCAAATGTGGTCATTGAAATTTAGGAAATTCTAGGTGTTGAATAGGATGAAAGAAACATTTTAAAATTAACCTGTCTGTCGAAGAGCTTCAGTCACTTGGCCCACCTAATGAAGTTGCATTAAGCCTTCCTCAGGTTGCCAAAGGCAAGAGAAGCCTTTACTGGTACATGATGACTAATGGTACATTTTTCTCTTAACTAAAAATGTGTCAGGTGTAGCTTGCCTGTGAGGTAACTCATTCAGGGCATATTTGTTGCTATAGTAAGCTCTAGCGTAAATCATTTATTCTGTAAATATTTTTTAGTATCTGCTATCTGCCAGGCACTGTGCCTGGGTAAGACTCAATCCATAACTTGCAATAACTACGCATACATTATACAGAAGGTTGTGGAATCACTATGGAGGAACTGGTTGAGTCAGTTTCATAAAGCATTTGGAACATGGTAAGCCATTAGTAAATGTGAGTTGCCTGTCTTAGCCATCATTATTGCTATTTAAATGGGAGAGCAGAGGAGGAAAGGCATTCCAGTCAAGAGTAACTTAACTGGAAATATGAACGTGAATGTCACTGTCCAAAATGGCTCGGTGTGATTGGGATGTAGAGTACAATTCAGAGATGGTGCTGAGAGATGGTGCTAATGAGGTAGTTTGGGACTAGATTTTAAAGGGCCTTCGATATTAGATACCAAATAAAGAATTTTGACTTTTCCAAATATACAGTGGGAGTTAATTTTAAAAAAATGTTGTGGCCTCACTTTTTTCTTCCTACTCTGATATTCAGGTTTTCTTTTTACTTTCTTGTGGAAAATTTCCAACATACACTATAGTGAAAAGAGTTGTATAATGACCCCATGTACTCATTACCCAGCTTTAACAATTACCAATATGTGGCTAATCCAGTAAAGATTTTAAGCAAGGCAAGAAGGGAGACTAACATTGTGCCATTTCCATTACCTTACTTAGTCTTCACAATATCCTGTGCTGAGGCAAGTGAACGTTCTGGGATTCTAACTCACTTCCAACTTTTTCTGACCTCCAGTTCTTTCCCGTGCTGTGTCATGCTGCCCCTCTAATTCTGCAGTAGAGCAAAATTTCCCACTGAAAACAGTTGATCTGCCTCCTTGCTCAGGAGAGTAGAATTCTCTGCCTCCAGCCACTTTGCTTCTACTGTCACCAGGATCTAGGTCTATACAGACAACTTAATCAGCCAAAATGACTGACTAGTCCAGTAGTTCTCAAATTATGGTCTCTAGACCAGCAGCAAGTTGTTAGAAAATACAAATTATCAGGTGACACCCCCACTACTGAATCAGAAACTCTGGAGGCAGGAGCTCATGATGTCCTATATTGCCATTTGCTATACTGTATTTAATAAAATACTCTAGTGGTTTCCTGCAAACACAAGGTTATGACCACCTACCACGAGCATTTCTAAGGCAAAAGTATCAGAAGATACTTTTATACATTTAGCAAATTCATGAAAAGCATGTCCTAAGGCAAGAATTTTTATTCAGACTTAACACTGGGAGTCTCTCTGGGGATATTACATAACTACATGGAAAAGAATCTTAAGAAGTTTGCACAACTTATATTTAAAGTGCTTGATGGTGCCACCTAGTGGTTTAAGCTCTATAGAATGTACATGCAGCTTTATTGCTCAGGGCTTCCAGGACAGAATTTGTATATTTTTTTAAAAATCAGTTTTATAGTAAAAGTTTAATGGAATAGCCAAACACAAGATGTAGAAAGAATTTCTTTACTCTAAAACTTCCATTGAGGATTCTAGATATGCCACCAAGTCACAAGTAACAAAATTAAAATAGCTAAATTAGACTTCATCAAAATTAAAAAATTTGCATATTAGACACTATTAAGAAAGTGAAGATTAAACCTCAGAGGGAAGGTAGGGGAGGGTGGGGGTAAGGAAAAAAAAAAGAAAGTGAAAAGATAGCTCACAAAATGGGAGAATATATTAGAAAGTCATATCCTATATAATAAAAGCCTAATATGCTAAGTGTCCAGTCGTCCATTCAACCAATCAAAGAATAATATGCTGATGATATGCTAAGGCTGCTCAACTGCTCGCTATGACGTGCACTCACCACCAGGGGCAGACAGTCCACTGATCGACCAGACACTATGACGTGCACTAACCAGCAGGGGGCATACGCTCCAACTGGTAGGTTAGTTTGCTGCTGGGGTCCAGCTGTTCAGGACTGAGCAACAGAGGCGGGACACACCCTGGAACCCTCCCGTGGTCCCTCCCTGACTGGCCAACCTCCCACGTCCCTCCCCGGCCCCGATCATGCACAGTTGGGGTCCTCGGCCTGGCCTGCACCCTCTCACAATCTGGGACCCCTCAGGGGATGTTAGAGAACTGGTTTCGGCAGAACGACCGGTCGCTATGACATGCACTGACCACCAGGGGGCAGACGCTCAATGCAGGAGCTGCCCCCTGGTGGTCAGTGCGCTCCCATAGGGGGAACACCACTGAGCCAAAAGCCGGGCTCATGGCTGGCAAGCACAGCGATGGTGGCAGAGAGAGGGAGCAGGCCTAAGCCGTCAGTCAGACATCCCCCGAGGGCTCCTGGAATGTGAGAGGGTGCAGGCCGGCTGAGGGGACCACGCGCCCCCCCCCCCCCCCGCCCAGTGCATGAATTTCGTGCATTGGGCCTCTAGTATCTAATAAGATTCATGTGTCCAAATATATTAACCCTTTGCACTCGCTTGCTTTTTTCTCGATTCCTTTATTCTAATGCTAACCGTGTCGAGTCACACTCGACATCCAAGTGCAAAAGGTTAATAGTATTCAAATATATAAATAACTCTTACAACTCATCAACAAAAGACCAAACAACCAAGTTTAAAAATGAGTAAAGGACTTGAATAGACCTTTTTCCAAAGTTGATATACCAATGGCCAGTAAACACATGAAAAGATGTTTAACAGTATTAGTTATTAGATAAATGCAGGTTAAAACCACAATGGATGGCATGAATAATTTTAAAAAATAAGTGTTGACGAGGATGTGGAGAAATTGGAACTTTTATACATTGCTGGTGGGGATGTAAAGTGTTACAGCCATGGTGGAAAACAATTTGGCAATTCCTGAAATAGACAGAATTACCATAGAACCCAGCAATTTCACTACTAGGTATATACTGAAGAAAATGTGAAACAGGTGTTCAAACAAAAACTTGTACACAAATGATCATAGCAGTAATATCCATATTAGCCAAAAAGTGGAAATAACCCAAATGTTCACCAACTAATGAATGAATAAATAAAATATGGGGCTCCATCTAATGGAATATTACTCAGCCATAAAAAGAAGTACATCAATGAACCTTTAGAACATTATGTTAAGTGACAGAGGCAGGCATAAAAGGCCACATATTATATGAAATGTTCAGAATAGGCAAATGAGTAGAGAGAAGGAGTAGATTAGTGGTTGCCAGAGGCTAGGGGAAAGGACGAATGGGAGTGACCACTTAATGGGTATGGGATTTTTTTTTCTGAAGGGGGAGGGGTTGCTGCAAATGTCTTGAAATTAAATAGTAGTAATGGTTAGACAATATTGTGAATGTACTAAAAACCACTGAATTTAACTATTTAAAATAGTTTAAATGGTGACTTTTATGGTATGTGGTTTTTACCTCAATTTTTAAGAAAACTTCCATTGATTGGCAAGATTTAATTATTGAATATTTTTCCCATAGTTGTTGCTATATGTATGTATTCTATTTGTTCTTTTTCTTTAACCTAAAATTATTTGGTACATACTTTTTCATCTATACAATTTCCATAGTTTTTATTTTGGTGGCTGTATATATTTTAGTCATTATATATATCATAGCTTAATCATTTATCACATATTTGGTGGTTTTCTCTCCTTTTTTTAGTTTTAAAGAATCCTTTTCTATGCTTAAACAAATATAAACTCTTCATAGACATTACAGTAATGTTTCTTTCCCAAAACAGGAATTGAATCACTTTTTCTTTTTTTACTATTTCAATTGTCTTCTCTCTGGCTGCTCTATAGTAAGAACATGCTAATTTATAATCCTGCCAATAATGGCTGAGGAAAAAAAGAGGAGATGAATGTTTTTGAGTGTCTACTCTGTTTCAGGCACTGTGCCTAGATCCTTTCACATCCATTATTACTTTTTTTTAACATATGTTTTTATTGATTTCAGAGGAAGGGAGGGGGGAGAGAGAGATAGAAACATCAGTGATGAGAGAGAATCATTGATTGGCTGCCTCCTGCACCGCCCCCCCCCACTGGGGATCAAGCCCGCAACCCAGGCATGTGCCCTGATCAGGAATTGAACTGTGACCTCCTGGTTCATAGGTCGATGCTCAACCACTGAGCCATTTAGTTGGACTCGTGTCCATAATTTCATTCAACTCCCACACCTCTTCCCACTAAAGTGGCAACAGAAGTTGACACAGCTAATGGCAGATGAGCAAAAGTCAGAACCCGAGCATTTTGTCTTCAAGTTTAATCCTTTTCCCACGGCTTTACCAATATTGGATTTTACCTTTTTAGTTTCTACTTGTTAGAGAGATTTAACATTTTCCCAAATGATTGTTCACTTACATTTACTCATACATAATAATCTGTATCTTTTGTTCATTTACTATTAATAGATTTTAAACTGAACTTACCTTATAGACAGTAAGCATTATGTGTCAAAGCTTTATCATAATTTTTGTTTTTGTTTATTCCTGTTTTACAGGCTCTTGATGGAAATGTCTATGATCACCTGAAGGATTATTTAATAGCCTTCAGCCGGACTGAGCTAGAAGCATGTCAAGCTGTGCAGAACACATTCCAGTTTTTATTAGAAACCTCTAGCAAGGTAAGTTACCTTTAGTGCAATATGTGATATTATCCATATTAGAATCTAAAATATTTTTACATACAAACTAAATGAAGGTACAAATGACATTTGAAGAATGCTTTAAAGACAAATTTCCTGGAAACAGTATTCCTTCTAATAAAGTTGGAGGGTATTTTGTTCTCCTTGAAGAGGTGACACAAAGGTCAAAAGGGGAAGTGATGATATGGTCTAGCTCAAGACATCAGTCCATTGCCATGTACATAGCTTTTGAGAAGAATGGTTTAAAAAGATTTATCTTCCACTCAAATATTGAATGCACTCAATTGATGCATATGAGGAAACAAGGTCATGTGTCAATACAAAAAATAATAAAGGTGCACTAAGGGGGAAAAGCATCTTACAATCAATAAAGAATGAATACTATAATATCCTGTTTTGTTTTGTTTTCAAAATTTTATATCTAAATGCTGTCATTCTTTTTTATTTTATTTATTTTTAGAGAGAGAAGGAGGGAAGAGGGAGAGAGAGAAAAACATATCTGTGAGAGAGAAGCATCGAACCCTAGCCTCTGTGGCTCAATTGGTTGGAGCCTCATCCCATATACCGAAAGGTAGAAGGTTCCATTCTGGGTCAGGGCATATACCCAGGTTGCGGGTTTGATTCCTGGTTGGGGCAAGGCAGCCAATTGATGTTCTCTTCTGTCTCTGTCTCTCTGTCTCTGTCTCTCTCTCTCTCTGTCTCTCTCTCTCTCTCTCTCTCTCTCTCTCTGTCTCTCTCTCTCTCTCTCTGTCTCTGTCTCTCTCTCTCTCTCTGTCTTCCTCCTCCCCCACCCCTCCCCACCCCCACCGCTGGCCTCCCTCCTTCCCCTCTCTAAAATCAGTTAAAAAAATAAAATTTGCAGAGAGAGAAACATCTATCGGCCACCTTCCACACGCAACCCAGCTGAGGATTGAACCAGCAACCTGGGTATATGCTCTGACCAGAAATTGAACTGGGGAATACAGGACAACACTTCAACCAACTGAGCCACACTGGCCAGGGCACGGTCATTCTTTGATAATCTTTCCATTCAAAAGTATTGAGATCCCTCAACTTTGCTGGCATGTCACCTTGTGTACAGAGAAAATAAATGAAACTACTTTTCTTTAGGATCTGACAGATTAAAATTTCTTGCAGAAGAGAAACTGTCCTTTGGAAGATAAATTGTTCCTGTAACTAGTAAATGTTTTCTAATTGAATGCATGCCTTTGTCAACAGATACTCACTTTATAACTGCTATTTTAAGAGACAGATCAGCCATAGCTGGATTGCTCCATTGGTTAGAGCATTACCTGATCCTCCAGTGTTGTGATTTCGATCTTTGGTCAGGACATATACAAGAATCAACCAATGCATGCAACCAATAGGTGGAACAACAGACCGATATTTCTCTCTCTCTTACTTTCTAAAATCAACAAATTTTAATAAAAATAAATAAAAGAGCCAGTTCAATTCTCTCTTTTAGAAAGGAGAGTGGGAATTAGCTAATACCATAAGAAATTGTTTGGAAAGCAATCGTATCCATCTCACGAGCTAATGTCCAAAGATAGGAAAGAAGAGGGCCACAGATTCTTCTTCTTGAACACCTCCTTTTGTATTTATTCTTGTTTTCCATGTACTATTGCTTTAATTCTGTTTTAAGAAAAAACATTTAAAATGTTAAGTTGATATGGAACTGTAAAGTTACTAGTCTGTTGCTTTGAAATCCTGTCATATTTCTATTTTCCTATATTTTCCCTCCCCAGGACCCAATAAAAGATATAAAAAGACTGATATATAGAAAGAAGAATGGATGGATAGGTAGATAGTTATGTGAAAGCAAATGTAGAAAATGTTAATTGAAAAATCTAGATAGTGGGTACATGGATGTTTTAATACATTTATTTTAATGTGTGTATATTTGAAATTTTGCATAAGAAAATATTAGTAAAAAAATCTATAAAAACATCTTGGCTTTGCTCCTTTTTGTGGAGTGGTTAATTTTGACTAGTGATCAAATTGTTTATATTTATTGGTACACTCAGGTTTTCTGTTTTTTCTTTTGTACATTTTGGTAACTTACACTTTCCTAGATAATTGTCCATTTCGTTTATCAAATTTGATGGCATAAATTTGTGTATAAACTTGTTTGCTTCTACAATTGTCTCCCTTTTTGTGTTTAATATTGTTTGCATTCTCTCTTATTTTGATCAGGCTTAACAGTCTTTTTAATTTTTTTCAAGGTCCAGCTTTTGTTCTGCTTCTCAGTATTGTTTTCTGTGTCCTTAATGTCTGCTTCTATATTCATTATTTCTTTCTACTTTATAGAGTTTATGATCTTATCCTTTTTAAGGCTTATTTTTATATTAGGGTCCTATATTTTCAACCTTGTTTTTAAATAAATCCACATAAGGCTAAAAAATTTATCTTTCTACTATAATAGCATTCTATAATATATAGGGTTCTTTGGTTTTTCTTTTTTTTTTATATTTTATTTTTCAATTACAGTTTACATTCAATTTTGTATTAGTTTGAGGTGTATAACATAGTGGTTAGACAATCATACACTTTACAAAGTATGTCCCCAATATTTTCAGTACCCAGCTGGCATCATACTTAGTTATTACAATATTATTAACTATATTCCTTATACTGGACTTTACATCCCCATGACTTTTGTAACTACTAATTTGTACTTTTTTATTTTTTTACCAGCCCCCCAACCCTATTGTGTGTTCTCCACCCCACCCCCATTTACCCAGGAGTTACTTAGAAGTGAATTTTTCCAGTTTCCATTCAGTGAGCATGTAGTGGGGTAACATTATTTATTTCTAATTTTATTAGAAATTGTATCTTATTTTTATTTTATTACATTTATTCTAAATTTGTCTGAGAGATTGTCCTCTGACCAAATTCATTAAAATCTCTTTTTTCAAGAATAAGTTAGGTTAGATACACTACCTGAGTTTATAAAACAGGTAAATGTATAGTCTTAAAAAACAGCTAATAGTTTACATAGCACTTAACAGTTTTTAGCACACCCTCTGTAATTGGCATTATCGTGCCTATTTTATAAAGAGGAAAACAGACTCAGGAAGTTTATATGGCTTGCCTGAGGTCACACACTCACACACAGTATTTTTCCATGCTCTACTACTATCCTATTTGCTGTCTTTAGCTTATATTATTTTCATAGAAAATGAATTAAAAATGTATAACCTGATTTGGACATAAAGAGATCAACTTCTATTTTCCTCTACATTTATTCATATGAGTATCTTGCTCCCCACGGAAAAGAAATAAATGAGATGCTCTTATATTTAGATTGAAAATGCTAGTAATAAAAATTTAATAAGAATGATGTAGCTAGGAGATATGCCCTTTTGTTCCAAGTACCACAAGAGCTCACACCTATTCCATGTACTTTTCTGTTACAAAGAGCTGTTATGCTGCTCTTGTACTGCTGAAAGCCACCAATTCAGTGATTTGATAATCCAAAAAGAACTTTGAAACCCTTTAGGTTTTTATTCTACATCATTATTCCTTTGTCGTTTGAGGAGGAAATCCACTTTTCGCCACATATCTAAATTGTGACTGTATATGTTCTGAAAGATGTTTTGGGTTATTCATAGTGACACACATACATGTTGTGGCACCCTATATCTTTCATCTCCACAAGGGAAACAGCTAGCCCTAGGAGCTTGTGTTTAATTTTAATTATTTATGAAGCTTGCTTTTCTCCTTAATATTTTATGAAATGCTTTGTATATGTAACTGAAGCAGATGTTGTCATAGATATTTTCTCTAGAATAGTAACCTCTAAAGATGGTTCTGCTGGCCTTTCTTGTTTGTTTACGGGTGCTCGCTTTCTGTCTGCTTAAGGAAACTCCTTCAGGAAACTAATTAATAATGTAGCTCTTTTAACAATTCAGAAAATAACAAGGTTATTCTATATTTCTTTTAAAATTAAATTGTCTAATATTGCCATTCTTAATATCTTGAAGACTCGCCAAAAAAGTAAACCTAATAAAAGGAAGGGGGAAAACTACATGATCATTTCAAAAGACACAGGAATGCCCTAGCCAGTTTGCTCTAAGTGGTTAGAGCATCAGCCCTCTGACTGAGGGGGCAGGGCTCAGGTTCGATTTCGGTCAAGGGCACATATCTCGGTTGCAGGCTGGATCCCCAGCCTTGGTTGGGGCATGTGTGGGAGGCAACTAATCGATGTGTCTCTCTCACATCAATGTTTCTCTCTCTGTGTCTCTACTCTCTCTTCCACTCTCTGTAAAAAATCAACAGAAAAAAATATCCTGAGGTGAAGATTATCAACAACCAAAAAAGACAGGAAATTTTGACAAAATTCAACACTCTTTTATGATTAAAAAAAAAACAACACTCAGCAAATTAGGAGTAAAAGGGAACCTCCTTAACATGATAAAGGGCATTTAGGAAGAACCTCCAGCCAATATCATACTCATTGGTGAAAGATGGAAAGCTTTCCTGCTAATATCAGGAACAAGATAAGGGATGCCCACTTTTACTATTGCTGTTCACCATCGTACTGGGGGTATTAGGGGACTTAGGCAAGAAAAAGAAATAGAAGGCATCCAGATTGAAAAGGAAGAAGTCTACTGCCATACCATCCTGAACATGCCCAATCTGATCTGAAAAGGAAGAAGTAAAATTATCTGTTTGTAGGTGAAATGATTTATATAGAAAATCCTATAGAAGCCAAAAAAAAGTATTAGAACTGATAAACGAATTCAGCAAAAGTTGCAGGGACAGGATCAAAACATAAAAATCAGTTGTGTTTCTATACTCCATTAATGAATGAACCAAAAAAAATTAAGAAAACAATTTCAGCTATAATCATATCTGGAAAATAAAATACCTAGAAATAAATTTAACCAAGAGCATGAAAGACTTGTACATTGCAAACTACCAAATATTGCTGAAATTAATTAAAGAAGACCTAAATAAATAGAAGTAATAAATGTTTATGGATTAGATTTTATATTGCTAATATTGCAATATTCCGCAAAGTGATCTACAGATTCAATAATACAATCCCTATCAAAATTCCAATGCCTCTTTTGGGGGCAGTATTTCAAAACTCACTGCAAAGTTACGAATCAGGATAGTGTGTTACTGGCATAAGGATAGACATATAGATCAATGAAATAGAATTGAGATTCCAGAAATAAACCACAACATTTATGGCAGTTGATTTTTGACAAGGTTTCCAAGGCCATTTGATGAAGAAAGAATAGCCTCTTCAACAAAGGTGCTGAGACAACAAAACAACCACATGCAAAGAATTAAATCGTAAACCCACCTCCATATACAAAAATGAACTCAAAGTGGATCTGTGACCTAAAACTATAAAACTACAGAATAAAACACAGAGGTAAATCTGTAGAACCTTGGATTTGGCATTGTGTTCTTAGATTTGACATTAAACCATGAACAAAAGAAAAAAAATAGATAATTGGACTTCATCAAATTAATAGCTGTTGTGCATTCAAGAAAGACAAAAGAACCAATTTAAAAATGGGCAAAGGACTTGAATAGACATTTCTCCAAAGAATATATACAAATGGACAATAAGCAGATACTTGACATTATTAGTTTTTAGAAAAATGCAAATCAAAACCACAATGAAATACCACTTCCCACCTACTAGGATGGCTTTAATAATTAAAACAAAAACACCAAATACACTCAGAAAATAACTATTACTGCCAACGGTGTGGAGAAATTAGAACCCTCTACGTTGTAGTAAATGTAAAATGGTGCAGTCACTGTGGAAAATAGTTTGGCAGTTCCTCAAAAGAGTGAAACAGAGTTACCATATGACTTGGAACTTCCACTTCAAGAAAATTGAAGACAAGTGTTCAAACAAAAATTTGTACATTAGTGTTCACATCTGCATTATTCATACTAGCCAATAAGTGGAAACAACCCAAATGCTCATCAGCTGATGATTAGATAAATAAAATATGATATATCCATACAATGGAATATTATTGTGCATAAAAAGGAGTGAACTACTGATATATCATACAACATGCATCCCACAGAATAAAAAATATAAATAGCTATTATTCTATACTAGCGTTCCCGTTGCAGGAAGAATCCTGCAATAGGGTTTCCTGCTGCACTCTACCCTGCCCCGCCTGCTTTTCCCTTCTCCCCCGCCCCACCTTCTCCGCCAGCCTGCCTGCTTTTCTCCCTTCTCCCCCAGCCCCACCTGCTCTCCTCCCTTCTCCCCCGCCCCGCCTTCTCCGCCAGCCCGCCTGCTTTTCCCTTCTCCCCCACCCCACCTTCTCCACCAGCCTGCCTGCTTTTCTCCCTTCTCCTCCCCCCGGCTTGCTTGCTTCTCCACAGCTTTGCTCCCTTCTGCAGCTCTTGGCTTCTTTCTATGCTGTCTTGACATGCAAATTAACCATCATCTTGGCTGGGGTAATTTGCATACTCATCCTGATTGGTTGGTGGGTGTGGCTTGGCGGGTGGGCGTAGTGAAGGTGCGGTCAGTTTGCATATTTGTCTATTATTAGGTAGGCTAACAAAAGGCTAATATGCAGATCAACCAAATGGTGGAACGACCGGTCGCTGTGATGCGCACTGACCACCAGGGGGCAGACACTCAACGCAGGAGCTGCCCCCTAGTGATCAGTGTGCTCCCACAGGAGGGGCGCCGCTCAGCCAAAAGCCAGGCTCACAGCTGGCAAGTGCAACAGTGGTGGAGGGAGCCTCTTCTGCCTCTGTGGCAGCGCTAAGGATGTCTGACTGATGGACATCCCCCGAGGGCTCCCAGACTGCAAGAGGGCACAGGCCGGGCTGAGGGACACCCCAAGTGCACGAATTTTGTGCACCGGGCCTCTAGTCATATAATAAGATGCTGTTATGGGCTGAATTGTGTCCCCTTAAAATCCATATGTTGCAGTCCTAATGCCTATTACCTCAGAATGTGACTGTATTTGGAGCTAGGGCCTTTAAGAGGTTGTTAAGGTAAAATGAGGTCATGTGAGTGGGCTCTAATCCAACATGACTGGAGATGGTGTCCTTATAAGAGTAGATTAGGACATAAACAGGCAGAAAACGATGGCCATCCACAGCAAGCAGAGAGGCCTCAGTAGGAACCAACCCTGAAAACACCTTGATCTTGGACTTGTAGCCTCCGAACTGTGAGGAAATAAATTTCTCTTGTTTAAGCCACCAGTGATACTTCATTATGGCAGCCCTAGCAGACTAATACAGATGCTTACCCTCATCATTAATCAAAGAAATGGAAATTAAAACCGCGAGATTCTATTTTATACCAATGAGATTGACAAAAGTAAAGATAGGCAGGTATTAGTATTATTGTCTAGTCTCAATATCTGGGCTAGTTTCTAAACTAGTACTTTCCAAATTTAGATTCTGGGGAAAATAGGACAGTTAAGGAACAACTGTTACCTAAAATGGAAAAAAAAAAGTGTAATTATCATTTCTTTTTGATCATGTAGTGTTGGATTTCTTATTTTTTGAAAACCCACAAGAATGAATCTTAAACTTTAAAATATAATTACTGGTCATTTTAACCTTATTAAAGACTTAAAGGTATTTTATTTTCTCTGTAGGTGGTACGGGACTATAATTTTCAGCTGTTTCTACAAGAGAATGCTGTTTTTCACAAACCCCAGCCCTTCCAGTTCCAGCCTTGTGACAGCGATACTGTAAGGAAATTCCAGATTTTCATATCCTTCGTTTTTAAGCTATGTTCATGCTCAAATAACTGTTATCCTTGGAAAAGACAGACAGAAAAGGTTGAATATGTCTCATTAATTTTATAACAAACTGTGAGGATGCAGAGAAACTGTGACATTTCTTCTTTGTCAAATGTGACTAACACACCTACTACTATGCTAACAACTTTATACTAAATTGGATTAAATTATAAGAGATGTTATTGCTGAAAATAGAACTTAGAGAAGAAGAAAAAATAATAAAGGATGGGGTGTTTTCAATTGAAATATAAATTATACTTTCTATCTATGAAATTCTTTGCATATATATCCTTTCATAGACTCCAGTGGTCATATTTTAACCAAAATATAATTAATAAATAGAATAATGAATATATGCATGCAAATATTTTATTTGTTTTGCACAAAATTATAGGCCCTTTATAATGTCTTTCAGAATTCTTAGAATGTTAAGGTATTAACCTTTTGCACTCGGATGTCGAGATTAAAATTACTCTTTGAATGTATCAGTAATTTGAAATATAAAAAAATCCAAATAAATAAGTTTGTATGAAAAGAAACTCCAGTTTTTTATTCTACTGCCGCGCTTTGTAAAATCTGGGGTATTTAAAAAATTAAATCCCGAGTAGAATAAAGGAATCAAGAAAAAAGCAAGCGAGTGCAAAGGGTTAACACAGAGGCCAAATTGGCAATTTTTAAAAAGCTGACAATCATCCTTTTTTATTCTTGAGTTTAATCTATGAAAAATTCCATTTTTTAATTTAAAAAAAAAAAAACACTGAAAAGCTAATTTGATAACCAAAAATAAAAATTTAACTTCTATAAGGTGAGAAAGCACATATCCAGCAAATATTTATGTGCCAGCGTCTCTAGCACATGATCTCAATGTCAGCAGGCCACAACGCAAGTCAGATTACATCAGTTGGTAAACCTAGAATCAAACCAGGGGAGTTATATCAGAGTTGAATGGTATCCATTTAATAGAAACCTTTGCTAGAGGTTTCTTCATTACTTTTCTTTCTTTTATTTTCAAGTATATTTTTATTGATTTCAGAGAGTAAGGGAGAGGGAGAGATAGAAACATCAATGATGAGAGAGAATCATTGATCTGTTGCCTCCTGCATGTCCCCTACTGGGGATCGATCCCACAACTCGGGCATGTGCCCTTGACCAGACTTGAACCCGGGATCCTTCAGTCCACATGCCTACGCTCTATACACTGAGCCAAATTGGCTAGGGCTTCATTACTTTTCTTACTAAAATTTAAGTAGCCCTGTTAGTGGCTGTATCAAAGAAATGTAGGGAAAAAAACATTTTCCTCTAGATCATAGCCCTTGCATTTATAGTAGTAGGTCTTGTTTTGGGGAAGGGGGGTGTTGTTTTTATTGGTTGTATAGAGAGAGGAAGGAGAGGGAGAGAGAGATAGAAACATCAATGAGAAAGAATGGTCAATTGGCTGCCTCCTGCATGTCCCCCACTGGGACCAAGCCCAAAATGAAACCCAGAATCTAACCGGAGACCTCTTGGTGCATGGGATGATGCTCAACCAACTGAGCCACACTGGATGGGCTGTTTCGGTTTTTTTAGTCAATCAGCTTTTGCTTAATGATTCAGTAACATTGTTCTATAATTTGCCTTCTTTGAAGCCTGGGAGGAATGAAGCAGAGCACTGGAAGATACAGAGTATGGACAAGTTTGCCAAGCTTGACTTAAAATTGTACCTAATTTGAGATTATTTTATCTTTGCTCATTTTCCTCAGGAAATCAGTATAACAATGACACTCATCTCACTTGTCCTAACTGCAACACTAAATTCTTTTTTGTTTCTAGACACTTAGCTGTGTCCCCATTTGCCCTACACTTCTAACTGCTGTTTTCTGTCCATGTGCAATCTTCACTGGGCAGAGGTTAAAAGCCTCCCAAGTGATGGATATTGAGCTCTCCCCGTCAGTGCTCTGGGAATGACCATAGCCGAGGTATATGGGGGTGTAGGTCATGGATAGGAGCGATGGGATGTGTGGGTTTGCATGCTATTGGGATTAAAGTTATATATGTAAGGAGCCACTGGATGCATAAGATGAGCTTTCCATTTTCCCTTAGGGATTTCATTTCCTGTTTATAGTGAGAAGACTGAGCTTGTCATTTTCATCTTATTTGAAGCACCTTATTCCTCAACAGGAGTGCTGAAAAGAACCTTAGAGCTAGTCTTGCCTTGATTAAAGGGAAACAGAAGCCTAGGAAGGAAAAGAGACTTGTCCAGAGTCAGACAGTGAATTCGTGGCACATTACTGTCTTGATTGCAGTTTTTATGTTCCTTCTGCGTGCTACTGTTTTCTGAGAAAAATGTTGAGCCCTAGGGGAGCAATTATTTTTTTCATAACGGAAAAAGACAAATGCCCATACTTTTATAAAAGTCATCCCAGATTGTCAGCCATTGAAAAAGTCTTTAGAATAATCATTTTTTAATGTTTTTAACTGCAAAATATTCTTGTGTGTACTTTTTGTTTTGTTGTAAATTAAGTACTCTTACTGCCCACAAATAATACAATCCCAAATAATTCCTTTTACTTGGTTTAGACTAGTGCTGTTCTTTCACGTGAGCATGGAGCCGTTGTTTACTTGCTTTCTGGTTTCCTCCTGGAGTTGGTAGCAGTAAGCCTCCTTGGCGTGCAGAGAGAACACTATCTTCCCACTCTAAAATGTCGCTTCTTTTTGTATTAAAATTTTCTTTGGGTAATTCATAGTTAAGAAAAAAAATTTTCTTAATTATTTTAATAAAGATTTTTTTCATGAGTTCTTAAAAGTTTAGAGAAAGTTAAAATAGTTTAATGGTTCAGAATGCTGAGTCTGGAACCAGATTTGTATAATCAGAGTTGTAATATTTAATATCTGGTAGACACTGGAAATTTTACTTAAATCTCTCTGAGCTTTGGCTTATGACCCATCTCATTAGGTTGTTATAAAAGTACAGAGTGGCCTGGCCAGTGTTATTCAGTGGTTGAGCATCAACCTATGAACCAGAAGGTCATGGCTCAATTCTCGGTCAAGGCACATATCCAGGTTGCAGGCTCGATCCCCAGTAGGCGGCATGCAGGAAGCAGCCAGTCAGTGATTCTCTCTCATCAGTAATGTTTTCATCTCTCTCTCCCTTCCTCTCTGAAATCAATAAAAATATATTTAAAAAAATAAAAATAAGTAAAAGGACAGGGTGGGGCAAAAGTAGGTTTACAGAGTAAAATCTGTGTTTTGCATACTCACAATTGTAAACCTACTTTTGTCCCACCCTTATATGAAACGCTTTCCACAGTGCCTTGAATAGTAGGAGTTAACTATTACTATTGTTTATTTAGATTTTGCAGTTTGTTCTTTGTGAAACACAATCACAGCATTTTAAGACTAGAAGAAACCCTTAGTGATCATTTGATTTAGCACCACTAACTTTCATATGACACTAAAGTCCAGAGGAAGGGTAAAAGCTAGTTTGAGGTTTGGTGGTAAGTTGGTAATGGACCTGAAACTAAATTAAACCCAGTATCTTCCGGGGACAGAGAGTCTGTGATGTTATTATTGTTTCTTTTCACTTTTTCCAATGAACCTTCCTATAATCCCATTAAAACTATTGAGCTGTTTCTATTTTCATCTGTGCAACTATTTTAGTGCCATAGTAGGTTGGCATGAATACTTTCCTTTTCTTTGCTTTACCAGCTTTCTTCCCATCCCAAATGGATCAGTCCGTAGTATTAGAGATGAAGCTTTAATGTTCAGCAATGTAAGACAAAATACTGTGGTCATTTATGGTTTCATACTTTCCTCTTAGTCTTCTGTTAATGTTTATAGTAGTGGAGCATGGCTCCTGTTTTGAGTGCCGCTGATTAAGTGGAGGCCCTCAGATCTACCTACAAAATGGTTGTGATTTCAATAAGAATAACAATACTTTTCTTTCTGTTCCCTCCTGTGTTGTAGAGCCGACAATTAGAATCAGAAACGGGCACCACAGAGGAGCACAGTCTAAACAAGGAGGCTCGGAAATGGGCCACACGTGTGGCACGTGAGCACAAGAACATTGTTCACCAACAGCGAGTAAGTGTAATGGAGTTTAGGCTACATTTAGCTTAAGCCAAATGTCTAACCAATTTAAAGAGTGGAGTTTTATTAAGGTGAGAAATATCCTATATGTGTTTCATAATTTGGTGTGTGTTTTTTTAATCCTCACCTGAGGATATTTTTCCATTGATTTTTAGAGAGAGTGGAAGAGAGAGGGAAAGACCGAGAAAAATATCAATGTAAGAGAAACACATCGATTGGTTGCCTCCTGCACGCATCCCAACCAAGGCCCGGGCCGGGGAGGAGCCTGCAACCAAGGTAGGTGCCCTTGACCAGAACCGAACCTGGGATCCTTTGGTCCATAGCCGACGCTCTATCCACTGAGCCAAACCAGCTTGGGCTTAATTTAATTTGGCTTCTCATCTCCAAGCAAATTTTTTGAAGGCACAATTGTAGATTCCATGAAAACGTATTAAGACCTAACTAAAAGCGCAAAGAAATTATATTAAGATATAGTAAAATTTCCCTCAATTTCCATTTATTTATATCTTCATTATACTCTTAACCTTCACATCCAGTTTTTCCTTCTTTCCCTGCTTCCCAAAGACTGCACTTGTGAAAATCACCAATGATGTCTGTGTTGCTAAATCCAAAATGGACACTTTGATTTCTGTCTTAACCTATTGTCAACTTCGTCACAATTGACAACACCCTTCCTCTTGAAACATTCTCTTCTCTTGTCATCTATGGCATAACTGCCTGGTTTTCCTTCTGCCATTCCTGGGTTCTCTCACAGGTTTTTTCTCTACCTCACACTTAAATATTCAAATTCCTTAGATTCTGTACTAGGCTTTCTTCTTTTCTTATTCTTTATTTCATTATAGACAGTCTTGAGCTCTTCCATGGTTTCCCTTACCAACAAATGATATATCAATATCTTCAATATTAGGCCTTTCTTCTGTGTATCCGTACATCTTACACTGTATACAATAATAAACTCAAAATGGATTCAATACTTAAATGTAAGACTCAAATCATAAAACTCCTAGAAAAAAAAATAGGCAGTAAACTCTGAGCAATATTTTTTCTGGTATTTCTTCTTGGGCAAGATAATCTAAGAAAAAAAATATACAAATGGTACTACATGAAACTAAAAACATTTTGCACAGCAAAGGAAACCAATAAGACAAAAAGACAACTTAATAAATGGGAGAAGTTATTCGCCAACTGATACATCCAATAAGGTATTCATATCCAAAATTTATAAAGAATTCATACAACTCAACACCAAAAAAACAAATGATCCAATCAAAATATGGGCAAAGGATATGAATTAACACTTCTCCAAAGAGGACATACAGATGGTCAATAGACATATGAAAAGATGCTCAATGTCACTAATCATCAGAGAAGTACAAATTAAAACCACAATGAAATATCACCTCATCAATAAATAAACAAACAAATGCTGAAAAAATGTTAATAAAAAAGGAATCCAATTGTGTTTTAATTAGGGTGCAAACATGATTCAACATGAGATAATTTAGCAATATAATAGCCTGTATTTATAGAATAAAGATGAAAATTCTATGGTTATTTTCTTAGTTGACCAAAAATAGCATCTGATAAAATTCAATAGCCCTTAGTCCAGTGGTCGGCAAACTCGGCTCTTGAGCCACATGTGGCTCTTTGGCCCCTTGAGTTTTTAGCAAAGGCCAGCTTAGGAGTACCCTAATTAAGTTAATAACACTGTACCTACCTATATAGTTTAAGTTTAAAAAATTTGGCTCTCAAAAGAAATTTCAATCGTTATACTGTTGATATTTGGCTCTGTTGACTAATGAGTTTGCCGACACTGGGCTAGGGCACCTCACTGAACTCCTATTAGTTCTAATAGTTTGACAGTTGGGTCTCATACTTTTGGAGGTACATATCACATAATCTATAAATAATGACAGATGTACCTTTTCCTAAAATTTAAACACCTTATTTTTCATTTATTAACCACTGCCTAAATTCTCTTATGAAACTGAAAAGTAGTGGTAATGATGGGTACTGTAATTATCATTGTAGCAGACAGAAAGGTTACCAAAGATGTCTACACCCTAGTCCCTGGAACTATGTATATGAAAGATAATTCACAGATATATTAGAGTTATAGACCTTAAAATAGGGGGGTTATTCTGGATTATCTGAGTGAGCTCAATCTAATCACATGACTCCTTACAAGCAGAAAACTTTCTTTGGCGGCAGTGAGGTGAGCCAAAAGGGAAGTCAGTGAGATTCTAAGCCCATGCACCAGGACCAGAGAGATTGGCCTAAGTCTAGGAGTTAGGAGCTAAATGTAGCCCCCAGCTGATAGCCAGGGAGGAAACAGGGACCTCAGTTTTAGTTATAAGGAATTGGGTTTTGACAACAAATTGCATGAGCTTAAACTATATAGGTAGGTACATTGTTATTAACTTAATTAGGGTACTCCTAAGCTGGCCTTTGCTAAAAACTCAAGGGGCCAAAGAGCCGCATGTGGCTCAAGAGCCGCAGTTTGCCGACCACTGCCCTAGCCGGTTTGGCTCAGTGGATAGAGCGTCGGCCTGCAGACTGAAGGGTCCCATGCAAAAGAATGAAACTAGAATGAAACTGCTTGTCCCATATACAAAAATTAACTCAAAATGGATCAAAGACCTAAATCTAAGACCTGAAATAATAAATTACATAGAAGAAAACATGGGTACTAAACTTTTAGACCTTAGTTTTAGGGAAGATTTTATGAATTTGACCTCAAAGGCAAGGACATAAAGGCAAAAATATATGAACGGGACTATATCAAACTAAAAAGCTTTTGCACAGTGAAAGAAACTGCCAACAAAGCAGAAAGGCAATCAACTGAATGGGAGAAGGTATTTGCAAATAAAAGATATTTTTTAAATAAATCTTTATTGCTCAGATTATTACAATTGTTCCTCTTTTTTCCCCCCATAGCTCCCCTCCACCCAGTTCCCACCCCACCCTCTGCCCTTACACACCCCCACTGTCCTCATCCATAGGTGTACGATTTTTGTCCAGTCTCTTCCCGCACACCCCACACCTCTTTCCCCCCTAGAATTGTCAGTCCACTCCCTTTCTATGCCCCTGATTCTATTATATTCACCAGTTTGTTCTGTTCATCAGATTTTTTATTCACTTGATTTTTAGATTCACTTGTTGATAGATATGTATTTGTTGTTCATAATTTTTATCTTTACCTTTTTCTTCTTCTTCCTCTTCTTAAAGAATACCTTTCAGCATCCTATCTAATAATAGACAAATATGCAAATTGACCATACCTCCGACACATCCACAAGCCACACCCACCACCCAATCAGAGTGGGTATGCAAATTAACCCAAACCAAGATGGCTACAGCCACAGAGAGCAAGGTTTCCTAGGTAACAGAGGAAGCCAAGCTTTCCGCCTGCCCTTGCCAGGCCTAAGCCTCCACTCAAGCTGCAAAGTTTCAATTATAGAAGGTAAACAAATTCAAACAAATGGCAGCAGAATGGATCTTGAGAGAGCAGGCCAGGGTTGCCGCCGGCAACAGGGGAAGCAAAGCTTTCCGCACACCCTGGCCGGGCCCACCCGCTTAAGGCAACAAATTTTCAATTATAACCCCAACACAAATGGCTGCCGGCCTTGGAGGGAGCCCCAGGCTTGGCTCTGCTCCAGGCAACAAAGTTTCAATTGTAGAAGGAAAATAAATTCCAGATACCAGGGCCTCCGTTTGGGTTACCATGGGGCGTGGCCGGCCTGCAAACCACCACATGCCCCTCGCTCAGGCAGCCCCACACCCCAAGGGAACCCCACCCTGATCCGGGACGCCCTTCAGGGCAAACCAGCTGGCCTCCACCCCTGTACCAGGCCCCTATCCTATCTAATAAAAGAGTAATATGCAGATTGATCATCACTGCAACACACAATATAGCTGCCCCCATGTGGTCAAAGATCCTGCCCCCATGTGGACACAAGATGGCCAGCAGGAGAGGGCAGTTGGGAGGCACCGTGCCTGCAAGGGAGGGCAGTTGGAGGTGATCAACCCTGCAGGAGAGGGCAGTTAGGGGTGACCAGGCCGGCAGAAGGGAAGTTGGGGGCAAACAGGCTGGCAGCAGAGTGGTTATGGGGTGATCAGGCTGTCAGGCAGAAGCGGTTAGGGGCAATCAGGAAGGCAGGCAGGCAAGCAGGTGGGAGCCAGCAGTCCTGGATTGTGAGAGGGATGTCCGACTGCCCGTTTAGGCCCGATCCCACCAGGATCGGGCCTAAACGGGCAGTCGGACATCCCTCCAGGAGTCCCAGATTGGAGAGGGTACAGGCTGGGCTGAGGGACAACCCCCTGCCGTGCACGAATTTCGTGCACCGGGCCTCTAGTTTCATATAATACTGGTTTGGCGGTGATGAACTCCTTAGCTTTTTCTTATCTGTGAAGCTCTTTATCTGACCTTCAATTCTGAGTGATAGCTTTGCTAGGTAAAGTAATCTTGGTTGTAGGTTCTTGCTATTCATCACTTTGAATATTTCTTGCCACTCCTTTCTGGCCTGCATAGAAATCAGCTGACAATTGTATGGGTGCTCCCTTGTAGGTAATTAACTGTTTTTCTCTTGCTGCTTTTAATATTCTCTCTTTGTCTTTTGCTCTTGGCATTTTAATTATGATGTGTCTTGGTGTGGTCCTCTTTGGATTCCTCTTGTTTGGGGTTCTCTGCGCTTCCTGGACTTGTAAGTCTATTTCTTTCACCAGGTAGGGGAAGTTTTCTGTCATTATTTCTTCAAATAGGTTTTCAATATCTTGCTCTCTCTCTTCTTCTGGCACCCGCATAATTCGGATGTTGGTATGCTTGAAGTTGTCCCAGAGGCTCCTTACACTATCTTCATATTTTTGGATTCTTTTTTGCTTTTCCGGTTGGGTGTTTTTTGCTTCTTTGTATTTCAAATCTTTGACTTGATTCTTGCAATACTCTAGTCCATTGATGGGCAACCTTTTGAGCTTGGTGTGTCAAACTTCGCCAAAAAACTGAGCATAACTCGGGTAGTGTGTCACTTTGAGGAAAAAACATTATTTCGCAAATGTTTCATCCTCAGCATGCGGCCGCCTCAGCGGCCGCGTGTCATCAGAAATGGCTATGCGTGTCAGTGCTGACACGTGTGTCATAGGTTCGCCATCACTGCTCTAGTCTGCTGTTGGATCTCTATATATTATTCTTTATTTCAGTCAGTGTATGCTTAATTTCTAGTTGGTGCTTTTTCATATCCTTGAGGGTCTCGCTAAATTTATCGGCCTTTTCTAGAAAATTCTTGAAAAACCTTATAACTGTGGTTTTGAACTCTATATCCAGTAGTTTGCTTTCCTCCATTTCTGTCATTTGTGACCTGTTTCTTTGTCTCCGCGTTTTGGCTGCTTCCCTGATTTGATAGAGTGGCTTTGTGTGCTAGGTGTCCTATAGGGCCCAGTGGCTCAGCCTCTCCAGTTACCTGAGGTGGACACTCTTGGTGCACCCCTTTGTGGGCTGTTTGCACAGTCTTGTTGTAGTTAAGCTGTGATTGTTGTTGGTATCACTGGGAGGAATTGACCTCCGGGCCAATTGGCTGTATCAGCTGTGTCTACGCTGGGAGAACTTCTGTGCTGGAGACACCCTTATGGGGTAAGACTTGCTTCAGTGGGGCTTTGGTGCTCACTGAATCTGCCCCCTGAGTGTGTCCCTTATGGATCTGAGGAGTTGTAATCTGGATGGTCCCACTCTGTCCACTGGGTACACTGGCTCTTGGATCTCTAAGGAGGTGCTAATTTAGCCTCTGCCTGAGGCCACCCAGCAGGAGCTATGGAGATATCTGCAGATTCCTCTTCTTTGTTTGGGGTTTGGAGGTGCCCAGATGAGGCCCAGCTGTGAAGCAATGCAAGCTGCTGTGGGGCATTGGCCCTTCTTTTGGATGTTCTGGGTCTCTCTGACCCAGCTGCAATTCTTTAGGTAATTTTAGATTGTAAAGGGCCAGGCCATTTATATGCAAAAGCCTCTGAGCACAGCTTGGGTGGAGCGGGGTCTCAAGGTATCAACAGGGCAGAGCAAACAGCTATGGCTGATCCTCAGCCCTGCCTTAAGAGGCCCTCGGATCTCAGTGTCCCTCAGTAATCGCTGCAAGCACCTCTGAGAGAAAGCCGCCCTTGAGTTCCGATGCCAGGCAGTCCAGTTTCTCCCCGTATGATTCTGGGTCCCCAGAGTCTCGCCAGGTACTGGAGTTCTGAGCAGTTGGGAGCTTGTGTCTCCCTCCATATTGAACAAGACAACCGCATCCTCAGTCACCAGCCCTTTCCGCGCATGTGCCTCCGTACCTCTGCGCTTTACTTCCGCACCTCCTCTGAGTCTCATTGTGCTTTTCTCTTTCCTTCTAGTTGTAGAATTTCCACTCAGCCAGCCTTTCTGTGGTTCTGGATGATGTCCATTTTGTCTTTTAGTTGTAGTTTTGAAGTGGTTGTGCAAGGCAGCAATTTCAGGTGTTTACCTATGCTGCCATCTTGGTTTCTCCATAAAAGATATTTTTAAAGAAACTTGAGAAAAATGGTTCTGAAATGTATCTGGATTATTTTAATGTACAAAATAGCCAAGAACAACATTAATGAGACTTGTGTGCCTTACTTAGCACATACTAACATACTCCAGTAATGACCATAGTAATTAAAACTGTGGCATCATCCAAGAGTTAAAAAATATATCAGAGAAAATGATTGTGTGTGTGTGTGTGTGTGTGTGTGTACCCTTAGATACTGATTCAAACCAACCAATCGTAAATAGTCATATTGAAGCAAGCAGGGAAATTTAATGAACAGCATAGTGAGCCTACCAAGGAAATATTACTTTTGAAATAATATTGTGGGTATATATTTTTTTTGTCTTAAAGTTCATACTTTTAGAGACTTACCAAAAAAGCGTGTAGGAGTGAAATGATATGATATCTGCAATTTCATTTAAAATGCTTTAGTAAAGAAAAAAATAATAGATAAAACTAACGTGGAAAAATCTTCTTAACTATTGAATGATGCTGATCAGTATATGGGAGTTCATCATACTAGTCTCTCTACTTTTGAGTATATTTGAAATTTTTTATAATAAAAAACATGTTAATGATATTTCAAAGTTTTGGAGAAAGGGTTATTCAGTAAATGGTGTTAGAGTAATTGTCTGTGTATTTGAGGAAGGGGTTAGATTCTTCTTTTCCACCAAATACAAAATAAATTTTGGAAAAATTAAAGACCTAAGTGCTAAACAAAAGATTATTGAAAACTGGGAAAATATAGAATTTTTTTGTATAGTACAAATGGCTTCTTAAGCAAGACAGAAAACCCAGGACCCATAAAGGAAAAGATTGATAACTCAACAACATAAAACCTAAAAGTTTTTGTAAAACGAAAGAACTTTGAAAAGTTAAAAGAAAGGGAATAGGAGAAAATATTTGTAACATAAATAACAAAAAAGAGACTGATACCTAGAAAGAAATATATTTAAATAATGATAAAAATCAGAAAAATGTGTAGAGGATATGAACTTCATAAAAGTAGAAATAACAGATGGCTAGCAATATCTGAGATGATGCTATTACAGAGAAATGAAAATTGAAACAATGAGATCTTTATATATATATAGCTTATTGGCAAACATTTCAAAAATTGACCGTATCCAGTGTTGGTGAGATACAAAGAACATGATCTCACATACTACTTGTAGAAGAGTAGGCAATTTGGTAATGTCTGTTAATATTAAGGTGTACAATTTCCACCTCTGTTTTTATCTTAAATAAATATTCCTATATGTATTCAAGAAGTCATTGACCAGGTTGTTTGTACATTGACTAGGTTGTTTGTACGGTACTATTTATAGTATTGAGAAATTTGCAAATTTAAATAGCAATAGAGTAAGAGCATGGTACAGTTAAACTATTGAATCTATGGATTAGAGAAGGAAGTCTGTCTATTTTTAAAAACATAAAAAGGTTTCTTGGACACATTGAGAGGATAATAGAGCTCATTTAATTTTTTTTAACAAACTATTCAAGTATATAGGCAATACATAGAAAATGGTTTGAAAAAATACATTTAAATTGATGGGACAGTGGTTATCTTGGGGAGTTGGATACATGGTGAGGTGTGCAGGTATAACAGTTTTTGCCATTTTTTATTAGTTGTTTAGAAACAATAGTTTATATTTGTGTAGTTTTTAAAAATTAAAGGTCTGCATATCAAAATGTGTAGTTCAAATAGGGTTTATAGATTGTACCAATGTGAATTTCCTGGTTTTTATATTATACTGTACTTATGCAAGTTGTTGCCATTTTGGGAGGCTGGGAAGGTACTCTCTGTTCTACTTTTGCAGCTTCTTTTGGATCTATAATTCTTTCAATTTTTTAAAAATTAACAAATAAAAACTGAAAAAAATAAAAGGTTAAAAAAGCTAGTCGTTGCCACTCATCACTAAAGTCTTTTAAATTATATAAATACTGCCCTAGCCGATTTGGCTCAGTAGATAGAGCGTCGGCCTGACTGAAGGGTCCCGGGTTCGATTCTGGTCAAGGGCATGTACCTCGGTTGCAGGCTTGATCCCCAGTAGGGGGCGTACAGGAGGCAGCTGATCAGTGTTTCTCTCTCATCGAAGTTTCTGACTCTTCTCCCTTTCTCTCTGTAAAATCAATGAAATATATTTAAATAAATAAATAATCTAAATAATCTTTTAAGAAAAATCAGTCATTATTTTTTTGTTGCTTTAACAGGTTCTAGATGATCTGGAATGTCATGGAGCTCCAGCATCAGAACAAAGCCGAGTAGAGCTGGAACAGAAAATAGATGAAGCTAGAGAAAATATTCGTAAAGCAGAGGTGAGGTGATAGCTAATTTTGCCCAGCCTCATCAATGTCTCAGCTGTGATATGTACCTTTAGAATTCAGTTTCTAGACACTGATTATTCTGAAGATGATTCACCATCTTCATCTGTATCAAGAGTATTATTTTTTAGTAACTGCTTCATATGAGGTGGTACACACAACAAAAGGACACTAAACCTGCTAAGAAAAGTTTACAGTCATGAAACATTAAATAAATAAAAAAGTTAAGTCAATGAAGATACTAATTTTAAGGTTTCACAATGTATGTAATCAATCGAATTCATGGTATAGAAAGTTAATATGTATAAGTTCAGAGCCTAGAAAAGCCTCCCCTATATTGAAGTCCTCTGGAATCATGGGCCTAGGGGCATAAGCTGCGCTTTTAAGAAGAGAAAAGCAGACAAGACAAAAAAGTTACAACAGCTTTGGCCGGTGTTGCTCCGTTGGTTGGAACATCATCCTATACACCAAAAGGTTGTGGGTTCAATTCCTGGTCAGGGCACATACCCAGGTTGCAGGTTCCATCCCCAGTCAGGGCGCTTACAGGGGGCAACCAATCGATGTTTCTCTCTCACATCGATATTTCTCCCTCCCTCTCTCCTTCCCTCCCTCTCTAAAATCAATAAACATAGCCTCGGGTGGGAATTTTTTTAAAAATTATAACAGTGGGTTTTAATTGGGGGGGGGTTGTCATGGGACCCTTTAAGTGTTGTATGAAAATGTGAAACCCCCTCTCCCACCAAAAATAAATGAACATTTTTATGTACAGTTTCCAGAAGTTCATGTACCCTGGGCTAATATTCCCTGACTTCAAGGGGAAACGGTTAAGATGGAAAGAAAGAACCTATTTGAAAAGGAGGAAGACATAGGCTATAGTTTGGCAGTTAGATTTGATTAGAGTTTTATAAGGAAATGTGGTAGACAGTAAATAAATTAATTGTGGTTAGGACCAGTTCATGGAGGACCTGTGCATACTTGGATATAGTTATCTACCCAGTACACCATGGATGGGATGTGGAAGTAGATATTTAAGAAAAACTGAGGATTTCCAGTCTTGTTAGGAAGGCATAAAGGATGCCAAAGATAACCAAGGCTGTAAAGCACAAGTGCCGAGGAGTGGTCCACTGAAGCATACTTAACACTTAAGAAACACAGAAGAAACAGGTCACTAGGAGGAGTTGTTGGGGCAGGTAATACAGAAGAAGAAGGACTTAAGATGAGTATTAACAGATTAGTAATAGTTCATTATTCAGGGGAAAAGGGATAGCACAGATTTATGCCATGCAACCTCAAAAGGCAGAACTTGAACCGAAACAAGAAGACAGGAAGGAGGCCGATCTGAGCTTGGTATTGGGAAATACCTTCTAACAGTCAGATCTTCCCAGTGACAAAATAAGCTCCTCTGGGACACAGCGCAGCTTTACGATTCTGGGCCAACATCTCCTGGACTCCATACCCGGAATTCTTCATTGGTTGAGAGTTCATTTAAACCAGTGTTTTCATAGACCCCCTCAGGGTCTAGAGGCTGTGAGGACGTGTTCCAGTGGTGGGGGCAGAGGGTGTGGTGGAGAGGTAGCATAGGCAAACATAGAAAATATGAGCATGTTTCTGGCACGAGCCCATGGAAGTGACCTGAACCAGAAACAGCTTGCCATCTGCCTGGTCTAGAGAAGCCGGAGTAACCACAACTCGCCTTTTTTCCTGGCAAGCGATCTGCAGCCTCCATAGCGAAGAGGGCAGGGCGTACAATAAATAGCCATTTTCCTCTCTGACTTCAGGGTCAGGGCTAAACCACTACCCTAGTGGGCTGGCCAAGTACTATTGGCAGGTCCTTTTCTAGTTTGAGAAACATTGGCTTGTGTAGAAGAGCTTTTCTTGTTTGTTTCTTCAAACTCTGGGTGAAGCCAGTTTCTGAGCTTTGGTGGAACAAGTCTCAGAAGTTTTCTGAAGGGTGTGTTCTCTCTTGTATTTTCCATTGCCAGACTCCATCCCTGGTGTCACCGTCTGCTATCCTAGCTCCACCAAACCTCCCCGTAGAGTGGTAGTAGGTATCAGTCACACAGAGTCTACATTTAGCCTGAATGACCTTTTATTTCCATGAATATGCTAAACTACCCTGTGTTTGTTAGCTTAAAGGTAAAAATATGAAGTGAGATTCCCACAACAAAATGTCTCTCCCAATACCAGTATTTAAGTCTGCATTCTCAAAAATAATTTTCTTACCAAAATATGAAACATGCAAAAGACCATGAGTTCATTATGGTCTTCGCCAGGTTCATTATCTCAGTTTTGAATGTCTGTGAAATGTAGTTAATCTTGCTATCTTAATTTCTACTTATCAGATACAGAGAATAACTCAGCTAAAATTAGATGGCAACTATGAGGGTAGTGCTGGGGTAGTACTCAGAGGATTGTCCTAATGAAATTTTTGGATATATCCCCCTTCTTCTTTCTTCTGCCTATATAATATTTGCATTGGATTTTCTCTTTTCATTCAGTAGTTATTTACTTTATTTATTATAAGTACCTGCACCAAAGGGAGAAAGCTATAAGATTCTATTATATCCTTCATGTTTGTTTTTAACTCCTACTAGCATGCGTGTTATCCTCCCTTGTTGGCTCATTTGCTTCACCCAGTGTTTTCTACATTGTGTTTTCATTCAGCGTTACTCATTAGAATAAAAACCTCTGTGATGCTCAGTAATAGATTAAAGAAACTTTTTCCATTCATAAGAAATTGAAAATATAAATGGTTTGTGCTTTTCAAAAGAATAGGAGTTATATAGTGAACTAGGAGCCCAATCACGCAGCACCACCCACCCTCGCGTTGCCGGTCCTGCCCTGCCTCGATCCCCAGGCCCCGCAGCAGCCGTGGCCACTGCTGGTCCAGCCCTGCCTCCCTCTCCGGCCCTTGAAGCAGCCGCGGCCACTGCTGATCAGGCCCTCCCCCAGCACAGGTGCACAGAGGGCCCCTGCCACCCTGCCCCACCGCTGCGCGCGCAACCTCCTCCTGTCCAGTCGACCTGTTATGGCATCCTGGTTAATTAGCATATTTCTCTATTTTATATATAATTAATTACTGGCTGATCAATTGGGGAGCAGATTCACTAATTGATTAGTTTGGCAAATACTTAATGAGTTTCTGCTCTGTGCCAGATACTGATGAGTATTTTATTTTTTATTTTTTTAGGCATATCTTTATTGATTTCAGAGAGGCAGCGAGAGGGGAGAGAGAGATAGAAACATAAATGATGAGAGGGAATCATTGATTGGCTGCCTCTTGCACACCCCCTACTGGGGATCGGTCCCACAACCTGGGCATGTGCCCTTGACCGGAATCGAACCCAGGACCCTTCAGTCTGCAGGCCAGTGCTCTATCCACTTAGCCAAACCAGCCAGGGCCTGATGAGTATTTTAGACATACAGTGATGAACAAACTGTTGTCATTGTTATGATCTCTCTGGTGGTCACAAGAATATTCATACTAGAAATGCTACTGTTGGTGGCCCCTGATTAATTCAAGAATTGAAATGTGGCAATAGTGGTTAAATTACACTTTAATAACAGTTTTCCTAACCTGGTATTTAGGTATTTGAATTTTTGAAATTCCTTTGTCACACAGACACACACACATTCTTCATCTGACATATCATACCTATTTTAAAAGCAGCTTGCCAAGAAGCCAAGAGTTTTTTAAAAGCCATCTTTTTGGAAGCTGTACATAACTTATGTTGTTCCAGAACACAATTACTTTTATGTTTAAATTGTACCTTTTATTTGGCTTGAGGGCAGTTCTCTCTCCTTATGACAGAGAAATGTTTAACACAAAGAGGGAAAGTTGATGTAAGAAGTTAAAGATACCCAGAAATTGTTAGTAACTCACACTTAGTGTAAGATCTGCAGGAGGAACTACAGACTATATGATTCTTTCTCCAGGATGTTAACGATTGTCTATGATCTGAATTGAAGGTACATTTGAAAGCCAAAGTACATGTTATCAAATGAATTAACAAAACAAAAATATCAGTTATTGTCTATATAATCACATTTTCAAAGACAACCATTTTTTCTTAAATTATTTCATAAGGTTCTGTTGCACACTGTGAATTCAAAATTACTAAGTCATTGAGGCCTGCGCAGGTCCCGAGCGGACCGTGGTTTGGGGTTGCTGTCTGCCTCAGAAAGCAAAGCAGAGGGTTTGTCTCCAGAGAAGACAGAGTCATCTTCTCCTCTGAGAAAGCCTCCTACATAGTTTGCTTTGGCATCTTTCACGAATTGAAGAGCAGGGATTGAGGCCTCGTGTGTCTGGGTTTTCAGCTGAGGTAGACAAGACAGTGGTTATAACCAGTAAGTCCAGAGTAGGGTGTAGTTACCTCTAGAACAGTGATGGGCAACCTTTTGAGCTTGGTGTGTCAAACTTCGCCAAAAAACTGAGCATAACTCGGGTAGTGTGTCACTTTGAGGAAAAAACATTATTTCGCAAATGTTTCATCCTCAGGAGCAGCAAATGTTTCATCCTCGGCATGTGGCCGCCTCAGCGGCCGCGTGTCATCAGAAATGGCTACGCGTGTTTTAGGTTCACCATCACTGCTCTAGAACATGCCACTGTTTGCCCAGCCAAGACTTCATGACAGTCATAGAAGTGTATTCTTTAATAATGAAATCATAATAATACAGTTCCCCCCCTCCAAAGAAAATTATTATGTCATCCTTATACCTCAGTAACTCAAAATGGTAAGACCCTTGTCATAATGCTCTAAGAGAAGTCTAAAAAGTTTTGTTGTGTAAAATGTGAGGCTTCATTACGGCAAGGTTAATGAAATGCTAAGGTGAGCCTGCTGTTAAAACAAAACTTCCACTGACATTATATCCAAAGTCCCATTACCTCAGGGCCTGTTATTGTGGGATTTCACTGTACTCTTATAATATGGTATGTTAGCAGACTCTTGGCTAATCACTTTCTTCAGTTTTTATTGTAAAATTTTTCAAAACATAGAAAAAGATCAAAAGTAAATATATATTTCCCAACATGATAAATTCAGCTATTAACATTTTATAATATTGGCTTTATGTGTTTATTTCTATTCTGTAAAATGGAAGTTAATTCTGTAATCCTCTGTAATTGAAGTTAATTCTGTCTGTAAAATGGCCGGATTAGAGTCCAGCCATTTAGGCAAGAATGGTTTCTAGAAATGCTGTGTTGTTTATCACCGTATGTTTTATCAAGTTATCTCACTATTAATGATACTAAGAGTGGTCACTTAATTAAGGTGGTGCTACCAGATCTTTCCACAATTAAGGTTCTTTTTTGTTTGTTTTTTACAATTGCAATTAGCAAGTACTAGTCACCTCCAGTAGTGGCAAGTGGATATTTTTCTCTCTTAAATATCATTATGGTATCATGGAATTTTAAAAATTAACTCTGTTGAGGTATAATATACATATTAAAACAATGTAACCATTTCAAGTGAACAGTTTGATAAGCTTTGACAAATACATATCTCTCTAAATATCTACCACCACAACCAAGATATAAAATATCTCTATTACCCCCAAAAGTTCTCTTGTGACCAGGCCACAACTGATCTGCCTTTGGACATATAGATTAGTTCAACTCCAGTAACATGAATATTAGATTACTTGATACAGTTCTAGACATCACACACAAAGATCCCACATACATTGTTTATCTAACCTTATTTTCTCTCTTCATCTCAGTTTGATGAGTTACTATTACTATGTAATCAAGCTCACTGATCTTTTCTTCAGTAGTGAATAACCTGTTAGGGACATCCTGTATACTTTGATTTCAGACATTATATTTTCAGCTCTGTAAGTTCTATTTGGTTTCTTATAGCTTCCACTTTACTCCTGTTTATCTTCATATTTTCCTTTAAATCTTTAAGTATATTTCTAAAAGCAACTTTAAAGTCCTTGTGTGCCCATTACATCATATCTGTGATCTGGCTTTCTTTCTGTTGGCTAATTTTTCCTTTGGTTGTGGCTTATATGTTTTCTGCTATTCAAATACTTAGTCATTTTTCACTGAATATTAGAAATTGTTAAAATTTAGCTATTGAGGTCTGGATTCTCCTTTTTCTTTTGAAGACTATTGATTTTTGTTTTGGCAGACAGGTCAGTTCCTTACAGATCATTGTGATTTGTTTGAGGCTTGTTTTTAAGCTTTGTCTGGGTTGGGTTCCAGTAGCCTTTCCAGTAGGTTAATTTAGCCCAATTACTAATGCATTTTTTTCCTGCAGTTTCTTTTTATGCCGTGGGTATCCAACAAGATCTCTAAACTCTGACTGGATAGAACTGTAACATCTGTCAGCCCTGTACAAGCTCTGGGAATTTTTCAGTTTACTGCTCCACGGTAGATGTTCTTTCTCTTGTAGTTATTCTTTGCTTCTCATGGGGTCTAAATTTATTATGGATATTTATTCATTTAGAATACTTTCAATTACAGTTGTCATTGGGGCTTTTTTAAGCCCCATATTATCTAAATTTGGCCAGTGGGAGTCCAGTTAAGCTGGCTTCCATGTCCATTACTCCCATTAGCTTTTGAACATATTCTGGCTTTTTAGCACAAGCTGTCATAGGCTCACCTTGTATTTTTCCTTCTTCGAGGAGTTCTGATTTCTTCTAATAGAGATTAGGAGTTAGACAACAACATCTAGACTGTGCTTATTGTTATGGGTGATATTTGTTTCTTGGCCCTTTGTTGTTTCAACTAGGAATTTTTTTAAAAAAATGTATTCAGATTGATATTTCCAGTTAAAATTTAAGCCCTAGCCGGTTTGGCTCAGTGGATAGAGTGTCGGCCTGCAGACTGAAGGGTCCCAGGTAAGGGCACATACCTCGGTTGCAGGCTCCACACCTGGCTCTGGTTGGGGTGTATGCAGGAGGCAACCAATCAGTGTGTCTCTATCTCTTCCTCTCCCTCCCACTCTCTAAAAATCAATGGAAAAATATCCTCAGGTGAGGATTAACAAACAAACAAAAAACCCAAAAAACAAAATCTTGGTTCCTGATAATACTATCATAATATTTTATTTGCTTTATCCTGCAGTATATATTAAATAATTTCAAAATTACAATGTAAATATTACTAATAGTAAACTACTGAGTGTAATTTAAGATTTCTTAGTAGTTCTCTTTGAATGTAGAATCTATCTCTATAAGAATTTCTGCTTATGGTAATAATGGACTAGCTTATATCCTCTTTTAGGTAATTATTAATCTGGGGTAAAAATATTTAAAATACTTATTCGGTAGAACTGGAAAATTACCCAGAGCATATAAAAACTGGAGAGGAACCCTAGCTGGTTTTGCTCAGTGGATAGAGCATCGGCCTGAGGACTAAAGGGTCCCAGGTTTGATTTCGGTCAAGGGCACATGCCTGAGTTGTGGGCTACATCCCCATTAGGGGGCATGCAGGAGGCAGCTAATCAGTGATTCTCTCTCATCATTGATGTTTCTATCTCTCCCTTCCTCTCTGAAATCAATAAAAAATACATTTTTTAAATAAATAAAAACTGGAGAGGAGCCGGGCAGGTGTGGATCAGTGGTTGAGCAACAACTTATGAACCAGAAAGTTATAGTTCAACTAGAGCCCTGGTGCATGAAATTCGTGCACTGGGGCGGGGGGAAGGGTGTCCCTCAGACCAGCCTGCACCCTCTCCAATCTGGGACAGCTCAGGGGATGTTCGACTGCCGGTTTAGGCCCGATCCCACAATCGGACATCCCTCTCACAATCTAGGACTGCTGGCTCCCAACCGCTCGCCTGCCTGCCTGCCTGATTTCCCCTAACCGCTTCTGCCTGCCAGCCTGATCACCCCCTAACCACTCCCTGCCAGCCTGATCGATACCTAACTGCTCCCCTGCTGGCCCGACCGCCCCCATCTGCCCTCCCCTGCAGGCCTGGTCCCCCCCAACTGTCCTCCCTTCCCTGCAGGCCCAGTTGCCCCTAACTGCCCTCCCCTGATGGCCTGATCACCCACAACTGCCCTCCCCTGCCGGCCATCTTGTGTCCACATGGGGGTGGCCATCTTGTGCTCGGGCATGACAGTCAATTTGCATATTACCTCTTCATTATATAGGATTCCCAGTCAGAGCATATGCCTGGGTTTGCAGACTCGCTCCCCATGAGAGGGTGTGCAGGAGGTAGCCAATCAATGACTTTCTCTCATCATTGATTTTTCTATCCCTCTCTCTTCCTCTTTCTGATATCAATTTAAAAAACAAACAAACTGGAGAGGACTTGGTCCTTAACAGAATGGGACTATACTTAGACATATACAGCTCTTTTTGAAGGCTGCACACTAGAATTCTAGTAGAGAGTCTTATTGGTTTTAGGATGGATGTCAGGGAGGCCTTAGCCAAACGCATGTAAAGCAGAAACTCCCAGGAGCTTGGCAAGAAGCAAGAGCTGGAAAACAAAAAACTGAGCAGAAATTTCAGCTGTTACTCTAATTATTAGAAAACTAGAGGCCCGGTGCATGAAAATTCATGCACTGGAGGAGGGGTCTCTCTGCCCAGCCTGCCCCCTCTCACAGTCCGGGAGTCCTCAGGGGTGGGAGGTGACCCGGCGATCAGGGGAAGGTGACACCCCCATCACATCTCTGCTGCTGCCACTGCCGGCAGCACAAGCCTCAGGCGGCCCTGGGCAGCTGCCATCCGAGGCTTGCCTGCACCTTGGGCCAGCCCTGGGCGGCTGGGGGGCTGAGGGGACTGGGCGTGGCAGTCAATTAGCATATTTCCTCCTTATTGGCTGTGGGCGCCTCCATCTTTGTGAGGGTGTGATGGTCCATTAGCATATTCCCTCTTTATTGGATAGGATTGGGGTGATTATATTAATATCAGACAAAATGGACTCTAGAACAAGAAATATTAAGTGATAATTCATAATGATTAAAAGTAAGATCAGTTCATTAAGAAGAGATAACAATCCTAGATGTGTATGTAACTGATGATAGAGCTATAAAATATGTGAAGCAAAAATGGACAGAACTGAAAGAAGAAATAGACAATTCTACAATATCCCCTTCAGTAATTGATAGAACAAGGAGCTAGAAAATTCGTAAAGATATAGAAGTCTTGAACAATACTGTCAATAAAATTTACCTAATTGCTATTTATAGAACACTCCACCACACTTTTAAAGTATATGTGGAATATTGAACAAGATCAAATACTACACCATAAGCCACTGTCAGTAAGTTTAAAAGAATTGTTATCAAGCAAAATATGTTCTCTGACCCATCAGAATTAAATTAAAAATCAATAACAAAAAGATAGCTGGAAAATCCCCAGATATTTAGAAATTAAACTATTCAAGCACCATAATCTGTTGCTATCTTAAAAGAGAACTCCCAACTTTATGACCAAAACAACAATGATTTATTATCTCTCACCATTCTGGCTTTGATTGTGTGTTTTTTTGTGTGTGTGTTATTTTTTTGTGTGTGCAGATTTTGCTTGAGATTCCTCATTGAGCTGCATTCAGCTAGAGGGTCTGCTAGAGAACTAGGTGTTTGTTTTCCATATGGTCTTTCATCCTCAAATAAGCTAAAACTGGGCTTCTTCACATAATGGAAGCACATTCCCAAAAAAATGAAGTCCTAAGAGCACTCATCAAACCTCTGTTTGCATCAAATTTGCATTTGTTCCATTAGCCAAAGCATATCAGATGGACAAGCCCAGAATTAATGTGGAGGGGACTACATGGACACTAGGAGGCATGATTCATTGAGGATAACAATTTACCACAATTAATATGACCTTGGTTAAATCATTTTTCTCATCTGTAAACTAGAGGTTATAATATTCATCCCCAGAATTGTTGTGTGGATTAAATGAAATGAGATATACAGACTTTATAACTATCCAAGTTTCATAAACTCAACTATGGCTTGATACTTAGATATGCTTATATTACATTTTATATTAAAATCAGTTAATTGACAGTGTTCATACACCATGATATTGTATCCTAAAGGATCTGGCTTTACAAAACATCATTTAAAAAAGCTCTGTCTCTTTACAAGTTCTAAAAATGAGTTTGTCAAGTTGTATCTAGAGTGCCATCAAGTTACAGACAGCTATACTCTGCAAAATTGTAATCCATTGGCAAATCATCAAAATTCGTTTGAAAACACTGGAAAATTCTGCTTTTGAACAGTTGTTAAAATATAAACAGTTGAAACTCTAAAGGAAAGATAGTAATGTTTATTCTGGAACTGTAGTCAGTTATTTGGTAAAGTACTGGCAAAAATAAATCTTATAAAAACTAGGTTTCTTGTTATTGAGAAATTAGAATAAACTAATCTCTCTCTCTCTCATTTTCTCTTTCTTTTTTTTAGCAGCTGAATGGCTTACATTTATGATTTCCAAGAAAGGGTTTGTTGGTTCACTCTTTTTTTTAAATATGTTTTTATTGATTTTTAGGGGGAGAGAGAGAGAAAGAGAGAAACATTGATCGACTGCCTCCCACAAGCACCCCAACTAAGATGGAACCCACAACCTGGCCATGTGCTCTGACCAGGAATCAAACCAACAACCTAACTGGCCACCTTTTGGTGCACAGGACAATGCTCAACCAACTAAGCCACACCAGGCAGGGTACTCTGTTTTGTTTGTTTGTTTATTTGTTTTAAACATTTCAGTGCCTATATCGGTTTAAAATACATACTGGAATGGTGCTGAAACAACAGAATATACACATGCAAAAAAATGAAGTTGGACCCATACCTTACACCATATACCAAAATTAACCCCAAATTGTCAAATACCTAAGTGTAACAGCTAAAACTAGAAAACTCTTACAAGAAACCATAGGGATAAATCTTTGTGACCTTGGATTAGTGTATTAGATATGGCACCGAAAGCCAAAGCAATATAACTTGGACTTAATCAAAACTGAAAACTTTCGTGCTTCAAAAGACACTATTAAGAAAGTAAAAAACAAACCCACAGGATGGGGGGCGGGGGGGGGGAATACATAAAAACTCTTACAATTAAAAGACAGAGAAAAAATAAAAAGACAGCTCAGCCTGGTTAGTGTGGCTCAGTGGTTGAGCATCGACCTATTATAAACCAAGAGGTCACGGTTCAATTCCTGGTTAGGACACATGCCCAGTTTATGGGCTCGCTCCCCAGTAAGGGGTGTGCAGGAGGCAGCCAATCAATGGTTCCCTCTCATCATTGATGTTTCATGCACCAGGCCTCTAGTTAGTAAGTAAGTAAGTAAGTAAATAAATAAATAAATAAATAAATAAATAGACAACCTAATTTTAAAATGGGCAAAGGATCTAATTGTTTTTTTCAAAGAAGCTATAGGAATTATCCCAATTCTTTTTTTTTTTCCAATTTTTTTATTAAGGTATTATATGTGTACATATCTTACCATTGCCCTCCCCACACCCCCCTCCCATATATGCCACCACCCCCCAGAGTTTTGCATCCATTGGTTATGCTTATATGCATGCATACAAGTCCTTTGATTGATCTCTTATCTCCCCCACCTCTCCCTAACCTTCCCCTTGTAATTTGACAGTCTGTTTGATGCTTTACTGTCTCTGTATCTATCTTTTTGTTCAAGATTATAATGTTCTTTATTATCCATAAATGAGTGAGATCATGTGGTATTTTTCTTTCATTGACTGACTTATTTCACTTAACATAATGTTCTCCAATTCCTCCCAGGTTGCTGCAAATGATGAGAATTCCTTCTTTTTTATGGCAGCATAGTATTCCATTGTGTAGATGTACCACAGTTTTCTGATCCAGTCATCTGCTGATGGGCACCTAGGCTGTTTCCAAATCTTAGCTATGGTGAATTGTGCTGCTATGAACATAGGGGTGCATATATCCTTTCTAATTGGTGTTTCTAGTTTCTTCGGGAATTATCCCAATTCTTTAAAATACATGTGCCTAAAAATCTTCGGAATACAAAATAAATTCAGCAATGAGAACTCAATGAAATAAGTCAGAGCTCAGATCCTTTTGATACCAACTCCCCCATCAAATTTTGTGCCAGAAGGGCTCAGTGAGCACACTTGTTTGCCCCAGAGTCCCACAGAAGGCCATCAAGTAAGGGTCCTTAAAATTACCTTAGTGGAGCCTTCAACGGTTGGAGGAAGAGACTACTACTCTAATTTGTGGAGCAATGAAGCTAAATGTACTACTTGCTAAAGCAAAGGAGAATGATACTTACAAATTACAATCTCTCTGAACAAAGTAGAACTGACATATAGGGTTTTAAGAAGTGTGGATTTCAGAGATTGGCATATTTTCAAAACAGGGAGTGTTTTACAGATTGGCTCACTTTTAGCTGTGGTGGATAGAGAGATTCTCAGGGGTGATGATGATTGGAGTGAGGCTCTGGTTGATTGGCTGCCTGTCACTGATTTACTACTCTCAGGCATGGCTATTAGAGCAAAGAATTTGCCATTTTACAGGGACAGGTTTAAACTGGTTCAATGATTACTTGCTTACCTCTTGGAACAAGAGCCAAAACAGGCAGTCTTTCCCTTTAATTTGGAGAATAGGAACGTTTTATTCTCAATTTCTACTATTTTTGACAGCTGCATAATAAATTAATTTAAAATCTTTACTCACTAGGCAGTCAGGAGTCATGAAAGTTTTTAGGCAGGGAGTGACATGATGAGATCATTTGCAGACTTGTAAAAAATGGATTAGAGAGGAGAAGAAAAAGTCCAAGAGGTGGGTAGAAGGCTGTTGAAGATGCTAGATTTTAGGATGTTCTGAGGCATAGCCTTATTAAGAAGAAAAGGACGCAGACTTTATAGCACATCAGTATCTTCCTATTCGTAAGTTATATGTGATGTTTCTTGTTGATGCAGGTGTGCCCTTTGCTATTGTCAGCAGCTGGATTCCTGTTCTTGTGTTCCCTCCCCTGCACACCGCCTTTCTTTCTTTTTTTTTTTAATATATATTTTATTGATTTTTTACAGAGAAGAAGGGAGAGGGATAGAGAGTTAGAAACATCGATGAGAGAAAAACATTGATCAGCTGCCTCCTGCACACCCCTTAGTGGGGATGTGCCTGCAACCAAGGTACATGCCCTTGACTGGAATCGAACCTGGGACCCTTGAGTCCACAGGCCGACGCTCTATCCACTGAGCCAAACCAGTTAGGGCGCACACCGCCTTTCTACCTTGCCCTCTCTCCGTCTCTCCAGTTGAAAAATTAACAACTATGCCAAGGCAGAATTGCTGGTGAATGTCAATATTGTACTAAAGTCAGAAATAACAAAATCAACTTGAGAGAGAAAATGCCTTGATTTCTGACCATTTTCTTGGTTTTCTTAGATAATTAAGTTAAAAGCTGAAGCCCGGCTGGACCTGCTAAAGCAGATCGGTATTTCTGTGGACACGTGGCTGAAGAGTGCAATGAACCAAGTAATGGAAGAACTGGAAAACGAGCGATGGGCCCGCCTGCCTGCAGTGACCAATAATGGCACTTTACACTCGGTATGGTTTCTCTTCTTGGATCTGAGGCTAACTTTCACTGAAGGAGGATATTCTTTGACTATGTAGCCAAACCTGATAATGGCCAAAATTTTAAAGAAAAAAAAATAATGGTTTTGCTGGTGGTTTGGTTTTTGTTTGTTTGTTGTTTTGTTTTTTTTTCTTTAACCTATCACTGATTGAGTTAAACTTTAGTGTAAGAAAGAAAGGGGGGGGGGGGTGGAGGGGGATAGTGCTCTTAAAAAATGTTCAGTGAAGAATATATTCTCCCTAGTTGGTTTATCAGTGTCGCTTTGCCATAGTCATTATCCCATTTCATGAAATAGATATGCTTCTTGTCTGGAAGTAGCAAAATAAAAATTTTGATCTAGGATTTCTGAAGTTCTCGGAAGTCTTTTCTAGTGTAAATGAAAATAGACATCCAGAGAGTTGGAAACAATCTTAAAGAAGGGATAGGAACACTCTGAATCTGTGGCTTTGTCTGTTCAGTTCACAAGGGCTTTCACCCTCTGCTCACAGAGCCTTTCACAGGGGGACGGTATCTTAAAAACAAGGCCAGAACTCAGGCTTAAACTTTCAAGTCCAGGGCTCGCTCCACTCAATGTCATCCAGTTAAAGTTAAACCTTAGTTTTTCACTTTGGAGATCTGAATCCCAGAAGAGTTCACTGATTTGCCTGATATTATATAGGTAGGCATAATGATACCTGGCTGGCCAAACTGAAGTAATCCCTGTTGATACCTCCCCATCCATTATTCTCTTTCTGTTTATTTCCTTGTGACATTTATTACAATCTACTAAAGGCCCGATGCATGAAATTCGTGCACTTGGGGGTTGGGGAGCCCCTCAGCCCAGCCTTTGCCCTCTCGCAGTCCGTGAGCCTTCAGGGGATATCCGACTGACAGCTTAGGCCCGCTCCCCGCTTGGCCAGCTGTGAGCCCAGCTTCTGGCTGAGTGGCACTCCCCCTGTGGGAGCCCACTGACCACCAGGGGGCAGCTCCTGCATTGGGTGTCTGCCCCCTGGTGGTCAGTGCACATCATAGCAACCGGTCATTCTGCCATCGGGCCAAAACTGGCTCTCCAACATCCCCCAAGGGTCCCGGATTGCAAGAGGGCGTAGGCCAGGCCAAGGGACCCCACCAGTTCACAATCTGGGCCGGGGAGGGACGCAGGAGGTTGGCCAGCCAGGGAAGGACTGCAGGAGGGCTCCAGGGCATGTCCGGCCTGTCTCGCTCAGTCCCAATCAGCTGGACCCCAGCAGCAAGCTAACCTACCAGTCAGAGCGTCTGCCCCTAGTGGTTAGTGTACATCATAGCAACTGGTCGATGGTCAACTGTCTGCCCCCAGTGGTCAGTGCATGTCATTGCAAGTGGTTGAGCAGCCTTAGCATATCATTAGCATATTATGCTTTGATTGGTTGAACGGCTGACTGGATTTTGTTTATTATCTGTCTTTCTCTCTAGAATGTAATCTCCATGCCTGCCTGATTCATGAGCAAAGTGCCTGGCACATAGTAGCTATTCAATAAACATCTGTTGAAGGAAGAAATGGATGGATGGATGGATGGATGGATGGATGGATGGATGGATGGATGGATGGAAGGAAGGAATAGTGGCAAACTAAAAAATAAAATTCTAATCTTCCAACTTCCCACTATAGCCATAGTGCCCTTTCAGTGCTTGTGCCCTTCAGATTTAAAAAGGCATCCTTGCTAGAGAAATTGGCCAAAATTTAAGAACATTCCTAGAAGTTTTCTCAATTTTTTTACATACCATTCTGCTTGCACATTTAAAAAGGATTGTGTGTGCATGTGCATTTTAAGGAAAAATAATCTATTGAAGGTTTATTTTTATTTCACTGTTATTGGCAACCCAGCTGGGGAAAATAAGCACACATCGTCCACTTGACTTTGGGGTTAGAAGAGCTTGCATCTTTTAAAAGTCAAACTCCCATCTACTTCAGGTTATTCTGTTGTATAGGAGCTGTGATGACCGCAAACTCCAGGCACAGATTTGCTTTTGGCTTCATCAGCAGCTCTGTTGGCAGCCAATCAAGCCCATGCTTTTCCTTGGACTGGCACCTTTTCTAAGTGCATCAACTGGGCTGGCGCTTACCACCTAACTGTGTGTTTGCTTCCTGAGCAAATCAGAAATGAACAAGACGTGGTCTCTCTCCTCAAAGAGCAGACAGGCTTTTATAGATCTAGTGTGTGACTGGGCGACCTCATGGCAAACTCAAAATTGCTTACGCCTGAGGGAAGGTGGAGGTGGGGGGTGAGGGGGAAGAGATCAATCAGAGAACTTGTATGCATATATGCATAACCCATGGACACAGACAATAGGGTGGTGAAGGCCTAGAGGGGCGTTGAGGGTGGGCTAGAAGGGGTCAGTGGAAGTGAAAAGGGGGACCTATGTAATGCTTTCAACAATAAAGATTTTTTTTGTTGCTTACTCCTAACTCATCTGCACACCTTGGAAAAAGTCACTTCTCTCTGGGTTTCAGGAAGAAAGTTAAGTTAAATGATTCTAAGATCTCCTCTAACTCCAAAATCTCGTGATTTTGTCAAGAGTCGTCAGTAAAGCTCAATACCAACCAGAAAAATAGGAAAGACATTTGTCCAAGAAGGAGATGTCATTTGAGATAGTCCTTGAAGAACTTTAAAATGAGATTTTTAAAAAAGGCTTCTGAGTGTGAAGGAAGAAAATAAAGATGTGCCTAGTACAGTGTCTGGCAGTGAGTAGTACAGTCGGGCAGTGAGTGTTGATTAAATTGGGTATTTTTGAGAACTGTCCAAAGGCATCAGCTCATTTAGAGACATACCATATCTCCTGTGAAAGGAGCATGTTGCAATCAATCCCTTTTCACTCTTCCTTTCCTCTGGTCAGTCTTGGGGCGCTTGTGTCTTCACGCTTTCAGCTGAAGGATATATTTTGTGGAAACTCTACTAACAATACAAATAAGGAAGAGATGTAGTCACAAAATAGCTTAATGAAGCCTCAATATTTATTTAACCTGCTTTTAAATGACAGCACTGAAATTATTCACAGGGAGTTATCTCTTCACACTGACAGCTAGCTGGCTAGGAGCATAAATCACAAATGCACGGTCTGGGGACTAAATTGTTTCTTCCATTATAGATGCCAACAGAAACATTAGTCATCAAGTTTAGAATTCCCTTCCATCTGGAAAACATGGTAAATACTGCTGTTAGACATCAGTAGTGTAAAGTGCCTTATAGATGTTAAAGTGGTTACGTGCCTATTTACCTTATAAAATAAGGAAGGAACTATACTTAGTTGGGTATTAACTCTTTGCCTTCTGTGTTATCCTGTAGTACAGAATATAGGATTTGGCGGGGGGGGTGGGGGGGGGAGACAAAGATTCACAGAATATAACACCATTTTTTAAAAGGAGAGCAGTCTACTGTTATATTCAATTGATGGTTAACCGGAGCCTACACACAGCTTCATATGATTGGATCGCTACCAGTGACCCAGTCAGCCTTCACTCATCCCTCCCTTCTCTTATTTTCCTGCCTTCTCTTACTCATAAACCCAGTTTACAGCCTAATTTTGAAATTATCTTAACTTTAGAATAGAAAAAGTTAGATAACTAGACTATAATTAGAAAATATAATAGTGAAAAACATTACCTAAAGCTCATCTTTATAACACTACTGTTAGCAACTTGATGTAATTTCTTTCTCTTTCTACTATTCTTTTTTTTTAACATATTTATCATAATAAAGTTAACTAACATTCCAGATTGCTGAATGGTCTTCATAACCATCCTTTTTATATCTGTATAGTATTCCATCAGGAAAGCGTGCTGTAATTCATTTAACTGTTCCATGTAGGTTCAATATTTAGATTGCCTCCAGGTAGTCTAAATAATACTCTAAAAAAACCATTTGTGTACATATTTCTTTTTTTTCATGCTGGGTTTATTTTTTCTGTAATGTAGATTCTTAGAAGTAGATTTATTGGGTCAGATGTCTATAGTTCTTTGTTTCAGTTTGAGCTTGGGTGTTTTTTGTTGTTGTTGTTCTTTTTATTATTTTTTTTCTTTAGATTCTCAAACTGTAGCTAACACTGTTTACGTGACTTTCTTGTCTTCAGCCCTTTCTCCCGGCTACTGTACAAGGGCATCCTGACATCTGCTTAGTTGTGCAACCTAAGAATCCAGGCATTTTGCACCGTGGCATCGACGTAAATTCTGACTCCGCTCACTCTGTAGACTATGCTGAATAACGTTTCTGAAAGGCAAAGAGATTAAATATATTTAGCCCTCAGGATGATAGTTTGGTTCCCATCTGCCTCAACAATGCCTAATCGTCCTTGCAGTCCAATGGGCTTTGTTTTTGAAATATGAAAATCTGTTGACTTGAGCTAATCCCAAAGAAAATAAATAATGGATTTTTATAACGTGATAAGTGTAGACTGTAGAAAATTGTAAAATACACCTGAAAAAATCTTCTGTCGCTTTTGTTTACATTATTTCCAGATGGGCAGTGGTCTTTTTATTGGACTAAATTAAACTCCATACTTAAACAGCCCACCTTTCTTAGTGAAACTGACATTTCAAATTCCCAGTTGGGATCAGCTTTGTTTAATTCAGTAAGTATGTATTGAGCCTGCAATGCTTATGAAACGCTTTGCTAGCTGCTGGGAATTCACAAGCTGAGTATGTCTGTTGAGGTGGTATCCACAGATTGAGAGAACCAGTCTCGTGACAGTTAAGACCAAGCAGTGGACATTGAAAAGATGTAGAGACTTTCTCTTCTAAGAGAAGTATCTCCAGCTGTATTGTGTCCTTTGGTTTTCTGCCTAGCTATAAGTGCCTGACACAGATCCTTGTACGTAGTACCTGTTCAAAATATTCATCTGAACCTGGAGATAAGCAGTTTACTCCATCCAAGTGTACCAACTAAGCTTAAAATACTGCTAAAAGTAGGGAGCTCACTGTACATCATTAAAGTATCTGTTCTGTAACAGGTACTATGTCAGGCCCATTCCTACATTATTTCAGTTAATGATCACAACAATTCTGAATGCGTTTGCCGACAGGGAGGTGGACTTAGAAGAGTTAAACATCTCACCCAGGAGCACACAGCTAGTAAGTGGAGAGAGCAGGAATTTGAACCCAGATGTGTCTGCCTCTAAAGCCCTGCTCTTTTCCGTCCTTTATGACCCTGTGGCTAACCCTTTACCCCTCTACCTGTTATCATGAGTCGTTTTAATTGCTGTGCATTCCTGTTTTTCTTTTTTTAAAGCATTTGTTGAATCATCATTGAACATCCTATTTTCTTTTTTTTTTTAATATATTTTATTGACTTTTACAGAGAGGAAGAGAGAGGGATAGTTAGAAACATCGATGAGAGAGAAACATGGATCAGGTGCCTCCTGCACACCCCCTACTGGGGATGTGCCCGCAACCAAGGTACATGCCCCTGACTGGAATCGAACCTGGGACCCTTCAGTCCGCAGGCCGATGCTCTATCCACAGAGCCAAACCGGTTAGGGCAGAACATCCTATTTTCAATATAGCTAGTGGTCTTCTAGCGTTTTCAAGTACTATGTGGTCAATTGTCATTAAAATTTTGAAGCTTTACTGATATTTTTAACAGCTTTGCTGAGGTATAATTGACATAAATAGACTGTACATATCTAAAGCATACAGTTAGGTACATTTTGACATATGAATGCACCAGTGAGAACTTTGTTTCCTCACGCTCCTTCCAGCACCTCAATCAGCCACTGATCTTCTTCCTGCCACTATAGATTAGTTTGAATTTCCTAGAATTTTATATAAACAGAATCATACAATGTGTACACTTTTTTTTTGGGGGGGGGGGTGTGTCTGGCTTCTTTCACTCAGCATGATAATTTTGAGGATCATCCCATGATGATGCATGTACAGTAGTTCCATCTTTTCATTGCTGGGTAGTGTTCCATTGTATGAATACACCACAGTTTGTTTATCCATTCACCTGATGATGATGGACATTTGGGTTATGGGGCTATTACAAGAAAAACTGCATTGAACGTATGTTTTGAGTGGGTTATGTTATCGGTGGAAGTGGAGCTCTTGAGGTGCCCCAAGGAAAAGAATCTCCTGAGGCCCCCACGGGAGGATGGGGTTTTGTGGAAAGCTTTATCGATTATGTAAAATTAAGGGGGTTCCCTCCAAGGTCCCATCTCTGTCTGTCTCCTCATGGAAGAAGTCCAATCTTGTTTTCAACAGGGCCAGAATTAAGGGTACTGCCCACAGTTTCTGCTCCATATTAAAGTCCAGCATCTGGCTAGCTTAGTTTGTGTTCCCAGTGGTAGGTAGTCCATTGCATGTGGGGTCTGCATGCTGTTGGCTGTGTGGCTGCTTAAGGGCACATGGCTATGGAGAGAGAAGAAGCAAGTGCATGGGCCAGTGCAGGTCACAGAGCAAGAGAGGGCAAGAACGATTGAGAGGTGAATAAGAGAGAGGGAACGCTTTGAGGATCTTAACTTTCCAAAATGTCATGCATGTCTGATGGGGGCCACCGTGTACCCAATCCATTGTCCCCCAGGCTAGACTGACAGGCAAGCATCTTCCCTACATCACGCCAACTTCGCTGTGCATGTACCCGTCTCCCGCTTTGTTCGAGCCCTTTCCTCCGAGATCTACAGGGTGTGGACGGTGGCTCCTGGGGAGCGTGAAGCTGTAGCTTCCTGGTAAAGCTGCCCAGATGGCCATGCTTATCACGCCTGGCCTCCCCTTTGCTCTCTTCCTATTATTAACTAGCTAATTATGATGACAACATTATAGTGGGTACATAGTTAACATTTTAAGAAGCTGCCAAACTGTTTTCCAGAGTGGTTGTACCATTTTATACTCCCATCAGTAGGATGCTGGTGTTTCCGGTGGTTCCACAACCTTGCCAGCACTTGGTATGGTCAGTCTCTTTAATTTTAGACATTCTAATAGGTATTCGGTAGTATGTCATTATAGTTTTAATTTGCATTTCATTAATAATGTTGAACACCTTTTCATATGAAGAAGTATTATCGCCATTATAGAGATTAAGCTGAGAAGTTAAATAATTTTCCCAAAGTCACACAACAAGTAAATGGCATAGTCAGCATCCAAACCCATGTGTGTCGAACCTAGAGGACCCATTGCTTTCTAGTTCATTATAGGACCTTAAAGCCCTTTCAGAGCTTGTTTTGCCAAGTACCAGAAGATGGCTACTGAAACCAACTCAGAAAGGTCCTTATCTGCCCTTGCAATAAGAGTAAGCATTTTAAAACTTCAAAGAAAGGGAAAATATTAGTACAGCTAGAAAGAATAGTGATTGAAGTTCTGTCAGGTGACAGGAAGGGGAAAGGGTAAGAGAGCAGTTATGAAACAGAGCAATGCAAAAGGCACGTGGCAGTGACCCCACTGCTGTCGCTACAACCTTTCGTTCCCTTTCATGAGAATCAAAAAGTGAACTCAGAATATAAAGGGGAAGGACGGAATGCTTAGTATCAAACAGCGTTGCCAAGATAAAATGTTTTGGATTGATTCCCAGTGCCAAAGCACAGTACATATTAACATTCCTTATATATTTTTGGAAACTTGTTCTACCCACATTGGCTTTAATTTTAGTTCTTAAAGATGTATGTGTGTTTTTTGTTGTTTTGTTTTGTTTTGTAATGGCAACAGTTTTTTTAATGTCTATAACCTTTACTAGAATATGAAAGCAATTTCTAGCATATGATCCTCATCTCTTATGACACAATGCCTTGTTGGGAAATAGTAGAATCATAAGCCTGAGGTGATTTGAAAGGTCAAGATTTGAGCCTACTTGGTCATCGACCTGATTGACCGTAGATGAATTGTTTGTAAGATGAGGTGGACAATTACCTCACTCGGTTGTGAAGATTTTCAATAGTAGTTATAAATGAGAATATACAGGGATTTTGAAATGGAACCAATAAATGTGATGGAAAATATGCATGATTTAATCTTCTGAAACCCACACATACAAAAAAAAAATTCTGTAGAATATTGTTAGAGAAATGCAGTTAAAAGGAGAGTCCGTTAGTGATAATTACTTAAGAGAAGTCATTTTAATTTATTAAAAAGTAGAACTTAACAATAAAGGCAGCCTCTCCTTTTTGACTCATTAAATCCAGGAAATCTCTGACCTTCTCCAGTGACCTCTTCCATATTCATACTTCCCTACGCACTTAGCATTTAGTTGCAGTACTTTTCCACTTAGATTGTGAGCTCCTGCAAAGCATGGGTGGTGCCCTCCGTTTCATATTTAAGAGCCTAGCATAGTGTTCAACATATAGTCGGTATTTAATATTTTAATTAATTGTTCTACTGTGAGGCCCAGTTCTGACTGTTCATTCCTTATATCCTTAATGTGCAAACATTTGGTGCCATTGAATGTTTAAACAAGGGAAAATGTAGCCAAATAAGTGCTTATATGTAGCTACAAACAAAGAAACCTTTAAGCTTGGTTTTGTTTCATCTTTATTGGATTTTTAGTTTAAAAAGTAAAACATGCTTGTTCTAATAGTTCAGATAGTACAGGAGTATATAAAAAACAAGTCAGTCACCTCTTCTGTTCTCCAGTCATTACTCTTTTTACTCTACTTACCCCTGTCAGATAGTTATGATTATATAAATATTATTTGTACTTTAATATCATGGACAGCACTCTAGGTAAATACATTTTTTATATTTTGTACCATTTTAATTAATATGTGCCTTTTAGCTGTGGTGACTAATACACTTTTAAACTTCGTTAAAAATTGTTTTCCTCATGCTGTATTTCAAAAGGAAAAATGCTCCTTTTGTGGTAAAATATACATAACATAAAATTGACCACTTAAATCATTTTTAAGTGTACTGTTTAGTTGCATTAAGTACAGTCATGTTGTTGTGCAGACATAACCATCATCCATCTCCAGAACTCTTTTCATCTTTCAGAAGTAAAACTCCACACACACACCCCCAAACCCCAATTTCTGGCAACCAAAATTCTACTTTATGTCTCTGTGAATTTGACTATTCTAAATACTTCATATAAGTAGAATTGTACTGTTTTTATCTTTTTGTGCTGGCTTATTTAACTTAATATTAATGTCCTCAAGGTTCACCCATATTGTAGCATGTGTCATAATTCCCTTCCTTCTCAAAGCTGAATAATATTCCATTGGTATGTCTGTCCATTCATCTTGGATTGCCTCCACCTTTTGGCTACTATAAATAATGCTGCTATTGACATTGGCATACAAATATCTATTCAAGTCCCTGCTTTCAAATTCTTTGGGGTATATACCTAGAACTGAAATTTCTGGATCATATGGTAATTCTATGTTATGTTTTTTGTGGAACTTCCATACCATTTTTCACAGCACTGCACCATTTTACATTCCTACCAGCAGTACACAAGTGCTTCAGTTTTTCCACTTATTTCCTGTCTTTTGATAATGGCCATCCTAATGGGTGTGAAGTGATACCTTGTTGTAACGTGTTTTATTTGCATTTCCCCAATGGTTAGTGAAGTTGAACATCTTTTCATGTACTTATTGCCCATTCGGATATCTTCTTTGGAGAAATGTTTTTTTAGGTCCTTTATCCATTTTGAATTGGGTTGTTTTTTTACTGTTGAGTTTTAGGCATTCTTTATATACTATTCTGGATATTAATCCCTTATCAGATATACGATTTGCAAATATTTTCTCCCATTTTGTAAGTTGCCTTTTTACTCTGTCCTTTGATGCATAAAAGTTTTTTATTTGATCAAGTCCAATCTATCTTTTTTTCTTTTATTACTTGTGCTTTTGGTGTCATATCCAAGCAATCATTGCCAAATCCAGTGTCATGAAGCTTTTCCCCTGTGTTTTCTTCTAGGAATTTATAGTTTTAGCTCTTACATTTAGGTTTTTGATCAATTTGAGTTAATTTTTATAAGGTAAGGGTCTACTTCACTCTTTTACATATAGATATCTCATTTTCCCAGTACCATTTGTTAAGAAGACTGTCCTTTCCCCATTGAATAGTGTTGGGACCCTTGTAGAAAAGCATTAAATCATATATGGGAGGGTTTATTTCTGGGCTTTCTATTCCCTAACTCATTTTTAATTGGTGTTATTGATCTATAATATAGACACATCACAGTTTATCCGGACATTCCTCTAATGATGACCATATAGATTGTGTTCAGGCTTTTGCCACTACATGCAATGTTGCAGTAAACATCCTAGATTATATAGTCCCACATCCTAATGCTTTTATTTCTAATGGATTTACAGAAGTGAAATTGCTAGATCAGTGGTATGTTTAATTTTTATTTCAGTAGGTAGGTTATTTTTCTTAAGGAATATGTCAAATTACATTTTTATCAGCCATAGATGAAAGCCTGTTTCTCTACATCCTTGGTAGCATTTAGAAATCTTTTTGATGTTCCCCAATATGATCAGTTTAAAATGGTAAGAGGTCTTTATTAGTTGGTGTTTAACAGTGAAAAGTGAAAGGATGCTGATAAAAATTTGAAAGACATTTACTCTTGGTTTTTAAAAACCTGTGTCCTTTCATAACATGAAAAATGCGAGTGAGAATAGATACTTTTATTTCTATTCTAGAGTCCTGGTGCACGAATTCATGCACCAGTGGGGTCCCTCAGCCTGGCCTGCGGGATCAGGCCAAAACCAGCTCTCTGACATCCCGCAAGGGGTCCCAGATTGCGAGAGGGCACAGGCCAGGCCGAGGATCCCCACCAGTGCACGATCAGGGCCAGGGAGGTTGGCCAGCCCGGGAGGGACTGCGGGAAGGCTCTAGGGCATGTCCGGCCCAGCTCACTCAGGCCTGATTAGCCAGGCCCCAGCAGCAAGCTAACCTACCAGTCAGAGCATCTGCCCCCTGGTGGTCAGTGCACATCATAGCGAATGGTTGAGCATCCTTAGCATATCATTAGCATTTTACACTTTGATTGGTTGAACGGACGACCAGACACTTAGCATATTAGGCTTTTATTATATAGGATGCAGTTGAATAAGTTAATATTTTGAAATAATCAGGTTTTAAGTATTTCTCTTGCTTTCAACCACTTTCTTGAAGTTTTCAAGGTAGCCAATGGCTTCTAATTTTTCCTAGCTTAATGCAGATACTGAAAGAGAAGAAGAAGAGTTTGAAGACAACATGGATGTTTTTGATGACAGCAGTTCCAGTCCTTCTGGCACCTTAAGAAATTATCCACTCACCTGCAAAGTTGTTTATTCGTACAAGGTTTGTATTTCTCTAACACATTGCTCATATTAAATTGTAACAGCTCTGAAGATACATATAACTGTATCTGCCCAGCCTCTCATACTGTGTTTAACATAAAATTGGTGTTCAGTTAATATTAGAGGCAACATAACATAATGGTGAAGAGTCTAGGCTCTGATGTCATTAGCCTGGGTTAAAATCCTGTATCAGCCTCTTAAGGAGCTATATGACCACACTAGTCCCTTAGTCTCTGTGAGCCTCAGTTTTCTTATCTATTGTATGGGGATAATATTATAAGGCTAGTTGAAATTAAATAACACTTTTATAGCAAAGCACTTGTCATAGTGCCTGGCATCTGATAAACTTTCAGTACATAGAACTCTTACTCTTGTTATCAGTTGCCTGCTTAACACTAGACCCTTTATTAAGGTGATCCTCAAATTGATATTAAAATAAAATTTTTTTACAAAGCAGGTGGTTCATCTTTACCTTTCCTAATCTTGATATAACCAACTCTTGTTTCCATATTAAGCAAGGACCTGGATAAATAGATGCCAGAATATCCAAACTTGGTTTAGTATAATAGTTCTCAATCTCACTCACCCCTGCCCTGCTTGCACATTAAGTTTTTACTCAGTAAACTGGGTTTCAGTTCCCCTCGTTTTCTCTTTGCCTCACTCCGCTCATCCAGTCCATCAGTCAGTCCTATTGAGTCCACTTTCAAAATGTATCCTGAATCCATTCCCTTTTCACCATCTTGGTCTAGGTCATTGCTTTGATTACAGTAAATGGAAAAAAAACACTCATAATTTGTATCCCTTCTTCATACTTGCCTCCCAATAGTCCATTTTCCATTCTGCAGCCAGAATTATCTTTAACACATAAAGGAGATTATTTTGTTCCCCTGCCTGAAACCCTTTTAAGCTTCCCATCACATTTATAAAAACAAGCTCTTCACTGGATTGGTCTGGCCCCTGCCGGTCTCCCTAGCTTCACACCAGACCCTTCCCCCTCCTAACTCCTCACTCACTATACGTTGGCCACTCTGGCTGCCTTTCCGTCTTCAAAGGCTCCAGGCTCCTTCCTGTCTTGATAACGTTGCACTTGCTGTTCCTCTACCTAGAACTGTCTTTTCCCAAATCTTGTTTAACTTCCCTCTGCTATTCAGTGAGGCTCAGTTCAAATAGTGCCTCCTCAGGTCTCCCCTGACCACGTAAATACATAACTGACTGCTCAGTCACTCCTCTCTATCCCTTTGCCCTCTGCCCTCTTTTATCTACTATATAGCACTTGTCATCAACTACACTTAAGCTTATTTGTTTTTACACTTCTTTGTCTGATTCCCCACTAAAAGTTCATGGAGGCAGAAACCGGTCTGTGTCTGTATACCTTGTCTATGTGTCTTCAGCATGTAGGACTGTGCCTGGCACATAGTAGGTACTCAGTAAATAATTGTGGAGTAAATAAATGATGTAAGAAAGGCATGAACAAATGAACCCTCCTCTGGCTTTCATGCTGATGGAAACCCAGTGCTTAGAGGACAACAACAGAGGAAGGGTCTGGAGAGAATCTTCAGCAATCATATACGCGATAGTCTCACTCCCACCATCCCCATCCCTGGATAAGCCAAAAGTTGGCAGTATTTACTCCTCGATATCAGTGATTTCCAGACTTTTTACTTTAACAACCTTTCATTGTATATTTAAATTAAAAATACCTCCTCTTTTCTGAAAGAGTTGGGGTGTTTGTTTTTTTTCTTATGTAAACTGTTTAGATTATCTTTTGAAAATTTGAAATAATCTTCTGAGATACTTGGAGAATTGTTATAGAGATTATAAAACTAACTTTGAGAAAGTTTCCCCATCTCACCGTGTCTCAATATTCTATTTACTTTGAAGTTTCAGAATTAAAATTTGAGATCCTTAAGTGGAGAAGGGTCCTAGGTGTCTGAGTGATTGTAAACATCTCACATTCACCCAGCATCCCCTCTGTTGGCATATCCCAGGTATGTCCCTATGGTAAACAGACTATACAAATCTATTTAATCAGTTAATCATTAAGCATTTATTGAGTGCCCATTTTGTGATAACTTTTGCAGATGCAAGAATGAATGTGGCATAATCCATGTCCCCCCAAAATGGATAGTCTGGGAAGAATAAATATTAAGTTGAAAAAATAGAATATGTCTGAAAACATAGTAGAGGTAAAACTGCTAATTCTCCCTGTGATGGTTGGGAGAAATTTTACAGACAAGGTGGTATTTAAGTTAGATCATGAATTCTTAGATCTTTCTAGATACAGTGAGAAGGAATGAGCCTTCTAAGCAAAGAGAACCGTAGATACAGACACAGTGTGATGAGCCTGTGGGTGTCTGGGAAATTCAGTGGTGCATGAGCATCAAGTGTGGCGAACAGAGCAGCTGGAAGTAAAGATGTTTGCCGTCAGACAGCAAAGGGCCTTGTAGACCAGACTGAAGTTTGCCTTTATCCTGCCTGGGAGGAGCCATTGGATGTCCTAAAGTCAGACTGGGCTTTTAAGACGGTAACCCTGATCCTGATATAGATAACTATAGAGGACAGGCTAGAATGGAGATTAAATATAAGCCCAATAGTGATTCCTATAGTCCAGAATAGCAAAAAGGCCTGGATTAATCTTGTGAAAATAAAGAAAAGCTGTATTTAAGAACCAGATTCAAAAACTTTACAAATGCTCATAGAGAACCGGAAACAGCGTGTGGGTCTCGTCCCTCTTTCGGCCTTCCTAGGAGCGCCAGCGGTCAAAATGAAGTTCAGTCCCTTTGTGACTTCTGACCGGAGCAAGAACCGTAAAAGGCATTTCAATGCACCTTCCCGCATTCGAAGGAAGATTATGTCTTCTCCTCTTTCCAAAGAGCTGAGAGAGAAGTACAATGTTTGATCCATGCCCATCCGAAAGGATGATGAAGTTCAGGTTGTTCAAGGACATTACAAAGGGCAGCAAATTGGCAAAGTAGTCCAGGTTTACAGGAAGAAATATGTCATCTACATTGAACGAGTGCAATGGGAGAAAGCTAATGGTACAACTGTTTATGTGGGCATTCTCCCCAGCAAGGTGGTTATCACTAGATTAAAGCTGGACAAAGTCCGCAAAAAGATCCTTAAACGTAAAGCTAAATCTTGCCAAGTAGAAAAGGAAAAGTGATAATACAAGGAAGAAACAATTGAGAAGATTCAGGAATAAATATTACATACAACTTTCATTAAAAACTTAAAATGAAAAAAAAAATGCTCATAGCTTTTGAACCTACTAGCATAAATCCTAAGGAAATGACCCACAATATAGAAATATGTTTTGGATACACAATGTTCTTTCATTATTTTATAAAGCATCTACTTTATAATAGCTCAAAGTTGGCAATCCAATAAGGGAATAGTTAAATATATTAACAACTGATATAATGTAACAATATTATGAAAATAATTGAAAATTTTAGTATGAGTTTTTTGTGTAATAAAAAATGCTATGTCAAGGAAGATACCAAATTGTATATACCTTAACATCTCAATTATGCATATTTTCAGCTTTTTTACAAAGACATACATTACTTTTTGTCTTCAGGGGGAAAAAAGCATATTGTTTTAAAAGAAAACAGGAAATTTAGAGAGAGAGAGTGGGGGTCATTGAGGGCATGGCTGCTTCTGGAGTTTTGGCTGTCACTGTATATTAGGACTTTAGGTGGCAGTGTGAGACCATGTCTTTACTAATAACCATTTACCGACCAATTTGCTGTCTTTAGTTGGGTTGAGGAGATTACCTTCCCTGCTTTAAGTAAGTCATTCTAGTAGGAAGCCCACAAGGGCGAACAGCTAACTATGATGCCATGGTAGTCAGTGTTAGAGGGATGTGCAAAGCCTTATGAGAGCAGGAGGAAGAAGCAACCAGCTCCTTGTGGGTAGTCTGGGAAAACATGAGCTGGGCCTCAAATCATGAGTAATAATGGTGGCTGCCATTTATGAAGAACTGTGTGCCTGGCACCATAAGTATTTTTTTCTAATCCCTTCCCAAGCCATTAATCCAACAAATATGACTTGAGCACCTTCCATGTACCTAAAAAACTAAGTTCAAGGATCTAGCATTGATCAATACAGACAAAATCTTTGCTCTCATGGAGCTTACATTCTAATAAGAATAAAAAGAAAACTGAGGCTCAGAGAGGTCTTATGGTCACTTGCCTAAATTATGAAGATAATTGAAAATTACAGACTGAAGTTGGACTTGAACTCATAGTAATCTAAACCCATTCACTGGATGGGAAAGAGGGAGCAGCGACTGCTGGAAATAAGGAACAGCCTGGTAAAAGCATAGAGGCAAGGGTACATGGTGTGTTCAGAGAATAGGACCAGTGTGCTAGGGCCGGAGCATCAAGAGACCTGGAGACCAGACTCTCTAGGGTCCTCAGTGCCATGCAGAGCACCTGACCTTGTCAGGTAGAAGAATTGGTCACTTCTTGGAGGTGGTATGATCAAGAAGGTGTCTGCTTATATAACAATGTTGGACAACTTGCATGGACCTCCATGACTTTTTTACAAGGACAGCAATAAAAGTTTTTATTATTATTATTGATTTTTTTTTTTTGAGAGAGAGAGAGAGAAGCATCGATGTAGAAGAGACACATCAATCAGTTGCCTCCTGTACGTGCCTCAAGCCCCAACCAAACCCACAACCGAGGTATATGCCCTGACCGGGAATAGACCTTCTGGTGCATGGGACAACACTCCAACCAACTGAGCCACACCAGCCAGGGCCATTGGTTGATTCTTGTACGTGCCCTGACTGAGGCTCATACTCTCAACTTTGGCATATTGGACGCTCTAACCAACTGAGCTACCCAGCCAGGGTGACAACAATATATTTAAAGGTGTTCTTATGATTGGCTCTTGGTACTTGTTGTTGTTATTGTTATTTTTAATCCTCACCCAAGGACATTTTTTCTGTTTGTTTTTAGAGAGCGTGGGGCCGGGGGGGGGGGGGGGGTTGGGGGGGGTGGAGTGGAGAGAGAAGCATGGATTGGTTGCCTCCCGCACATGCACCAACTTGGGTGGGGATAGAACCTGCAACCCAGGTACACATCCTTGACCAGAAATCCAACCTGTGACCCTTCGGTGCATGGGTTGACACTCTAACCACTTCGCAACACCGGCTGGAGCATGTTGGCTCTTTTTAAGTCTTGCCGTGGAATTAGGAAAAATATCTTTGTTATATAGGTGCCTTTTGCTGGTATATTCAAGGTATAATGTGATTTCAGGTTAGCAAAGAAATTCCTTTGGGAAAGCTGTCAAGAACCAGTGAGGCCTGGCTAGAGTGGCTCAGTAGTCCTGTGCACCGAAAGGTTGCCGGTTCGATTCCAGGTCAGGGCATGTATGGAAGGCAACCGATCGATCTGTGCCTCTCTCTCTCTCTCTCTCTCTCTCTCTCTCTCTCTCGCTCTCGCTCTCTCTCTTTCTCTCTCTCTCTCTCTCCCCTCTCCCCTCTCTCTCCCCCTCCCCTTGTCTCTTTCTCTCTCTCTCCCCTTCCCCCTCTCTCCCTCTCTTCCTCTCTTCCTCTCTCCCTCTGTCTCCCTTCCTCTCTCTAAGCATGTCTTCAGGTGAGGATTTAAAAAAAGACGACCCAGTGAGCTTTTTTCCCTCATATTTTGAGATCAGAGGTAATTTACTTAACATTCTGGTCCTGGAGTAAATACTTATGTGATTGGTCAGCTATTTTCAATACTATTTTTCCATCTCAAGCAATGTCCAGAATCTGGGTTTGATGAAATGTTTTAATGTACATGAAATAGAAAATGAATCTTAAGGAAGTGACCCATTTTCTTGTCTGGTTTTTGCTGTGTAATTTGGAGATTTTTCACACTTTGAGACTATGGTCTCAGGTGATAGTTTTAACTGATCTTGGGACTTGAGGGCAGCTTTTAAGATTGTTCCCTGGAGAGTCAGAAAAGGCCAGCAGCCCCCTCCCAGTGAACAGGTGATGGACAAGTCTCTTTAGGGAACAAAGCCACATAGTCTCTCTCCAGCCCTTCTGCAGAGCCCCTGAGGTTTGTGCTCGGGTTCTGCAGCCTCAAGGGCAGTCAGTATCTGGGTGGCTGGTGCTAGTGAACTCCTGCTGTCGGGGTAATGAAGCCGGCACCGTCAGCAGCTCGTGCAGAGGCACCTGAGTGGGTCAGCCCAGTCCCCACAGTTAAGTTGGAGCATCATAAATCCAAATTTTGACAGATCTCAATCATTTCCTTTTCTACAACTTTCTTTTCTTGGCCACAGTTCGCCAGTGATTCCAGATGAATTCTAGGTGCTGCTCAAGCTGTCATCCAATCCATGTACATAGCTCCTCGCATTTCCCAGCATGCACCTCCATGTAGCCCTCTGGTTTCTAATGCAGTGCTTTCTCCTTTGCCTGTGCGTCCCAAGCCATCGTGGCTCTGTGCTTATTCATCCCACATTGACTCCCCAATCCTCCTGAGAATGGCAGGGTTGTCATTGAAGAAATGGAGACATCAAGAAGTTGAATAACTCACCGTAGATGCAGAAGCCGGAGCTGGAACCCTGCTCCCCTACTTCCCGAGACCGCAGTGTTCACTGAGCCTCTTGCCTCTGCAGGACTCCCTTTCTCCAGTTTTGGTTATGGCTTTATTTTGTTTAGTTGTTTGTTTTTAAGTAAAACTTCACCTCATTATGATAGTTTTACAACACTTAAATTTTTGTGTTTGATACGTTTTCAAAATCATTTCAGTATTTTGATCCCCAGTTTTTGTTATGATCAGCGCACATCTTCTCTTTATCTAACCTTTTTTATTTTGTCCATGACCATCCTACATTGCAGGCTTCTCAACCAGATGAGTTGACCATTGAGGAACATGAGGTGTTAGAAGTGATTGAAGATGGAGATATGGAAGACTGGGTAAAGGTATATTCCTTTGCTCATATCACCCCTTCTTGTGACATTTTTAGGAGTGTGTTTCGGTTCTTGCTATGCTCTGTCCAGATTGTGTGTGCAAACCTGTTTTGTCGCATGTCTTTTACTCAGGCTCGAAACAAAGTTGGTCAAGTGGGGTATGTGCCAGAAAAGTACCTCCAGTTTCCCACCTCCAACAGTCTCCTGAGCATGCTGCAGTCCCTGGCTGCCTTGGACAGTCGGTCACACACATCCAGCAATTCCACGGAGGCCGAGCTCGTTTCAGGCAGCCTCAACGGAGACGCCAGTGGTAAAGACTGAAATAAGGCACTCTTTATCTGTCTCATTTGGCCTAAACTATTTCCCCGGAGTCAACCGTCAGCAGATTAAAAGCACAACTCCATTCCTATTCTCTAACATGTTTTCCTTTATTTGGCCACTTTTATTCTTTATCGTCGCACCCTAAAGTTGATCTTCAGTGGGTAAAAATTACAGCTTTACTCCTGCTCTGCACAATGCTCTCTTAGTCCTCACATGAGCACAGGGGAGGTCGCAAGTAACCTGGCTGTCATCATTCTCACTGCGTTTTTCTCTCTCTTGCCACCTAGTCTGTTTCGTGAAAGCACTTTATGACTACGAGGGTCAGACAGATGACGAATTATCTTTTCCTGAGGGAGCAATTATCCGAATCTTGAACAAAGAAAACCAAGATGACGATGGCTTCTGGGAAGGAGAATTCAATGGGCGGATTGGAGTTTTCCCATCGGTGCTAGTGGAAGAACTTTCAGCCTCAGAAAATGGTGACACTCCAGGGATGAGAGAGATTCAGGTACATGAGAAGAGAGAAAGCTGAGTAAGATATTTAAAGAAAATGACTCCCACGGGGTCTGTGGACCCATGCAGAAGTGGGCTGTGGTCTCAGCCTCCCCTCACCACTCCAGTCCTCAGTTGTCAGGTTTCTGCAAAACCAAATTTGGGAAAGTAGGACTTACCAGTCAGGCCCTTCTGTAAAGGCTGTGTCACACCTCTCCGCTCCCACATTCTATTCTATGAATCCATTAACCAAAATGCTAAATTGTATGTGACACACAAAAGAATGGTTTTGAGGAGAAACAGAAACAAGCCAGAGAGGGATTGTATTCTCTCTGTGGTTAGTTTATGTAGTAAAAATATTAGCTTGCCTTTTCTCTCCCTCACTGTCAGAGCCTCCTGCCAGCCCAGGTCGTGTCAGTCCATTTCAGAGAATTGATGAGCCTGCCAAAGCCCCATTATACTCATGTGGCCCTAAGCTTAGCTCATTATAGCAAACTTGCCTTTACAGGAAACCCCTAATTTGGATCTATCACGGCAGCCTGGCAGGTCCAGGACCATAAGGAACATGTCTTGTTTACATGATATCACTAGAGCCCCGATGCATGAAAATTCATGCACTGGAGTGGGGGTCCCTCAGCCCGGCCTGCCCCCTCTCACAGTCCGGGAGCCCTCAGGGGCGGGAGGCAACCCAGCGATCAGGGGAAGGTGACACCCCCATCACACCTCTGCTGCTGCCATTGCAGGCAGCGCAAGCCTCGGCCGGCCCTGGTTACCTGAGCCTCAGGCGGCCCTAGGTGGCTGTGCAGCCACCATCCAAGGCTGGCCTGCACCTCGGGCCAGCCCTGGGCAGCTTGGGGGCTGAGGGGACCGGGGGACTCCGGAGACAGGCGTGCGGAGTGGCTGGACCTGCCAGGGGGTGGGCCCGGCCATGCCACGCACCTGTCGCCCCGGTGGGGCTGAGGGGATGGCATCACCATCTTGTGGCTGTGGGCACCACCATCTTTGAGGGCGTGGCAGCCAATTAGCATATTCCCTCCTTATTGGCTGGGGGCACTGCCATCTTTGTGAGGGCGTGATGGTCAGTTAGCATATTCCCTCTTTATCAGATAGGATGACCACTTAGCCTGACATCTACGAAACCTGGGGCAGTCAGAAACTCTGCCAGTTATTTTATTTTTTACACATATAAAAAAATATAACTTGTCCCCTTTTTTGTTCTTCATTGAATTTACTGACTTGACTAATTTGGTATGTTTTTAATGGAACTCTAGAGAATGATTTGACTTGATAACTATTTAAGATAAACTAATCAATGGTATGATGAGATCTATGAGAGGAAAAAGATTTAAGCAACACAAAATTGGGGTTTGGGGTGTTTAGTCCAAGTTCATGTGCTTCTAATGAATCTGACCAAAAGAAATCAACAGTCATAACTCAGCTCCAGAAAAAAGTAATTTGTCTGCAGTAGTCAGTCAGAGAAGCTAGTCTGTCCTTCCTGAGTAAGCACTTGTAACCTCCCTTCCCTTCATGGCAGATCTCTCCATCCCCCAAGCCGCCCGGCTCCCTGCCGCCACTACCACTGTATGACCAGCCTCCCAGCAGCCCCTACCCCAGCCCAGACAAGAGGAGCTCCCAGTACTTCCCCCGCTCTCCTTCAGCAAATGGTAAGGGTTCTCCTGGACACTGGTTGAAATGGGTTTTCATTCAGAAATTCACTTGTTCACCTGAACGGCAAACAGATCTGTATTAGCATTCTCATTGCTCAAAACCACAAATAGCCCTAGCCGGGTTGGCTCAGTGGATGGAGCGTTGGCCTGCGGACCGAAGGGTCCCGGGTTCGATTCCAGTCAAGGGCACATGCCCAGTTTTGGGGCTGGATCCCCAGTAGGGGGTGTGCAGGAGGTAGCCAATCAATGATACTCTCTCATTATTGATGTTTCTATCTCACTTTCCCTCTCCCTTCCTCTCTGAAATCAATAAGAAAAAATAAAATGAGCTTCTTTGGTTCCTTCCCTTAGAAAATAGCGTCCATGCCGAATCACCGGGCTTCTCACAGGCACCAAGGCAAACTCCTGAGACCTCATATGGCAAGCTGCGACCTGTAAGTCTCTTATCGGGGAGGGCTATAGAGTGCATAGTTCTTCCAAATTGAACATTAGAAATTAGTGTTTCCCCATGGTCCTTGTTTTGTTACTAATTCCCCCATATGAAGGTAAGAAGGGTTTGGGAAGGTAAAAAGTTCTTGAAAGGGAAGAGTATAAAAATCAACACATTGCCCGGCTGGTGTGGTTCAGTGGTTGAGTGTTGACCTATGAACCAAGGGGTCACGGTTCGATTCCCAATCAGGGCACATGCCTGGGTTGCGGACTTTATCCCCAGTGTGGGGGGTGCAGGAGGCAAACGATCAATGATCTCTCTCATCATTGATGTTTCTATCTCTCTCTCCCTCTCCCTTTCTCTCTGAAATCAATAAAAATATATATTTTTTAAATCAACACATCTTAGAAGGTCCAGTCTACATTGGCACTTTTTTCTGAGCCATGGTGAGATTCAGGATGATGGCTGTGTAAGTGTATTTAAATTGTAACAAGGTCTGTGAGCATCAACATGGTCTAATTGTGACATAGAAGTACTTTTTTTCCAGCAAGCATTTATTGAGAACCTATCTTCCAGGCCTATATTTGCAACTTTGAGGGACACTGAGATGAAATAAGATATACTTCATGCCCTTTGAGGTTTGAGAGCTTCTGTGTTCAAAAGAATCTACTCTTAAATAACCACCTCTGTTTACTCCTCACTCTCTGCCTGCCATCACCACCCCCCACCTCACTGTGAAGCAGCTCTTCCCAGGTCATGACTTTCACATGCTAGTCCACTACATACTTTGCAGTTTTATTTTCCTGGACCCCCTTGTCAGCATTTGGCAGTATTCCTTGAACCACTCGCTTTCTTTGGCTCTGTTGAGTGTCTTGTAAAGGACTTGGTTCTTGATCCTAAATGTGCTAGGCAGCCAATTGTAAGGTTGTAAGCAGGACAGTAATATGACCGGTTTTACATTTTTAAAACACTCCTATGGCAGCTAAGTAGGGAATGAGGAAGGTGGCAGAATGGACATGGGGAGCCATTAGGAGGCTGGAGGGGCCGGCAGATACAGACTAGAGAGAAGTGGGCTGATGTGTTGCACCACCCTTTCCTGATTTGCTTTCTACCTCTCTGGCCCTTCCTTTTCATTGATCTCTGCTGATGCTTCTTAGGATTCTGTCCATGAATCCTCTGGAAGTCATTAAACTCACTCTCCTTGGGTAATGTCATCTACTGCCACAGCTTTGACAACTGTTTATTTACTGACAACTCCCCGATTTATAATTGCCAATCCGATCTCTTTCCTGAGCTTCAGACTTGTGGACATCTCAGAGTGTCTGTACCAAAAGTACTCTGGTCTCCCACAAATAGTCATCACCAAATCGTGCCATGTTTCCCTCGGAGACAGCTGTCAGTCTTTCCACTTCTCTACTCCCCACTGCTGGCGCAGTTCAGGCTAAGAGCAACTCTCATTCAGATGACTACATTATACCTTTGCCCTCCTCCACTCTTTTCTCCAAACTGTTACCAAACTCATCTTTCCACACTCTGATAATGCTGTTTAAAGTCCACCAAGGACTCCTCTTTGCCTACAGAGTAAAGCTCAGATTTCATGACTTAACCTCAGCTACTTCTTCAGTATTCTCTCTTGCAACTCTCCTGCTAAGGACATGCTCCAAGGTTTTCAGTTCTCCAGGCACTGCTGTTACTTCCAGCTCCAGCCTGTGCTGTGGACGAGCCTTTTCGGGCCTCAGTCACTCTTGTGCCCATGAGGCTTTCAGCTAGGCAAGACCCTGATCCACGGGTTTCACATGTAATCCAGAATAACTCCTCCTCAGTGGGAAAGAGTGAAAATTAGGTTGAAAGAATAAGTTCAGAACATTTCTGAGACCCCTCTGGGGGCCCATGTCCTTGGATAAATGACTGGTTGGGGTTTGGATGCTTCATTCAGGCACTGAATCCAGAAGCTGATGGACAGTTTGTGTAATTGTTTCCTGCTCAGGTCCGGGCAGCTCCCCCTCCGCCTACGCAGAACCACCGAAGGCCAGCAGAGAAGATGGAGGATGTGGAAATCACACTGGTGTGATGATGGGTTTGCCCGGCTATTACTGCTACAATCAAGGTCAGGCTTGGAGTTTGGCCAGTCTTGTTTTTTAGGCACCTTTGCATGATGATGATGACTCTTGAACAGAGCAAAAACCAGGAAGATTATATGTGACTGGGTGGCCTGGTGGACTCCTCCCACATGTTGAATATTTTGTGCCTTTTTTTTTGGTCATTTTCTATGTCATCTCTCCTACCATAGCACAAATCCTAGCGGGCCCTCCAAACAGAGAGGGACAGCCCTCGTGCCTAACAGTGTCCATTTTTATATGAGACTCAAGACCAGGCCTCGTTCAGGCACAGTCACAGAGATGCTGATCGTGTGCACTCGTACAGTATATTACTGTGGCCACAGGATGTGGCAAAGATTCTCATCTTCAAGTGGCTTTCGCTCGTCTGGTTAAAGTTTAATCAGATCATGTTGGCTACATAAGGAAGCAGGAGGGATTCCAGGGAGGCTGGCTCCTCCCTGCAGTTAGTCCCCAGACTGAGAAACAAGTGGACTGGACTGCCCTGAGTCTAGCGCCAATTGCATTAATGCACATCTCTACCACAACTAATGGATTTAAACAATAACAGTGTCTTTTGTATTAATATTTATGCCATTCATTTAGTATTAGTGGAGCTAATATGGAGGGGCTGAACTAGCAGCCAAATCTTGTCCATCACATAGGGTAGTAGAAAGGAGGCTGCGGCTAAGGCAGAAATGGAGCTTCCAGATCTGAAATGAGCCGATTTAATGTTCTTTTTGCATTTGGGTATTTTTTCATCTTAATTTTTGCAGCACGTACTCTTCTGACCAGTATCCTTAGAAACTGAATGTCTAGGTAAATTGGGGACACACACTTGCCTTGTTGAGCTTCTCTACTGGAGAGCCGCTGGCATCGTTTTATTCCCAAGTCAGTGTACTGGCCCAGCCAGCCAGGTTGTGACCGGCCCAGCCCAGCGGTCACCCTGACAGAAAATGCCGCTTCCCAGGTCCCACTGACATTTCCTTGGGAGGAAGAACCTGTGGCTCATGGAGGAAACCAGCTTTCCATGAAAAAGGACTAAAGGACTGCACACCCTGCACAAGTGCAAATGGACAAGGAAAAGACAAGTTCTCCGCATCACGAGGAGAGCCACGGGGAATTCCTCCACGGGCCGGCAAGCCCACAGAGCAGGTGTCCCAGAGCCCTCTGCCGGCTCTCCACTTCCTATGGAAGGTAGGGTGTGTTACCTAGGGACGAAGGGATATTTGCCAGTTGCTTTTTTTTTTTTTTTTTAAGAAATCAAATTTGCAAAATTTAATCTAAAAGTTGTATTATGCTTTGAAAACTCCTAAGACTCTAGGAACTTGAAATGCTCGCCAAATGTCCCCATGGGAATTTTTAAGGTCATAGCTGAAGAAATTTTCAGTCTGCCATTTGATCATTTCAGAGACAATACCAACTGTTGAATTTTCTCCATGATTTGGGGTTTGTTTCTTTTTTTGTGTTTTTTTGTTGTTATTGTTTTTGCATTTCTTAATCTGTTGATCTATTTGAGGTCTTTTTGTGTTATCAAACTTATTCTTAAGTTTAAAAAATAAATTAAAAGGGTGGGTTTTTTAAGATTTTTGCCTACATGTTAAATATCTTCAAAGCACTTTAAAAATCTTCAAAGTGCTTAAATAAGGCAGTTCTTGCCACCCAGTCTTATATTCTCTCTCTAGTTAGCCAAATTGTCCTTGAATCTGGGTTTTCCACATTCTCAGAGGGTTATTTGAAATTTTGTTATATTTTAAATATTTTCTGGAAGAGCTGCTAATTTTATTTTAAAAAATCAAAGTTGTAAAAATAAGCCTCCTTTTTAAGAAGAACTCCTCCCTCCAGGACATGTAACCCAGCATCACCGTGCACAGGGCCGGCTCAGAGGGAGTGCCTCTGTGCAGATGTGCTTTCTTTACGTAAAGTGGCTGTAAAAAGTTTGTATTTATTATGTATAAAATGTTGAATAATAAAAAAATGGAAGTAAGTTTTCTAAGTTTACTTTTAAAGACACACTCCTAGGCCCTTCTTTAACCATGTGACAGATAGAGGTATCTGTTAACCCATCCGTGGGACAAGCAGTTCCTGATGCCACCCACCTGCGAGGTATAACATTCTGGATACTAGAGACAGTAACAAATAAGTTGTGATCTTGCTTTCAAGGTCCTTCTCAGGGAGTGGGGGACAGGTACACACATGACGGTACTGTGTGACATGTGCAGGGAGGGAGGGGAGGACAGTGTGACATGTGCAGGGAGGGAGGGGAGGACAGTGTGACATGTGCAGGGAGGGAGGGGAGGACAGTGTGACATGTGCTGGGAGGGAGGGGAGGACAGTGTGACATGTGCTGGGAGGGAGGGGAGGACAGTGTGACATGTGCTGGGAGGGAGGGGAGGACAGTGTGACATGTGCTGGGAGGGAGGGGAGGACAGTGTGCTAAGGGAGCGGAGCATGGAGCTGATTCTGCAGCTGCAGAACAAGAAAGCACTGAAGTCCCCTCAGAGGATGTAACTGCGGGCTTCTAGGAAGTGGGAATTCTGGACTCCTCTGCCCTGTCCTCAACCTCCACCCTAAGGAGTAATGAATCAAGCAGGGATCGATGGATTCCTGGTTAAAGGCTGAGTCCCTCTGGCTCCCAGCTGGCCACATTGAGGGTCAGGACTCGGCATGTTTGGGAAGAGGCCTACAGCTCTCTTTCCAGAGCTGCACACGTGATATGTATTCTCCCAGATATTTTCTGGCCATAAAACTCATACCTCTCTATACACATTGCCTTTTTATATATGTGGGATTATATAATACATTTAGGTTTACCTCATTCTTTTTGAAGGCTACATTATAATCCATTACCTGAGCATAACTTTTTTTAAGAGTACTTTATTGATTTTTTGAGAGAAACATGAATGTGAGAGTGCAACATAGATCGGCTGCCTCCTGCACGCCCCCTACAGGGAATTGAGCCTGCAACCCAGGCATGTGCCCTTGACCAGGAATGGAACCAGCAACCGCCCGGTGCATGGGACAACGCCAAACCAACTAAGCCACACTGCCCAGGGCTGTCTAGTCATAATTTAAATATTCCTATAGTGATGAGTGTTTAGGTTGTATCCATCCATTTGCTATTAGAAAGTTAAAATTAACATCTTTGTACATAATTCTTTAAAATTTGTTCCAGTAAAAATATTGGGTAAATTTCTAAATATGTAACTTGAGAGTCAAAAAGGTATTGTGTTTTTTAATTTTTTTAGATGTTTTTGTTTTTACTTCTCACTGGAGGATATTTTTTTCCATTGATTTTTAAAGAGAGCATTGATTTTAGAGAGAGTGGGAGAGGAGAGAATCATCAGTGTGAGAGAGCCCATCGATTGGTTGCCTCACGCACAAGCCCCAACCGGTTGACTGGAATCGAACCAATGACCCTTCAGTTCATGGGCTGACGCTCTAACCACACTGGCCAGACCTAATTTTTGTAGACTTTGCCAAATTGGCTTCCAAAATGATTGCATCCATTGACATCCAACAACAGCATTGGAGGTGACAACATGGACTTTGGAGTCAGAAGGTCTGAGTGAATTTCTGGCTCCTCTTTGACCGCTGTGGGAACTGAGCCTCAGCATACTCATCAGACATCTGAGAGGAATACTATGGACCCAAGGACGACACATAAAGTGAGCAGCACGGTGGTCACCACAAACGTTCCTCATTAACCTCTTCCACATTCAGCGTCCTCTCCTTCAGAGTCCTTGCTCCTCCTCCACCTCATGATAACACAAGGTTGCCATAAGGCCCAAGGGGAGGTGTGTGTGAAAGTGCTTTACCGTAAATATGAGAAGGGTTGTGCACATTAAATGCCATTTCCATCTTCTGCCTTCACCTGCTCATGAAAAGCTGCTCACCTTTGAGACTGCTGTTGGCATCGGAGGATCAGTCTGTGACTCAGGAACAGAGTTAAGCTAATTGCCCCACCCTAATGTCAGAGCTACATTTTGGCCTCCTGCATCACAGGAACTAACTGTAATGCAGTCAGGTTGGAGTCACAGCACATCACCTGGATCCCTTTCTTCTCTGACCCTCCACCACAGCCCACGTCCACAAGCCGGACACAGACGCAAGTGAGAGGGCGTTATCCGGTGGATGCCCTTTCCCTCCAAGCTGCTGCATCCCCAGCTATAAAAGGCGTGAAAACAGGTGATTTCCAAGGACTTTATCCAACTCTCTGTTCTAGATAAGTTTTCTTTGTAGACGCAGAGTGAGAATATCGCACCAAAAGGCTGCAGTATTTGAGAACAGACTCTCACACAGAGACTTCTCCGGATGGCCAGAAATGGGTAAATCCAAGCCACTGCACTGTCCCCTGAGACAAAGCAACCCCTCAGTTTCCAGGTTGGGATCGCATCCCAGGCTCCACTGGCTGCCCAAGGAGCCCAGCTGCAGCTTTCCTTGTGGGGCCAGTAACTGCCTAGACCTCTCGGAGTGGCCTTATGACAGAATCTGGCTGCTTGGACTCTTTGCATTTATTTTGCTCATTATGAAGTTGTTTTTCATGACAAAAATAGAACCACGTTACAGAAATGTTAGTTAAGGGGGAGAATTATCATGTGTCCCAAAGTCCTACAACTTGACACAACCAGTATGTCTCTTCCTAGACTCTCCCTGTGTTTGCTCTGTTACTGCTTGACCTGCCAAGAACCCTGTGGATGCCAAAGAGCGTCTTGTTCCTGGACCCTTTTCCTGGTCCCACTGGCCAAAGAACAAATGTACTTCTGCGGAATGTTTTCCTGGAATCTGATCCTGAAACAGAACAGAAGGGAACCTACATCCCCTCCACACTGTGTGCTAACCTCCTAAGCATTCTTTTCGTTCTTATCACCCACTTGCTCCTGTGAGGGGCAAGGAAGATGAGTCAAACGTCCTGTATTCAAGTCCCTGAGCCGCCCGCTGAGCTGTGAACTTAGGCTCCTCCCGTCACCTTGCTGAGGCTTGCTTTCCTCACCTATAGAGTGAGGATGAAAAGGTAATACAAACGCCTTTAGATCCAGGAGGATCAAGTAAGATGATGTACAGATAAGCTGATAATAATTTTGACTAGTGGATGTTCATCCTGAGAAAGAAAACAGCCTTGCACTGATGTGGTCTGAGTCTCAGGTGGGTCCGTGCCTGGGGCCGCCAGGATTCCTCCAGAGAACATCATCCAACTGCTATTTGTCCTGTCAGCAAACTGGCTGCTCCAGTTTCCCAGGGGGAGACTCAGAAATGGCAGACTGGAGCCAAGTGTCTCCCAAGACAGGTTCCTGACCAGGGGGCAGTAGGAGCCCCAAACTAGGGTCTCTGCCTCTCGGGTCTCAGGCTCATGAGGTCTGAGATTGGGCCGGGCAGGCAGAGGACGCGGCACTCACACCAGCAGGACAGCCCAGTGGGGAGCTGTTCGGTGAGGTCACCTGTGGTGAGGCCCACAGTCGTGGGGCGGGAGGACTCAGCTAGGACACTCCATGCCCTGGAAGACACGGATTTGCCCGAGGCCTCCCAGGAGACCAGGCCAGCCCCTCTGCAGAACCTGAGTCCAGTTTCCAGAAAAGCGGGACAGGCCTGAGTTCTTACCCTGCACAAGGCCCTGCCCCCTCCCTGGGAAGCAGCCTGAACATCTGAGTACTACCTGGACAGTACTCAGTACTGAAAACCTGAGGACCAACTACTGAAAGCCTGGATCAGTGTTCAGCACCAGGGCTCTACCCCCACCTCCACCGAGCAAGGGCTGCAAAGACCAGGTGCAGCCTTCCCAGCCGCATCCCCTGGGAGCGTTTGCCCCACTCGGCCTTTGCCAGCCGCTTCCTCCAGGCCCACCTCATCCCCAGAACGTCTCTGGCTCCTCCAGGAAGCATTCCTTCCAAGTAAGTGAAGGTGTGTGTGCTCCCTCAGGTGAGGCCACTGTACCCCAAGGGTGTGCTGTCAGTTTGGCCCATGGAGAGGAGGCTTAAGGGGAGCGGAGGGGTTGCTGTCCCAGGGGTCGAGTCAGATCATTTCCTGAGCGCCTGTTCTGTTATCTAAGCAGTCTTCGCTGCCATCCTGTGAGGGACTTGCCCCAAACAGTATAGCTGATAACCTCCTGTTTACCTCACTCCTGTGGCCCTGCATGTCCCTTACTTCAAAAGACACTAACCCTCCAAGCTCAGGCCCAGGGCCCAGAATGGAAAAGAAGATGCAGGGAGGAATCACCCCCTGGCAGGGGGTACACCACTGCGACATGGGTGGGGGGATGCCGTGCAGCTCTGCCTAACTGGAGCCCAAATTCTCTGGGTTTTTGGTGTGTGTTTTTAGTATAATAGTCACAATCCAGCTGTGCTAGCTGTGTGACCTCACATCACGTAACCTCTCTGAGCCTCGATTTTCTTATCTGTAAAATACCTACATCACAAGGTGGTTGGGAGGAACAAATAAGATACCACAGGATGCCCTAGCCGGTTTGCTCCGTGGATAGAGCCTATGGACTGAAGGGTCCCGGGTTCAATTCCGGTCAGGGGCATGTATCTGGGTTGCAGGCTCCTCCCTGGCCCAGGCCCTGGTTGGGGCGCATGCAGGAGGCAACCAATCAATGTTTTTCTCACACACCGATATTTTCTCTGTCTTTCCCTCTCTCTTCCACTCTCTCTAAAATCAATGGAAAAATGTCCTTGAGTGAGGATTTAAAAAATAATAGTTTTAAAAAATGATACCGCAGGGAAAGTGCAGAGCACAGGGCCTGACACTTAAGCACTGGGCAATGGTGGCTCCTGGAAGCACTGGTCTTTCTGGCCATGAATCCCAGGAGGCAGCATGGCCTCAGCAGACACTAGGCAGCTGGTGACTCCTGCTGGCCACCTGGAGCCAGGGCATGCGGGCTGGGCCTCTGGGAATTTTAGATTCGAAGAATGCTGGACTCCAAGTGTCTTCAACTGTTGGATTTGCAGTCCATGAGTAGAATTTAGCCACTTAAACATTTCCTGAGGCTTTCTCTGTGCCAGGTCTGACCCCAGGGAATACTTCCCATCCTGGTCTCTTCCAAGAGTTCTCTGCTAAAGATCAAGGGAGGCAAACACAGACTGGAGCACAAACCGGAGGCGGGCCCCTGGCCAGCCTGGCAAGTGAGGCAAATTTGAATTGGGGACTGGAGGGAAGAGAAGTCTGAATAGAGAGAAAACCACATGTAAGACACATTCAGAGTAGCAAGGAAATGAAGATGCAGCTGAGGCCAGCAGGGTAGATTCAAGGGCTTTGAAATTCAGGCCGAGAGTCTCTCTGCAGGCAGCAGGGGAACTCCAAATGGTTGAACATGTGGCCATGACACCTTAGAACGTCACCATGGCAAGGAGGGGGCTGGTGGGGTAACAGCAGGTCTAGAAGGTGGCCTGCAGTGGCAGCAGGGTTGGAGAGGAAAGAGACACGGTGGCCCCAGGCCTCGGTGCCAGAGGATATGCAGTGTGAGGGGAAGAGGAGCTTACGTGGGGGGAGACGAGGCCCAGGAGGCAGCTGGGTATCTCACCTAGAGTTCAGGGGACAGCTGGGCGGCCAGGAGCAGTGAGTGATCTGGGAGTCAGCAGATTTGGGTATTTAACCAACACACAGTCTTTGACATATGCCAGGAGCTCTACAAATACTAGTACCAGCACACTGGGGCCTTACAACAATCCTTGAGGTGTATACTATCGTCCCATTTTACAGAGAAGGAAACTAAGGCACAGACGCTAAGTAACTTGCTCAAAATCATTCAGCTGCTCAACAGTGGAGCTGAGATTCCCACCCAGACAGTCTGGCTGGAGTCCAGGCTCTTAGCTCTCTGCTGTCCATTCTGGAAATGGTTTCCAAAACCCTGGGACAGGCAGAGATCCCCAAGGGAAACTCTGTAAGATGATAAAGGAGGAGGCTTAGGTTCTAGAGTGAAGCCTTTGACTCAGCTGAGCAGATCCCCGCAGGTCAGCCCTCATCACTCCGGACAATGGCCGTCCTGCTGGCCCCTCCGCCATGCCCCAGGAGGATGAAGGAAAGGGGGTCCCCAGGCTCTACCCTGTTGGGTCTACCTTGCACTTCAGCGGCATATTGTAAAGATTAAGTCAGATGCCGATGTAAGCGACGACCCAGGCGCAAGCCCAATCCACTGCTACCCTCCCAGACACACAGAGACCATTCCCCACCCCCTCGGGCTCTGCCTCTGGAGCAAGAACTTGCCTGGTCTAAAGGCAGGCCTGTGTCCCGAGTACTTGGCATCCCTCTCCAATTCGTTAGGACCCTTTCTACCAGGGCCCTTCTGGGCTGCCTCCCCTACTCCCTCCTCGGACTCCCACGGCCCCTCCTCAGCCTCAGTCTACTCTGAGTACCCCAAGGAAGGCCCAAGGTGTTGGCTCGGCCTCGGGACCAGCATGGACCAAGGGTGAAGTTCCCACGGCTCCAAGAACCACTGCCCTTTGCTGCCTCTGGCCTTCCTTCATGCCGTCTCCTCTCAGACTTGAGTAGCACAGAGGCCGGGCCAGCTCTGCCCAGTCCTGTGCCCGAGGAGGAAAGGGGGCCAAGCCTGCATTTCCTGGAGCCGCCGGCCCAAAGGCCTCTCTGTTCCCTGAATGCTGCAAAGAGGCAAGCTGACACCAGTTCAGATGTAATTTTTTTCCACTTTTGGCGGAGAAAGTGAAGACACAGAGATAAACAAAATGTACTGTAATACCGCCGCCCCCCCCCCCCCAACCCACACTTTGTTTTTAAACAAACAGGCCAGGTCCTGCCAGGCCTTCCTCCCTACAAAATGCCCTGAGACCACCCCACCCTGCCCGCACCCCGCCCACACCTCACTGGCCACTGGCCCTGGAGCTCAGTGGAGAGGGGAAGCTGTTCTCTGGCTTCAGGCTTGAGATGAGAGCTCCAGCCCCGGCGGGGGAAGCCATGGCACTAGTGCCAGAGCACAACCTTCCTGGCCTGGTCCACGCTCACCACGTGGTTCCCAGAGCAGCACCAGGCCACGGCGTTGACAGCAGCGCTGAGGAGAGGGAGGGCCAGGCTTCAGGGGGGTGCCGGGTGGACCTGCAGCCTGCGCTGCCCCTCATTACCGAGCCCATTTCCTTCCCTATAAAAGGCTCACGGGACTACGGTGACGATGGACCCAAGTGCATGTGAAAAGGTACCTTGTGAACAGTAAAGGGCTCTGGGAGATGGAAGATAGGGACACAAGGGCTGGGGACTCCAGGGCCCAAGCATGTCAGAACCTGAACTGGGCTCGGTGGGACTGGAGCCGGGGCAGCAGGGGTCCTGAGGCTAGCGTGGGCAGGTGGGTGTGGTGGCCATGCTCACCAGTGGGGTCCCCGCAGGCTACTCTCCAGTTTCCCAGTGTCTACGTCCCAGATATACAGGGCTCCGTCCCAGGAACCGGCCAGTGCAAAGCTTCTGTCTGGGCTGCAGTGGCCACGGCACAGCAAGAGAGAGGAGGTCAGAGGTGAGGACCCACGCACACTGACACACAGACACAGTCGGGTGGGCACACTTGGGCATAGGCATGTGCTCTCACATACACACCTGAACACGGCTTTGGTCCAGTCAGAACCGCACTTGAAGCCATCAGCTCTGAGGACAGACAGTTGGGTCAGAATGGAGGTGGCCGTCAAGGGATGGGGTACCTCAGCAGGCCCTGGTCCGGGAGGGCCCCCGTTGACAGGCCCTGGGGAGCCTTTCATAGGGGACAAGAGGCCCAACTGCCCCAGCCAAAGCCACAGGCCGAGGCCATGAGGCAGGTACCTGAACACCTGGCGGATATTGCTGAATCGCAGGTCGATGACCTTGAGTGTGTTGTCACGGGAACAGCTGAGCAGATGCAGCTGATCGTGGCTGAGGCTCAGGGAGGTGACCCGGCCCTGCACAGGGATGACCTGTGTGCAGCGGGGCCCCCTAAGGAGCAAGGACAGAGATGGGGATGAGGAGCAGCCCACCCTGACAGGGCCACTCCTGGTCCAGAGGCACCAGGTCTCAGAGCACTGGGGCCAAGGCTGACAGTGACTGATCTCCCACGGCAGCCAGCCCCCTCCAACGGGACCCGGAGAGCCCCTGAAGCCCGTGGGTCACCAAAATAAGGTCAGAGGGGCCCAGCTGGCATGGCTCAGTGGTTGAGTGTCAACCTGTGAACCAAGAGGTCACGGTTCAGTTCCCGGTCAGGGCACATGCCCAGTGTGGGGCGTGCAGGAGGCAGCCAATCAATGATTCCCTCTCATCATTGATGTTTCTCTCTTTCCCTCTCCCTTCCTCTCTGAAATCAATTTATTTTTTTAAAAGGCCAGAGGAAACACACATGAAAGACAGCAAGGGTGTCCAACTACAGACCAGTAAGGGCAATCACTGCAGACCAGTAAGGAGCAGCCTGGGGCAGGCCTGGCACTGGCTTTTATTACCATTCGAGCCCAGTGTTGGGCTCTTAGGTTTAAAATACAACTAAAACTTTTGTTGCTTTTGATTAAAAAGTGGTGACTATAGGAAAAGGGGTTTCTAGGTCTTGGCTGCCAAGGCCCAGGCAGTCCTGTGGTTGGAAGGAGAACCCCTGAGTGGCAGAGGTCCAGCAGCTAAGCCCTCCCGGGGCCAAGCCCAGCACCAGGGCTCCACGGCCAAAGAAAGGAAAGAGAACATGGGAGCCCTGCCGCTGCGCCTCCGCCAGGCACAGCCTGTCACCTGCTGTCCCAGAACCGGATCTTCTGGTCATTGTGGCCACTAATGATGATATGGTCCCCACACACCACGTCGTTGCAGTAGGAAAAGACATCGATGGTCCTCGAGCCTAGGGAACAAGGAGCAGAGCCCCAGCCTCAGAGAAGTCGTCAGGAGCCAGCCACAGACATATGAGAAGTTGAAGCCCTGGAGCCTCCCCAAACTAGAACCCGGGCCCCCTGCTTCCCAGCGCAAAACCCAGGGTCACCAAGAAACTGACAGCACCAATGGGGGATGGGGGAGGGGCCTCGGGAGGTGTCACACCAAATGCCTGTGCATCTTGGAAACACTCCCAGAGCAGGTCAGGGTCCCTCACTGACCAGCCTGGGGGGTGAGGAGGGTGTGGGCAGGGGGTTGGGGGGCTGGGCCTCACAGTAGGCACGGCCGAGGTCCCACTCCTTCACTGTCCGGTCTCGGCTCCCAGTCACCGCCTGGTGCCTCGTTAGCTTGAATTTAGCAGCCGTCACCTTGTCTGTGTGTCCAGTTAGTGTCTCCTACCCCTCCCCCATCCCAAATATGGATCAAGGGCATGGCCAAGACTCCATAACACCCCCCTCTAGGCCCAAGGCATGACCCTGACCCCCAGGCGGCCTCCCCAGTCAGACCTCACCTTGGACTGTGCCTCTCCCACCTTCCAGAGCTGAGCAGCCTGACTGTAAGTAGCTGCCAATACCTGGGAGCCCTGGAGAGAGGAGAGTAGGAGAGGTCACAGACCTGGGCCTGGCCAGAGGCAACATCCCTCCGGCCAGAGAGCTGGGACAGGGCCGCCTTGAGGCGTCTCACAACCCAGGTCCCCCAGGCAGGCAGAGGAGCCTCTGGCCCAAGGAGGAGGATTTGAGGGCCCAGTTCTAGGATACCCATGTACTTCTAAGTCCAAGAGCCCCCAGCTGCCTAGGGTAAAGCTGGCGGGAAGGAAACATCCCATGCTACTAGGGCAAAGGCCTCTCACCGAGGGGTCAAAGTCCACACTGGTGATGCTGCTACCAGCTCCTTCAAGAGTTTGGTTGGCCTCCAGGCGACCTGGGGGAACCAGGGGAAGATACAGTGCAATGAGGTCACTAACCTCACGAAAACAAGGAGCTGAGATGGAGAATGAGAAAATCAATCTTTCCCAATTTAGGGACAGAATTGGGTCTGTTCTGGGGGCCTGGGCTGCACCTTCCCAATCTGCCAGCAGGGGGCGCCAGAGGATAGCTGGTCATTTCACTGCACTAAAGAGGACTAGAGAAAAGGGACTGTCCCTAGGTCACACAGCAAGCCAAGGGCCAGGCCAGCTAGAGATCTGACTCCTCAAGGAAGCCCCCAGGAGCTGGCTGTAACTTCCCAATACCCACCGCCCCCCCACCTCTTCCCCTCCCCCACCTCACACACAGCCCAAGGTAGGTAGCTAACATTGGTTTCTTACTGAGTTCTGAGCGTTCCAATGATAACAGAAGTGGCCTAGTACCCAGTGGTGTGTCTCAATGGTTGAGCATCAATCTCTGAACCAGGAGGTCACAGTTAGATTCCTGGCCAGGGCACATGCCCAGGTTGCAGGCTCAGTCCTCAGTGTGGGGTATACAGGAGGCGGCCGATCAATGATTCTCTCTATTCATTGATGTTTCTCCCCACCCCACCCCACCCCCCCTCTCTCCCCACCCCCTTCCTCTCTGAAATCAATAAGAAATAAAAGAAGTGGCCTAGAGAACCCCTCATCTCCTAACAGGGACCATGTGAGCTCAGCCCTCCTCATCCTGCAGGCCTGGACCCCAGAAGCTGGAAGACTCCATCTTTCTTCAGAAAAGCAAGCTCAATACTCTTGCCAAGGAATCATCTGGCCACTGCCCATAAGAATATTCCACATGAGGAAACATAAAGAGGTCCAAGAAACAAGCTGAGGGTGTGGTCTGGAGAGAAAGCATAGGGTTGGCCTGCAGGGGAGAGACCCTCACCTCCCACAACATTCCAGAGGTGAATGAGGTGGTCGGCCCCTCCAGTGGCCAGGAGGCTGCCATTGGGAGCGAAACGAACTGCATTGACCTCAGAAAGGTGGGCATCCTGTAGGAAAAAAGGAAAGATTGGTGCCCCTGATCCTTGCCACACAGGCCTCTTTGTGCATGCTCACAGGCTCTCTCACATGCACTGCTGCACACAGTAGGGTCTCATCATCTCTGCCTAGATCCCTGCAACAGCCTCCCCTGGCTGATACCCCATACTTCCTGACTGGCCTCTTGGGCTCCCAGCCTCCTCTCTCCCTCTCCAGCCCATGCCCCTATTATAAATGGCTGAGGGGCTCCCACCACAAGCTGTGGCAGAAAAACTGCTCCTGCTGAAGAGCCCAGCCCTGCTTCCCTGGCCTCCCTGGACCACTCCTGGGGCCCACACTCCCCATATCAGCACCTTACGCATGTGGCCCAGCTCCTCCTCACCAGCACATCCTGAGCCCAGGTAGGAAGTCGGGCAGCCACGCACACAGGGATGCTGTGATATTGCTGCTCAAACGCTCCCCCAATTGAGTGTCCTCTCCTCTTCTTGAAACTGGGGGGAGAGGAGGGTCAGGAGGGCATTCAGTAAGTTCCTCTGAGGCAGTAACAACAGGAAGCAGACACAGAAGGCAACAGAACGTGGCCAGGAGGCATAGGGAGCACTGTCCCCAACCTGGCCTCTGACCCCAGGGGTCAGTGTGGAGATGGCAGGGGCACAGAGAAATGCAGAGACAGGGCAGAGTGGATGGATGCAGAGAAACCTTGGGGCTGGGGTTTCAGCCCTGGTCTTGTCACTCCTTGGTTCTGTGACCCTTAACGAGTCCCTGAGATTTCTGAACCTCGGTTTCCCAACTGAGTGGTAGCTCCTGTGCAGTCTCAGGCTGGAACTCTTGGTCCCCTGTGAGGAAATCCAATGAGGGACAGAGCCTGGAGGGTAGCTGAGCAGGGGCTGAAGATGAGGCCATGCACCCAGCTCTGCCTGCGGGGCTCAGCAGAGACTCACACAGATTGCTGGGCAACACAGATGGACAGACTGAGGTACACACGCAGACCAAGTCTGAAAAGCTGCATACAAGGCTCCAAGAGGCCCTATCCCTTCACACGCACGTCGGTGCACACGCACACTTACTGCAGGAGCCCCTTTACCACATCCACACAGCGGGACAGCGTCAGGGAGGTGGCGGAGGCAGACCTGGGGCAGAATCGAGAGAGACGTGCTAAGGGACTGGCCGGGGGGGTGTCCCTTACTCGACCAGCAGTTATTGGACCCTACTTCGCCAGGGGCCCTGGGGCTCATAGCTTCTGGAGCCCACAATGAGAACTTGGCTCCTCGAAGATCAGGAGAGTGGCGTGACCCAGAGCAGTCCCATGAAGATGGAGGCAGACAGGGAGTTGGCAATGACGTCTCCCAAAGTTTTCACCATGATGGTAAGAACTGCCTCAGCACCCAAGTGTTCCCCAACCAAAGTTCCTGGGAGGCTAAGCGGGGCCTATGGGGGGGAGGGGGGGTGAAGGTGTCTCTGGGCTGGAATAGCATAAAGCTGAGGGCAGGGCGATGTGAGGACCTAGATGTGCTGAGGCCTCAAAGATGCTAAAGGAGAGAGTGTGTCCTGGGATGACTTGGCTCCCCAGGGCTGCCAAGGGCTTTGGGGACCAGGATCGCATGCCCCTCCCCAACGTTCCTTCACTGCCCTGAGGCCTGGGCACCAGTGACCTGCAAGGAGGAGCTGCAGGAGAGCCTTCAGCCTGGGGAATGGGGCAGGGAAGGGCGGCCTCAATGCCAGGCAAATCCAGACAAATGAGGAAACTGAGGGGAGGGGCCCGAGGGCTGAAACCCCAATCAGGTCCCACTGTGGAGCTCACGTGCTCAGAGTCTCACACGCATTCAAGTATGCTCACCCAGGCTTGCACACTCGTGTGCTCTCATATCCCTGTGTATGCACACACATGCCTTCAACAGCTGAGCCCCGGGCCTTGCCCACAGGTTCCCTCCTGGTGACACCCTTTCACCAGCCTGACACCCCACCCCCAGAGGTCTGGTCCTGGGGAGGAAAGAAAGGAGTGAGGACAGGGTTGGGGTCCCTGAGGTGGCACTGGAGGTCAGACCTGTCCTAGGAGGTCTGAGCTGTATGTACCCCAGTGTCTCTCCAAGGCCCCCTCCCAATCCAAGAGTAGGCTCAAGGTCCTACTGGAAGATCCGGGGTGGGGCTCAGCTCAGCGTTCTGGGCCAGTCCTCACCTGAAGGGCTTCTCCCACTTCTCACCAGCTTCCTTCTCTAGAAACTCGGGTTCAGCAGGCAGCGTGAGAGTCATCTCAGCCTTCTCCCTGATCCCATTGCCTAAGGTGTCTGGGTTCCTGGGAGAGCAGATGGAGCTCAGAAAGGCCAAGGGACCAGGCCAGCCCCTCCCTGTCCCAGAGCCCCACATGGTGAAGATGTGCAGACCCCGTGATACGGGGTCAGGGTGGGCGCACACGTGACAGGGCCGCGCGCTGGCTTCTACGACCACACGTGTCTGCACGGGTCCTGCGGCCTCAGTCTATGTGCCCCCTCCCCACCATGGCTGTACACATGTATATGGGTAGCCGCAGGCAGGTGAGGTATCAATGGAGGCAGTGGCACAAGAGCAGGGCACTCCAGATCACACGGGGCAGAGCCAGCATCTGAGGCTCTTACTCGCTAATGCTCACTGTCCGCTTGGCAGCCTTCTTCAGCTCCTGGGACACCAGCGCCTGCTTGGCCCTGGGGGTATAAAAACTTCCTGGTACACAGGCGCCGGACGCTGCCCCCTTCCCCAGAGTGCGTGGGCCCTCTTTCCTGGGGAAGGGGCAAGGGGTTCCCTAACGGGGGACGGGACCCAGCCCTCTGACCTCTCGCGGCGCTCATTGCGCAGGTTGCGCTCGGCGGCCGCGCGCGCCTTGCGCTGCACCAACCGCTCCAGCAGGTCGCGCGCCTCCTCCTCGAGCCTGCGCAGTGCCGCCTCCTGGAGCCGGGCTTGCAGGCGCAGCGCCTCGTAGGCCGCCCGCTGCGCCACGTTGCGCGCCCGCCGCACGTCCACCTGCCTCACTTGCTGGGCCCGCTCCTCCTGCAGCTGCGCCACCTGAGCCTCCAGGGCCGCCAGCCTGGAGCAGGGGGCGAGCCAGCGTCAGTGCCCGGGGGGAACGGGTCTCAGCTGGGGCAGACTTGCCCGCGGCCACGCGCCAGCCAAGCAGCTAAGGCAAGTCTCCCACCCAGCCTTCCCCGCTCAGAGTCCCGCGGCTCCGGGCGTTTGGGGACGAGGGGAAAGCTGTCGGGCCCTGCTGGAGACACACGGGGTCACCCGTCCCCCCTCCCGGGCTCGGAGCCCCCCCCAGAGGTGGGCGCGGTTCCCCTGCGCTCGCCCGCCGGCGCCTCACCTGCTCTGCCGCTCCTCCAGCTCGGTCTCCAGGGCGCCCAGGGCTGCGGTCTTTTCCACCACCTGGTAGGCCATCTGGGGGCGGGTAAAGGCCTCTTTGTAGAGCGTCAGCCAGGGTCTGCTCCTCCACCCACCCGCTCCCTTACTGAAAAGCAAGCTGGGGCGCAGGTAGACTTGGGATCTGGCATGGAATGCGCTGCTGTTTCGTGGAGCGATGGAAGGGACTTGGGCTCTGAAGTCTAATCCCTGCGTGTGTCTTGGCATGGCCATTTATTTTCTCGGTGACCCTGGGGTAGTCATTTAACCCCAACCTTCTGTTATCTCACCTATAAAATGGGAATGATAGTGCTTGCCTTATAGCGTAATACGGAATTATTATGAGAAATCATTTTTCAAATAATGGCAAATTTTTTAAATATAGCACTTATGTGTTCCATGCCTTGTTCTGAGCATTCTACACATATTAACTCTTAATCCCCATAACATCACTATGAGGTAGGTGATGCCATTCTCCACGTTTTACAGAGGACATTGACACAGAGAAGTTAAGTGTCTTGCCCAAAGTCACACAGCTAAATGGCAGAGCTGATATTGGAACCCAGGCCACCTAACATTATGCTCCAAGTAAAGGGCTGGTCTACAGGATGGGTTTAAGGGTTGTGGGTTCTGTCCCCCTGGCCTACTGAACAGATCCCCCAGAGTAAGAAGGAGCCCTGAGCAGAGGCACACAGGCTAAGAACAGGAATGGACTATAAGAGCACCAGGCCCAGCATAAATACCGGAGCTGCCCCACAGCCCAAGTGTGGGGGTGAGGGTTATCTTATCTGCCTCACTGAACAGTCCTTCAACAGAGCCAGGAGCTGGGGAAGCCACAGAGATCAAGTTCAACTCCCACCTTTCGGAGCTGAGGGATCAGTGGGAGAGACAGGCTCCAGACAAAGCAGTTGCCACCCGTGTGGCAAGAGGAACCTGAGGAAGTAGCTAGGCTGGGGCTCTGTTGGTAACCTGTTCCTGTGTTCTCACATGGGCGGGCCTGGTGAGGGATGGATTGAGGAGCAAGGTTGGTGCTGTCCACCTGCACTGACATCACTCCCTCTCTGCGTGGGCCTGGGGAGGGGCCCAGCACACAGGCAGGGAGACCTGCTTTCATGCCCAGTTTATAACATTTATAATTCCTTTCACCACTAAGCAATCTGACCACCACTCCCACTTCCTCACCTGTCATTTACTTGCATTGATGTCTTGGTACTCAGTTTTTGTGTGTGTGTGTGGGGGGGGGGGGGGGGTTATGCTTTTCAAAATTCAAATAATAGAGATGGAAAACAGATTAGTTGCTAACAGGAGTTAGGACTGGTTGGGGCAGAGGGATAAGTTGTGACTAAAATAGGGTAGAGAGAGATCTCTGATGATGAAATAGAGCCGTATCTTAATGTTCACACAAATCTACACGTGACAAAATCACAAAGAATTACATACAGTTCATACCAATATCAACTCCCTGATTGTGTGTGCTATAGTTACAGAAGATAGCCAATGGGGGAAACTGGGTAAAGGGTACACAGGTCCTCTCTGTACTGTCACTGCAGTTTCCTGTGAGTCTATAATTATTTCAAAATAAAAAGTTAAAATACTAGTAATAATACATGTTTGTTGTGATAATGTGAAACAGTACAAACAAAGAAAAAGCCCCTCCTCATCCCTTGGTATATCCGATGGGAGCTGACTGGTGTGTGACTAAGGAAATGAAGGAGAGGGAGTGCTGAGGGCAAGAGGTGTGGGAGGTATCCCATACACAGGGAGCTATGAACTCAGAGATAAGAGAGTGGCAGGATGTGTGTGTGTGTGTGTGTGTGTCTCCTATCTAATAAAGAGGGAATATGCTAATTGACCACCACACCCTCACAAAGATGGAGGCGCCCACAGCCAATAAGGAGGGAATATGCTAATTGACTGCCACGCCCTCAGAGATGGCGGCACCCACAGCCACAAGATGATGGCACCCAGTCCCCTCAGCCTGGCCACTCCACGCACCTGCCTCCAGAGTCCCCCAATCCCCTCAGCCCCCCAGCCACACAGGGCCGGCCCAAGGTGCAGGCAAGCCTCGAATGTTGGCTGCCCGGCCACCCAGGGCCGGCCGAGGCTTGCGCTGCCAGCAGCGGCAGCAGCAGAGGTGTGATGGGGGCGTCGCCTTCCCCTGATCGCCGGGTTATCTCCCTCCCCTGAGGGCTCCCGGGCTGTGAGAGGGGGCAGGCCAGGCTGAGGGACCCCTCCCTCCAGTGCATGAATTTTCATGCACCGGGCCTCTAATATCCTATATAATAAAAGGCTAATATGCAAATAGACTGAACGGTGGAACAACTGGTCACTATGACACGCACTGACCACTAGGCGGCAGATGCTCAATGCAGAAGCTGACCCCTGGTGGTCAGTATGCACCCACAAGGGGAGCGCTGCTCAGCCAGAAGTAACACTCATGGCTGGCAAGTGCAGCAGTGGTGGCGGGAGCCTCTCCCGCCTCCACAGCAGTGCTAAGGATGTCCAACTGACAGCTTAAGCCGGCAGTCGGACATTCCCCAAAAGCTCCCAGACTACGAGAGGGCACAGGCTCAGCTGAGGGACCCCCTTCTGAGTGCATGAATTTCGTGCACCGGGCCTCTAGTGTGTGTGTGTGTGTGTGTGTGTGTGTGTGTGTGTGTGTATATATATATGTATATATATATATCAAACTGATAATGGGGAGAGGTGGTGAAAGGCTCTTTTTTGTATTCTATGGATTTCGGTTCTCTTGAAATGTTCAAAACAAACATATTATATATTACTTTTTCACTAATGGAAGTCATTTTTATTATTAAAATATATCACTCTGAGAGCTGTATGAAGAATGGATGGGGGTGCCAAGAGAGGAGTCATCCAGGTGGAATGAGGTTAATTTGGACCAAGCCAGATATGGAATAGGGAACAAGTTGATAGATTCCGAGGCAGGATCCATGACCTGGTGACTAGCTCAGAACAGAGGGCTGGGAAGGGTCAGGGTGCCCCCCGGTTTCCAGCCCTGTGACTACTAATGGAGGGGTGCATGATCTACCTCATTCATCACTCAGTCTACAGATATTCATTAGCATGGACTGTGGAGACAAGCCCCAGGGACACAATGGAGGCAGACAAAAAGCATTCCAGGCCTTGGGGTGCTCACAGCCCAGAAGCGGGTTCAGATGTTTGAGAACCACTTCTCCAATGTCAAGTTGTAACTACAAGACTCTGGGGAGAGGCTCTCACTGGATTCCTAGCCCCATTCCCATACTAGTTAGGCAGGTGACTTGGCATGCTGACTGGGCATGAGTTTACTGGTCTATCAGTCTCCTCCAGTGGACTTGAACCTCCATAAGGCCGGGTCTTGTTTATACTGCATTCCTGTGCCTTGCATGTAGCAATTGTCAATAAATATGTGTTGAAAGAATGCAGAGTACCCGGCCAGCGTGGCTCAGTGGTTGAACGTCAACCTATGAACCAAGAGGGCTGAACTCTCACCTGACTTCCTCCAGCTGCTGTTGGAGCCCACTTCATCCTGGGCTGCCAGAGCCAAGCGAGAGAGCATCGGACTGTCTGGCCTCGAGGCACCGGACGTGGGGACTGTCCCCCTTTTGCTGGCTCCCTTGGACTGCATCTTCCTTCCCCCAAAATCCTAGATCCTGGCCCCACTACATTGTTTCTCAGACCCTTGCCCAGCCTACCTCACCACAGACCAGCCGAAGTCCCTCCTTCTCCTCTTGCCATTTCACCCTCAGAATGTCTGGTGATGGGACTTGGTCTGAGTTAGACCGCGACTCCTCCTCCCTGCCAACCAATCAGGAGAGTGGTGCTCATTGTCCCTCCATTCACCCAGGCGACGTGCACGAAAAGCCTGAGACAGAATCAGGAACTTTTTCCTAGGAAGGTGGAAGCCAGAAAGCCAGTAGAGGAAAGAGCACACCTCCAGCAATTGAAGCTGTCCATGACTCCTCAGCTCTGGGAGCCCCCCAGCCTTGGTTTCCATGGTCAGGACCCTTCTTAAGAAGCATCTCCCAACTCTGAGCCCCAACCCATTCTTGATTCTCATCTTCACTCCCTCTGTGGAATAGGTAGCAAGACCCTTTCTGTAGGCATCGGGTAAAGAACAGGGATCCAGTCCTGGCTGGGGAGGCTCAGTTGGTTAGGCCGGGTTCCAGGTTCAATCGCCAGTAGGGGGCGTGCAGGAGGCAGCCAATCAATGATTTTCTATCATCGTTGATGTTTCTCTCTCTCCCTCTTCCTTCCTCTCTCTGAAATCAATAAAAACATATTTTTTAAAAAGACAAGAGAGCCCTGACCGGTTTGGCTCAGTGGATAGAGCCTCGGCCTGCGGACTGAAGGGTCCCGGGTTCGATTCCGGTCAAGAGCATATACTTTGGTTGCTGGCACATCCCCAGTAGTGGGTGTGCAGGAGGCAGCTGATCAATGTTTCTCTCTCATCGATGTTTCTAACTCTCTATCCCTCTCCCTTCCTCTCTGTAAAAATCAATAAAATATATTTATAAAAAAAAAAAAGACAAGAGAGATAGAGACAGAAAAGGGGAAAAGATGAGTGTGGGGGTGGGAAGGGAAGGAGATGGGACAAATGCAGAGATGGACTGAGATGGGTAGGAAAGAAGAACATTCAAAGCAGCTGGCCTGGGGGAAGGCTGAAGAGCTTACATACCCCTCCCCCGGGCAGCAGACAGGGGCCAATGAGGTGCCAGGGAGAGAATGAACCCAGCATAGGCAGTGGGGGCAGGGTCTAGGCACAGGCAGCCCATTGTGACCACAACCACAAACACCCATACACTCACCAAGGGCCCTGGTAGGGAACAGGAGTGACATCGTTTGGCTCTGGCTGCAGCTTGTCTGAGAACCGGGCCAGCAGTTCAGCCTTCTCTAGGAGACGGTTATCTAGGGGTGCAAGAGGGTGAACCTGGGGCAAAGACACTTACCAGCAGACTCCAGGCATAAAGGTTCCCTTTCTGGCTGGGAAGGCTGCAGGAGCCCAGGGGTGCCAATGGGAGAGCTACTGGCAGATTGGGTTCTACCCCTTGCTTAAGGGGTGTTTATACAGCTCCACCAGGACCTTCAGCCTTGGCACAGCATCCTCACAGCACTAGCCTCCAGACCCTCCCAGGAGAAGCCCTGCTCTCCCAGGGACAAAGAAAGATGACCACCACTGGGGAAGGGTCCTGAGAAAGGAAGGGGCCAGGGTTGAACCCCCAGCCCTAGGGCAGGGCCTGGCCGCAGAGAGTGATGAAACACACAGCTCCACCTGCCTATGGACTTACTTCCCCTCCAGGGGCTCTAACTTCTGGATGAAAAAACAATCCTGACTTCCCCTGGTGGGTGGAAGGTTCCTCCCCTCCCCCCTCTACTCCCCCCCACACCCATCCAGCAGACCTCCTCAAGTTTGGTAGTTTCTGCTACAGACCCTGAAACACACCTCCTCCACCCCCACCGAGGCCACTTCCTCTTTTTTCACCAATTCCAGGATAAGGTGGAGGTGACAAGCCCAGGCCTAGCTCCACAGAACTTTCCCTCTCCAAGTCTCACCTCCAAACCCCAGCCCAGCCCTCTGGGCACTGCACTGGCCCCCAGCAAGTCTAAAGATGCCGTTTTGCCCAGCTTATGGGTGAGAAATCTGAGGCTTAGGAATATGATCTGCCCAAGACCACAGAGAAGACTGGACTTCAAGTGTGTCTGATTTCAGCCCTCTGGAGTCTCCCCAGGCCCACACATTTGCAGCCTGTGGGGGGAGGGTGGGGAGGGGGAGGGTTGGTGAAGCTTCAGCCAAGGTTAGGCCCAGTGATGGAGCTAGAGAAGTGACCAGAAGCCCTACACACAGATGCACGCCTGTTTATCTCTCTTGATCTACCTACCCCTTCCTGACCAGCTTCCCAGAAACAACTCTGACAATCTGATTCCAGGGCTCAGCTAGCTCCCTCCTGCAGCCTGGGGGCTCCGTTCTCCCTGCGGCCTGGGTTGGCTGGGCACAGAGGCACTCCAAAAACCTGAGCCAGGACCACCTACCAGTGGCAAAGCCTGAGACTCGGAGCTTCCTCCCTAGAGATTCAGTTTCACTCCTTTCCTCAATCAGCTAAAAAGTAGTTGCTCTGGACAGTCCCACCTTCTTTCACTGGGCTGTGGGGACCAAGTGGACTGACCAGGCTCTACCTGAGGGACCGCCCGGCAGGGGGAAGCACAAGAGACCCTACAAAATCAACACTGGCTGCCCGGTGCCTGGGAAGCACAGCTCATGGCGCGGAGCCGGGCCCAGAGGGGCGAGGAGAGCAGCGAGCGGCACGAGGAGGAGCTGCGTCCAGGACTGCGCTCTCCGCAGCGCCCGGACTGGAAAGGGCAGGGACGTGGCCGTTCGGAGACGGGGCGTCACCGATGGGAGCGCAGCAGGCCCCGGGCTTCGGAGACCAGAAGGCATCGGTGCACTTGCGTCACCGCCGGAGAAACCAGACACACTTTCCCGCAGCTCCATCCCCTCCACAGCCATCATCCACGCCCCACGGGCGCACTCACAGGCCGGCACCAGCTCCAGGAAGAGGGCCTTCTGCGTGCGGTCCCGCTGCCGCAGCTGCCGCACGATGTGGCTTTTCCAGCGGGCGGCGGGCGCTCCGGGGCCGCAGGGCCCCGCCATGGCCGCTCCCTCCCGCCTGTCCCGCGCGGGCAACGGCTCCTTCGAAGGCTCGGGTGGGCTGGGGCGGGGCCTCCAGGGGACTCCGTGACGACAAGGGGAGGGCCGCGGCGGGGAATCCCCGGGCTGTACCAAGGGCGTATTGGGGGGGAGACGCAATCGTGGGGGAAGCCGCCCCAGTGTCAGGAGACCCCTAAAAATTCCTCCCCTAAATTGGAGCTCCTATTGCTGACAGGGGTAGGAAGCGGGACTCGAGGATGGAGCCTCCGGGGCGGCCTCCCCATGCCTGTGGGCGCGTCCGCAGGCGGGGCCTCCAGGGCCAGAGCTCCTTAACCCCGCAGCAGCTGCGGAGCTCTCAGCTGCAGATGCTGGCCCACGCCCCCTCGCCCCCTCTGCGCCAGGCTGCGCTCTGGCGCCAGGACCTGGAGGCCTCCTCACACCCGCCCTGGCCCTCCAGGCACTCAAGGTCTGCGAGCAGAGGCGACACAGACACCAGGCACGCACCATATGACAGTGGATAAGAAAGCACAGAGGAAGGAACTGAAGGGACGAGGCCCTGCTTTCTGGAGGTGGTGGCATTTGGGTTGGGTTGTGAGGGATGAAATAGTTGACCAGGAGGAAAAACAGGCAGCAGGAAGAACAAGTGCAAAGGTTCCATGGCATAAAAACTCGCAGTGGATTCGGGAGTTTATTTGATTGGCCTCTGGAATGGCAGCATCTCTTCCAGGTACACTTGATAGTAAATCACGGATTGCAGGGAACGATAATAAAATTATGTCCAGCAAGACTCCTGTCCAGAGCTCTGCAGACACAGGCTGGTGTGAAGAATAAAGGAGGAATTCACTGGGCCCAGGCCCATGCCAAGGTAAATTGTGTAAGGCCCCTGCAGGCCCTGCTCTCTCTCCGTGAGTGAATGCAGACCTCTCCACCCCCAGGAAATTAGAGAAACTGAGCAACGTTGAGGATCCCAACAGGCCTTGGAGGTGACAGGTTTGTTGAGATGCAGATGATGGGTCACAGGACTTGGAAAGCAGTAAATGCCAGTGATACCCCCGGAGAGTAGTATAACACCTCCTGTCCAGCCGGCGTGGCTCAGTGGTTGAGCCTTGACCTAAGAACCAGGAGGTCACGGTTTGATTCCTGGTCAGGGCACATGCCCGGATTGTGGGCTCAATCCCCAGTGTGGGGCGTGCAGGAGGCAGGTGATGGATGATACTCTCTCATCATTGGTGTTTCTCTCTCTCTCTCTCTCTCTCTCTCTCTCTCTCTCTCTCTCTCTCTCTCCCCTTCCTCTCTGAAATCAATATGTTAAAATAAAAATAAAATAAAATGCACCTTTTCCTTAGTCAGCCTGGCTCCTGCTCATGGGTCACCTCCTCCAGTAAAACGTCCCTGCCCCTGCAAGGAGTTAAGGCTTCACTGTCCTCAGCCTCAGCCCAAGCCTAACTTGTCTGTTGAAGGAGTGGGTGGCTGGTGGTAACATTCACTAGAAGGCATGCCCAGGGGAAGGGCACGGTACCCATGGAGGCCAAAGCCAGTTGGCAACAGTGAGGAATTCCATTTAGGACTGACTGACTCGAGGTGCCCAGGGACACCATCCAAGGAGCTGGGGCTGTGGGCTTGGAAGGGAAGGTTAACAGGGCTCTGCCTAGTTGTGAGGTGCAAAGGTGCTCTTCTCAGGGGAGGGGTCACATTGGGGCCAGGGGTTCCTAACCCTTTTTTGACTCAGAAAACATCCCTGGGATATTTTAAATAATTTTGTCATTTTTTTGATAGTATGCAATAAAGATTTTGATTACAAATATCTTCTATCTTTAGACTATAAAATATTGTATTATAAAGTTCACTTAAAATAGAATTTTAAATAACAGTCATAATACATGAAGACAAATTTCTATTTTTCACATTTAGCATGATGTTTATATTTAATTATGTTCAAAAAACATGATTCTATGACCAATAAATATAAAAAGTGATTATATCATGCTTTAGAGACCTAATGTTCTTAAGAACATAGTTGGAAACTTGCACTTGGGTTAGACATCTTCAGCAGCCAGAGTGATTGTTTAAAATCCTGAATCGGTTTGTGTTATCATTACTTAAAACCCTCCTAAGGCTTCCCAGCATATTCAAAGCAAACTACAACATCTGGCTGGGGCCTTCAAGACCCTGCTTGATCTGGCTTCTGCCCTTATATCTGACCTCTCTTTTTACTGTTTAGAAAGCTTTATTCACAATGCTAAAAGCACTGCCAAACTCATGGCAGCACCACCCTGGTTGGCCCCTATTCCTGGCGCTTTCCCTCCAGAACTTTTAGGAGCTGGCATTACCCCTTCTTTCAGAAGACCTTCCCTGTCCACCCAATCTGAAGTAGCCCCATCCCAATCAAGGTCTACAACATCATCGAGTTGCTCTTCCTTTCAAAGCAATTAACACTCCCAAAAAGGATCTTGTTTCTGTGTTTGTTCAGTTGTTTATGATTTGTATCTCCTAACAGGCTGGAAGTTTCAGGAGAGCCAGCATCAAGCCAGCCTTGATCACAGCTCTTTCTTCAGCATCTATCATGGACCCTGGCACCAGCTGAGTAGGTGATCAGTAACTATTGCTGTTGCTGTGATTTCAAAAATATACCAAACCAGTTTTCATGGCCCAGTGCTTAAAAGCATTAAGTTCAAAATTGTAGCTATTTTTGACTGAAAATAAATCACATGGACATAGCTGAAAATTCAAATAGCGTAAAAATGAGGCCCTTTGCCACACTTTCATACTTGTCGGGAGAGGACAGGCTGTTCTGTGGTCCTTTGGTCATCTATTACTTAATGCGACCACTTTTTACTATATCTCATGATTCTGAGTGTTGGCAGAGCTCAGCTGGGCATCTCTAATGTGGTTGCAGTCACAACCAGCAGTGGAGTCATCTGAAGACAGCTGATTTGGTTGCTAATGACAGCTCTCTCATCTGTCTGGCAAGAGAGGTTGGCAGTTAGCTAGAAGGAGAATTAGAGCTGGGCCTCCAGGTGGCTTAGGTTTCTCAGGGCATGGTGGCTACATTCTGAGAGGGAGCATTCAAAGCAAACATTCCATTGATCAGAACAGTCACAGTCAGCCCAGATTCAAGGACAGGAGACAGAGACCCCAGCTTCCAATGAAAGGAGTGTCAAAAAATGTGTGGCCATCTTTAATCCACCGCATATGGTACCAAATAAACCTTCACACTTCAGTGGCTTAACATAACAAAGGTTGGTTTCTCAATACATCACAATGTGAGGTAGACAATGTTGATGTCCTCTTCTCCCCCAGCAGTACTCAGATCCAAGGGGCTTCCCGCCAGTATCTCCATCAAAGTTCTTTGATCCCAACTGCTCAGATGAGAGAGAGGTTGGGAGTTAGGAGAGTGGGGGAAAGATTCACACTGACACTTAATTGCCTTGGAGCTGAAGTGACACATTCCTCTGTCCCCATTCCCATTGGTGAGATCATATCACCTAGGAAGGTTGGGAAATGTAGTCTTCCCATGTTCCCTGGAAAAGAAAAATGGGTGTAAACACATTATTGTTGCTGACACACACTAATTTCCCAGTCTCCTTCTCTAGAATAATCACCATTAATAATTTAGTGTGTATCTTTCCAGAAATATGTATGCATATACAAACATTTAAAAACATAAATGTAGCCCTAGCCGGTTTGGCTCAGTGGATAGAGCATCGGCCTGAGGACCAAAGGGTCCCGGGTATGATTCCAGTCAAGGGCATGTACCTTGGCTGCAGGCTCCTCCCCGCATGGGTCTTGGTCAGGGATCATGTAGGAGGCAACCAATCGATGTGTTTCTCTCACATCGATGTTTCTCTCTGTCTTTCCCTCTCTCTTCCACTCTCCCTAAAAAATCAATGGAAAAATATCTTCAGGTGAGGATTAACAACAACAAAAAACATAAATGTAGCATTTACACACTGTTGTACATGTTGCTTCTGTACATAACAATATATTTTCAAAATATCTTAGAGAACATTCCATATCAGAATAAATAGATCTACTTTATTCCTTTTATGCCTATAAAGCATCCTCTATTGATAAACATTTAGACTATTTCTAATTATTTGCTCTTACTATGTGATATCATACAGTCTTATACTTAGATCTCTGCTTAACTGTGTTAGTGAACGTGTAGGAAAATTTCAATAAATAATATTTAGAACAATATATATATTCAGTGTTAACATATAACTCAGGGATATCCAGTTAGAAAAGGTAGTAAAAATGAAGTCATTCACAACAGCAACTAAAACCAATCTATAACAATAAAAGCATAATATGCTAATTAGACCAGACAGCGGAACGACCTTCCGGATGTCATTCCAGACATCCTTCCGGACGAAGCTGCGGCAGTGGGGGCTGAGGTAGAGGTGGTTAGGAGTGATTAGTCAGGCAGGTAAGCAGTTAGGAGCAATCAGGCAGGCAGGCAGAGTGGGTAGGGCCAATCAGGCAGGCAGGCAGAGTTGTTAGGGCCAATCAGGCAGGCAGGCAAGTGAGCAGTTAGGAGCCAGCACTCCCGGATTACCAGAGGGACGTCCAACTGCCAGTTTAGGCCTGATTCTGCAGGGATCCCTGTGGGATCAGGCCTAAACTGGCAGTCAGACATCCCCCAAGGGGTCCCAGATTGCGAGAGGGTGCAGGACGGGCTGAGGGACCGCCCCTCCATGCACGAATTTTGTGCACCAGGCCTCTAGTATACTTAGGAATATACCCAAGGGGGGGAAAGTACAAATGAACAACACAAATTAACTTGAATGTTTGTATCATAATGTGATCAATTAAAATAACTGAAGGAGCCGAAACCGGTTTGGCTCAGTGGATAGAGCGTCGGTCTGCGGACTGAAGGGTCCCAGGTTCGATTCCGGTCAAGGGCATGTACATTGGTTGCGGGCACATCCCCGGTGGGGGCTGTGCAGGAGGCAGCTGGTCAATGTTTCTCTCTCATCGATGTTTCTAGCTCTCTATCCCTCTCCTTTCCTCTCTGTAAAAAACCAATAAAATATATTAAAAAAAAAATAACTGAAGGATATAAAAGAATACCTAATGAAAAAGAATATATAACATGTTTGGTGTTGGGAAGACTAAAAATAAAATTGTAATTTACACAAATCATGAATTAAATATATATCAATTGATATCTTTTTGTGTGGAACTTGACAAGTTGTCTCTAAAATTCATCTCAAAAAGAATACTCAAGAAAAATGTTTTTAAGAATGAGGGAAAAACTATTATAATGAAAATGGTGTGCTGTTGAGTCAGAAATAAGCAAGACTCATAACAGAATAGAGACCAGAAGTATCCTCCTGTGTAGGAATTTAATTTATGATGAAGGTGGTATCTCAAAAGGCTGAATGTAGGACTACCATATGACCCAGCATTTCCACTCCTAGGTATATATCCACCAGAACTGAAAACAGGGCCTGCCCTGAGTGGCTCAGTTGGTTGAGCATTGTCCTGTGTACCAAGAGGTTGCTGGTTCACTTCCTGGTCAGGGCACATACCTGGGCATGTATGGAAAGCAACAGATCATTTCTCTCACATCAGTGTTTCTCTCTCCCTCCCTTCCTCTCTCTAAGCATGTCCTTGGGTCAGGATTAAAAAAAAAAATTGAAAGCAAGGACTCAGAAAGATATTTGCATACCCATGTTCATCATAACATTATTTACAATAGTCAAAAGATAGAAACAACTCAAATGATGAACAGATAAACAAAATGTGGTATATACGTACATATAATGGAATATTATTCAGCCACAAAAAGGAATGAAATTTAGATACATGCTACAATATATATGAAACTTAAAAACAAATTCTTTGTGAAATAGGTCAGACAATAAGACAAATATTATATGGTTTCACTTTATCAAATATATACAATAGGCATATTAATGGAAACAGAAAGTAAATTGAGGTTGTCAGGCGCTGGGAGGAGGGAGAAATGAGAAGTTATTGCTTAATTTTTACATAATTTCTGTTTGGGCTGATGAAAGAGTTTTGGAAATAGTAGTGATGGTTACATAACATTGTGAATACAATTAATGCCACTGCATTGTACACTTAAAAATGGTTAAGATGGGCATTTTATGTTATATATATTTTACCACCACATAACAAAAACTCATTCAAAAAAAAAAAAGAGAAAGACACTATATAAAAAGTAAAAAGAGAAGCAATAAATGAGGAGAAAATACTTGGAACATATACAGTAGTCCCCCATCCACCATTTTGCTTTCCATGGCTTCAGTTACCCAAAAATATTAAATGAAAAGTTCCAGAAATAAACAACAATTCGTAAGTTTTAAATTACACACCCTCTGAGTAGTATGATAAATCTTGCACCTTCCTGCTCTTTCCCACCAGGATGTACATCATTCTTTGTCCAGGGCATCCATGCTGTATATGCTCCCTGCCCATTAATTATTTAGTAGCTATCTTGGTTATCAGACCAACTGTCAAGGTATCACAGTGCTTGTGTTCCAATAACCTTTATTTTCCTTAATAGTTTCCCCGAAGTACAAGAGTAATGATGGCAGCAATTTGGATATGCCAAAGAGAAGCCATAAACTTTATCATGGTTGTGTATGTATAGGAAAAAACATAGTATATTGTGAATTCAGTACTATCCAGGCATTCACTGGGGGTCTTGGATTGTATCCCCTCAGATAAGGGAAGACTACTGTATAGCCAATTAGTAAAATCCAGAAGATATAAAGAACTTCCACCAGCCAACTAAAGAACAGAAAACCCCTGCAAAAACGGACCATGACTTTTATCAAAAGAAATAAAACAATGCCCACAAAAATAAAACTATGCATTATTAGTGAAGTGCAAGTTAAAGTATGAATAAGAGGTCATTTTTTCACTCATCATACTGGCAAAAATTAAGAAATTGAAGGCGAGCTGTCCCTCTCAGGAGCACACCCATACCTTTCTTCCCTTTCAGGCATGCATCTCCTAAACTCTAAGGTTCCCCACAAGACTTGCAACTAGGGGAGCAATAGGCAGCAGCAGCTCATCCCAGGCTTACCCCCTGAACCTATCCCCAAGGCCCTCTTTTCTGCGACTTGCCAGTGAGCCAACGCAGCCATACCTCAGCTCTCCTGTTGCCTCTTCTATCCCAAGACTTTCCATTTCACTGTTCCCAGCTTTAATAGACATACTCTCAAAATTAAAAAAAGAAATGGAATAATATTCAGAGTTGGTTAGGATGTGAGGAAGTGGAATCCATCATTCCTGCTGGTGGGAGTATAAATAGGTCTAACTTTTTGGGAGAGCACTTTGACTCTCTCTCTCTCTCTCTCTCTCTCTCTCTCTCTCTCTCTCTCACACACACACACACACACACACACACACACACACACACACACACACACACCATTGGACCCAGCAGTTGCTCTGCAGTGTATGACAGGACAAATAGTTGCATATGTCATGGTACATCCACAAGATGAAATTCAATGAAATACAAAGATAGAATTCAATGAAATACAATGAGCTACATCTGTGTGTCCTAACATTGGAAATATATGTCTGAAATACTTTCTAATATTTCTTGAAATCCAACACGTTTATTTTTTTTCTTTTTAACATGTTTATTTTTTGTTTCTAATTTATTATATAAAAGGTTCAGACTGCTGTTTGCAAGCAGTTTTCACAAATGACACCTGTGGGAGTGGGTTACCTTTTATTCCCGGTACAGGAACAGCCAAATAGGATATGATTATCACTCTTTTTTTTTTTTTCTTTTTCCTAGTCATGCTTTGCAGTCTTAGTGACATCTGGATATGCTTTGTATCAGTTTAAAATTTTTTTTTAATTTTTATTTTATTAAGGCCTTACAGATGCTCACTAGATACCTTAACAGAAGTTTTTAATTGTCCAGAGAAATTACAGCTGCTTAAATAAAACCTAAAGTATTTGGCTTCCTTGGGTATTTCTGCCATATTGTTCCCACAGAACTGCTGTTATTTTAATAATAGAGTAGCGTTTAAAACAATATTTTTTCTTTTTAAAAAAATAATTATTTATTGTTTAAAGTATTACATATGTCCCCTTTAACCCCCCTAAACCCCGCCCCTGCCCCTCCCCCAAGCCCTCACCACCCCATTGGCCATACATATACATATACAAGGTCCTTGGTTGATTATCTCCCACCCATCCACCCTCCCCCGCCTTTGTTTGGATAAATGCAAGAATCTGAGGTCACAATCACATTGAGGCAAATTTACAGGCTTATTTTTTATGCTTTCTTTCTTTTTTATTTTTTTTAAAATATATTTCTTTATTGATTTCAGAGAGGAAGGGAGAAGGAGAGAGCGATAGAAACATCAATGATGAGAGAGAATCATTGATGGGCTGCCTCCTGCATACCCCCCACTGGGGATCAAGCCCGCAACCCAGGCATGTGCCCTCGGCTGGTGACCTTTAAATAAAGCAATATTTTGATGGCTCAAAGCAAATAGCTGTGTTTAAAGAGGCCAACATCAGGTCTGGATTGCTAAGTGAACCTAGAGTACTGTTTGCCCGGAAAAGAATAAAGTTAAGGTAAATGTGGTATATTATGTTCAGAAATCTTATCTGAATCTCTGTTCCTGGGTTGTAAGCCCTATCTGCTTAGTGATTTAGATCCTCCAGGTTGGAGTTTCAGTCTTACTTATATAATTTCAAACAGCAAAGTTTCTGATAGTCTATGATTTTAGAAAACCAAGTTGTTCAGTGAGTAAGAAAGAAGTAGTCACTCAACAGATAGTGTGCTATGACATTTTAGCTGGAAAAATTTTACAGCAAAGGAATCTGCAAAGATTAATAGTGAGTAGGGCCTAATATATGGCCATGGAAGATGGTTTGACTTGGGGTGGTGGGCACACAGTGCAATATACAGATCTTGTAAATAGAATTGTGCACTTGAAACCTATATGATCCTATTACACAATGTCACCCCAATAAATTTAACAAAAAATTCAAAATAAAAGAGTAGTGAGTAGGCAGGAAGAAAACCAGAGTGTAAGTCTCACAAAGCAGGAAGATGATTGTTGGTGTTGAATGCCAAGAGGTCTAGTTTACTGCGACACTGTCCAATAGGGTAGGCACGAGCCACAGGTGGCTATTTAAATTTAATTAAAAGTGGTTAATTAAATTTAAGTTATTTAAAGAATAAAGTTAACTAAATAAAATATTTCTATTTCTCCATGGCACTTAGCCACATGTCAAGTGTTCGGTAGCCACAGACTAGTCCCTATTGTATTATTACAGATAGAGAACATTTCGATCACCCCAAAAACGTTCTATTCAACCTCGGTAAGAGAACTGAGAGCCCTTGGCGATGCTGGTGCCTGTTGAGAGGAGTCTCCAAGGAGTTATGGTGGTGAAAGCCCTGGGGATGTGCACACTGGTAATGAGTAGTATTCTTTCTAAACTCAGCTCTAACAACACTCCTCTCCTCCTATGACAGCTACTATGTATTACGTACCTTGAACACGCAAGCGGAAGACCAGAGCGCGTTCAACTGCTCTAACTCGTTTCTCCGCCAGCACAAACCCGCTGCTGTCCCCAAACTCCATCTCCCGCCATGCCCCGGGACTTTCTGCGTCTCTGTCTCTCGGGCTTCTGGGAAATGTAGTTTTTACAGCGTTCCAACGCCAAAAGGTTTTAGCCCTGAACTAAGGCTCCCACGAGGCAGTGCTTGGGCCATTCTGGTCTAATTCACCGCAGCCGCCATGTCTGCCGTCAGGGGGCGCCAGAACCGGCACCCGAGGTTTAGTGAACCGGTGACGGAGATGCTGGAGTCCCAGGAGAGGAGGTTAGAGACCGAGCTGTTGCTTCTTCCTGCCATTTCTCAGCTCGCCGCTGCTGCTGGGCTTTGGGGACGCCTCGGAGCTGACAGGGGCCCCAGGGAGCTCACTGCAGTACTTGCGGCCGCGGCCGACAGCCTGCAGCTTAAGGACATTTGGCAGCCCCGGCTGCAAGCGCAGGCGCAAATGCAGGACCTGGCGGCTTCTGTAAACACCAAAGGGCGCCTGCGCAAGCAGAGCGACCCGGGATGGACACCTGGGGGCGCCTTAGCCAAGATAACAGAATTAGTAACTGGCCGTCTTTTTGTTGTTGTTGTCCTCTCCTTATGGTTTGCAAAGCACAGCTTCCTTCATTGCCTTAGTTTGATCCTCGCAGCAGCCCTGTTGTAGATTGGGCAACGGGTCAGAGAAAGTCACATAGCCAGAGTCCTGGTATAATCGAGTTCGAAGGACCAGAGATGGATGGTTCAGGATTCACAGACTCTAGCCCAGGCTCTGCCTCTGACTTACTGTGTGACCTTGGGTAATTCTGGTCCCTTGGGAACCTAAGCCTTCTCATTTGTAAATGGAAGTAGGTTGTTGGGAGGATCAAATCGGATGCAGGAGTGAAACTAATTTCCAAGCAGTCTATAAAGGCAAAAGATTATTAGTCAGGTGATTGCTGATTGAGGGGCCCGTTTCCTCTTTCTACAAATTGCAAACCCGAGGGCCTCAAAGGGCCAGGAGCTTGCCCTACAGGTCTCAGCAGTCTGTGAGCAAGGGCTACAGCCCAGCCCTCCTGCCTTTGGTCCTGGAGCCTTTCCCTGCACCAAGGAAGAGTGTTATTGTTGGATACGGTCTTAGAGAGACAGACTACTCTGAGGGCCTGGAGGAGACTAGTTCCAATCCTTCTAACCAACCTAAGTCTAATGGAAGAGGGCCCTGCTCTGTTGAGCTGGCTACAAGAAGCAGGAAACTAAGAAAGATCTGGAGAATCCTGGAGAAAGAGAACAGTGTAGCTGGATCTGTACAGACCCTGCTTCTCAGGATAGTGGCCCAGGTAAGGGAAGGAGCCCAGGTGGGACAGGTGTGGGGGTAGTTCTAAGGGGTCAGGCTCTGATGGAGAGGAATAGGAGGGTACTGGGCTCTATTTCTGAACATGGGAGGAACTGGGCACTCAGGTGACTCCAGGAGGGGCCAGCAGCGGCTGAAGTTGATACCCAGGCTGGCTTGAGTCATGAGGAGAGAAAGTGATGCACATTGAACTGAGGCTGTAGGAACCACTCTCCCAGGTGGAATATCCAGGTGGCACCATGGACACACCATACCACCCCCAGGATCAGGCAGATGCCCAGCAGGGAAGTGAACTTTTCTCTGTCTCTGAAGTGGTAGAGCTGGGCTATACCTAGGTGTTCCTCTCTGGAGTGCACTTAGAGGTTCTGGAGGTAGGTGGGGGGAGGGGCTGGGAGACCCTGAGGTCTGGTTGCAGAAGGGGCCTCCTCCTCCGGCAAGTCATGAAAGGCAAGTGTTTGTAGAAATGGAAATCCAAGATCCTCCTCACATCCAAGTATCTAATTCTGTGGGTCTTCACTAATCTCTGTTTTCATTGGGGGGAAACTGAGGCTAAAGGAGGAAAGGACTCTCTTAAGTTCAGTTGTTGGGGTACAACTGAACTAGGATAGGGTTCTTTCCATTACATGGCAGCGATCAAACATCTTCATCAAACATTTATAGAGTCTCTAATGTATACTCGGGGCAGAGCCACCTTGGGGTAGCAAGCAGAAGCCAAGATTGTAGTCAAACCTGGCTCATAACCAGCCTTCCCAGTGACTTAACGCTGTGGCCTCCTGTCAGTCACTACCCTTCTCTGAGTATTGAAATGTCTGTAAAGTGTCATGGGCGGGGGGGTGGGGGGTGGGGGGTGTTGGTGCGGGGTAGGAAACCCTATCCAGGGCTGTCTCGAGGTATAACTGTGAATTAAAGAAGTTAAGACTTGTTAAGTGCATAGAACAGCACCAGGCACATGTTCCAAGCTCAGTAAACATTAGCCACTGTTGTTACTGATGAACACGGGGTTGAGGCCAGCTGCAGACCAGGTTCTTCAGGAGCCAAGCAGGGGCAGAGATGCTGCAGCCCAGGTGTGCTCATCTCTCAGACACCTACACTCCGTGCCCTGAGAGCCTATGTTTCTGGAGTCAAGGGGGAAACCCACATCCCCATTGCATCCTCTAGCACTGGTAACCTGGCAGGGAACAGGCACCTCAAGTGTTTACACTGTCTACACCTCCTCATGCAGCATGATTCCCTTCCCCACAACCTGAGGTCTAGAGTTAAGCTGTACATTACAGCCCCGGTCCGTCAGACCAGGACCAGACCCTATACTCTTCCCAGCCCCTTCAGGGTGCGGGTCATCCACAACCCTTCCTCCAGGCAGGGCAGAAGTAAAAAAAAAAAAAAAGGCTGCCAACATAAACTGATTACAAAAATAGATCCAGAGACAGAAGCATGGACCAGACCATCAAACCTCAGAGGGAAGGCAGGGGAAGGGCGGGGGGAGGAGGGGGGAGAGATCAACCAAAGGACTTGTATGCATACATATAAGCATAACTAATGGACACGGACAATAGGGGGGTTAGGGCCTGTGCTGGGGGGGCGGGAGTGGGCTGGGAGAGTTCAATGGGGGAAAAAGGAGACGTATGTAATACTTTCAACAATGAAGAATTTAAAAAAAAAGGCTACTGGCAGGGGCTTGGCCTGTGTCCCCAGAGCAAAAGGGGAGGAGGGCTAGGGGGGGAGCCTAGACTGGATACAGGGCCTAATGTCAGATATCCTGCCCCTGCCCCACCCTGTTTGAAGGTGGAGATCTGGCTCAGTGCTCATTTCAACTGCGGCCCAAACCTCCGTGATGGAGGTCTGGTTCAAACCCCTTATCTAGAGAGGAGGAAAGAGAAACCTAGCGAGGCCAAGAACTCGCCAAGAGCCTCCAAGGTGGGAGTGAGACTCTACCTGGCAACTAATTTGGAGGGGGCAGGTCTTGGCTCCCTCTCTCCTTCCGCACTGCCACCACAGTCCTGCTGGGAGTCAGCCCCCAATATGGCCCCCTGGGTAGGTTCTGGCTGGGGAGTGGCAGGGTGGAGGTGAGTGTTTGGAAAAGTAAAGGGAGGCAGACAGATCTGGTCAGAGAGAAGCCCAGAGCTGACCTGAGGGATCCAGGGCGGGGGTGGGGGTGGGGTGGGGGAGTGGGGGACTGGGGTGTGGTGGCTGCTGCAGGATTTCTAGGGCCTTATTAATCAGTCTGAGGCCGCAGAGGATGAAAATACCGTGGGAGCACAATCCTGGAGGAGGGAGCAAAGCAGATTCAAGAATGAGTCACAGAGCCCGAGCCCTAAATTTAGAAGGTGCTGAAGGAGGCAGCCTCCCCTGGGGAACCCTGTGGAGATGCTGCTGACCCAGAGCCTCGGGGCAGGGGGCAGTGGCTGGCAGGCGGTGCCTGCACCTCAGTGCCTTGTGATGAGAAAACAGTCATTTTGTGTTGCCGCCTAGGCATTTGACAGTATGTCAACCCTGCTCACACCCAGAGTCTGGACATTTAAATAAGGGCCTGGAGCTTAGGATCCTGCCACGGAGTTCCTGCCTTGCTTTCCCCAGGCACCTTTTTAAATGACCACTCAGAGTTGAGCCTGTGAAAAAATTAGTGCCTTTGCTCCAACCACCTCATAGATAATGGGTGCTTCTTGCTGTCTGGTTCTTGATCTCTTGCTCCCGCGTGACCTGGGACAGAGAACGGCCCTTCCTCCCTCCCCCTCGCTGTGCTCCCTCACTTCTGGGATCTGTAAGTAATAAATCTGGTGACTACTTCCTTAGTGTTAACGTATTGAAACTGGGCCTTCAATCAAAAGGGCCCCTGGGTTCTCACTTCTCCAAAGTGGGAGCTCTGATGCCAGTGTGGGTGGCTTGTGTTCCCTCATTCAACAGGCCATGCTCTGCATATTCTTAATACACCCGCTCTGAGCTTTCCAACACGGGCCCTGTGGAAGTGGAGCCTGGCTTCGGCCCATTCCAGGTGGTGGGCTTTGCCCCAGAATGAACCCTGACCTAGGGCAGAGCTTTTAGCCCCATTCTCAGAGCCCCTTTCAAACCTTCCTCATACCAGCTATGAAACAGCCTCTGGAGTATGGACATTTCAGTCCTGTCTAGTCCACTGCCTGGGCATGGCCAAGCTCCCTGTGTCCTGCTGCTGTCCTAGCAACCAGTTGTCAGACATTGAGGAGGGTGCTCTGGGGATGCAAGGAGCCACTGAGTGTAGAATTCTTAAAGGGGACTCAGGCCTTTGACAACTGTTTGGAATTGGGGGTAAGGGAGGGGGACAACATGTCACAGTGCCCTCCTCTGCTTTTTGTTCAACCCCCAGGCTCCAGGTGAACCCAGGCTGTTTTGTTTTTGTTTTTGTTTTTAATATTTTATTGATTTTTTACAGAGAGGAAGAGAGAGGGATAGAGAGTTAGAAACATTGATGAGAGAGAAACATCGATCAGCTGCCTCCTGCACACCCCCTACTGCGGATGTGCCCGCAACCAAGGTACATGCCCTTGACCGGAATCGAACCTGGGACCTTTCAGTCTGCAGGCCGATGCTCTATCCACTGAGCCAAACCGGTTTCGGCATTGTTTTTTTTTTTTTTTTAATATATATTTTTTTATTGATTTCACAGAGAAGAAGGGAGATAAACATCAATGATGAGAGACAATCATTGATCAGCTGCCTCCTGCACGCCCCCTACTGGGGATTGAGTCTGAAACCCAGGCATGTGCCCTGACCAATCACTCTGGCAACCTTTCAGTGCACAGGACTATGCCCAACCACCTGAGCCACACTGGCCAGGGTGAACCCAGGCTGTTTTGTTTCCTCCAGTTCAGGAGAAGAGGGAGGTACTGCCTTCAGGTCGAGCATCAGAGACAGGAAAGAGGCCATGCCTTGGACACAGATGTTGTCACCAATCCCTGTGGGTCAAGGACTTAAAATCATGGTCATTCTGCCCATTGTTGCTCACACCAATAGACCAAAACCATGTTCAGTAAAGCAGATCAGAAACTTTATTCTTTGGCCCAGGAATGGAGTAGGATGATCTTGTGCTGTAATGATGCCTTCTTCCTGATTCTGGGGACTTATGAAAGTCTTAAAGGGTATGAGAGGGAGTTAGGAAGTCTCAGGGGCAGAGATTTCTGAAACAACGGAGTTCCCAGATTTCCAAGGGAGCATGCGCTGTCCCCAAACATGCTTGGAACATGCCTAGCCATATACCACATCTCATTTTAATGTTAAATCTCCACCCCTGGGTGTGATTTTTTAGCATGCTAATGAAATTTCCTCAAACGGTCCTTTGGAAAGGGGTTTCGGAATCCATCTTGGATCTTTCTGGAGCAAACCGGTTTCTTAGTTGTGGTCCTTGGGTTTCTTATCTGGTTCCTGGCGGCAGGCTTAGCTAGCCAGCTTGGAATTGCTGTCTTCTCTTGACAAGTTCAACCTGCTTATGTCAGAGGATATGTTGGGGAGAATACATGAAAATTAATGGAAGTTTAAAGATTACTAATATGGTGGCACAACCCAACAACAATGCCGGACAGGAATAAGGGAGCTCAGGAGACAAGAGCTGATAGGTAGCTTAGTTGGTTAGAGCGTAATTCTGATATACAAAGGTTTCGGGTTTGACCGCTGGTAAGGGTACATACAAGAATCAACTAATGAGCCCTAGCTGGTTTGGCTCAGTGGATAGAGTGTCAACCTGTGGACTGACGGGTTACAGGTTCGATTCTGGTCAAGAACACAAGCCCGGGTTGTGGACTCGATCCCTAGTGTGGGGCGTGCAGGAGGCAGCCGATCAATGATGAGATGGTTCTATCTCTCTCTCCCTCTCCCTTCCTCTCTGAAATCAATAAAAAAAATATATTTTAAGAAAAAGAATCTAATAATGAATGCATAAATAAGTGGAACAACAAGTCGATGTCTCTCTCAAATCAATCAATAATTTAAAAAAAAAAAAAAAGAAAACACATTTAAAAAAGAAAAGAGCTGATAACAGCTGTGGCATTTACTGAGCACTCATTGTGTGCCAGTCAGGGGGCTGAACACTCCATGTGCATGAACTCACTTCATCCCTGTTGCAATGATGTAAATCCATACTAGTCTACCTATTTTAGAAATGGGAAAACTGAGACACAGAGAGATTCAGTAAATTGTTCTAGATCACACAGTAAGAGGCTCTACCCAGACAGTTTGTCTCTCTGGCCAACCTCTTAGCCATTATGCTAGACTGCTGAGAAGGGATTTCACCACATCTGTCCCATCCTTCCCCCACCCCCTGCCCTCCAGTCCCTAATGCTAGAGTCCTGGGAGCTGCCCTCTGGGCCTGCAGGGTCCTACTGCCCAGGCAACCGGGCTGAGGGGGAAGGAGGAATCCTATATAATAAAGAGGTAATATGCAAATTGACCATCAAGCCCTCGCACAAGATGACCGCCCCCCATGTGGTCACAAGATGGCCACCACAAGATGGCTGGCAAGGGAGGGCAGTTGTGGGTGACCAGGCCAGCAAGGGAGGGCAGTTCGGGGGGACCAAGCCTGCAGGGGAGGGCAATTGGGGGCGACCGGGCCTGCAGGGGAGGGAGGGCAGTTGGGGGAGACCAGGCCTGCAGGGAAGGGCAGTTAGGGGTGACCGGGCCAGCAGGGGAGGGCAGTTGGGGGGTGACCAGACCTGCAGGGGAGGGCAATTGGGGGGGACCAGGCCTGCAGGGGAGGGCAGTTGAGGGGAACCAGGCCTGCAGGGGAGGGAAGGCAGTTGGGGGGGACCAGGCCTGCAGGGGAGGGAAGTTGGGGGTGACCGGGCTGGCAGGGGAGGGCAGTTGAAAGGGACCAGGCCACCAGGGGAGGGCAGTTGGGGGCGATTGGTCCGGCAGGGGAGCAGTTAGGCATTGATCAGGCTGACAGGGGAGTGTTAGGGGGTGATCAGGCTGGCAGGCAGAAGCGGTTAGGGGCATTCAGGCAGGCAGGCAGGCAAGCAAGCAGTTGGGAGCCAGTAGTCCCAGATTATGAGAGTGATGTCCCACAGGGATCGGGCCTAAACCGGCAGTCAGACATCCCCTGAGGGGTCCCAGGTTGGAGAGAGTGCAGGCTGGGCTGAGGGCCCTCCCCCCCTTGCACAAATTTCATGCACCGGGCCTCTAGTCTAATAATAACCCCACCACCACCAGTGCAGGACTTTACAATTAAAGAGACATCCTACCTGCCTCAGCCCAGTGGGGCGGCATCTTGAGCATCACCATTTGACAGAAAAACAGGCTACCTTGGGCAAGGCCCCCAGCAGAACCATGGAGACTCCCCCTTTGGGAGGTTCTCAGGCCCAGATGAACCCCCACGCCCCTTCCCGCAAGGCTGGGTCTCCCTGCTGCTGATGTTTATTGGGCAGTTCGATTGCTGGGTCAATGCAGCCTTCTGAAAGCCATGGAGTTTCCTGTCACATGTCCCTGATCCATCTGCCTGACTCCAGGCCCTCCCCTCAGAAGGATGAGGTTGCCTGGCCCTTCGACCAGGGACAGACCAGGCCCCTTTCCTGGCAGCCCACACAACTTCCTTCTTATGGTTTCTTATTTTTTTAATCTCAAGGCTGGGCCCTCAGCACCCTGACTCAGAACAGTTTCCACCTTAAGGGAGTAGAAGGGTCTTGGGGGAGCATTTAGGGTCACCCTTTGGATAGGAGGAGGGGTGGGGGTCCACCTGCAAAGCCCGTAGGCCATTATTGTTCCTGAAGGAGAAGTTCCTCTGAGAGCCGTGCTGAAGGAGTTGGGGCCTTCCCAAGTGTCAATATAAGAAATGTCCAAGCCTATAGAGAATTTTTATGAGTTTATTTGAGCCCAAAATGATGACAATTGCCAGAAAGCAAGATCTGAGATCTAGAGAAGGACAGCTTTGCAGTTTCTTTTGTGCCTTTGAAATTAAGGAGGGAAGTAAGGAAGATTACATGAAGATGAGAGAAAGCAAGGTAATCCCCCTCAGAGGATTACTTCTGGCATTTCAGCGGTGTGTTAACCTAGATGCACAAGAACAATGGACAGGGCTTGCTTAACACCTTTCACTAAAGAAGTTATAGGCCTGGGCATGACTACCCACCATGACCTGCCCAGTTAGGAATTTATGATCAGATCACCCTGTGAGGTTACTTTCCATAGCACCCCCCTCTCTACCTTTTTTTTTTTTTTTCAAGAGGAAGTGAGAGGGGAGGGAGAGAGAGATAGAAACATCAATAACGAGAGAGAATTATTGATTGGCTGCCTCCTGCACGCCCACTACTGCCAATCAAGCCCGCAACCTGGGCATGTGCTCTTGACTGGAATCAAACCCGGGACCCTTCAGTCCACAGGTCACTCTATCCACTGAGCCAAACAGGCTAGGGCACCCCCCCCCCTTTTTTTTTTTTCTATCCACAAGGGACTGAGGTCTATGAGGGGACTGGTGAGCAACTGTGCAGCACTTCAAGGCTTTGTGATGTGGGTGTGGCAGTGCCTCAGGCATCAGGTTGCATGATTTAGCAAATATTTGGGACATACGTATATTAAAAATGGATTCTTTGCTTATCTGAAAATAAAAATTCACTAGGTGTCCGATGCTTTATCTAATGACTCTACTTCAGTGCTCTGGGTAACCTAGCATGCCTAAGCAAGCCTACCTTTGGCTGGCCGGACAAGAAAGAGCCTGAGATGGTGTGTGGTTGTGTGGGACTGTGACAGGACATCAGTGATGATCTGTGGCTGTGACAGAGTCACCAGGAGGAGTGAGGATGTGGGTAACTGACTGTGTATCTCTCTGTGACTCTCTCAGGCTCTAGCAGTGCTCCCTCAAGGCAGGGTTTGGGCTGTTTGCTGAGGGAGGCCCAGCAGGGGTAGGAGGCCCGCCCTGGGCAAACACTTAGATCCGGCTCCAGAAGGGACTGGGATGCAGAGCCTGTGGCCACCAGACTGTAAAGGACATGTCGTCCTCAAGGACAAACCAGCCCTGGGGGCCTTAGAGTGCTCTGCTCTGGGCCTTTCAGAGGGGCCTCTGGAACCACCTCTCTACTCTGCTACTTCCTGGTGACATCACACAGGTCATTGCACAATCTTCTAGAACAGTGCCCCCAGAATGCTGCCTCGTTGCCCTAGGCAACCTGGAAAATTTCTCCACCCAAACTGGCAGGCCCAGTTACCCCAGAGGAGGTGGTGGGGGTGGGGAGGAGTCAAGTGGGGGGGGGCCTTCTCCTCATGTCCCAGAGGGAGATCCAGGCAGCCATCCATATGTCTGACTAGATGGTGAGTAGGAGGGGGTACTCAGGAGCAAGTCAAGACTTGGGACCTGGGCAGGGTGGGGGCTGAATCTTGAGGCAGAGAGGGGGGTGGTGACTGTGCCAAGGTTACCCCCAGGGTAGTAAAAGGGGTGTCATATAATGGGGAACAGGAACAGAGTCTTGGGTTAAGAGCTGGTAGACCAAGATTATTTTTTTTAATATATCTTTTTATTGTTGACTAGAGGCCCTGTGGGGTGGTCCCTCAGCCCGGCCTGCACCCTCTCACAGTCCGGGACCCCTCGGGGGTTGTCCACCTGCAGCATGGAGTGGGCCTAAGCCGGCAGGCGGACATTCCCCGAGGGGTCCTTAGCGCTGCCACAGAAGCGGGAGAGGCTGCTGCCACCGCACCATGCTGCACTTGCCAGCCGAGCTGGCTTCTTCTGGCTGAGCGGCGCTCTCCCTGTGAGAGCGCACTGACCACCAGGGGCAGCTCCTGAGTTGAGCATCTGCCCCCTGGTGGTCAGTGTGCATCATAGCAACCGGTTGTTCTGCAGTTCAGCTGATTTACATATTAGGGTTTTATTATATAGGATTATATAGGATAGTAGAGACCAAGATTCTTTTTATATATATATATTTTATTGATTTTTACAGAGAGGAAGGGAGAGGGCTAGAGAGTTAGAAACATCAATGAGAGAGAAACATCAATCAGCTGCCTCCTGCACACCCCCTACTGGGGATGTGTCCACAACCAAGGTACATGCCCTTGACTGGAATCGAACCTGGGACCTTTCAGTCCACAGGCCAACGCTCTATCCACTGAGCCAAACCAGTTAGGGCTAGAGACCAAGATTCTTATCTCTACTTTGTCCCTTCTGGCTGGGCTAGGCCTTTGTTTCTCTATCTGTGCAGCGAGGAGCTGGGCCCAAATGACAGTAGTCTAAGGCAGTGGTTGGCAAACCGCACCTCGCGAGCCACATGCGGCTCTTTGGCCCCTTGAGTGTGGCTCTTCCACAAAATACCACGTGCGGGCGTGCACGTACAGTGCAATTGAAACTTCGTGGCCCATGCGCAGAAGTCGGTTTTCGGCCTGGTCGAGTCTAATTTGAAGAAGTGGCGTTAGAACACTCAAGGGGCCAAAGAGCCGCATGTGGCTCGCGAGCCGCAGTTTGCCCACCACTGGTCTAAGGTATTAGTTCAACCCAGTGGGGGAGTTGAAGGGAATGTTAGGGACCAGATCTTGGGTGACTCCAGGCAAGGGCCCCGCCCCTGCTCCACTGCCTTTCAGGGAGCAGTAAGCAGAGTCTGGTGTGACTTTCTTCAAATGACCCCCCGGGCCCCATTCACAGACCAGAGGTCCCCATATGGGCTCTGACTTGCTGTGTGATTCAGGAACGTCCCTGTGCCTCTAGGGGCCTGGGTTTCTCTCTGTGTGAGGGGCACATGTAAGACCCAGAGCACTCTGGGTAATCATTCCTCACTGCCAGGCTATGGGAAGCAGAGGTGGCTGAGTCCTGGGACTTCTTTTCAGACTCCTCCCCCAGGTGCCCCCCTCCCAGCCTTTCTGGGCTCACTCTCTGCCCTTGAGCAGACAGGACCCTTTTCTCTGCTGCTTGGGGGTACTTGAGACAGCATATGAATATCCTCAGGTGAGGATTAAATAACAACAACAACAACAATAATAATAATATATTTTTAAAATCTCAAAGTCCTATGCATGTCAGGACTACATTTGTGAACCCACAGTGACAATTCCTCATCTTTCTCTAGCGACTTTAGGAGAAGCTGTTCCATCCCAGAGCTCTAGGCTGCTGAGGCTAGGAGGCTATACATTCTGATTCCCGCATTTTACAGATAGGAAGCTAAGGCCCAGGGAGGATAGGGAAGCCAGAGCAGAGGAAGGAACCCTGGGACGGGAGGAGGTTGAGACAGGATGCCCATGTACTCACTGTGCAACACTGGGCACGTAGTGGGCACTTGTGGACCCTGTTAGCTGCCCACCAGGGGAACTCACCACGGGCCCTCCCTCCTTCTCTGTGGTCAAGGGCCAGTCCCCGGGGTCAGAGAATGTTCAGCCTTGGGCCCTCTGCCACACATGCTGGCCTGGCCTCAGGGAAGTTGAACTATTGGCCCCAGTGCACACAGAGCAACCGGAGGCAGAGCTGCACCAGGACCCAGAGGGAAGGTGGCTGGAAGGGGTGGTTGGAGTGCTGGTGGACGTATCTCCCCGCGGCTATGCAGCATGGCCAGCTCTGCTTAGGAAGGGACAGGGAGCCCCAGTGCTCTGGAGCCAGATGCTTTTGAGAGCCAAGTCTAGTCCACGGGAGATGGGTGGACACACACAGGGGTGCTCAGAGCGGGTGGTGATGGACAAGAGCCCGGGGATGGAGCCGTGTTACAGCTCCCAGCTGGGAGTGGAGATTTTGCCCAAGTCCTGCCAGCCTGTGAACCCTGTGGCTGGTGGTTGGTCAGGGATGCAAGCGGCGGGCAACTCTGAGTTGCTCTTGATTGTGGTAGGGTGTGCGTGCCCACCTTTGGGTCCCTGGGGTGTCGTTTGGAGGTGTCTCTGGGCTCTGGGGTCAGCGTGCCTGTGTGTGTAAGTAGGTTGTTGCAGAGGGGTGTACCTGTGAGTGTGGGAGGGGGGTGGAGAGAAGGGGTTCACAGTTAACTTCCAGAATTACTATTCTAGCAATCGCTCGCCCCTCCTATCAGAGCCCACTCTATCTTGGCCTCTCCCCGCCTGGTCCCCAAGCGCTGCCTGGAGACTGGTCCCTCCCGGGCCAGGTCCCTTCCCGGCGGGCGGGGCGGGCGCTAGGACCCTGCGGGCGGGGCGGGGCGGGGCTGGGAGCCGGTCCGCGGTCCCTCCGCAGCCTGGAAAATACCGAGCCCAGGCGAGCGGTGCCCCCGAGCCCCCAGTCTAGCCGGAGGGAGGGCGGCAGGGCGCGCGGGGCGGGGGCGCGGGGCGGCCCAGCCGTGGGACCCACTGCCCTTCCCCTCAGAGTCCCCGCGCGGCCCGGTCGCCGGGGCAGGGGCAGCGGCGGCGGCGGCGGCGGCGGCGCTCGCACCCCGGCCCGGCGGCCCCGGCGGAGCAGTGGGCACAGGTGAGCGGCGGCCCGGCGGCGCCCGCCCCGCGCCCCGCGCTCTCCCCGTGCCGGCGCCGCTGCCCGAGTGAGTTGAGCGGGTCCGGCCAGCTCTGCGCGGACACCGCCCGACTCTCCGCACTTCGGGTCCCGGCCTCCCGGGGACCCCTCGGGCTCTCGCGCGCCCCCCACCCCGGACACGCAGCCCCCACTCCCCGCCTCAGGGCGGTCTGGGGCGCCCCTTGGGTCTGCCCCGTGACTGCCCCAGGCCGATGGACCTCCCCAGGGGCCGGCCCCTGCCTCCCTCGAACTCTGCACCCGCCCAGGACCCCGGACAGCCCCACCCGCGCCCCCAGCGCTCTGACTCCGGTCCCCAAACCGGTCTTGCAGGTCCCAGGAAGGTGGCGTCAGCATCTGCAGCCGCGTCGACGTTGTCGGAGCCTCCGCGGAGGACCCAGGAGAGCCAGACGAGGACCAGGGCCCTGGGCCTCTCCATGGAGAAGTCTGCGGCCTCGACAGAGCCCCAGGGGCCGCGGCCAGTCCTGGGCCGCGACAGCGTCCAGGTGCCCGACGACCAGGACTTCCGCAGCTTCCGGTCAGAGTGTGAGGCCGAGGCGGGCTGGAACCTGACCTACAGCAAGGCCGGTGTGTCTGTGTGGGTGCAGGCTGTGGAGATGGATCGGACCCTGCACAAGATCAAGGTAGGGTTGGGTACCGCACGTGCAGCCTCACTACCTGGGACAGGGGTCTCCTGGGGCTCCCGCAGAGCCACAGACACCTGGTTGGGCATTTCAGTCTCTTGCCAGGAACTAGGTAGAGGCACAGTTTGTTCTGCAAGCCCCATTACACAGATGGGCCAACTGAGGCCTGGAGAAGGTGTGTGAGTCTGGCTCACTCTGCCAGAACCCAGGCTTCCTCTGCATGCCCCTGCCTGCCCCAGGGAGGTGATCTCCCTCAGGGACCCTTCTGCCCCCACAAGCCTTCCCCTCCTAACTGATGTGAGTCATTCAAGGTGGGAGACTGAGCCCTTCTCTTCCTAATTCCTGATTCTCTCAGCCTGAGCTGGGTCTCTTTCCCACGCTCTGCACACTTGGGTGCCAGGGATCTGATCCCTTCCTGCCTGGTGCCCTGCTCTTCCCCCTTCTGTCCCTGGCTGCTCCCTGAGTCTGCTGCAGGGACTCGGGATTGTGGCTGGCACATCTCAGAGGCAGGGCGTGGATGTCCCTGCCTTACGCAGGGCCAAGCTGGTTGGTGGGTTGGGAGAGGAGGGGGCCGAGGGAGGCAAGAAGAGGCAGGGCACATCAACCCCTTGACAGCCATCAACCCCATTCATTATAGCCCCATGATTCTTCTTTCTTTGCCTTGTCAGGGCAGGCTAAGGGTGTGGGACCCCGTGAGCTCATCTCCCTTGGGGGCCTAGATAGAGCAGAGGCTGGTGAAGACTCTGGTCTAGAGGCACCAGTCGCTACCCCTAGCACATCTGGCATTGTGTGAGTGCCGCATTTCCAGGGGGGTAGGGCTCCCTTCAGTGGGCTCCCGGCAGTAGGCTGTGCCCTCTCCCCTCCCTTCCCTCTCTCTTGCCTTCTCCTTCTGCTGTCCTTCTGGAACTGTGAAGATGTGGATTCCTGTTGCAAGGGTTGGTGGATCAGGGCACTGGACTCAGAGGGCCTCCTGCCCTCCCCCCACTCTGCCCCCACCCCCTTGCCTAGGCCCTGCTCTCAGACTTAGCTCAGGCACCGTGGCCTCACACCAGAGCCAGAGATGTCTGACATTCCGTCTCTGGCCCTGTACCTTTCTGCTTCCCTTTGTCTTAGTCATGTACAGCTTTGTCCATCTGTTCCCGTGTAGCCTTCTGGCTCACCCTTTCTGCCCTCTATCACTCTCTGCATCCTGCCTATCTGACTTTCGTTTTCTCTCGGAGTTCCCATATGTCTCCCCCTCTGGGACTCTGCCCAGACCTGAGGACGGTGGGCTAGGGGGCTTCCCTGGGGGCCTGACCTGTGTCTGAGCCTGAGGTGCAGGGAAGGGGAGGGCCGCTGGTATGTCCAAGCTTGGTGTTCACTGAAGACAGGGGATAGGTCCCAACCCAGTTTGTGTCCCCTGCACCCAGCACAGGCAGAGCAGGGATGTTGGCTGAATGAAGGATGGAAGGAAGAAAGGGAGGAACAAACTGAATGAAAGGTGAACAAGGTTGTTTTGAGAACAAGTTTGTTCTGACTGTGACCTGGGAGAGGCTGAAGGATGGCTGCACAGTGGGGTGGGGAAGTGTAGTTCCCCCACTGGGCTGGCTCTCCAGAGGGAAGGAAGGGAAAGATCTGAACGGAGGCTAGTACGCCCATCCTCTGTCAACAGGGTGGAGCTGCCTCCTCCATCTGGCTTGGTTAATGGATAAACCAGTCCCGTCCAGGACTGGGGGTGGTGGGTCTGGGGGCCAGACTGCTACAACGGACCTCTTGTGGCCACATCAGACTTGTCTTGTCTGGTAGTCTTCCTTGGGAGTGGAAGGGACTTGGAAAAACTGGGCTTGTGGGCGATGGTTAAGGCATACCCTCTCCCTGGCAGCCAGGACCCTGTCCCTTCTTCCCTCTCAGACTAAGCAGATATTGGAAGTGCCAGAGGGCTCCTGGCAATCCCTAGTTCATACTTCCCTCCCCCCTCCTCACTGAGATGCTAATGAGGACACTGAGGCCCAGAGAAGGACAGGGGCCAGCCCAGGGTCACCCAGCCAAGTGCCAACAGAGTGGAGCTTGGAACCTAGATTTCTAGCCTCCCAGCCTCGCCCTCTCTGTCTGATTTTTCTCCTTATTGCTGCCCTCTAGGTCTGCTCCCTCCAGTGGAGTGAAGGTTGGGATAGTAGGTGAGCAGAGCTGGGGCCCAGGGAGCAGTCTGGGGTCTTGATTATAGGCATCCTGTACCCCACTCCTGGTCCCCTCAGCACAGTCAGGTGGAGCTCTGGGAGATGGATGGGTGGAGGCCTCTGAGCTGCCCACTACCCACAATGTCAGGAATGCCATTTCTAAGAGCCCCTGCTTTGAACCAAGCATCTTTCTCTGTCATCTAATTTACCCTCAGGCTAGTCTTGGGCAGTAGTAGGCTTATCTCCATGCTACAAAGAAACTGAGGCTGAGAACAGTGCTATTACTTGCCTAAGGTCAGAGGGCAGCTGAGTGGAACCCAGGCCAGCCTGGCTCTAGAGTCTCTGCCCCTCTCCACTTGGGCTCACATCTTAGTCAATGTTATGGCTTTTGACCCCATCAACAACTCTTTGATGCCTTGGTGGCTCAGTTGGTTGGAGCATTGTTCTGTACACCAAAAGGTTGCGGGTTCGATTCCTGGTCAGGGTGCATACCTAGATTTCGGGTTCAATCCCCGGTAAGGATGTGAATGGGAGGCCACCGATGGATGTTTCTCACATCGATGTTTCTCCCTCTCTAAAAATCAATAAACACATATCCTCAGGTAAAGATGAAAAAAAAAAACAAAACTCTTTGAAGGACACAGTGTTCTCATCATCCCATTCTCCTTTGATGCAAGAAAAGCTGAGGCCAGAAAGGGGTGTGGCGTATTAAGGTCACACAGCAGGTCTGAAGCCACAGTCCCAGGGATGATTGGATCACTCCTGGAGGCTGGAACTCAATCACAGGTGTTTGTTGAACTTCCCCCTCCCCCACTCCTGCCCTAGCCTTCTGGGCCTGTCCCCTCTAGGAAAGAGCTGCTGCCCCCTGGACATGCCCTGTGCTTGTGATCACAGGGTGGGGGTGTGGATCCGGATCCGCCTATCTGTCTACCTGATTGATTTTCTCCGCCTCGTCTCCCTTCCCCCTGACTTATCTTCTCCCGCCTCTGTGTCCAGAGGTCCCTGATAGCCACTGTGGCACTGGGCCCAGCATTTGGTGCCAGGACAAAGGGAAGGGGCTGCTGGAGGCCACCTCCACCCTTTCCCTCCCTCCTGGCCTCCAGCCCAGCCTGGCCCCAGGCCTGCATTATGCCCTGGGTACTGGAGAGGAGGCAGACACTGCCTCCTGAGAGGAGACGTCCCGTCCCAGAGGCAGATACTGAACATGCATTTCTGGTCCAAGGCAGAGGGCAGCTTGGAACCTGAACCCAGGGCTCTCAGTGTCCAGGCCAGGCTCCCCTGTGGCTGCTATAGTGATGTGAGAAACGGGAACCCAGAAAGCCTGTCAGTCGTGCAAGCAGTGCCAGCTGGGCAAGAGGCTGGGGTGCTCCTGGCCACGGTGCCCTCCTCTGTGTGTGTGATGTGAACACAGTCCTGGCCCTCTCTGGGCTGTTTCTTTATCTGTGTCATGGAGCTGTCTCATGTCTGAACTCAGTGCTTGTGCTGGGCCCATGGGAACAGAATAAGGAACGGGGGACAGAAAGCAGGAGATGGCATGGCTGCGCAGCCCTGCCCTGGATGCTCATGTGCTTAGGTTCTCCCGTGCTGCTGTGTGGCTTGGCTAGCCATGTGAGAGGCAGAGGAAGAGACCTGGCCCGTGTCCGCAGAGGTTTCCAGACCCAGGAGGAGAGAGGATTGACAATTCCAGGTGACCCCTATCTACTCATGGGACAGATGTTCACAGGCAGACCACTGAGGCAGGGGTGGGCCGGATGGGAAGGGACCTTGAGGGGCTTGGTGGCTGGAGTAAGGCAGGGAGATCTCTTGCGGGGAGTGTTGCTGAGAACCTGAGGTTCCTGTTGCCACAGGAAGCTGGGCGGTGGCAGTGGGGACCTGTCTTCTCTGACTTCCTGCCCTATGGCTCCTCCCCTTTCCCTTTGGGGAAAGCTCCAGTGGCCCCTCACTGCCCTATCTCACTGTCCATCTGCTTCCACACCGCAGCCCTCCGCCTCCCCTCCCTGGGTTCCAAGCTCTCCAGCCAGTGCTCAGGCCTGTCCCCTCTCAGCACCTCATTCTCCCCCGCTTTGAAACGAGAGCTCAGGGGGTCATCTCAGGGATCTCCAAGGGCCCTTTTCACTCTCAACAGTCTGAAGGACTCAGAAGGTCAAGGGGAAGGTGGGGCAGGGCAGGGCCAGGTGTTTTGTCTTTCCACTGTGTCTTCGCAACGGTCCTGTGGCATGAGTCTTACTAAGCCCATCTGAACAGATGTAGAAACTGAGGCTCAGAGCAGGAACTTACTTGTGTAAGGCCCAACAGGAAGTGGTGGAAGCAGGATTAGAACACAGGTCCTTGGGCTCAAGGCTGAGACCTCTAAGGCTGAGATCTTTCTGCTCCCTTGGGCCTGAGTGTCTCCAGGACTCCATGGCTACTCATAACAACTCTCTGCTGACTTGGGTCTCGCTGTGCTGTTTCATTGTGGGAGGGCACCCTGGAGGGGGTCCAGCTGGGCAAGAGGCCAGTCCTTGCTATGTGACCTTGGGGTCATTTCACCTTTTAGAGTCAGTTTTCTTTTCTTTTTAAATATATTTTATTGATTTTTTTACAGATAGGAAGGGAGAGGGATAAGAGAGTTAGGAACATCAATGAGAGAGGAACATTGATCAGCTGCCTCCTGCACACCTCCTACCGGGGATGTGCCTGCAACCAAGGTACATGCCCTTGACCGGAATCGAACCTGGGACCTTTCAGTCCGCAGGCTGACGCTCTATCCACTGAGCCAAACCGGTCAGGGCTAGAGTCAGTTTTCTTATCTGTGGAGGCAGGGGAAGTTAATCTGGTTTTAGGGCTTTGGATTGGGTGAGTTCAGGTGCAGGGTGGGCCTTTGTCCCCTCTGGGGCTCCGTTTCCCCATTTCTACAGGAAGTTGCTGGGAAGGTGGTTTGTAGAGGCTGTGCTGGTCTTAGGCCATGGTGGTAGGGGGTCTGGACATGGAGTAAGGGCAGATAACTAAGGCCTTGTCAACCTGCCGGTGGGGGAGCTCAGAGAAGGGAATGGTCAGATGTGGCTGGAGGCTTTAGGGAAGGCTTCCTGGAGGAGGTGCCTGGGCTGGCCTGAGGCTGTAGGTGAGAGAGTATAGTCCAGAGTGGCCATAGGCAGATTGCTGTCCCTGCCTGGGCTTTAGCTTCCTCATCTGTCAAATGTGGATGGTAGTGCTGCCCTGCCTGTCTCAGGCACTTGATTCATTCACCCATACGTTTAGTGGTCGTTCACTGATAGCCTCTCTGCCTGGCCCTGTGCTGGAGGCTGGGGACAGAGAGGGGAATTAAACTTGAACCCTGCACTCAAGGAGCTCCCAGCTGGGTGCTGAGACAGACACTTGTTACAGGAGCTGTGGAGACCTGGAGGGAGACTCTGAACCAGCCTTGGAGGCCAGGGAAGGCTTCACAGAGGAGGAATGCTAAGGTCCGTGGTCGGCAAACTGCGGCTCGCGAGCCACATGCGGCTCTTTAGCCCCTTGAGTGTGGCTCTTCCACAAAATACTACAGCGTGGGCGAGTCTATTTTGAAGAAGTGACATTAGAAGAAGTTTTTGTTTTGTTAAATATATATTTTATTGCTTTTTCACAGAGAGGAAGGGAGAGGGACAGAGAGCCAGAAACATCGATGAGAGAGAAACATCGATCAGCTGCCTCCTGCACACCCCCTACTGGGGATGTGCCTGCAACCAAGGTACACGCCCTTGACCAGAATCGAACCCGGGACCTTCAGTCCGCAGGCCGACGCTCTATCCAGTGAGCCAAACCGGTCAGGGCAGAAGTTAAGTTTAAAAAAATTTGGCTCTCAAAAGAAATTTCAATCGTTGTACTGTTGATATTTGGCTCTGTTGACTAATGAGCTAGCCGACCACTGGCCTAGGCGATCCCTTGTGAACTGGGTAGAGAATGAGGCATATAAGTTTGATAGTGTTGGGAGCTGTCCTTGTGGAGGAACAGCTGTGCAAAGGCCTGGGGGCAGGGCAGTGCGTTAGAACTGTAGGTGTTCCGTGTGGGGCTTGGAGCTCAGGGGGGGCTGGAGGTGTTTAGGGAGCTAGACTAAAGGCCCTAGGACGTGGGTCCTGGAGGTCTTGAGGTGCCAGGGGAGGGTTTTAGATAATGCAGATGGTAGGAGGAGGCTTTTGCTATATTGTCTGGACTGAAGTGCTGAGGCCTGCAGGAAAGGAGGGACTGTGAAGAATGGAGCAAGGGGTTGTATGGATAATGAATGGGACATGGTGATTACAGAATAACCCTTTGCAATGTGCCAATTGTGGAGTGTTATTGTGGGGTGTGGATGTGCAGCCCCCTTGGTGCCTGCCCTGAGGATAAGGAACCTTGTGAGTGGGAGTGGGGTAGGGTAGGGTGGAGTGGGTGCCTCCAGTTAGTGTGTCCCTGGGATTAGAAGAGTCCCCAGCTCCCAAGCTGGCTCTGTGCCCTCCACGCCCAGCTCCCCAGGCTCTGGCTTTTAAACTTTAACGAGTCCGAGCCCCAGCTCAGTTTCCAGTCGAGAGTCTTTAAAGTTTCAGGAGATGAGAGAAAGGAGGGAGTCCTGGAGACAGATGGGTTTTATTTCTTCCCCTGCGTCCCCACGCCTGGCTAGGCCACCTGGAGCCAGGGCCCAGGCACCATGACCCCACACACCTGGCACTCTTCAGGGATCGGGGACCTCCCTGGGTCGCACTAGCCATTTCCCGAGGGACCAGTGGCCACAGGCCTGTGTGCCAGGTGCCACCGAGATAGACAGGGATAGAAACCCTATTGAGCCATGACCCCTGACCTGGGAAGATTAGAATGCTCCAGCAACAGGTGGGAGGAAGAATGCTCAGACCGGGTGCCTCCCCTTACCTCCTCGGCGTGCTTGGGCTGGCCCCTGGAGCTTCAGAAACACAGGCAGTGGAAGAAAGTAGTAGGCCCAGAAGTTAGTGGTAGGTCCCACGCCAAATGCAGGCTCCTCTTACTTGTCATTAAAGAGAGCCCGGGGCAGGTGGCACAGGGCAGCTGGAGCAGTTCTCTGTGGCTATAGCCTGTTGCCTCCCTGCCTCTGAGCCTGGGCTCCCTGGAGGCAGGTACTTGCTACCTCTGATGTCTTTAGAGCCCTTATGTTCTGGGGCAGGTGAACAATGCCTGCACATGTGCACCCCCAGCCCTGCCCCCATACCGGGGAGTTAGGGGGAGTGAGGACCCATGCAGTGTCCAGGCCATTTCATCTCATCCTGCATCTTCCCCTGGTTCCCAGAGGTTCCCCTCTACCATCTCCTGGAGTCCCCTCTCTGACTTTGGACCGTTTCAGATTGCCTGGGACCTGGTACTAGACCAGGGAGGGGATGACTCTGAAGGCAGAGGCTAGCCAGCCAGAGGGGATGGTGTTCCCTTGTGTGTCTCCGATATTCAGTCATTCAACACATGTTTATTGAGCACATCCTATATGCCAAGTTTTGTGTTATATCCAGGAATTTAGTGGTAAACCAGACAGATTATGCCCTGCTGTCTTGGGTTTATATCTTGAGGGGGAGATAAGCAAAATAGAAGCAAGCAAATAAGTAAATAGGATACCGGATGGTGGTTGTGTGTTATGAGGACAGGATAATCTGTTGGGGGTTGTCTGGCCTTCTTTTCGTGGGCCTTCTGCATGGAGCTGGATTGTGGGTGACTGCATGTCCTTATTGAATGCATGTGGATGCGCCTTTAAGGGTGTGTGTGTGCCTCTGAGTGTGAAACTGTATGCATGTTTCTGTGTCTGGTGTTACTCTGTGTGTGTGAGTCACTCCCCCTCACTGCAGCAGAGTTGTCTCTGATCCAATTATGTCTCCTCAGCTGTCTCCTGGCGCCTCCTGCCCCCTGCTCAGCTCCGACTCTGCCATGGTTTTCCTTCCCTGCCTCCATCCAGCCTCCTGGCCTGGCCTCTGGGCCTATCTCCAGGTCTTAGAGTCTCCCCTGTGTGTGTTTCCTATTCCTGTCTCAGATGGTTACTGAGCCTGCCTTACTGTTGCTACTTGTCTCTTTTCCTCATTTTTTTTTTCCTGTCCCAATTATTTATTCATTCAACAAACTTCTCTTGCCTCCCACTTACTCTGTCAACCACGATGCTGCTGCTGGGGACCAGAGATGGATCAGACTCAGGCCCTGCTCTCAAGTCCTAGTGGGAGACTGATGGAGACAGTGACAGCCCTCTGTGAGCACCCAGGCTGAGGGAGGCCAGGGGCTGGCAGCATGGTGGGTGGTGGCAGCGTCTGGGGGAGGGGGCTGGGGGGCCAGCAAGAGTCAGGCACCAAGCTGAGAAGGTCTTGGTGCGTCCCTCAGGGAAGCAGAGGGATGGGCTGAGAGTGAGAAAGGAGTGGAGGCAGAGCCGGAGTGAGGAGGACGTTGGAGTTAGGATTTGCCGAAGGCAGAGAGAGAGAGGCAGCAGCGTCTCTTAAGCTGGTCAGGGCCGTCATTAGCTCTGGGTTTCAGAAAGCTCCCTGGCTGCAGGGGACAGCTTGTCCTGGGAGCCGTGAGATGAGGATGTGGCTGCAGTACTCGAAGCGAGGATGGTGAGGCCGGTCTGGGTTTGGTGAAGAGGAGCTGTTGAGAAGGTCCTGACTGAGCGGAGTCCCAGGGATGGCAGTGAGGGATGAGTTTAGACCTTGCCTGGGTTCCAGGCACAGGAGCGGAGCAGAGCGGGGTGGGCATTGGGGTAGACAATACAACAGTGGTGGACATGGTGCGTATGAAGGTGTGTGGGCTGTCCAGGGGTGATGCCCAGGCGGCTGTTGAAGATGCAGTGTGGAGTTTATTGGAGGCCACTGTGGTCCCTGAAGCCCAGGGGGGGCGTTTATCCACTTTGCCTTTGTCTTGATGACTGTGTGTCAGGCCTGGCCCTGTTTGGTCTCACTGGTCTCCCATCACCCCCTCCCTTTTCTTCCAGGCCCACCCACACTCTGCTTCTTCTCAGCTCTCCCTCCTCTGTCTGGCTCCTCCATCTCCCCCAGGGCTGGAACAGCGTGGCGGGAGCTCCAGACCAGGAGGTCAGCTTCTGAGATGTCAGCAGGATGTTCCTGCTGCTGCAGAGCTGGGGCTTGCTGCTCATGAGCCTGGGGGTGGGGGTCCAGGGCGGCTGCTGGAGACGGGGGAGGGAGGAGGCGAGCAGCCATGAGTCATTTAGCCCTGGATGGAGAGCAGCAGAGGGCCCAGCGTGGTCTGCCTGAGCAGACTCAGGGAGCTCTGTCTAGGGGAGGCGTAGCAGCACCTCCACTCTCCACCACAATCTCAGAGGGGCCCCTTTTTTGGGGAGAAGATGGGTTGGGCATATCTGGTTTTAGATCTCCTCTTCAGAAGAGAGGGCACAGGACTCATCTGTCATTTTGCAGGTGGGAATACTGAGCCCGAAGGTGGGGGAAGGAGACCCTGTGTTGGGTGCACCACCCCACACGTGCTCTCGGTGTCCCTCCAGCTCCCCTCGCTGCAGGCAGAGCCACAGCCACAGCTCCTAGTGTGGCCCCCCAGAGACAGTCCTCCCCTGGCCAGGTGCTGGCCCACCTGGCATCCCTTGGGTCCCTCACAGAGCAGAGCCATGTTCTTGGGGAACAGCCTTGGGGGTGGACTTTGGGTCACAGTGGGTTCCAGGTTAGTTCCTCCACTTCACCTTTCTGAGTCACCATTTACAAATGGACATAATCTTCCCTCCTAGGTAATTGAGAGGATAGGATTCGATGAATTTGCTAAACCCCTAGCACAGAGCGTGGCACAGAGCTGGCATACCATTCACATTTGTTGAATGGATGAATGGATGAACAGTCTGAGGTACCCAAGGGACAGCTCCATTTCCTCCGCCTCCATCCTTCTCACTCAGGTTACCTCATGGAATTGCACGAGCCCTCTCCTTCCCCCAGCCCTTCCAGGCCGTTTCCAATCCCCAGGATCATACCAGCACCTCTGCCAGGAGCCTCTTCCCCATCCTTACATCTGGGTGCCATCTACTTTCTGTTCATCCATTAGGACTCCACTTAGGCGCCCCTCCCTGTACCTTCGTCCCCAGCTTCCCTCTGTCCCCGCCTTGACTGCCCAGGGTTGTCATGCCTATGCCGCAGCCTGAGGGTGGAAGGGCCCTGAGTCCCCTCTGGCTCCACTCCCAGCATGGCCACACGACTGGAGCATGTCCAAGGTAACTCAGCACCAGCATGGGCAACCTCAGACACCATCTCAGCTGAGTCCCGGCTTCCTTGTCCAGGGGACTAGAACCTTGGGATTCTGGACAACACTCTTAACTTAGAAAAAAAAATAGATATAGTTTCTATATCTTATAGAAACTGTATTGTATCAACAGTCACAAGAATCCAAAAATGAAAAATCAATCACCCAGAGCCTCAATTCCTGAGTAAAACTTTTTTTTTTGGTTCCTTCCAGCTCTCATTCGAAGGTATAGATCATTTATACTACGTTTAGACCAGCAATTTTCAACCGGTGTGCTACAAGAATGTTTAAAACATGCAACACATGACTATTTAGTCAGGGGCACTGACCTCTTTTCCTTTAGATTGCCAAATAAAAAATATGACAACAGCCAATACAACAATAGCCCTCTGGTGTGAATGACTTAAAAATTATACCTTTTTTGGGGTCATATCAGCAAAAAATACACATTTGTTGCAGAATTTTAGTAATTAGTTATGTGTGCTATGAGATGAAAAAGGTTGAAAATGGCTGGTTTAGACTATGGCACTGGGAGAAGTTAATATCCTCCTTTGTTCATTTAACATTGTGTCTGTGGAAGTATCTCATATTGCTACAGGATTATTAATTCACAAACATTTCCGGCAGCTGCTCCCTGCCAGGCCTGTTCTGGGTTTTGAAGCCTGTTCTGGGTTTTGAGGGTTCAGAGCCAGTTCAGCCCCTGCCCCCGGCCCGGGGGAGCCCACAGACCTCTGTAACTGGCAGTAATTATCAAGGTGAGATGTCATTCTTCACCCAACCAGGTCCTGCTGTTGGTGGTGGTCCAGGTTGTTCTCCAATATATTTTGCTAATTACTAATGCAATAATATAGTCATGAATATTATAACAGGACTTTTTTCTTACTTTGTATTTTTTCCCCTGAGTATAAATTTCTGGTCCTGAGTAACAGGAACTAAGTTGAAAGACACGTTTTTATGATTTTGAAAGTATTTGCCAGCCAGGAGAAGCTCCCACAGCCCCTTTGTTGGCTCACCTGTCCATCCTGCTGTTCAGGCAACAGGCCTTTACTAAGCTGTGCCAGGCCCTAGGGATGCCAAGGTGGACGAGGGGCCACAGCATTGCAGACAAGTGGATGCACTGCAGTGCGTGCCGATGGAGGGAGGCACTGGGGGCTGAAGGGTAGGCCCCAGCCCAACCTGAAGAATTTAGGGACAGGGGTCAGCCAGGCTGAAGTTTGAAGACAAAATAGAAAAGGAGCCGGCCAAGGGAGGTCCTGGGAGGACCAATCAGATCTCTCTCCTCCTGCACCACCCCCT